>NC_069665.1:6090280-7574030 GCF_027244095.1 Hemicordylus capensis
TAGCCTCCCATCGAAATGCCAACCAGGCTAGCCTCTGCTTAGCAAAAGGGGGCCAGTCCTGCTTGCTGCCACCAGGCCGGCTCTCCCAGCTGCCCCCCCAGGCGCCCCCTTTCCCCAGAGACACCCCACCCCCCAGCTGGCTCCTCCTCGGCCGGCGGGCTCACCCAGATGCAGAGGCTGTCGGAGAGCAAGTAGTAGGCGACGTCCAGGGCGGCCGGGCCGAGGCGGGCCGAGGCTCCACGGGCTGCCCCGTCTCCCTCCTCCAGCGGCGGCGGCGGCGGCTCCTCCCCGGCTTGGCGGTGCGCGGCGGCGGCGGCCTGGCTGAGGGCGCGGTAGGCGCTGAGGACGGTGCCCAGCAGGGCCAGGGCGCTGAGGGCCGCGTAGGTGCGCAGGCTGGGCCACGGGAGGCGCTCCAGGAAGAGCAGCGGCATGGCGGCGGCCTGGGCGGCCTAGGCGGCGGCGGCGGCCTCCCACCCTGGCGTCGCCGAGCCGGGGCTGCTGCTGCTGCTGCTGCTTCGCGTGCCGTCCTCCGCCACGCACGCACGCACGCACGCACGGGCGGCCCTCCTCCTCCTCCTCCTCGTCTCGGCGGTGCGCGTCGGTCGGGCCGCCCCCAGACGGAGCCGAGGAGCCCAGCAGCGCCGCCCCTCCGGGCCCGGGCCCTCCTCCTCCTCCTCCGGGGCTCGCTCCGCGCCTGCTAGGGCCAGCAGAGCCCGCAGCGGCTCTGCTGGGCTGGCCCAGAAGACCGACTCTGGCGGGTGGGACGGAGCGAGGAGAGGAGGATGCGGGGGGGGGGGGCCGGGGGCGGGAGGTTCTCCTGCGGGTCGCGCTGGGCTGGGCTTCTCCCCGCAGCCTCATCGGGCTGGCCCGGTCCTGGTCCTCCTCCTCCCCTCCGCCCCCCCCCCAGTGCAGAGTCTCCCGTTCCCAGGGAGGGAGGGGGCCAGGCTGGCCAAGCCGTGTTGGGGAGCTGGGATTCCGTGTGCTTCGTCGGGAACGGAGGACGACGACCCGGGTTGATAGATATAGCCCAGCACTCGCTTCTGGTTCGCCTCCCTGGCAGCACCCATCCTTTCTGGTGCTGTTGTTTTAAGGGCACAGACAGGCCCCGACGCTTCGCCGCTGGTTGGAGTGACGGGGACACTTTCACACACTCGCTGGAGTGAAGTCTCTAGCCCAGGAGATCGCCCAGCCTTAGGCCCCCGGATTAGTTTGGGGCTGCAGCGCCCCAGCCACCTTGCAGAATAAAGGGATCCCTGGCAGCATCTCCAAGAGAGGGCAGAGAGAGATCCCTGCCTGCCACCTGGGAGAAGCCACTGCCAGCCTGTGTAGACAACACTGAGCTAGATGGACCAAGGGTCTGACTCAGTATGTGGCAGCGTCCTATGTTCCTAGATTACTTCTTGTGATTTGGAGACTTAAGAGCATAGGAAGCTGCCTTATGCTGGGTTCAGTCTAGCTCAGTGTTGTCTGCTCCCACTGGCAGTGGCTTTCCCAGCCCTACCTGGAGATGCAGCCAAGGGACCAAACCAGCGACCTTCTGCTTGCTCTACCACTGAGCCCTATCCGGTAATTATGGCTATTAATGCAGTCTAAGATAGCATTTGCTTTTTCAGCCATTGCATCATACTCCTAGTTTGTTTTCCATGTGGGTCCATTAAGGCACCTAGATCCTCTGTGTACTTTTGCCAAGCCCAGTCTCCCACACCCTATACTTGTATATTCTCATTACCAAAATGCAGGACTCTACAGTTGTCTCTGTTGAATGTCATCTGGTTGGTTTGGGCTCAATGTTCAAGTCCAGTTTGAATGGCGATCCAGTCCTTTAAGGTTTTAGCCATCCTCCCTAGCTTCCATGTCATCAGATGATAAGCATCCCTTCTTTCCTCCTTCAAGTCATCTATGAAAATGTTGACAGAATCCTGTGACATTCCACTTTACTTCCCTCCAAGATGATGTGGAGCCATTAATGAGCACCTTTGGCCAGGCTATGTTATTCAACCAACTGTGAATCCACTTAACAGCAGTATCATCCAGCCCACATTTACTATCTTGTCAAGAAGGATATCATGGGATACTTCATCAGATGTGTAGCTGAAATCAAGATACCCTATATCCACAGCATTCCCATGATCTACTAAACCAGTCACCATTAAAAAAAAGAAGAAAAGGTAAATTTAGTCTGGCAGGATTAAACTACACCAGCTCCTACTAGTCACCACATTCTTTTCTTAGTGCTAACAGACTGCTTAATAATCTGTTCTAGGATCTTACCAGATATGACCATCAAAGCTAACCAGCCTGTTATTTCCCGGTTTCTCTTTCCCCACTTTTTGAAGATGGGGACATTTTCTGGTCCTTTCTGGCACCTCATCCACTCTCCAAGGCCCTCAAAGATTATTGACAATGGCTCCAAGATCAACTCTTCAAGTTCTTTCGGTACCCTTGGGATGTAATTTATCTGGACCTGAAGACGAACTCATTTCAAGTGATGAGTAATAAGCATTCTCTTTACCATCACTTTACCCATCTTGAACCACAATCCCTCTTTTCTTCATTAGTCCATCTGTTGCCTGGTTGGACCAGATTTCCCTTGTAGGAGAAGACAGATACAAAATAGTTGTTAAGCAGCTCTGCCTTCTCTCCATTGTCTATTACCATGTCACCATTCAGAAAGTTCCTTGCAAACCTGGCTGCTTTCACTCAACAATGACAACTAATATGAGGGGAGGAGAACTGGTCTTGTGGTAGCAAGCATGACTTGTCCCCATAGCTAAGCAGGGTCTGCCCTGGTTGCATATGAATGGGTGACTTCATGTGTGAGCACTGCAAGATATTCCCCTCAGGGGATGAAGCCGCTCTGGGAAGAGCAGAAAGTTTCAAGTTCCCTCCCTGGCGTCTCCAAGATAGAGCTGAGAGAGATTCCTGCCTGCAACCTTGGAGAAGCCACTGCCAGTCTGTGAAAACAATACTCAGCTAGATAGACCAATGGTCTGACTCAATATATGGCAGTTTCCTATGAGCCACTCTTATCAACCTGGCCGAACATAAAGATCTGTCAGTGGCTCTTCTCTGGATCACCAAGTACCAATATGAGGTAGGGAAAGAGCCTTTTTAGTGGGGGTGGGCTGGGGAAAGAGCCTTTTTAGTGGTGGTGGGCTGCTTATGAAATGCCTTCCCAAAAAAGTTCCAGCTTGCACCTTCTCTGATAAGTGTAAGCTGCCAAGTTAAACCCTTCTTTATTTGACCAAGTTTTAAATGAACTGGAACATCTGGCTTTACCTGCTGATAATGTTTGCATAGGCTGCTTTTTTGCTGTTTTATCTGGTGTTATATTGAATGACACTTCTTTTATTACCGCCTGATGTGATTATTATGTTTCTATTTTCAAATGGGTTTTATAATACACTACTTTGGAAATTGTATTTAAGCATTTAAAAGCTGGTTATACTTTTTAAAATAAAGTTGAATCCTAAATCGATCATCTCTTAGGTCTGATTCCGGGCTTGCTGTAGACATGAGTCCTGACACCCTGCTGATTTCCTTTACCCCCAAGGACCCTGATGTTAGTCATCAGCTCCCTACAAACTGTTTCCCCCAAAATTACAGTCAACTAGCTGAAGACCACACCCTTGTAACCTCACTTAAGGTGTTCTGGTACAAGACAACCAGAGGTCTCTCACTGGTCCCTTTAGCAAAAAACACACACATGAAAACAGAATGTAGTCTGTTTTGTTTAATGTTATTTTTAAAAAATCAGGTGACTATTACAACATAGGTGATTAAAACGCAGTTACACTCACCATTCCACTATCTAAACAGTCAAGATTCACTTTCCTATCCAGACAGCAGAAAGTTGGGGGAGGGGGGAAGAAAAGGGAGTGACATAAAAAAAATCTTTGCATCATGTTTTCTTTCTTCTACATTTTAAAGCTGTTCTCACAGAGACGGCTTCTACCACACATTTCAGGCATAAAGAAATTCAGTTGTAAATAAAATTGAACCTGCAAAAGAAATGAAAAACTTGTTATATTACTTATCCTTAAGATGCCAATGAGCTGGTTGCGCACGTGTTTTCTCAGTCATTGAGATCAGTAATGCAAACTCCTTTCTATCCTCAGAGGAGCCTTCTACATTTTCTGCCACGGAATCCCTGTGTTGCTTATTATTATAGACAAGTGATTTTCGGCCCGTTAAATAACGGGCGCTAGTAAGCGCTCCGGGGCCCCCGCCGCCATTCCCCCTCCTGCCGCCAGCCTCCATGCCGCGGCCAGTCTCCCCGGCCGGGCAAGGGCCCCAAAGTCTCCCCCCCACCTCCGGGGCCCCCATCTTGGCCGGCTTCCCCCGCCACCTCTTCCCCCCGCCCGGCTTCGGCGGCGCAGCCAGGCTTCGGCCATGGCTCCACCTCCGCCGCGCCGCATCTTCTGGCCAAGGCGGCGGCTCTGCCGCCGCCTCGGCCAGCTTCCCCTGCCGCCTTTTCCCCCCACCCGGCTTTGCAGCGGCCGCTTCTCCTCCCGGCCATCATGGCCACCTGGTCACTGTGGTTGTGACTCCCTTGGCACTTTCTGGGCATGCGCGGAGCGCATGCCCAGAATGGCCGAGGGAGGCACGGACACACGCCTGGGTGTCCACGGACGGACACCAAGGCTTTTATTAGAGAGGATTGTATATTCGGCTGACATTGATTGACCCTGCAAAAGAACCCAGGCCTTCTTGGGCCTCATCAGGGTTTTTTTCAAGCCCTACCTGAAAATGCTGGGGGACTGAACTGGGAACATTTGCATGCAAAGTCAGTATTCTATCACCGAATTATGGCCTGTCCTTAAGGCACTGCCCTACATATGCCCTGGAAAACACCTGGACATGTTTCTGTAGAGCCTCTCAGGGGAAGATGAAAGGCAAGCTGGCTTTCAGAGAAATTGTCTGGCATTACTGATCCTCTCTGATCCTCTGAAAATCGTTTCAAGGAGGTTCCCCAACTCCTAAGTTTAAGCTAGACAAACTGCAAATACAGAAAGCAAGAAAGTCAGATCACAGCCTAGCAAGCAAGATTCAAGAAGAATATCAGGAGTGAGGATAGCCGACATCCTTCTGAGATGTCCCCCACTCACACACACACACAAATGGAACAGCAGGCGATAACTCAGCAGGATTAGAAGGAACATGAGGCAGGATGGGGTGTTGGCTGTTGCTTCTCTGATAAGCAGGGAAAGGAGAACAAAGAAGATTCTTTTAAAAGGCACAAAATCCTCTGCTTGTTCAGAAAGCACAACCTAGTCAGAACTAGTTCCATGGAAGAGCCATGAACAGAAGGTGGAGGGTAGAGGGCCATTTATACCCCGTAGAATTCTCCCAAGTGCTGCCAACAAGCACTATTGCAACCGCCACTGCTCCTTCCACAGACCTCTCGGCTAGAACTGCAGGTGTGTGTCTGCTTGCAGATACATGCACACAGTTTATCCTCCTCAGCAGCCAGAGTTAGTCCTGGGGTCTCCAGGTGCTGATCTCTACAGTAGGCTTAACATCCTGCTCCTAAACACACTACATGGTGGTCCATCTCACTAATTCTAACCAGACTTACTTATTTCTGCACCCAACACTAGTTATTTTATTCCTAATTGTTGAGTCTGATAGAGAAAAGATCTGTTCCTCCCAAGAAGAAAAATGCTGCTAAGGAAAACTAATGAAACAGTGAGTATTTCTTCGCTCCTTCTATGGCCATGAACATACCATAAATGGTAAGACATGGTCTCTGTGCTGCAGAATCCAAAGAATCTTATCTGTTTTAAAGGATTTGGGTGGGGAGCTGCTTCCATAGCCCACAGCCACTTGCTTCCCATTCCCATCCATCCAATTTAAGCGGTTAGGCAGCAAATTGAAGTCCCATATCCCCAGGGTAGCATTCTCTGAAGTGCTGCCTGTCCATGTGCAGGGCCAGTGAGACAGACGGAGCTGAGGGGGTCTCCATGCAGAGAGGAGATGGTGGTGCCAGCAGGAGGTTTAGATGTGTTAGGCACGGGGACACAAGTGAAGCCTTTACAAAAGGGATGGGCTGCACTCGGAACATGACAGAACTAGACTGCTGGCACTGAAAACCCAAAAAGGTCTCAGAGCAGCTTTTAAAATGCCACCTGGGGGATTGCCAACAGGAACCGGGTGGTACCTTGTTCGGCAAGCAAAATCCCCTAAGGTGTACAGGTGAAAATGTCTCAGATAAACCAAAAGGAGACAGAGCAGAACCAGGAGTAGTGCAGACAAACACATGACAGCTGGTCAAAAAGGTCAAGTGACGGTAACGGAAATAGCACACACCAATGCCAGGTAAGAGACTCGGCTAGAAGCCAAGATGGGTGAGCTGGAGTGCTTGGTTGCCAATGAAAACATAGATATAGTAGGCATAATGGAATCCTGGTGGGACAGTGAGGCCCAGTGGGACACTCTTATTCCTGGGCACAAAGTTTACAGAAAGGACAGGGAGGGCTGGATGGCGGTGGAGTAGCACTGTATGTTAAATAAGGCATAGAATCCAACAACCTAGAAAACCCAGGAGGACACAATCATTATGGGTGACAATATGAGGACTGAAAGGAAATGTGTTACTAGGGATGTGCCGCCCTCTGGATCAAAATGCTGAGAGTGACTTAGAGTTGGAGAAGCAAATCAGAGAGGTGTCAAAGAGTGATAGAATTGTAATAACAGATGACTTCAATTAATGACTTCAATTATCATAGACTGGGCAAATTAACGTGCAGGTATTGACAGGGAGGCCAAATTCCTAAACAGGCGAAATGACTGTGCCTTAGAACAGTTGGAACCAACCAGAGAGAGGGTGACCTTGGACTTAATCCTGAGTGGTGCCCAGGACCTGGTGCGAGATGTTAGAGTTGTAGAACCATTGGGGAACAGTGACCATAGTGTGATCCAATTCAGCTTAAATGTGATTGGAGAATTGCCAAGCAAGTACAGCAGATGCGTTGGACTTCAGAAGAGGAAACCTCAAAAATGAGGGGACTGGTGAAAACGGAGCATTGGTTACTCACCGTGAGGGCTTCTTCTGGGTGCTGCTGTCAAGGCATCTCATGATGGGTTATCCTCGTCACGTGCTCCTGGGCAGGACTATGCAAATTAGTTTGAAAAAAGAGCCCTATATAGCACCGACGGGGATAACCCCGCCCCAGTTCTTCTAGGCCAAGTAACGGAAAGAAAAGGTTAGATGGAAAATGATTGCATACAGGCGAATAAGGAGAGCACATTCAGCAGAAGGCATAACATGGGAAAGGAAGCTAACCCCTCCTCCTCGTCGAAGGATTCGCACCCCATGGAAGAGAGCAGCAAGCCACGAGGGCAGGCTGAGATGCCTTGACAGCAGCACCCAGAAGAAGCCCTCACGGTGAGTAACCAATGCTCCGTTCTGGGTGGCTGCTGTCAAGGCATCTCATGATGGGACATACCCAAGCAGAACGTACTCTGTCCCAGGGAGGGAAAAATAAGGTATTTAGCTGCTCTATTCCTGGGGGAGGACCCTCTGAAGAGCTCGCCTCCCAAATGCCGCCTGTGCGGCTGCATAGCTGTCTAGCCTGTAGTGCTTTATGAAGGTAGAGGGACTTTTCCAGACCGCTGCCTTGCAAATTTCCTGAACTGAGGCATTAGTAGCAAAGGCGGCCGAGGCAGCAGCGGATCTGGTAGAGTGTGCCCAGATGTTAGAAGGAGGAGGAGTCTTTTGGGTTTCATAAGCTAGGACGATACATGCCCTAATCCACCTGGCTATGGTTCTAGAGGACACGGCTCCGCCCATGGATGAAGGTAAATAGGAGACAAACATAGTGTCTGTTCTGCGGAAGGCAGCCGTCCTCTTGATGTATCGTTTCAGGCATCAACGCATATCTAGTGTATGCCAGAGCTTTTCCCACGGGTGTACAGGATGCGGGCAAAATGATGGTAGGAAGACATCCTGAGAAACGTGGAAATGGGAGACGACCTTGGGCAGAACGAATGGATCTGGAATTAGGCGAACAGAGTCCTCAGAAAACACGCAGTAAGCCTTGTGTACTGACAGTGCCCTGAGTTCGGAAACTCTTCTGGCTGAGGTGAGCGCCACCAGAAAAGCCAATTTTAGAGAAAGGAGTCTAAGCGGGATTGACCAGATAGGTTCGAAAGGAGGTTCTTGTAGAGCTCTGAGAACGAGATTTAAATTCCATGAGGGAAAACGATGCACGACCGGCGGCGATAGTAGGGTGGCTCCCCTCAGAAATCTTTTTAGGAGGGAATGGTCCCTAAAGGAAGGAGAAGAGGGCTTTGGTAGCATAGGTAACAGGGATGCCACTTGCCTTTTTAGGGTGTTGGGCTTCAGCCCCTTGTCCAGGCCGTCTTGAAGGAAACGCAAAAGATGGTTGAGCGATGCGTTATTGGTGGGAATTTTATTCTTTCGAAGCCAACGAAGAAACACCCTCCACGTGTATTGATAGATGCGGTTCGTGGACTCTCGTCTGGAGGCCAGGATAGTCTCGGTCACCTTCTCCGAGATGCCCTGTGCGAGCAGCCGGCTCCGTTCAGTCTCCAGGCGGCTAGTTGAAACCAGCCGGGATTGGGATGTAGAACCGGTCCCTGAAGAAGAAGGTCTGGCCTCGTGGGAAGGTGCCATGGTTGGTCCACCGCCATGGACACCAGGCCCGTGAACCAAGGTCGTCGGGGCCAGAAGGGGGCCACCAGGACAACCTCTGCCGCTAGGGTTCTTATTCTTCGAAGCACTCTGGCGAGAAGAGGAATCGGCGGGAAGGCGTACAGCAGTCCCTGTAGCCACGTGCAGGATAGCGCGTCCGTCCCCCACGCCGTCCGACAGGGGAACCTGGTGATGAAGATTTCCAGTTTCGCGTTGAGGGGGGTAAAAACAGGTCCGCTTGTGGTAGACCCCACTTGGATGCCAATTGATCGAAGACCAGAGGGTTCAGGGACCACTCCCCTGGAAGTAGGTCTTCCCTGCTCAACCAGTCGGCTATCGAGTTCAGATCCCCTTTGACGTGGTGTGCTGACAAGGAGTTGAGGTGTTTTTCCGCCCAGGATAGGAGCAACACTGACTCTTGAAACAGGGAGCGACAGCGAGTGCCCCCCTGCCTCTTCACATGTGCCTTGGCCGTAGTGTTGTCTGTTTTGATGAGAGCATCTTTCCCTTGGACCAGTGGGCGCAGGTGGAGGAGGGCGAGCCGAATGGCCCTCAACTCTAGCCAGTTTATAGAATGGGATCGTTCGTGTTGGTCCCATATTCCCTGGACTGAGTGTTGAAGACAGTGGGCCCCCCAGCCCCTGTTGCTGGCATCTGTGGTGACTATGAGTTTCGGGAATTCCAGGAAGCGTTTCCCTCCCGAGAGGTTCCAGGTGCGAGTCCACCATTGTAGAGACATCCTGGTCTGCGGGGGGATGATGACGAGGATGTTGCACTTCCTGGAGATGTAAGGCTGGAAGCGGAGGAGGAACCATTGGAGGCCTCTCAGATGTAGCTTCGCCCACGGGACCGCTTCCAGAGTCGAGACCATGAGGCCCAGGAGTCGGGCCAATGACAAGACTGGTGTTTTCAGCGCAGAGAGGGCGCTGCAGGTTTCTGATGTGATGGACTGGATCCTGTCTTGAGGAAGAAAGACCTTGTCCTCCAGCGTATCGATAATGACACCGAGGTGACGGATCCTCTGGGTCGGTGTTAGGTGGCTCTTGGCTGAGTTGATCAGGAAGCCGTGTAGCTCTAGGGTAGCTAGAGTTTCTTCCAGGTCCCGTTTTGCCAGGTCTGGAGAGGCTGACTTCAGGAGAAGATCGTCCAGGTACCCGAAGACGTGCACTCCTCGGAGGCGGAGGAGTGCCAGTACAGGGGCGAGTACCTTGGTGAAGGTCCTGGGCGCTGAAGAGAGGCCGAATGGAAGTGCCTTGTATTGGTAGTCCGTTCCTGAGTACTTGAATCGAAGGAGGGGTCTGCTGTCCCGATGGATGGGGACGTGGAGGTAAGCCTCCTTTAAGTCTACGGATGTGAGAAGGTCTTCGTGCTGGAGTGCTTCTAAAATGGAGCGAAGAGACTCCATGCGAAATTTGCGCGGTTTCACATACCCGTTGAGGTGTTTCAGATCTAGAACCGCTCTGCGGGATCCATCTTTTTTGGGTACCGTGAATAGAATGGAATAAACTCCTCTCCCCTCCTGGCCCTTTGGGACAAGTTCTATCGCTCCGATGTCCAGGAGGTGCTGGATGGCGAGGGACATTTCTGTATGTTTGATAGAAGAGCTGGAGCATGGGGTAGGTAGAAACCTTGGGCGGGGAGAGGAGCTCAGTTCTATTCTGTATCCTGATGTTAGCAGGTCTAGTACCCAGGCATCTGTGATGTTCTGTTGCCATGAGGGGAGGAAGTTGGATAGGCAACCTCCTAGGCAGGGGGAATTTGAGTCAGAATTGAGACTTCCCCTGTTGCTTTCCCTGTGAATTGGGAGAACGGAAGCTGGTGTTTCTGCCAGTGAAGCGCTGGCAGGGCCAGGAAGATCTTGAGCCTCAAAAATCGCGGTCTCTGCCCCTGTAAGAGGGGCGAAAAGAACGAAAAGGCTGGTAATTTCTTCTGAAAGGAGTCTTGTCGGGCTTCCTCGGTGCTGAGGGCATGGCTTTCTTTTTGTCCTTGGATTCGACAAGGATGTTCTCTAGTGCTGCATCCCCGAACAACTTTGCCCCTTCGTATGGCAGGGCAGAAAGGTTATTCTTAGAGGTGGAGTCCGCCTGCCAAGCCTTTAGCCACAGATGGCGCCTGCCGACAACAGATGCTGCCGATGCTCCTGAAGAGTAGCGGATGCAATCTAGGGAAGTGTCCGATATGAGGGCTTGAGAGCGTTGAAGCTTTAACAGTTGTTGTCTGAGACGGACTGACTCAGGCGGAGTGTCGTCGAAGAGGTCGTTTATCCAAAGAAGACTGGCTCTAGCAGCCATGGACGCCACTGCGGAAGAACGGGTAGCCAAGGAGCAGTTGTCGTGGACGCGCCGGAAAGCCAGTTCCGCTTTTTTGTCAGAGGCATCTTTCAGGAAACCTTCGCCATCCCTTGGAACTAAGGATCCGCTGCTCAATTGGGAAATAGGAGCGTCGGTGGTTGGAGTCTTCAGTAACAAGGAAGGTTCTTGTTGGAAGGTGTAGAACCTAGTTGCTGATGAAGCCTTCTTAGGAACACCTAAGCCTTCTTAGGAACACTTGGCGTGGACCACTCTGTCTTGATGACATCTGAAAAATAAGCTGGCATGAGAAGAGGCAATTCACGGGGTTGTGCTTTCGGAAAAACCAAATCACCCTTATTGCTTTGGTTTGAGTCTGTAGGAGATTTGGATGACAAACCAATGGCCTTTAGGACCTTGGTCATGAGAGGGTTAAAGTCTTCCGGGGTGAATAAGCGTTGAGAGGCCTGTGACTGCTCTAGGTCCTCTTCACCCGACCAATCCCCCTCCTCTCTACCAGGCTCATGATCTTGGTCAGAGTCCCGTCCCCCTCCTTCATGGCCTCCTGGGTTTTCATCTGCATCTTCTGCCAATGGAGGGGATGGTGCAGGAAGCCCCCTATCCCTCACAGGGCGAATGACTGCAGCAGAGGGGTCAGCAGAGTCCTCCCCAGATACCTCAGAGGAGTGGACAGAAATGGTCTTGGAGGACTTATTAGACTTTTTTGATTTCTTTAAATGTTTTTTCTTTGACTTTGCTTTTCTGGGGGGGGAGGGGGAGGAAGAAGCAGAAGATTGTTCAGAGGAGGAGGTGGAAATATGTCTGCGCCTCTTAGAGCGTTTACGCTTCTTAGCAGATTTAAGGTGGCCAATAGACTCATTAATGGTATTTTTAAACCATAGCTGCCATTCCTGGGGCACCTGATTAGGAATGGGGACATTCACAGGGGGTGGAGATCCCTCCCCCCCTTCCGATTGTGTGGCTCTCACCAGACTCGAAGTAGTGGTGATAGAAGTGTTGATCACGCTTCCCGCCCTTTCCTGGTCGGCGCCATTTTGGGCATCGCGTTGGTCTGCCGAGGAGGCCGCCATGTTGAGTTCCTCCGCTAGGGCGCGTATCTCCGCTTGCGAGGGGGGTGGGTTCGGGAGCGGCCGAACTGTTCCCGCTCTCAGGCACTCGTTCAAGTCTCGAAAGAGAGGTGCTGCTAGAGCTGCGCCGCGTTTGGAGGCCGAGCTGCGCGTCAGGCGCCTCGGTCTATCCTCGCCCTCTGTGCCTTCCGTGCTGCCTGAGGACTCGCCTCCCGAGGGGGCGATCGACCGCAGGACCTCTCCGGCTGCCTGCTTGGACGGAACCAAGTTCTCGGAGACCGGGGCGGGGAGGAAAAGGGAGCTGTGTTGCGCTGGTGGTGGCGGGATTGGAAGCAGGTCGCCCGGTCTCCTTGAGTGCCTGGGAAAGTGCTCCGACGGGCGTCCAGCAGGCACCAGAACATTCAAAACCCTTCCCTGTGGTCTAGATCCCCTAGCGCTATGCTCCATGCAGGGCTGACCGGGGAGGGAAGGGGAAGGGGGGGGGAAGAGCGGACAACAACAGAGGATCCAAGGGAAAACGAGAGACGAAACGACAGACGATAATTATTATTTTTTTTTAGTACACTGATGACAAGGGGAGACAACAAACAGTACAAAGATTTAAAAGGGAAAGAAAGAAGTACAGGCCTGAGAAGAAGACGCGACGAAAGGAGCAGCCTGCCAGGAGCAAACGCAGGACTAGAAGAACTGGGGCGGGGTTATCCCCGTCGGTGCTATATAGGGTTCTTTTTTCAAACTAATTTGCATAGTCCTGCCCAGGAGCACGTGACGAGGATAACCCATCATGAGATGCCTTGACAGCAGCCACCCAGAAGGAAACTGAAAGGGAACGTCAGGAAGGTCCCATCACTCCAGAAAGCATGGAACTTATTTAAAACAACAGCAGTAGATCAGTTGGAATGTATACCAAGAAGGAGGAAAGATCCCACCAAGTTTAGGAGGACGCCAGCATGACTAACAAGTAAAGTCAGGGAAGCTATAAAAGGGAAGATGACTTCCTTGAGAAAATCGAAGTCCTGCCCAAATGAAGAGAACTGAAAGGAACATAAACTCTGGCAAAAGGAAATGCAAGGAGACAGTAAGGGAGGCAAAAAGAGAGTTTGAGAAGCGTCAAGGGGAATAACAAAAACTTCTTTAAATATATCAGAAGTAGAAAATCTGCCAGGGAGGTGGTTGGCAGATGAAAGGGATTATTAAGGAGGATAAGGAGATTGCAGAGAAGCTGAGGAAGTTCTTTGCATCTGTCTTCAAGGCAGAGAATACTGACCATATACCCAGACCAGGGCTTGTCAGGTTTGGAGGCTGAAGAACTGGGTTAATTTGAGGTGACAAGAAAGGATGTTCTAAACTTGTATGAAAAATTAACAAGTCGCCAGGGCGAGATGGCATCCACGCAAGAGTTCTGAAGGAACTCATGTGAAATTGCTGATCTCCTAGGAAAAATATTTATTTATTTAACATATTTCTATACTGCCCAAAACTTGCATCTCTGGGTGGTTTACAATTAAAATCATTTTAAAATTAAACCAACTGAACAATTAAAATCATTAACATTAAAATCATTTAAAACCCAACATTAAAAATATTAAAACTATAAATCTGATTAAAAGCCTGGGTGAATAAATGTGTCTTCAGTGCCTTTTTAAAATTTTTCCAGAGATGGGGAGGCTCTTATTTCAACAGGGAATGCATTCCAAAGTCCAGGGGCAGCAACGGAGAAGGTCCGTTCTTGAGTAGCCACCAAACGAGTTGGCAGCAACCACAGACAAACCTCTCCAGATGATCTTAACAGGCGGTGGGGCTCATGGCGAAGACAACGTTCTCTTAAATACCCAGGGCCTAAGCGGTTTAAGGCTTTATAGGTAATAACCAGCACCTTGTATTTTGCCCAGAAACGTATCGGCAGCCAGTATAGTTCTTTCAACACAGGAGTAATATAGTCTCTCCAAGATGACCCAGAGACCAACCTGCCTGCCACATACTGAACCAACTGCAGTTTCTGTACTACATACAGAAGCAGCCCCACATACAGCGCATTGCAGTAATCCAGCCTACAGGTTACCAGCATATGTACCACCATTTTAATATGTAACTTGTCCCTACAATCAGGTTCTATACCAGAGGACTGGAAAGTAGCCATTGTAAGCCTGGTTTTCAAAAAGGGATCCGGGGGTGGGGGGAGAATCCGTGAAATTACAGGCTGGTCAGCTTAACTTCTGGGCCAGGTAAATTGATGGAAAGCATACTTAAGGACAAAATTGTTAAACATATAGAACAGGCCTTGCTGAAGGAGAACCATTATGGCTTCTACAAGGGCAAGTCTTGCCTCACTTTTTTGGAGTTCTTTGAGAGTGTCAACAGGCATGTGGGTAAAGGTGATCCGGTCGACATATTCCAGAAAGCTTTTGACAAAGTTCCCCACCAAAGGCTCTTGAGTAAACTTAACATTCATGGAATAGGGACAGGTTCAATTGTGGATTGGTAACTGGTTGAAGAAAAGGAAACAGAAGGTAGGAATAAATGGAGAGTTTTCACAATGGAGGGAAGTAAGAAGTGGGGTCCCCCGGGGATCTGTAGAGGGATCAGTGCTCTTTAACCTGTTCATAAATGATCTAGAAGTTGGGGTAAGCCTCAAAGTGGCCAAATTTTCAGATGACACTAAACTATCTAGGGCTCGGACAAATTCACGGAGGACAGGCTATCTATGGCTACTATTTTGGTGGCTATAGGCCACCTCCAGCCTGAGGCAAGATGCCTCTGAATCCCAGTTGCAGGGGAGCAACAGCAGGAGAGAGGGCATGCCCTCACTCACCTCTTGCCAGTGGGCTTCCCAGAGGCATCTGGTGGGCCACTGTGGGAAACAGGATGCTGGACTGGATGGGCCTGGGGCTTAATCCAGCAGGGCTGCTCTTATGTTCTTATCTCTGTACACTACCTACTGTCCCCAATGTTTTCTTAATCCTTACCGTATCTCAACTTTTAAACAAAAGCTGGATATTTTATAAATGAAATATTTCAAATTCTGTAACATCCTCCCAACACAAACACTGAGTAGTTTTATTAAGATCTGGCCATTATCATTGCAGAACTGGAGATTTCTCAGAGCCTCCATCTGAATAACCAAATCCGTCTGCACTGGATAACAACAGTGTGAGGGGTATGCAGAATGCAACAATCACTGTGCTACAATTCAGCCACATGCTACAAAAACAAAATTAGGAAATGAGTACTTGAGAATGAGAAGTGCCTTTAAAAAAATGATTCAAGTCATTTTTCTGAGTGATGTATAGATATATCGGGGATGCCTAAGCACCCCTGTCCTTAAAGCAGTGGCAGAAGAAAGAACACTAGGGAGGCTCTCTCCTTCCCCCATACAGTAGCATGAAAACAGCACACCTGAAGCCCACAGCATACTCTACCTGCTCAAAAGCTGGGGAAGGCTGGAAATGATGGGTCCATACCCTGGTGCATTGTCATAGAGCTCAAACAACGGAGCAGCTACCAGCTTGTAATTTTTGGGGACTGCAAACAAAGCTAGAAGAAAGCAAAGAAAGGAGTGATTAAAGACCAGCCTGCTTCAATCAAGATTCAGGTGAGCTGATGTTTTCTAAATCCAGGGTCACAACATAGGTGGAATATTATGTGAAAGCCTTGCTCTGTACTGTCTGAACACACAGATGCCCTCACTGGCACAAGATCACTCTTAAGAGTAATCCAGGCACCACTTTAAAACACATCATAAAAATAGAGGGACAATCAAGGCAAGCACTTCTAAGTTCAAGGATGGAAATTTAAGCACATGCTCAATGCCCTCAATTAAATCAACAGTACTTAAAAGAGCTTAGTTTAGACCAGGGATTCTCAACGTTGGGTCCCCAGATGTTAGTGGACTTCAAATCCCATAATCCCCAGGCCCAGTGGCCTTTGGCTGGGGATTATGGGAGTTGACATCCAATAACATCTGGGGACCCAACGTTGAGAATCCCTGGTTTAGACCGATCAGGTACCTCCCATCCTGAATCTTTAAAGCAGCAAGATTTAAAAAAAAAAAAAAACCCGACAGGAGCAGATAGCCAGACTGCTTGGAGTGAGAACAGTAGAATACTGATTAGTACATATTCTTCATATCCTTAAATAAGAGCCAGAATGAACAGGGGTTCCCAACCTGCAGTACTCCAGATGCTGCTGGACTACGACTCCAGTCATCTATAGCCACAATAAATTGTAGCTGGAGGATTATGGGAGTTGTAGTTCATCAACATCTGGAGTACCACAGGTTGAGAACCCCTGATCTAGAAGACAGAAACACTGAGTTTGTTGCAGGGAGAATTCTCTCTTTAAAGATTTATATTCCTGCAAAAGTCACTATCTCTCAGCCTTTCCTACACTTCACCAGGGCTGTGAGTGGATGCCACCACAAGTTCCTTGGAGAAAGGTGGGATACACATGTAGTAAATATTCCACATTCTGTTTTCCCCTCACAAAATCAGGATAGTGGGGGTAAATTTCAGGCTTCTCATGCAGGTTAGACAGTACAGGCCATTTTAATTACTTGGTTATTGCTCATATTGAAACACTAGGGTCCTGTCTATCAGTAACACACAGTTGAACATCAGAAGCACAAAAACATGCCTACCCTTTTCTTGAAGCTGAACCAAAAAGAGCTTCTTGTGCTCTTTCGGTTTCGTAATATGAGCTGGAATATATGGATACTATGAGAGACACAAAAACAGGAATTAGCTCAAGTCTGTAAATAACTCTTCTGACATGGCTAAAATCAACACGTTATGAGGGCAAATTAGGGGGAAAGCTCCAGCTGGTGAAAATATAGTTGTTCTTCTAAAAGGGACAATACAACATCATTTTCTAAATAAGAGCATCAAATGAGCGATACTGAAATGGGTAAGACTGCATTCCAAAACTGTGGTGGATGTTAGAAGTAGCTAACTACCTTCCAAAGAATCAAAATACACAATATCAACACCAAACTGAGCAAATTCTCTAACCTTCTGAGCTGTCCAGAAGGGACACATTTCAATATTAGTAGTAAAGCTATTTTCAATTGTAACATTTGAACTCAAATATTTCAAGTCTGAGATGCCAAAATACTTAAAGTTCAGCTTCCAGGTAGAAATCATCTACAGGTAAACCCCATTATCTGTGGGGGTTCTGTTCTCCACTACAACTGTGAATAGCAGAACCGCATATAACAGGGCATTAAGTCAATGGAATGGTAGGTTCCTGGAGGCTGCAAAAATGCACAAAGAAAAAAGGCAAAAAAGGGCAGAAATAATGGAAACAAAGTGCCCAACCATGCTTCACAGGTTTGCAGCTGTTCTGCAATGCCCCCCAAATGTACAATATTGCCATTTTCCCGTCATAGGAAATTTTTTTAAAAACAAATGAGCCACAAAATGGTTCCTTTCCTTAAAATGGTGGCAAGAAATGACCTCAGATGTCATATCCGGCCACCCCAAAATCACAGATACATGGAAACCAACACTTTGCTTATCTTTTTGTCAGGTCTCAATTACCCGACTGCCGATATGCAGAACCGTGATGCCGGGCCCGTGAATGGCGAGGTTTGCCTGCATTGGCCAAATCTGAATTCAGTGAAAATTCTGACACTGATCTACGCCTCCCGCCCACTGTCCATGGTGGCTGACACATATCCTTGTAAAGGTGGACAGCATTTGTCCAGAGTCATCTTTCTGCAATCAGAACTCCGGGAAGAATCTGTACAGCATCCATTTCTACAGCTGTGGACAGCGAGGGGTGGCATTTCTGAATATGTCAGCATGAGGGCAGGGTTTCAGACTGTGCGCTCGGGGACACTGTATGTGACTACACCCCATTTTTATAACACCTGAACAAGACTTCTATAGTTGTAAAATTATCTTCCCCGCAGACTCACTGAAGCCCGGGTCTATACACATTATGGAAGTTATGTAAGATTTATCCCCCCACCCCCGCAACTGCTTGTTGGTGGTCAAGAATGTGAAGAAATGGGGTAGAATAATTAGAACAGAAATGGGGATGGGGTGGGCCAAGAGTTCAATGAAGAAATCACAGGAGCCCGCTAATGGGAACTTCAGTCCTCACCTGTGGCGGCTCAAAGTTTGGTCGCCACCAGTTACCAATGCAGTCATCAATGACCCAGTCCTGTTGCACCCCATCTTGGCGACCCAGGATCTGTCAAAATACAGGTACATGCACAGATATAAACATGCTGAGATTCATATTCTTGCTAACGCCAAGTTCAAAGAGGGGAGAACCAGAATTATAAGCAGAGTTTTGCACTCGTTTGTGCATCAGTTCCTTATAAGCCCATTGAAAATGAGAAGCAAACAAGTTCTTAACTCTAGGAGGTTATCTCTGGCATACAGGAGAATCTTGTGTTAATAGGCTTCTCTGGCATCAGCAAAGCCAAAGCATATTTATTTCTTAAAGTAAAGCCACTAATTCAAGTACACCTAGGCTTTAACAAACTCTTAATATGCTTTGGTTCTGGTTATCAAGAGAAGAAGTCACAGGAACTACATCCTCTGACACTCTCCATCCACCACCTGGCTTCCCCTTTAGGAAGCAGTTCTATAGCGGCTCCTTCTAGGATATGGATGGGCCACATGAGTGGTAAGTTTTTACAGGGGAAACTAAAATTCACAAATACGCTCACATTATTTCACTGAACCTGATCTTCCTAGAGATTGAAAAAGAGCAGATGCACTACTGCATATGAGTGTGACAGAGTAGTAACTAAAATGATGAATGTCTGAATTTGCCCCACAGATGTATTCAATGCTAGTCATCTTTATGTGAATGCAACCATAAGAGGCTTATTGTAATCCATCCCAAATTCTCAGAATAAAACCCCAAAGAAATGTGGGTACCTCTGTCATTAAACGTTTGAGCCCTTCCACCTCATCTTCTCCTGGATTAAGCTCACCACCTGGCCTGTAGAAAACAAATGCATGTCAAGATATGTGTTTGAGGGCATAATCAAAGGAAAATGTTTCACCAGTTAGTTTCAGGAAATTATAAAACTACTCCACATCACTATGTTTTCATTGCATGGAAATTTATGCCTTTGACTCAGGGAGACGTTAAGCCCCCTGAGTTCTGCACTGAGACAATAATTCACACACAGTTTTCATCATACATTGTATGTGTCAGGTGCATTTTAATGTTTGGGAAGTCAAGACGACGTGTGGTGCAGCTAAGTAGGTTTCTCCTCACTCACTTTTCCAAAATAGGGAAGCTTCAGAAAGAATCTTTCCCCATCTCAGTTAAGTCAACATTTCAGACTTGTAGGGGCAGAAAAGGACTAAAGCTGCTGTCCTAAACACACTTGGCCAAAAGATGCTCTCTCTACCATTTACCCTCATCACATTTCTCCCTCAGAAGTCTAAAGCTACTGTTATGACTAAGCTCAGAGGCACAAAACATTCATCACTGAAAAATTCTAGGGAACAACAACAAAAATAAACCCTAAAAATATTTTATAAATTAAAAAAAATGTAATACAGAATCTGTTTTTGTTATCTATTTTGAGATTTATTTCCAAGCCTTTATGAGATACTGAAGGAAGTGTGGAATTTAAAAAACAAAAGTTATTATACACTATTAGAAGTAAGGGCTATAACATTTTCTATGTCCTCTTGTGCTAACAAACCAGAACAAAACAACTTCCCCCACAAAAAAGGGGGGGAAAGAGTGTGCCCTTAATTCTCAGCCACTTCGATTAAAACTGGATCTAGCTGATTAATCAATGAAAGCATTAGCAAAGTAGCACTGGAAAGGCGATTTGGAGAGAAGCAGCAATATGAGGAAGGGATGCTTAGCAGGGATGTGCACGAAAATCTTCGGCGCCGACGGGGGTAGCACTTTAAGGGCGGGGGAGGGTGTACTTACCCCTCCCGCCACATTTTCCCCGCCGGCGCGCTGTTGATTTTAAGCCCCTCGGGGCGGCAGCGTGCAGTCGCGACTTCCGGCCACTTCCGGCCGACAGGGGGAAAGGGGTGGCAGGGAGGAACGCTGCCGCCCCGAGGGGCTTAAAATCAACAGTGCGCTGGCGGGGGGAATGCGGCGGGAGGGGTGAGTACACCCTCCCCCGCCCTTAAAGTGCTACCCCTGTCGGCGCCGAAGATTTTCGTGCACATCCCTGCTAAGCATCCCTTCCTCATATTGCTGCTTCTCTCCAAATCGCCTTTCCAGTGCTACTTTGCTAATGCTTTCATTGATTAATCAGCTTAATCATGAATGCATGTGTGCACACAGTGCCTAGATATTGCCGTCCAGAATATAACTCATTCTGCAGAGAGATTTTAAAAACTGGAGGGATGACTGACCACCACCAACACAACACGGAGACAAAGAAAGAAGCAAGCACACACCCCTTTTCTCCATGCCACGTTCTTTTTCGCTACAAAAAGCAACCACCTCGGGCTTTTGTTACAAGCATGGATGTGTAATGCATATTTAGGCCCTAAGATCTTCTCTTTCAAAATGCAAGATTCTCAGAGTCCCCAGATTGTGACCTCTACAAATGGCACACTACTCAGTTTAAAACTGACAAAGCATAAATAGCCGTTAGCCTGGGTGCTTGTGGCATATAAGATTCCCCCTCCAGGTTTTTGAAAAGGGAAGCTTTTGAACAGAACATTGATTGTTCTGCCCATTGCCCCACTCCAGCCCTTTCAACATGCCACCAACAAAATATGCATGGACACACAAACGAATCCTTCTCGCCTTTTTTGGCAAGGATGTTTCTAATCCTCCTTAGGCAGTGTGGCCAATGCTCACTTACAGTTTGAAGAAGGTTGTGCCCAACTGCAACAGCAAGACATGAGGCAACCGGTGTTCGTGCACAATGAGGACGCCCTCGACAGTCCGCCTCATCCCAATCTTATCAAACTCCTCTCTCATGCGCTGGAACCGAGCAGCCACTGAACTGTCCTTCTCATACAGAGGTTCCTTGGTCCCAAAGGTATAATTTGTGAGTGGATACCTGAAAGGAACAGCACCTTTTACAGACAGTATTTCATGTAAACTGACAATCTATTTCAGGACCTGAAAGCAAGTCTCTAGAACAGGAAGGGCCAAATTACAGCCAGTGACAGATCTAAACACTCTACCCACTCACCACTTTGCCCTTGCAACTCCCCCTTCCCAGGTTGTGGCAGGAGTGTCTCACTCATGTTTCCATTGCAAAGAAATGGCCATGCCCCATTACCTAGAAACTAAGAATGGGTGGAATGAGAAAAGAGGTACTCTTGCAGCGGAGGAGAAAAGGGCCACTCAAGAGATTGTCTGATTTTAGTGTGACCTCCTGGGAGCAGGATATTTTTGGTGAGGATGGGGTGAAGAGTCAATGGCCCAATGTAGCATGCATCTTCCCAATACAAATATATTTTCCTTAACTTGGAGGGAAAGGGGGTGGAGTCAGGGTGGAACAAGTATTAAAGAGCCCTCACGGGTTGATCACATTCCAAGAGATACTGAGATGGTGGACAGGCAGGTGGGGAGAAACAGTTAGCTGCAAGGCTAAGGAAAACGGGACATAATGATCAAGAAAGAGAGAACCGAAGAATGGGGAAAGCACTCAATTCCGGCAGTGGTTCACACATACTGCAGCATGTATAAGTGAGTCACCAGGGTGACTATAGCACTTCGAGGATTTACAGATTTATTGCAGCAATATATCTACTACTTTCCAGTGTGCCTCAGGACTTCGTTTTTGTTGCAACAACATACTATTCATATGCAACAAGCCCAGTTATGAGATGCAATATTACCACAGACGGAACTTGTAGGAGTTCAACTGGGAGTTACCATCAAGCCTACAAAATAATCAATTGTGGAGAAAAGAAGTAAAGCCCCTTCATATTCAAACCTGGTACTACTAAATAACACATGCAAAAAAACGTATCTAAGGGCTCCATCCCACATGGGATGGAGTCCTCCATCTCTTTATAGGGCCCAGAGGCCATCCAAAGGAGATGGGGGGGACAGGACCTGAATCAGCTAGTGTGGTGAAGTGGTTACACTGTCGTAAGAAGGCTGTGGAGGCCCAAGTTCAAATCTCCACCAAACCATAAAACATACTGGGTGATCTTGGGCTGGCCACTCTCTCTCAGCATAACCTACCTCACAGGGTTGTCATGAGGATAAAGGGGGGACATTCTCAGACTGGCGGCAGCATCTAGCCAGGGTTTCAGAGGGGCATCTTTTCCAGCCCTACCTGGAGATGTGACCCCAGGGATTGAACCTGGGACCTCCTACATGCAAAGCAGATGATCTACCACAGAGATATGGCCCCATCCCCACAGTGATTATTCACAGGAACATAGCGACCCTCAAGGTTTCAGGCAGGGAGTCTCTCCCAGTCCTACCTAGTGATGATGAAAGGCAGAGGTGCTCCTACCCCTGGACTTCCAGGCAGAAGTCCAGGGCCTCCACACCCCCTAAGGCCCCCCAAATCCTCTTTAGTCTATCCCAGGTGGTGTGGTCACCATGCCACTGGCCGGAACTGTGCTGGGCAGCCAAGTGACCTGTGCCGGGCAGCTGAGTGTGACCTCTGCTTTAGAGACAGTGGGGGGAACAGGGAAAGAAATATGCCGGATGGGAATATGTTACGTTGTGGGCTGAAATGTTTCTGCTAATGCACACTTGCATAAACATATTTGTTTTATATTCTTACTTTCTTGAGAGTTATTTGTGCCCCCAATAACCCACGTGTTAAAAATACTCTGTGTGTGTGTGGTGGGGGGGTGATGCATAACTTGCAGCGGGGGCGGGGCGGGCCCTCCAAAGGCCTTGAGGTCCAGGCTCCAAAATTGTCTAGATGCCCCTCTGCTGCCAGGGGCTGGACCTGGGACCTCCCTGCACGCCAAGCTCATCCTCTTCCACTGACCTGCAGCCCCAGGGTTTCATTTCCAAGAGCAAGAGGGACGCACAATAATGATGGCGATGCAGACACCAGTTAGTGCGTGGAGCGTGTACAGCGGGAGATGCAGGTCCAAAGGCCTGCGCACCCCGGGCCAGCCCTTTCTCCGGCCTCAGCCTACCTCACAGGGCTGTTGTGAGACTATCACGGGCCGCCGCAGAACACTGGCAGAGACCTCATGCGGACAATCCTTGGATAACAGCGTGCATAAAAGATCTCTATTAAGGACAAGCGACTTCTGCAGCCGCGGGAAGTGGGGGGCGCATCTGCCGGGGAGGGGGGAGAGGCGGGAGGGGGCCCCACTCACAGGTTGATGGTCCGCTCGAGCGTGAGGGGCTTGCTCTGCTGGATGTACTTGTTCCCGAACTGGTTGACCCCTCGGGGCCAGCCGGTCTGGGAGCGGTTGGGCGGCACAACGGACATCCTGGGAGCGGGAGCAGCCTAGAAGCCCACGAACATTCCCCGGCCGCCGGGCAGCAACTCCGGTCGCCTCGCACCCGCGCCAACGCCTGCACCGGAAGCAGTAGGCCGCACTTCCGGGAACCATAGAGACGGGACATGGAGCCGCCAAAAAATGCAACACCCCCCCCCCCGGCATGGTCCCACTAGGGGACTTCCGGATTTGCATGGGGACAGGAGAGTGCTTTATGCCCCCGTTTTTAAACAAAAACTTTATGAGACACATTTTCCTTCCTCAAAAAAACTAGATAAAAGATTATAAAACAGAAAGCCACAGCATCAACCTATTTTATTTTAATTCAAATGCTTGTTTAAATATAGTTAGAGTTAAGCTATTATATGTTTTGAATAATTTGTCGGTATGTTTGTGCTAAATGAAGTCAAACTTCCCGATGACCTACAGATACTTAATTTTGCATGAACAATCCTGCCACTTAATTTAGCTGAATGCACGACCTTTTACACCGGGATATGCTTGGCGGCACAATTATTACAATATTATTACTTATTTTTAGCAAAATTCTGAATGAATAATATTTTAACTGCTATTGTTCTCAACAATTTTTTAAATAATAAAATTAATAATTCCAAAATGATATCATGCCCAAGAAAAGCAGATCTTTTTCAGATTCAAGTTTATTATTATTCCAATTTACCACATATGGCCATTATACAATAAAATGAATAATTTCTTAAGTTGAAATCCTACAAATTTCAAACTGTTCTTTTACTTCGCTTTTGCAAGCTATCTATCTATCTATCTATCTATCTATCTATATACACACACAGATATATTTTCCCACTTGCCACCCCACCCCCACAACTTGCCTAGAAGTGTAATATATGCAAAATGACTTTGCCCAGTCAATGATGGGCCTCATCTACCAGAAATGTATATTTAAAATCTGCAGTGTTTGTCTTCCCCAGGGTGGAAGTGAGAGCTGCTCACAGCCATCCATAGAGGAATTCAAGATTTTAGGATTACTGAGTTTGAGCAGCGCTCCATGAAGTCCAGAACTCTGGCAGTGCAGTCCAGAGTCCCTGCTCTTTTTGACTGAGGTCTTACTTTGCATGAAACGTGCTTTAGTATAATTTAGTTTTTAAGTATTGAAATGCGCAACATGTAACTTCTTTAGAGGTCTGAATGCAAGTTGTGACATGATATCAAAAGTTGAAGGATGGATAAAGTATCTGAGACAGTTACAAGACTAGTTTGTTCTTTGGAGGTATTATTTTATTCAGCTACATAATTCAATTTCTTCTTTATGATATGTGCATGACCAAGAGAATAAATTCAATGTGGTAGAGTTATTGTGCTAATTTGCCAAAAGCTGGAAAAATAAAGACAATTAGTTTAAAAGGGCAATGCACTTGCTTTTGGAACACCCACCCAGAAGAGCTTTGCCACCATACTCCCTCCCTTAAGATAATTATTATTTTTAAAAATTCTTAAAAGTTACTTGTTTTGAGAGGCCTTCTAATGTCTGTTACTACAGCTAGATGGGTTTTTAACTGGGTGTCTTTTAACTGATTTTATTTGACACTGTGTTTTGTTTTACTGTTTTAAATTTTACATTACTTTTTATTGTCTTACTGTTGTACTGAAGGGGTGGGCTATAAATATTTTAAATACATACATACATTAACATGCAAGTCAGTGGAGTCCAGGGCTTCTGCATACAAATGAGGGAGAATCTGAGGGGGGAATCTGGGGGAATCTGAGGGGAATGTTAAAATAATAAATAGAGATAGATAGATGCTGGGTTTTCAACAGAAATCTCCAAGTGGTTTACATAGAAAAAGAAGATAGCCGCCCTAAAAGGGCTCACAATCTAAACATAAAACCAAAGGAGATTCCAGCAACAGCCACTGGAGGATGCTGTGCTGTGGCTGAAAAGAGCCAGTGCCTTCTGCCTGTTAAATATAAGTCAGCCATCACTTTCAGAGGTGATTCCTGGCCTAGATTGTTGCAAATAATCTAGTGGTTCCCAGCCTGGGGCCTCCAGATGTTGTTGAACTACAACTCCCATCATTCCCAGCCATAATAAATTGTAGTGCAGCAACATCTGGAGGCCCCCAGGTTGGGGAGTACGTACTAAACAAAAAAGACTGTATAACAGCAGAGGGGAAATAGTTTCATATTAAAATTAAATTAAAATGGAAGTATTTTAAATATTTTAAAACTAAAAACAGTAATTGATGAAGACCTGAGTTAGCAAGAATTCCTGTGATTTTTTGTGTGGTCACCTTTAGCACAGGGGAAAGGAGAAACGTTGCACCTGTCACAGCTACACTCTTTTTAAAAAAATACCCCCATATCTCCGTTAACTTACTCCCTCTGTATAATTAAATCTATGTCTAGATGGTCTTAAGTTCTGCCTTACAGAGCTAGGAGGCACAGACTCCGCCTACTCGGGGGGATTCAACCAATGGGACGGTGCGGTGCGCCGATTGGTTGTCAGGAAACCGACCTCTGGCTCTCATTGGCTCTCATGAGCGTCTCACCTCCTACCGTCCCTAGAGGGTGAGAGATCATAGAATTCAAAGCAAAGACAATAGAAGCGTAGAGATAGAAGGTCATCTTTCTCGCTCGCAAGCGTCATGGCTTCTTCGCATCTAGCTCTATGATTGGACAGCTAGGACTTAGGCCCGCCTTGAGGCAGTGGCCTGGCGCGAGGCATGATGGGAGTCGTAGTTTCCTGGCGAGGCCGCGCGCACATGAGGAGGACACCATGAGCGGGAGGCGGGTGGAAGACCTGGGGGCAGTAGCAGGCGCCAAGAAGCGCGCCAAGCGAGAGGTGGGCGCCGAGCTCTCGGCTGCCCTGCGGGAACCCACCCTCAGGGAGAAAGTGGCTGCTGCTTGGGCCCGCAAGGAGGCGCTGGAGCACGGTATGAGGGCTGGGGAGTGGGCAGCCGCAAGGCTCTAGTCCTCATTGAGGTGGTGCTCCAATCGCGTCCTGCTTTTAGCCAAGGCAGCCTCCCAAAGCTGCTTACAATGCACAGAAAGGCATAAGCTGTTGTGGTTTGTATTTATGTAGCCTTTTTCCCCATTAAAAAATATTTCTTCCCCCCACAAAGTGTTTTTACGTGGCCCAAGGAACGAGAAGATAATGCCCTGCCCCAAAAGGACAGGGCTGTAGCTCTGTGTGGTAGCGCATTGGCTTTGCATGCAGATCCTGGCTTCAACTATATCCCTAGATTAGGAACCTAGGAAGCTGCCATATACTGAGTCAGACCCTTGGTCCATCTAGCTCCATATTGTCTACACAGACTGGCTTCTCCAAGGTTGCAGGCAGGAATCTCTCTCAGCCCTATCTTGGAGATGCTGCCAGGGAGGGAACTTGGAACCTAGATGCTCTTCCCAGAGCAGCTCCATCCCTTAATGGGAATCTCTTCCAGTGCTCACACTTCTAGTCTCCCATTCATATGCACCCAGGGTGGACCCTGCTTAGCTAAGGGGACAAGTCATGCTTGCTGCCACAAGACCAGCTCTCCTCTCCAAGTGCACCATGGCTCCTGTAGAAGCCTGCACTCTCTGTCACTTTGCTTGAAGCAAGTGAAAGGGAACTGCTGACTTGGTCCCCATTAAAGATTTTGTCTGAATTGCATGTCTGCCTAAATACCAGAAGTAAAAGATAAAGAGGGTTCCATTGTGACAATCTAACTGTTGTGTTTTCTCAAGAGGCCATTGTGCTTGATCCTGTTCCCTTCCACCACTGCATCATCCCCAACTTCATCCAGAACGAGGGCTTCCTGGAAGGCCTGCAGAAGGAACTCCTGAACCTTCACTTCCATGAAAAGTGCAATGACTTGTACAAATTCAAGCAGGTATTTCCTGGGGGTGGGGGTTACCCTAATCGGTCATGGAACGGTAGCACTGGATCGCTCCTGAAGACCCTCTCTGTCAGTCCTTCCCCTCCAGTCGAGAACAGAGAAAGCAGGTACTTTGCAGAAACCTGTCTGCAAAGAGCTCTAGATTACTTGGCCAGTTCAGCAAAGTCGGGCATTCCTGCTTCTCAACAAAACTGTTACTACTGACCCAGAGGTGTTTTGACTTGTTGGTTGTTAAATCATGTTTTATTGCAATTGCCCTTTTTGGGAGGGGGCCATACCTCTGTGTTAGAGCGTTTGCTTTGCATTCTGAAGTCCCAGTTTTATTCCTTGGCATCTCCAGTTTAAACGAATCACTGATCGCAGAGTTAGGAAGACCCTTGTTTGCTACTATTTACAGGAGACACTTCTGGTATGGATGGATCAGTGGTCTTGCTCTGTGTAAAGCCTCGTAGAGCTCTGTGGGGAAAGCGCTGGAAAAGATCCCATTTCCCAGCATGCCTCATGCATCTTCCCAGATGTCTCTGGGGCTGACAAGGCTCCGCTTCCTTTTAAATGGCTCTCCTGGTGCTGGGAACAGTACAGGCTAAGAAGAAGGTGCTGAGAACTTCCCAGCATTCTGTGCACACTTCGCACAGAATGGTGGAGAGGCTCAAAGGTTTCCCTTAAAAGAGCCCCAGCACTGTCTGGTGAGAATGCCCAGGTAATCTGTGTTGGGATGTTTGCCTTCCTTTCATTCTTGCTCTAAAAGTGTTGGAGCAGAGTGTGAAAAGTTGTTTCTCCTTCTTGCATGGGCAAAGTCAGATGACCTGAAGAAGAGAGAAGAACCTCACATTGCTGCATTAAGGTAAGATTGCTTCTTCGTACTGTGCTGGAGTCTGCTGTGAATTGTGACGGCCAAGCCAAAGGAGTGGAGTGGGTATGAGAGCCAGCATGGTGTAGTGGTTAGAGTGCTGGACTAGGACCGGGGAGACCCGAGTTCAAATCCCCATTCAGCCATAAAACTAGCTGGGTGACTCTGGGCCAGTCACTTCTCTCTCAGCCTGACCTACTTCACAGGGTTGTTGTGAAAGAGAAACTCAAGGATGTAGTACACCGCTCTGGGCTCCTTGGAGGAAGAGTGGGATATAAATGTAAAATAATAATAATAATAATAATAGTAATAATAGTAATAATATGTCTGTAATCTAGCATGGAAACCGCCTTATCCTGACACACATCTAAGCGATATCAGTTTGGTGCATTGCCCAAATGGATCTGCTTGCCTGCCTCTTGCCTTGGGATGCAGACCTGTGCACATTTACTTGGGAGTAAGTGCTGCCAAACCTGGTGCTCTCTCCTCTCTCTCAGGAAAGTCCTCTTTGAAGAGTTCCGAGGGTGGCTTTCTGATGTGGCCCAGGTGCAACTGGAGGCCACCATTGACCTGTCCTGTGCCAAATATGAATATACAGGTGAGCAGCCCCTCTGCAGTCTAGAAAACTCCAGGGGGTTGATAGGGACTGGTCACACTATCTCTGGAGGGTGATATGGGTCTGGGAGATTCGGACAAAGGGCTGGAAATTGGAGGTTTGGCTAGACATGTTCAGTAGGCTCAGCTGCTCTCCTGCACACATTCCTTAGCTATAAAGACTGAGCCAGTGTGGTGTTGTGATTGATTGATTTCTATACCACGTTTCCAGAAGTGGCTCAGGGTGGTTTACACAGAGGAATAATAAATAAGTAAGTAAGTAAGATGGATCTCTGTCCCCAAAGGGCTTACAGTCTAAAAAGAAACATAAGATAAACACCAGCAACAGTCATTGGAAATAATGTGCTGCGGGTGGATAAGGCCGATTACTCTCCCCCTGCTAAATAAAGAGAATCACCACATTAAAAGGTGCCTCTTTGCCACGTTAGCAGGGGTTCCTGTTCCCTTCCCTGTAGTTAGAGTGTTGGACTAGGACCAGGGAGACCTGAGTTCAAATCTCCATTCAGCCATGAAACTTACTGGGTGGCTCTGGGCCAGCCACTTGTCTCTCAGCCTCACAGGGCTGTTGTGGGGGCAAACGTAACTGTTTACACTGCTCCGGGCTCCTTGGAGGGAGAGCAGGATATAAATGTCAAAACAAGAATAACATTTCAGCTGAATTGCACGGTGTTGCAGATAACCTGCTCTGCCACGATGATGAGTTGGAGGGACGGCGGATTGCCTTTATCCTCTACCTTGTGCCACCATGGGACAAGAGTGATGGAGGCACCCTGGACCTGTTCAGCACGGACGGTAGGTGGGGCACTGTAAGCCGATTCCTCCTCCTGCAATATGATTGTTGCTTGCTCTGAGCCAGCAGGCTGCACATTCAGTAATCTGTAAAGGCTACACAAACGGCAACCAGCTATGCAATATTCTCGGGACTCTTTTGCAATGTTCACCTTTCTGCATCCTTGTGTGTCCTTTGAGACTGTAGGTAAGGAGTCGCATAAGGCAGACCAGCTCTGCCGGTAGAAAACTAGCACGGCAGGAAACAGAATGGGCTAGCTTTTTATATACAGCAGGATTTGCATGGAGAAGCCTTCACAAAAGTGATATTGTTCAGTCTACCATCTCCTCTTTCTTCCAAGTGTAGATCAGGCCATTTTAGAATTATATGTACAGCTTTCTCTACTCGGTCACAAGAGAGTCAGACACGTGTTGAAACTAAAGATGCTACTTCCTTTGCTGCCTGCCTACCTTGCCCTGTCTCTCTCGGTGTCCTGATAGCCTCCTGCCTCTTCAGCCATGGCCCATGAATGGCATACAATCTTTATTGTCTTCGTTCCTATGTGAAAATATGTTTCTCCTAATCCAGACAAACTTTTGCTTCCCTTGCAGCATTGCCATTAACTGACTCCTTAGTTGTTGATCTGGTGCTTTACAAATACTGTACATGTTTTGTTCTTGCTTATCCAGATACTGGTACCCTGCCTTTCAGCCCTAACAAGGGCCTTCAAGGCAATTGATTGCTTGGTTTAAAACACAACAAAACACTGCTTAATAAACAATGCTAAAAACAACGACTAGACTGAAAACGCAGTGCCAGTTACAAGCTCATGGAGGCGGAGGCAGGATGGGGCCATCGCATCTGCTTTGCGTGCAGACAGTCCCAGGTTCAAACCCTGGCAGCGTCTCCAGGCATTGCCTGGAGATGCTGCCGGAAAGACACCTGCCTGTAACCTTGGAGAAGCCGCTGCCAGTCAGTGTTGGCAATACTGAGCTAGATGGACCAAGGGTCTGACTCAGTAGAAGGCAGCTTCCTGCGTTCCTGTTGTGTACCATCATTTCCTGGAGCCAGATGTGCAAATGAGTTAACTGGCCTGAAACTTCCACAGACAGCAGGCTTTACTGAGAGGCTTTACTCCAAGTTCAAAGTTGCCCCCCCCAAAAAAAAACAGAGCAAAAAGTGGATTTGTTTTTTACCCTGTATCAGGCTACACTCTAATGCTGATTTAAAACAAAACAAAACAAATTGGAGGAGGAGGGGGAGGAGATGCGAACTAAAAGCTGGGTGTGAAAAACTTCCCGGTGAACTAGCTGGTATGATTCTTTTTTTGTGTGAAGTATGCAGTTTCTGTGCTGGTTTTGTGCTCTGAAGGTGCTAGTGGAAATCCATCTGGATTACAGTATACTGCTGGATCTAACGATTCAAAGGCACCTCTTGTGTGCCGATTTCCTTGCAGATCAGTTCCAGCCTCGGCTAATCACCAAGTCCTTGGTGCCTTCGTGGAACTCGCTGGCTTTCTTTGAAGTCTCCCCAGTCTCTTTCCACCAGGCAAGATGGCTTCTCTCTTGTTCTTGATCCCCGCAATGCCCCTCTGTTTTCCCTGGGCTAGATTACCCAGCATTCCATCTGCACTGAGATCCCTTCTCTGGGTTTGGCAGGAAGGGATGGGTGGCCCAAAGCCATCCCGCCTCCACTCGGGACACAGACTTCTAAGTATCTCAGGCATGGCTTCCTGGACCTCTGCTTTCTGCTTGAGAAATCTGAGTCGAGCTTCCTCAAGGGGCCTCCTGCAACTCCTAGCTGCCTGGGGCCGCACTAGACCTAAAGGTAGCCATGCGTTAAACTGCCCTAATACATAGAAAGAAGTGTGCGGCCACTTTTGGAGCACTGTGTACAATTGCTGATAATAATAATAATTTTTAAACACTTTTGTTAGCTGCCTCATACCAAATTGTTCTCTGGGCAGCTCACAACACAGCATTAAAACACTGAGTAAAAACATCCCCAAAAGGACATTGTCGAATGGGGAAAGGTGCAGAAGAGGGCTGCACCAAGATGAACAGGTGCCTAGAGCTAGGGATGTGCATGGAATTGGTTCGGAGGCCCTTTATGGTTTTTATTTCCAGTCCCTGGGGTGGGTTTGGTATACTGCATTTCATCTCTTAGCTGATACTTTATCTTCAGATATTGCTGGGATGGGACAGGACCAAATTCTGTATTGGGAAAGGAGGTCCTCAGCCCATCCCTGGATAAGTCCTTGTGTCTGAGAAATTAGTGCGAACGGGTCCTTCTTCTTCTCCCCCATCCCAGGTGGCTGAAGTTGTTTCCAAAGGGAAGTGTCGCTTGTCCGTGAGTGGCTGGTTTCATGGCTCTTCGCTTGCAAGGCCTCCACGCCCCATCGAACCTTGCCTGCCCCGAAGCCCCCACATCCCTCGTGATGTGAGTGAGCTTTGCTTCTTCCCTAGCAGTGCTGCCCTCTCTAAGCAGATCCAGACAACCTGTTCCATAGTATTCTCCTCTTGCAGTTGTCATGGGAGGGGTGGGCCAAGGCAGGTTACTTCTCTGAATTCACTGGTCCCTCCTGGGTGTTTCCCTGCCTTTCCTCCTCCCCACCGCCTTCTTTTCCCCCTAGCATGAAATCTTGTATGACTGGATCAATCCAGCTTATCTGGAGATGGATTCCCAGGCCCAGATCCAAGAAGAGTTTGAGGATCAGTCAGAGATCCTGTTGAAGGATTTCCTTAAGGTTAGTCTTGGAAGCTGCCTTGAAAGCGTCTCACGTACAGCAATTGTTAATCTTTAATCAACTTGTTAATCCTTTCTGATAATGGTGAGGGACACCAGGTGTGTGTGTGTGTGTGTGTGTGTGTGTGTGTGAATCTTTGAGAGGTCTATAGAATAGGCTATAAAACCTATATATACTCATTTTGCATCAAAATCTGAGTTTGATAAGACAGCAGCTTATTAACACTGATGCCACCCATAAGCCAAGTTAGGATAGTGTGAATGCATCATGGTGGTTTCTCTGACTATGAAACTCGCTTCCACTGGAAATAGGACTAATCACTTTCCAGGACTGTCGCAATGTATATTTGATTTGTGCTGGCTCCTGGGATGCCTGGTAGAAGGCTCGGTGTGAGGTGTTACCCCTGATATAACTGAGCAAAGAGGTCCCTTTTTAAAGTGGCGATTATCTTATATTGAGCAGGGGGAGAGCAACTGGCCCTCTCCAACTCCAGGGGTGTCTCATAGAGTGGTAGTTGAGTTCTTTATTTATTTTTGAATTTTTCAAAAGTTAAGTTTAAGAGGCATATTTAATGAATATATTTAATGCCTCCTAGGCAGAAATCCTGGGGTCACTTCAAAAGCTGTTTTGATGTTCTTTGTTCCTAGGATGACAAGTTCCATCTGGTCTGTGAAGCTCTGAAGAAGGAAGGGCCCAGCTGGAGTAGGAGGGGGCCCCCTAACAAAAGGTAGGACCATGTCGGGATGAAAATCTGGGACCACTTGCTTCTCGTAGGCCAGCTGTGCTCATGCCAGTTTGGTTGTCTGTGCTGTGCGTATTTATTTATTTAATTTATATACCGCCCTTCCAAAAATGGCTCAGGGTGGTTCACAACATGATAAAAAACAATTAAAACAAATTAACAATTAAAATCAAACTATTAAAACACAGTAAAACCAACAAAACAGCTAAAAGCCCTAAAATTAAAACTATACATTTAAAAAGCTGTAAAAGCTTGGGTGAAGAGGTGGGTCTTCAGATGTTTTTTTAAAGATAGTCAGGGATGGGGAGGATCGCATCTCAGCAGGGAGTGCATTCCACAATCTCGGGGCAGCAATCGAGAAGGCCCGTCTCCGTGCGGCCACCAGAAGAGCTGGCGGTAACTGGAGACGGACCTCCTCAAGTGACCTGAGTGGACGGTGGGGCACATAACGAAGAAGGCGTTCTCTTAAATACCCAGGGCCCAAGCTGTTTAAGGCTTTATAAGTTATAATTAGCACTTTGTATTCTGCCCGGAAACCAATTGGCAACCAGTGTAGCTCCCTCAGCAAGGGAGTAATGTGGTCTCTCTGAGATGACCCGGAGACCAACCTGGCTGCCACATTCTGAACCAACTGAAGTTTCCAGACTACATACAAAGGCAGCCCCACGTAGAGCGCATTACAGAAGTCCAGTCTGGAGGTTACCAACAAATGTACCACTGTTTTGAGGACATTGATCTCGAGAAACGGATGCAGCTGACGTATCAGCCGAAGCTGATAGAAAGCACCCCTGGCCACCGCCTCAACCTGAGAAACCAGGGAGAGGTGTGAATCCAGAAGTACTCCCTGACTGCGGACCTGTTCCTTTTGGGGAAGTGTGACCCCATCTAGAACAGGTAGATCAAAATCGTCTCTGGAGTTTCGACCCCGCACAACAAGTACCTCCGTCGTTTCTGGATTCAGCTTCAGTTTATTCTCCCTCATCCAGCCCATTACTGCCTCCAGGCAGGTATGTGACTAATTCTACGAGAAGAGACCCCTGATTTCAGCATCTGGCATGGAATTGGGCAGTATGAGAATTTCAGCATTTCCAGCTGCAAGCCCTTCTGGCATAAAGCAGCCGAGACTTGTGAATGCTGCTGCTTGAAATCTCCAAAGGCAGAGGAGGCTGAGCAGAACTCCCCCCATGGGCCAGGAGCTGGGACTTGGGCATTCTGCATTGTCTCCTGTCCATAGGGCTAAACACTGGAAATAGCCTTCTAACGAGTCAGACCCTTGGCCCATCTAGCTCAATACTGTCTACACTGACTGGCTGCAGCTCTCCAAGGTTTCAGGCAGGAGCCTCTCTCAGCCATGCCTGGAGATGCTGCCAGGGAGCCAGCATGGTGTAGTGGCTAGAGTGCTGGACTAGGACCGGGGAGACCCGAGTTCAAATCCCCATTCAGCCATGAAATTAGCTGGGTGACTCTGGGCCAGTCACTTCTCTCTCAGCCTAACCTACTTCACAGGGTTGTTGTGAGGAGGAACTTAAGTATGTAGTACACCGCTCTGGGCTCCTTGGAGGAGGAGCGGGATATAAATGTAATAAATAAACAAACCTGGATCTGCTATCCGCTGGATACATCTGGAGAGCTGTACATTATCTAGGAATGGTGGCCCCTTCCCTGCTTGTCGACCAACACAAAGAGCTACTACTTGTTAGGCTCACCATGTGTTTGCTGGAGAAAACAGTCGTGAACATCGAGAAAACCTACTGTAAGCCACACTCAGCCCATGGGACAGACCAGGATGTAAAAAAACCACGTTTAATAAGAAACCTGTCCCTGTGCTTTGTTGTTCCCTATCACAGGTGGGATTACTTTCCCCATGTCCTGGTGCTTTGTATTTCCCCACCACTGGCAGTCTAATGATGTATGGGAAATGCGTCATACAAAGACATCTACACAATACAGGGCAGAATGCAACATGGAGTGAGTGTGTGTGTGTACACGCGCTTGCATGCGGCAAACCAATATTGATCTAGCAGAGGGGTGCGTAGGCAGCCTTGACTCTAGCTGTTGTTGAACTACAACTCCCAACTGGTTATGGCTAATGTTGTAATTCAGTAACAGCTAGAGCCAAGGTTGCCTAGCGTGCAGTTCTGCCCTTAGACCAGGGAGCCCTGGATTCAAATCCCCACTCTGCTTTGGGACTCGCTGCATATTCTTGAGTCAGTTGCTTTCCCTCAGCCTAACCTACTTCACAGGGTGGTTGTAAGAAGGCAATGGGACACAAGCCCACGTGCTGTTCAGAATTCCTTGGAGGCAGGCATGATACAGATGTGACAGATAGGTCTATCAGCCATCTCTCGATCCTTCTTCCTCTGTTCCTTGCTCTCCAAAAATTTGCTTTTGGCAGCGTAATGCACTTTGCAAACGAGCTAATGGATGGTAGCATAACATAATGAGGCAAAATTATAAGGAATACTGCAGAGGCATGGAGTACCCTCAACCCAGTTGTCAATGCTTGCTGTCCTTTTAGGCTTTATGAAAAAGCAGAAGAGGAGAGCCTCCCGCCCGTCTTGAAGGAGTGCATGGAGCTGTTCCGCTCGGAGGCCTTCTTCCTGCTCCTTTCCAACTTCACTGGCTTGAAGCTGCATTTCTTAGCTCCGGAGGAAGAGGGTGAAGAGACTGCTGTAGGAGACAGTTTGTCCAAACACAGTCAAGGAGAGAGCAGTCGAGAGGAAACGAGCAGAAGAGGTCATACTGATGAGTCGGGGGAAACCTCTGATAATGAGGAGGGCGAAAGAAAAAGTGGTACATACAAAATCCTGATCTTTTCCCAGGGCAATTTTGGTTGGTGGTGGATAGGGATGTGCATGGAACCGGTGACTGCCGGTTCGAAGGTGGGGATAGCTTTAAGGACTGGGGAGGGTGTTCTTACCCCCTGCCCCGCCCCGGCTGTGTTTTCCCTGCCAGCGCTGTGCTTTAAAACGGTCCCGCGGGGCTGCAACGTACCTCCTTGCCGTCCCGGGGTGTGGTGGACTGGAAGTGCTTGGTGTACGTGCACACATCATGCTCACTGCACGCACGCACGCACGCACGCACACCAGGTACTTCTGGTCCACCACGCCAAGAGGTATGCTGCCGCCCCACGGGACGGTTTTAAAGGACAGTGCCGGCAGGGGAAACACGGTGGTGATGGAGGAGAGCACCCTCCCCGGTCCTTAAAGCTATCCTCCGCCACCTTTGAATGGCCTCCAAACTGGTTCATGCACATCCCTAGTGGTGGGTAGCTGACAGCAGTTTCTGCTCGATGGCGTGTCCTGCATGAGATGCTGATAGTTGTTTTAAGGTCAAGTGAATAATGACCTCTGCTGGCTCAGTGGCATTTGAGCTAAGCCAAATGGCTGTTCTGGATCTAATGCTAAAAGGACACTGGACATGGATGGCCACCTTCACTTGCTTCTCCTGACCATCCTGCTTTGTCCTTTCCAAACTTTGGGGTTCAATCTAAATGCCTAAATCGGAAGAGACAGCCATATTGGCTCTTCCCACCAGCTTGCTCCCAGGCAAGAGGAAGGGCTTCAGTCCCCTTCCTTCTAGGTCAAAGCACAAGAGCATGCCCTTCAGGCCCTCCTACTGCTCACTTCCTGCACACAAGGAAGTTCCTCCCCAAGTCTCTCTTGCTATTCATACGGAGGGAGAAGAGGCCGAAGAGCCCCTTCCTGTGCCGGGGCAGGAGAAGGTGACCGAGATGTGTGAGGGGAGGGAGGAGCCCTTGGGGAATGTGGCAGTGCTGGAGGCCTTGGAAGACAGGGAGGCTGAATGGTGGCTCCGCCCCAGTCAGTGGTGGAGCCACCATTGAGCAAACGGGTTCAAAAAACCCGGGCTGCCAATGAGAAGGGCTGCTGGAGGCCCCATTGAGTGGGAAGCCACGTGCAAAGGTGGTGTGGCTCGTCTCACTTCCAGGCAGTGTTTGCTGCCTGACAGCATTTATTTCCCTAATAAATGCTGTCAGGCAGCAAGTGCTGCCTGAAATGAGAGGGGGAGAGCTTACTCGGGGCTCTCTGGAGTGCCAGCCACACCCCCGTGCATGCGACGTCATGCTGGCGGGGCCGCCGGGCGGGGTGGAACACAGACCACCGTCTGGCTGGCTCCGTCACTGCCCCCAGCTTTTCAGTTGCCTATCCTGAGCACTGTAAGGTATTCCCTGTAGGGGATGGGGCTGCTCTGGGAAGAGCAGGCGGTTCCAAATTCCTTCCCTGGCAGCATCTCCAAGATAGGGCCGGGAGAGACTCCTGCTTGCAATCTTGGAGAAGCCGCTGCCAGTCTGTGCAGACAATGCTCAGCTAGATGGACCAAGGGTCTGACTCGGTAGAAAGCAGCTTTCCATGTTCCTAGCTGAGCCCCGGGTGTGTGCTTCTGCATCAGGTTCAAGCCCCCCTCTGTGTGCTGGAGAACTGAGACGGTGGACAAAAGGCTGCTACACTCTAGTCCACGATGCTGAAATGGCCGAGTTTGCCCTGGACCTGCTGCTCTTCTGCGGGTGTGAAGGTAGGCTTGGCTTTATTTTTAACCTGTCTCAAGCATTTGGGTGAGAGTGGGTAGAGATGTCTAAGAAAGCTGTACAAGCTGGGGCTGCTCTCGACCTCCTCTTGGTCTTTTGGCATTTGTCTGTCAAGCAGCAGTAGGTGCGCTGTAGTGCCCAACCCAAAGCCCAGGAAGAAGGAAGTGCCTCTGTCTACTGGGCTGTTCCCACTCAGCCATGTCTAGCAGGGGCTGGCAAGGAATGAACCTTCTGCACGCAAGTCTCTTGGTGGACTAGTGTCAGGACATCCTAAAGTGAATGGCAGGGTATGCCCACGGAAATGCGCGGGTTCCTTCCAAAGGGCTATGGAACGCATTGGCTTTTCTAATGGTCAGTGGCCTTTCGAAAATTCAGTGCATTTCTGTGACCCTTTGGAAGGAACCCCCCTGAGACTGCGGGCAGGACATGAGACAAACCATGCCCATCTCTAATGGCAGGCCCTCTGCAGGCATGGGCAGTGCAGGCAGCAGTGCCATCCCAGAAGTGGCTCAAAACTTCTAGGGCAACCAAACACTGTCGTTCCTATCAGGCTTTTGGTGGCTAAGAATTTAGCTATGCCCTGTTAATGCTTTGAAATAACATACTTAGCTTATAGTGCTTTTGAAGTGCTCAAAGTGCTTCATGAGTTATCTTCTATTCATAGGAAGCTGCCTTCCACTGAGTCAGACCCTTGGTTCATCTAGCTCAGTATTATCTACACTGGCTGGCAACAGCTTTCCGAGGTTTCAGGAAGAGGTCTCTCCCAGCCCTCCCTGGAGATGCTGCCAGGGACTGAACCTGGGACCTTCCGCAAGCCAAGCAGATGCTCTTCCACTGAGCTATGGCCCCATTCCCTAAGGGGAAGATCTGGCAGAGCTCACATTTGTCACCCATCCAAATGCAAACCATGGCAGACCCTGCTTAGCAAAGGGGACCATTCACGCTCGTTACTGTGAGACCAGCTCTCCTTTCCAGTCCTTACAAACAGCCTGTAAGGGTAGTAGTATTATACCTGCATTGAGTCACACTGGGGAAAGCCTGGTCCATTGCTCAGTTTCTCAGCCACTAGGTGGCACTAGCTGCTTTGATCCTAAAGTAAAAGGTAAAGCGTGCCGTCAAGTCGATTTCGACTCCTGGCATCCACAGAGCCATGTGATTTTCTTTGGTAGAACACAGGAGGGGTTTACCATTGCCTTCTGTGCAGGATGAGATTATGCCTTTCAGCATCTTCCTATATCGCTGCTGCCCGATATAGTAGCAGCGGGGATTTGAACTGGCAACCTTCTGCTTGTTAGTCAAGCATTTCGCCACGCGTTGTTTTTTTTTTAATGTGCAGCCCCCCGTGTTGCTCTCCAAATTGCAGGCTTGCCTCTAGAGCAGGCTTCCCCAACCTGCGGCCCTCCAGATGTTGCTGAACTACAATTCCCATAATCCCAGGCAGAATAAGTTGTAGCTGGGGGTGATGAGAATTGTAGTTTGGCAACATCTAGAGGGCCGCAGGTTAGGGAAGCCTGCTCTAGAGAGGACTCACATGGGCAGGGAACATGTCCACAGTATACTTTTGCTACTTAAAACCTTCTTGGTAAACGCCACTGAAATACATTTGCCTAGCAGACGCTGTGCTTGTGATCCATTTTGGTCCAGACAACAGCGAAGGTTGATAGGCTGGGATGGGGGTTGTGGCTTAAGGCTTAAATTGACAAGAATGTCTCCTCTTTCAAGAATGGGATGTGGAACGCGGCGGGTTCACGTCATACATCGCAAAAGGCGAAGACGAAGAGGTAAGCAGCATGCCGTCTCCTTGGGCTGCCTGTTCTGACCCCCACCTGGTTTTAAAGCTTTCATCGAGGCTAGAATTATTTGCCCTTGCTTTGGCTTCCTAATACTTTGGCTCCTGGGGCAAGTGGGTGGAAGTCAGCTGAGCAGACATCGCTTACTTCAGGAAGCAGCAGCAGCAGCAGCAAGCTGCACAGTTCTGTTTTCCTTGCAACATGCCAGTTCAGCATCCTTAAGAGGCACAGCCATCCTGTCAAAGGGCTCTAACGACGTTGTGGGGTCTTTAGGCTGGGGAGTGGTGTGGGGGGAAGGGGGGCTGCAGCTCCCTGTGGGTGTTGGAGAATGCTGCAGAAGAGGCTGGCGAGCGCTTGCCAGGACCGCATGGTGCTCCTCAGTGTTATCAGGGTTGATCCCCGAGAGGCACATCAGTTTTCTGGGGATGGGCTATATCAAGGCCTTTCCTAAAGAATGCTGCTGAGGGAGGGGGCGGATTACTCACCAGCACTGGGACTGCATGAGCCAGAGTGGTGTAGTGGTTAGAGTGCTGGACTAGGACCGGGGAGACCCGAGTTCAAATCCCCATTCAGCCATGAAACTAGCTGGGTGACTCTGGGACAGTCACTTCTCTCTCAGCCTAACCTCCCTCACAGGGTTGTTGTGAGGATAAACATAACCATGTACAACGCTCTGGGCTCCTTGGAGGGAGAGCGGGATAGAAAATGTGTGTAGTGTTAAAAAAAAAAATCTCACTTTCATCTTGGTATTGGATAATATGTTTGAGTGGGATATCTCAGGATAAAAGGAGTGATGTCCTGTCTGTGTTTGTCTGGCTCTGTACATTGTGGCTTGAAACTGTCTGATCTCTGCCTTGGTTTGTTTGATTGTACCAGCTGCTTGGAGCATGCTGGAATCTGAATTCCGTGGGGATTCCTCTCTCCAGTCTATCTTCCTGCTCTTTAACTATATTTGAAAATACTTCTAGAATAGAAAATGCCTCCAGTGAAAATTTAACTTGCATAGTTCCTTACAGGAAAGTTGGATTTTATTTTATGGGTTTTATTAAAAATTAGGTATATTCTCTAACCTCTACCTGATCAAACTGTTTTGTTTCCTTAACTTTCCCCAAGCTGCTGACAGTCAACCCAGAGAACAACTGCTTGGCTTTGGTTTACAGAGATCGAGAGACGCTGAAATTTGTGAAGTACATCAACTGCCGTAGTTCAGCACAGAAAGCAACACATCCTGACAGAACAGCATTTTGGGACTTCTGCTTTGTTTACTATGAATGACTGAAGGTGCCTAGTTGTCCTGGAGAGGATCATATCTATCTATCTATATTTTATTTATATACATTAAATAGAAGGAAGAGAGTGGGGACAACTTATCGTGTAGGCTGAAATCCTACATTCATACTGTGCAATGCCTCTTTCCCATCAATCCTTAGAAAGCTTAATTCTGTGGCCTTTTCCAAGTGTCCTAACGTATTTCTTGCAGAACTTTGTACTGGACAAGGATTGGGTTCTCACTCAACTTTACTGGTGTACTTGGGTTCCTGCTCAGAAGTGAAGGCTTCAGATTAGTTTGTGGATCAAGGCTCAGGTTCACTTCCAAAAGGCAGCAGCCTGCTGATACCTCAGGCTTGAACTCTTTCTCTTCCTGCAACAAATAAGGTTTCCTTGCTCCATAGCTGCCCTGAGCAAGTCGTTTTTTGTTGTTGTTTGGTAAATGCAGAAATGGCCTGCATTTGGCTAAAAGTACTCCACATGTCAAAGTATAACTTTAATAGAAGAAAGCATCATCTGACTATGCAGTCATAACTTCTCTGTTCTGTGGCCTGGGCTTGATACTGGTTGTGTTATTAGGGATGTGCACGAACCTGTTCGGCATTCTATTCCTAGAACTCCAAGTAGGTTCAGAAGCCTGCATTCAAACTGGTTCGAACGCAGGGGCGGGGACACTTAAGGATGGGGGAGGGTGCATTTACCCCCTCCACCACATTTCCCCTGCTGGCACTCCCTTGAAAACCAGACCGGTAGGGCAGCAGCGTACCTCCCTGACACCCAGTCCCCGCTTCAGTCCAGAAGTAGCGTACACACATGTGCACATCAGCACACACAAGTGAGTATGATGTGCACGCTACTTCCAGTCACTTCTGGACCGAAGAGGGGATGGGGCAGCAGGGCTGCTGTTTGAGGGAGCACTGGGGGGGGGCATTGTTACACTCTCCCCCATCCTTAAAGATGCCCCCCACCTTCAAACCAGCCTCTGCCAGTTCCACACACATCCCTATGGGATAGAAGGCACTTGCTCTTATGCCCTGACTTGTAGCTGCAGTTTCAAAGCTGAATATTGTAAGAACATAAGAACAGCCTTGCTGGATCAAGCCTAAAGCCTATCTAGTCCAGTGCCCTGTTCCCCACAGTAACCTACCAGATGCCCTGTGAAACCACACAACTCAAGACACAGACGAGAGTGCTCCATACCTGAGTTTACCTTTCTAACTCCTCCTTTAACCAAATTGGATCCTCAGGGTAAGGACCAGCCACAGTAGAGTTCTGATCTTTAAAGGAAGAGGCATGAATTAAACTTGTAAACAGTCTCTTTCTGGACTAGTCAAAGCTGGATTGAAGTTCCTCACCATCACTTGAACTGTATTTTTCATGAGACAGACAAGGAGGTAGTTGCAGTCTGTTTTATTCAGATGTGTAATTGCTGTACAATACAATTGATTCCATAAATAAACTTTATATGGCTACATAAAATGAGGCGATATTCCACATCTGTTTCAGTGTGGGGGGTTTTGGGTGGGAGTTCTATACGTTGTGTCTCTTACCTAAACTGAGCTTAATAAATATTCCTCCTGCTTATCCCCGCAGTAGATATCAGATCATACTAACCAGCAGTCATGGTGGTTTCCCTACACACGAGCACACACCACGTGCCTATCCTACTGCACTGAGCTTCAGTCGGCGGGGGGGGGGGGGGGGCACTGGATAGACAGTACAAAAGCTGCCCCCTCGCCATTCATACAGCTTCTTGCCAAGCTGACAGCCAGCTGCAAAGAGAATGTCCCTGCTTTCTGCTCCAGCATTTTCTTTTATCAAGAAGCAGCTGTTCCCACACGCATTATTCTGAACAGCATGTTTATGTTGTTGGTCTTAATGGCATCTCGGCAGGCAGTGATCACCTGCATCTTCGGCTTACCAACTAGGGAGAAAGAGAAAAAAGGGTTAAACTAATTTAACTGTTTCTTTCTAAGCACTCAGTATATATCTTGTGGCTATGGCACTTTCATAGGGAGCTGCTTCAAAATCTGGTGCAATATAAATAATCATGAAAACAAAGTTTATATATCATGTTTCTATATTACCTAAGAACAGCCCTGCTGGATTGGGCCCAAGAAGGCCCATCTAGTCCAGCATCCTGTTTCACACAGTGGCCCACCAGATGCCGCTGGAAGCCTACAGCAGGAGTTGAGGGCATGCCCTCTCCTGCTGTTACTGCCCTGCAACTGGTACTCAGAGGCATCCTGCCTTGGAGGCTGGAGGTGGCCCTCCGACAGGTAGCCACTGATAGACCTCCATGAAGTTATCCAAGCCCCTCTTAAAGCCACCCAGGTTGTCGGCTGTCACCTGCCTGACTTGCATCCCTAGGTGGTGCACATAAATTAATACAATGAATATAAAAACAGGATAAAATGATTAACACAAGGTTACACTATAAAACCAATTAAAATTTGTTAAAAGCCTGAAAAAACAGGGGCATCCTAACGATCTTTTTAAAACAGCCAGAGATGGAGAAACTCTGATTTTAACAGGAAGTGCATTCCAGAGCCCTGGGAATGCACTGGTGTTAACGTCATGGTAAAGGGAGGTGGCGGGGTGTGTGTGTGCACCAACTGGATTAGGGTGCTCTGCATCTGCTATTTCCCAGAAGTTGCTATTGGTGCAAATAAGAGATTCCCTTCTGGGGAAGTTCTTATAGTAAGTTGCAGGCACACAGTCCCAACTGCTTCTCATTTTGTTTTTAAAGCAAAGCAGAAGGATGGAATTAATATATCTAGCTTTGTCCAAAGTTTTCAATGAGAAAGATACTGCATCCAGAGACCAAGAATTTATTTTATCCGGTTTCCCAGCTTCAACAGTGTTCAGTATAAATGGTTGCAAGAGATGTGTTTCAGAGCAAAGCAAGAATTAAGTTTGCACCCCAAACAAAGTCATGGGATTGCCTCCGTGGAAAGATGCCTGCCTTCACCATTTCCCTGCTCGTGCACTCAGAATTCGTAAGCAAAATCGGATCTCCCTCTGTTGCCAACTGGACCCCTGAGGAGGAGGGGTGGGGGCTGCAGTGCAGGCAGCCATATGCCAGCAACCCCTGCATTAAAAATACTAAAAAAACCCATCTGGGATCCTGCCAGAGGACCACTGGTAACGTTGCAGAAGGAAGAGGGCAATGGCTGGGGTCTGCATGCAACAGAAACACAAAGCCCTGGGTGCAGACATGGAGAACCACCACAATTTCACTCTACAGAAGTAGGGAGAGAGAAAACAGGAGCACACTCCTTTTCTCTGGAGGAAAAACAAGCCCTCTGAAAGTAGTTGCAAGCAGTAGATTAAAAGGGCTACAAATGAATCACTGACACTTACCTGAAGGGTCATTCTCCTCAGAAGTATGGGTTGTATCCGTTGCATATTATGGGTTGCTTCGACCCCCTGCAATTGATTGACAGGGCCAATCACAGAGGTTTGCCTGTAACTAGGAGGGAGGAGCAACCCCCTCAACTTCAGTATGTGGCCAGCTCTCTAATGTTCCGTTGCCAGAAAAACAAGAACAAACAGACTTTGAACAAAGTATGTAACATTCATGAGGATAAGGGGGGAAATCCCAAGGAATATTTCCAAGTACCAACACAACGCCCTCCAGAGAGAACAGTCTGCCCCAGAATGGAACGCTGCCAATAGACCAAAGGACAGAAGAGAAAACAGACCAGGCGAAAATGGGCGGGGCGGATACAACCCATACTTCTGAGGAGAATGACCCTTCAAGTAAGTGTCAACGATTCATTCGCCCGAGAAGAGGGTTGTATCCGCTGCATATAATGGGACCGACCAGAGCCCCTGCAGACAGAACTCGGGCAGGAGTTAAAACATCTGGTCCCTAGGCAGAAGCCAGGACCCTCCTGCCAAACGCAGCATCGGCTGAAGCCTAGTTCTGTAACTTGTAATGCTTCACTAAGGTAAATAATGAGGCCCAAGTGGCAGCCCGGCAAATGTCTACCAACGGAGCCAGAGTGGAAAGTGCGGGCAAGGTAGTGGCACTTCTGGTCGAATGAGCTGTGAAGCCCCCCAGAGGGGATATACTGGCAGAAGTGTGAGCCAATTGGAAGCACTGGCAGGTCCACCGAATCAGGTGGATGTGGAGACCCTAAACAGGATGTGGAACAATCCCTAAAGGAAATGAACAGGGATTCAGAAACCCTAAAGGAACCAGTATGCCTGAAGTAAATTTCTAGAGCTCTGTGCACATCCAAGGCATGCCACAACTTTTCCATAGGCGAAGACGGGTTAGGACAAGAAGACGGCAGCATCAGTTCCTGGACTCTGTGAAAAGAGTTAGGGTCTTAAGCACCAGGTTTAGATCCCAAGTGGGAAACCTATGAACTGCAGGCAGTTTTAGGATAGCCGCCCCCTCAGGAACCTTTGGATATGTGGGTGCCCCGACAGAGAAGGCACACCCTGCACATCTAAAACCAAGGCAATGGCAAAGACCTGGCGATGAAGGGTGTTGGGCCGAAGCCCTTCATCGAGGCCCTTCTGCAAAAACCCCAAGACCTGAACTATCGAAGCTGATCATGGTATGACTCCTTGCGTGGCACACCATTGAGAAAATGCCTTCTAGGTTGACTTGTAGATCTTAACTGTGGAAGGACACCGGGAGGCTATGATGGTACTCTGAACCAACAAAATACCCGCAGGCCACTAAAGAATCCCGCTTAATCTCCAAGCAAAGCGATTGAGCCATTCTGGCTCCGAATGGAAGATGGGTCCCTGCCTGAGAAGGTGACTGGAACCCCCAGGGCCACTGGAGCTTCGACGGACAGGTCTGAAAACTAGGGCCGGCGCAGCCAGTGTGGAGCTACTAAAATTACCTCTGTCCCCTCTCGATGTATGTGCCGCACAGTCTGTGGAATTACTGCCGGGGGGAGCATATGTCGGGCCCAAGGCGCTGTCAAGGCACCCACTCCCTCAGCTCAGAGAGTTAGGTACCTGGACAGGAACTGAGGCAGTCTGACATTTGCCGGAGTAGCGAAAAGGTCCACAATGGGCCAGCTGAACCTCTGGACAATCTGTTGAAACACTTGATCACTCAGTGACCACTCTGCCTGATCTATTTGAGAGCGGCTTAAGCAGTCCGCCACTGTATTTAACACTCTGCTTACGTGGTCTGCCTCTAGGGACAGGAGATTGGCCTCGGCCCAGGCCAGAAGACTTCTCAGGAGCCCAGGACCTCGTGCCTCCCCCAGGCTTCTCTGGACTGACACCTGATCAAAAGATTGTCTAAATAAAAGGTAGACATGGACACCCTTGGTCCTCAAGTGCCACCATGATCTTGGTAAACACTCGTGGCACAGTTAAGAGACCCAAGGGGAGTGCTCAATACTGGGAATGGGAGTTGTATGCAAAGTGGAGGAAGTGTCTGTCCTGGACATGAATGGGGACGTGGAGATACGCCTCCTTGAGGTCCACCGATGTCAAGAAGTCCCCCGCTAGATGGCCATCAGAATCAAATGGAGGGTCTCCATGCAGAATCCCTTCTTTCTCAGGAACTGGCTGACGAATTTGAGGTCTCAGATGGCCCTCCATTCCCCATTCTTTTTTGGAACTAGGAATAAGATGGAGTAAACTCCCTACCCCTTCTCCTCCAATGGGACAGGTTTGATGGCCTGTATCTGAATCAGATGTCGAACGGCTTCCAACACCAGGGCATGCTTGGACCCCTTGTGGGACTGAGATGACAGGAAATGGTCTAGGGGCTGGAAAGAAAACTCCAGGGAGTCTCTCTGGGACATGGTCTGGTGAATCCAGTTGTCCATGCACGTCTTTTTCTAAATTCGTGCAAATGCCTGCAATCTGCCTGGTTTCCCCTGACTAGCACTAAGACATGCAGGGACAGCGAAGTGGGGAGGCAGAAAAACAAACAGAGCTCAGAACCACTCCTCAAGGTCAGGATTTACAACGGAGCAACAATTTTGGCACCTGTTGGAGTGAAACAGGGCGAAATATTGAGGTTGAGGGGGTTGCTCCTCAAAGTTACAGGCAAAGCTTTGTGATTGGCCCTGTCTCTGAGCAGGAGATCAAAGTAACCCATAATATTCAGTGGATACAACCCTCTTCTGAGGGAGAACTTGAACTTTTCACCTCCAGAAGACATGCACATTTTTGACTGCTAAATGTCATCCAGCTAGAATGATTAATCCATATTTTCCATAAATAGAGGATTTCTGGTACCCTAAACATCTCCAGCAGCAGTGTTTGATGGCATGTTCCACCTGAGAGTGAGGTGGGGCAGATTTCCCTACAATTAAACTACTGATAACCTAAACTGATAATCTCCCAAGAATAAAAGAAATGCCGCTCCAGCCTGCCTTCCAGTCCACAGGTGACCAGCTACTCCCCCTTTACTTTCTAACAGCCTTTCAGATATTTGAAACCACCATCACGTACTTCCCTCATCGTTTCTCTAAGAGCAACCTCTCACATTGCTTTTGAAAGCCTTGGGAAGCACACTTGTGTCTGAAGAGTTCTGGAAACTGAACTCAAGGACGACGCATCATGGGGAAAGAAATAATGCAGTGTCAACATCTGGGAGCAGTTCTGGCAGGTGGGTATCTCCCCAAATAAGACATGGGTATCTGTTCTCATGGGTCCTTACCCACAAAATGTGCAGCTGTGCTTTGAGAAGCAGTCCTCAGCTAAGAACACCCACTAACTTGTGCATGACCTTCCCCAAAAGCAGGGCAATACCCAATAGCAATAAGATGGTCCTGCCCATCACGTACCTCGCAGGTGTCCTGCTCTTTGAATAGCCTGGTTTATTGCCTTGAGGTTATTTAGAAGCTCCGTATGATTGGTGCAGCGAATTTTGTACTCAGACAATAAATCCCTGTTGAGGTCATACAGTTCCATGTATCGTTTCTTCGTATTTTTCCTGTGGGGATAAACAGAGACAAGAATGAGCGTGTAAATCAAGGGCAGAGAAACCAAGTTCTGGTCAGAGCCAGTCCCACCGTTAAACTGTGGCTAACGCATGGCCTTCCTCGAGTGCATCAAAAGGGGCAGTGAACCTGACTGTTGTATTTACCCCCACTAAGGCAACCCTTTATTCACAGGTCGTGACACTGGGACATCATTTGCATTGGGAGGGGAGACTCAAGAGCTGTTCTCACAATCCTCATTAGGGTAGGAGACGCATCTTGCCCTAGTTTGGGAGCTGAGCAAAATTTTTAGTTTAGAAAAAAGTTTAGGATGACTTTTTAATGCCTTGTATGACAGTCTGACAGGTTTTTAATTGGGACTGCTTTAATTGATTCATTTTTATTCTGCCCCCCCCTTTATTGTTGTGAGCCTCTTTGAGCTGGAGGGACAGGATATAAGTATTTTAAATAAATATAAATACATTGTACACAGCAATTGTCATTACTTTCACAAACATCCTTGTATAAAGGTGAAAAGCTTGCTTTTAAATAAATAAATGAATGAATGAAAAGTGAGAATTGACAGGGATTCAATTCTAATATAGCAGGGGGGTGGTGGTGTCAGAAAGCACTTGGCATTTCCCCCCAGCTGAGATGCATCCTAGAGCCAGACCCGGAGCTGCATCTGAGCTAAGCAAAACAAAAACACCTGGTCACAGGTACGTGTATACACACACACACACACACACACACACACACACACAAAGCAAGACAAAGGCAACTTGCATGTCTCCCATGAGGCGAGAATCCTCTGCTTGAACCAGCATGCTACGGATCAAGTTGGAGTTGTCAGCCATATTAGCTGTGAGTTTCTGGCACACAGAGTGAGAGTCGTCCACCTAGGAAGGAAGAGGGAGCACACACGGAGGACACACTCACACACCAAGATCAGATGCCCGGCTTTTCACCAGTTACAGAGAGGAGGAAGAAGGAGGGGTCTTTGGAGACTGGACTATTTGCCCCCTACACTGTCCACAACCCGTGGGGAAGCTCCACTGAGCCACTCATCCAAAATGAGCACTGACCCCCTTGGGCAGTGATATACTCACTATTTTTCCAGCGGGGCCCACTTTGGCAACACTTCAACGCAAGAGCTATTTCCCACTGCACTGGCCTAGCATCTCCAAGATAGGGCTGAGAAAGATTCCTGCCTGCAACCTTGGAGAAGCTCTTCAGTGCCTCACTCACCTTGATCAGGGCCTTGCGCAGCTCTTCAAAATAAGCGGGGAAATCTGCTTCAACCTGCAAGTCTTCAATGGCCAAGAAGGAGGCCATGGACTGGATGATGTCACCAGCCAGGTCAATGTCTTCAGTGCTAACCAAGACCTAACAGACCAGAAAAAGGTCAAAAGGCATGTCAGGTTTGCCTCCTCCAAATCCTTTAAGTCATCATGCCAACAGAAGCAAAGGGTCCAGCAAATGACGCGTTTTGGGTGGTATAGAAAAGTAAGTAATAGATAGACAGACAGACAGACAGGGAGCACCCAATGCCATTTTTTAAGTTAAGTGTGCAGCAAAACTATTTAGGGGAAGGATACAAGTTATAAACAAACATTTTAAAGTTAAAAGGGTCAGTAAACGCCCTTTTCACTAAAGGGGACCAGGCAACAGAATTTCCATTAGGAGTGGATCAAACAGATTAGTCTCAGGAGAGATCCCATTACATCTGGCTGTCTGGTGCAGGGCTTCTAATTCATCGCTTAAGAATCAGTGCAACAGCAGCAAGGGACGGGACCTGTACTGCAGATTAAGAAGCAGCCCTAAAGCCCTGCCTGACTGCACGAACCTGTTCTCTTCCATCACCTCTTCCATCTCTGTCTGCTTACATACCAGTACCACCAGCACATCACATTACCTCACCACTAGGCCTAATTTTGATGCACAGCTGCCCCGCGTCACGCAGGGAGGTGAAGCAGACTTGAAAGGACGCGCTCTGGATCTCCACGTCCTCTGGTAACAGGAAACTTTGATTCAGCCACATGATGACCTTGAAACATAAAATCCACAGCATGACCCTCTAGGAAGATCTCAAGAGCTCTTACAACATGTATGTAAGGGTATAAATTGTGGGAAAGGAATAGACTCAACTGAATGTATATACCTGCACAGACCTTCATGACTCGGAGCATGGAAGCTCCATCAAATACGTCTGGGTAAGAACAACAGGAGAGAGAAACAAAACCAAAATCATTGCATGAGTTTACTCTAGAGCACCTGGGCAAGCGGAACACAGGAATGGGGTTTTTCTAGGTCAGATGACCAGACTTCCAGAGAGGCAGGTCATAGTAGTGATGAGAAACTTCAACAGCCCTGACATCTGTGTAACTTAACTGTGCTAAGACTAAGAGAAAGATGAGAGCAGACTTCAAATATCTGAAGGGCTGTCACGTAGGAAGGCGAGCGGAATTGTTCTCCCTTTCTCCTGAGGGCAGGACTAGAACCAGTGGATTGAAATCACAAGGAAGCAGATTCAGGCTAAAAAGCAGGAGGAATTTCCTAACTGTTAAGAGCTGTTGGACAGTGGAACTGTCTGCCTCATGGGCGCTTTCCAGATTACACGGTAATACAGTCGTAGTTTACTTCAGCTTGGCAGAATCATATTGAAATCATAAATAAAGGATGTAGCACAAAGCTGCCAGCAGAGGGAGCAGTCTTCTCTAGCTTGCAAGAACCATCCTAAAACGGGAAAATACAGCTAATTTTTTACCACATTTGTGATGGATTGGTGTGTGGAAATTTCCTTTCCTGATTCAGGTCAATCAATGAATAAACTGGCTGAACCGTTTTTAGCCAGCTTAGCAGCCTTCTCAGTCCACTAGCTCAGAAATGACTCCTATCAGTGATTAGTAATTTCCGCAGCGTGCTTGGAGAAGATGCCTACAAACATTTAAAAATCCTTAACTTTCAAAACCCAGAAAGCTAAGAAAAAGATTCTGGTAAACCCAGAAGTTCTGGTAGGTTACTGCTACCACCAGATCTCTCCTACAGGCTACTCTGAAGGGGCATTGGAGTGATCAAAGATCCCCATTCGCCTTTTTTAATAAGCATATAAATCCAATTATTCTCCCAAGTGTCTGCCTGCACATGGAGTTAATTATTAATTTGGCCAAGTTCTCATTGAGATGTGTTTGACACCAGAGAAACCCCGCTTATGGCCCCCGCTTTCTCTTGCTGGTTTAATAGCCAACCCTTGGAGGTTTGTAAAAAGTAAGGAACGGGGGGTGGGGGGAGACTTTTTATTAAAATTACTACAGACTAGTTCCGTCTGAGGCTTTTAACCTTTTTAAAGTAAAGTGTGCCATTGAGTCGGTGTTGACTCCTGGTGACTACAAAACCCTGTGGTTGTCTTTGGTAGAATACAGGAGGGGGTTACCATTGCCTCCTCGCTCGCAGTCTGAGATGATGCCTTTTAACATGTTCCTATATCGCTGCTGCCCTATATAGGTGTTTCCCATAGTATGGGAATTATGAGTTACAAGAATGCTTCAATACGTCTTGCTGATTCTAAGGAAGCAAACCTTGAAATCTTAGTTGCAAAGAACAGATATTTAGGAAAATGCAAAGTACACATTCAAAGAAATTTAAATATCTGACATGAAGTCTGACTAAACACTCTTTTCCTATGCTAAATTCCCAAAGCCCAAGCCCTGGCTTCCTGTCCTTGAACTCACCAAACTCCTGATGAGAATCAAGCCTCCTGCAATCCTGTCTTACAAGGATCTACAGCCATCCTGCTGCAGCAAACTCCATTGACTCCTCCATGCTCCCAGCACGGACTTCCGGCAAGTCCGCACTCTCTGCCAAGACTTTCTTGTTCCCAGAATTCCCCCTGCAGCTCTCAGGTCCTACCTACCTGGTGGACTGATTGGATGAGCCCTGGAAGTCACCAGCCTATCAGTCAAGATAGGAGTTCACTTCCTATTAACCCTATAGAAGGAGGGAAGGCTGGTCACTACAACGTTGTAGGACCTGTAATGCAGCAATAACACCCGAAAGAAGGCATCAGAAATGTGAACGGCACCTTGCTGACAGCACAGGGACAGCGATGTCAATAAACAAGCAATACGGAAGTACACTTAACAGACAATTAGTGATACTGTTGTGTCCAATCTGGAAAGTGCCAGGAAGTGGTGGGCTCTCCTTACAGCCATTTGTCTGTAAAGGGGTGATGCAACAGTTTCCTGCACTGATCTAGAAGGGGCTGTTCTAGAAGACCTCCAAGGTTCCTTCCAACTCTAGAATTCCAATTCTAAGAAAAGTGGAGATCTTTCTCAGTCCTGCTACTGAAGTGGAGATGGGGGGTATTCAGGTTGGGAATTTCTGCGTGCAAGAGATATACTCTGTCACTGAGCTATGGGTCCTTCTCAACCCAGAAGACACTCAAAGAGACATACAAAGCTAGTGGACATCAATCTTATGAATAGTTCATAAGAAACATTTTTTTAAAAAAATTACAATATAAGTCCCATGGACTTTCAGATCAAAGAACTCCTGCCAAAGATAGTATGCACTGGATTTGGTTGCTTCAATGACATCCATGAAACTAGCTGGGTGACTCTGGGCCAGTCACTTCTCTCTCAGCCTAACCTACTTCACAGGGTTGTTGTGAAAGAGAAACTTAAGTCTGTAGTACACCGCTCTGGGCTCCTTGGAGGAAGAGCGGGATATAAATGTAAAATAATAATAGTAATCATCATCATCCTCCAAGATGGGGAAAGAGTAAAAAAGCAACAAAACTTACCCTTTGTGCCCTTTCACTGATTGTGAATTTTACAAAGCTCAAGGGCTCCGGAGCAGAGTCTGGACTACTCAGGGTATACATTGAGAATCGAGGGAGTTGTCTTGTCAGCTCAAAGACATGGAACTGCATGCTGAAGGGAGACCCAAAAGAACAACCAGTGACAACTCTTGCCTTTGGGCAAATAGGGTGCATTGAACCATTTTGTTTTATGCTGCCAAGATCTCTGCAGCAGAATGCTCTGAAATCCCCATTCTGACAGACACTAGCATAACACAGAGGTTTCCAACCTTGGGTCCCCAGATAATGTTAGACTACAACTCCACACAAAAAGAAAGCCGTATTTTGTGCAAGATTTAGTCACGCACATACAGGTGAAACTCGAAAAATTAGAATATCGTGCAAAAGTTCATTAATTTCAGTAATGCAAATTAAAAGGTGAAACTGATATATGAGATAGACACATTACATGCAAAGCGAGATAAGTCAAGCCTTAATTTGTTGTAATTGTGATGATCATGGCGTACAGCTCATGAGAACCCCAAATCCACAATCCCAGAAAATTAGAATATTGTGAAAAGGTTCAACAGTCTAGGCTCCAGGTGTCCCACTCCAATCAGCTAATCAATCCATAACACCTGCAAAGGGTTCCTGAGCCTTTAAATGGTCTCTCAGTCTGGTTCATTAGGAATCACAATCATGGGAAAGACTGCTGACTTGACAGTTGTGCAGAAAACCATCATCGACACCCTCCATAAGGAGGGAAAGCCTCAAAAGGTAATTGCAAAAGAAGTTGGATGTTCCCAAAGTGCTGTATCAAAGCACATTAATAGGAAGTTATGTGGAAGGGGAAAGTGTGGAAGAAAAAGGTGCACAAGCAGCAGGGATGACTGCAGCCTGGAGAGGATTGTCAGGAAAAGGCCATTCAAAAGTGTTGGGGACTTTCACAAGGAGTGGACTGAGGCTGGAGTTAGTGCATCAAGAGCCACCACACACAGACGGATCCTGGACATGGGCTTCAAATGTCGTATTCCTCTTGTCAAGCCGCTCCTGAACAACAAACAACGTCAGAAGCGTCTTACCTGGGCTCAAGAAAAAAAGAACTGGTCTGTTGCTCAGTGGTCCAAAGTCCTCTTTTCTGATGAGAGCAACTTTTGCATCTCATTTGGAAACCAAGGACCCAGAGTCTGAAGGAAGAATGGAGAGGCACACAATGCAAGATGCTTGAAGTCCAGTGTGAAGTTTCCACAGTCTGTGTTGATTTGGGGAGCCATGTCATCTGCTGGTGTTGGTCCACTGTGCTTCATTAAGTCCAGGGTCAACGCAGCCGTCTATCAGGAGATTTTGGAGCACTTCATGCTTCCTTCCACAGACGAGCTGTATGGGGATGCTGACTTCATTTTCCAGCAGGACTTGGCACCTGCCCACACAGCCAAAAGTACCAAAACCTGGTTCAATGACCATGGGATTACTGTGCTTGATTGGCCAGCAAACTCGCCTGACCTGAACCCCATAGAGAATCTATGGGGCATTGCCAAGAGAAGGATGAGAGACATGAGACCAAACAATGCAGAAGAGCTGAAGGCCGCTAATGAAGCATCCTGGTCTTCCATAACACCTCAGCAGTGCCACAGGCTGATAGCATCCATGCCACGCCGCATTGAGGCAGTAATTGCTGCAAAAGGGGCCCAAACCAAGTACTGAATACATATGCATGCTTATACTTTTCAGAGGTCCGATATTGTTCTATTTACAATCCTTGTTTTATTGGTTCCATGTAATATTCTAATTTTCTGGGATTGTGGATTTGGGGTTCTCATGAGCTGTACGCCATGATCATCACAATTATAACAAATTAAGGCTTGACTTATCTCGCTTTGCATGTAATGCGTCTATCTCATATATCAGTTTCACCTTTTAATTTGCATTACTGAAATTAATGGACTTTTGCACGATATTCTAATTTTTCGAGTTTCACCTGTATGTGAACAGGCCACCTCCAGCCCCATAGGCAAGATGCCACTGAATCCCAGTTGCAGGGGAGCAACAGCAGGAGAGAGGGCATGTCCTCAGCTCCTGCCTGTGAGCTTCCCAATGGCATCTGGTGGGCCACTGTGTGAGACAGGATGCTGGACTAGATGGGCCTGATCCAGCAGGGCTGTTCTTATGTAAACAGCTTCAACTTGCAGTTCTGAAGATTCAGGCTCTGTGTCTGTATTTGTTGAAAACATTTCAGTTTCCTTTAAAATATGTGGAACTGCTGAACTAAGAAAGCTAAAGCTGTGCTGTTATTTACAGCATCAAGGGACTCAGCAAGACCTTGAAATAAGCAAGTGCGATGGCTCCACAAAACACCGACACCTTCTAATCCCACCCAAATTAACCTGCTTAATCTAGTCTGTGTACTGTGAACTGTGTGCTGAGTGCAAGAGTGAATAAAGGGCATCCTATCAGGGTGCTTGTGATCAGGTGGCTCAGACAAGGGAGCCAAGCCAGACACTACTAGGGAAAACCACTCTTGTACCCAAGGCTGCTTACATGTTTCATCAGAGCAGCACATTTTCTATCTGCCAGCATCACCCTTACCTGTACTTGTAACCCACAAAGGCCTTGATATGCAGATCAACCGGGACATCTTTGGGAGGGGTGAGGGGAACCTTAATGCAGCCAGAGAGGTTCTGGAGACTAGGATGGACCACATGGCTTTCAGTTTCAAATATTCCTTCAGCAAAGATCAGGACTGCGCGAATGATGGTGTCTTCAAGGAAGGGAGGACAGACTTTACTAATCAGTGATTTTCAAAAGCAGGGAGAACAGTGAAGAGCAGTAGACAAACCAAGGGTTTTATAGCATAGGGGCCAATATACCTGATGTATATCGAGATGTCTGTATCAGGCAATATAGAAATAGGATAGACAAATAAATAAACAAACATACGTATTGGACTCATTGTGATCTAGCTGGACCCAATCAAGTCATAGTAACAGATGACAAAAAGAGCTTCAGCAGAAATGTCCTGCCACCCAGGGAAACAGACCCAACCATCCCTTTTTTCCAGCATCCCTCAACCCTGGGGCTCTGGTATGAAGTAACACAGTAACATCTAGGTGAGGAGGAAGACAGTAGGACTCAGATATTAGCTTTAACAGGACAGATTTTCACACATTATGTTCAACACTCGTACGAGTGTACAGTGCACACAGGTGCAAATCTGTACACAGGTACTGTCATCCACACATTATGCGGAACACAGGACAGGTACAGAAGTACACTTCCTCTCTGTAGCATGCATTTGAAGGGTCTGTACCCAGGTTCACTTTTAAAATGAATGCAGGTGCAGTCACTCACAGAAACACACACGTGTGTGTACAGACATCTGTACACATGCACAGCATAACGTCTGAGTGGGGCTTCTTTCCAGGTGGGATTGACTACATCTAAGCCTCGCACAGCTGCCATTAGGGTAGGAAGAACACCCAGGCCAGGGCAGAAGAGTGCTCTCCCAGTCAGCAGTCATGTGCACCCAAACATCAAGGGAAGAGGCAGAGAGCGTGACTGCATAAGGGGGGTTGCATAAGTGGGGTGACTGCATAAGTGGGGTTGAATGAGCACACCCTACCCAGATCCCGTCCCCAGCATTTTCCCCAAGGTGGATGGAAAGCCGTCTGGCTCAGCTCCCACCTTGCACACAGTCCGACCCTGATGTGTGGGTGCACAGGGCCACCAGCTGAGAGCAGGGCACATCTTTCCAACCCTGGCTGGGCGCTGCTCCTACCCTCATGGCAGCAGGTTGTGTGCACAAGCCTAGTGTTTCACTTGAGGGGGCCAGAGGGAAAGCTAAGTAACAGCCCTCGCTTTGGAACTCCAACCAAGTTTTTTATTCAGAAACTTCCCTCATCTTGCACTTGAGGAGCTCACAACAATTAAAATCTCAGCAACACAACTGGATAGGGATTTGGGGAGAAATGTTGCCCAGATTCATTTCTTCAGGTCTGAAAGTTGATATGTCAATGATATCTAACTTCCATCACCTTCACAGTATTTATCCAGCTGTACCAGATCGATCCTGAAGATGCTTTGCTAATAAGGCAGATGATATGCATATATTGTGGACATGCTGTACTACACACACACACACACACACAGCGCTGTTGGAACCAAGTAATCTACCTATCTACTGCTAAAAGACTGCTTTATAGGAGAACAAATGTTTTCACTGCTAAACCTCTCTCACCGTTGGATGTTGAGATGCACAGCTCAACATGAGCAGATTGACTGTCCGAGCCCAGATTCACTGAGAGCGAAGTTTGGAGCTGGGTGTTTGCTGGAATCACCCCCCTTGGCCCGTCCATCTCATTCACTTGAGTGTTCAGTTCGACTTGCTGTAAAACAGGATTCCAGCTCAGCCATCACAAACGCTGGATGACTGGTGTCTGCGATTTCAAAAGTGCTCAAACAAAATCCATCTAAAATGGGATCATCATCTCAGGAAAGGTCTCTAATTGTACGGCCTCTGTTAGTGTTCATGAATGTTTTAATGAGGCTTCTGCTTCACTGAGGTGTGTAACTTGGATGCCTAGTCTCACTGCCTTATGAAGTTTCCTAAAGGAGCTCTTAGGACCGGTGAACTCAGGTACTCTCCAAGCTGCTGATTCAGGGCTACTGTTCTAGATTAGCAAAGGTCAATCAGGTAACATTAATCAGCCCCAAATCTAGCATGCAGAACCTTGGGCTCCGCTACCACGTGACAACAGGACATAATTTTAAATACAGGGAGTCCCCAACGTACAGACGGGCTGCGTTCTAAAAGTTCATTTGTAAGCTGAATGTTCATAATTTGAAACACATATAGTTCCTATGAGGGACGACTCATTTGCATGTATGGGTTGGTGTTTAAGTTGGGGACTTCCTTAATTTAATATGTTATGGAGCTTTGTTTGTAAGTATGGGTCATTTGTAAGTCAGGTGTTTGTAATTAAGAACTCAAATAAAGATCTTTGAAAGAGCAGGAACTCCTCTTTTAAGCTACAGCTTTTTTGAGGGGGGGGGGACTGCTCAGCTACACTAAATCTAAGATTTCTCCCTTGTTTTCTATGGGCAGCATTAATCTCCCCCACCCCCAGATGGTATTCAAAGTTAATGCAAAATCTATTAACTATCTATTAAAAGTCACAGCTGCCCAGGAGTCAGAACTCATGCAATCTGGCATGGGGTTCTATAAAACTTTGGGGGTGGGGATCGGACTCTGGAAGATGGTAGTTTTCAGGAAATTAGCATCACTCCCTCTGTTGTTGGTTACTGTTCAATAAATGAATGAATGAATTGACTCAGATTGGACAATATAGGATGTGCTTGTTTTCTTCCACTGAAATGCCATATACTCCCAACTGAACTCTGGAGTTGGAAGATCTTGGTATACCTCCCAGATCAGTCAAGGGTTCAATAGGTGGCCCTGGACTACGTTTTGCCTCCCAGCCTCAGCTCTCCAGGTACTGAATGGGAACAATGACTAAGTACCATAAGAGGCGGACTACCTTAGTCGGCTACTACACTCTAAGGTTCAAATGTATTTACAGGCCAGTTCTCTTCTCAGACCCTTCATTTTACCCAACTGCATCTTTTGGAGTCACTCCTGACTCTGGTCTAAGATCAGCGCTAGAAGCTGTCCTCTCACTCACAGAAATAACTACCTTTGAGTTTTCTTCGTAGTTTCTTAACTCCAGCAGCAGATTTTGTTTCTTTTGACTAAGCTCTCGAATCAAGTCCTGCTCCACACTGGTATCCATTAGGTTCCCCTTCATTTCTTGGCTTCCTGGTAGGTAGCCTCGTACTGCATGAAAGGAAAGCAGAGAAGGTTGCTGAGCCTGCGACAAGGTTCTCGTAAGAGAAAGGCCATCATTGCACAGAGAATACCTTTTTTAAAAAATTGGAAGAAAGTGAGGAAAACCAAATGCTAGGTTCACAAAAGTCAATATGCCAGTCTAATCAGCACAGAGAAAAACTCTCATCTTTCAAAATGGACCAGAATGAAAAGTTCAAGCCAACAACCAGACATCCCCAGCTCCCCGTTTCCATCCCAGCTACACCTGCCAACATCGGTAATCTTAGATTTGGTCTAAGGTGGAGGAGGTCAGTGCCTGCGCCAACCAACTAGGACTGCTCCTCCCAAATCACTTCCCAGTCCTCCACTGGGATTTTTGCTGCCTGTATAACTGATTTTCAGGAGCGTGCACAGTTGCTGAGTTTTAGCTGGAAGCTCCTCCAAGATATTTGAAACCACGAGAACCAGCTGTTAGGCTTGATTATCCCAAACTTGGCAGCTGATCTTCATGAAGAGGGTGTGCCTGCCCAAAACACATTGCGTTTTCTTCTGAACATCCATTCTGGAATCCCAGAAGAAAGAGGCAGAACTACTTTAAAAAAATAATAATAATGAAACAGCTAAGTTTTGCAAAATCCAGAGTGGATTTAGTGTTCCGTCATCTGAAGATCTGCCAGCCACCTTGAACTTGGAAAGTGACTTTTGACATACTACAACATCCTCTCTGGTTGCTCTAGGAGCAACAGAACACCTTCAACTAAAGTATCTGAATATGGAAAGGGTTTTCGATACTCTTACCTTCACCATCAACAGAGCAACAGATTAACTGGGTATTACCATCCATTCGGTAATCTCCCTGCACTATTCCCGCAATTGAGGAAGAAAAATTATCTTTGAAGATGACCTCCCCAGTTCGGTCACTGCGTGCATCAATCTGTAATACAGAACATTCCCCAAGACAACAGGGAAAGAAAAGAAAAACACATCAAGTCACTCATTAAGTACGCATGGCCAGAAATCCATACAACTGCAAGTCACAACCCTCTAACAAAGAGTCTGGGAATCCAAGTACCAATTTATTTTTTAAAAAGAGTTCCTACTTCTCATAGTTGCAATTTTTTTTTAACTGGAAACTGCCTACTAAGCAATTAAAACCCCCAAGGCCAGACAAGGTTCCTTGTCATCCAAGAGTTCCTTCAGCACAAGCTGCTGTCCCTTCCCAAGGGCCCATTCTACAAGCACATTTTAACAAGCTTCCCTTCACAGTCTATAATGAAAAGTTACCATTTCTGAAATGAAAAAGGTATCCAAGCTAAACAGGTCGATGCAAATTTGCCTAACATGCACAACTAATTCTGGCTACAGTAGCTGGTTTACCTCGCTGCAGAATACTAAGCAAGAGCAGCATTACAAGTCCGAGCAGCAATACCTTTGTATGGCCCTTCAGACTAAGGCAGGGTTCTCAAACTTGGGTCCCCAGATGTTGTGGGATTACAACTCTCATCTTCCCCTGCCACAATGACCAAAGGCCATTGTAGCAGGGGATGGTGGGAGTTGTAGTCCAACAGCATCTGCAGACCCAAGTTTGAGGACTCCTGGACTAAGGACTAAGGAGCAACACCTAGCTGGAAGAGGGAAGAACGATATCAATCACAAACAGAGATCTATTTCAATGCCACCTCTTGCTCTACACTCACCTTCCCGTTAGACCAGCCAGTGATCAGCTCACATACCCCGTCAGAGTTGAGATCAAATGCATGTATGCTCATTGCCTGGTTTTTAGACTGAGGAAAAACAATTTACAATGAGCAGATTAGAAAAGCAATATCTTTGATTCATTCTCTGTGAGCTACACAAGTCATTTGCAACTGCTGTGGGGTTTTTTAAATGGGTAATGGGTGCAGCAGAGCAGCCAAGAGGCTGAGCTGTGAACCACGAAGTACAAATCTCAGTTTTGCCATGAACTCACCAGGTGCCCCTGGGAAAGTCACCCCCTCTCAGCTTCCTCTGCAACAGGGGAGGAATAGTACCGGCCTGTCCCACATGGTCACAGAACCAGGGCACGCATAGGGTGTATCGTTCACACGACTACAGGGCGGTCATTTATACTCCATGGCATGTAGCATATCCCTATGTGTTCCTAATCCTACCATCACATTTACATCGCAAGTCTGAGATCCTCAACTGCTAGCCTAGTTAACATTTATCAGAACTGGATGCTCCAGTCTCCCACACTGTCCTGCCCTTTCCCTGCTCCCTTATCATACTCACTTTAATTCTCCAGTAGCGAACCATCCTGTCATAAACGCCCACTGTGCCATTAGAAAGGGCATAGCCAAATCGGCTGCTGCACATTGGGCTTAGTGCGGTGACCGTCTGGAAAACAGAGAGAAGACTTTCAGGAAGGGCAACTACTAGAGCACACAGTCAAAAGCAACAGAAACCAAATGTTTCCCATCAAGTTAAATGCCTTCAACTACACAGGCCAGATATTAGCAGCATTCACGCCAACGTAAAGAGGCTAGCTATCAAGACAACATTTGATGTACCGATGCCAAATAACACATTAAAAAGGGATCCTGTTAATGTTCTACACAAAGGTTTCTCAAACTTGCATCCCCAGATGTTGTTGGATTATAAGTCCTATCATCCCCAGCTGTAGTGACTTGGTCATTGTGGCAGGGCATGATGGGAACTGTAGTCTAACATAATCTGGAGATCCAGGTTTGAGAATCCCCTGCTCTATGCAAGTGAGCTAGATTTTTACTCTGTATTTAAATTGTGGGCAAATGATTGTACTAGTGTTCACATGTTTTTGAAAGATGATGTGTATTTGATAAGAGTCAGTAAACACAGCTCCCCTCCTCCAATCGGCAAACCACCACAAGGGCAGTGACTACAGGACTTGCCAGAAAGGGGTTGAGGAACACTGAGGCATGGATCTTTCTCCAAGAACAGCACAGATGCCACTTCTGGCAGCTAAGACGTCCTTAGCTGTCTTCCTTAGGAGAATGGCACATATCTATCTACATGACCTTTGAACAGACATTTTAGATGTGCAAGTGAGTACTCCAAGCAGCAACCAAGAGCAGGCAAGTGTCCCACTATGCAGCCAGCACTGGTAAAGCTGCACTCATGAAAAAAGCATGGTGGGATTTCCCACCCCCACCCAAATAACTTATTTTGCTCAAACAAGGCCTCAAGCAAAGCAACTATCGTTGGGTTTGAAGGATTAAGCATCAAGGGAGCCTGTTGAGGCAGGAATTACACTCATAGTAATACTACTACTATTATAATTAATAATAAATCTTACACAGCAGAACCAAATGGTTCTCAGCAAAGCAGAAATTCTCCCACAGTATAACCCTCTAGTTTAAGGCCAAGATGCTTGCAACACACAAACAAATTTGATTCAGCTGCCACATGTACGTGCAAAGTGGTCAGGCAAGTAAACAGCCACTCAGCTGGTATTTTGTGGCAAATTAAAAAAGGCTTCACAGCAAAGAAACTTTTGAAAATTTGTGCCCCTGCCCTGAGCCACAACTGACTAGCCACAGCTGACTGAGCCACAACTGACTAGCAGAAGTACATATGGGCAGGAAGATTGATCATTTTTGGGGTACATTTGTGACATTTGTGGGCTTCTCAGCAAGGTGGACACAAATCTTTTTTTTCTGGCTGAGACCCAGAGTGGTTCTTGCTTTTAAAGTAGGTATTGTAGAAAAATGCCACTCACAACATAATCTAACCCCAGAATCCAAAACAAAACTCAGTTTTATATCTTTATACAGAATAAAATTAAGGGGAATCTAACGATCATTCTTCTACACTTAGGTCGTATACAGTAAATGCTCGCCCACACAGAGAAATTAAGATACAACCAGAGAATTTTGAAAACATTGTCATTGTTGGGGGCAGCAGGTGCATTTGTAAGTAAACAGTGAAGCTTACAAGGATTTCTCATCCTGAGGCATGAGGACCTTGTAGATAAACAGCTGTAGGTGAATTCTAAGCACGCAGAGCTCTGGCTTGTCTTTGCAGCCTTCTGCAAATCACCAGGGGCCAGTGTAGGCAAGGATGCCCACAGCAAGGATCCTGACAAGCACTGTTCCCTCTAAGGTGTGCGCAAAAGAACTCACAAGTTTGTGTGCGTGTCTGCTCAATTCATTTTAGATCCCACTCAGGTTGAATCAGAAAGGCCCCATTCTGAATGCACATGTGCACACACACATATTGCCACCCAGAACAGAATTCATTCCACACAGAGATGACAAGAATGCCCACAGCTTGACAAACACACCTTTCCCATAGCAGTCCTCAGAGCAGTACAGGAAACAGTTTTGCCGAACTTGTCTAAACAGGTTTGCCTACTTGCATAGGTTTACGTCAGTATTATGTCAGCATAACCTCAATATTTTAAATTATGGCTTCTTCCATGCTACAAGACAGCACGACAACAGAAATCCTTGTCATTCTAGTGTGGCCAGTGCATGGGGTTTTCCCAACAGTCCCCCACCCCACCCCACCCCACCCCCATTGCCAGTTCTTGTCACCAACTATACAGCAGGCAGGAAACAAGACATGCTGTCTTGGAGCTGGGTACATTGTTGTATTGCAGTCCTAGTCACCATAGTAATGCTATTGCCTTGAGCTTCAATAGCTGCCTCTGTAAGTGGTTTAGCAACTAAGCCTTTTATCCAACATTCCCACAGCAAGCTTCTTCCCATCACACACCACAACCAATCTCCCCAATCAACCTGTAAAGCATGAACGCCAGATATGTATCCGTGGACACTCAAGGAGATCCACTGGGGAGCCGGACAGGCACAGCTGCACCTCTTTGGGTGTGACCCCAGATGTTTTTACCAGGGTTTAGCACTCTTACTGGCCCCCTGATACGGACCTGCTCTACAGTCCTTACATGTGTACAAAGAGGGTAAATGTGGCAGACACAGCAGCTTGGCCAAGTGCAGGCCAGGTCTAACGTATCCAGTCAGGCAGCCTTCAGGCATGTCACCAGGCCAAGGTTATTCTCCATGACCCCAACACTCACGCCTAATTAAGATCAAGTATGTTCTAAAGCCTGCCAAAACAAACAGTTCAGCCAATATTAAAAGACACTTCACTTGTTGTTCGACATCCTTTGAAAAGTTAAGAGCACTGCTGCGTTTCAGTTCTAAAAATCACAAGCAACTACGCTGGTTCCACAGAAAATCCAAATGCAGGGGGGTGTCTTTATAAGGACGTTAACACAGCACGAAGGAGTGGGCAAGTTCGAAGTGTGCTCTCCCCAGAACTGCCGTCCTGTCCGTCGAGAAAGATCTGCCCCCATGCCACCCCTTCCCTGCTGTTTGAAGTCTACCCTTTTTAGGTGCTGCTACTGAGTGGGCCTCACCAGAGTGGGACACATAATCAGCACTGCTACAACCCATGGCCGATCAACAGGGCCATCCCTAAGCAGGGACAGGGCCCAGGACGGATTGTGCAGGGCCCCAACCAGGCAAAGCAATGGCAGTGTGGAGATTCCTGCCTGGAGTCTCCCTATCCATCCATCTGTAGCAGCTGCACGTTGGCCCAGATGGGCCCCCACAGCATGCTGTGCTTGGCTGTGCACAGTGGTGGCTCTAGCTGGGCTGCATCCCTCTCTGGGGGGGGGCCGCATGTGTCAGGAGCACAATAGCTGTGGCAGAAGCTGTGTTCTGGGGATGGCAGCAGTGAGGACAGGGAGATCCCAGGCTGGAATCTCAGTGCCGCTGCTGGTGTGGGGCCAGAGATAACACAGGCACGGGTGATGGCCCCAAATTCCCCCCACCCCTCCCAAGGGGCAACAACGCCTATCAGCAGTTGGCATCCCCTCTTGCTCGCTCACCCCTGCACCAATCCACAAATATTCGTTTTTCAACACTTCTAGTCTGGATGGAGTAGAACAATGCCGATTCATGCTTGTGCTCCACAAATACATGCAAAGTGAGCTCAGTTATCAGACTGAGGGACAGAAGTAGAGAGACAGAGTAGGACTGAAGAGACACTCTCTACAGCAAAAACCTCAAATGAGCTGAGCAAGAAGATGTGATGCTCATCCATTTGAGGGCCCGGTTTTATTGGTCTTCTTATTATGTTGGCAAGCAACTTCACATGATTTCTTTGTTTTTCTTATCCAAACTGTATATTTATAATATATCAAATATCCACATAAAATATGGTTTGCAATTTTCCTCTTTACCTCAGTCTCCGACATTTCTGCCACAATTTCATCTTCTTTAAAAACTCTAATGTCAAAATCTTCAGATCCAACAAGAAGCTAAGTGGGGGGGGGGATGGTAGAGAACATTTAAGACACAAGATCACTTATCCACCAGCATTGGCTCTCTAGCGACCCAGCCCAGCCTTAGAAATCCAGGTCACAAAAATCAGACACAAGTCTTTCTAAAAACTTAATCACTTTTCTGTAAATTGAAGTGGGGCGGGGCACAGGACATCCCAAAGTAACCAGGCCCTCAGAGATGCAGTAAATAAATTTCTGCAGAATCTTCTTTACCCAGATCCTCAGATTCTACAATAATTATTAAGTATGGGCCACATCACCAAAGTACCCAATAGAAAAACAAGCAAACATAGTAACTCCATGCATGTAGATCTTAAATGAAATAGGTACCATCCCTTTGCCTAGAGACAGAGCAGTGGGGAGCTCTGCCCTCACATGCACGACTCCATCAAGTCTGTTTGCATTCCTAACTTAGAACAGGGTTAGGCAAATCACTGAGACTTGTAGTCTACTGCAATGCTACTCTGGGTGCCCCACAAACAAGTATTAAGTGGGGCGGTCTAGAATTCTGTGCTATTTCCTAAAGCAGAATTAAAAACACACACCACGCATATGCATCCTGCAACCACAGAAAGTAAACTCTGTAACTGGAATTAATTATATAACTTTCTGTATGCCTCCTTAATTTACATGAATTAGCAGATGGATTTCTTTTGCAGAACTTGATACTTTGGTTCCTTTTTTATTTGGCTTAGGCAGTCAAGTTGTTAAACCATTAACAAAGACATCCTGGAACCACCACCCCAAATATGGGCACTTCTAGGTTTCATACGGGATTTGGTTTGCAACCAGCTTAACTGGCAATTACTATTTCAAAGAAACCTCAGAGATTGCAGCTTTGTCAGGGTGCTGATCATGCTTTGTTAATGGTCAGCAGCTCACCCACAGAACTGCAACTCCCAGGGATCTTTTCAGGGACAGCCAACCCTCAGGGACATAGTTTCAGGAGGCAGAAGTAGCCTCAAATTGAAGGGGGGGATAGCCAAAAATCACTGTTCTCACGACAGAAAACCCTTGCATGTCAGTGTAGAGTTAGTCTAGATGTTGGCCAACATAAGCACATTCATGCAAATGAAACATACCTCTGTTTTCCCATCACCATCAAAGTCACACAACGCCAGTGCACGGACATTGTCCCCTGTGACCTATAATTTTAAAAAATAATAGCAACAGCAGTCATCCATATTTCTGCTTGGTTAGCCTCAAACATCTATGTTTTTAGATGCAACGACCCACACTAAAACTAACACCACATTTTAAATGGTGCTAAACCTTAAGTGGCGCAGCAGGGAAATGCTTGACTAACAAGCAGAAGGTTGCCGGTTCAAATCCCTGCTGGTACTATATGGGGCAGCAGCGATATAGGAAGATGCTGAAAGGCATCATCTCATACTACGCGGGAGGAGGCAATGGCAAACCCCTTCTGTAGTCTAACAAAGAAAACCACAGGGCTCTGTGGGTGCCAGGAGTCAAAATCGACTTGACAGCATACTTTACCTTTTTAAATACTTCACACGTAGCAACAAGATTATTGCAAATCCCTGGTTGACAACTAATTTTCAACACAGGCCACATTCTGGGCTGAGTGGAGACAAAGGAAAGCACCAAGAAACATATTAAGGAGAGGCACCCTTTGTTGATATTTTCACAGGGTGGGAGTTAAAAAGCCCTTGGATATCGTCTCCACAGGAGGAAGGAATCAAGTTGTATTATTTGGGTGGTGGTGTCCCTGGAATTGGAAGCTATTCTGGGGCCAGCTGAGAAGCACTGGGGCTGGATTGTGCACCTCAGTTGCCTGTCCCTCTTGTAAATTTTACAGATTATTGCTAAGCTCTGCAAACACCAAATAAGCATCTGTTATATTAAGCACCTCTCATGACAGCTTTTGGCGCTATTAATTGGTGGAGTCCTCAACTGGAAGCATGCTGCACTGGGACCAAGTTTTCCTTAGCAAAGCAAAGGAAGCCAACTCTAGAATGGGAACGTCAATCATGCAGTCTTCATGTCGGACGCCGACTGGTATCCATCCTCCTTTATCGTATGGACTGCCAAGAACTGAAACAAAACAAGCCCCTCCATGCACCCTACAGCAGGAGGTCTCAGACTTGGGTCCCCAGACATGGTTGGACTGCAACTCCCAATCCCATCACCCTCCAATCAAAGGCCATTATGGCTGGGGATAATGGGAGCTGCAGTCCAACAATATCTGAGGACTCAAATTTGAGAACCCCTGAACTACAGAATTTGGAAGCACATCTGTTGCGCTAGCCAACTCTTCAACTGTTTCAATATGACCCAAGAGTCCAGCTGGAGCTTGATTTAACCCTACCTCCTACCCACTTTCCAAAGATCTTGTGACATCACCAAAAGGAAAGTTGGAAAAGTCTCACCCAAGAGAGACTTGACTTGGATTCCTTGTTGCCATGCTCCCTCCTCTGTCCCATCCCCCAAGCCCTTGAAATGAACTCCCTGCAAGGTGCCCAACAGCTGCAAGGCCTGGAAGCAGCCAGCACAAGCTAACCAGCCTTGGTCTGTACAGGCTGGATGTCCCAGGAAGGGCAAGGCCAGAGCACCTTACTCAGCCAGGCTACCAACAGCTAAGCAAAAATGCAGGCAAGATAGTGAGCTATGCTGCCAATAGCCCTAACCCATAATAAGAATATAAGAACAGCCCTGCTGGATCAGGCCCAAGGCCCATCTAGACCAGCGTCCTGTTTCCCACAGTGACCCATCAGATGCCTCTGAGAAGCCCACCAGCAAGAGGTGAGGGCACACCCTTTCTCTTGCTGTTGTTCCTCTGCAACTGGGATTCAGAGGTATCTTGAAGGCTGGAGGTGGCCTATAGCCACCAGACTAGTAGCCACTGATAGACCTGTCCTCCATGAGCTTGTCTAAGCCCCTTTTAAAGCCAAGTTGGCTTTAATTTCACCGCAAACTTCAGAAAGAGCCAGAAGCACATGCAATACAATACAAAAAACCCCACCAAAAGGCTGCCTTGGAACCCAGCAAGGCCACTCCCGATTCTAGCACACTTGCTCAGCCACAAAATCCCTGTGTGATCTTGAGCACATTGCAATAATCCATCAGTAAACAGAAATAATCCTCACATCATTGTGTGGACAACAGATAAGATAAATAGCTTGATATATTTAAAGTATAGGCTCACCGTCCAGAAAAGGTCTTTCCCTTCATGATTAAAGCCCTGCAATGAACAGTTGCCACCAATAATAGCAAGAGGTGAGGAAATGTCTCCTAACGTTCCAAGAACTATCGCATTTGCTCCATCAGGAACCTAGAAAGAGACAAAGAGAAATTCTGACCAAATGTATATAAAATGCAGAGCAAACAGACCAGCCTGTTGGATAAACATGCCTAAATGTTGTCCTTCAGTTTCTGCAACAAAAGGATATATTTATAACTTTTTTCCAAAATCAACTTCAACAAGTAGTAAATAATTGCAAATTTCAATTGAAAACAGTAAAACATATATTGCATTTAAATGCACATGGTGAGAGCTGAATCCTTAGCTACTTTCAAGCCACATTGACTACAACGTTTCTCATCACAAAACTGCTCTGGGCTGATCTTGTGGTATGTGGAAACATTTACTCCTCTACTCTGGACCTGAAAGTTGCTCCCAGAAAAGTGTGGAGCTGCCACCCACAGCTAATGAGAGCCATTTCAGAGTGAAAATTGAGTCTGACAGCCTGATCTGTGACTCTGTTAATGCAAAGCATAGGAGTTTAAACTCTGACTTCACAGGACTGGGCCATTGATAGCTACTAACTCTTTTCAGGAAGCATGTCCACTGTTACTGGTCATCTTGGTGAGTTTATCCACTTCTAATTGTCTTCTGCAATGCACAGAATCTGCAGGGCGTATATTCTAAGATGTACTCTCAAGTTCACCAAAAGTGATGGTAAGACCTAACAGGTGTCTGCATGAGCTGTATATGCACTTTAGGGCATGCCTCCAAATCCTCTGCAATACGCAGCAATTCCACAGGAGAAATTTTGCAAAACACTGGTATATCCCCCCATTCTATGACTAAAGTAACTCAGACCTTCCAACGGTTTAGTGGAATGGGGGGAAAGAGTAAGAGAAATTAACTTACCCCTGCATAAAACAAGTCAGAATTGTTGTGTACATCATATGCCAGCAAACTGGTCTGGGTGCCAACCAGAAGGGAATCATAGCCAAGGTCAGGGTTCAGCACCCCCACAGTCAAGCTACTGACCGCCTCATTGATGTTCAGAAGAGCAATATCTGCATCTTGAGCACTAAGCATCAAACGGTTTGCATTCATGTGTTGGCCACGTGCATGAGGATTATGGATAAACACCTGAAAATATAAAACAAACTTAGTGAACATATTAAGAGCCAGCTAGCCACCAGTGCCAGCAATCTATAAAAATAGCAGGAGTTTTTTGCAAATAAAAATTCACATAAAAATCCTTCTAAGCTGCCAAACAAAGCACCTTCCAATGATGGAGGCAGAGAACCTGCAGGAAAGACAAAAAGCACACTATAGCTGAAGTGTGCTCTCAGCCTAACCTATCTCACTGGGTTGTTGAAAGGATTAACATAACTCTGGGCTCCTTAGAGAGCAGGTCCTGTGGTAGCAAGCATGAAAGGCCCCCTCTGCTGAGCAGGGTCCACCCTGGTTTGGTTTGCATTTGAATGGGAGCCTACATGTGTGAGCACTGTAAGGTATTCCCCTTAGGGATCATGGGGCCGCTCTGGGAACAGCATCTGCCTGCTTGCATGAATTCCCTCCCTGCCAGCATCTCCAAGAGAGGGCTGAGAGAGACTCCTGCCTGCAACCTTGGAGCAGCCGCTGCCGGTCTGGGTAGACAATACTGAGCGAGATGGACCAATGGTCTGACTCAGTATATGGCAGCTTCCTATGGAAGAAGAGCAGCCTACAAATGGTTGTTTGTTTTTAAGCAAGTGACCTTCATCTGCTGCCCATCTCTCAAGGGGCCGGCCGCCTTCTGCTTTGGGAGAGCCAAAGGCACTCTGCCCATGCTCAGAGGCTATCTCTTCTTGGCGTGTTTCGTTCCCGTGCGGAGAGGGAAGAGGCCGCCCCTCGACCCAAGCCGGCCTGGGCCCACCTCCACCTCCATCTCCCACCTCCTCCTACGCACCTTGCCGGCTTGCGTGGCGGCCGTCAGGCAGGGGTGGCTGCCGTCGTACTTGCCCAGCGCCACCATGCGGGGCAGGATCTTGTGGCTGAGCTTGAGGGTGAAGACGGGCACCAGCATGGCGGCTCCGGCGGGGCGGCCTGGCCGGGAGGGAGCGGAGCGGGAGGCGGAGGCCCAGGAGCCCGGCAGCAGCAGCCTCTCCCCTCCGTGGAGCCCCCGACCAGGCCCGAGCCGCGCCTCGCGTCACGGCACCTTCATAGCGGCCTTGGGAGCTCCGTTGCTATGGAAACAGCAGCAGGCCCGAGAGGAGCCCCGTTGCTATGGAAACAGGCCGGAGAGGAGAGGCCCGCTTCTGGCTCCTGCTGCTTGAAGGGGCGGGCATGTCTGACCCAGGGGGCGGGGCCATATTTCCTCCCTCCCATCCCTCCTCCCTGCATTATTCCCTCTCAGCATATACGCTGAGTGTTCCCTCTAACAGGGACTCCCAGATGCCCTTGACTACAACTCCCAGAACCCCCAGCTGCAATGGCTTTCGCTTGGGGATCCTGGGAGTTGTAGTCAACAACATCTGGGAATCCCTGTAACCCAGGACTGGGAAGTTTTCTAGAATATATATGCAGGGTTGCCAGCCATGGCTCTCCAGATGTTGTTAGACTACAACTCCCATCCTGCCCGGCCACAAGCCATTGTGGCTAGGGGGTGATGGGAGTTGTGGTCCAGCAGCATCTGGGGGGCCCAGGCTTGGAGCCCCTGCTATAATTAAGCTGGTGATGTCACTGTTGTGTTTTCATTGCTGCCACTTTGCCTGGTTCTTCGCCTTTTCTGTGGATACAGATTGCATTTTGTATTTTGGAAACTGCTTGGTGTGAGCTTGTTTTTCAAACGCGGTCCAGACATATTTTCAATAAACAATACATAGATGTATGCTAATGCATTGTGATGTTGTCTAACGATGTCTGAGAAAATATGGACTTATTTGTCATGGGCAAAGGCTCAATCCAGATCAAAGGGACATGCAGCCTGTCTTTCTGTGGAGGACTCTTTTGAATAGGCAGAATAAGATAACATATAGGTACTGTTGTATCATATTTCTCAGTTTTTAGCTTTTTAAATAACTTTTAATTTGAAACTTTTTTTTAAAAAAATGTCATTTTCATTGTGGTTTTTAGCCTGGTCTTTTAACTTAACTTTATTTGTTTAACTTTATTAGTCTTATTTTACATTGTATCTATTTTTTATTAATGTTGTGAGCCCCAAGAAGAGGATTTCCCCCCACCTCAGGCCTGCAATTTCTGGAAACTAATCTGACACTGTTTGTAACCTGTGATGTTGAATAGCTTTGCTTACTGCTTGTTTTGTGAACTCTTCCTTTTTTAAAAAAAGTGAATGCTTTGCATGTCTAAAGTATCTTCAGTCGTCTCACACACATTCACACAGTCATCCTCATCAACCCTGGGAGGTGGAGGCACCCCCCACACACACACTGCGGATGAGGGAGATTGAGACTGAGTGGCTTGCTTAAGCACACTGTGCCTACCATCCTCTGCACCCTTACCTGGGATAAGCCCCATGGAACTCAACTGGACTTACTTCTGAGTAAGTATGCATAGGATCGCATTGCAAGTGAGTTTGAGACTGATACAAGATGCGAAGCAGCAGCCTCCTCCCAGAGCATGGCTTGTCCACATAGCCATCAGACGACACCAGTATGTTATTGTCTATTATAAGAAATATCTTAAAATTAGTTTTGTTCACTAGTATTATTTTTAACTGTATTGGATAATATTTCACATCACACCAGTTGAGTATGCATAAGATACACACTCGATCTTAGCCAAAAGGCCGAGAAACGATATACATAAGATATATTGTTTTTACAATGGATCAGTGGCAGAACGTGCATGCTGGAGTCCCTTAATGATATTAAACTAATTTTAATATGTGGGGAAACTGCATTATACTTTTCACATTTACCCTCTTCAACAGTTATTCTTCCTCATGGAAGTCCAGAGCCTCCACAGCCCCTGGGGGCCCCCAAATCCTCTTTAGTCTGTCCTGGGTGGTATAATTGCCCAGCAAAGCATGATGATGCTTAATTTGCAGCGGGGGGGGGGGGGGCGGTCTCCAAAGGCCTTTAGGTCCAGGCTCCAAAATTATCTAGGTGCACCTCTGCTTCCAGACTAAGCTATTTAGCAGGACTACACAGGAGTTACTCTGAAAGATAACTTAATTTCAATAAAGTTACTCAGAAGTAATTTAGTTTGGAGGCCAGCCACTGTCTCCATTTGTTTAACTTAATATATGCATGTTTATCTATGATTTGAAATGAGGGAGATTTCCCAGGAGACAAAAGAGGAAATGGGTTGTTGCCCCAGTTCTGCCAGTTTCAAGGAAGTGGGCCTTTCCATCTGCAACCATGATTAGAAAAGCTAACAACATCAGCCATACCTTCAGGGGCTCATTTCACCTACTCACTCTCCTCCCAGTGTGATATAATCATGCCCAATCATGATATAATCATGGGTTCCCAACCTTGAGTGCCCAGATGTTGGACTACAACTCCCATCATCCCCAGCCACAATGACCTTTTGGGAACCCATTGTGCTAAGGATGATGGGAGTTGTAGATGCTGCCAGGGATTGAACCTGGGACCTTCTGCATGCAAAGCTGATGGTCTACTGCTGAGCTAGCTGTAGTGAAATTTCCTGCTTCAAGCAGGGGGACTGACTAGATCAGAGGTCTCCAACCTTGGGTCCCGAAGTGTTCTTGGAATACAACTTCCATCTGAGACATACGTTTGAATACCTCTGGAGTAGATAGCTTGCAAGCCCCTCCAACTCTATAATATCTGAAATAGCACAGTCTCGGTTTCCCAATAAAATGGGTTATTAAATCTTACCTACTTCATGGGCGTGAAATACACTGACTGACGTTATTCACATTTTTACTAGCATTCTGTTTTTCTTACCAAAGAAATTTTCAAAGCAAGGGACCCATAAAAACAAATCACATATTTCAAAAGTACCTGATAGCCTGGGAAAAGAGCAACTTCAAAGCGGTTTTTGGCATTTATGTAGTTTTTCCTTTATGAGCCTGTTCAGTTTTTACAGAATGTGTAATTTTGAACATCTAGGCACATGTAGCAAATCTAGATCATGCACATAACAAGCAACTCGTTGAATGTGATATAAGACTGATGAATATTTCTGCTTTGTACACTTGCTCAGACTTCATCCATCTAGTACAGCATTCAGGCTCCATTCTTGCCAGACAGAGGATCATATCTCATGAGGCTTGGTCAGTTTCCCAGCTTAAACTGAAAGGAACACTCTCCCACTTAATTTCAATATCAAAAGATAAAATTGGTAGGACATATGGGCCTACTACAATCAAATTCAAATTAACACAATCATTTGGATTTAGGTTTAATGTGGGTTACTAACATTTGTGTGATTGTGTGAACCCATGCCAAGGTGGTTTATGGCCCAAGATGAATCTGAGAGTCCTGCCATGGTGTGGGCTCACACGATCATGCTAATGTCAGTATTCCTGCTGTAGAATGTCTGTGTACATGCGGGGAAGAGGAAGATTTGAATCATGTATCATTTTGTTGTAACTTCTATAATGGGCTACAAGATGTATTTATGCAGCCATTACTTATCTTGGGAGGTCTTTGGAGTTTAAACTTATTTGCAGCCAATGTAGCTCTTTCAATACGGGAGTAACATGGTCTCTCCGAGATTACTCAGAGACCAACCTTCTGGACCAACTGTAGTTTCCAGACTACATACAAGGGCAGCCCCACAAAGAGCTCATTGCAGTAATCCGGTCTGGATGTTACCAGCATATGTACCACTGTTTTGAGGTCATTTATCTCAAGAAATAGACACAGCTGGAGTATCAGTCAAAGCTGATAGAAGGCACTTCTGGCCACTGCCTCAACCTGGGACACCATGGAGAGGCTTGGATCCAGAAGCACCCCTAGACTGCATACCTGTTCCTTCTGGGGAAGTGTGACCCCATCCAGAACAGGCAGATCAAACTCATCTCCCGAGTTTCGACCCTGCACAATGAGTGCCTCCGACTTATCTGGACTCAGTCTCAGTTTGTTATCCTTCATCTAGCCCATCACCACCTCCAGGCAGGCATTTAGGGAGGTTTTGACCTCTCCCAATGATGTTGACATGGAGAAATAGATTTGGGTGTCATCAGCATACTGATAGCATACTGCACCAAATCTCCTGATGATCTCTCCCAGAAGTTTCATGTAGATGTTAAACAACATCGGAAACAATACGGAGCCCTGAGGGACACGATACAAAAGTTCAGATTTTGAAGAACAGCAGTCTCCAAGGGACACCATCTGGAACCTGCCCAAGAAGTAGGAGCGGAACCACCGCAAAGCAGTGCCTCCCACTCCCAACCTCCTCAGACACTCCAGAAGGATACTATGGTCGATAGTATCGAAAGCCGCCGAGAGGTCCAGAAGGACCAACAGAGTCACACTTCCTCTGTCAATTGCCAATTGGAGATCATCCATCAGGCCAACCAAAGCAATCCCCACCCCATAGCCCACCCGAAAGCTGGTCTGAAATGGGTCAGCTCTGAGTAATCATTTTCCTACAAGACTGTCTGGAGCTGGGAGGCCACTGCCCTCTCAACGAACTTGCCCAGCCACGGAAGGTTGGAGACAGGCCTGAGAGATCCAAGGCAGGCTTCTTCAGAAGTGGTCTAATGTTTGCCTCCTTAGGACAAGGAGGCATCCTGCCTTTCCTCAGAAAAGCATTTATAATCTCTATCAGGCCTTCTACAACAATCCCCTGCCATATAGTACAAGCCATGTCGAGCAAGGGTCAAGAAAACAGGTGGTAGGTCACACTATTCCAATCAGCTCGTCCACATCCTCAGGACGGAGTCACAAACTGGAACTGATCCAGCCTAACCACACAAGAGGAGTAATTCGACACCTCCACATCAGACATTGAACTAATTGTGGAGACGGAGTCTAAGTCGGCCCCGATACGAGAGATTTCCTCCCACAAAGAATTCATTGAACACATCACAGCGGGTAATCGATGGTTCCAGATTCTGATTCAAGGAAGGAGGGGCACATACTAGCCCTCTCACAACCTTGAACAACTCCGCCGGATGTGAACATGCGGATGCAATACGGGCAGAAAAGAATCGCTTCTTTGCCGCACGTATTGCCTGAGCATGCGCTCTCTGCTGCAATCTGTCAGATTAGAGCAGAGTTTTTCTCCACTTGCTCTCCCATTGTCTACCTCACTGCTTCAGGCCCCCCCCCCATAGTTTTTCTATATACCAAGGGGACAGTTTTGAAGGGGGTCAGAGAGGACACTTAGGAGCGATCATGTCTACTGCCCTGGTGAGTTTGCTGTTCCAGTTCTACACCAGGGCATCAACAGGATCTCCGGCAAAGCCAACACTAAATCCCTCCAAGGCTTCTTGAAATCCTATTGGATCCTTCTTGGGGAGACCATCCTAATAGGTCTCTCACCCCTGCGACGGTGGAAAGTGATTTTGAGTCCAACCTTAACCAGATGGTGGTCCATCCATAACAATATACAACTTTGCAACAAAAGTTCCCGAAGTGGTTTACATAGATGTAAATAAATACAGAAATAAGAGGGCTCCTTGTCCCCAAAGGGCTAACAATCTAAAAAAGAAAAAGATAGACACCAGCAACAGCCACTGAAGGGTTGATGTGCTGGGGATGGATAGGGCCAGTTTCTCTTCTCCTGTAGAAAAAGTTTTATGTAAACTTTTTATTAGCCAACACCAGGCCTTATGTTACAAGAAAAGTAGCCAGTTTTCATTGTTGTTGTTGTTTCTGCCATCAAGGACAAGGTGATATAATCCTGTACTGAATTATTCTGAGTCGGTCTTTGCATTTTTGACTGCCCTGTGACTTGTATTGTTTTAATTATCCAGTTTCTGAACATTTTTTGTTATGGCTACAGCTAAACAAATACATTGATTGATTGCTAATGCCGATAACCCACATTAAAACTAGATTTGAACAATTGTGTTGATGGGGCCATGGTGTCTGCTTCCAAAAGAAAGTCTGTATAATGCAACAACCCAAAAGCAGGACTTCTGTGAGCTTCAGTCATTTAAACCCATCAAGAAACATTTCTCTAGCCAAAGATAGTGTTAGACTATTCCTACATACGCCTACAGCTCAAATGACTCCTAGTTTAGCCTTCTAATTAGTTGTGATCCCTAATTCCCTGGATAAGGAACATACCTTCAGATTTTTGCTCAAAATTCCAGTTCCTGCAACAGACCTCAAAGATACTGGGTGGAGAACATGCTAAGTCACGTTTGGGAATGACCACCACAGACCCAACGTGGTTCTGATATATTCTATGCTTGGTATGAAATCTTCCCTGTAGATAGATAACTCACCCTTGTATCTTGCTGTTTCTGTCACAACAGGAAGCTTCCATCTACTGAGTCAGACCACTGGGCCATCTAGACCAGTATTGTCTACTCTTAACTGGCAATGGTTCTCCTTGGATTCAGACAGGAATTTTTCTCAGACCTACCTGGAGATGCCGGGAATTGGACCTTCTGCATACTATGCAGATAGGAACATAGGAACATAGGAAGCTGCCATATACTGAGTCAGACCATTGGTCTATCTAGCTCAGTATTGTCTTCACAGACTGGCAGCGGTTTCTCCAAGGTTGCAGGCAGGAATCTCTCTTAGCCCTGTCCTGGAGAAGCCAGGGAGGGAACTTGGAACCTAGATGCTCTTCCCAGAGCTGCTCCATCCCCTGAGGGGAATATCTTACAGTGCTCACACTTCTAGTCTCCCTTTCAGGTGCAACCAGGGTAGACCCTGCTTAGCTAAGGGGACAAGTCATGCTTGCTACCACAAGACCAGCTCTCCTCCTCTACCACTGAGCATCTGCTTAGTATACAGAAGGTTCAATTCCCACCCCCAGCTGAAGGCTGTTGTAGCTGGGGATGATGGGAGTTGTAGTTCAACAACATCTGGGGACCAAAGATTGAGATATTGGATATTTTTAATGACAATAGATTGTGCCATTGAACTCTGTTTTTGTAAACCAGATTTGAGCTGCAGTTTACTTTGAAGTCAATCGCACTCAACTCAGCAAGATTAGCTTCTGAATAAATATGCACAGGATTGGACTGCATGTTATTTGGGGGTGTTCTGGAGGAGGTGAGAAAACATCCATTATCCAGTCACAGGCACAGTAAGATGAAGTCACTTTTGGAGAAGAAAAACACATCATTCTGTGATAGTTGTTTCAGGGAGAGGCAGGGAGAGTTGTGTGTTTCCCTTAATCCATGACACCAATAATAAAATGTTTGTGGCATTGTGTTTGCAAGACTTTGGTCAACAGAAGTGACACTGTTCAGAATTTCAATTATAATGTCTCAAAGAAAGTATTCATGGAGAAGTGGGTAGAAGGAAGGAATGCCAGCCATCACATTGCGGGCTTGGCTTTAGTCCCTGGCTAGTTAAAAATGATCGCAAAACAACTCCACCTCGATTAAGTTTTCTTAATCACGATAAGGATGAGATCTGCTGTTTGGAGCATGCAAAAGAGAAACTGTCTGTTGTTTTTGCAGCCAAAGAAATCATGGTCCAGTCTCACAAGCCATTGTTGAGACTTTTCACGTGATGGGGGCAAGGCTTGTATAACAGAGTGTCACGGCACCATGCCAGTGCAAACACAACACACCAGTGATTTCCAGAACTGATGGCTATTTTCCAAGGGCACAGCAGAAGCCTGGTCCAAAACTGAGCAGTTGGAAGTTCTAAGATGGAGCCAGACTCTTACAAGTCTAGAAATTACAGCTTTGATTTGTACTTTTTATTTTCAGAGTTATTTTTAAGAAGTATGTAAGTTAGAGTTAGCCTTTTGGGCCAAAATATTGTTTCAAATCTCTTTTCAGATCAAGAGGAGGAGAGAGAAAGAGAGTTTTTAAAGCCTTGATTGCTTATGATTATTGATTACTTATTATCAAATAAGATATGTTTTAACTCATGTATTTATTCAGAAGCATACTTTTTGCGATGGCAAGTTATCTTTTTGATGCAAGCTTTTTAAATGTAAACTCTTGTCTTCTTTTCAAGAAGACCTTTTTACATTAAACCTCTGTGCTATAATGTTTACAGTATATTTTGTTAGTCAATTACCTAAAAGGAGCTCATGATCCTATAATTTGTTCAAACAATCCCTTGGATATATCTTAAGGGCATTTGTTTCATAATAAAGGGCACACCTAGTTAGGATAAAGTATACATTCCTGGCAAGCAATCCCCCCTTACGAGGAAGAGTTCTCATACTCAACACACTTTCATCCTTTTGAAGTTTTTTTGTAACTGAATATCCCGCACCGCAAGCAAACTGCTTTCCAATCTGTATCCAGTATTGCTGCATGCATGTAATGAGAGTACTAGAATGAGAACTGATATCACTATTCAATGGATGGATGGACAGACCATCCTGGAGAGAATCTATCTATGTGGTCACTAAGAGTCAACACCAACTTGAGGCCACTTAATCAATCAATCAATCAAAAGGTTGGGAACCAATGTTCCCTCTAAGGTGTGTGTGCATGTGCACGCTTACAGGTTTTTGGATGTCAGCTCAGTTAAGTTTAGATCCCACTCAGGTTGAATCAGGAAAGCCCCATTCTAAATGCACATGCGCACACACTGCCTTGATACTGCCACCCAGAACAAAATTCATTCCACACACACATGAAATTTTTTTTAGAGAGAACACTGTTGGGAGCCCCTGGTTTTTGGGACCCTAGTTCTTCTTACTGCCCCATGCCATTTGCAAAATTAGAAGGCAATTGACCTGACTGTTAAAGGGTAGGACATCCTACCCAGCTTCGGGAGCTGTGCGCTAGGGATGTGCTTGAAATGCGGTTCGAGCATGGTTCACGTACTTTTGGGGGAAATCATTTGGGAACTTTTTTTAAAAAAAGAGATCAATTGCAAATCCTTCCTGCAATGTCTTCATCTGACTTATCCTAATTACAAAATAAGTTTTTGTAGTGTTCCTGACTGGCTCAAAACTGTTTTGTTCCTCCTTTTTAATAGAACACAACTGTTACTTTGTGGCTTTTTCTTGTGTAGTCATCAGACCCCCAACCCTCTATATACTTACTCAACTGTTTTGATTTCTCCATCTAGTAGGGCAGCTATAGGTCAGAACTGAATTTGATACATTTAAGGTGCCTATGATATTCTGATTCCTCATACTATATTCATATGTATTGCTGTTCAGTGTTCTAGCTTAAATGCATTACCCTACTGTGACTTTGGATTCCCCCCGCCCCTTCCTCCTGATGAACCTGCTTACAGTCTGGCAGTCAAACCAAACCAGAACCAAACCCCACACTAGAGTCTCTTGGTTGCCTTGAGCCAGAACCAAGTTCTCAAAGCAAAACAGCAGTATCTAGTTCAAAAGTAAGTGGCTTCATAATCAGTCAACCAGACTGTCAATTCTTTTGTTTTCCTGGTTTTTATCCTGTCACCTAGAAAAGGGGAGAGAGAGAGAACACAACTTCAAAACAAAAACAAAACTGGTCCTTTTTTTCCTTCCACTTACTACTTGCAGTGAATACAAGGAGCAGTGTCCTTTTTTTTAGGACAAACACCACGTGTCTTCCAGGAACGAGTTCCATGTTTTCCTGTCAGCCTGATCAAAATGCTTGGCTGAAAACTGGAACCCCCAAACTCCTGAACAGAATGTCTGAGGATATACAAGTAAGGAGTTCGGCAACTTCTGTTCTGAAAAGTGTTTGAAGCCAGTATTTCTCAACCTTTTAAGTTGCACATACCCCTACCTTCTGAAAAAAATTAAGCAGTACCACAATTTTCCAGGGCATTTTTAAAAATCATAATGTGTGCCATATGTTGGGGAAAGGGCTATGTATAAAGGACTGTGATATGGCAGATGTCCAGTCTAGTGTGGGCACAACTGTTGTATGTACCTGGACTAGAGGAGATGTGTTTTCTAACTGCTTGTCTTGTAAACACAAAGAAATGTGATGCTGATTTAACCAAGGCTTTATTCCAAAGCAATTCCTTTTCTCCTTTCCCTCCCTTTCCTTTCTAATTCCACCCCCTACCCTCTACAGGATCCCCTCTGGGACCAACGTCCAAACATCAAAACAGAAAAGATTATTAGATAGAATAGAACAAGGTTTTGGTCAAAGCTGGGAGGGCTGAACCCAGTGCTGCACAATGCAAGATATGCCAGCTTATTGCAAGGAAATATAAATATAAAGCACTACACCAGATAAAAAGCACATAATTTTAAGAGGCGGGGGGGGAGACAGGCAGGTGGGGAAAGAGCGTGTGGGGGAGGGCACTATTCAGACAATGGCCAGAAGCTATTGTTGCTCGGGATGATCTGGTGACCCAGACTGGAAACTCTTACATAGGGACTTAGGAAGCTGCATTACACTGAATCAGAGCTTTTGGTCCATCAAGCTCAGTACTATCTTCTACACTGACTGGCAGCAGCTTCCCCAAGGCTTCAGGCAGGAGTCTTTCCCAGCCCTACCTGGAGATGCTGTCAGGGATTGAACCTGGGACCTTCTGCATGCAAAGCAGATGCTCTTCCACTGAGCTATGGGCCCCATCCTCTAAAGAGAATATCTTACAGTGCTCGCATGTAGTCTCCCCTCCAAATGTAAACCAAGGTGGGCCCCACTTAGCAAAGAGGACAATTCACACTCACTACCACGAGACCAGCTCTCCTCCTCAAACTCTTGATTTAAAAGAATGGTGGGATACCAATATGGCAGTTAAATAATGAGCTGTTTGGGGGGGAAAGGTTTCATGGGAATGAAAAGCTTTCCCTCGCCTTAATTATTCACACAGTGTACTAAGACATTATTGTAGAACTGGTAGCTTGCATGCCAATATTTTTGTTTTTTTAATGGCTGGATTCTACAAGCACAGACAAGCCTTTCGCATCAAGAGAACTTACTGAGATGACTTTCCTAAAGGCTTGCCTCTTATTCTGAAAAAAGACCAAGCAACAAAAAAGTAAAGTACCGTTCTCCAATCTGGCAAGGCTAAGGAACCTTGGGGCAAATGTCGGGCAGGAGGGAGATTTAGTGGGTTTCGGTACTGCTTCTCCAACAAAGTGCAAACTTGTGGGAGGAGAGCCGATCTTCTGGGAGCAAGCATGAATTCTTCCCGTTGCTATGTAGGGTCTGCCTTGGTTTGCATTTAGATAGCAGACTACGTGTGATCCCTGTAAGATATCCTCTGTAGTTCTGTGGTAGAGCATCTCCTTGCATGTAGAAGGTCTCAGGTTGAGTCCCTCTGGCAGACTCCAAGGAGGGCTGGGAGACACTCCTGCCTGAAACCTTGGAGAGCTGCTGCCAGTCAGTGCAGACAATACCGAGATAGGTGGACCAATGGTCTGACTCAGTAGGTGGCAGCTTCTTATGTTTCTATGAGCAAAGAGGCATCTTTTGAAAGAGGTGATTTCCTTTACTGAGCAGGGGGAGAGCAACTGGCCTTATCCAATCCCAACACAGCGTCCCTCCAGTGGCTGTTGCTGGTGTCTATCTTATGTTTCTTTTTGGATTGTGAGCCCTTTGGGAACAGAGAGCCATTTATTTGTTTGTTTGTTTGTTCACTTGCTTATTTATTTATTTATTTATTTGCTTGTTTATTTATTTATATCTATATAAACCGCTTTGGGAACTTTTGTTGAAAAGTGGTATATACATATTCGTCATCATAGGAGGAGGAGGCCCCTAAGGAGATGACCTATAAAATAATTAGACCTTAAACCTTGATACAAGAAGGCTCTGAAGCCCCATGCTCACTGAGCAAAGAGGCATCTTTTAAAAGTGGTGACTCGCTTTATTGAGAAGGGGGGGAGAGCAATTGGCCCTATCCAACCGCATCACAGCATCCCTCCAGCGGCTGTTACTAGTGTCTAACTTATGTTTCTTTTTCTTTCTTTCTTTCTTTTGATTGTGAGCCCCTTGGGGACAGGGAGACATTTTATTTATCTATTTATAGCTATGTAGACCACTTTGGGAACTTTTGTTGAAAAGCGGTAAATAAATATTCATCACCATATTCATATTTGTAAGCCACCAGGAATAGACACAGCACTGCCCATTCCCAAAACAGCCCCTCTTCACTCACAGGCGACGATGGGTGCTGACAGCAGTAAGGTCCCATCCTCGATGGGTAAGAATTCATGTAAGAACATAATAACAGCCCTGCTGGATCAGGCCCAAGGAGGCCCATCTAGTCCAGCATCCTGTTTCGCACAGTGGCCCACCAGATGCCTCTGAGAAGCCTACAGGCAGGAGTTGAGGGTATGCCCTCTCTCCTGCTGTTACTCCCCTGCAACTGGTACTCAGAGGCATCCTGCCTTTGAGGCTGGAGGTGGCCTAGAGCCCTTCGGCTAGTAGCTGATGATAGACCTCTCCTCCATGAAGTTATCCAGTTATTATTATTAATTATTATTAATTATTCTTGTGCATAGAAAACAAGGCACTGTACAATATTTAAAAACCCATTATCTTCAGATCTCTGAAAGGCTGTCACATAAGAAAAGAAGCGAACTTCTCGCTCCTGGGGGCAGGTCTAGAAGCCAAGAGCTGGAACTGCAAGGAAGTGGATTTTGGCTAGCCATTAGGAGGGTTGTCCTAATGGAAAGAGCTTTCTGGCTGCGGAGCCAGCTGCCTCGCACAAGGGCAGCCTCTGCTTCTCTAGAGGTTCTCAAAGAGAGGCTGCATGGTCATCTGGCAACTGGCCCTATCCACCCCCAGCACAGTACTTCCAGTGACTGTTGCTCGTGTCTATCTCATGTTTCTTTTTAGATTGTGAGCCCTTTGGGGACAGGGATCCATCTTAATTATTTGTTATTTCTCTGTGTAAACTGCCCTGAGTCATTTCTGGAAGCGAGGTATAGAAATCGAATGAATGAATGAATCTGTTAGGGATGCATGGTTTTTCAGCAGTGATTCCTCAGATGTTGTCGGACTACAACTCTCATCATCTCCAGCCACAATATGGTTTTGGATACTGCAGCTAGAGATCTTGGGAGCTGTAGTAGGCGGCCCAGAGTTGGGGGGCTCTGCTGCTGTCGCCGTTTCCTGGACCAGACAGACAGACAGACAGACCCTTCATGGAACTATATCACTTTGATCAGGCCGAGGCCTGGGATAATAAGCAGTATAGTAAAAGACATGTTTGGAATGGTTTGCATAATTGCACTAAGAGCCCCAGCAATATATCCTGGATTCAAAGTACTAATTTTGCAAAGCTGAATGCTTTGGTGAGGTCTCTTTTGTTTGTTTGTTTTTCTGTCTTTAACCAAGCGTTCCTCGTGCTGCCTTATTCTTCTTGCAGCTTAGGTTTTTGCAGGCACTGGCAGATCGGGATGCTGTGGTCTTCGCCCAAGGCCCACGCCACGTCCAGCAAGAACTCAAGTGGCAGGGATCAGTGGGAACACGGTGGCTCCAAGAAGGAACGGGAGGTCACTTCCGGGGACACTTTGTCAATCCGAGACCTTTCCAGCCGTCTCTTCCTTCCTTCCTAGATGAGTGGGGGGGGGGGCAAGGAGGGAGGCAACAGTGGATCCCCTCCCCAGTCCCCACTCATGTCTTATGCCACTGATGTTCTTTCTATTAACATTTATGAGAGTTCCACCCCCCCACACACACTCACATCAAAGGAGAACTCACGCCTTTCATCTTTCAGACAGGCCCAAACGCACATGGTGGGGGGGTGTTCAAAGCCATGCCAATTACCACCTGAGCTCATAGCCAGAGGGCATCACCCAGCCTAAAAGAAAAAGAAAAAAAGCCTTCTCTCGGCTTAGCCTAAGCTCAATAAAGGCAAAGATGACGATGACCCAGTTTGCTGGCCTTGTGAGATGACTGGAGACCTAAAGACGCCTATAGGGGATGTTTTGGGGCAGGCCAACTTTCAGAAAGCCCAATTGCCTGCTGTAGCTTTAAGGTCCAGCTTCAGTCTTTGGAAAGGTCTCCTTTGAAGGATGGAGATGCTCAGATTCTCACATCGGTCAATCACACACTGAGAGCTGGTCTTATGGCAGCAAGCATGAATTGTCCCCTTTGCTAAGCAGGATCTTCCCTGGCTTGTATTTGAATGGGAGAATACAAGTGAGCCCTGTAAGATATTTCCCTCCGGGGATGGGGCTGCTCTGGGAAGAGCGCCTGCCTGCTTGCATGCAGAAGGTTCCAAGTTGCTTCCTTGGCAGCATCTCCAAGATAGGGCTGAGAGAGACTCCCGCCTTCAACCTTGGAGAAGCTGCTGCCAGTCTGTGCAGACAACACTGAGATAGATGGACCAATGGTCTGACTCCCTATGTTCCCAGAGGTCATTTGCACAAGCAAAGACTGTGTTCTACCCAGGTTTGGGAGTGCTGTGTTTGGGTGCAAACAAGTAGGTAAGAGGAGGGAGAAGTGATTGTGTGGAAGCAAGGAAGGAGGAAAAGCTATCCAGCAAAAGCTACCTACACCAGACACAAGGGGGCAGGCCCAGTGCCGAGGATGGGGCCCATCAGCCCCTACAGAGCCTCCCTTCTCCAGTCAGTGGTTCATGTAATCACTGACTGGGAACTCCATTCCCTGCCTCCTCGAGAAGTGGATCCTCTGAGCCATGGGGATATTTATAACCAGCCGACCTGCTATGGCTGATATAAGGAGCAATGCATTAAAGGCTGGGCTCACACAACCACAAGGATCCTGGTTAAAGAGTTAATCAGGATTCGTGAGCTCAGGAGAGCTTATTGTGTGAATGCAGAATTTCAGGGCAATCCTGGTCAAACCACTCTGGTTAACCAGGACAGATAACCAAGATTCAGTCCTAAAATGCTCATTAAAAACTAGAGAGGCTTGACCAGGATTGCCCTGAATTCTAGGTTCACACAATCAGCCACAATGAAGTAAAAACCTTTTGGAGGTTCACAAATGAAATATTATATAAAAAAAGAACCCCAAATAGAAACTAACAATCAAAATATATAAATGTATTTTTTGTGTGTGTTTATTAGATAGTTTTTTTGTGATTGGGATCAGTATCTTGAAATTGATGAAATGACATTATTTAATACTTATAGCTGATAAAACTGTGAGATCACATGATCCAATTTATCTATATATTCTGATTGTTAGTTTCTATTTGGGGTTTTTTTCCGCACCATCAGCTCCACTGGACTCACTAATCCTGATTAACTTTTTAACTGGGATCTGTGTGCTTGCGTGAACCCAGCCAAATATAAACAAAATACTTGGGGCAAGCAAGATATAAATGCAAATAATTAATAAGCTGGAAATAAACAATTAAACACAGTCGTCTGCCTGCAGGACTCACAATCTCAGGGTGATCTGCAGATTCTGCAGATTTTAAACTCATTTCCAATTGGTTTAACTGTAACAGGTTCACCCTTGGAAACAGAGGACTTTAGAGACTGCTCAATGCAGGGACAGCCCCAGGATAAAAACCATCCTGAGTGAGGAGTTCCTTCAGTACCTCTTGCCCCTGCAATGAAGAGTTTATCAGAAAAAAATCAGGGGAAATGTCATTACAAATGAACAGCATCTCCAAATGCCCGTTTCCCTCATAGGAGTCTTATCTTCTCTGGCAATGTCCCAAACTCAGTTCCTGGCGATATATTAATCAGAACATCAATCAGAAAATAGTTTCTTGGTGATATTAGTGATGGCGTGCCAATGAAGTTTGTTAATTAAGTTCAGGTTTGCTGGGCATGAGAACAGATGCATTCATGGAAACCGATTATTCAAGATTTGAGAAATGCTTCCCAGAAACTCTTCTTTCACTGTTTATTTTATTTGTTTGTTTGTTTGTTTGTTTGAGTTAATTTGAATTGATTGATTGATTGATTGATTTCTATACCGCCCTTCCAAAAAATGGTTCAGGGTGGTTTACACAGAGAAATAACAAACAAATAAGCTGGATCCCTGTCCCCAAAGGGCTCACAATCTAAAAAGTAACATAAGATAGACACCAGTAACAGTCACTGGAGGTACCATACTGTGCTGGGGGTGGATATAGCCAGTCACTCTCCCCCTGCTAAATAAAGAGAATCACCACGTTAAAAGGTGCCTCTTTGCCAAGTTAGCAGGGGTTGACCCAGAGGTTGCCCCAATCTGGCTGCAGCAGATGTTGAGAACGCTCTTTGACCTGGGGCAAAAGGTGTGTGGAAAAAGAAATGTCAGAGCTGCATAGTAGGTGGTCTGAGAGAATGGGTGTCACCTGAAAAGGAGTCTTTGTGTCCCATGTCCCCTAATATCCTCAAGGCATGGTCCATTTCCACACTCAAATGGCACCTGTGAAGGCTTGTGCTGCAACAGAAGATGCTCCCATTCATGTGGCATCTTGTAGACTCCTGGGTGTGTAGGCTTATGTGCATAACCACATCAGCGCAGCTTCAAGAGCAGGAATGCACTTTTCTTACACGTGTTAACAGCTGCATCATGTTCTTCCATGTATAGTAATCACTCTGCATGGTAGCATTTCTAGGTACAAGGTAGCTACCAGGTCGCATTTCTCCTACACTGCTTTGGTCATCAAACCTCCTACAACGGCACAAGGCAAGGGCCCAGGGCTGCATGTATGCTGTGATCCTGCAAGAACTCAGAGTGGGGGAAATGCAAAAACAAAACACACATATCCCATTCCCGCCTCCCATACACAAACACACAAGAGTGTGTTATGGGATGCAAGATTCACTTTACTATAGGGCTGTTCTCATGCCCCTGGACATGAGAACTGGAAACTTGATACAAAAAGCATAGGGGCTGTTCTCACGACCCTAAACAGGGCCAGAGGAGCAGCACCCAGCCAGGGTGGGAAAGCCAGGTACGCTCACGATCGGCAGTTGTGTGTTTGCAAAGATCAAGTAAAGAGGAAGGGAGAGTGATTGTGTGGGAGCTGGGTAGGATGGCTTTTTGGCCACCCTCCGTAAAATGCTGGGGACAGAATGTGGGTTGGCCACACCCATCCTACCCACATCATCACTTTCACCTCCTCCTCCTCCCTTGATCTTTTCAAACACATGATGGCTGATTGGAGCATGTCCGGCTCTCTGACCCTGGACTCCTCTGACCCTCTTTAGGGAACAGAGCGGGGAGAACAGCACTTGGCACCCTGCCTCAGGTGCACAGATATCTTGAGTCTCTACCAGCTACCTGTCAGTTTCCAGAGCCTGAGTTACTTATAACTAGATACTGGCTTAATTCACACAATCGTTCAAATCCAGGATCAATATGGGTAACTGACATTAGTGTGATTGTGTGAATCCACGCCAAGGTGGGAATCTCAGATTCATCTTGGGCCATAAACCACCTTGGCATAGGCTCACAAAATCACGCTGATGTCAGTAACCCACATTAAACCTAAGTTCCAATGACTGTGTGAACCAGGTCACTCTCTGCCTTTTGCCTGTCAGCATCCAAACCCAGCTTTGGACAGAACTTGCATCTGGTGACTTCTAATTTGATCTGTCCAGTAAGAGGAGCATGAATTCAGAAAGCACGATCATCTGTTGAAATTGGAAAAGAAACAACAGTGGAATGAGTTCCAAAAAATGCGCGATTGCAGAATTTATCTGGGACAGCCAGTTACGTGTTTCCTCATGAATACACCTGCTGATGTGAGTAACGGGACCATGGCTTCTGTGGCAGCCCCTCTCCTGGGAATTGTGTGCCTCAGATGCAGTTCTCTGACTGTTCAGAAGCTCATGTCTGGCTTTTCACTGTCTCAATAAGCAGGTCTCCTTTTTCCTTTCCCAATTTTTGTATGAAACGTTCACCTTCATTTTCTACATGGTGAAAATGAAGCCCCACCTAAAGTCTATGGTCTGAGACATAGGCCATTGTTCCTGGAGAGGCTGCTGGTGCTTGAAGTGATCTAATCTACTGCCGTGGACCAACCTAGTGATGTGGAGTGTGCATTTTGGTGTATGTGGGGCAGAGCTGTTGTAAGGTTGAGGGCGGAGACATACACACACCCCACCAGGCACAGAAGATATGGAAGACACCTGTGCCACTGCTCTAGATTACCTGACTCACCTTAGGTGGGCAGAAATGCAAACAATAGGGCAGTTCACATGATCATCACTTGGGTAGGAAATGCATCCTACCCAAGTTGGGGAGCTGTGTGTACTCCCATCTGCCGATTGTGTGTCTGTTCAAATCAAGGCCAGGGGCAGAGAGCTTGCTTGTGAGCGAAGCCCCAACTAGCTAGGAGGATTTTCCTTCCTACCTCATTTTGAAGCTGGGGATGGAATTGGAGTAGGGCATGCTTGTCCTACCCAGATGGGGCTTAGTCCATGAGCAACCTCCCCCCATCCCAACTAGTTTTTATCTAACACAGAGACCTAGCACAGCTGCCTCCCTACTAGTACTTACTACTATTACTTATATACTGCTTTTCAACAAAAGATTCTAAAGCAGTTTACATAGATATAAATAAATAAATAAATAAATAAATAAATAAATGGCTCTCTGACTCCAAAGGGCTCACAATCTAAAAAAGAAACATAAGGTAGACACTAGCAACAGCCACTGCAGGGTTGTTGTGCTGGGGATGGAGAGGGCCAGTTGCTCTCCCCCTGCTCAATAAAGAGAATATCCGCTTTTAAAAGGCACTTCTTTGCTCTGTTAGCAGGGGGTTACTCCCAAATTAGGGTAAGAGGCTCCTCCTCCCCTAACGTTGATCGTGTGAACTGCCCTGACATGTTGCTCAATAAGCAGTTGCAGCGGGTGAAGGCTGCTCCAGGGTGTAGTGAGGGTGGGGAAATACTGCTTTAAACGGCAGCAAACTTACTCACTGTGCCCAGAATGCTGTGAGGGGTGGAGGTCCGGCATCCTGTGGGCAAGCTGCCCCACCCACATGGCTCAGTTGGCCTCCATGCAGGCGCAGAGACCATTTGAGAGGTTAATACAACAGGCGAATATGGCATCCCTGTGGGATGCTGGGTCAGGTGCCTCTGCCCCAGAGAGCATTTCAGATATGGGCGGCAGGTCCGTATGCACTGTCTACGGTGGCATTTCCCCGCCCTCACCACCTCCCCTGGAGCGATGCTCACCGGCTGCTACTGATACAAAGTAGGATCTAAGCACGGCCTGGGGTACCACAGGCTGCCTGTGGATATTGGACCTCGCTTTGCTACTTGCCCATCCCTTGTGCAGTGGTTGTAGTATCTCGACATGGCCCTTGGAGAGGAGAGGAGAGCTGGTCTTGTGGTAGCAAGCATGACTTGTCCCCATAGCTAAGCAGGGTCAGCCCTGGTTGCATCTGAATGGGAGACTGGATGTGCGAGCACTGCAAGAGATTCCCCTCAGGGGATGGAGCCACTCTGGGAAGAGCATCTAGGCTCCAAGTTCCCTCCCTGGCAGCATCTCCAAGAGAGGGCTGAGAGAGATTCCTGCCTGCAACTTTGGAGAAGCCACTGCCAGTCTATGAAGACAATACTGAGCTAGATAGACCAATGGTCTGACTCCGTATATGGCAGTTTCCTATGTTGTGCCTCCTATAAATAAGTGCTAAAGACGGAGCTGGACAAGGCCTTGGTTTTGCTGGAGCTGAACACCTGAGAAGGGTTCTTTTTTTGGCAGCTAAGTGGCCTGCGTGAATCAGGAAAGCCAAGCTCTCTCCTGGTTCTCAGGGAGCCGCTCGCAAAGGAGTTTCACATCTCCTGGCCCACTAGGCTGCTAAATGACAAGGGGTGTAGCATGAATGTTGTGCAATTTAAAGGGACCGGGGGTGATGAATGCAAAAGAGTGAGCGTAGCTTTCTAGGCAAGCGGCCGCAGAAGGAAAGGGAAGCACTTAGCTAATTTGGGTTTTACAAGGTGCCATTGTCTGCAGGGAACAGCTTGGGATATACAAATTGTCCTCGTATTGGTGCTGGCCTGACCACTCATTTACTCGGTGGCTTGGGAAGAGAAGAGTGGTTAAGGTCACAGCTTCCAAAGCTGTGTGAGTGGCAAGAGGCTAGGCTTCTGTTTCCAAATTGGCTGCCTCTGACCTGATCTTCAAAGGCTGCTGAGCATGTTTTTATTTATTTATTAAAGAAGAAGCTGGTAATTGAAATGACAGGTGCTAACAGGCCCAGGCATTCAGTCTCTTCACCAGGCCTGTGGTTGTCTTCGGTAGAATACAGGAGGGCTTGACCATTGCCTCCTCCTGCACAGTAGGAGATGATGCCTTTCAGCACCTTCCTATATTGCTGCTGCCCGATATAGGTGTTTCCCGCAGTCTGGGAAACAGACCAGTGGGGATTCGAACTGGCAACTTCTGGCTTGCTAGTCAACAAGTAAAGTCATTTCCCCGCTGAGCCACGACTCCTATAATCCTCAGCCGCATTGGCCAATAGCCAAGGTTATATATATATATATGCTTAGTTCAGTAGGGATTACTCCCAGGAAAGCCTGCAGCATTCTGCAGTTCTGTACAAATGTATCTCAGGGGAGTTTACTTCTGAGTAACATCACATGCCTAGGGCTGGGATAGTAACCCACCAACCTGAACTGACCAGGCAAGAATTCAAAGGATGTACACGGAACTGCTGCGGGGAGACTAACAGCGAATCGGGGTGGCAGAGTAGCATCCTGCCGCCCCGTTGCCTGGATATGGCCAGTGCACAAGCCAACGGGAGCAAAGGGGCGGCAGGGACATACGCTGCTGCCCCGATCAGCTGTATGAAAACAGAGGCTGGCGGTGGGGGGGGGGGGAGCAGCGGGACGCCGGCAGGGGGAAGCAGCAGGAGGCATAAGTGCACCCTTCCCCGCTCTTAAAGATATTATTATTATTATTACATTTCTATCCCGCTCTTCCTCCAAGGAGCCCAGAGCGGTGTACTACATCCTTGAGTTTCTCCTCACAACCACCCTGTGAAGTAGGTTCGGCTGAGAGAGAAGTGACTGGCCCAGAGTCACCCAGCTAGTTTCATGGCTTAATGGGGATTTGAACTCGGGTCTCCCCGGTCCGAGTCCAGCACTCTAATCACTATGCCGCGCTGGCTCCTGCTGCCATTGAACCAGTTTGGAGGCCCATAAAGAGCCTCCGAGCTGGTTCTGTGCACATCCCTCAAGAATTCTTCCCTTTTTTATGCAGGGGTCCCAACCTGGGGTCTCCAGCGATTGCTGGACTACAACTCCCATCATCCATAGCCACAATGGCCTTCAACTATTGTGGTGGGGTGTGTGTGTGTGATGATCCCTGCTAATTAGGCAAAGAGGCACCTTTAAAAGGTGGTGGTTCTCTTTATTTAACAGGGGGAGAGCAACTGGCCCTATTCACCCCCAGCACAGTACCTCCTGTGACTGTTGCTGGTCGTGTATCTTATGTTTCTTTTTAGATTGTGAGCCCTTTGGGGACAGGGAGCCATTTCAGTTATTCAATTATTTATCTCTGTAAACCGCTTTGTACACTTTAGTTAAAAAGCGGCATATACATATTTGTTGTCGTTGTTGTTGATAGGAGTTGTAGTCCGACGTCTGGAGACACAAGGTTGGGGACCGTTGCTTTCATATGCCTGATCACCTCTAGGCTGGGATCTGGCTGGACCCGAGCAGGATCTAGGTAGGATCACCTCTAGAAAACCTGGCCGGGGCGGGCAGGCAGGCAAGCAAGCCGCCTTATGCTGGGCTCCCGCGTCCCCGCCGCCCTTTGGAAAGGAAGGGTCCGAGCCGCCTGCTTCGCCGCCCCACCGGCGGCGCGCCAACCACCCCCTTGATCCACGTTGCAGAAGAGCAAGGCCGGCGAGCTGGTTGGTTTGCGGGCGGTGGGTGGGGCCGCTTTGCACTTGATTCCGGGGATAAATAGCAGGCGGGCGCCACGCCGGAGTCAAGCCGCCGTCCGTGTGCACCTGAGCCTCCTAGCAGATCCCGGAGCGAACCAGCCCCACCCATCCGGATGGATTCTCAAGATTGTCCCTGCATGACTGGTGAGAGCGCGCTTGCTTGTCCTTGCAGAGCGAGGCGCCTGCCTGGCGTGCCTCGCCTTCCCTTGCTGGCTCTCTCTCTCATATTCCCGATTTCTGAGAAGGCAGCCTTTTCGCACGCTCCTCGTGCGCAAGGGCTTGAGCTCCGCTTCGCCCTGGAGTGCTGGTTTGAGAGGATGGGGTCGGCGCTCGGAGGCAGGCGCGCATCTTTCTTGCATGTAGGCAGTCCCCGCTTCAAGCGCTGGCTGGCAGCATCTCCCGCCTGGTAGCACGAAGGAGAGACTCCTGCTTGGAGAGCTGCTGCCAGTCAGTGTTGAGCTGGCTGGGCATAAGGCAGCTTCATGTGAGGTCGGCTTGGGGCACCTTCCTAGCTTCGTCGCCTGCTGCCTTCTTCCGGATGTCTCTACCGAGTTCTCTTTCTCTGCCAAGGCAAAATAAAATCGTGGTCTTGCTTCACTGGCCGGGAGGACAACAGAGTTGTGCCAAAGAGTGTGGCTTTTGGCCATCTGGTGCCTGTCGCCTGACAATAATATAGACCAAGAGCTGCTTTGCATCCTAGACAGCTTGAGAAAGGAAGAGTGCCCTGCTGGAGATGCTAAACTGGTTGCTTGGTACTGAGTTTTGGCCCCTGGGGGTTCTCATGAGTTGCCTGTTTCTCCTCTCCTAGGTGGTGCATGCACCTGTGGCAACAACTGCCAGTGCAAAAACTGCGCGTGCAAGAGCTGCAAAAAGAGTAAGTATGTGGGCTGGCTGTCTGGAGGGTGGGGTCTGGGCCACTTAACTTTTTCCTTGCTCAGCCCACAACCAGGAGAGCGGAGGGGTGAGGGCAGACAGACCACTAGGTCTGTCTCTGGGTTGGTATTGCAGTAGTACTGAGCTTCTGGCACAGCCGTAGCAACCACCAGGCTTGGGAGATGGAGAGCAGAAGTAGGTGGAAAGGAATGGAATAGGATGCAATCTGTGTGTGGTCTCAAACCTCTTATGCCGCACAGAGCAGGTCGAACCTCATCATGTGCCTCATCTCTGCAAGCACTTGATAGAGGGTTGTGAAACTGCATTTATGCTCACTTTCGTTGATTGACAGCTAGAGACCCGTGCCTGAAAACTTGGAGAGCCCTTGCCAGTCACTGTAGCCAGTGCTGAGCTAGATAGACCTGACTTGGTATAAGGTGGCTTCTTATGACCACTAGAAACTCGAATTATCATAGGAAAAGTTGGTAAAACACAGCAGCTAAGAGACTGCCGCTAGACATCAGACTGTTCAGATTTTGTCTCTGCTGAGCTTAAACTGGTTATCTAGGCTTGCCTAATATATCAGCCTTGGTCCTTGCTGTATGATAATACCAACAGCCCACATCATAGGCGTGTAGTTTGATTCTTCACTAAAGAGAGCTAACATTTTACTTATAACATTTTACTTATAAAAACAATGCAGCCATGAATAAAGTTTCCTGAGAAAATAGGCTGGTACATCAAAGTGTGATACCAATAGCAGTGAGAGCATATCTCTGTATGCGAGTTGCTGTGGGTCTGGATAGAGTCCATTTATTTACAAAATTCTCAAGTCTTATGGGTCAAGAATTCTGACTAGATCTGGGGAAAACAGAAGGGGGGGTGCATAAGAGACTAGAAGGAAGTGGATAGTGCCTCTTTAGCTTATTATTATTAAACATATTTCTATACGACTCAAAACTTGTGTCTCTGCGTGGTTTACAACTAAAACAATTTAACACTCAATATTAAAACCATAAATCTATTTTAAGTGTCGGCTACGTGTTCTTGTAGCCAGGAGCCTCAAATGGCAATGGCTTGATCACTGCAGCTGGCCCAAATGCAAGCCGTGCAACTGTGAGATACTTCGCTTGCAGGAGTGCAGTTTGTCGCACCTGTTCCAGGCAACGCAGTGGGAGTAGCCTTGTTCTGTTCAGGGTGCTGCTGTAGCTGCAACTGCTGAGAGGCAGTCTGCATGAATGAATCTCTGATCTGGAAAGGCTGGGGAATGATATGAAATCCGTTTGGGAATGGGGTGTGTCTGGGGAAACCAGAAGGCATTACTTGCTGTGTGCAGATCTTCGTGGCCCTAGGCACAAGCATGGGATCTAACAGTGGACATGGTCCTCTGTATTGTCCAATGCACAATGACTTGCTCTCACACCAGCCCTGTGAGGTAATTAGTTGGTACTAGTACCCTTTTAGAGCTGAGACTGAACAGCACTAGGGTGGGTTTTGAGTCCAGGTCTCCCAGATCCATGTTAAGTAAACACGCTGAGCCATTTTTGGAAGGGTGGTATATACATCAAATAAGTGTTGGGTCCTGCTGCACTGCCCTTGCCCACAAATCCCTACTGGCCTCACTGAATTATTTCTCTCTCTCTCTTTGCAGGCTGCTGCTCCTGTTGCCCCGTGGGCTGTGCCAAGTGTGCCCAGGGCTGTGTCTGCAAAGGGCCCCCTTCCACCAAATGCAGCTGCTGCAAGTGAACCTCTGCCTGTTCCCTGAGCTTTGATCTGTATATTTCACTACCTGCAGGAATGTAACCTTATTCTCCATTTATATATTTGTCTGCCAATTTTCTAGCATTAGATGTGAAAGAAATAAAATTATATGTATATATAATAAACTTGTGGGTTTGTTTTGTTTTGTTTTTGTTTTTTTGTTCCTTGCTTTCTCAAAAACTGGTGCCAATAATTTCTTCAAATTCCTAAAATGTCTCCCTAAAAGAGGTAATGGCTTGTTCTGGAGCTGCGTATTAGAATTTGGAAACCTGCTTGGATAGCAACACAGCCCAGAAAAATACAGAATAGGTTTACTGATTTTATTCCCAGCCAAGAAACTGCAAATTGTGCCCAGTTAATTCTACAAACAGCATTTACCTTAAAACAAACAAACAAACAAACTGATTCAGTGCTGGTTCATTAGTGCCTGAACAAGAGTTGTAAATCCTAACTTTTAAAAATGTTTTGGCAACCTATTCAGAAGCTTTCAATCAGTATAAACTTCACACTTCAAACTCTCAATAAAATGAATGAAATTACATAAGGGGGAGAAGTAGGAACAGCTTGCTGGATCAGACCCAATGCCCATCTAGTTCAGCATCCTGTTTCACAAGTAGCCCCACCTCCCAGATGCCTCTGAGAAGCCCACAGGCAAGAGCCGAGGGGATGCCCTCTCTCCTGCTGTTGTTCCCTGCAACTGGTATTTAGAGGCATCTTGCCTCTGAGGCTGGAGGTGGCCTTTAGCCACCAGACTAGTAGCCATTGATAGCCCTGCCCTCCATGCCCCTTTAAGGCCATCAAAGCTAGTGGCCAGCACCACATCCTGTGGCAGAGAATTCCATAGGTTAACGATGCACTGTGAAGGAAAAGTACTTCCTTTTGTTGGTCCTAAATGTCCTGGTCTTCAGTTTCATGGGATGATCCCTGGCCTGGTTCTAATGTTACAGAGGGAGCAAGTGTTTGGTTTGGCAAAAACTCTCTTGGGGTGCAAGAGCAAAATGTGCCACCCACTTGATTCAGACAAAAAGTGTACCAAGTGTGGGGAAACAATGCCTTAAATCATCCTACGGCTGCCAAGGCCTTAGAATTCTGTTGGGCAGCTGGGGTCAGCCTTCTCTTGCAAGGGTCCCAGAACGAAGGAAGGCCTCGGCATGTCCTGAGAGAGCAGTACCTGCCCGTGGATACTAGCTTTGCCATTTGTTCATTCCGTGTGCTGTCACTAAGTATCTTGATAAAATGCACCTTGAAGTTGTGACACCTTAATAGCCAGGGATTTACAGAAGCAGTACTCATGAATACCAAAAGCTTGTAAAAGAGTATCCCAAATGGCTCCAAAAACGGGGGGGGGGGGAGCTCAGACGGTCTGGGGCTGCTATGCTAGCCTGCCCTTGCCACAACTCCCTTACTGCAGGACCTGGGTCACCCTTGCTGCCACTTGCCAGCCGGTCTTTCCCAAGTGGAAAAGGCCTTGTCTGCTTCCGAGTGGGCCAGAGTTGCCCATAGTGAGCTTAGGGCTGCACCACCAAACTGGTGTCTGGTATTTCGGAGTCCTGCTGGCACTCACTTGAGAACCTTGTCTTTAAAACCATGTGAACCCGTTATTCATGCAGCCAAAGTGTGTTTCAGAAGCAAGCCCCATCGAGTCCAACAACAAGGTGCAAAGCAATGGAGAGATTTTTGATTCTGTTGACAAAAAATGTCTGTGAACCAGAACTGCCTTTTAGGTTATGTTCAACTCTACCCGTAACTCCTGAACTGTGCGCCAAGACACACTCGTGTCTACAGTTTTAAAGAAGGTTCCTGGGAGCACTACAAATAAACAACAAATTGACTTTTATTAGGGAATGCTTAACATATGGTTTACAAAAGCAACAGTGAATAGAATTTCCCGATAAAACACGGCCGCGTACTAACGAATGTTTTATATACTGACTTTCAACAAATGTTTCCAAAGCGGTTTACATAGAGATATAATACATAAAGGAGCCACTTGCTGCCAACTTGCATGCTTTGACACTGACCTTTCCTCCTTCAGTTGGCATCCACTGAGGGTGAAGAATTCTACACTGCATCAGCTGTAGGGTTGGCCTTGCCATGTCCCCCAGAATTTAGGATATCCCTCAGATTTTGGCTCCTCTACCCGAATCTACACAGATTTCAAATGTGCTGCCCGGATTGCCCAGATTTTACTCCGGATCCAATCACAAGGGAGGGCAGAGAAGGAGGGGAAAGTATACAAATCTGTCAAATACATATATACATACATAAAATGCAAACTAGTTGCTGTGTAATTTGCATAATATGCAAATTAGGCCACCCAGATTTGGGACGCTGGAATATGGAATATGGAAACCCTACCTGCCTGAAACCTTGGAGAGTTGCTGCCAGTCAGTGTAGAGTAGACCACACTGAGCTAGATGGACCATTGGTCTGATGCAGTAGATAGCAGCTTTTCCTGTCTTGGGGATAGGGCCATAGGTCAGTGGAAGAGCATTTGCATTACTTGCAGAAGGTCCCAGGTTCAGTCCCTGGCGGCATCTCCAAGCAGGACTGCGAAACACTCCTTTCTGAAACCTTGGAGAGCTGCTGCCAGTCAGAGTAGACAATACTGAGCTAGCTGGACCAATGGTCTGACTCAGTAAATGGCAGCTTCCTATGTACCACCATATAAGTAGAGGGAGCATTGGAATTTCTACTTAGGCACCAAAAGGTTTTGCCAAATGCCTCCCGTTGGAAGCAGCCTCCTTCCAGCTGCTCAGCCTCTCAGAGATGCTGCCCGCACAACTTGGGGTGACCTCAGGTGCTTCCCAACCTTTATCTTTCTTCTAGTATCCCTTCTTTGAATCTCAATTCAAAGAGCGTATAGTTCTGGCAGCGGAGAGAGCAGCTTTCAGGCCTAGCAGTGACATCTCCAACCCTGTTTCCATGGTGACCACAGGTAGCTAGCCGGCTCTGTGCTCTTTGCCAAGCCCCACACTCAGGGAGGGGGGCACAGCTGATGCCCACTTGACTTATTTTCAATGTGTAGCAGCCATTCAGCCACTTCAAGTGGCACAGCGGGGAAATGCTTGACTAACATGCAGAAAGAAGGCTGCGGGTTCGAATCCCCGCTGGTACTATATCGGGCAGCAGCGATGGAGGAAGATGCTGTTAGGCATCATCTCATACTGCATGGGAGGAAGCAATGGTAAACCCCTCCTGTATCCTACCAAAGAAAACCACAGGGCTCTACTTGATTTTGACTCCTGGTGCCCACCGACCCTTGTGGTTTTCTTTGGTAGAATACAGGAAGGGTTTGCCATTGCCTTTGATGGCAATCAATGAAATGGGTATAATCACAGGATAGGTATAATACTTATAAAGCTATTAGTGCCTACGAACATCCTTGCAGCAGCATTCTGGACCAGCTGAAGCTTCTGAATGATCTTCATGGGCAGCCCCATGTAGAGTACATTGCAGTAATCCAGTCTGGATATCGCCAGTACATTAGTGACTTGAGGTCCCTTGGGCCATTGTGGCTGGGAATGGTGGGAGTTGCAGTCCAGCAAGAGCTGGGGACCCAAGGTCAGGAAAGTTGGTTGACGTGAGTGAAATTAAAGGTGTGGACTCAGAAATACCATTTGGGTGCAAGCTCAGCCTGAGGTTTTGTGATTACTAAAGGAAGGGAATTCCACAGTGACCATGCATGGCTTTCACAGAACTTGTGTTTACTCTGCTCAACAAAAATATACATTTCAGTCCCACGAGCCGTACACGTGTTTGCAAACAGTGCAGAGGTTTGCATACAATGTACAACTTGCATTCTGCTTTGTGAGACTAGAACGGGCATCAGGAGGCAACACAAGTGCGGCAGGGAGAGATTTAAAAAAACAGCTTCTTTCAATTCATGCCACTAGACTGGTGTCACCAGAGTCAGGTTTGAGCCTGCACCCTAACACTATCCCTGAGTGCACACCATTAGTTTCATCCACATAGCACTCCCCTCTGTATTTCATCCATCCCTTTTCACCTGCTTGCCAAAAGATTCCTGCATGTTTTCTTCCAGGATCTAAACTGGGGGGTGGGCTGGGCTTTCCCCGCTGCTGTGATGCCTTCCAGCCAAAATGTGACTCAGCCACATAACCTGATTTCTGATACATCATCCAAAGGTTGAGAAATTCATGAGCTAATCTCAGGAACACCACAACTGTTCTGTTGGAGCACTCTGTAAATTGTAACCACTAGTGGCTAAATAAAATAAATAAGAACAAAAGAACAGCCCTGCTGGATTGGGCCCAAGGCCCATCTAGTCCAGCATCCTGTTTCACACAGTGGGCCACCAGATGCTGTTGGGGAGCCCACAGGCAAGAGGTATGTGCATGCCCCCTCTCCTACTGTTACTCCCCTGCAACTGGTATTTAGAGGAATCTTGCCTTTGAGGCTGGAGGTGGCCTATAGCCCTCTGACTAGTAGCCGTTGATAGTATAAGTATCTAGTAAAATAAATATCCCCTGCTAACTGAGCAAAGTGCTAACTTTTTAAAGTGGTGGTTATCTTTATTTAGCAGGGGGAGAACAGCTGGCTGGCCCTATCCATCCCCAGCACAGCATCCCTCCAGTGGCTGTTGCTGGTGTGGTCTCTATCTTACGTTTCTTTTTTAGACTGTGAGCCCTCTGGGGACAGGGACGGGAGCCCTTTTATGGATTCATTTATTTTTATGTACACCGCTTTGGGAACTTTTATTGAAAAGCAGTATACAAATATTTGTCGTATTTGTAGTATATCCAGTCCCCTTTTTAAAAAAGCAACTGGACAATGACTGTAGATAAACATGGACTAAGTGAATGCTACTGGGCAACTCTTGGGCAACTCTCTAGCCATTGATAGACCTCTCCTCCACGAATTTGTCCAAGTCCCTTTTAAAGCCCCCCAAGCTAGTGGCCACCACCACATCCCATGGCAGATAATTCCATAAATTAATTAGGTGCCGTGTGAAGAAGTTATTCCTTTCGTTGGTCCTAAATTTCCTGGCCTTCAGTTTCATGGGATGGCCCCTGATTCTAGTGTTGTGAGAGAGGGGGGAAATTTCTCTCTGTCCACTGTCACTACTCCAGGCATAATTTTATAGACCTCTATCCTATCTCCCCGTAGTCGCCTCTTTTCCAAACTAAAAAGCCCCAGATGCTGTAACCTTGCCTCAGGGAAGATGCTCCAGGCCCCTGATCATCTTGGTTGCCCTCTTCTGCACTTGTTCCAGTTCTACAATGTTCTTCTTAAGATACACTGACCAGAACTGTACACAGTACTCCAAATGTGGCCGCACCATTGTTTTGTATTACAGCGTTATGATATTAGCAATTTTATTTTCAATCTCCTTCCTAGTGATCCCTGGCATGGAATTTGCCTTTTTTCACAGCTGCCGTGCACTGAGTCGACACTTTCAATGAGCTGTTCACCACAACCTCAAGATCTCTCTCCTGGTCAGTGCCAGCAGCTCAGACCCCATAAGCGTATATTTATTTATTTAATTTCTATACCGCCCTTCCAAAAATGGCTCAGGGCGGTTTACACAGAGAAATAACAAATAAATAAGATGGATCCCTGTCCCCAGAGGGTTCATAATCTAAATGTGAAGTTGCAGTTTTTTATCCCAATATGCATCACTTTACACTTTCTTATATTGAACCACATTTGCCATTTTGTTGCCCGCTCACCCAGTCTGGAGAGATCTGAATGGTCAAAGGCTTTCACAAACAAAATGCATGTATCAGGATAAAAACCAGGAAACAAGTTAATCATCAACTGACAGTCTGGTTGACTGATTATTAAGCCGCTTACTTTTGAACTGGTTACTGCTTTTTGGCTTTTAGAGTTTGGTTCTGGCTCAAGGCAACCAAGAGACTCAAGTTTGGGGTTTGGTTCTGGTTTGGCTTGACTGCCTGCCCTGTTTCCCCCCACATCAGGAGTGGGGGAAACCCAAAGTCACTGTAGGGTAATGTCTTTAAGCTAGAACATTGAACAGCAATGCATATTAATATAGTATGCCAGAAACCAGCATGTCACAGGCCTATTAAATGCATCAAATTCAGTTCTGACCTATAGCTGCGCTACTAGATAGAGAAATCAAAACATCTAGAGGGTTGGGGGTCTGATGACTACACAAGAAAAAGCCACAAGGCAATGGTTGTGTACTATTAAAAAGAGGAAGAAAACGGTTAGGTCAACCAAGTCCAATCTAGAATACCACAGAAATATATTTTGTAAATGGGGGATGGTGCAATGGATTAAGTCAGACAAGGACATTGCAAGAAGGATTTATGAGAAAAGAGGCACATGGACTAATTTTAATATGGTATGAGGTGGACCAATTACAAGAAATGATGGGCATAAGTTAGAGCAACCTGATTGAGATAGGCCAGGTATGAAGGAGAAGAAAACACATTTCTGAATAGGGTGTTCGAGTCCTGTGGGGTGGGGCTGTAGAATCAAAATCTGAAGACATGGGGATGATCATTTCTGTCAACCACTGGTTGCGAAAGAAAACAAATATCAAGTCGCCTTCAAAACAAAAGCAACTGGACAGAACAGAGACAATGGTTGTGGATCAAGATGCACTCTGTGAATACTCTTCATGTGCTACAAGGCCTTGACAACATGAGATCATGCACAGGAAGGAGAAACTCAACGGGAGTCAGCAAGAGGGTGCTCAGTCCTTCCTGAACTTGCTGTTTTTCTCCTGCAAATGTCCCCCCGCCCGGGCCCACACACAGTCACTTTCCTCCCAGTTATGATGATCCCTTTCAGATGACTGGGGATGATGGGCATTGTAGTCCAACAGCAACTGGGGACCCAAGACTGAGCACCCCTGCCTCAAAGACTAATACATCTATTATAGCAGCGGAAGCATCTGTGGGCCAGAGACCTATTTTTTTCAAATGCAAGCTTTGTATGTGTTAGTGAAGCCACTAGTGAGATCAAAAGGCTCAGCCATGTAAGAAACAAGATATGTCACAGTACACTGCAGAGCATAAATGTAAGTGAGGTCCATCAAAAGGTTATAAGAAATGAAGTTGAAAGCAGCTCAGTGGAAGAGTGCTGTAAGATCTTCCCCTCAGGGGATGGGGTTGCTCTGGAAAGAGCATCTAGCTTCCAAGTTCCCTCCCTGGCAGCATCTCCAAGATAGGGCTGAGAGAGATTCCTGCCTGCAACCTTGGAGAAGCTGCTGCCAGTCTGTGTAGACAATGCTGAGCTAGATGGACCGATGGTCTGACTCAGTATATGGCAGCTTCCTATGTTCCTCTGCTTTGCATGCAAGAGGTTCCAGGTTCAATTCCTGGCAGCATCTCCAGGTAGGACTGGGAGAAACCCCTGCTTGGAGCCACTGCGAGGGGCGGATCAAGCCTTTTGCCACTGGAAGTTGGCCAAGGATTGGCCGCCCCCACTGCTGCAGGGAGGGTAGGGGTGGAGGGAGAAAGCCCCCCCCTTTTCTCCTTAAAAACCACCACTGTGCACAGTGGGATAAGGTCAACAAACGCCGCATGGCAGGGGCTGCGGGGAGGGGGGCTAGAGGAAAGTCCCCCCTTTACCTTTAAAATGCCACGCAGGCAACAGGGCTGCAGCGGCTACAGCAGGGAGAGTGGCAGGCCGAGGGGAAAGTTTCCCCCTTTTAGTCGTGCTGCTGAGCGGGCAGCGGGGGCAGCGAGGGAGAGCTCCTTCCATCTCCCCTCCTCCCTCCCCAATGACTGCATGCCCCATCTGCAGTCCGTTGTGGGCCTTTCTCCACACGTGGGGGGGGGACTTTCCCCTTGCCCCCCCCATAGCCGCTGCTGTGCGACCTTTGCTGAGCTTATCCCGCTGTGCACAGCGGCGGTCTTTGAGGAGAAAAGGGGGGGGCGGCTTTCCCCTCATCCCCAGAGAGGCGTGGAAAAATTTGCCACCCCTCCGATTTTGCCACCGTAGGCAAGTGCCTATTCTGCCACTGGCCACTGCCAGTCAGTGTAGACTGCATGGAATTAGATAGACCAGTGGTCTGACTCTGTATACGGCCTTTGGAGAGGGCATGCCGACCCTATATATGAAGTCTAGCTCAACACTCTCCCTTTGAAATTCGGAACTCAATAGGCGCTTGCCTCATTTACTAGGTCTCTGGGACCGAGTAAATACACAAAGGATTGCCCTGATTGTTCTCAGGAACCAGCCCGTCCCCCTGTGTCACACGATTGCTGACTCATCCTTGAGTCAGCATCAATATATTTACCCAGAAAGCATGACTGGTGTTTGCACATTGTACTCAGTGCTGGGAGGTGGTGGTGTGTGTGTGTTTGTGTGTGTGTGTGTAATATTTGTGTTGGGTTTGCATTTGCACACAGCACTAGAGCTTGGGCAAGAGGAGCCCCTCCCATCCCCTTTGAATGGAGTTTTGCACAGAGCCTGCTGAGTTGGGCAGTTCGGTGAGTGCTGTATCCCACCCCCGCCCCCCAGTAATGGACCCTCATTGCTCTCTCTGTGGGAGGGCAGCAGCAGATGGCACACCATGTGCGGCAATTGTACTGGATGTCGTGTACTTTGTCAGAAGAGTGCAGTGGCAGAAATCTGTTGGAGGGGGGAGAAAGAACACCCCTTATCAATGCTCATGTGCTGCACAGCTCTTTTTACTCTGTGCTCTGTGCTAATTATTTCATATGGACCCTCTCAAAAGCAACACCTGAAGACTAACCCATTCATTGCGGAGGACACTTTCATGGACTCAACTATTCCTCAAAAGCTCCTGCTGCAGTTGTTAATTGTTTAGGCATCAGAAGCTCTATTCAGACATTAGGTTGTACCTGCATTCAGAAGTCTCTACACAGATACATGTTTTTGCGTGAATGACTGGGCTCATTTTATTTATTTATTTATTATTAATTCGATTTCTATACCGCCCTTCCAAAAATGGCTCAGGGCGGTTTACAAAGAGAGATAACAAACAAATAAGATGGCTCCCTGTCCCCAAAGGGCTCACCATCTAAAAAGAAACATAAGACACACACCAGCAACAGCCACTGGAGAGATGCTGTGCTGGGGGTGGATGGGGGCCAGTTACTCTCCCCCTGCTTAATAAAGAGAATCACCACGGTAAAAGGTGCCTCTTTGCCCAGCTAGCAGGTTCCTCAAATGCAGGGTGTAGATATTTTTATTTTTACATTTTATATCCCGCTCTTCCCCCAAGGAGCCCAGAGTGGTGTACTACATACTTAGGTTTCTCCTCACAACAACAACCCTGTGAAGTAGATTAGGCTGAGAGTGACTGGTCCAGAGTCACGCAGCTAGTTTCATGGCTGAATGGGGATTTGAACTCGGGTCTCCCCGGTCCTAGTCCGGCACTCTAGCCACTACACCACGCTGGCTCCCCAGCGTGGAAATGTACTGCTGTTCCTGTGTTCAGCATAAATCTGTGAATGTGTACGGATCTGTACCTGTGTACACTGTACACTCATTGTACAAGTGCTGAACATATGTCCCATTCAGATGTGATGCAAACATGAAGCCCATTCACACATTATGTTCAACACTCATACGACGAGTGTACAGTGTAGCCAGGTACAGGTCTGTACACAGTTACAGTCATTCACATGTTACATATGCTGAACACAGGTACGTACACTTCCTATCTGTACCATGCATTTGAAGGGCCTGTACCCAATGCCACTTTTATTTAACATGAATGCAGGTAAGAATATAAGAACAGCCCTGCCGGATCAGGCCCAAAGAGGCCCATCTAGTCCAGCATCCTGTTGCACACAATGGCCCACCTGATGCTGCTGGAAGCCACAGACAGGAATTGAGAACATGCCCTCTCTCCTGCTGTTACTCCCCTGCAACTGGTACTCAGAGGCATCCTGCCTTGGAGGCTGGAGGTGGCCCACAGCCCTCCGACTAGTAGCCATTCATAGACCTCTCCTCCACGAAGTTATCCAAACCCCTCTTAAAGCCATCCTGGTTGTTGGCTGTCACTACATCTTGAGGCAGAGAATTCCACAAATTGATTATGCGTTGTGTGAAAAAGTACTTCCGTTTGTTGGTCCTAACTTTCCTGGCAATCAATTTCTGTTTCTGTTTCAGAAATCAATTTTCTGTTCTGAATGACTGTACCTGGCAATCAGGTACAGTCGTTCACACAAACACACGTGCAAGTGTAGAGACATCCGTACAGCATAATGTCTGATCGGACTACTGGGTGCCCCAGCCTCCTGATCATGGAAACTCACACCATGACAGATATAGCATTTGTCTCTCCTGACAAGTGCCAATACCGTATTTACCCAATTTTAGACGACCCTGAATTTAAGACAACCCCCTTTTAAAAATGGGTGAAATATAGGTTATAAGAAAAAGAAAACTGACCCCACTTTAGACCCCACTTTAGACGCTGGAGCACGAGTATAGCATCTTTTGCATCACATCACAGGGGCGGGAGGGGGGAAGAGAGCGAGCTTTGCACGCGGAACCGACGGCTGGGCGCAGCTCCAGCGCTTTTGCACGCAGCTCCAGGGCGGAGAAGGAGGAGCTGCTGCACGTCTGCAGAGATACGGCGCGGCGGGGGAGGCGGGTGCACACGGGCTGAGCTGGGCTGGCTGCTTTGCACCCCTCTCCGGCCGTGCGCACGGCTTGGGCGGGCCTTTTGCACGCGTCCGCCCGCAGGCAATAAATAGCCGCAGGCAGCAGCGGCGAAGCACCAGCCAATCGCTCCCGGCTCAGAGACAGGCGGATCCCAGGCTGTGTGCTGCAGAAGCTGCTTCTTTTCTCCGACGCTTGATGATGGATCCTCAGGACTGCGCCTGCGCCACTGGTGAGTTCATTCATGCCGCTCGCTTGCTCATTCATTCGCTACCCTGCTGCGTCTGCTTCGCGGTGGCTTGCTTCTTTGTGAATGGATGATAGGGGTGGGTACAGTGTTCTCTCTAACAGGGATTCCCAGATGTTGTTCACTACAGCTCCCAGCATCCCCAGGTGCATTGGCTTTGGGCTGGGGATTATGGGAGTTGTAGTCCACAACGTCTGAGGGTTCAACTTTGAGGGGAGAGCTGGTCTTGTGGCAGCAAGCATGACTTGTCACCCTTAGCTAAGCAGGATCCACCCTGGTTGCATATGAATGGGAGCCTTAATCTGTGAGCACTGTAAGATCTTCCCCTCAGGGGATGGAGTCACTCTGGGAAGAGCAGAAGGTTCCTTCCAAGTTCCCTCCCTGGCAGCATCTCCAAGATAGGGCTGAGAGAGATTCCTGCCTGCAACTTTGGAGAAGCCACTGCCAGTCTGTGAAGACAATACTGAGCTGGATGGACCAATGCTCTGACTTCGTATATGGCAGCTTCCTATGTTCCTAGTGGGGAGCACTGGGTGGCAAGCCAGTTTTGTGGCAGCAAGTCTGAAGGGCTCCCTGCCCTTTGCTAAGCAGTGTCTGCCCTGGTTTGTGTTTGCATGGGTGGCACCTGTGAGCAGTCAGTGTTCCCTCTAACATGGATTCCCGGATGTTGTTCACTACAACTCCCAGCATCCCCAGGTGCATTGGCCTGCTATAAGGTATTGTCCCCCTTGTGCCACTTAGCTTAGCTCAGTGGCTGAGCATCTGCTGGGATGCAGAAGTTCTTGGGTCCAGTCCCTGGTGGCATCTCCAGATAGGGCTGGGGAGGAAGATTCCTGCCAGGATCCTGGGAGAGTGGCTGCTAGGTAGAAGAGAATAATACGGAGCTAGATCATGGAGCAGTCAGTGGTTTGGCTTGGTCAAAGGTAGCTTCTCCTGTTCCTAAATTGGTTTGCCAACTTTTACTAACATGTGAATAAGTAAGTGATCGTTTATTACAGTCCATGACCAGTCAAAACACACACAGAGCACAAGTCAACATAACAAAACAAAATCAAAACAATAACTTAGTGACACCATATCAAATTATATAAAATCTCAGTTACAGCTAAGTTGTTCCCTTCTCAATTTACTGCACAAAGTCTTGCTATCTGCATTGTGACCTCTGCATGTCGATCTGCTGGGAAATAGGAAATCTAATATGCTTCTGATTGACCCAGTCTATTTTTTAGAAGTGGTTTCCCTGTAGTAAACACAATGTAAAAGGACATGTGCAACTGACTCAGTATCACCCGCACCGCATGGACGTGCTTTCTGATGACTCCCCGCCCTTCCCACTAGGGTTACCAACAGTCCCTTACTGTTACTTAGCAAGGGACGTCCCTTATTTTGGTCCAGAACTGACCATCCCTTTCGGGGTACCTTTTGGCCCTCGTTTTCAGCTAATGGGAAGAACCTATAGCTTAGGTCCAATCAGTGATTTTCACTAGTACTGCAATAAAGGGGATGTGGATGAGCTTCCACTCCTGTCCCTTCTCCTTCCCAGCCAGAGGACGCTGTGGCTCTGGAGGGCTGCTAGGGTTGCCAACAGTCCCGTATTGGGTCCCCCCCCCAAACGTCCACAACATCCAGCTGCTTCTGCTCTCCAGGATTGTGTTCCTGGAGACTCCAGCCCCGCCCTGGGCAAATGGCAACTTGACTTGCAAAGCCGTCCACAGTGCATGCTGGTGGCTTGGGGGAAAAAGCAAAAAGTCGACTGCACGCAGACAATAGGGGTGTGTGCAAAACTGGTTGTCCTGGTTTGAATCCAAACTGGCTTGGTACCGCACCCACAGAACCGGGCCCCGGCTCGGTTCAAACTTGAACCAGCTTGGGCCTGGCTCAGAGCTCCTACCATGGAGTTAAAGGGGTTTAAAAAAAAAATTACTCACAGCAGCCGGGGAGGGGGGTGGTGGCAGCAGTTCCTCCCCTGCCAGCCTCCCTCTGAGTGTCCAGGGCTGGCCCAAGCCCAATTAGTTTTCGGCCCGTTTTGGGCCTGTGCATGGAGGCCATTTGTTTGACTTCCAATCATGCGCACTGGCACTTGTGTGACCCAGACACTTGGAGGGAGGCCAGCAGGGGTCGGGGGAGCAATTTACCCCCCCCTTTAACTCTGCAGTAGGGGCTCCCAACTGGGCATGAGCTGGTTTGCGTGGCTTGGCTCAACCTTGGCCCAAACCGGACTCAGTTTGGTTCAAGGTCAAACTTTTGAGTAGGGGCCGGCTTGCACACCCCAGCTCACAATTTGTCCTGCTGGGAGGGTGGTTAGTGCAGGGGAGTAACACGGCTGGAGTGAAGTAGATCCTTCTACATAGCGTTTCCAGAGTGTCCTGGGGCTATTCTGTGCTAGGATCTGGGGAGGAGGAGAGAAAGTGTGGGCTGAGAGTGAAAGGGAAAGGGCGGTGTCTTGTGCATGGTGGCCCCCTGTGTTGAGCAGGGTGCAAAGATGAAACAAGCAGGTGAGATTGGCTTTTCCCATCTCTGGTGTGGGAGAATGAAGCTATTCCTGCTTCTGCCACCATTGAACAGCTAGAAAATGCTCTCTGTTTGGGCTCTCTTAGAGATATGAAAGGAAGTTGGGCACTTCTATTAACTGGTGGCGTTTTCTCTCTCCTCTAGGTGGCTCTTGTAACTGTGCTGGTTCCTGCAAATGCAAAAATTGCAAGTGCACATCTTGCAAAAAAAGTGAGTGACTATAAGAAATGTGTATTTAGAGCTGAACAAAAATGGCAAAGGAGCATTTTTGCATCAGTGGGAGCAGGATAATGGTTAAACTAGGAGTTGAATCAGGACTGGTGTCCAAAAAAAGATCCTCTAGCATAGGAACTTGTAATGAACTCTTGTTTACTTGAGAGTTGGCACCCTGAGTTATGTAGAATGGTTCGTAGGAAGACAGTCATGCAAAGAGAGCCAGCGCGGTGTAGTCGTTAGAGTGCTGGACTAGGATTGGGGAGTCCAGATTTCAAATCCCCATTCAGCCATGATCCTTGCTGGGTGACTCTGGGCCAGTCACTTCTCTCTTAGCCGAACCTACTTCACAGGGTTGTTGTGGTGAGAAACTGAAGTATGTAGTACACTGCTCTGGGCCCCTTGGAGGAAGAGCGGGATATAAATGTGTTTTGGGTTTTGTTTTTGTTTTTTAAGGCACCTTGCCATGACCTGAGGATCTTGTCTTGGGCTCAGGTTTTGAAACGTTGATCTCTTTCTGGTGTGTAGTAAAGCCTCCATATCTTTTCAGCACCCAGTAGCATTATACTAAGATTATAAAAGGCCACTTAATTGTGGCTAGTGTTTGCTCCAAGTAAGCACAGAAGTTGTACATGGAAGAATCTTGGCTGTGTAGACATACCACATACTGTTATTGTGATTGTGTGTTTGTCAGTAAGCAGCCAATATAAGTTCTTACTATATTTTATTATACACCCCTGTGCAATTGGTCATTTTATTCCTCCAAACAAGATTTGCCACTTCTTACACAGAAGTATTACAATATGAAACTTTCCTCTTGAGTGAGAAGCAAGGTGACTAAATTTCTAAAAGAGTCTTAATCTCTCGAATCCTAAACTTCCGATCTTTGATTCCTTCAGGTTGCTGTTCCTGTTGCCCGGCTGGGTGTGACAGCTGCTCCAAAGGCTGTGTCTGCAAAGAATCGTCTGATAAATGCAGCTGCTGCCACTGAAAAATGCAGATCTCTCTTTGTAAATAGTGTGTGGTTTTGTTAAAAAATCAGCTTTCGGAACATGATGAATATATTGTAGCTTTCATCATGCAAATGAAGGGAAAGTAGTGTTGTGATTGAAGAGAAAGTGTTCAGACATGTCAATCTGCTTAACTGTGGAAACTGAATGCAATTTGTATATCTTCCATAAATGCTAATTGGAGCCTTTGTCTGTGGTCTTTCAGTGGGGTAACTTTCCAGAATCAAACCACTGCCCCCCAATCTGGGTATACCCAATCACTGCTGCCATTTAACTTATTACATAGCCCTGAATCGTGTATAACCAATAAAACTAATTCTTTAGCAACCACAACTTCCCCATGTCAGGTTAATTTAGGTCAGGGCTAAAGCCCACTGTGGCTGCTGGTGATGGGATACAAGCTACAGAACAGAGTGGGGGAAAGAAGAATGACCCACACACTACTACTACTACTGCAACAAATATATATATATATATATATATATATATATATATATATATATACACACACACACACACACACTCGTACTGCTCTTCAACCAAAGTTCTCAAAGCGGTTTACATGGGAAAATAAATACATAAATAAGATGGTCTGCTGTCCCCAAAGAGCTCACAATCTAAAAAGAAAGATAAGGTAGATACCAGCAACAGCTGCTAGAAGGATGCTGTGCCTGGGGTTGGCTAAGGCCAGTTGCTCTCCCCCTGCTAAATATAAGAGAATCCCCACTTTAAAGGTGTCTCTTTGCACAGTTAGCAGGGGACGGCATCTATAACTCATGGGGATGCCATGGATGTAGAATACACAGCAGATAAGCCTTCTGGTGCTGCTGTATTCAAGATCCAGCTGATAAAATTCTCCTTTCTCTGTAAGTTCCCACCTAAACAAGACACAGGTGGGATTATTTTTATGGGAGCATCTGGGGTAGTCAACTGATTAGGGGGAAATAACCCTGATGGCTTTTCTCCCTCTCTTGGCTGCTTGATGGGCACATGTCAGCAGGTAGTAACAGCCCTGCTGGGTCAGGCCCAAGGCCTATCTAGTCCAGCATCCCATTTCACACTGTGGCCCGCCAGATGTGTGTCTCCTGCTGCTGTTCCCATGCAACTGGTATTCAGAGACCTCCTATTGCCATCAAGACTATTTAATTAATTTATATACCCCCTGACTCCAAAAACTCTAGGCGGTTAGACTAGCAACCATTGTCAGCCCTGTTCTCCCTGAATTTGTCTAAGTCCCTATCAAAGCCTTCCAAGCTGATGATATGGATGTGAGTTTTGTTCTGGTTGTGTTGTTTTTTGCTTTTTATTTAACTTCAAGCAAAAAAGGTACAACAATAAGAATTCTTATCCAAGAATAAGAAGAAAACAAACAGCAAAAAGATCCCACTCGTTAACATCATATACAAATAAAATGCCAATTAAGAAACTTTCTAAAAAATGTTTTTAACACACAAACTATTCATTAAAGTTGAACCGAATCTCTGAGAATGCCTTTACCATTTTGCTGAAACAACATCAGTTCAAATGCAGACAGGGTGTACAGATCAGATATCCAATGGAGAACTGTCATCCAAAATCAGGAATATTTTTCTCATATAATATCGCAAATCATTAATATATAATAACAGTTATCCAAGTCAGGAATTACATTCAAATTTTTAAAAATGCTTATTTAAGGTCTATAGGATAATGTGAAGGAATGCATATCAAGTATTATCCAGCTCTTCCCAAATTCAGCATGGCACTTTCCAGATTACACCCGGCACTCCCACACTTGTGCTGTTGGGTCTTCTGTGTCTTCTTGAAGAGTGGGTGTTTTTTTGCCCTTCAGGCTCCAAAGATCACTGACTGGAGCTACAGAACCGTGTTGGGAGGACCACATCCTGGATGGTGCAGTCCTCCAGCCTCAGAGGCAAAATGCTTCTCAATACCCGTTGCAGGGGAGCAACTGCAGGAGAGAAGGCATACCCTCCCCTCTTGCCTGTGGGCTTCTCAGAGGCATCTGGTGGGCCACTGTGGGAAACAGGATGCTGGACTTGATGGGCCTCTTTGGGCATGATCCAGCTGGGCTGTTCTTATGTTACCTGCTGTCTGCAGCGATATTCAGATTCCCTTTTGTGAGCTGAGCTCAGTGAGTGAAGAAACTGGGTGTTGCTCATAAATTGAGGCACCGGTTTGAGTTCTGCTCCCCAACCTCAAGCCAGGAAAATGGGGCAAATATATCTGCAATAGCTGTGTTCAGCAGCCCAGCCAGCTGCTAAATTAGGCTGGGCGAGGCAATTGTCTCCAGTGGCGGATGGGTGAAGACAGTGATTGTCCCACGGCCTCCTCCAAACCTTTGTGCCTTCACACTCGCTAGGTCCTCCTCCACTGCCTTTTCAAAAACCAAGATAAGGCCAGGGAGGAGAGATCTGGCTATAGCTGGCATGCTGGGGCCAGCTGAAATAAGGGAGAGGGAGTCTGGAATGAGCTAGCTAGCTAGCCTCACAGCTCCTGACACCACCCCAGTCACTTGAGGTGCTTGGATTGGACCTGCCACCATAGAGGGGCAGAAGAACATTAAGAACAGCCCCTACTGGATTTCAGAGGCAAGGTCTGTCTAGTAGTCCCACATTCTCTTTGCCAATGAGATGCTTTTAGAAGCCAACAAGATGCTTTCAGAAGCTGACAAGCAGGAGACGAAGGCAAAAGCTCTCCGCTTTCCTGCTTCTGTTTTTCTTTTGATGGTGGGTTTTTGTTTTGTTTTGTTTGGTGTTTTATGGTTTTTAATGTTTAACTGATTTTAAGATTTTGAATGTGATTTTCATGGAGTTTTATTGCATTTTAACTTTTCTAAACTGCCTTGGGGTCCCTTATGAAAGGCAATATAAAAATTAGAGCCCTCCCTGGCTGCCGCTCCACAATATCTGGCATCTATTTATCTAATCTATCTATCATATTCCACAGCATCTGATATTCCACGCCACGCTGCCTTTGAACATACAGAATCTTTCCGTCAAGCCTATTAGCCATGGATCTTGTGATCTGTAGCATTTCTTTGCCACTTTCCCACCAAAAAAATCTCAAAGGAGCTGACATGGTCAAATTGTGCAACAGTCAACACTTCCTTGCCTGTCTTAATTTTTAGGTTCTGCTACAGTTTCATCTGCACCCTTCCTTCAGCAGTCAGTTGCATAAGTCCTGTAGGCTTCACCAGACAGCTGATGTCAGCAAATCGCTGGAGGAGTCTGTAGGAGGCACTGAGGGAATAGGAAGGTTGCCAGCTCTGACTCAAGCTGTTCCTAAAGGTTCCCACCCCTCGCCCCCAAATATATATTGTTTTAAGAGCTTCGGAAAAGCCCTGCTGGATCAGGCTAAAGGCCCATCCAGTCGAGCATTGTGCTTCACGCAGTGGCAGGCCAGGTGCATCTGAACCCCACAAGTGTGGGGGAAAGAAGGCAACCGTCCTCTCCAGTTGATGTTCCCTAGCAGCTGGTGTTCAAGGGCATGCCTCCTCGGATTGTGATGGAAATATACAGTTATCAAGGCTAGTAGCCGTGGATAGCCTTTCCCTCCATGCATTTATCCAATTCCCTTTTAAAAACCGTCTAGACTGGCGACCATCCCCACACCCAGCGGCAACAAATTCCATAGTTTAACTATGCATTGCATAAAGAAGTACTTCCATTTGTTTTTCTTGAATCTCCCAGCATTGAGCTTTGTCAGGTTCTAATATTTGCCGGGTTCTAATATCCCAGGTTCTAATATAACAAGAGAGGGAGAAAAACTTCCGTCTACTTGATCCACACGGATCATAATTTTATACACCTCTATAAAGGTGTATTTTCCCATTAAAACCTCCAGGTCTGCTTTCAAGAGACAGCAGGAGATTGACACACATTGCTGGAGACTCTAGGCCAATTCAAGGGGGTTGATGACAACCCTGGAGAACAGGGATATCAAAGGTCCTCTCCTGGCCTCCTCCTTGCTGTTTGGGGTCTGCCAGATTTGCAGTGGCCTCAGGGAGGAATAAACAGCCTTCTTGCTCTGGCTGTTTGTTCCTGGAAGTACACTACCAAGCACCAGATCATTGCCCAAAGAGGGGCAAGGGACTTCTCCCACATCTGAGCAGATGGTATCAATGGCTCTTGGCTATCAGAACTCTGATAGATCTCTCCTCCATAAATTTGCCTGGTCCCCTTTGAGAATCATCCAAACCAGCAGCCAGTTCTCCAACATCTTGTGGAAGCGAGTTTCACAGGTTAAGTATGTATTGTGCAAAAGAAGGACTTCCTTTTGGCATTGCCATTGTATCATTATGTGTTAAACTAGAGTGTGTGCATGTCCTCCCTTTGTTGGAGGAAGGTCCTACCGAACTCAGTTGAACTTGCTTTTGAATAAACATTTTTATTTTTTATTTATTGTTACACTTTTATACCGCCCCAACTCGTGTCTCTGGGCGGTTCACAATGATAAAACAGTTAAAAACACATATAAAAACACATTAAAACAATTAAAAACTTACAATTTAAAAGTCAATCACAGAATTAAAAACCAATTAAAAACATGCATAGGATTCAGCTGCAGCATACTCCCCTTAGTTTCTTGGGGAAAAGATGGGATACAAATTTAAGAAATAAAATGCAGGTGTGCTCCCCCCACCAACAAAATCTTGATTTCAGTTTTAACTCGTGTCCAGTTAATGAGGTTGTTTTCTAGCCTGCTGGGTCTCATACTCCAAGTGGGTGCTTTTATCATCACTAACATTTATTTCTTTATACAAATGCCTAACTATATATAGGCACTATACAGGAATAAGATTAACAGGTCTCTGCCTGTAGGCTCATAATCTAATAGTTTAATTTATACAAGGCTAGTTTTCCCTGGGGATCACCCTGACCCCGAAGGGGCCTTTTGTCTGGCTGTCTCTCTCAGACAAACTGTGTCTCTCTCCCAAATCTCTTCCCAGTCCCCACTGGCTACTCCAGTATTGCTCCTCCAATATGCCTCCAGCTCAAGTTTTAATCCATCTCAAACCGGTTTATCAGTTGGCGGAGAGAGTGTTCCCATCCCACCCTCTTCCTCCGTCAAGCTCTGCCGGTTCTCCTGAGAGCAGGTGCTGGCTTCTGAAGTTCCTCCTCTCAGGCGGAGCTGAAGCAAAGGTCGATTGCAAAATCGTCTGGCACAGGTTTATCCCTTTGTGTGTGCTTGCAGCCATTCTGATTTATCTTCCCTTGGTTCATTTTCACAACCTTCCAGTCAGGAATCCAGTACCGGGCGGTTTCCAGATTAGCTGCTCAACAGCAGCAAAATGCTTCCATTCAGGCAAATTGCATTCAAACCATTGCATATGCCCAGAGACGTAAGTTTGGGCGGGGTATAAATTTAATAAATAAATAACATAAATAAAAATGTAAATAGCAAAGCACCTAGCAGGGGGAGCAGTGTCACGAAAACAAACAACCCGGAAAAAAACAGCAATTTTTTTACTCTGGATATTCAACATTATAGCACTATATCACAGCAATTAAATTCGAAACTAGGCATTGGAAATATGCCTAGAAATATACCCTGCTGTCAGCGTAGGGACTACAGTGTCACAACAGAGGAAGTGCAGAAGCACACTTCAGAGATTCGTCACCCAATGCACGGTGTAATCTGGAAAACGCCCAGGTACGGCTGGGAGAGAGTCCTTCATGCAACCTCGGAGAAGCTGCTGCCAGTCTGTGTAGACAAATCTGAGCTAGATGGATCAAAAGAGAGAGAAATCCTATACACAGAAAACTAGCATATCAGAAGTGTAGCCAAAGGCCACTGTGGCTAAGGGAGTTGTAGCCCAACAATCTCTGCAGACCTCAGGCTGTGAACCTCTACTGTACTTGATTTCTTGTTCCTTGTCAGGTCAGTCAAGAAGAAATGTGCCAGATTGCCCACTGCATCTTGTTGGTGCCACCTAATGGTCACTTTTAACCGCAGCAACATCTTTGTGCACTTGCACATCCATCCTAACATGCCCTTCAACACTTCACAAGTGAACAGAAGTACACCTGTCAGCCCATCAGGATGGCTGAGTCCTCTAAGGTGCTGCATTCATGTCACAGCCTTCCCTAAAAACGAACAACAACAACAAATACGATACTATAAACTTTATTTATTAGCTGCCCCATAACAAGTTGTTCTTTGGGCCACTCACAATCCCACCATAAAAACACCCAATTAAAGCACAGAACACAAAACAAATTACAATAGAAAATAGAAAATGCAATTCACAGTACAAAACATTAAAACCTTTTTTTAAAAAGCCAATTTTGAAAAGCCTGAATGAACAGAAAAATCTTCACCTGACCTGGCTTCTAAAAGCACCGAGTAATGATGCCAGGTGAGTCTCACCAGGGAGGTGATTCCATAGACGGGGTGCCACCACCGAAAAGTCCCCTCTCCCTAGTAGCCACTCATCTGACCTCGTTTGGCAGGGGCCCTTGGACCAGGGCCTTCAAAGATCTTAAGGTCCAATTCGAGACATAAGGGGCAAGGCTATCTCTCAGGCAACCCATTCCTAAGCCGTTTAGGGCTTTAAAGGTTAAAACCTGCACTTGGAATTGGACCCAGAAATTGACTGGGAGCCAGTGCAGCTGACAGAGTACTGGCGTGATATGATCAAAATGCCCAGCCCCAAAAGGTCTAGAGCTGTGGGTTCAAATCCCACCTCTGACAATGGGCTGTCTTAGAGAAGAGAAAGGTGCCTCTTGAAAGTAGATGTACCTGCCCCCAAAGGGCTCACAATCTAAAAAGGAAGAGAAGGGACACACCAGGATGTTGTGCTGGGGTTGGAGAGGGTCAATTGCTCCCCCCGCCACTAAATATAAAGGAGTAACCACATAACATTTGCATTTCAAGACAGACTGCATCAGTGCTCCACTCAGGAATCGAACTTCTGGAGACCTGGGAGAGGCTGAATCCCGAAGGACAACAGCGCTGGCCATTTAGCAACGCTTTGAGAAGGCACCTCAAAAGGAAAAATTGGGGGCGGTGAGGCACGGACCAAGAACCATGCCTGGCAGGCAGGGACAGCTGGGGCATATTCGGAGCTCGCCAGGCTTAGCAAGAAGTACACACTGGTTGCTCATTCGTTGTGGGGATCCAGATAATTCCCCTCCCACTGGCAGTGCTTCAGCGGCAGCCTCCTCATTTCCCGCAGTGTTTATGGGGGGGTATCTGGCCATTGGGTGCCGGCAGAGCTGGCTAACTGTGGGGCCTCCTGATTTCTGATCATATAATTCTATAAAGCCGCATCCTATGAGCCTCATTCTCTGGCAGGGCTCCTCAGGCTGAGCATTGTTCGAAGGTGGCTGGCTTCTGAACAGGAGAATGTCAAGGGAAATGGCCATTGTCTAAAAGGTTTGTCCTCATCAGTGTTATCGGTCACTAATGAGGTGGAGAAATGAAGGCTCCCTTGGTTGGACAGGGTGGGCTTGCACCCTAACTGCAGATTCCAGGAACCAGCCACACACAATTGTGTGTGAGGGGGGCAGTTTGGATGAATGCCCCCCCTCTCGGCCACATTAGAATAATAGCATTAGTTGGAAGGGGCCACGGAGGTCATTCATATATATATATATAATTTTTTATTGTTTTAGCAAAGATATAAGCAGAGAGAAATAAGAAAAAGAAAAGAAAAAGAAACAACATAATCAAACCCAGCAAATACAAAGATTCTCAATACAGTCTATATACATCGACCTGAATTCCTTCAACCTACATGTCTCTCCCCTTCCTACTCTACAAATTATTGACTGCATAACTGAAAGATAACAAAAGTGATATTCTTACTATCTGCATTAATTTCCTCTACAGAGAAAAGCCGAATCTCGGATGAGGTACCAATCCCAGCCATATATTATACTGAATAAATGGTCCCCATATTGGAAATAAAAAATCCTCAGATTTATTTTTAATATATGCAGCTGTTTTGGCCATTGATGTATATTCCCAGGATGCTTGCTACCGTTATAAAGAAAGTCCAGTGTGTTTTTGCAGGAATATGTGGTTTAGTAAAATTTAACATGAAAATTTCCGGAAGAAAAGGGAATTAGAATGTATTGTTTCCCAAAAGAAACAATACATGTCTTAGAATGTATTGTTTCCTAAAATTTCTGAGTTTTACATGCCCACCACACATGATAGAAAATACCTGTCTGCTCCATACATAAGAACAGCCCTGCTGGATCAGGCCCAAGGCCCATCTAGTCCAGCATCCTGTTTTACACAGTGGCCCACCAGATGCCGCTGGAAGCCCACAGGCAGGAGTTGAAAGGGGCAGGCCCCCTCTCCTGCTGTTACTCCCCTGCAACTGGTACTCAGAGGCACCCTGCCTCCTAGGCTGGAGGTGGCCTATAGCCCTCCAACTAGTAGCCATTGATAGACCTCTCCTCCATGAAGTCATCCAGACCCCTCTTAACGCCTTCCAGGTCTTTGGCTGTCACCACATCTTGTAGCTGAGTTGATTATGCATTGCGTGAAAAAATACTTCCGTTTGCTGGTCCTAAATTTCCTGGCAATCAATTTCATGGAGTGGCCCCTGGTTCTAGTGTTATGGGAGAGGGAGAAGAATTTCTCTCTCTCCACTTTCTCCACACCATGCATGATTTTATAGACCTCTATCATGTCACCCCACAGTCGTCTTTTTTCTAAACAAATTAGCCCCAGGTGTTGTAGACATTCCAACCATCTCCAGGATAGTTACTGTCCATCTTTGAAATCACTGCTGGAGTAATATACCGATGCAGATATATTTTATACCAATTTCCCCTAGAGCACTTATTCACTGTAAATTTTTTACAGGTCTTCTAATGCAGCTATATTCTGCAGCAGGGTTGTCTCAACCTGCAGCTCCACAAGTTCATTTTTAAAAATATTCTAGTTCTTCTTTATACAGTTATATCATACTCTTCCTCCCAGGAGCCCATATCGAACATATTCAAGAAAAGGGTGTATAAATGTATAGGCAGCAAACTTCCTTGAAATCAAAAAGGTACAAACTCTGATCAGACATTTCACCAAATGTGTGTAAGATGCCTGTACACCTGTACATGTTTTTGTGTGAATGACTGTATATGCATTCATTTTAAAAGTGAACCTGGGCACAGTCCACCTCACAGGGTTGTTGTGAGGATCAGCATAACCCTGTACACCACTCTAGGCTCCTTGGGGGAAGAGTAGGATAGAAATGTAAAAATAAAATACAATAAACATACTGTAGTGAACACAGGGGCAGAGCCACCATTATGTGAACGGGTTCAAAGAACCTGGGCCACCAATGGAAAGGGTCGCCGAAGCCCACAGTGGGGTGTGGCTCAGGCTCCGGAAGAGCCCTGAGTGAGATCTCCCGTCCTTTTCAGACAGTGTTTGCTGCCTGACAGCATCTATTTGAGCCCCTGGTGGCGCAGTGGTAAAACTGCCGCCCTGTAACCAGAAGGTTACAAGTTCGATCCTGACCAGGGGTTCAAGGTTGACTCAGCCTTCCATCCTTCCGAGGTCGGTAAAATGAGTACCCAGAATGTTGGGGGCAATATGCTAAATCATTGTAAACCACTTGGAGAGCTTCCAGCTATAAAGCGGTATATAAATGTAAGTGCTATTGCTATTTCCCTTTCTCTATCTCTCATTGGAGGGAGAAAAAGATAAATAAAAGACTGTCAGGCAGCAAATGCTGCCTGAAAAGGAGAGGGGAGAGCTCGCTCAGGTCCCTCCAGAGCCTGGGTGTGGGGAGGTCGCTCAGGGCTCTTCCGGAGCCTGAGCCATGCCCGGTGCACATGATGTCATAGGAACATAGGAAACTGCCATATACTGAGTCAGACCATTGGTCTATCTAGCGCAGTATTGTCTTCACAGACTGGCAGCAGTTTCTCCCAGGTTGCAGGCAGGAATCTCTCTCAGCCCTATCTTGGAGATGCTGCCAGGGAGGGAACTTGAAACCTAGATGCTCTTCCCAGAGCGGCTCCATCCCCTGAGGGGAAGATCTTGCAGTGCTCACACATCAAGTCTCCCATTCAGATACAACCAGGGTGGACCCTGCTTAGCTATGGGGACAAGTCCTGCTTGCTGCCCGCAGACCAGCTCTCCTCTCCATGTCATGTCATGTGCATGGGACATCACTAGAAGGGCTGCTGGGCGGGGCAGATCCAGGCCACCATTCAGCCGGCTCTGTGCATGGGTGAACGTCTATATATTTAAAAGCCTTAGGACATATGTCGCACGTCCCGTGGTACGTAGCAAATCTCAAAAGAGTTGTCCAGAGCAGAGAGAAGACATGGAGTAGGGCTGAGCGGCAGACGGAGGGAGGGCCAAGGAAGTGGCAGAGTGCGACAAGGGAGAAAGAAGAGACATTGAGCAGCGGCCTCCGTCGCCTTGCTGAGTCTCTTCACAAGGAGGACGGCCGGGGCAGAAGAGCGTACCAAGGGCTGGTCCATGCAGGCTGGAAGGGAAGACCGGCTCGGCCGTTCTCCTCATGAGGAGACGTGGGAGGCGATGGAGGCACAGCAACAAAACCTAACCCCTTCGATAGCATTTTAAAACCAAACGGAAGAGGATGTGCAGAAAGCATTGAGAGATAAGAAGGTCTATTGACATCCCTACCAGATCTGTGCTATGGAGTTGAGGTGTCTATCATTAATTGTCGAGATTCAAGTCATGAACTGCCAGGGTTCAATTCAACTTCCCTAGGATTCCTCCCATTCACAGCAGCAGCGAGGGTTTGAACTTTGTTGTTTTTCAAAAACCAAAGTTCTCAGGCTTTTGCTCAAGCTCAAGCTGTTCAATCAGAAGAGCTTCTCTGTTCTGGACTTTGATCACAACTGTGGAGATCTCCAGACCTCCGTTTCAAAAACCTGCTGAAATGGAAACTGTCAGAGCACCAACAGGCAACCTTCGTTCACTCAACTGGACAGAGATCAAGGCCTGGGCACTCTTCTTCCCAAGGCATCAGACAAGCTTCCACACATGGTAAAATGGGGGAAAGGTTTTTATTCAGCAACACAACAAATGCAAACACTATCCAACATCAGTTGCATAACCAGGGCAACTGCCAGGCAGGGGATGTTTACTCCAAAACCCTAACAGAAACAAAAACTGAGGACATGCAGAAGAAAAAGTGTGTGTGTTTGTGCGCGTGCGCATACACGTATGCATGCCAAGTTCTCAACGCACTGGAGAATGGGAGGGAAATTATATAGTCCTCTTTATGAAAACAAAAGGGTACATCCAACTCCCTAAATCAGAGGTAGGCAACCTTGGCTCTCCAGTGGTTGCTGAACTACAACTCTCATCATCTCAGACACAATAAATTGTGTGTGTGTGGCGGGGGGGTGATGAGAGTTGTAGTCCAGCAACTGCTGGAGAGCCATGGTTGCCTACCCCTGTCCTAAACAATAAACTCTCATTTTTGTGATCAACAGCTTGCTTAAGAGAGCACTGAGGACAGTCTAGAGCAGGGATTCTCAACATTGGGTCCCCAGATGTTCAACTCCCATAATCTCCAGTCCCAGTGGCCTGTGGTTGGGGATTATGGGAGTTGAAGTCCAAAAACATCTGAGGACCCAACGTTGAGAATCCCTGGTCTAGAGGAAAAGGAGAAGCACCAGTCGCATCGATATGCATCATGTTCCTCTAGCGGCTTTGAGGTAAAGCATATGAGGATCAATGTTTTCCCCTGCAGGTCAATAGTCCCGATGCTCACGGCCTCTGTTCACAGAAAGAGGAAGAGTTTGGTGCAGCTCCCAGGAATCAGGGCTGCACCAAAGCAGAGACCAGGATCAGTTGATGGTCAGCACTTCGCTCTGGATCTCATGGCTCAGCTGCGTTTGGAGGTCGCTCAGTTTCTTCTTCAAGCCAGACAATGCAGACAAGACGATGGTTTCAGGACGAAGGGAGCCACAGGACTCGACGTTATAGTAAAACCTGGATGAGGACAGAGAGATCTTGAGAGAAAGAGACAAACTCCTTGCTCATCCCACAAGCAGCCAGGCAGTTTTGGTCTCTGCAGCTATACTTCATTGAAAAAGAGAGAGATGAACTGGGGCTCACTAACGTTTGGAAACCCCAAAGTACTCCACTTGTAATGGGGGAGGATTTATATCACTCACAAGGGAAAGGAGTGAGTCTTCAATTTACCAAACATGGCTCACTGCTACAACCCGAGAGCAAGGTGTAGTGGTTAGTGGGACTAGGACCTAGGAGATGCGAGTTCAAATTCCCCTTCAACCATGAAACTCACTGGATGTCTCTGAGCCAGTCACGTATCTGTCAGCCTAACGTACCCCACAGGGTTGCTGTGAGACCCCTGCTAACTTGGCAAAGAGGCACCTTTTAACATGGTGATTCTCTTTATTTAGCAGGGGGAGAGTAACTGGCCCTATCCACCCTCAGCACAGTACCCCTCCAGTGACAGTTGCTGGTGTCTATCTTGTGTTTCTTTTAGATTGTGAGCCCTTTGGGGACAGGGAGCCATCTTATTTATTTATTATTCTTCTGTGTAAACCTCCCTGAGCCATTTTTGGAAGGGCGGTATAGAAATAGAATAATAATAATAATAAATAACAAACATAACCATGTAGACAGCTCTGGGCTCCTTGGAGGAAGAGTGGGATGTAAATATTAACAAATTTAAATAAATAAATAAAAATAATAATAATAAAAACACCTGCAGTTGGCAGCATCCTCTGAATTGCTAATACAGAAAAATATCCTCATCTGTCCAGTGCTGTTTAACAAGGCCTTGACTGGGTGCTTCAGCGCTGGTCTGTGAAGGAGTCTCCCCCTTGATCCCACACCCCCCGTTTCTCCACTGGCTCCCTTTTTGTCCAAGGTTTCAGGAGTTCCCATTGTGGCCAAGTTCTTATTGAGCTGGCAAACGTGTGCTTGGGCTGTCTGACTTCAGATAGTGGGGAGAACTCACCTGCCTGAATGTTCCTCCATAAAAAACCCCCCCCCAACCTTCCCTGATCACAGGATCAGGAAGCAGGAATGTACGCAGCTCCCGGATTTGGGTAGGATGCTCCTCCTACCCTATTTATCACCGTGGGAATGGGCCTAATATGTTGAGGCACAGAGGAGAGGCCAAGACAATGCTACTCGCCCAGGCACTGCCGTCACTATCCAGCTCACCTCTCTGGTTTCCCGTTGGGGTCGTACGGTGCTTGGGCTTCATCTTCGTCAATCTCAGAGTATTCGCTCTTGGGCCTAGAATCAAAAGGGAGACGTGAGGCTCTGCACTGCCCAACGGATCCCGGAACATGCAAAGGCAACAGGTTGGCATTCAGGAGATCTCTCTGCGAACTGAGCAGAGAGATACCTTTTAAAATGGTAATTCTCTTATATTTAGCAGCGGGGGAGCAACTGACCCTATCCAGCCCCAGCACTATTGCTAGTATCTGCCTTAATATTTATTTTTAGACTGTGAGCCATTTGGGGACAGGGGACCATCTAATCTCTATATCTAAAAGGCGAAGGATGTACGTGGCAAGCCCCGCCCCCACCGTGACCAATGAGAAAGCGGGGGCGGGGCTTGCCACACACGCAGGGAGAGTGGCAGGGATACGGCCGACAGGGCACGGCGCTGGCTTCTACCGCAGAGAGGGCAGTGAAAGCCGCCCGTGGAGAGGAAGAGGGTGGAGAAAGCTTCTTCTGTGGGCTGGCCTGCCGCCCAAATGACAGGTTGGCCCATTCCCATAACCCCAGCTAACTGGGGGAAAAAAGGCACCTTTTAACGCGGTGATTCTCTTTATTGAGCAGGGGGAGAGCAACTGGCCCTCTCCACCCCCAGCACAGCATCCCTCCAGTGGCTGTTGCTGGTGTCTATCTTGTGTTTCTTTTTAGATGGTGAGCCCTTTCGGGGGACAGGGAGCCTTCTTATGTATTTATTATTTCTCTGGATAAACCACCCTGAGCCATTTTGGGAAGGGCGGTATAGAAAGCGAATAAATAAATAAATGAATAAATATTTTGGGGCGCTCTGCGTGATTCGGCCTGACCTGTCAATTGGGTGGCAGACGGATCCACGGAAGAAGCTTTTGCTGTCTCCGCCGCCATGCAGGTTGGCAGGGGGCAGCTTAAGGTGGGAGAAGGCGGGGCATGGGGCCGGATCAGCTGGTAGGGTGCAGGGGGAACGAGTCCGCAGATGCTCTGCGCCGGCCCAGCTAGTTGTTTATTTTTTATGCTTCTACGTAAACTGCTGTTGAAAAGTGGTACACCAATCTCCGCAGTAGTGGCATCACAGGAGAAGCAGACCGGAAGACCGCCTAAGCAGCGTTCCTCTTGCAGGGAGTCCCAGATGTTGTGGACTACAACTCCCAGATCCCTCAGCGGCAACGGCTTTTGCTTGGGGATTATGGGAGTTGTAGTCCGCAACATCTGGGAATCCCTGCGAGAGGGAACGCTGCTCCGAAGACCCTTCCCACTCTGGAGTCACTCTATGACTCCACCTATGCACGGGCTACGTACGGACGGAAACACACCATTCCTCTGGCTTAGGATAGACCGTGTGCCGGAGAGCGTTGTCTGGGTCGTACTCAAAGGCCACTCCAGCTGTGGGGTTCCACTTGGCGTGCTCCTTGCCAAAGCCCTTCTTGGCGTAGGCCCGTAGTCTCAGCTCCTGGCCCTTCCGTAACTTGACAATGAGGATGTCTAAAGAAAACGTGCATATTCATTAGGCGCAGGAAGCAGTGGCAACTCCTTGGAAGTCTTTCCAGCTTGGCAACTGAAAAGCCACTCTCGGCAGAAGCCAATGCTGAGATGCATTCTTATGGGGTCCCCACGGATTCCAGCCCACCTCTCATGTCAAGGGAACCTGCCGGTTAAAGACAGCAGTGCAAAGATGAGAAAAATAAAATGACATCTGACTTCTCCCTGTGGATGTCATTCTTATCTGGGAGCAGAGCGGTACATACCATCCTGCTCAACGTAGTCGTTAGGGTCGTTATCTCTGCTCCGGGACGTCACCTGAGCGGAGGAAACAGAAACAAGGTCACTGGAAGATCATTTGCTTCTGGGGAATCTAGACATGATTTCCTAACATAAAGACAATAACCTGGTTCAGATGATTCAATGGGCCACATGTCAGATCCTGGCCTGTAAACCAGATTTAAACCACCACTCCCGAATCTGGGCAACATAAGGAGCTGTGATCCAGCTACTGAGGATTCCTCCTTTGCAGCTGGGTGTACGAAGGGAGGAGGAAAAAAGCAGGCGAGGGAGCACCCAGGCACAGAGCTCCATAGGCTCACCCGGACTGCGTTATGATTTCAAAGAGAATCACCGAGAGGAGAGCTGGTTTTGTGGTGGTGAGCATGAATGGTCTGCTTGGCAGGGTTCACCTTGGTTAGCATTTGGATGGGAGGCTACATGTGAGCGCTGTGAGATATTCCCCGTAGCTCAGTGAGAGAGCATCTGCTTTGCATGCAGAAGGTCCCAGGTTCAATCCCTGGTGGCATCTCCAGGTAGGGCTGGGAGAGACTCCTTCCTGCAACCATGGAGAGGTTATGCCTCTGAAAAAGAGTTTGGAGAGCAGCAACAGCAGGAGAGGGAGCATGCCTTCACCTCCTGCCTGTGGGCTTCCCAGAGGCATCTGGTGGGCCGCTGTGTGAAATCGGGTGCTGGAGAAGATAGGCCTTGGGCCCGAACCAGGAGGGCACTTCTCTCATTCTAACCACTGGAAGGAGACCTGGCCACGTGTTTAGAGAAAGGGAGCGAGAGAGACCTCGCAGAGACAGGGAGTAGGAACGCTGTACTAACGGGTATAACGCGAGGGTTGTTGGAGATGAGGTCGCGAGATGTGACGTGGCGGGTTTGGTCTTCGTTGCATCGGACATCGAGGGTGAACTCCACTGAGCACTCCGGACAAAACTCATCACAAGTGCAATCCTGGAGAAAGAGGAAAAGAGCGCAAAGCACTGATCAGAGTCACTAGTTTCCAAGCAGGGGCCACTTTGGCAAAAAAAAACCCTTCCATGTGAGAGCCATTTCCCACTGTGAGGGCTCTTTAAGAGAGGAAGAGTCCTCGCTTAAAAGTTCTACGAGGAAAGCACTGGGAAGGGCTACACTTCCCTATGCTCTGTGCATGCCTCCCAAGATGGTGCAGGAGCTCAAGAGAGCTCCGTTTATCTTAAAGGAGCTCCTGGTGTTGGGCAAAGTGCAGCACTGCACAGTATGAACGCTCGCCTTCCATGCAGAAACGCAGAACTAGAGGTCGGCAACTAGAAGCTCCTGGACCAAAGCAGCCTCCCTTAGGATACGAGCCCAGAAAACATTTTCTTATGGGGCACTAACAAATACCGTGTTAACCAGGGGCCAAAGAAAGGAGTGGCATCTCCAGCAACAGAACTTACCAAGGGACCACTTTACACTCTCAAAACAGTCATCCAAGAAATCTAGTAATTGGCTCAGGGCCTGGACTCACCCTGGAATACTGCAGCTTATCAACAACATCATCGCTGGTAAGTGGAATCAGTCCTGGAGAGAGAGAAATTAGTCTCAAGTGAGGAGTGGAATACAGGAACACAGGAAGCTGCCTTATGTTCAGAGGCGCACTTCCCCCTGAACTTCTGGGCAGAAGTCCATGGCCCCCACATCCTCTTTAGTCTGTGGTCGGCCCATGCTGTACCACGCGGCCAAGCTTGATTGTGACCCGCGCCAGGTAGCCAAACGTGACCTCTGCTTTAGAGACAGAGCGGGGAGTGGGGAAAGGAATATGTGGGATGGGAATAGGTTAAGTTGCATGTTGAAATGTTTCTGCTAATGCACATTTGCAGACATACCTGTTTTATATTCTTACGAGTTCAGTTGCTATTTGTGCCCAGAAGAACCCACATGTTGAAAATACTGCATGTGCCATGGTATGTATGTGTGTAGGGGGATAGAACACAGGAACATAGGAAGCTGCCGTATACTGAGTCAGACCCTTGGTCCATCTAGCTCAGTATTGTCCACAGACTGGCAGTGGCTTCTCCAAGGTTGCAGGCAGGAATCTCTCTCAGCCCGATCTTGGAGATGCTGCCAGGGAGGGAACTTGGAACCTTCTGCTCTTCCCAGAGTGGCTCCATCCTCTGAGGGAAGTATCTTACAGTGCTCACATATCAAGTCTCCCATTCATATGCAACCAGGGTGGACCCTGCTTAGCTAAGGGGACAAGTTATGCTTGCTACCACAAGACCAGCTCTCCTCTCCTACGATGCTTAACTTGCTGTGGCAGAGGGTAGTGGTGGTGGCCTCCAGACAGTGTTCCCTCTAAGGTGTGTGCGCATGCCTGTGCTCACAAGTTTTTGGATGTCCACTCAGCTAATTTTAGATCCCGCTCAGGTTGAATCCGGAAGTGCCCACTCTGACTGCATGTGTGCACACACTGCCTTGATACTCATTCCCAGAACAAAACTCATTCCGCCCAGAGATGAAAAAATCTAGAGAGAACACTGCCTCCAAAGGCCTTTAGGTCCAGGCTCGAAAATTACCTAGGTGCACCTCTGCTTATACCGAGTGAGACCCTTGGTCCATCTAGCTCAGTACTGTCTACACTGACTGGCAGCAGCTCTCCAAGAGGTTTCAGGCAGGAGTCTTTCCCAGCCCTACCTGGGAGTGAATTGGGTCTTTCTGCATGCAGAGCAGATGTTCTACCACTGAACTATGGCCCTATCCCCTAAAGCAGTGGTTCCCAAACTGGGAGGAACATAGGAAACTGCCATATACTGAGTCAGACCATTGTTCCATCTCACTCAGTATTGTCTACACAGACTGGCAGCGGCTTCTCCAAGGTTGCAGGCAAGAATCTCTCTCAGCCCTATCTTGGAGATGCTGCCAGGGAGGGAACTTGGAACCTTCTGCTCTTCCCAGAGCGGCTTCATCCCCTGAGGGGAATATCTTGCAGTGCTCACACATGAAGTCTCCCATTCAGATGCAACCAGGGCAGATCCTGCTTAGCTATGGGGACAAGTCATGCTTGCTACCACAAGACCAGCTCTCCTCTCCACAAAAAACAAAAAAAACTCCCATCAGCCCCGCCTACAATTTATGTAGTTCAGCAACACCTGGAGGCTCCCAGTTTGGGAGCCACGGCCCTCAAGGGAATATCTTACAGCAAACGGTGCTCACATGTAGGCCGCCCATCCAAATGCAAACCAGGACAGACTGTGCTTAGCAAAGGGGACAATTCATGCTCGCTACCGCAAGACCGGCAGTCCACTACAAGACTCCCCACCCAGGAGTGGAGTGGAAGAAGACTGCTAGTAAGCACAATGAGCACATTTTCAAATTTCAGGCTCACAGTACCAGCAACATGGATTGATAACGAGAGTCTAGATTGTTTTTTGTGCCCCCCCCGCCCGCCATCTAGAGAAGTCCACTCACCCAGCCGGTGGGCAATGAATTCATCATGAAGCACAGAGGAGTTGGCGTCTATCTGGACCCAGTCGATGGCTGCAAGGAAAATTATAAAAATCAAATGAGACCATATATTCCCCCCTTCCCCCATAATGGTAAGAGAATGTGGACTTAAAATACAAAATACCATACAAAACAGCTTAAAAGCTCATTTTAAAATTAGTTAAATATCAGATCAAATCTGAAAACCAGAATTTAAATGGCCTGGGTGAACAAGAAGGTCTTTACCTGGCTTCTAAGGGGACGCCTGGGGAAAAGACAGACATTTTGAACAGGGGATAAAGAGACTGTATGTATGAACACACACACATGCTTATTTGGGTAGCACAGCAATATTACCTATTAATATAACATAATGGGGGAAACCAATAACCAAGGGGGGGGGGAATTACACAAAATGATGGGCAGTTACCTATGATGGGAACTTCCGCTATGAAGACCCTCCTGATGGAATTTGCTACCCTGCAATAGAAAAGCAAAACACTGAGCACATCTTTAAAAACAGTTGCACGAAATACCTTGCAGTGGGTTTCTGCAGCATGTCACAGGGGAATGAGTCCATTTTTTAATTAACCAAATGTATACACAGCTACGTCTGAAGATGAGGAGAACTAACTACCCACTGAAACACATGGAGCAGATCGCCATGTGGCAGGAGTTCCCATCCCAACCATGGGTCCCGAGATGTATTTATTTATTCATACATTTGTGTCCAATTTTTCCTCCAAGGAGCCCAGAGCAGGCTACATGGTTATGTTTATCCTCACAACAACCCTGTGAGGTAGATGAGGCTGAGAGATAAACTTGCCCAGAGTCACCCAGTGAGTTTCATGGCTGTGTGGGGATTTGAACACGGGTCTCCCTGGTCCTAGTCCAACACTCTAACCACTACACCACACTGGCTCTCTCACTGTTGGACTACAACTCCCATCCTCTCCATGCACAATGCCCAAAAGGTGTGTTGAAGCTCAACAACTTTAGGGGACCCAAGCAGTGTTCTCTGTAAGCAGGCATTTCCAGATGTTGTTGACTACAACTCCCATCATTCTCAGCCAAAAGTTGCTGCAGCATGGAATGATGGGAGCTGTAGTCAATTACATCTGGAAATCCCTGCTACAGGGAACCTTGGATCATTGAGTTTCCAAATGGCCAATGGTCATTCGGAAATGGCCATTTAGAGGAAATCCTTGCATTGCAGTGGATATTCCCAGCCATTCATTTTAGGATGCAATAACACTATGCCGAGCCATCTAATGGGGCAGCGGGGAAGTAACTTGCCTAGGGAGCAAGAGGTTGCCGGTTCAAATCCCCACTGGTCTGTTCCCCAGACTATGGGAAACACCTATATCGGGCAGCAGCAATATAGGAAGATGCTGAAAGGCATCATCTCATACTGCGTGGGAGATGGTAAATGGGCAATGGCAAACCCCTCCTGTATTCTACCAAAGACAACCACAGGGCTCTGTGGGCACCAGGAGACACCGACTTGACAGCACAACACACATTACGCTAGTGTAGGACTTGCATGCTGATGGTCCCATTTTCAATCCCTGTCCAGGTAGGCCTGGGAAACAGGGGTGCAGCTAGAGCAGAGGGAGATAATGAAGAAAATGGGGGGGGGGTTAGAGCTGGGGGGGTGTTATTAGGAGTTTTTTGGGGAGCTGGGTTCTCTGAACCCATCCTCTCAATTGTAGTTACACTCCTGCTGGGAAAGACTCCTGCCTGAGACCACGGAGAGCCGCTGCCGGTCAATGTAGACAGTCCTGAGCAGGATGGACCAAGGGTCTGACTCGGTATAGGGCAGCTTCCTATCTCCTTAGGTCCAGGAAAAGTGGCAAGAAGCGGTGGAAGAGCAAGAGCGACCCACAATTTCCATGCGGAAAGACGAGCGCTTTGTGTCCCTGCGGAGACCCTGGAAGGGGAAAAGTACCGGGGTGCATCCCTGCCTTTCCCGGCAGCAGGACGCCACAGTCTGCCGCCAAGCCCTGGCAGGTGGGCAGGGCCGGTGCCAGACTATTTTGCGCCCTAGGCAAGGCTAAGCGCCTGCACCCCACCCTCCACCCCTCTGAGGTCTGCGCCCTAGGCGGCTGCCTAGTTGCCCAGATGGTAGCCCCAGCCCTGCAGGTGGGCATGGGTCTACCAGGCCCGCCCGCCCGCTCCCCTCCCAGGCGCGCTCACGCCAGGTCGGTGTTCTCGATGATGAACTTGACGTTCTCGTCGCTGAGCTCGGTGATGCGCACCGTGGGCTGGTTGGCGTACGGCATGGCGGGGCGGGGCGCAGGGCAGCAGCAGGCCCCAGGCGGCCCCGCTCGTTGCTTGCGCAGGGACCGGGCCGGGCGGAGCGCAGCGGCGGCGGCAGCGCAGCACCTCCCACTTCCTGGGCAGGAGAGCGCCGCCGGCTGGCTTCCTCTCGCTCGCCCCCCAGCGACCCGGGAGGACCGGGATGCCGCCTGCCCAAGGCCGCCTCCTCTGGCTGGGCGATGATGCGCTCTGGCTGCGCCCCGAAGCCAGCGGCGCGCGCGCTCCCTGGCCCTCGCTTGGACCCAGCGCGCCAAGAGCAACCCACCCCTGCCCCTTCCTGGAGATCAAACTGGATCCCCAGTCGGTGCCAGGGAGGGCGCGCAGTCCTACATTTGGCCAGGCTTCCAGGAAAAGCCAGCCTGGAGATTGTCCATGGCTTCGTAGGAACGGGGGATGTGAAAAGAAGGGGGCGAGGAGAGGAAATTTCCTCCAGGAAGAGCCACCCTGTCTTAACCCTGTGGTTCCTTCCAAAGCAAGTCTCCTTGAGTTCCGCGGGCCTTCCGCTTACCCTGATGAGAGAGTCTTTAGGACGGCAGCAGCCTAAAGTTGCAATCTTGTGGGTAGGCACCACTGGGCAAAGCGCCCACCACCGAAGGCAAGTGGAGCATTTATTTCTCAAAGTCAAAATGCAGGGAGTTGTTTTGTTTCGTGGGGGGCCGTTCAGGTAGCCTACTTCGCTTGCACCACCACCCCGAACTTCTAGGAGGAAGGGTGGGATAATACATACGTGCATACATACGGCTGCACCTGGTTCAGGCATAGGGAATGTTGCAAATAATATACACCCTAGGTTTGCAATGAATGCGCCACTGAGCATGAGCAGCCATGAATGCACCACTGAGAGACCATACATACATACTTTATTTACATTCTTTGACCAAAAGGGGAAAATTTGTTACATAATTAAAAAATTACACATAAGAGAATAAGGGCTTTGGAAAGGCATACGTGTGCATACATAGCTTAAAGTTAACACTAAGAAACCAAAAACTATGAATTCTATTCTTTTGAAACTCGTAATCTGGTGGCCACGTTTGGCGACTACATGTGAAATAGTTGCATCTTCATTTGCTAATAAATATGCTACTACAAGATCCTCAACTTGACCCGTCATATCTTTTATCAGTGGACTAATTAGCTGAGACCTCAGATTTTGATATATTGGACACTTTAAAAGAATGTGGGCCATGGCTTCAATCGCTTTTCCACAGCGGCATTTCCGTTCTTCATATAATAATAGTTCCAGAGATTCGCCATAAAGCATTGCAAGTGGGAAAGCGTTGAACCTGGCCCTGGACCACGGAGAGAGCTTCAAGGAGGCCAAGGTGAAGACAGATCATCCTGGAAAGAATCTATCTATGCATGGTCGCTCTCGAGCCTGCCTCCCTGAGCTCCTATAGATGCCATTCAGTCGAAATGATTTCGAAAACGCCTTTTCTCTCCTCCACCCCGCATATGACTCCAGGGCGCATTTGGGGAGCAGCTACACCCTGGTGCAAGGAAGCCCGATTAGCGGTGATTTGGGAGGCGGGAAAGCGGCAGCCTGCACTTTGCTTATTTTAATTGCAGCCTTCCCCTTCGCGTTTTCCTGCAGACAGACTGCAGTTTTGCTCAGGGGAGAGAGACATCGCCGATTTCCCTTTCCCTCTTCTCAAGGAGGCAAGCACTCCCTCCAAGTTGGGATTCTAGACCCTGTTGACTACAACTCCCAGCATCCCCAGCTGCAATGGCCTTTGGCTGGGGATGCTGGGAGTTGTAGTCAGTAACGCCTGGGGAACCCTATGTTATCGAGAAGGGCATCCTCCCTTCCCGCCCTTCTTCTTGGGGCGTGCGTCTTTTCGTCTCTTTCCCTGCAGCCGGAAAGGGGGCGGGGCCGGAGCCGTGCGGAGGCTACTGGGAGAAGCCGGCCTCTCCTCCAATCGGAGCACGCGGCGGGGAGCGGAGGAGCGTCGTGGCGGGGGCGCTGCTATTTGCGGGACAAGGCGGGTAAGAGCCCTGAGAGGCCGGCCCCTGCCCCTGCCCGGTCCTCTCCCCCCAGAGCCCCCCAAGAATCCGCCAGCAGCCCCCCCTTCCTGTCGCTGAAGGAAATGTAGGCCCCCACAGGCCAAAGGGCCCGGATGTAAGCCTCGAAGCTTGTCTAGGCGCCGGGGAAGCTCTCCGGCATGGTCTCCGAGCCAGGGCCGCTCTAGCCGAGCATCTTGTCTCCCACCCGCCGGATACCTCCCGGAAGCCCACAAGCGGGGCAGCAGGGAGGCAGCTGGGTATAGTCCATGGCAAGGGCGCGTTGGGCCCCCAGATGTGGATGGACTACAGTGCCCATCATCCTCAGCTACAGTTTATTGTGGCTGGGGATGATGGGAGTTGTAGTTCAGCAACATCTGGGGGCCCAGAATCTGAGAACTGAGAATCAGAATCTTTAGACCAGGGGTTCCCAACCCTGGGTCACTCCAGATGTTGCGGGACTATTGTCATCCCCGGTTGCAGTGGCCAAAGACTGTTTGGGGATGACGGGAGTTGTAGTCCAACCACACCTGGGGACCTAAGTTTGAGAACCCTTGAATGGCATTCTGTTGTTCATTATTCATAAATGATCTAGAAGTAGGGGTAAGCAACGTGGTGGCCAAATTTGCAGATGATGCCAAACTCTTTTGGCTAGTGAAATCCAAAACAGATTGTGAGGAGCTCCAAAAGGATCTCTCCCAACTGGGGGAGTGGGCGAAAAAATGGCAAATGCAGTTCAAAGTGTAAAGTGATGCACATTGGGATGAAAAGCCCCAACTTCAAGTACCGTATTTTACGGACTATAAGACGCTACGGACTATAAGACGCACCTTAATTTTAATGCAGTTTTTCAGAGTTTTAACATATTAAACTGTTAAAAAACATAAGACGCACCTGAATTTTGGCGGATATTTTTTGAGGAAAAAAGTGAGTCTTATAGTCCATAAAATACGGTATATGTTGATGGGATCTGAGTTGTCCGTGACTGGGCAGGAGAGGGATCTTGAGGTCAGGTGGACAGCTCACTGAAAGTGTTGACTCAAGGTGCGGCAGCTGTGAAAAAGGCCAGTTCCATGCTAGGCATGATTAGGAAGGGGACTGAATTTAAAGCAGCTAATATTATAATGCCCTTATACAAAACTATGGTGCAGCCATATCTGGAGTACTGCATACAATTCTGGTCACCACATCTGAAAAAGGACATTGTAGAACTGGAAAAGGTGCAGGAGAGGACAACCAAGATGATCGGGGCCTAGAGCACCTTCTTTATGAGGCAAGGCTACAACACCTGGGGCTTTTTCATTTAGAAGAAAGACAACTGTGGGGAGACATGATAGAGGTCTATAAAATAATGCATGGTGTGGAGAAAGTGGATAGAGAGAAATTCTTCTCCCTCTCACATAACACTAGAACCAGGGGTAATCCCATGAAATTGATTGCCAGGAAATTTAGGACCAGCAAACGGAGGTACTTTTTCACACAACGCATAATCAACTTGTGGAATTCCCTGCCACAAGATGTGGTGCCGGCTACTAGTTTGGATGCTTTAAGAGGCGTTTGGATAACTTCATAGAGGAGAGGTCTATCAATGGCTACTAGTTGGAGGGCTTGAAGAGGGGTTTGGATAACTTCATGGAGGAGAGGTCTATCATTGGCTACTAGTTGGAGGGCTATAGGCCACCTCCAGCCTGGGAGGCAGGATGCCTCTGAGTACCAGTTGCAGGGGAGTAAGAGTAGGGGAGAGGGCACACCCTCAACTCCTGCCTGTAGGCTTCCAGAAGCATCTGGTGGGCCACTGTGTGAAACAGGATGCTGGACTAGATGGGCCTTGGGCCTGATCCAGCAGGGCTGTTCTTATGTTCTTAGTAAGTTCCATTAAAATTAACGGGACTTGAGTTAGTCGTGGTTAACGTGTCTGGATGCTGTCCAGTGTTCATCGTATGATTGTAGCATGGATTAATTACACATGCTGCTTTATTTTCAGTTCTTTTCCTAATAATCCCCAACTTTGAATTTGCCACCTTCTCTGCTGCAGCACTCTGCACTTTCATCGAGCTATCCGCTACAACTCCAATATTCCTGGTTAATCACTGTCAATTCTGATTCCATCAGTGCATATAGGAAGTTAGGCTTGTCTTGTTCCAGTGTGTGTCACTTCACACTTAACTTGTGAGCTCTTTGGCAGTTCTCTTTTGGTAACACAAGATCCTTCCTTCCTTTCCTCTTCTGTCTTTTCCCATGCTGAATGGCACACTTATGGTTGCCAAAGTGTTGATTTCTAAAGTTACCTGGTTGGGGAAACAGAAAATATACGTAAGTGTGAACTGTACCTTCCCCAAAACAGGATGTAAACAAACTGGCAATAAATGGCATGATTGCATTTGGAATTGTGTGTGAAGTTACTGGATTTTTACAATGGGGAAAAAAAATCTTGGGACATGTTAAAGACTAAGAGACCTATTGTGGCATGAGAAATGCCATAATGAATATGGGGGATGGGGCTGTAGCTGGTGGCAGAGCATCTGCTTTGCTTGCAGAAGGGCCTAGGCTCACTCCCTGGCAGCATCTCCAGGTAGGGCTGGGAGAGATTCCTGTCTGAAACCTTGCAGAAGCCACTGCCAGTCTGTGTAGACCACAGCGGCATAACTTCGGCCCTCCTGCAGATGCTGGCCTGTAACTCATGGTCCTTGACTATTGGCCTCTGTGGCTGAGGATTATGGAAGTTGTAGTCCAAAACCAGCTGGAAGCTGTGCAGTTGTGCAGCTCTGGTGTAGACAATACTGAGCTAGATGGACCAATGATCTGGTGTGCTGTAAGGGAGCTTCCCACGTTGCTTGGTAAGGTACTGTGAGACTTTTGTTTTTGCTGTAACTGATTAAAATGACTAACCCTGCCTCTGGGTCTCTCTTTGTATAACATTATTCCATGGGGTACCTTGTGAGGTAGGTTAGGTGAGTGAGATATACTTGGTGATATTTTGATGGCTTCTTGTTGAGCGTTGCGTCTTCTTGGGTCAAGGGGCTGGGGTTTGGTGGATGCTGTCGCAGCACGGGGAGGAACTGATGGGGGGAAAGAGAAGGAAAATCTTGTGCATAAGTTTAAGCATGTGGCTTGTTCAAGAAGCTACCTCTTATCTGAAAAAATAGCACACCCAATTTTTTCTGCAAATTCTCTTAGCATCTGCTTTGCCTGCAGAAGGTCCCAGGTTCAATCCCTGATATCTCCATGAAGGACTGGGAAAGACTCCTGCCTGAAATCTGGGAGAGCCACTGCCAGTCCTGAGGACGATACTGAGCTAGACGGAACATTGGTCTGACTCGGTATAAGGCAACTTCCTATGACACTCACCAATAGCACTCAAATAATTTTTAAAAACTCAATATATAAAACTCTGTATATCAGCAATTACATGGAGCTGTGCATTTAAAAAAAACAAAACCCCTTGTCCTGGGGATGATGTTTTCACACAAGAACAAATTTGTAGTGTGCTCACATTTTGGTTGACTAGCTGTGCTAAGCAGGGTACTGTTTAGGAGAAGGCTGCTTTGATATGCAGTTTGGTAATATACAAGGGTTCGGAGCAATATTTGGATTAAGTGATGCAATATATTTATGTGGCTATTTTGATGGAATTTTACAACGTGTGAGGCTTGTAAAATGTTTTCATTATATGTTATCCTTCCTAGTTTGGTCACACACAACATTATCTTTTTGTGTTGATTTGTGCATAACTTGTTTGTTATTATTTGTGTTTATGTTTCAGTGTCCCTTGAAAAAGGATAATATTTATCCGAAACGCATCAGGCTCAAGAAAGCTTGTTGTGAGGCACTGGGGGCTTCCTCTTTATCTGGTAGTGCCTCTGCCCCCCTCCTTTCTTCATGTTGCCTTGTTTAAGTGATGTCCTTTTCTCTCTGTGTTTAGGCACATGCCTTGCCTTTTCTTGTTCTAAACCACAAAAAGACACCGCCTCCAAGAGATGTTGCACTCATGTTTTTCTGCCTGGTTTGGAAAAATGATTTCCTTTTCAGGGCTGGAGTGCTCTAGGGGCACATAGGTGACATCCAGTGGTGGATCTTGCACTGTTAATTGACTTGCTTTTAGCACATGTTTCAGAACTGGTGTGCTTGAACTCGCTTGGGCTAGGAGTCATTTGACTTCTAAATACAGTAATAAAAGCAGGCTAGAGGCTTGGTCAAGCCTTGGTGTGAACTCAGTCTTCATAATATGTGAAGGACTTTGCACTTATGCGATTGCTCTAAAGCAGGTTTTTTTAAAAACCAGTGTGCACCTTCTGTCACAAACCTTCAGCTCAGGTACCCTATAAAGGTTTGTGTGTGTGTGTGCGCGCATGTGTGTGTGTGCGTGCGCGTATGCACGCGTATGCACACACAAATTTAAATGCTACAGTTATGAGACAGATTATTCTAGCCGCTGGCTCACATCCAGACTAAGTTACTCCTGAGTACTCTCACGGGAATTAATAGGACAAATTTACTTGTCCCATTAATTTCAGTAGGAGTACTTTGTGCTAATTTTCTGCAGCCTGTCAGTCAGGCTGAGGGGAGGGGTATGCTGAGCTTCAGCACCTAGCCAGCCAATCAGCAGCAGAGGAGGAGGGTCTTCACCCTCCACCCTCCCCTTCTGCATCAGACACATCACTGAGAATGTGTCTTCAAGCTGGCAATTCTCAGATGGGGAACACAGTGCAGGCAGGCAGGAGGGCTCTGGGTACCTCCTGGGAGCCCTTCCAGTATTCCTAGGGGTAGTGGTGCCCCCAATTGGGAGCCCTTGCTCTAGAGCATTCTCTAGACTTTACAAATCTACTCTTATGGGCATCAGAGGAGGGCTGTTTTACTCTTGCCTTCGTACAGGGCTGTGCATTGAAACACTACAAGTTCATTTTCTGTACTTGGGATTATTTGCATTGCAAATAGGCATTGACCACTGGCAATGTCTGTGTTTAGCAGACAGACCTGCATTGCAGGGCTAGAGCGACTGTCAATGAACGGCGCCTGCATGCATCTTAAATTGTCAGGGTAGTGCTTGGTGTCTGTGAGCACGACTCCTGGATTTCTCACCCTAGATGTGGATCCTGGGGGATGACTGGGTCTGCATGGCAAGCATCTTGTTTCTGTTGCAGTTTATTCGCCTCAGGAGGACCTTACGACTTGCTATCCAGCTCACGTATCCAGCTCACGGGGCATGTCTCCTGCTCCACCTTGTTTCCTTGGCTGGGACTTGGGCAAGATCACATCTGCACCCTCTGTCTCTCATGTATGATGTGACATGAGTGTATGACGTCCAAACATAATTTCCATTTCCCACCTTAACAGTGTCTGTCTGAGTGAGGTACCAGGACAGTGATCATCACTATTTTTCAAGCGGGGGACCTCTCTGGCGAACTCCCCCCTCCAAAAAAACCCCACCAACTCTCCACTGTGAGAGCCGTTTCCCATTGTCCTGACCTCCACGTAGTATTGCCCTTTCCTCAGTGCTGGGAGGGCCCTTTAAGAGAGAAGGAGCCTCTCCTGAGGAAGGCTGCGTTTCCCAGCACTTTGCACATGCCTTTCAAGATGGCGCCAGGGGCTCAAGTGGGGCCTCTTCCTCTTAGAGGAGCATCCCTCGGTGCTGGGCACAGCACAGCCCTGCACGGTGAGAATGGTTGCCTTGGCATGGTGCTAGCCAGGGGGGCTGTGCGGACATCCAGCTTTCACTGAAGCTTCACACAGCTCCAACAGGCAAGTAGGGAGCTATTAATAATAATAATAAATTTATTTATTTATTTAAATTTTATATCCCGCTTTTTCCTCCGAGGAGCTCAGAGCGGTGTACATGGTTGTTTATCCTCACAACAACCCTGTGAGGTCGGTTAGGCTGAGAGATACATGGTTGGCCCAGAGTCACCCAGTGAGTTTCATGGTTGAATGGGGATTCGAACTCGGGTCTTCCCATTCCTAGTCCAACACTCTTAACCACTATGCTATGCTGGCCAGGATTTAAGGGGGTGGTTGCCCCTGTCATCAGGGCATTATAGTGAAGAACACTGCCACAGGAGATTATCTGGTGCTCATATATTACAGTTTTCAAGAGCTGGCCAAGATTTACCTAAAACCCGGTTTCTGCCCCTAACCCAGATGAAAACCAGACGTTTTGCCTAAGCCAGAAAGAGATTTGGAAGAGATACTCTCCTCTCCCCCCCCACCCCCCGCCAGCTTCTTGCAAAAACTGGCTGTCTGCACTGAAAGATGTGGATGGTGAGGAGGCAAAGGTTACACAGCTAGCAAAGACTGAAGAGGACCATCATGCAGACTTGAGGGGTGGGGTGTCGTCTTCAGGGCAAGCCTTGTTTCGGTTTTTCAGGCCGGCTTGAGCCTGGAACGTTTCCAGCAGACTGTGGTCCCCTGCCTTTCCCGTGCTCAGTGCCTTCTTTTGCATGCCTTTTCCTCACTTGCCTGACTCTACTGCTTTCTGCTGCTGCTAACTTTCTCCAGCAGCAGCAGAGGACAATCGACCTAGTTCTTGTGTGCTTTCCTTCTGCCCGTTCCTCTTTCCAAGGGTCTAACTGGAAGCAGAGAAATTGACAAAAGAATGTGAATACAACCCGGTTGAAAGAACAACGGGTTGCAATCGCGGTCCGTGGATGCACTTCTAAATCGACATCTGAGCCGATAAAATACCATTTGATTTGACCCACAACTGCTTTTCATACCCTTTTTGTTCAAATCCAATTAGCTAGCTTGATATACGGTAAATGGAGACTATTTCCTTTTTCTTTTTCGACACGTTATAGGTGTTTTCAGATGGAGGACTTTGTTTCTGAGCACAGATCGTGGCTTAATGCCGCAGCCACTACTGACAGATCATCAATCTTGTTTGTGCAGAGGAATCTGGCTTCAGCTAGCTTTTGGCCTGTTCGATCGGGATTCACAGAAAGTAGTTTAATGTCTTCAGTCTGCGTCTTCCTTCTCTGAGATCCCGATCGTGGCTCTTTCCCCAGCCAGACGTGAAGAGCCTGGCATCATTCGGCTCATGACTGCTCTGGCGCTTCCCATACTGAGCAGCTCCATTAAGAGTCAGACTGCAGCCCCTCCAATGCAGTAAATTCTTTCCGTGTAAAGACTAGAACTTCTGTGCTCTGAGGGTCTGGAGAATATTTTAATCCTGTCGTTTGGGAAGAAAGATCCTATTTCTTGTCCAGTCTGAGGCTAAATAGCTATTGAATAAGAACAGTGGAAGGGACATTCTCCCCTTTCATTTATTTGCTGCCATCTGATCCTGCCTTTTCTCACTGGACTCTCCCTCTGAATTTAATTCCCATCCATTAAAGTTGGATTGTTGTTACCTCCAAGGTGCCCCAAGATTTGGTGCCGAGGCATAGGGTTTTGGAGACGAGAACTAGTCTTGTGGCAGCAAGCATGAATTGTCCCCTTTATTAAGTAGGGTCTGCCTGGGTTTGCTTTTGGATGGGAGACTGCTGTAAGATATTCTCCTTAGGGGATGGAGTCATAGCTCAGTGGAAGAGCATCTGCTTTGCATGCAGAAGGTCCCAAATTCAATCCCTGGCAGCATCTCTTGGTAGGGCTGGAAGAGGCTCCTCCCTGAAACCTTGGAGAGCTGCTGCCAGTCAGTGTTGACAGTACTGAGCTAGATGGACCAATGGTCTGACTCAGAAGACAGTTTCCTCTGTCTTGGAATACTTTTTTTTTTTTTTGGTCCTGTGCAAGGCTAGTTTTTAAAAATCAAATGCTGGTGCCTAGTGATTTGAAGCAGGTTTCAAGCCCTACATTGAAGATCTTCTAGGAGGGGCCCTTTCCTTTTGGGCTTGAGGAATGGATTAATTGTGGATCAAGGACCCTGGTCTGTGATGGGAAGACTGGTTGGTTATTATTTGACGGCACTACTTTGATGTGTAAAGAATAAGGCTTGGGTAGTAATTTGACCAAGCCACCTAGTGGCGCAGCGGGGAAATGGCTTGACTATGAAGCCAGTGTTTGCCCGGTTCGAATCCCTGCTGGTATGTTTCCCAGACGATGAGAAACACCTATGTCGGGCAGCAGCGATCTAGGAAGATGCTGAAAGGCATCATCTCCTACTGCGCGGGAGGAGGCAGTGGTCAACTCCTACATTCTACCAAAGGCAATCACAGGGCTCTGTGGTCGCCAGGAGTCGAAATCGACTCGACAGCACACTTTATCTTTAGTAATTTGACCACACGGTAGTTCTGTGAAGGTGATTGATTGATATTTGCTTTTTATGGATCAAGCCTTGACAAATTTTCTTTGGGTCTAGGAGCCAGTCCAAAAACTTGGGAGGCAGGTAATGGATACTTGACAAAATTACTGGACTTAGTGATGGAAATTGTGGAAGGGGAAGGGGATATGAGTTTCACTTTATCTCATTTACAACATACTTAGTACAGAAACAGGGCTGCCTGGGACAAATAAATATTTTATTAAATTATTTCTGATTATCCTAGTCTAGATTCTGTGGTAAAATTTCTAGGTGCCATGGCTCCTTGGCGCCTGGGACTTGTTAAGCCCTGTTAGAGATGGGGATCCTTCTCTCTCTCCATTTATTTTTTTAGCAAAGAGAAAGCGGCTTATAAAAATCACCACGTCTCTGTGTCCCCCCCCTCTGTGTGTGGGACATACACTTTTGCATCACAACTTTTGCATCTGTAGTCTCATATAAACCAGATTGGCAGCTCAAGGAAAGGGGTGTTAGGGGACCCCAATGGTTTTGATTTCTTTTTGCCAACCTGTCCTGTTGGTTCAAGATAGTGGCCACTCAAAGTATAAACAACACCTTTTGTCACCTATGTGCTGATAGTTACAAATGCACTTTGGGAGGGGGTTCTGTGTAAGAGTCACTCAGAGAAACAGAAAATAGGTTACTTCAAATTATTCCACTTCCTTTAATATAGGGGTTCTCAAACTTTGGTCCCCAGATGTTGTTGGACTACAACTTACATCATCCCCAGACATAATGGTCTTTGATCATTGTGGCTGGGGATGATGGGAGTTGTAGTCAGTGTTCTCTCTCATTTTTTTCATCTGTGTGCAGAATGAGTTTTGTTCTCCATGGCAGTATCAAGGCAGTGTGTGCACACACGCATTCAGAGTGGGACCTTCCTGATTCAATCTGAGCGGGATCTAAAATTAACTGAGCGGACATCAGAAAATGTATGAGCATGCACACGTCTTAGATGGAACAGTGGTTGTAGTCCAACAACATCTGGAGACCCTAATTTGAGGACTCCTGCTCTAATAGAGTCTTGGCAGTGCATTTCTCCTCCACAGAGAGCAAAGAACAGGATGCCTGCAGAACCTTGGGAGTGATTGTGCATAAAGGTATGCCAGCCTCTAAAGACGTTTGTCATATTTTAAAAACCATTCTAAAGATTTCAGTGAAACTCTTTACTCGTAAAAATGCACAACATCCCAAGCCTTTGATTTAAAATGTCTCTGATCTGCAGATTTGTGGGATAAACCTTGCTTGCCAGCAGCAGCAAGTCTCTTGCTAAAAATGCACGTTGAAGGGATGCTTGAAGGTGTCCGTGGTGTTAAATTTCCCTGCTTTTGTGTTTTGCTTTTTCTGCTTGGGGAAATGAAAAGTCAGATGTGAGTCAATGGCCTGTGTCTAGTGAGGCTCTCCCAGGATCTCCTTCAAAGTTAGCAGGACTGCTCATTCCAGCGTTAACAAGGATTAGTGTGCCTTGGCTGCCTGACAGCCCCTTTCCTGGATGCATTTCTGAAATGCAAGCCGGGGAATGCATCATCCGAAGCAGCCCTCAGAGTGTGCTTTGCTTCCTGTCCGTATTGGCTTCATCATCGTCTGAGAAGTTCGCTGGTGCTCATGAGGCTGCCTTTCCGAACGAGGTAGCTAATGAAAAAGAGAAGTGAACCGGATCGAAGCGGAGCCTCGTCGGTGCCAGACGCACTGCTGCTCCTCCTGGAACTGACAGGAGCAGCCTTCACTGGGTGGGAGGCACACAGCTCTCTTCACTGTCTGCCAGCAGAGGCTGTTCTGGCAACCCTGTGCAGTCGTTCCCTGCGAGAGGAAGCAGCTTGTGCAGAGATGCTGAGGCGTCAAACTGTACTGCACTGCAGGGCATGAAACTGCCTGTTCTCCTTGGCCTCGCTCGCTCAGGGCTTCCGTATCCAGGGCCTCTGCTCTCTGTTGGCTTACCAAAGTCCAGTTGCCAGTGATGCTAAAAAGAAAGCCCATCACTGTGGCTTGTGACTGGGGGGCGGCAAAGAATCATGTGGGTTCCAATCCATGGAGCTAGTCCAACTGTTTGCAGCTGGCGCCTGCGTGAATTCAGAATGGAGGTGTTGGGCTTTATTTTGAACTAGCACCACGTTTGTTGTGGTGATAAGTGAGATGTGTGTTGAGAAAGGGCTATATATCCCCTGCTGACTTGGCAAAGAGGCACCTTTTAACGTGGTGATTCTCTTTATTTAGCGGGGGGGGGGAGTAACTGGCCCTATCCACCCCCAGCACAGTACGGTACCTCAAGTGACTGTTGCTGGTGTCTATCTTGTCTTTCTTTTTAGATTGTCAGCCCTTTGGGGACAGGGATCCATCTTATTTATTAATTATTTCTCTGCGTAAGCCAGAGTGTTTTGGTGTTCATATTAATATTTCTGTTTTAATTGTTATTGGGTTTAATGGGTGTTATTGGGTTTCTGTTTTTAATTGTAAACCGCCCTGAGCCATTTCGGAAGGGCAGTATAAAAATCAAAATAATAATAATAATAAATAAACCTCCCTGAGCCATTTTTGGAAGGGCGGTATAGAAATCAAATAAGTAAATAAATAAATAAATAAATAAAATATATTATATTCCGAGGACCTGGGGGGTAGGATTACCATGAGTAGGTTTCACACACACAGGAACACACACAGGAAGCGGCCATATACTGAGTCAGACCATGGGTCCATCTAGCTCAGTATTGTGTGCACAGACTGGCAGCGGCTTCTCCAAGCTTGCAGGCAGGAATCTCTCTCAGCCCTATCTTGGAGATGCTGCCAGGGAGGGAACTTGGAACCTTCTGCTCTTCCCAGAGCGGCTCCATCCCCTGAGGGGAATCTCTTCCAGTGCTCACACTTCTAGTCTCCCTTTCATAGGCAACCAGGGCAGACCCTGCTTAGCTAAGGGGACAAGTCGTGCTTGCTACCACAAGACCAGCTCTCCTCTGGTGTAGAAGCCTTGCCGGAGACTGGGCCACCCAGTGTAAAGGATGCAGTGTGGTAGCCTTCCATTTATTGCATGCATAACTGTTACTGTCACCCATAGGACTGATTGGCAGGATGGGAGAAAGTAAGGAGGTCCTCTCTGTCTCGGCTGACTCCAGCCAGGGGGGCCTGCTCTTCTGTCTGTAGCACAGGGGTTCTTAAACTACTTCCATCATTTGGCCACTGTGGCTGGGAATGATGGGAGTTGTAGTCCAAGAACATCTGGGGACCCAGTTTTGAGAATCCCTGGGTAGCCCCAATGACCCCAGCTCCTTGGTCACATGAGAATGTGATGGAATCTTGGGGCCTGGGTTGAATTGATTTTTATAAATTAGAAGCTTTGTTCAGACAGCATGTTGTATGGGTGTCCAGATGTCTGCACACTCTTACCTGTTTTTGTGTGAACGACTGTACCTGCATTCATTTAAAAAGTGAACCTGAGTACAGGCCCCTCAAACGCAGGGCACAGATAGGAAGAATACCGCTGTCCCTGTGTTCACAAGAATGTGGCAGGCAGAACCTGCCTAGAACAAGGCATATTTCTGTACTACATTTATATCTGTCTTCCATCGTGGATCTCAAGAAAGGAGAGCTGGTCTTGTGATAGCAAGCATGAATTGTCTCCTTTGCTAAGCAGTGTCTGCCTTGGTTTGCATTTAGATGGGAGACTACGACTACAATGAATATTTTCATACTGCTTTTCAACAAAAGTTCCTGAAGGGGTTTACATAGATACTAGCTGAACCTGCACAGAGCATCTGTGCGCTAGCGCACTCGGCCTTCCCCACCCCAGAGACTTGGCAGGGCGATGGAAGGTCCCCTCACTCGGCCTCCCCCCCGCTCCCCTCCCCCCGAGTCTTTGCTCAGCCTTTTCTCCGCTTCCGCTCGCTGCTCAGCCTTCCCTACTCCTCGTGCTCGCCCCCCTGCCCCAGTTCCCCCTATAAGCTGCCCCATGGCTGTGGAGAGGACGGGCAACGTTGGGGCGCTGGCGGCGGAGATGGCAGTGAAAGCCAAGCCATGGGTCCGCTAGGTTGTGCGTAGAAACCCCACCCCTACATTTTCATTGTTTGCGGCTGCATCAAGGCAGGGGTTGCCGGGTCATATAGATAGATAAATAAATAAATATGGATGCATGTGATTACATGTGAGCTCTGGGATAAGCATCTGCATGCTTGCAAGCAGAAGGTTCCAAGTTCCCTCCCTGGCAGCATTATTATTATTATTATTTTATTATTATTATTACATTTATAGCCCGCTCTTCCTCCAAGGAGCCCAGAGCGGTGTACTACATACTTGAGTTTCTCTTTCACAACAACCCTGTGAAGTAGGTTGGGCTGAGAGAGAAGTGACTGGCCCAGAGTCACCCAGCTAGTTTTATGGCTGAATGGGGATTTGAACTCGGGTCTCCCCGGTCCTAGTCCAGCACTCTAACCACTACACCATCTCCAAGATAGGGCTGAGAGAGAGTCCTGCCTGCAACCTTGGAGAAGCTGCTGCCAGTCTGGGTAGAAAATACTGAGCTAGATGGAACGATGGTCTGACTCAGTATGTGGCAGCTTCCTGTGTGCCTAAGGTAGCAAATGTTGGCTTTACAGGCCATCTCCCATCCAGGTACTTGCAGTCCCGAGCTGCTCAGCTTCAGTACAGCCAGGGAAGCAAAGGTATAGGTCAGCGATATCCAAGGCAGACCAGTGCCGCGGATGGAAGTGAGATGCCTGCCTGCAGAGGAGGGCTGGCCCTCGGAAGACAAGGCATCTCCATTCCAGCTTTTACAGCACTTAACAGATTGCAGCCGCTTTTGGCATAACTGATTCTTCCCTGAGAGTCCTTTGGAATTACTCCTACGCGGGAATACATGTGAAAAGCGTTAATGTCACAATGGAAGCCCCTTGTGGATTTTCTGGAAGAAAACTGCCACTGAGACACTGGGTTGCTGCCAGCCCCTGCTCATAGAACTTCCCTCAAAAATCCATGAAGGCTTCCGGTGTTACTCGGACCGAGCTGTTAGATGGAGTTTGGACGTTCAGATGTAAGTCTGGGGCACACGCCTCCTGTGTGATTTCTAGCCTTTCCCCTTTCCTGAAGGCTTGAAGTAGAGAACAGTAGATTAGAAACATGTACACTGTCTAAGGCTGCGTTCTCATGGCACATTCATGACCATGAATGATCTGGGTTAAAGAGTGAGGAACATAGGAAGCTGCCATATACTGAGTCAGACCATTGGTCTATCTAGCTCAGTATTGTCTTCACAGACTGGCAGCGGCTTCTCCAAGGTTGCAGGCAGGAATCTCTCTCAGCCCTACCTTGGAGATGCTGCCAGGGAGGGAACTCGGAACCTTCTACTGTTCTTCCCAGAGTGGCTCCATCCCCTGAGGGGAATCTCTTACAGATGATGATGATGATTGATTATTATTAATAATAATAATTCGATTTCTATACCGCCCTTCCAAAAATGGCTCAGGGAGGTTTACCCAGAGAAATAATAAATGCATAAGATGGCTCCCTGTCCCCTGAAAGGGCTCACCATCTAAAAAGAAACATAAGACAGACACCAGCAACAGTCACTGGAGGAATGCTGTGCTGGGGGTGGATAGAGCCAGTTACTCTCCCCCTGCTCGGTAAAAGGTGCCTCTTTGCCCAGTTAGCAGGGATTTAGCTAAGGGGACATGTCATGCTTGCTACCACCAGCCCAGCCCTCCTCTTAAATGAGTTAACTATGATTGGGGAGCCCTGCACCCTACCACCCATTAGCAATTTTGCCCTGCACCAGCTTGCTGGCCTCAAAATGATTAAATTGTGTAGTGTGTTGTAGGGATTTTATGGGCCTGATGGAGACCACCAAGGACCTGATGAGATCCCAGAGGTTATATTTGCTGCTCATGATCTATCCAGTCATGAGTGCTGGTCTTATGGTAGCAAGCATAAATTGTCCCCTTTGCTAAGCAGGCTCTGCCTTGGTTTGCCTTTGAATGAGAGACTACATGTGAGCCCTGTAAGATATTCCTCTTAGGGGACGGGGCTGCTCTGGGAAGAGCACCTGCCTGCTGGCATGTAGCAGGTTCCAAGTTCCTTTCCTGGCATCATCTCCAGATAGGGCTGAGAGAGACTCCTGCCTGCAACCTTGGAGAAGCTGCTGCCAGTCTGCAGACAATATGGAGCTAGATGGACCAGTGATAAGGCAGCTCGGGATAAGGCAGCTTCCTATGTTCCACCCAGCTTTCCTACAATATCCACCTTTCACATATCCTTGCAGTTAATCTTTGCTCGAGCTTAAGCAACAGTCCCTTTGGGAGAATGGACTTGCCACATCACTTCTCAAGTGTTGTGAAGGTACACAGACACCTGGGCAGGCTGGCAAGTGAAACATCTCGTGGGCTGGCAGATATTTTGCTTTTATCCACAAGGCTGCCCATGGCTTGCTTCAGTCTCTGACCTGTTCACGGATGTTAATCAGAGGCTAAAATAAGTCCATCGTTGATTATACCAATACTTTTCTTTTGCTTTCTCTCTTTCTGTAGGGATTCCAGACAGTGACCTGCCTTGAGAATGGATGCAGAAGGGTTTGGGGAGCTTTTGCAGCAGGCAGAGCAGCTGGCAGCAGAAACCGAGGGCATTTCTGAGCTGCCTCATGTCGAACGCAACCTCCAAGAGATCCAGCAGGCAGGAGAGCGCCTGCGCTCTCGGACACTGACCCGCACCTCACAGGAGACTGCAGATGTCAAGGCGTAAGTACCTGCATTGCCTGAAGTTTCTAATTAGTAGGTTCACCACAGCAACTCTAGTCACATTTCTTAGAGAGGAAGTTCCATTGAGCTCAGTGGGACGTAGTTCTGAGCAAACATGCATAGGTATATTAGCATAACGTTTTTGAGGCTCATCCGGTATAACTGAGGGTTGTTTCTCCTGGCCATTTTGGCCCGGTAAGGCCACAAACTCCCAGAAATAAAAACTCTTCTCTGGGTGGAGGAGAGAGAATTAAAACCAAACAACCACACAAAACGGCATATATTATAAAGCAATGTTTAAATCAATACATTGTTTTTCATAAATATACATTATCGGTTTTAAATAAATAAATGAACATGTTCTTTAATAACAGATTCTGCAATATTTTTAGAATATTCTTTTAGCATATTGTTTAAAAAGATTTAAATTGTTGTGTTCTAAATTTCTTGTTTTTGTTTTTAACTAATGTTTTAATGTTGTTTTTACCTTGTTGTAAACTGCCCAGAGACGTAAGTTTTGGGCGGTATAAAAATATGTAAAATAAATATGTAAAACAAACAAACAAATAAATAAATAAACAAACGCTAAGTATGAAATCAGCTACAATTTAAAATGATTAAAAAACCTTGGTTCTTAAACAGCAAATGCCAAGCAAAAGATAGATATAAGAACAGATGTTTATGTATAGATTTGTTTTGTCATTACTTAGATCAGAGCTTGACAAATCCCAGATGCCAGGGGAGCCATGACCCTAGATACTTATACTAGACTAGGATATTCAGAGGCAGAATTATTTAATAAACATCTTTGTTTATCCCATACAGCCCTGTCTCTGTTCTGCTATTTATAAAGGGGACAAAGAGAAACCTATTTCCTCTCTTCCTCACTCCCCACAATGCCCATCTCTAAGTAGTTTTCTCCAGTGTCCATTTTCAGGCTCCCACAGGCTTGGGACTGACTTTTGCACGCATGGGGGCTCAAGGTTGACTCAGCCTTCCATCCTTCCGAGGTCGGTAAAATGAGTACCCAGAATGTTGGGGGCAATATGCTAAATCATTGTAAACCGCTTAGAGAGCTTCGGCTATAGAGCGGTATATAAATGTAAGTGCTATTGCTATTGCGATTTAGTCTTCACAGCACAGCATGGTTTGGTGAGACAGGAGTAGCCTTCAAGAAGAGCTGTGCCTCTCCTTGTGAGCATGTTGGTTTCTTCCCTTCATTTTTGGTTTGAGACAAACCACAGTTTGCTGCTCCATCAAAACTGGCAAACTCTGGGTTGGGCTTGCTCTGTGAACCAGGATTGGAAATCACAGATTGAAGTGGGTTTTCAGTTCTGGTTTGGAGGGTGATCATAAAGTGTCGCTTGCCAATTCGTCCATCGTAGCAAAGAGAAACCTTGGCAAACTGTCATTTGTAATCAACTCAAAATGGAAGTGCAGTCAAGGTGAAAACGAGGAGTGGCGGGGCAGGGTGTGAGCCTGTGGCTTGCTCTTGACCCTCCCAGCCACGGTTTGACTTTCCATCTGGATCAGCTCTCAGCAAACAGGTCTCCGCCCCCCCCTCCCCCAGCCCTTGACTGCTTGTCCAGGAGGCTAGCAAGCATTTGATGAAAGGAGTTTGCAAAGTAGATCAGTTAATTGCTTCCTGACTTGTGGTCCAGATGCCTGGATGGGCCATTTGGACAGAGATTTTCCACACACAAAAGTAAATCCAACCTTAAGAACATCAGAACAGCCCTGCTGCACCAGGCTCAAGGAGGCCCATCTAGTCCAGCATGCTGTTTCGCAAAGTGGCCCACCAGATGCCGCTGGAAGCCACAGGCAGGAGTTGAGGGCATGCCCTCCCCCTCCTGCTGTTACTCCCCTGCAACTGGTACTCAGAGGCATCCTGCCTTTGAGGCTGGAGGTGGCCTTTAACCTTATTTCAGTTCTGGTTGTGTGCAGGTTCTAAAAAACACAAACAGAACCCAAGGGAGTTTAACTGTTGGCTCATCAGTGAAATCATTTGAATTAAATAATGATACACATGCGTATTATTTCAGATAGACATAATACTTTGAAAATAATGCATGGTATTAAACATGTTCACCAATCCCAAGGTCTCTGCCGGGATTTAGTGTCCCTTGCAAAGTATCTGTAATTTCAGCCTCCTTCCTTTCTGTTTTCCTCTATAGATCAGTTCTTCTTGGGTCCAGGGGGCTTGACATATCCCACATCTCTCAGCGGCTAGAGAGCCTTAGTGCCGTGACGACTTTCGAGCCTCTAGAGCCTGTGAAGGATACAGATATCCAGGTAAAAGGCTCCAATCCAAGTTGAACAACAATAGGTACTGTAGCAGTTTCCCCAGGCATGAGAGCACCCAGCTTCTGTGCTGCTCACGATGGCTTTGGTCGTGGTATACATTTCCCTCGTCTGCCCCTTAGAAGGAACCTGTGTAGATATAGATTTCTTTTGGAATGGATGGCTGCGAAGTGGTAACAGATGCTAACCTGGTAACAAATAAGGAGAGGGTATATACTCTGCATTCGTATTTAGTGCATTGGGATGAAACATTCTGAGGGAGAGACCGGTGAAAAAACAAAACTCTGTGCCCCAGCTGCTTAGATCTCATTTTAGTCAGTAGAATTTCATCGGCCTAAATCATCCTAATCCTGCACAACTCCTTTGTGCAGCATTGAAGCCAGTCTTGGAGGGAGAGAGCCCCCATTTTTTCAGAGGGCAGAACTTCTGTGCATCCCTCCCTTGCAGCTTCTGGCCATGTGCTGCTTCTCAAAACAATCTAACCCCGAGCAAGCTTGACTGAGTTGGAATCTCCTGCTTGTGATGAATGACAGACTAGGGTGCTGAAGGGATGTGCAGCTGTGATCTCTGAGCTTTAACGTTTGAGAACCCCAGCTGAACGAGTGAGGTGCCAAACGACGGGTGATGAGCAAATGTGATCTCTGCACTGAGCTGAGGTTGGATCCAGAGACCTCTAAGCCTAAAATTCTGGGCCTAAAATTCTGTGATCCCGTGTACCTCTGGTGGGAAACCACACATTGCAATATTCTAAAAAATATTTGCTTGTGGACTGATTCATGCAAATCAAGTCCTCAAGTGCAGACACTGAATTAGTTTTCATATGTTATTTTCAGTGTTGAATTTGAGTTTCTCTTGTACTGAATTCTGAGTATGATAAGCTCAGTTTATCCTGTTTACAACAATATTCCTTTAGTTTTGCTCACCCCTTTCCCACCTCATCTTGCATTGCAGTGGTTGGTGAAGACAGAAGTGAGAACATCCTTGTAAACTTACATTTTCCCTGGAGATCAAAATGCAAGAAACAACAGTGCTCACAGATAATGCAGGCCCATAAACCATTGGCTCAGTAGTTTTGGGTGGCCCAGGATCTCAGCCCAACGGCCTCCTGGTCCTTTCCTGCTAACCAGTGGGGTGTCTTTCTGTCCTGCATCTGTGTGTGTGTTGTTAAACCATACTTTTAAATGCTGACTGGGGAGAGGCATGCCAAATTGCATCTCGGTTAATTATATGAATTATTTAGCAGTAATAAAACCTAGCTGATATAGAAAGAGGATAGCTCCGGAAATGGCTCCCATTAGGGTAATTGGCTAGGAATCTTGCAGTAAATTACAGGAATCTGAGTGGGAAGCTTTGTATGTGCTTGTGTGTTTTGTGGGTATATGTTCTTTGTTTTTAAGATCTTAGTTTTGATAACTTGGAAATTCTTTTGCTGGTTCAAAACAAGATCCCCTTTGCCTGGTGTTCTTTCCCCTCCGGCAGGCAGCCAGCTGTCTGTGGGAGGTGCCTAGAGCGGAGAACAGGGGAGTGATGACCTGTCCCTGTTTTTTAAATTGTATTCAGAGAGCAATTGCATCTGAACATGGAGGTTCTATTTTGACCAATACCTGTTCTTACTGAGAGGTCCTGTCCTCCATGAATTTGACTAATTGTTTTTTAAAGCCATCTAGGCTGGTTGCCATCACTAGATCTTGTGGTTCTGTGTTAGTTATGCATTGTATAAAGAAATGCTTTCGTTTCTTTGTTCTGGACCTAGTGCCTATCATTGCTGACCCTCATATTATGAGAAGGCTAGGGAGAAGCCTTCCCTCTCTCTGTGCAGCCTGTAATTTTATACATTTTTAATCATGTAATTCCTACTCCTCTTTTACACTGTGTTTCTCTCCAAACTAAAAAGTCCTAAACACGTTAATCTTTTCTGGCAGGGAAGGTGTTCAGTCCCTTAATCGTGTTGTTTGCTCTTTTCAATACCTTTTCCACCCCTACAGTATTGTATTTGAGATACTGGGGCAGAAGGAGATAGAGAACTGGAACTACTGTATAGTTCCAGTTCTCCATCTGTATACTGTACATACGCCTTAGGGGGAACAGTGGTCCCCTGTATGGAAGTGGGCTAATAAGGCACTGCAACTGTCTATTTTTGCAGCATAGAACCAGTGGGCAATGTTTGTACAAAGACAAAATGGAGACAAGAAGGTAAAAGATTCTGAAAATTCCAGAATTATTGCTGCTTTTAGCAGCAGTTGCATGCAAATAAATCTGCCTTATATCGAGTCAGACCTTGGTCCATCTAGGCCAGTATTGTCTACACTGACCGGCAGCGGCTACGCCAAGGTTTCAGGCAGGAGTTTACCTGGAGATGCTGCCAGGGATTGAGCCTGGGCTCTTCTGCATGCAAAGCAGATGCTCTACCACTGAACTATGGCCTCATCCTCTAAGGCGAATACCTTACAGCAGCAGTGCTCACATGTAGTCATCCATCCAATTCAAACCAAGGTGAGTCCTGCTTAGCAAAGGGGACCATTTATGCTTGCTGTCTTAAGACTGACAATCCCTTTGAAGAGGACAGTCACCCCTTTTGCTCCTGAGGGGGGAAGCTGTCTCACAGTCTCCATAGAAGGAAATACTGAAACTCAATGGCCCCCACTCAGCAGCAGTTACGCAAAACTGAAGAGCCCTGCTTCTTAACAGTAACTCTTGAAGCTTTAGGGTTGGGTGGAAAGGAACTGGGCCTCAGTACAGTGCTCCCCCACTGTCCACAGATAGAATAAATAAATAAATGTTTGCACATAAAATAAGACCCAAGCTAGAGTAGGGACACCTGTCTTGGGTGCTACCAGGTTTGTATTGCCGCCAGGCTCAGCCGCAGGCTCAGGTAACACGCACACGCTAGGAATACACCGCAGCATTTTGTTGCAGGTCCACTCTTGTGTTCGTGATTTCTGCTTTCCCAGCTGCAAGGCTCAGAACAGAGTCCTTTTGCTCTGTCTGGTTAAATGGGCACAAGACACCAAAAGGACTTGAAAGGTCCGCCAGCAGCAGCACTAACTCAGCAGAAAAAAGGGTTGGAAATTGATTGTATTAAAAGACTGCTCCCCATCCTCCTCGTGGCGATGGGTCTAAAATCCTTTTCTTGTGTTGTGGAGTGACGGATCTGGCGGTGCTACAACTGCAAATTCAACTGCTTGCAAACACAATTTGTCATTGTCATAGTTTACATTTCCAAGAGTACTTTCAAAACATCTTGGGTGCACACCCAAACATTGGATTGACGGTAAAGCAGCCCAGAAAAGGCTGTAACTTTCCTATAACCCAGGGGTTCTCAAACTTGTGTCCCTAGATGTGGTTGGACTACAACTCCCATCATCTCCAGCCACAGTAGTCTTTGTGTTCTCAAACACAAGTTTGAGAACTCCTGATGTACCGCTTCCTTTTGTACCATTTGTTTCATTTTGCATTGACATCACAGTTCAGTTTCACATATTAGTCTGTGTTGAGATCAATTCCCGCTTAATCGGCCTGGAATTAAGGCTGACACATCCCGTAAATGTGAAGTGCATTTGTAATAATGAGAGAGAAAGATGTTTACTGGGGTTGATGTAGTGATACAGCAAAACAACATTCTCTCCTGCTTTGATATCTGTGGCTTCATTATTGCCAGCAAGATGTTGGCTTAATAGCACTATGTAAAATCTGTTCTTTTGAGCTGTACAGTCTCAGTTGCTTCACAGTGGTTAAGTGCACAAGCCCATGCACTCTTTAGCTGCTCAGAAGTGACCTATTTAGTATTTTGAAGTCAATGTGAGTCTCTTTGCTCATTCTGTCATGGGGTTTTGTTTTTTTTAAAACATCTTCTGACACCTCTTTATCCCAGTACATGGTGGAGCCAATGGTTGGATTGTATTTTTCCTCCAAGGAGACCTTTACTGATTCTAGGTCTGGATAAAGACAGGTCCTGACACCGACAGTCTGCAAGTCTAGTCCAGTTCTTGAAGCAACCTCTATATTTGCCTCCATAGCTCTAGGTTTTCATTAACATGTAGTAAAAATGCTTGTTTAGAGTTTTACCTGAATTGTAGAACTTGAGAGTTGGAAGAGAACTTGGAGGTCTTCAAGTCCAACCGCTGCTTCAGTGCAGGTATCTGCAACAGCCTCCCTGATGGATGGCTGTCCAGAAAAACAAAACAAAACTAGCCAGGGTATCTGATTCTCTTGTTCCTTCAACCTTTTGAAAGATGAAGTTGTCAGCAAGGGAAGTCAAGATCCTTTTGAACCTCCCATTCTTAGTAGCATTAGACTTCCAGCAGTCAGGATATTTGATCCTGTCGTAAGGATGCCATTTTGGCCGCAGAATTCACATGATGTATTCCAGGGCCTATTTCAAGACAAGCAAGTCTTGAATAATGATGTTTTATCCCCCAAAGTAAGGATATGCATCTCGGAAAGGAAATTTGTCTGCTGATTTCGTGACAATCTGACCCTATGTATGTTGCCATCGGGGCATTGTAAGTAGATCTCCAGCCCCCCAGCCCCAGAGATTACCCCTTAAAGGAAAATCGATTCTCTTTCTGCTGTTGGGAGATGGTTAGATTTTTATCCATGAGATTTCCCTTGCACTGATAAGCACTCCGTGATGATTGAAGAAGGTGGTTCCCATCTTTTTGGTTCGGAGTTTGGACTGTTAGCTGGGCAAGAAGGGGTTAAAGTGCACACTAAGAGAGTCATTATAATGATATCATCATAGCTTTTTCTGCTGTTGGGAGGTGGTTAGATTTTTATCCATGAGATTTTCCTTGCGTTGATAAGCACTCCGTGATGATTGAAGAAGGTGGTTCTCATCGTTTTTAAAAAAAATATTTTTATTGAATAAGAAAATAAAAGGAAGCAACATGATTGCATTATCATCTCTTGAACTTCCAAAGGTTGCATATGACATATTATTGTTCTCATCTTTTTGGTTCAGAGTTTGGACTGTTAGCTGGGTAAGAAGGGGTTAAAGCGCACACTAAGAGAGTCATTATAATGATATCATCATAGCTTGCCGCAAAAATGGTGGGTGGAGGTGGTGGTAGTGTGGCAGGAAGGCGTGTGCTCCCCGTCGCCTGCCCACCCTCCTGCCCACGACCTCTGCAGCATTCAGTTGTGGCTTTCAGCAGTTGGAGCCGATGGAGGTGGTAGCCAGTTGGGCGGGCGAGTGATGGGGTGGTGGGGGATGCATGGGTGGGCTTTGCGTGGGGTGCCCCTGAGCCTTGGGCTGGCCCTGTGTAGAATCTAGTGAAAAATCCAGGGCTGGGGGGAGAGAACAAAGTAATGTCCATGTAACACATTTAAAGAGGATTTGCTGTGTGAGCTGTGAAACGAAACCGTTTAAAAACAAAGATTCTTAGAAAAGTTGTATATGCCTGAAGTGTATGAAAAGCTTCTTTTCAAAACAGTCCTGTAACCACCCTATTTTCTAAGCAGAGCTCCAAGCTAACATCAAAACGTATACTTAATGCACTTCTGTTTTATTAATCCAAAGAATCTGTAAGTAATTTAGTCTGTTCCCCAACACTTACATCACTGTGGTACCTTAGCAGAATACCATTATACACTTAGCTCTTGTGCATCTTGTATAGTCATACAGAGACTTGCTGGCAGCGAAATAAAGGAACGCTGAGAGAAATAAAAATCATAAAATAAATTCAAATAAGTGGGTCCCCTCATGACAACATTAAATGCCAGTGAGCTTCTCTGTCCACACATCCATGCTCTTCTCCTTTAAAAGAGAAACAACTGAGCACTTCTAGGTTGCAGGCCATTCTGCCCTTGCCATCTGTGAAAGTTATAGAGACACTCAGTTTAAGAGGCTCAATAAACACCGTTCATTTCTTCTGAAAATAGGATTCCACCAATGTCTCAAATAATTATGACAAGCTTACTTTTATTGATATGCCATAGTCAGGAGCTCCCGTCTTTTGCTTCTAAACTGTGGGAAGCATCCAGTCTATGTTAGTCAGGACTAAGAACTAGTGATGTGCAGAACCAGTGATGTGCAGTCATGAATCAGACGGGCTGGTTCGAGCTGTTCGATTATGAACCGGACTGCTGCAAACCAGAGCAGTTTGAGCATGAACCGCTTTGAGCTGCTTCACTGAACTAACCGTTCATATGCTGTGGGTATCGAATTTGGATTGAAATATACTAAACGGTCCATGCACTACCCTACTAAGTTCCATTTAGGGATTAGCTAACAAAATGGTCTCACTGATTTCAGTGGTGCCTGTTAGTGGCTGACTGGTCTGGATGCTGCCCAGTATCAGCACCAAAACGAAAATAGTTTCAAACCAGGGAAATTGAAGGTTGGAACTCAGACCTGCCTATTAACTGACCTCCACATTTGATCTTGTACAGTTCCCTCAATTTAGTGGATGTCTCTCAAAATCAGCTGCAACTGAGCTTGTCAGACTTAATCGAACAGTTTTCCACTTGCTCCCCATGGCATCTATTCAGAGGGTATATTATCATGATGCTGAAAACTGAGGAGGAAAATAGCATTTAAAAAACAAACAAATTTGTGATATTCTCAGGAATGATGAGGTTCTTCTCAAAAGTCAGAATCTCCACATTCTGAGACACAAAAAACCCCATTCTTACTTAAGTTGAGTCAAGCTTATGAATCTTTCCTTGGGGTGCTGATTCAGTGGGAAGGACTCCTGAAATCAGCATTGCTTATGTGTGTCAGCTCTTCAAACAGGACACTAATGCAGTGGGATGAACCCACTGAAAAGTGCCTCCAGTTGGGAGAGCATAACACTTAAAGTCAAGTTAACATCTGCCTATATGTGAGACACCTTGAACATCGTTTACTTTGAGCATGCTGCATGTGAAGGAGTGGTTTGTAACTCAAAAACGTTTTTCGGGTGTGTTTTTCTTTCTTTCTTCTTGATTATTGTTATTCTTTTAAAGGCAGTTAGTCCAGTAGATGGTACTATCCATCTATTTCTTTTATATTGTTTTGGTGCTTTTCAAGAGTTTCTTCCGGTCCCCACAGGGAGATGTTGCAGTGCAGCCCTTGTTACTGGCAGCGGTGGCTAGCGTGCCATTTTTGAAATCTGGGCCAGTTTTGAGATGAGCCATCTCCCCGCTTTGCAGCTTTGATTGCTCCGGAGAAAGTGCTGGCACATCCAGAACACAACATTGCTTCTCAGGGGCTGTAGTCTCACAAAATGTGCTGGAGCTTTTGTTCCTGTGCAGTGACTAGCACTTACATGGCGGTTGAGAGTACATCTCTTCCTTCATCTCATATTCCTGAGGCAATGCATGCTGGGTCTGGGCCCTGAACAGTTACGGAAAGAGAGAGGGTCATAAGGCTCAGTATAAAACAGGCATCTGCAAATCTACCTGCAAGCTCACCAGTTGAGTGGCAAGTGCTCCCAGCCCTCTGGTGGGCAGGATACCCAGCACCACACAGATCTCCTCACCAACTGTCTCATTTGAACATAAGAAGAGCCCTGCTGGATCAGGCCCAAGGAGGCCCATCTAGTTCAGCATCCTGTTTCGCACAGTGGCCCACCAGATGCTGCTGGAAGCCACAGGCAGGAGTTGAGGGCATGCCCTCTCTCCTGCTGTTACTCCCCTGCAACTGGTACTCAGAGGCATCCTGCCTTTGAGGCTGGAGGTGGCTTATAGCCCTCTGACTAGTAGCCGATGATTGACCTCTCCTCCATGAAGTTATCCAAACCTCTCTTAAAGCCATCCAGGTTGTTGGCTGTCACCACCTCTTGTGGCAGAGAATTCCACAAGTTGATTATGCATTGTGTGAAAAAGTACTTCTGTCTGTTGGGTCCTAGATTTCCTGGCAATCAATTTCATGGGATGACCCCTGGTGCTAGTGTTCTGTGAGATGGAGAAGAATTTATCTCTATAATTTTATAGAGAAGAATTTATCTCTATTTGGAATCCTTTCTGAGCAGTAGGAGAGGCTCCTACAGTTTCTTACCATCTCCATCTCCCAGGGCACTTCACAGAGACCCGCTTCTTTCCCAAGTCTTCTGACTATGTGCCAGAAAAGGATCTGAGGGAAGAGAGAGGGTTGGTGGTGGCCACAAATAATGGCCAGCTAGTGAGCTCAGCCTAAATGTGTGGATTCCTGTTATACAGGCTCTGTATTTCTGGTTGCTCAGTGCTGGTGCAACACATCTGTGAGGAAGCACCTTCCGGTCTTGTGGGAGCAGCTCCTTGGCTAGGCCCGGCCGCAGGACTGAGTCCCGTGCTGCTCCTGCCGCTTGTGGAAATGGCAGAAGCGAAGAGATCTGCACAGCGCAGGATGTCGCTCTTCCCTCCCACACAACCACCTTCTTCTTTCTTTTTGGAGAGGAGAGCTGGTCTTGTGGCAGCAAGCATGACTTGTCCCCTTAGCTAAGCAGGGTCTGCCCTGGTTGCATCTGAATGGGAGACATGATGTGTGAGCACTGGAAGAGATTCCCCTCAGGGGATGGAGCCGCTCTGGGAAGAGCTGAAGGTTTCAAGTTCTCTCCCTGGCAGCATCTCCAAGAGAGGGCTGAGAGAGATTCCTGCCTGCAAGCTTGAAGAAGCAGCTGCCAGTCTGTGAAGACAATACTGAGCTAGAGGGACCATTGGTCTGACTCAGTATATGGCAGCTTCCTATGTTCCTATGTTCACCACCGCCATCCTCACTGATCCTGCTCGAGGAGGCATATTGAGATCAGCCAACATCCCTGCATCTTTGCCTCGAGTGGGGGTGGAGAGAGACTTGGCTAAGCTCTGGGCATCTTTGGAGATGCTGAATTTTGTCCTCATTGGCCTGATAACATAGAGTTGCCTGTGGGAGCATGCTTCTCCCAGGTATGTCCTGTGCTTTTCCTGCTTGCTACTAATGGTGCAGCGGGGAAATGATTTGACTAGCAAGCCAGAGGTCGCTGGTTCGAATCCCCGCTGGTATGTTTCCCAGACTATGGGAAACACCACTATCGGGCAGCAGCGATACAGGAAGATGCGGAAAGGTATCATCTCATACTGGGCAGGAGGAGGCAATGGTAAACCCCTCCTGTATTCTCCCAAAGACAACCACAGGGCTCTGTGGGCGCCAGGAGTTGACACCGACTCGATGGCACACTTTACCTTTACTGGTGGTAAGGGGTATTATTATTATTATTTCTTGTTTACACAGTCAGACAGGTCTTATTGACTGGTTTGTTTTATCCAGACATCGAGTCCTTCCCAAGGACCTGGGATGGCTGAATTTTATTGTCAATTGTTATAGATATCGTCGCAGAATATAGGCTGTTCCCAGTAAAGCTGCTTTTTATTATTTTTGTTGTTGTTGTTGTTGTTATTTACATTTATATTCTGCTCTTCCTCCAAGGAGCCCAGAGCAGTGTACTACATACTTGAGTTTCTCTTTCACAACAACCCTGTGAAGTAGGTCAGGCTGAGAGAGAAGTGACTGGCCCAGAGTCACCCAGCTAGTTTCATGGCTGAATGGGGATTTGAACTCGGGTCTCCCCAGTCCTAGTCTAGCACTCTAACCACTACACCACGCTGGCTCTCATACACCATTCTGGCCTCAGGTATATAGCTGTGGGTGTGCGGAGAGGCACAAGTATCTCCTCTTTGTGAAGACATTGCCCACCTCAGTGCTGCAGAAACACAGCCATCCTTCTGAGGTCTCTGAAATAGGCTTGATGCCTGTCCAAAATGCAGACGTGGGCACACTAATGCACTTTATGAATATTTCAGCCGCCGTTCTTGGTTCAGAACACAGTCTGTCACTTCCAGAGGCACTCAGCAATACTTCTCAGGTTTCATCTTGTTGAAACCTTTGCTAAGAATAAGAGCTTGCCATTTCCTGCTAGAGCAGAACGTGCCGGACCAGAGCCATTTACTTCCTTGCTTCTGGACGTTATGCTCGAGTTATTAGGTACAAATGGATAAAACCTTAAGGGCTGAAGCCTTGCATCCATAGCTCCTTGCAATGGGTCTGTGCCAGGTGGTCAGCATGAGAAGACAAACTGCCTGAGCATTGCTTGTTTCTATTTCTAATTTATAACTTGTAAGTTGAAGATGTCCAATGTAATGCGTGTTCCATTTTAACAGCTCTTAAGTCCACTGCACTCTGTAAAATAATAATGAGATTCCCACTTACTAGACCTCGGCAGTATAGAGATGTAGTGCTTTTTGCCACTGCAAGAAGACACATGGTTTGCGTAACAGATGTGGCATCCTTTCTCCTTAATTCCTTCTACACCAAGTTGCATGTTTGCATTCATGCTAGCTGGTGTGTAGAGTTTGGCTTCCCCAAAATCTGGCTATAGCCATTGAACTGGAAGACCCTGAGTTACCACGACAAGACATTCAAGCAAAAGAGGAGGCTTCTGGCTCTCATGATTCAGGAAAGAAGCTTGAATGTTTGGGAGTTGTAGTTCAAACAACAGCTAGAGAGCCAAGGTTGCTCGCCCCTGCTGTAGAACATAAGGTATCCCCATAGTTAAGGTACTTGCTTGCTCTGGGTAGCCTTGCTTCTGGGCTAATAGTCTACCAAGCCCCGTCACAGGTGGGCTAGTGAAATGGTTTTAATGCTTTTGTGCCTTTCTAACAAGTTCCATGTTGACTTCTTGATTTCCAACTTTTTCTTAGTCATTCATCGGCATCCATGGGACTCGCAGTAATATTCGACTGCAGGGGTTCTCCAGTAGGGTCCCCAAATGTTGCTAGACTACAACTCCCATCATCCCCAACTCCCCAGATGGGAGCTGCAGTCTAACAACATCTGGGGATCCTACTTGGAGAACTTCTGCTCTATTGGGTGGAAGTATCAGATGCTTTCAAAATGGTATGAGGGGAGATGGAGCTAATTTTCTCCCCCAACCGTCCCTCTTCCCCATTTGCAGTTGGCATTAAAAAGTTGGACTTACACCTTGAGTTGAGGGGCATGGTGTTTCCTGGAGAAGCAGTGCTTGAACTAAACCTTCTGTTGTGGCTCGCCCCTGCCCCTTTTTCTGCTTGCTAATCTGCCATGCTAATTTAACATACTGCCCTTCTTATTTTTTTTCTCCTGTTGGTGGTAGCTGCATGGCATAGGATAACAACAAACTTCTATCCTGTGTTAAAGCAATGTATGGACTAGAAAGGCAAATCTCTTTGATAGCAGTGAAAAAAAGTTGCGTTTCAGTTCTGCTCAATTCTGCTTTGTTTGAAGTTGAGGTTGGGCCTTTATCGGAGAGCAGATTTCAAAGCATGCATTGCAACTTACCGTAATAGGGAGGCATTGATTGTTGACTTATTTGTAGATGCTAATACAGAGCCGTTTCCTCACTCAGTGCCTTGAATGTCCATTAAGGTTTTGGATTTGGGCCAGTAAGTTCCACCGCTGCAGTTTCTAACATAAGCTGGGCCATCTGTCCAAGAGCACTAATGTGGGTTTAATTTTAAAAGCAGGTGAAGCTTGCAGTTTATTTTCTTTTAATATTTATTATCCTGCATGTACTGGGAAGGAGAGCTCTTTAATGTATCTTCTTCAGGTTGGAAAAGAAGTGGCAAGTAGAAAACATGAACATCCTTATGATCTGTGGATCACTGCATAAAGACCTCCCTCTGGTCAAATTTCATTTTCCTTCTTTTAATGTATTTCCAAGCATAACCTGTGGTGTTAACAAAACTCATGCTTGGGGTGTTGACAGTATGAAATTGATGTAGAGGGGGCTCGTTCCTGGGTCCACTTAAACAATCAGTCAGAAACAAGGATTGGCAATTATTGATGTTTTATTGCTTCTGCAGTCAGCAATAGGTAATCAGTAGGCTCTTGCTCTCAAACCGATTACAGTTTGGTTACAGGTGCACCTTACATTTATACAAACAATCTAGATGGTGCTGACACTCTAGACATAGTATGGTGGTACAAGTATCTAGCACGCAAGTGAACGCCTGATTCATTGTTCATCAGGTGATTACTCCTTATTTGGTTAGATCCTGTTTTCTAGCCTGGGAACCTTAGCTGTGTTAACAAGCTTCATGGATACAGTTTAGCTAGAGAGAGATAATGACGCTAATCATGAGAGGCAGTGATGTCCCTAAGTTTGGGCTAGGTTACTTTAAGTTAGAATGAGGTCTTCTAGGCAAAAATGGAGTTTCTTTGGTTTTCTAAGCACATCAATAGCATCACCTTAATTGGCTGACCGGAATGAGAATGAGCCTTACATTTTTGTCAAGTTCCCTTTCAACTTCCACTTGTAAGCCTCCTGTTATGTGGGAGATGGGAGCCTATTGCATTAACTTGACATGGTAGCATCAAATAAGATCCTCCTGGGTTTTGCCCAAGGATTGAGTCCCTGTTTACAGGGGAAAGTTATAGGAGAAAATCCACACACATATACCCTTCATATACCATATGGATAGCATGCATATTTTAAAAAACTTAGGTGTCCATTATTGCATAAAAAGGAGCCCTTAGACAAAGGAGAAAGTAAGTGGGAAGGCAGATTGTATGAAGGAAGATCTTATAAGTGCAGTGGAAATAAGAGGGAGGGCAGAATACAGAACACTTTTGGTAGGCATTTGCAAATATAGCTCTGAAAGTGGCATGATGTAAGATTTTTCACAGATATAGTTGTATTCAGAAATGTGTTATAGACCACCTATATTAATGTTTCTGCCAGTTTTATTTTTAATGTGCACAAACCTGAGTTTAATCTGTGATTCTATTGTTTTGTGCAACTCCATTCAGAATGTAACAAAAACTCTACTAATCCTCAGTAATGTGGTATGTTTTGATACTACAGGGCTAAAATGCAAAACATTAGCGCCTTAAATTGGGACAAATTAGTTTGCCAAATTAAAAACGGGTATAACGCTGTCCTGGTGAATGCCATGGCAGCCTCAGCAAGGCGTAACTTTTCCGCCTTGCGTCTCTCACGGTTGCAGTTCTCCTATGCCATTCTGTCAGTCTGTTCCAAGCTCCGGGAGTGGCATACTGTTGGACTTCTTCCAGGAGGGGGTTACCAACAAGTTAATCCAGCCTATTTACATTCCCCTACTGTTCTACGCCCTTTTCTTCTGGTGGGTCTGCCGCACTTGCCTGCTTGTGTCATGACTGTCAAAATAAATAAAACGATTAAAGCTACAAGCTAACTTGGCTTTTCACTCTCCAAAGCCCTGTGGATGATCAAGGATGTCTGATCAAACAAGAGTGGTGTTTACAGCACATTTTGTTTGGTATGGGGCAGTTTTGAGGGGAGACGGTAAACTGGAAAAAGATGGCACTTCTTGTGCCTCACAAGTTCAGTGGTGAGGTGGGGGGTTGACAAGTTGGCCGGTGCTTGTAAGCTTTGCTTAGGGGTGGCTTCATGCTTCTTAATGATAAACAGTGTGACTCAATGGTTGGAGCGGTGATCTTCACTATTTTTCAAGTGAGGGCCACTTTTTGCAAACAGTCTTCAATGCAAGAGCCGTTTCCCACTGTGCTATCCTCTGCACAGTACTGCACTCAGTGCTGAAAGGGCCCTTTAAGAGAGATGGAGCCCTCTCTTAAGAGCTCTGTGGGGAAACCCTGAAGAAGGGCTGTGCTTCCCCAGAGGGCCAAGACACAGTGGCCCACCAGATACCTCTGGGATGCCACACAACCAGGAGATGAAGCCATGCCCTTTCTCCTGTTCCTGCTTTCCTGCAACTGGGACTCTGAGGCACCCTGCCTCTGAGCTTTGAGGAAGCCTATAGCCATCAAGACCAGTAGCCACTGAGAGACCTGTCCTCCAAGAATTTGTCCAAGCCCCTTTTAAAGCCATCCAAACTGGTTGCCATCACCACATCCTGCTGTCGCCTCTAAAGGTGCCACTTGGGTTTCATTTGATGATTTATTTTAAAGTGTATTTTTAAAGGCATTAAATGCTTCAGCTTTTTGAATGAACTCTTTGTGGAGAATTATAACCATCTAATTAGGATCAGTGCTTTGATCTCTTTTCTGAATGAGGCAAGCAAGCAGTTTATTTTGTAGTTTGGAGTAACACTTCTGCTTTATAAAAAGAGAAGTTGCACCCCTCTCCCAGAAGCAGTAACAGCCTGCTTTGGGCGGAGACTTTTCCACCAGCATTGTTTGGCAGGACCATATCAGGCTCGGCCCATGGTGCTTAGCGACCCCATCATATAATGCAAGAGTTCCCAGCCTGTAGTCCGTGAGTCAGGCCCACAAATTTTGATCATCGGCTCCATCTCGCAGGGCGAATGTTTATTGAGATTTTTGACAGTGTCTGTGTTGCACTTTGTGTTATCACCCCTTCTTTATCCACACCCCCAAAGGTTTAGGATAAAATTGCAGTTGTTTTAGCACAGAGAAAAAGGTTAGAGTAAGAATGAACAAATGGTTGGACTTTCTCCATGGAGTGATCTTTGGAGGACATTCCTGCCAATTTTCATTTCCATTCCTCTGACAACATCGACATAATTTTATAGTAGCTTTTGTGTGTTTAAAACTTTTAAAAGCTTTAAAAACACCACTGCAAATGTGGCCACTGCAGGGCCGATGGTCAGGGCACACTGAAAGCTGAAAGTCTCGCAATGCTAACATATTCATTCATTCATTTGATAAATTTGTATCTATCAATTTGTATCTGCCCACTGCTGAGGTCTCTAGGAAGTTTACAGCATAAAACAAACCAAGAATAAAACAAATCAAGCATCTAACAGTTAAAACATAAAACCAGATTAAAATATCCATACAAACACCAAAAAGCTTGGCTGAAGAGATGTGTCTTCAGCTGTTTCCTAAAAGTCAACAGAGATGGAGCAGCTCTAATCTCAGCAGGAAGTGCATTCCACAGCCCTGGGGCAACCATAGAGAAGGCAAGCCTTTAAGTCGCCACCAGATGAGCCGGTGGTACCCTCAGACGAACCTCCCCTGAAGATCTTAATAGGTGGCAGAGTTCATAACGAACCAGGTGTTCTCTTAAATACCATGGGGCCCAAGCCCTTCCCATCTCTAGGGGTGTTGTAGACCTTATCAAAAATCACAATGAACATCCCCTGCCCCACCATCCTGCCGATGGTACCGATCAGTCCAGCTGTCTCATATACTACTTGAGTTCCCAGCTGCGTGTTGGACTACAACTCCCGTCATCCCATCATGATAGGAGTGGTAGTCCAACAACATCTGGGAACCCAAGACTGGAAATCCCTAATGCAATGTGGGCAGGATTTACTGGCAAAGGTGGGTGAGGCTGTGTCTGCTAGACAGAACAGCCCTGCTTTGTGCTGCTTCACAAAGGATGTCCTGGGCCAGTGTGGACAGGACATTGACTCTAGAGTTGCCACTCACAAGTCATAAGGGCATTTCCCTTGCCTTTTTATTGACTGTTCTGTAATCCCCCCCCCCACCTGCCCAATTTTGCAGTCAGTATTTATAGAGTAGTGGAAAATCCATGTAAACAAATTGTTCTTCAGGTATTAAGCCGATGTGTTTGCTTTAATAAGGTCCATAAATATGAAGCACTCATTTATGCTATTGATTATTGTGTAGCATATTATGCGCCAACATATTTCAGCACAGTTTGGTTTTTAAGAGACTAGGGAGGGGAAAAAAAGAGGGCATTACCATATAGCGTTTTAATTTATACAGTGGCAACGGCTATTTATAGGCTTAAATAATTACAATGCCAAATTGGGTCACCCTGCTCTACTTCTTCTCTTACTTGCTGTTGCAAGAGATAATAAACTATCTGCAGGAGGGTGAATTAATACATGTCTCAGTAGACCTGAAAGGGCAAGGATTTGATTGTGTCCCGCACACCCTTTTTCTAATTTAAAACGTTTTCTATTAGAGAGGTGGGGATTTGGTCTCAACCTGTGGGCATAAGCCCCCTCATCTGCAAGGAGAGAGGCCATCTCTGTTGTGAATCATAGACAAAAGCCTTGTTTAAGCCACGGGTTTTCTCAGTTTCATCATAGAGGTGGTTTGGGTAGGCAAAAAGGCCTGAGTCAGTCCACTTCAGAACTGAGTTTGGGTGGTGACTGGGCATACTTTGTCTAGAGTTGGAAGATGTTTTCTCTGACGTAGGAGCTCAGAGGTCAGTAGCTGTCTTGCCTTGGCCAAGCAAACAGGCTGTAGTGTGGTGATCCAGCACAGGTCGGCAGGTGGAGGGCCAGAAGCAGGAGATGCTGTCAAGGGTGGCCCAAGGTTGGGTACCCAATCAAGCAAATGAGGGACAGAGAATCAGAGGCAGGAAGTGGGCCAAGGAAGGGTTGGGTGCCAGATGACATGGAGAAAGCAGATGTCGCCAGCACTAGTCTGATGGCCCGCTACTGAAGTAGGGTGTAATGAAGTAGTCTACATAGCTACTTGAGGCAACAAGTTGCTCAGACACAGGAGTATAGGAAGCTGCCTTATACCAAGTCAGAGCATTGTTCCATCTTGCTCAGTGTTGCCTTCACTGACTGGCGGCAGCTCTCCAAGGTTTCAGGCAGGAGTCTCTCTCAGCCCTACCTGGAGATGCGATCCCAGGGACTGAAACTGGGACCTTCTGCATGCAGAGTGGATGCTCTTCCACTGAGCTACAGCCCCATCTCTCCCAGCCGACAGTGCTCACATGGACTCACCCATCCAAATGCAAACCATTGGGCAGACTCTGGCAGGGCAGACTCTGCTTAACAGGGCAGGATCCAGGAACCAGGGCAGACTCTGCTTAACAAACAGCAATTCATGCTTGCTACAACAAGGCCAGCTCTCTTCTCCAATAAATCCTTGTTATGGAGGGACCCAATGACCCCAACATGATCATTTGGAGGCAGGGTGTTTTTTATAGAAACTGAATACGTCTTCCCTGTTTTTATCACCTGGTTATTATTTAAATGAATAGTCTTTGTTGGAAAATTCTGCGAATTACAGAGAAGGTTTACACAACTGTGTTTTAAGGGGATGCTCCTGCAGATGGCGACCCAGATTCTGCTTGCATCCCTCCAGTCAAGCCCACTACTGCACGGAGCAGATGGCTTTATTGAAAGAGGGGAACCGTGGTGGACTCTCCTTCACTGGAAGTTTTCAAACGAAGGCCAGATGACCATCTGTCATGGAATTGGGGGTTGGATTATGTATTGTCTTATTAAATAATTTTTTTTGGAAAAGAAATTCAATTTAATTGAAATTCAAATTTTAATGTGTTTTTATTCATTGAAATTTGTATCAGTTTTTTTTTAAAAGGAATTGGGGGTTGGACTGCAGGACTTCTGAGGTCTCTTCCAACTCTAAAGTTCTATGATTCAAGTAAAACTTGAAACATGTTAACTGCACATAAATGAAAATTTGGGACTACGCAGTATAGTGGTTGGCTCAAGAACTGGACTTGAAGACTGCCTTTACTGAGGACCTGCCTTTATCAAGACCTAGAACCAGTCAAGATCTTCTTGGAGGAGAACTATGATCCAGCTGTTGGCTCCAGCATGTACTGGTATAAGGGAGAATCATAAGATTAAAACCCAAAATCTCATTACAGAATGAGCAGAGAGACCCACGTTGACTTCTAAATACTAAATAGATTCTTTCGGAACAGCTGGAGAGTGCATTAATCCCTTGTGGACTTAAACCACAGAGAAGCAACTGGAAATCTACAGCTCAATATAACAGATTTTATGTAATGACATTAAGCCTGTCATCTTGCTGGCAGTACTGAAGCGACAGACTTCAAGGTAGAAGAGAGTTTCCTTCTCTGAACACTGGATTGTACTAGGAGGCCTCCAAGATCCATAAAGCAAGTTCTTTCCCCTCAGTAACCACATGGTGAAATTTTAGGAAAGGCTCTCACCCCAACATTGCAGTAAAATTGCATGTAATTTGCAAACATACAGGGATGCTTTCGCTTACCATCACATGGCTGCTGACAGGAAGGCTCTCCTTACTGCAGCCATTTCTTGGGGTCATTTTGGAGATGTATCGGCCCCAAATGAAGGGTGAAAACTGACCAGATTTAAGTGCCTTCTGCATTTGTGGGAAGTATTGGTAATTTGGGGCTTGATTTCCACTGTAGTTAACATACTGTTGGATCATGTCAGAAGGATTCTTCTCAGTCTCCTCTAACAGTGGAGTAGGACCATTAGCAATCTTGCTATGAACCACAGGAACTGAAAGGGGGATGGTAGTTAGACACATTATGCTGCTGGCAAGCCATTTGTGATCAAGAGGGAGGCAATTCTTTCTGACCGCCTCCCCCTCCTGTCAGGTTCATCTCTCTGCTTCTCTCTGTTAATCTGTTTGAGGTTTCTGCCTGTCAGATGCCCCTGCAGCTTTTTGCCATGATTGGTTTGGGTCAAACTGAATTTCCGACATTTTAAAAGCATGAAAAGGCTGTTGAAGAACTGATATGGACTTTAACCAAGTGTCCGAATGCAGCCATTGAGAGACCATTTTGAAGGAGACCAGAACAAGTAAGCTGTCTCAGGGGTAGAGTGGACTCTTATTAAAATTAGTATTAAAATGGTGTAATCAAGAAGTTCTCAACCTCGGGTCCCCCTTGGGTTGCTGGACGACAACTCGTACCATGACTGTTGACCCTTGTGGCTGGGGATGGTGGGATTTGTAGCCCAACAATATCTGGGAATCCAGGTTTGAGAACCCTTGGTGTAATCCGCATTTGTAGCCTGGGGCTAGGACTGTCGCTCAGGGGCAGAGCAGAAAGTCCCAAGTTCCCTCCCTGGCAGCATCTCCAGGTAGGGCTGGGAGAGACTCCTGCCTGATGCCTTGGAGAAGCCGCTGCCAGTCCGTATAGACAATCCTGAGCTAGATGGACCAAGGGTCTGACTCAGTGTAAAGCAGCTTTGTATGTCCCTATGGTCCGCTATAACTAGCCTTCCTTGTTCAGTGGGGCAGCCACATTTGTGGATGAGGCCATAGCTTCGTGGCAGTGCGTCTGCTTTGCATGCAGAACCCCCGAGAGCCTTTGAGAGTCAGTGTAAACAGTACTGAACTAGAGGGACCAAGGGTCTGAATCTGTGTTTCTGTTACTACCTTGCCCTACAAAGAAGGTTGTATTTTCCCTTCCTCCTTGAGATGCTTTTAAAATGGTGATCTCTTGAAGTAGATAGTTTAAGCAACCTTTTTAGGAGATTGTTTTGGGGCAGCATCCTGCTAACTTGGCAAAGAGGCACCTTTTGGGAGTGGTGATTCTCTTTACTTAGCAGGAGGAGAGCAACTGGCCCTCTCCGTCCCCAGCACAGCACCCCTCCAGCGGGATGTGAGCCCTTTGGGGACAGGGGAACCATTTTCTTTATAGATCTATATCTTTGTAAACCGCTTTGGGAACTTCTGTTGAAAAGTGGTATATAAATATGTGTCACGTCGTCATATAACCATCCAAGAGGTTTCACTGTCCATGTTAAAGAGAGAGAAGAAAATTGGAGACTTTGGGGTTTGATTTGGGGTTCTGGATTTTGCCCAGTATAGTAGTGTGGATGCTATTAATGGAGTTTGCTGTTTGGGCAGATTAGGGAGCATTGCAAGGATTGGGCTAGCCCAGAGGTTCTCAAAACTGGGTCCCCAGATGTACTTGGGTCCACAGCAGTGTTCCCTCTAACAGGGATTCCCAGATGTTGAGGACTACAACTCGCAGAATCACTAGGTGCAGTCGCTTTTTCTTGGGGATTATGGTGGTTGTAGTCCACAACATCTGGGAATCTCTGTTCGAGGGAACACTGGTCCCCAGTGGTGTGGCTGGAGATTATATGAGTTGAAACCCAACAACAGCTGGGGACCCACGTTTGAGAATCCCTGAGCTAATAGCATCATTCCTGCTCCTGCTTTCTTGCATGGGTGATGTGCATCTTGGGATTTCTTGCTTCTTGGGATTCTGCTCTTACGCCGGGTGTGTTATAATATAAACACTGTTAATTGAGAAATGGGGTGTGAATGAAAGCGAACCAATCCTGCTGGCTCACTGTGGCAGCATGCAAAAGCCTCTCACCCCAAAGGCATCATCCCTTTGAACCCTGAGAGCCACTTTAATGTAGCTTTCATTTGACATCTGGTGGGAAGTGCCTGTCCTTGCAGTGTGAGGCTGCACTTTTTCCAAGAGAGATTCCAGCTTGGCTCTGCTGGTTCCCTCTGCCGTTGCCTGGGGAAGGTGTGTGTGTGTGTGTGTGTAAGTGTAAGTGTAAGCAGGCCAGGTTCGCCATCTGAATTAAGAACCCAAAGGTGGGACTGCATAATGATAGATTTGCAGTGTGGGTTGCGGAAGGGTTTAATGAAAACCTGCTAGGCTTTCATCCTGATCGTGCTGCCTCCTCCTGCGGTTGAGGCACAAGCACAGGCTGCATGGACCACACCGCAGATGGAACAGTTTTATTCTGCTCTTTCGAAAAGCAGGGAGAAAACCGCCTTCCGTTTAGCTCTGTGGGGCTCTGGGAACCTCTGGGGCTGAGGGAGCCCACCCCTTTCTGTGAAACATGCCGAGGCTATTGATTTCATTGCAGTGGGGAGGAGGATGGCTACTTAGCAGTGGTGCGGGAGGGGAGCCTTGTGCCAGTTTTTCATGCTCTTCTACTACACAGGGTGATGCACTTAGTTCCTTTCCCCTTCTCCAGATCATTTTAAAGCAATTTGCAACTCTCTGTCAGCCAAGCCTTTTTCCCTTTTGAGCTGCTCTTCTAAAGCCATTCTCCACCCCTACCCCCTTTTTCTGTGCTATAACTGAAAAGGCTTTGAATGTTCACACCACCTCTTAAATTTGGGGGAATGGGGGGGTGGGGGGGACACCCCCGTACAATTTCCTAGTAGGCCAAACAATGCCTTTTGGGATAATGGACACTTGTTACTCTTTGTTTGATTACATCTCAATTATCACTTGATGGCAAGAGCACAATTAATGCCCTGGGTTGTTTGTTAAAAGGCTCCTAATTAAAAGCCGTTCTTGCTGGTGCCTCCTGTGTGCATAAAAGCAGGCATTCTGTCAGATTGCTGAACTCCGAGTGAGCTCTCCATTCAGCCTGGCAAATGACACCATTCATGGGGCAGGGGGGCTTCCTGGCAGAACCAGCCCAGCCCAGGCTAGAGCCAATCTCCGCTGCTACTGGAAGGAGGACACTTTTCTCCCCACCCGGTCACTGCAGGAAGGGTGTCCCGCTCTTCTTTATACGACTTGTCTACACTGCAGCCTCCCACACCACAAACCAGGCAAGCCTCGGTTTGCAGAACGGTCGCCCCCTTTAGACCAGATCGTCATCGCCTCTAATTTCTGGCACACTCAAATGGGAAAAGGCTCCGTTTAGTTTATGCCATAGTGAGCTAACCTTTGCCAGCAAAGTCTGCCTCCAGGCACTGATAACTAGGCACTGTTAACTAGGGGTCGTCCCCCCCTTCTTCAGCTGCCTCCGTATTTAGGACCTGAACAACCTTGCAAATATGTCCGCACAACTTCCTGGCTCATCAGAATATTTTGGTGGAGGCTGTCTGAACACACATCCCATTCATTCGTTTGGATTTACAGCTCTGGTGAGAGTTGCTTGACCCAGTGATGTGTAGATTATATCTACATATAATCCAGCATGGGGGCTCCCTGTGTTACCTTGGATCCCCACATGGTGTTGGATCTTGGGTGACTTCTGGAACTTGAGACTCCAGATGGTGTTGGACTACAACTCCCATCATTCCTGGCCACAATGGCCAAAGGCTTTTGGGAGTTGTAGTCCAATAGCAACTGGGGACTAGTATTCCCTATAACAGGGGTTCCCAGGTGGTGTTGACTACAACTCCCGTAATCCCCAGCTGCAGTGGCATTTGGCTGGGGATGATGGGAGTTGTAGTCAAACACATCTAGGAATCCCTGTTACAGGGCACAGTACTGGGGACTCAAGGTTATGGCAGCTAAATGTTGGTGGATTTGTTCCTTTCTGTAACTCTCGGAGAGACCATAATACTCCTGTGTTCACAGAGCTACACTGGGTGCTGATAAGTTTCCGGGCAAAATACAAGGTGCTGGTTATTACCTATAAAGCCCTAAACAACTTAGGTCTTGGGTTTTTAAGAGAATGTCTTCTTCGCCCTGAGCCCCATTTCCCATAGAGATCTTCTGGAGAGGTTTGTCTATGGTTGCCAGTGGCTCGTCTGGTGGCTACTCGGGACGGGCCTTCTCCATTGCTGCCCCTGGGTTTGGAATGCACTCCCTCTTGAAATAAGAGCCTCCCCATCTCTGGTGACTTTTAAAAAGGCACAGAAGACATATTTGTTCACCCAGGCTATTATTTAGATTTATAGTTTTAATACTTTTGATGTTGGATTTTAAATGATTTTAATGTTAATGATTTTAATATTGAAATGATTTTAATTGTAAACTGCCCAGAGATGCAAGTTTTGGGTGGTATAGAAATATGTCAAATAAATAAATAAAAATAAAAATAAAATAACTCTCTTGGCTCTGTTCTGTTTCTAATGAGCACGCTGGATTATCTGCTCCCCAGGCTTTTCCATGCCTGTGTCTCTTGATCCAGTTCGCCAGAAGCAGGTCTCACTTTGGTCCACTCCTTTGGAAGGAAATGACTCTGAGCTGCTCCCGACAACTCCTTCTGAGGAGAACCTGAAGAATTGCCCCCCAATTTCATGCCCCTACATCAAGGGATGCAAACTGATTATGTCCTTCCGGCAGATGTTGGCCTACAACTCCCATAATCCCTGGCTACTAGCCATTGTGACTGAAGATGATGGGAGTGTTAACCTAACAAGAGCTGCCCCTGCTCTACATGGTCATTCCTCAGCACAAAAGGGGGAAAGAACTACAACTACTAAAAATGCTGCTCTTGTCTCTTGTTGGTTTTGTCACTTGGTGGCTCCAAAGCAGCCACATTTTCCTAACTGGATAAGGGTTAGAGTGTTAGAAGCTGGATCTTCCCAAAGGTCTTCCCACAAGAGCCAGCCAGTTATCTCTAGGAATCCCATAAACAGGGGATAGCTCTCTCTTGCTGTTGCTCCCTGAGCAATGAACATATGATGCCGCGTGAGGAACATAGGAAGCTGCCTTCTACCGAGTCAGACCCTTGGTCCATCTAGCTCAGTATTGTCTGCACTGACTGGCAGCAGCTCTCCAAGGTTGCAGTCAGGAGTCTCTCCCAGCCCTACCTGGAGATGCGGCCAGGGATTGACTTTCTGCATGCAAAACAGATGCCCTTCCACTGAGCTTACAGCCCCATCCCGAGGTTATGCTGAGTCAGGCGCTTGGTCTATCTGGCTCAGTACGGACTGCTCTGATTTGTTGTGGCTCTCCAAGGTCTCAGACAGGCCTTTAAAAATTTAAAAATGTACTTTGGGGTGATTCTCACGATCGCCGAGAGCAGACGGGGAGGGTGCAGGGGGAAGGCAGCTTCTAACTCACCTTCCCTCCAGACGACTGAATTAGGAACATAGGGAGCTGCCATATACTGAGTCAGACCATAGGTCTATCTAGCTCAGTATTGTCTTCACAGACTGGCAGCGGCTTCTTCAAGGTTACAAGCAGGAGTATTTCTCGGCCCTATCTTGGAGAAGTCAGGGAGGGAACTTGGAACCTTCTGCTCTTCCCAGAGCGGCTCCATCCCCTGAGGGGAATATCTTGCAGTGCTCATACATCAAGTCTCCCATTCAGATGCAATCAGGGCAGACCCTGCTTAGCTCAGGGGACAGGTCATGCTTGCTACCACAAGACCAGCTCTCCTCTCCTCTCTCTCTCTGTTGGGAGCAGATCAGCTGCTATGCTCCTCCACCATACTTGATTTGACACAGGGGCCTCATTGATCTCTGCTCCCACCTGCCCTGGAAGATGCCTGGCATACACTGTTTCCTCTCCCCACTGGATATTCCTGCCCCCCTTTCCTGTCTCATGCCAGGCCCTGAGCAGAATCAGAATAAACTATGCAAGCCAAGCCAAGCCAAGCATGCAAATTTGCTTTGCTTGCATTGCTCATTCAGTTACAACATTTCGTGCTGCATTTCTTGTATACAATCTGGGTACCACTGGCACAGAGACCTTCTCTCTCCACACACTCCCCCACCTCCTTTTTGTGCTGGAGTTTGCAGTCCTGAGGGTGAAGTGGCTAAGATATGTAAAGATGGAGAGGAGTTGTCAGCTAATTACATCCCTTCAAAGAAAGAAGAAAAAACATTCAAGTTGGATCTCTTAAAAGAGAAATTCTTCTCTCGGCTTCACCTGAAATTGACTCAGGGCAGCTGTTCCTGAAGTGGTATCTGGTTGAATTTCCCTTTTAAGCAGCAGAGACCCAGCTTTCATACACCCACCCTCCCACTGAGACTGCTGGTACAAGGCTCCAGCTTCTGAGTACAACATCTATTTGATCTGAAACAAGGAGGGTTTGGCATCTTGCAGCGATAAAAGAAGGAACCCGCTCCCCTAGGGTTGTTTCTTGTCCCAGTAAAGTGAGCCAGCACTCAGGTTTTGCTAATTTCAAGAGAAGAAAGTGCTGCTGTTAAGAGACCACTTGGATGCTTGTGAAGCCGGAGTGCCAATCTCAAGCTAGCAGTACCTTCCTCGATGCCTGACTCACAAAGTACACCCTGGAACTTGGTGGCAGCTCGGATGTATGTGTTTGTCATTCCGCACTGCACTTTTCACGGTGCAGAATACTTACAGCGTTTTGTTGAAATCTAACCTCTCAAATTATGAAAAATTTCATCTACAACAGGGGCAGGCGATGCTGGCTTTAAATTCCAGCTGCAATGGCCTTTGGCTGGGGATGATGGGAGTTGTAGTTCAGCAACCACTGGAGGCTCAATGTTGCTTACACCTGATCTGCAACATGAAGCTCATATACTTGATGGTCCCCTTGCTTATTTTTGTGTTTAAATGAGAAAGTTTCCCTTTTAATTTGTTTTAGTAATATTTATTCCGATACCTTTCTCCCACATTCATAGCTGTTAATTACCCAAGGTCATTTAAGACAGGGGGTCCTTAAGTTTGGGTCCCCAGACAGCATTCCCTCTAACAGAGATGCCCAGATGTTGTCGACTACAACTCCCAGTATCCCCAGCTGCAATGGCCTTTTGCTGGGGATTATGGGAGTTGTAGTCAATAATATCTAGGAATTCCTGTTAGAGGGAACACTATCCCCAGATGTTGTTAGACTATAATTCCCAGCATCCTCTTTGGCTATGGTGGCGGAGGATGATGAGAGTTATAGTCTGACATGATCTGGGCACCCAAGTTTGAGAACCCCTGTCTTAGGCTTCTGCCTTTGGCCATTGTGTCTGGGGCAGATAGGAGTTGTAGTCCAACAACATTTGGGTATCCTGGTTTGAGAGCCCCTGAGCTAAGAGATCTGTAACTCAACTGGGATTTAAGTCTGGGTTAGCGTTCTAACTACTGAAATTAATGGAAGAGGGGCAAGATCAGCATTTGTGCATGTGAACCACTCAGATTTTTAAAAACTAGCTTTTGTCATTTATATTTTTATTTATTTGTTTATTTATTTGATTTGTATACCGCCCTTCCAAAATGGCTCAGGGCAGTTTACAATTAAAACAAACCACAAAACAGTACAGAGCTAAAACAAATCAAAAACAATATAACAATTAAAAACAATTTATATACCACTTTTCAGTGGAATCTCCCAAAGCAGTTTCCAGAACAGCACTAAAAGCTTAAGCATCAATATAAGCTCATACAGCAAGCAACAGAAGGACTCATTTGAGAGTTGGAGCTTTCCCTGTTGGCTCCATAGGCCAGGCCTTGACATTGTTTCTTTGGATTTAGGAGCCAGACAGTGGACGTTTTATGAAATTACATGATTTACTGACAGACATTGTGTAGAAGGAGGGTAAATGTGCTTCTCATTATCCTCTTTACTAGTAATGTACTTAGAACAGAAATCAGGCTTCCTGGGACAATAAATATTGTATTAAATTACCTCCGAATATCCTGGTCTAGGCATCACAGTTAAATTTCTAGGCACCATGGCTCCTTGGTGCCTGGGATTTGTCAAGTTCTACCATCAGTTTTATTTCTTCTCTCTTCCCCACCAAGAAAGGTTATCCTGTGGCAGTTGTGGGCGGAAGCAGTCTCTTCGATTGGAACATTTTTGTGCATGTACCTAAGTTGCAGTGTCCACTGTGTTCAACAGAAGATATCCCAGGATAATGGCTGTGTGTCTTGGCCTGTTCTCGTGAAAAAAGCCTGTATCTTAGGGGGTTGTGGGAATTCATAGAATTTTAGAGTTCAAAAGAACCTTGGAGAACTGCAGTTCAGGAAAAGAGTGCATTGGTTGTAGCTTACTATATAAGTATTATTTGTCTTAATACATTAAAAATTATTACTTGGCTAAAGAATACTCAGTCTAATGCCTGTGGTAAGCAGCATATTTGTGTGATGAGTACATTATACAGATCTCAGTAAGACTGGCCTTAAACATTTTTCTGTCTATGGCATTCTAATTTTTATTTTATTTTATTTTATTTTATTTTATTTTATTTTATTTTATTTTATTTTATGAATAATACTCATTTCCAGTGTTCCCTATAACAGGGATTCCCAATTTTGACTACAACTCCCAACATCCCAAGACAAAGACCATTGCAGCTAAGTATGATGGGAGATGTGGTCAACAAGATCTGGGAATTCCTGTTACAGGCAACATTGCTCATTTCTCCCCTTATTTTCCTGTTCCACACACTCTCCTGTCCCTTGACTGAACGACATCCATATGGGCTCTATACTCCTTCTGCATAGCATGTCCCTTGATGCTCGACCAACAGAATCTCCCCTCTTCCTAACCCCTCCTTATTGCTGGGGTTCCTGGCCTTTTTTATGTTGGACAGTCCCTTATCCCAACCTCTTTGGAGAAGAATGCCCTGGTATCCCTTCCCAGCATTTCCCTTGAGTTTCCTTGCAGGGATACTGGGACGTAAGGTTTTAAATGATTTTATGTTGCTGTAAACCACCAAGAGATGGATGTTTGGGGCGGTGTACAAACATAATAAATACATAAATAATCTAGAAGCAACTGGAATGGGAAGTGATCCCAACTTCCTTGGGTAGTTGCAAGGTGGGGAGAAGAGAGAGACATTATTAAGTTATTCCATAAAGGAAAGGCAGGCATCTGTATCACTCTGTACTGATTAGGGGGTGCTACTCAGTGGCTGTTAAGAAACTAGCTACCTAGGTGTGCCTGAATGGTCTCTGGAAGTGGATATGGATGGCAATGGTGCCCCAGGGTAAGCAGTCCTCATTGGCTCACTGAGCAAAGAGGCATCTTTTAAAAGTGGTGATTCTTTTTTATTTAGCAGGAGGAGAGCAACTGGCCCTCTCCAACCCCAACACAGCATCCCTTCAGTCACGGTGTTGCTGGGGTTTACTGTGTGTTTCTTTTAGATTGCTGTAAGCCCTTTGGGGACAGGAAACCATCTTATTTATTTCTAGTTATATTTTTCTATGCATACGGCTTTGGGAGCTTTTGTTGAAAAGTGGTATATAAATATTCATAGTCATAGTCGTCCTTTGAAATGTGAACAAAGTAATACATATTTGGCAGGACCTGTTGTTCCCACAAACACTTTGCATCCTGTCACTTACCCAGTTCCTTCAGACATAATTCTAGCTTTTAGCAATATGCTCCCCATGAATTTACCCTTATGACTGTGTAGGAATATTCAATTCAGCTGGTGCAAGATATTCAGCCTGCCTCCCAGTGGGAATCTGTTACTGGCAGCACATGGCACTCCTGATCGGCTTTCTGTAATTTGGGGGCATATTTCTGGTTGCTAATTTTGATCCATTAAGCCCCAAAGCATTGAGCACTTGTGTGCACCAGAGAACTTCCATATTTGGTTTGGGGATATTTAATCAGATATATGCAATATGTTGCATCAACTCAAAAATAAGGATGCACAGAAACATTCCCTGTGCCTACCATGTAAGGGTCACTTTAGCATTATCTCTTCTAAATTGTGTTAAAATGTGGTTTTATTATTGTTATTAGCTTGTGGTTAAAGCTTGTTTTGTAAAATATTTACCTGATGTGAATATGGTAAATTATAACTCCAACAAAGATAAATGCAGTCAGTTGGTACAATTTGTATATCATAAATCAAAAGTGCTATAAATTTCTCTCTCTCTCTCGCTCTCTCTCTCTCTCTCTCTCTCTAAATAATATATAAAATAAAAAGTACAAATAAAATAAAAGCACCTGCTTCTGAGATTCACTAGATGGTTAAAAAAACGAAGAGGTTACATCGCTAATAAGTCTCTTGCATCATTTAAGGGTGTGGCGTCATTTGCTGCACTTGTAAAATGATCCGTTTGGGTCTTGAATATTTGCAATTGCATGTGTTAATACTTTGGTGCTTCTTATATTCCTTTATGAGGCAGAGTGGAGATGAGGGGAACACCCACTTCTCGATTCTTCTCTGGGTGGTGGTGGTGGTTTTTGCACTGTAACGGTGGTACCATCACCTGACTCCTGGAACCGGCTGGGCTGGCCTGGCTTGAATCGTCAAATGACTGGTGTTCTTAGTGTGTGCCCCCCCCGCCCGCCTCTGCATTCCTGTATTTTTGCCCTTGTGATTGTGGTGGTGATGCCTCTTGGCAACAATGCCTGGCATATGTTGGTACACGACACCGAGCCTTTTAACTGGGTAAAGATTTGTGTGGCTTCGTTTTCTATGTGGCATATTTTCTCCTTTTGTATATAATCATATACCTTGAAACGCCTATGAATTTCAAGCAGTGGACTAGGCTTATGTAAGGGCTAAGCTATGTAATCATAAGGGGTCTGATTGTGCTGAATTTGTTTCAAGCATGGAGTTGACTTGCATATGACCAAAATGCAAGTGAAATATTTATATGTAACACACACACAAACACATATATTTAACTTGATAGTATATTTCAGCATTGATACTGAATCTAACCATGCAATGGCCAAAAAATAAAAATAAAAAAATGCTTCCACCCAACAGGGAACGCAAGGGACTTATTTCAGCAAACAAAGGTACCAGTCAGTACGCAAAGCATCACTCTGTGAATGTGGACATTATTTCAGGGTCTCCCATGAGTCTAAAATGGCAGAAACGCCTTGCTGTATTCTATCTGGCTACCCCCTGCTTCAGCCTCATGTTATGAGCACATTCATGCCGCCCTGTTCAAGAGGCTAGCTGTGCAAACTGGTGTTACAGACTGTGGCCACAGCCCTGCATCTCTGGTGCAGCAAATGCATTTTCCACATTAATCAAACATGACAGCTGAAATGATTATTAACCATGCAAGATGTCGGAAGTCATCAAAAATTCACATTGGAGTAATTGCAGTGGTGTGGGGGGTGGGTGGCGAGAAAAACAAGTCGGATCTTTTCTTTTTGCTTGCATCTCCTCTCTTCTTTCCCTCCTTCCCTCTCCCTGCTGTTAAATCTTACATGGTACATTCCGTTAACAATAAAATATCCTTCTGTAACCTATAAACACTCTCTTCAGTAACTGGTTTCACACCAGTGCTGTCCTTGGTCTAGGATGGTCCTCAACAAATTCCACAGATGCTTTGCTGGCAGTGGTGTTCAGCTGGGGAGACAGATGCTCTCTCATTGTCTTCTTGGACTCTTCGCTGTCTCAGCCGTATCAGGGCTTGCAGGGTTTTTTTCCTTGAGGAGAAAAACTGTGAGCGTTAACAGAGGAGAGTACAGCTTCCTAAGACCAAATACTAGGCATTTAAAGTGTTACAGCTACAGCTAACCTTTACGAGGTTTGTAACGTCTCAATTTTGTAATCCACAGGTTAAGAATGTCTTTAATTTTTTTAAAAAATGATAAGTCTGTTGAAAATTAAAGATTCAGTCTTGGACAGCTTAGCTGTTTTCTTATTGTAGCTATGTAAAACACTGGCGTGAATAGCTTTATATTCGTAGTAAGACATTGGGAATTAATTTAGATGAATAGCTGTCTGATTTCAATCAGTCTTAGGTTTTTGCTTCTGCTGAGTTAGAAGAATAGCTATCTGATTTCAATCTTAGATTTTTGCTTTTGCATTTCCCCCCTTCTAAACAGCTGTAGGGTGGGGCATCTGCTGTCTGCTCAGTTTAGTTGCCCTTTCCTAATCTGCTAATTATTTTCTAATAATTGCTAATAAGCAGCCTAATTTGCTGCTTATTTTCTTAAAACCTAAGAATAAGTCAGGAATATCAAGTTTCTGAGGTGTAACCGGCTTGCCTTATGAGAGATTTTCCCATCTTTGGGTGCTAGGTTTTTAAAAAAAATAATAAGAATTTTAACATGAATTTATGACTTAGGTTGTGGTAGAAATTTGTATATATTCCTGTTTTTTAGAGGAGTGTGCGTGTTCTTAGAAATGTGAACTGTCATAGGTGAAGCCTTAATCTTGAGGGAGGGTGTCATTAAAAGAGCGTTCATACTTCATCTTCTTGAATTGTTTCCTGGTTTCAGAAGAAAATTATCCCCCCTGCCCTTCTTAATTGAAAAACCATTGAAATAAGAAAAGGTAATGTCCAGTCACTTTCCCTCTTATAGGCTGCAAATCCATACTCGGAACCTAGAATTTCATAGACCTGTAAAGGTTTGAAGTGCTCCTGACTGATAGGTCTATATGGATATTGGCTTGTGATTGCTTTTCGATCAGCTGAAGATCTGTACTTTTGTTTCTTCAGAACCTTTTATTTCGCCTTCGTGCGGCAGCTGGGTTAAGGAAATATTATCATTTTTGGAGATTTTCTGATGGTGGTAAAGGCAGTCAGGAATTAGTAGTCTAGTTTGGAGGTTTTACTCCAAAATCATGATAGTAGAGGCTTGGATAGCCTACTAGACCACTCCTTTCAAGGGAAATGCGACAATTAGTTTGGCTAACAGGTGTGTCTGAAGGGTGACATGGCTTGACCCAACAGTGGTGTGTGTTTGAGCCTGGCTTAGAGTGACATTGCCACAGAGAGATGCTGCCAAGGAAGCCTCCCCCCACCCAATTCATTGAGAAAATAGACAATGGAATGTGCGGGTAAAGATGGAGGGACTCATTGCCACTGTCCCTGTGTAAGAGATGCCTCAGTTATTCCTGCAGTTTGGCACCATATTATTGCAAATTATTTTCCTTTGTCTGAAGTGGGTGGGAGCCAGAGTTCAAACAGAGCTCTGTAAATCAATGTATGGAGAAATTCCTGAACCTCCCTTTCTCACCACTAGTTCTGGCTGCAAAAAGCATCCCCTGCTTTCTTTGGGCTACAGTTGTCATTTTGTCTGTGTTTAAAAGGTTTAGATTTATATGTCCTTTTTAGTGTAGTGGGGTATGCACTATAGTAGGAGAGAGGGGTTCTGTCTTGCTTTGCTTTTTTTGTCCTAAAGCAAAGGTGTGGAAATGCAGAAGGCTGAAAGGGAAAAATGGAAACCTTTTGTCTCTGGTGTCTTTACCACGTCGGACTGACGTTTAAAGTGGAAAAAGTTTAAACTAGGGATTTTATTGTTGTAATGTTATTTCTTCATAGAGTTCTTGGCAGGCACTATCACCTATTTTAGCAGGAATTGATAAAATGTAGAGTTATTACCAAATAATTATATAGAACTGCATTATGTAGTATGTTAATTTCTGTATACATCTCTGTTGAATAATTTAATGTGTTTTAGGAAACACATCGCAATATGTTTGTTTCCTTTTAACAAGGCTAGATGCTTTTGTTAAAAAACCTGAATTTTAATATCTTCTTGATCTCTTTTTAAACTTTATTTTTTTTCTTGCCCAGAGCAATTTTGCCACTCAGAAAGGAAATAGTACTTATTTTGAGGATATTCAAATCTGTTAATGAACAACCCATTCATTTCCAGCAATACTGTTGCAATGATGAACTTAAAATTCATGGTTGATTTTGTCTAGGCAAAGCATGAAATAACTCTTTAAAAGGGACTTCTGGAGTTTTTAGATCTGTTGATTCTTCCAAAATTCCTTCTTTCTGTAACATTTTAACAAGCATGGCATTTTCATGCCTGCTGCTTCTTTGTTGCATTCGTATATGCAGTACTCATACCAGCTTCATGTGATCAGTTTTAGCTTTGAAAGTTCGATTTCCACAAACACCCCTGCAAATGGGCATAAAGAATGTCCAGAAAGTGGCATTCCCGTATGTGCCGCAGGAAGTGAGCCCATTCGTGTCCTGGTTCTGCATTTTGCACCTTCATTTAACTTGGTTATCATATTTCAGCACTAGCAGTGTCTTGAGGAGCCTTCTCGGAGCCAGGCGTTGCCCAGTGAGTGGGCGTTGGTGTGTGCAGATGCTGAGCCCATGAAATGTGGAGGGTGGTGGCAGAGGCGGCGGAGATGCTGCTTGATCACAGAAACCGGCAAGGTCTTTAGTATTTCTGAGGAAAAAACCGCAAGCAGGTACAAGGGATTGTCTGAGGGCAGGAGAAACTCCGGGTTTTTAAACCATTCCATTCTGTTTTCTGTCTGGGGAGACTTGCGACCTTAAATACATGGAACTGGTCTGAAGCAAAGGGAGTGAAATGTGGACAGAGCTCTCTTTTTGCAGGCATATGCACCACATTTTAATGCAGAGGATGCAAAGCTTGCAGGATAATTGACAATAGTACAGAATGTGCATGCTGGTAAAAATCCAGCTATGGGGATTGCTTTTGAGAAGCTGCAGATAACTATTCCTTACCAGGAGCTGGGAGGGGCTGGATGGTAAAAAGAGGAAGATATGGTAGCATGTAAAAGGGGAGTGACGTGGTTAAGACTGAGGGATTGCTTTTCTAAATCTAAGGAACTGAGTAGGAGGATAGAGAATCTGTTACAGTGTTAATTGCTGGGTGGTTTCCTCAGTAAATAATACATATGCTGGGGTGTCTCCTTTTTCTTTTTCTAATGATATTCCAGGAGAACTGTATAATAATCTAACGGGGAGGGGCAATTCATTGATAGAATCCCATGGAAGCCAGTGGTCAGATCAATTATGCTACGGACTTTTATTGGCTGATTTGTGAGGACTGTTGAATGTTTGCAGTATGACATATGTAGAAATTGTGGTTTCTGTACAGTTGCTATAATGCAGTTGTATCTTCAGTCTAGTCACTAGAGATAGGTGTTGTGGAAATTAGACATAAATTGAACTAACTCTATTTTTAATTTTTTAAAACAACTTTTTCTGGGAAAAACAACTATGTTTTCTTCTTAGCAGTAGCTAGTGGGACGGCTGCTGCCTCCGTATTGGGACCCAGCCTCTTCTATTTTCTTGTATTCTTGCAGTGCGGATGTATTTCCAGTGATTTTTCAAAAATGCCTAACCTACTTGAGTCCAGAGGCTTAAGGCGGGGTCCTTGGGCTAACAAAGTTATGACTTTCTGCCCTTTGGATAAAAGAACAGTTCATTAACATGCATTAAAGAGGTCCAATAAATTGCTTTAAAACGATGTAGATTACTTTGAAGAGTCTTGAAAAGAGCATTTATCTGTGGTGTTTTTTAAATGCATATGTGTGACTACAGTACTAAAATGGCAGCAAAAGCAATAAAATGGCGTCACGAAGCAAAATTAGTTAAATAGTCTGATTTAGGGCGTTCCCCCTGCTAATTTGACAAAGAGGCTTCTTTTCTGTTCCGATAATCATTTTAATGTCTTTTCTAGAAAGAAATCTTTTTTATTCTTAAAAAACAACAACAACCTCTCTGTATATAGTTTGGAGAAGTCAATCTGGAAGAGTCTCGAATATAAATATTTAAAATGTATTATTTCTCTCCCTCTTTTTAAATTGAATTTTCTCAGTGCTAAAAACACATTCTCATTAAAACAGTGCCTTTGAAAGGCATGTTAGGCTTCTTCTTCAAAAAAAAAATATATATCTTGGGGTCTCAAGAAAGCTTTAGCCCTTACTAGTTAGTTTTACAAGGGAACAAAGTCTAAAGAAAAGGTCAGTCAGTCTTTTGCGCAGGCATTCTATTGTGGGTGTGTATCCATCTGAAAGTATAATTTTGTGCCGGTTCTCAGGATGCTTGCCATAAATTGATGAATTGTTCTTGGTATTTTCACTGGGAAGCATCCTGGCTGTTAGTCATGACTAAGTCCATTGTAATAAGTGAGACTTAAGTTAGTCAAGACTAACTTATTGATTTCAGTGGTGCTTAGTCACGACTAACTAGCTTGGATGCTGCCCATTCGATTTTGTGTACTCAGCTCATAGAATGTGGAGTCTTTTGTTTTTATTTAAATATTTATATCCCATCCTTCCATCCCAGATGGGACCCTCAGGGCTAACAACTAACCTAAAATTATTTTTAAAAACCCAAAAGCTAATAAACAAAATAGCAGTTAATCATAAAACAGCTAATTCATAATGCATGCCTTCATACATGGCTTTGCAACCTATAGTTGTATCTCCATACAGAGCTAATTTTATGATGATTGGGTTTTGTACTCCTGTGCTGAGAGAGAGAGAGTGAACGCAGAATGCTTAATTTAATTTATAAATATCTATGACTGTGTGAAATAGCTATTCATCGGCCTTATCAAAGCCATTGGTTATAACCATTCCTGAGTAAAACAGTACAGCCAGCATTGACAATTAGCTCTACAGCAACCTACTGCTTGACTATCCAGAAATTTCAACACAGCTTGACAACAGTGACTGCAAGTGGAGCAGCATTTTGGTAATAGCTTTGTTTGTCTGATAGTAGATATTCAGTGATCGTCTGAATTGACCAACATTTACCTTTAGGCTATGAACTGGGATACAAATTTGAACTTTAAATGTTCGCATAAAAATGGCCTCCCAGTAGCTAGTGGGGGAGATCTTCCACTAGCCCTTCTGTGAATTCCAAGCCAACTATACAATTTATAAATATTATGGATATCTGAAAACTGCAATGGGTATTGATAAGAACCTAAGAGTCACAAGAATCCAACTCTTAAAATGGGAACTTAGATGAAAGAGATGTAGAAACGCATTAGCTTTATTTTCTGTTGTTCTCTCATATTGACATAGCTCAACTTCTTAAGTAATATTACATTGGTATGTGAATCCAATTTTTTTCAGGTTGCTAACTTGAAACTGATTGACTGAATTGAAGGGGCAGAATCGGTTCCCACTGATGGTTCGAAGCAGGCATATGTACTCATATGCCCCATTGATTTTTTTTTTTAAATTGTGATTTTTAAAAACTTGTTGCAGGGCACTATGAATTTATGGATGAAGAATAGTGGGATAGAAATCTTTTAAAATAAAATAAAATACCATGCTTTTAAAAAAGCGGAAAGTTTTCTAGCGCTACTGAAGGAATGCTGCATCAACCTGTCAATTTCAACAGAATTTACAGGTAGAGATAGATAAGATCCTGGCATTGTTATCCATCCCAGGTTTTGGGGATGGGTGAGGTTGGACTTTTCAATCAATCTGTAAGATAGTTTTGGAAGGAGAAATCAAAATGGCTGCCTGCACCATTCCTGCTGATTTCTAGAACAGCCTCAGAAAAATGGAGACTGACTGTAAGCTGAGTCTCTCCTCCCTCTTTTTGCCTCGTTTTCTGCTTGCTTATTTCTTCCTAAAACAGATTCCTTTATCTCATCTAGCAAACCAGTTCAGGGCTCCATCTGCGTTGGACAATCTGGCACAGGCCATTAGAGACCAGAGCATACACCAGGGTTAAATGGAGAGTCCTTATGAAGTCTGCAGTTGTGGCTGAATTTTTCTTCTAGGCACTCATTAGGGAAATTGCCAGATGCATTGCCAGTGTGCAGCCTCCATGCATTTGAATGGAGTGGGCGCAGGTCTCTGCAGATGCTCCACTGGCATGAATGGAGGCAGTGCGGCAGTCGTGCTTGTTGGGTTGTTCCCATTGTCTGCAGTCAGGCAGCTGTCCGTGGCGCATATGCCAGGCAGGCGGTTCTCTCCCCATCACCAACACATTTCTTCGTTGAGTTTTAGCAAGAAGTCCTGGGGTGTTCTCACCCTTCAGCCTGTTAATTCGAAATCTCCCTCTCCTCTTTGCACATCAGTTATTCCTGAATAAAAGGAACCCCCATGCTTTTTGACCGAATTGTGGGAACACAGTGGGCTGGTTCTTATGCTCCTCGTCAGGGTAGGGGAGCCAGGCACACTCCCGATTGGCAGTCATGGAAACCCAAACAACGGTAGGTAGCAGGTGGGGAGAGCAATGGTGTGGGAGGCAGGAGCTGCGTAGGACGGCTTTTCATCCATCCTTGGTAAAATGCTGGGGAGAGAATCTGAGCTGGGCGCGCCATTCTGTCCAGCTCTCGCTTCCCACAAGACCACTCGCCCCACCTCTGACCAACTGCCGATGTCTGGCCGCCCCTCCTTCTCTGATTAGGATAATCAGAACCAGCCTAATGATTAGTGGCCAAGACGAGCTGTGACATGCCGTGGCATTCCTACCATGTAGAAAGTACTATTGCCACATCCATGTATGCATTATTTATTTAAGAGTATTCTGCATACCTGCCAGCACAGAATGCAGTAATGGACTGAAAACGGACTGGTATGGATGTAAACCAATCCATGACTTGGCATTATAAGAACAAACCATGGGCTCACACACTCCCTCTTCCCTCCTCCCCCCACATATGATTCCCTCCCTCTTTTCCTGACTGGAAGCAAGCCATAGTTTACTATTTTGTCTGTGGTTTGCATAGAAACTGTGGTTTGCACATGCCCTGCAAAGTAGGATTGGAAACCATAGTTCAATCTCAATTTCCAGTCTTGGTTGACTGGGTAAAACTGGTTTGGACACATGATTTCCCCTCAAACCAAGAAAGGAGGAGGGATTCACTGCACAAGGGGAGGAAGGAGTGTGTGAACCTGTGGATCCTTGATCTCCTCATAGCACCAAATCATGGTTTGACATTAGTCCGAACTGGCCCAGTGTCTAACCCTATGTAGTTTCATTGAAACTTCTAGGGCTGTTCATACATGACGTTATACACATACAGCTGTCTCTATGCAAGGACATTTTGTGCGAATGACTGTACATGCATTCATTTTAAATGACTGGACCTCATACATACTGCTGTACGTGTATTGAATACATAGTGAGGCCTCACACGACTGCCTGGGAAAATGTCGGGAATGGGAAGTCCATACTCCCAGCGGGCAGGTGGACCCACTTACGTCCAGATCCCAAGGTGGCATCTGCCCAACATTCTACTGACTTTCCCGTCCACTTGGGACCAGGATTTGAAGATGGGTGGAGAAAGTCGAAAGAATATTGGATGGACAGCTCGGGAACTGGGCTTGGATGGGTTTGCACAACACCTCCCGCCCGCAAGAGTGCGTGCTCCTGGTTCCCGACATTTTCCCGGCAGCAGCCATGCTGGCGCTGTGAAGCTGCCCACTGTATTAATAACCGTACACTCCTATAGACCAACAAGAATCTGTATCTGGTTATATGCCTGTTGAATGTTGCATGTGAATAAGGTTGTTATAACTCTTGGGAGCCCTGGAGGAAAGGCCTTCAGTAAAATGTAGTGGGCAGGGCTGGTCCCGGGCTGTTGTTTGTCCTGATCAGCTGAACCCGCATAGTTCAGTAGATGTACCTCAGTATCCCTTGCAGTGCTGCAGAAGCTCCAGGGCTACATTCTTGGATTGCCATCTGCTCATTGGTGCCTGAGAAAATAATACCACCACACCAGTTGGCATCTTGTTTGGCTTGTGTGGTTGAACTGGCTCTGATGGGTGGTCTTGTTTCTTGCTGAGCCTCGCTTCCTCTCCAGAACTCTCTGCTCCTCAGTCCTGATCTGTATTGACCCTTCATCAACTCATGTTTTTTCCTTTCTTTTGAAAAGCCTTTGTCATACACAGTTATCCCTCCTCATTGTTGCCAGATTAGTGCGACTTCTGCAAGAACCCGAATGCTGCAGTCAGAGTCTGTAATTCAGTTGTGACTGTGCCCTTATAACGAAATGATGGCCCTAAAGCTAAGTCGCTGTACCCTGAGGTGCCTATTCTTGAGTATGCTGCTGCTGCTGCTGAATATTTATATACATCTTTTCAACAAAAACATTCTCAAAATAGTTTGCATGGGGTTAGTGGAAGGGATAGGAACATAGGATGTGGCCATATACTGAGTCAGACCATTAGTTTATATAGCCCAGTATTGTCTTCACAGACTTGCAGCGGCTTCTCCAAAGTTGCAGGCAGGAATCTCTCTCAGCCCTATTTTGGAGAAGCCAGGGAGGGAATTTGGAACCTAGATGCTCTTCCCAGAGCGGCTCCATCCCCTGAGGGGAATCTCTTGCAGTGCTCACACTTCTAGTCTCCCTTTCATATGTGACCAGGGTGGATCCTGCTTAGCGAAGGGGACAAGTCATGCTTGCTACCACAAGACCAGCTCTCCTCCATAGATGGTTGGGATAAGATGGTTCACTGTCCCCGAAAGGGCTCACAATCTAAAAAGAAACACAAGTTAGACACCGGCAGCCACTACTGCAAATAGGTTTTCCGGTTGCTTAGGAGTAGTTGCTCTCCTCCCACGAAAAATGAGTCACCGCATTAAAAGTTATCGCTTTGCCCATTTAGCAGGGTCATCAATGTTTCTGCTGTTTAAACTGGGCTTCTAGCAGGGCTTGACAAATCCCAGGCGCCAGCTCACCACGGCACCTAGAAATTTAATGGTGGTGTCTCGAGATGGGGCCCGTCTGAATGGGGAGACTGATCGTGGGGTTGGGTGGGCTGCTTCGCAGGCAGAGCGGGAGATCCGATGGGGGTGCTGCCACAGTCCCCTCCCCTCCTCACAGCTCTAGAATTTGCTCAGGTCCCCCCCCCACCTTCCTTCTGCGCTGCTTGGAGGGAGAAGGGAGTGGTGGCTGGCGTGCTGGAAGCCGGATCCTTTCTGGGTGTGAGGAGGCGGCGGCACCACCTTCTGGTGAGGAGAAGCAACAGCTGCCTGCAGAGCCTGAGCTCGACGGGGCCCTTCTGCTGCTCCCGCTCCCCAGCAAGCCAGCCCCCTATTGTGCCCCATGCCGTGCTGGCTGTCCTTTTATGCATGCTTCTCTTCTCTTCTTGGGAGGCTGAGGGGCATCTGCCTGCTGCCTGGATATGGAGGGCAGCATCAGAGAGGAGAGCTGGTCTTGTGGTCGCAAGCATGAATGGTCCCCTTAGCTAAGCAGGGTCTGCCCTGGTTGCATATGAATGGGTGACTTCATGTGTGAGCACTGCAAGATCTTCCCCTCAGGGGATGAAGCCGCTCTGGGAAGAGCAGAAGGTTTCAAGTTCCATCCCAGGCTTCTCCAAGATAGGGCTGAGAGAGATTCCTGCCTGCAACCCTGGAGAAGCCGCTGCCAGTCTGGGTAGACAATACTGAGTGAAATGGACCTATGGTCTGACTCAGTATATGGCAGCTTCCTGTGTTCCTAAGCTGAGCTCAAGCAGAGCAGGCCGAGTGCTCCTGCTGCAGTCTAGCCCCTTCCTCCTGCCAGGGCTGCCCTTCCCCAGAAGGAGCAAGAGCAGCCCCGCCCTGCCCCCTTGGCCCTCTTCCTCCTCCAGTCTCGGGTTCCTTCCTGCTCAGAAATTGAATGCAGTGGGAGAGTGAGGGAGCCCAGAGCTGGGGGGAGGCAGTACCTGGCTGCCGTGCCAGTTCCCCTCGGGGACAGTAAAAAGAAAAACCTCTGTGGGTGTGGTCTGGTTTGGCTTTAAAGCTCCCGTGCCTTCCAAGCATGTCGGAGCGGAGAGAGAATCCTGGGCTATGGTGCTAGCAGAATTGACCTCTGTGTGTTTCTGTCTCTGTGATTTCTGCCTTTTCGTTCACCATGTGGTGGCCGTTTAGATTTGTCATTTGCGGATCCTGGGATAAATGTGAGTGATAAGTGATACATTTAGTCTGGTCTGGTTTCCCTGCCTTGTGCCTTTGCCTTGTTGGTGTTGAAAGTGGCTGATATTCAGAGGAAGGATGCCGCAGAGCTCTCCAACTGGCTGCAGCTGTGCACGGGGAAAGGGCAGATTTTATATCCTTCCCCTTCTCCAGGAAGCCCTCTGTGCTGCCCAAAGCTCTTTGGGACATATTTTGGGCGGCACAGAGGGCTTCCTGGGGAAGGGGAGGGTGTCAAAAATTCCCACTGCACTGGCAATGTGTATATGTCAGCCATTATATTTATATTTTGCCTCTCAACAACAGCAACAACATTTCAAAACTGCGTACATAGCAAAAATGTGTAAGAAAAGTATACATCTTTATGAGAGAAATTACTGCAGAAGAAAAGTTCCAAGCAACTGGGGACACCATTGTTCTCTCTCTCTCTCTCTCTTTCTGTGTGTGTGTGAGAGAGAGAGAGAGAGAGAGAGAAAGATTGATTGATTGATTGATTGATTGATTTATGTGTGTGCAGTCTGTTTTAAAACTGTTTTTAAAAATTTTAAAAAATAACAACCCTTGGAAGTACAAGAAGACATCAGAAAAGTATGAATTGAATTTGGGTTATGGCAGGGGTTCTCAGACTGGGTCCACAGATGCTGTTGGACTTCAACTCCCATAATCCTGTGAGTTGAAATTCAGCAGCATCTGTGCACCCAAGTTTGAGAACCTCTGGGTTATGGGAATTGTCAGAAAGGGAGGGCATGATTAGACACAAGAGTGAGGGACCTGCACAAGAAACGGAATATTTCCCTGGCATGCTGAAGCTACTGTTTGCACTACTTGGGAGTTTTCCAGCATACATGAACAACATGCAGGCTAGAAATTTGCTGTAAACTTGCGGTGATCCTTTTAAATCAGTGCTATTTTGCACCAAGCTTGGCACTAGAGGTGAGATTCTGTTCTGAATTCTACATGTGTTAGAGTTACAGGAAACAAAATCCTTTGAATTATCTTTTTCTCTCTCTCCCTGATTTATATATAGTTGGTTAGGGTTATATAGATGGTTAGTCACTTACCCTAGCAACTTACCAAATTCAGGGACACTTATTTAAAAAAATGGGGCAAAATGCCTGTTAATAGGAGGGCTCATCTGTTGCAAGGACTTAAGGGAAGTGCAGAACTTCTTTACACAATGTGTAGTTAAACTGTAGAATTCGCTGCCACCAAATGTGGTGATAGTGGCCAATTTAGATGGCTTTAAAAGAGGATGAGGAAAGTTCATGGAGGATAGGGCTATCAGTGGCTACTAGCCTAGATAGCTGTATACAGTATTTCCACAGGATCAGAGGGGACATGCCCATGAACACCAGGTGCTAGGGAACCCCAGTGGGAGGGATGGACACCCTCTTTCCCCTGCTCACAGGCTTCCCTGATATACAGGAGGACCTTGATATTTGTGGGGGTTCTGTTCCACAGTTGTACCACAGATATGGAAACTGAATATCAATACGTTAAAATCAATGTATTTGCGGAGGTTAGGTTCCTGCTCTGCTGAAAATGCTTCAAAATTACTAAAATTGGCAGATTTTTTGGGGGGTGGGAACCGGGGGAGGATCTCCTTATTGTACTTTGCTGCTCCCCCCTAAGTTGCGCTGTGAGCCCGGAATGCCCACAGATCGGCTGAAAATCGCTGTTTTTTTTTTTTTTTTTTTAAGGACGGGAGCCATTTTGTGGCTCCAATGAACAAAATGGCAGCCGGAAATGACCTCCGCAGTCATTTCTGGCCACCTCTGATCTGTGGATAAGTCGATGCCCCCCCCCCCGCTTTTTTCTACATATGCTGAGGTCGGGTGCCTTTCCCCCAACTGTGAATCCATCGATAATGAATCCGGATAATGATAACGAGGTCCTTCTGTACCTGGTTGGCCACTGAGTGAGGCAGGATGCTGGTCTAGATGGGCCTTTGGCCTGATCCAGCGGGGCTTTTCTTATGTTCAGTACATGCCAGGTTTTGCCCTCTTGTCCTTAGGAGCAGCATCTTGCAAAAGCTGTCAGAATTATGGTTTCTATACCATAGAAATGGAAGGGCAACCTTGCACTCTGCTATTGCTGCAAATTTCTGGAGGAGGCAAGCTGGCTTATCTGCCGTTACGGACCTCATTGAGGAACCCCTGAAAAGCAAATGAGGAACTCTTCGTGTTTCTTGGAACAAAGTTCAATAGAGCCCCTGGTGGCGCAGTGGTAAAACTGCCGCCCTGTAACCAGAAGGTTACAAGTTCGATCCTGACCAGGGGCTCAAGGTTGACTCAGCCTTCCATCCTTCCGAGGTCGGTAAAATGAGTACCCAGAATGTTGGGGGGCAATATGCTAAATCATTGTAAACTGCTTAGAGAGCTTCGGCTATAGAGCGGTATATAAATGTAAGTGCTATTGCTATTGCTATTGCTATTGAGCTACTCAAAGGAGCTTCTGCTATTTTAAACACTGCACGGCATAAAACCAAATCTGAGTTGCCTTTCAGCTCTTAGTCATCTTGCCTTTCATAGTTTCCGTGCTTGAGGATGACTGTTTACTTTCTTTTAACTTCTGTTCTGACTTTTGCCAGTTCCTCTGGTATCACATTTTCTGAAGGCCTCTGCTTTCCCCTTGCCCCGTCTTTGACCCTCTTTACACTTTCTTTCCTGCAAAAATCTGTTTTCCACTTTGATTAAAAAGTGACAGAAAAAAATGGCCTTCCGAGCTATGGTGGGCCAGAGAAGGGAGAAATATATTTAGGGACTCCAGAGCCTGTCCTGAGTTATCTGTCAGTCTGGAATGGTTATTCCCCACCATAATATACACATTCTCTTCATCTGGGGTAATGGTCTGACCCAGGCGGCTTGGTAGTTGCACACAGTCTATTTGGAATACTCCCCAGAATATTCTGTATGTGGTGAGGCCGTAGCTCAGAGGCAGATCATCTTTGCATGCAAAAGGTCCTAGGTTGGATCCCTGGCAGCATCTCCAGGTAGGGCTGGGAAAGACACCTGCCTGGAACCTTGAAGAGCTGCTGCCAGCCAGTGTAGACAGTACTGAGCTAGATGGTCCAGGACTCTGACTTGGTATAGGGTGCCTTCTGCTGTTCCCATGTTCCACTTAGGGGTAGATGTACAAGAGTTCCTCTGCAGGCACATTGAAATGGGAAAAGCTCCCTAAAGGCAGAAAGCTTGCAAGTGTTTAAGAAATCAGATGAAACCGCTAAAACTTGAGACTACTATAAAATGGCCAGTTGCAAGATTTTTATTTAAGTAAAGCTCTGGCATTTATTTTCAGTCAAGCAGCTGGACTTGGGTCTTGGTGCCAGGCATCCTAGGAAAGTAAAGTAATCCCAGAAAGGTAATCACCCTAGGTTTTTGTTTGTTTTTAAACCCAGGCACCTGTGTGTGATCTCTGATTCAGAAGACGTAGCTGCTCCGTTTTACGGCTAAACCTACCTCTGCTTCACTCTTGTTGTCCTCACTCTTCCAAATAGTTAATAAATTTCCCAGGTGGGCAATGATGACTTGCAATGATAAGCCAGGACTAATTCTGGGACTGATACACGGGACCCCTTCTTTAATCACCATCCCCTGCAGACTTGGAATTGTACCAGAGCAAATTTCAGTGTTGTTGTTTTTAAACAAGAAAAAAAAATTAAGTATGTAAGAGAACAAAAGGGACAATAATCCATAAAAACAGAATAAAATATTTTTATCGTTTTAACTAGTTTATTTATTATGAAGCTCTGAAGCTCTTATCCAGCTTCATAAGTGCTTTTCTAGGATAAGTATTAAAATATCCCACATCACCTGCCTTTGGGTCATTTCTGACTATAAGATCTGGACTTTAATTTGTTCCCTCTTTAGTCTATCTCTCTGTGTATGCCTTTGTTAAAGGCACAAAATGCATGCAGCTATATTGTATTGGATCAGCAATTGTTTCAAGATGCAGATATTTTATCAGGTGTGTTGAGATTAGTGGCACCCCCACCCCCCCGCTCAATTTTTGATGCTCTTAGCCAGTGCAAAATTGCTAGCAAAGAAAAGTATTGTTGCTGGTTTAGTTTGTGATGAGTCTGTGAGCCCGAGTAGCCAATGCCTTTGGGACCGGTGTTTACTTATTATTTGGCTACTTGTTAATGTAGGAGCCAACCCTGAGGCGAGATGGGATGGGGTAACAACCGATTGGTCAACAGAACTTGTTCTCTTGCAAGTCATTAGTCTGTTGCCCTATGCGGGTTTCTGGTGTTGGAGACCTGCAACAGATGAAAGGTTCTGTTGTCATCTTGCTGAACTTCTGAGGAGGTATTGTGGTCTCCCCGTTTTCTGTTCTGGGGGACCTCTGCGTATGTGCGTGTGTAATGGGGCTGACCGTGATGGCTGAAGATTGTGGCATTTGGTTTTCTTACACAGGGAAGTTTGCCAGGAGCGTGTTATGACCAGTATTCCAGGATCTACCTTGTTTTTCAGTAACTTTTGATACTTGTCAAGAAATAGGTAGCCCACAGAGACTCAATGGAAAGATTATAAGGCAGTTTAATATTGCACAAGCCTTTGTGTGTGACTACTCTCTTTGTCTGAGTTGCTACAGGAGAAACACAGGAGAGCAGGCAACTGAAATTGGAGCATGAAAACATTCTAAGATGCTTAAAGGGGTGGGTTAAAATATATCATCCAGTAACAGAGGAAGCTGCCTTCTACCGAGTCAGACCACTGGCTCATCTAGCTCAGTATTGTCTACACGGACTGGCAGTGGCTTCTCTGCCAGGAGTTACAGGTTACAAGATTACAGGCAGGAGTCTCTCTCAGCCCTATCTTGGAGATGCAGCCAGGGAGGGAACTGGGAACCTTCTACATGCAAGTACAGTTCTTATACTGTGACAAGAAACCATAGTCTCTGTTCAGTCCTTGTGTAATACCATCAGACTTCCTGATAAATTCCTGTCCTGCTATTTCCCAGTCCATACAATGCAATGCATAGTTGCTCTAGTCGCTGCCGGTGCTGAAGACGGGCTGGTGCTAAAAGTTAGGCCAAACTGGAAGTCAGTAGGCTGGTTGCAGAAACCTAGAGTGCTGCTCTCCCAGTTCCTGAGGAAAGTGCCTTGGTGGGTCTCAGCAGACCCGCGGGTGGGGTAGGTGGACTTTGCTCCTTCCCATGGTATGTAGTCTCTAGCAGTCACATTTGTCTGTGTACAGTTCCTGGTGCTGCTGTTGATCAACAAAGCCGTATCTTTGTTGATATGGATATGGTAGCGCTGGAAAAGGTCCAGGAAATGGTAACCAGAGTAATTGGGGTCCTGCAGCACCTTCCAGAGAAACATAGGAAGCTGCCTTAGATGGAGTCAGAATCTTGGTCCATCTAGCTCAGTCTATCCTGACTGGCAGCAGCTCTCCAAAGTTTCAGCCGGGATTCAAACCTGGGACCTTCTGCGTGCCAAGCAGGTGCTCTCCCACTGAGCCTATGGCCCCTGCAAACAACAACAACAACAACAACAAGCTTAAGCTTTTTTGTTAAGAAAAAGGATGACTAAGGGCTTATAAAATTATGATAGACATTTGAAAAATTATGCATTGTGTGGAGAAGGTGGACAGAGAAGCTTTCCTCCCTGCCCCATCACACCAATGATGACGGCTATATGCTATCTTCAGGTTTGGGGCAGTGCGTTCCTGAATGCCAGTTGCTAGGAAGCAGTAGCACCTCCTGTCTTTGTGTTCTTGTGAGCTTTCCGTAGGCATGTGGGAGACCGGATGCTGGATTAATGGACCCTTGGTCTTTCCTTAGCCCCTTGAATTGCGTGGGCCCTGTATTCCTTGGGGCCACACCCAGCCTCCTCTGCTACTGCGATTTTGAACCTCCGTCAAGAGCAACCTCTTGAGGAGAGCATCCGTGTGCCAAGTTCAAGACCACAGAGGCGCAGAGGCAAGTGTGCTCAGAGCTTGTCCACATACAAGATTGTAAGCCGATGTTACAGGAAATATTTTTAGCTTGGTGTTTAAAATGTTGCTCGTACTCAGTTTGTTACATGTGTATGTAGCCCTTTCTCTTGTGAGATTTTATTTGTTTATTTATTTGTTTATATTTATTTATTTAACATATTTCTATACTGCCCAAAACTCACGTCTCTGGGTGGTTCACAACAAGCAAACAAACAAAAAATGAAAACATTATTTAAAATAAATTTTGGGGAAGTAGGTGCACATGAGATTCTTAGTTTATCCTCACAACCATTCTTTGAGGAGGATTAATTAGTGATTTGCCTGAGGCAGTGGTTCCCAACCTGGGTTCCTCCAGATGTTGCTGAACTACAACTCCCATCATCCCCAATGACAATTAATTGTATTCCCAGGTTGGGAACCACTGGCCTAACGCCATAGGGATGTAACACGTCCCACTAAATCCACAAATTTAGGCTTGGCTCACTAGCCAGCCATTGTCTGTGGCCGCCACCAATCCCATCTCTTCTCTTGGTTCCTTTTCTGGCCCAAAGTCAGAGGTCTAAGGAGAGAAGTGGGTCTTCTGTCATTTGCACGGAGATGGTAAGAAACAGTGGGAGACCTCTCTTTCTGCCCAGAAAGGATCCTGCTGTTTCTTACATTTTAAAAAATGGAAATGATATCTCCAGGGAAGAGAGAGCTGTGTGGTACTGGGTGTCCTGCTCGCCAGAGGAGGGAGGCACTTGCCGCGGGAGAGCTGGCCAGTGGATTTGAAGATGTCTGGTGACTGATACTGTACCAGGGGATTGCATGTTGCCACCTACCCTCTACCAGTGTTCGTTGTTACATCTGACCTTTGTTAACCCTGGTAAATGTGAACCTAGGGCTGCTTCTGAATCCGGATTTAATTAAGGTTCTGAAAGTGAGTTTAAGAGCTCCTTGGGTCCATTGTAACCAGGCTAAACACATAACAGTGACCCCAGACAAATGGGAACAGGGAAAATTGAATGCAAAAGGATGAAGCAAGAGAAGGGGTACAAAATTCCACACCGTAATCCCTTTTAACCTTAGTGAGTTCATAGCAAAGCAGGGGCTTGTATCTGGGTTTCCTGGGCTACGCTGTCATGGTTCTGGGCCCCGGAACCCTGCAGATGGGGGTATGCAGTCCAGAGGAAGAAACAGAATGGGAAGTATCAGTGACTAGGTGACCCTGTGCTTCAGGGACCCCCCACATGGGGTGAAATGGGGGTTCCCCAACCAGCACCCCTTCCAAAACTGACAGCACTGCCTTGCCAACGTCCCTCAAGTTGGAGGAACCCTCTGAGGATCTCCTGGTCACGGCAGAGCCCCCACCTCCAGCACCACCAGAGCAAACAAGAGTCGGCAAGGCTCTTTAGAGTAGACCATCAAGGAATGCCTATGGGAGGGGCGGGTCACCTGGCCTTAGCAGTAGGCTATAAAACCCAGCAGTCCTTTGAGAGACACCGCTGGAACAACACCCCCTGCTGCAGTGCCTAGTTCCTGGTCTGGACCTTCTGCTGCGGAAGCGGTCCATTGTATCTAGGATCCTGTGTCTTTTGAAGTTAAGGAGATTGTGGTACAGCCTGGTTCTACCCTGGCTCTCACTGTGAGCAGTTATTTCCTGGCCTCATTCAGCACTGGGAATGGGGCTGGATATCAATCCAAAATAAAGACATAAAACTGCTGTGAAAAAACAAACAATAGTCGTAGATCTTCTTACCCCCTCAGGTTCATGGCTGCCTGCTTGGGTATGTACTTCTGTGAATAAATACAGCGGAAAGCAGTGTGTTAAATAAATGACGAGCCTTGTCCAGGAAACTGCCTGAGGGGCCCTGGCTTTGTTAAAGATGTGCAAAATAATGCTTTAAATAAAAATACAGAACAAACCAAAACCAAATCGCTGTGGAGTCTGGCTTTTCTCATGTGTCAAGTGGCTAAGGGCCTAGCAGCTGCTCTTTCCCCAGCCCTTCATCCACCAAGTCCCTTTGCCCTTTTTACAAACGTGAATGTTTAAGTGTTGAAGTTGCCTGTGATTTGGGGCTTCGCTGGATCATCCCTCCCTCCCTCCCCATTTTCTTAACAACTCTCTGCTCTCAGGCCAGCTTATCACTCTTCATCTGCCTGACAAGCTTTCATCCCAGACTGAGGGGGAGAGGAAGCAGATGCTGGGTCCCAGTGATAAGAAAGAACAGAAGCAGGCCACCTTGCTGGGAACTCATGTATATTTAAGGGATGGGGAAGGGGAGGGGGTTAACCTTTCATTTTCACATGAAACTTTATGGAAACAAGGCAGCTTCCTGTTCTTTCCCCACCAAGGCAAAATCACTTTTCACTCGAAACAGACTGGAGAGAGTTGCTTGCTCTTTGAAGAACTGAAACCAGCTGGACATCAGCTGGCTTCAAGTGTCCAAACTGATTCCCAATAGAAGTTGTATCTCTTCTTTCAACAGGGATTCCTAAAAAATGAAAAAGACAATGCTTTGCTGTCTGCCATCGAAGAGTCCAGGAAACGGGTAAGTTGCAGAAGCGTGTTTGGATCTTGAAAGTGATATGCCCAATCCTGGAGGTTTCACCATAGAGTTCTGGTGAATTAATTAACAGAATGAATGTGCGCTGCAGAATTATCAGAGGGCTGTTATCCGAGTATGCCTTTCCCTACAGGTATGAAGGTCTCTCTAGAGTCTTTAAAATTCTGACATGTGTCAAAAAACCCTGCAAAGTCCTATCTTCAAGCCTTCAGATTTAATAAAAGGGTGTAGACAAATGAGGATGCCATTGGGTAATACCCATGAGCCCTGTTTGCTTGACCAAGCAGGGAATGTTGAAGGTGATAGTGACGGTGATGTGGCACGTGCATTGGCTGTATGCAGAAGAGCCAATATCACCACAGAGGCCAAGGGTGGAACTTCCTGCTGTGTCCCTCTTTTGATGACTTAGGCAGGGCTAAGATCAGTTGGGCTAATCAGAGATTGAGACAGGAGACTTGCTGCAGTGTTACGAGTTTGGATCTTGGCTAGTCTACCTTTTGGCTCTTAAGTGCCAAATGTCACATTGGGCCGGTACAGATTATACTGTCCCAGGACACATGGTAAGAAAAGGATTGAACTGAGAGTAATATCAATGGAGATAATATCAATGGAGAAGGTCCTGGTATGTCCATTTATTGCTGGGGTTCATCTGAATGTCCCCTGTACACGTGCTCCAGTCATCTGTTTCAGTCCAATTGGTATCTACCAGGTGCAGACATTGGGGTCCAGGGGACAAAGATGCAAGCTTCCTCATTTCTTTGCCTGCTCCAGGAACTTATCTTGCCGGGGATGCAAAACCACAGCCCTCGCCTTGCAGTCAGCAACCGCTGCTGCCTTTCCACAGCCACGATTACTTGTCCATGTTGCAACACAGAGTCCTGTTTCTTGCACTGATAGACAGCAGGCCGTGCATGTTGGTGTGTTGTACAAGAGTGCCATCATATTTTCACAAATGTATTGAGGTTGGGGTTGATCCCTATCTCAGAAGAAACACATTCACTTGCCAGTAGGTTAAAAAAGATCTTGCTCTTCATTTGTGAACTGCAGGAAAGGCCTGCGGGACTAACAAAAGACATGCCAATGTCATCCCTTCTCAGGCTCAGTGGCTACCTAAAGCTCTGTATTTTTAAAAACAGAAGTTGATCCATCAAAAATAAATCACCTTAGATAGGTGTAAGCCAGAGGCATTTAGGGGAGTTTGAGTCCGGCCTTAGCTTGTACAGGAAAACGTGAATCAGACCCTGCAAAGCAATCCAAGTAGAGTTTATTTTGTGCTTAGATGTTTTTGGTTGTTTGGCCAATTACACTTTTCAACTTCCCTCTGTATAGAAACTTTGATTGTTATTAGATGCATTCGTTTTGGAAATTGACTCGGGAATTAATTGTTTGTTATAGTGAAAGAGCACCACACCTGAGCAAAAACACCTTTGCTAGGACTAGGAGTATATATGTATGTATGTTTGGTGTGTGTTTGTGTGTCTGTCTGTGTATGCAGAGCACTTAAACTGGGAATCCCAAAATAGTAGGTAGACAGCTCACAAACCTTCTACCAGCGGGTGATTCAGGATTAAACAAAGGCAGTGCCACATCTATGCATATCCAGTAAGGCTGACTGCTTTGTAGGCATTGCTGGCTCCCAAAATGGAGTTTTGCTTTTTAAAATGGAGGCGAACAATGTTACGCTGGCCAACCCTTAGTATTTATGGCTGGCATGAGTCAGATTTATTGTGAGCTACAGTTTAATCAATCATAAATGTAAAAATCTCCAGCTTGGTTGTATGGAAAATAGCCGCTGTCTGCAATGTAGGTGTAACAACATGAAATTGTTCAGAAGAATAAAAGATCTCCCACCTCAGCTATATATGAGCACATTAATTAAACCTTTTAGTCTCAAATATTTGTGCCTTTTATAATTCCTGTTAATATTTTATTGCATTTGACTATGTCTTCATGTACTGTAATGAGTCGGGCAAAAATTACACATCCAACTAAAATAGTTCTGAGACACTGATATGCACTCAGAATCTGGAATCTGCAAAGAATTCACTGTGTGTGTCTGTGTCTCTGTGTATTCAAGGACAAAAAACCTGGCCTATAACAGGTAGGGTCCAGATGTAAGTTGCTTATGACTAAGCACCACTGAATTAAATGAGACAAATTAATCAAGACTGACTCAAGTCCCATTAGTTTCAATGGGAATTAGTTCTGACTAATTTAGCCTGGATCCTCCTATTTCCCCCCCTTATGCTTCATTAATAAGAGCGGTGGTGAGTAGCTTCATGTGACGTTTGTCCTTCAGCTCTGCATATGTCCGATGGATCCGTGTTTCTGTATTAATCTCCTTTCCCCTAGACCTTTGCAGTGGCTGAAGAGTATCATCGAGAATCGATGCTGGTCGAGTGGGAACAGGTGAAGCAAAGGATCCTGCACACCCTGCTGGCTTCCGGAGAAGATGCCCTGGACTTTACGCAGGAAAATGAGGTATCCTGGGGCCTGTTCCACTTAGATATCTAAAAATATGAATTCACACCAACCAGCCAATTCTTTACCTTTGGATTCCAAGCAGTGATCAGGGCTGTATGTCCTCAACATTTAGAAACAAAACAAAAACTGCCAAAAGCAGTTTTACGCACCAGAAAAAGAAAGGAAAGAAAACAAGTTGTTCTAGTAAGAACGAATCAGCCTACTTTCCTTCCACTGTCTCTGCAACTGGACTAAATGTGGTTCAAATCAAGGTCCACAAGTTAGATCTCTTGCACCTCAAATGTTCATGTGTCCGCCATCTTGGATTGGTGTGGATAAATATCATTACAAGCTACACCATTGAGATGTCTCTGTGTGTCACTCACTACAACTGTACCACATTTGGTTCAAACTGGTTAGAAGGTCCTCAAGTTAGTGCACTTGTGCCTCAAAAGTTTGCACGTACACCATTTGGATGACATCATCACAAACTACAACATTGGGGCATCCCTATGTGTGCATACATGTGTAGGAAATTTGGTTCAAATCGGTTAGACTGTCCACAAGTTAGTGCATTTGTGCCTCAAAATTTTATGTGTCCGCCATCTTGAATTGGGGTGGATGACATCATCACAATCTACGCTGTTGATGTGTCCCTATGTGTCCCTACAGCTGTAGCAAATTTGGTTCAAATTGGTTAAGCGGTTCACAAGTTAGCCCACTTGTGCCTCAAGTATTCATGCGTCCACCATCTTGTATTGGGGTAGATGACATCATCACAAACTATGTAGTTGAGGTGTCCCTCTGCGTCCTACAGCTGCATCAAATTTGGTTCAAATCGGTTAAGCGGTTCACAAGTTAGCCTACTTGCTCCTCAAACGTTTACACGTCCACCTTCTTGAATTGGTGTGGACAACATCATCACAAGCTATGCCATTGAGGTGTCAGTGTGTGTCACTCACTGCAACTGTACTTAATTTGGTTCCCACAAATTAGCCCACTTGCACCTCAGATGTTCACATGGCCGCCATCTTGAACTGGAGTGGATGACATTATCACACACCATGCCATTAGGGCATCCCTATGTGTCCCTACATCTGTAGCAAATTTGGTTTAAATCGGTTAGGCAGTTCACAAGTTATCCCATTTGTGCCTCAAAACTTTACGTGTCCGCCATCTTGGATTGGGGTGGATGGCATCATCACAAACTATGCCAATGAGGTGTCCCTATGTGTCCCTACAACTACACCCAATTTGGTTCATATTGGTCCAGGCGTTGCAAAGTTGATAGTGGGACACACACACACACAGAGCCAGGTGATCTCATAAGCCTGCTGGAAAGTAGACTAAAAAGAGAGCTGAATTCTGCAACCTGTAAAAAGTGTGCATAGTTTTTCTTGTTTGCCTAGTTCTTCAGTTTTGCATAATTTATTGTGATGTTGCTAGTCATGAGAGAGGGAAGGGCCCTAGGTAAAGTGTGCGGTCGAGTCGGTGTTGACTCCTGGCAACCACAGAGCCCTGTGGTTGTCTTTGGTAGAATACATGAGGGGTTGACCATGGCCTTTTCCTGGGCAGTATGAGATGATCGCTGCTGCCCGATATAGGTGTTTCCCATAGTCTCGGAAACTTACCAGGGGAATTCGAACTGGCAACCTCTGGTTGCCATTTCCCTGCTGTGCCATTAGGTTGCTTGGAAGGACACTAGAAACTTGCTTTGAGAGAGAGAGAGAGAGAGCGAGAGAGAGAGAGAGAGAGAGAGAGAGCAGAGATCCTCAGAATATTGAATCCTGCACCCAATATTACTTACCTGAATTTATCGGTGCTTCTACTGTATTGCAGCATACACATTCCTGTCTCTTGGTGTTTCTTCGCACTTGTCCTAGGAGTTCCCTTTGCTCCCTCTTTTTAATTTCCTGTGAACATGACATTTGTTGGATAAAGTGTGGAATTCTAAAGCTCCTTTTTTCTAAATTGCCTGTGTTGATTGGCTGGGATCCGTATTGAGATTTGGAAATAATTCAATGTTGTTAAGGAAGATGCTAGGGGGAAAACTCCTGCCTGCCTACATTCCCCACCCCCTTAAGGCAGGGGTTCTCAAACTTGGGTCCCCAGATGTCGTTGGACTACAACTCCCATCATCCCCAACCACAACAGCCAAAGTCTGCTTTTTGGGGCTTTTGGCCGTTGTGGCTGGGAATGATGGGAGTTGTAGTCCAACAACATCTGGGGACCCAAGTTTGAGAACCCCTACCTTAAGACACTGATAGTTGTAAGCACATTTTCTTTGTCAGCACCCTCCCTGTGGACCATGTGTTGATAACTTACTGTTAAGCCCCAGCAGGCACTCCAGTTTTTCAGGAACTGGAATGTGAATGCAGTGTACTGGAAACTTGCAGAGTTCACTCGCTGCTCTACTGTTGGAGAGCTTTATACACTTAGCAGCTTATTCTGATAGGTTGAGACTGCTTCTGGGGGGTGTTTGGAACTTCAAATTCAGAGCTCTTGTGTGAACTGAAATGTCAAAGTTTGTCATCCTAGCATTAAGTGGTATACAGTCCTGATCAGAGACATTGAAATCTCAAAGGAAGAAACCCTAACCGGCATTGACAGGGATGTCCTTTGATAGGCTTCACGAATGGGTTAAAAGACAGGATGCGATCTATCATTCGCCAGTGCTCTGCTGTCTTCTGCGGAGACTGCATAACATTTGTGTGTCACTTTGAGAGCATTAGAAACCCTTGATCTGTTGTTCTGTTCCCAGCCTTGAAATCAAAGGCCTGGGAGATTTGGTGCATCTGCTGCGTTAAAAGCCAGTTGCTCCATCAAAGGTTGCACTGTAGCCTTGTTCCGGCAAAAGATTGTGTGTGCGGGAGTAAGAACAAGAGGCAGACATACTCAGCCTTCAGAATATAATAGGGTCTTAATTGATACCTCTGAAGATGCAGTCTCAGCTGAAAGGCAGTGATCCAAACGCAGCAGGAAGCAGGTCATCCAGGAAGTCAAGTTTTGGGGCTGGTGAATCATACCAACACGTTGCTTGCAGAAACAAGACCAATTAGCAGGCAGTGCTTTCTGGTTCAAAGAAGCCAGCCTGCAGATTCCCGCCTCTGGGAGGTTTTTACAGTCCTCAGTTCCCTAAGGACATGCTGTCTGTTGAAAGGGAAGATGGCATGAGTTATCTTGAGCCTAACACTGTGTTCTGAGAGTGTTCAGGTCAAGAAGCCTGTTCAGGTTGGGTCCACTGCTCCCCGCCCCGCTCCCTTCTTGCCTTCTGCCTGTGTTTGCTGCTCCTCTCCTTCATTGTGAAAATTTGCTGCCACACAGTCTGGACCTACAACCACTAAGGCACCCAGCAGCTCTGCCATAATGCTTTTCTCCCTTGGACGCATTACGTCTCCGTGCCTCTCCAGGACTCCTGGCTATATGCTGAGCCAAAATGGCGGCATTCCTGCCCCCTCTGCCCGATACATCCCAAAATGTCAAGGCAAATGGCCAAGCCAACTGGAGCTTCGCCGAAACATCTGCCAAGGTTTTTGCTCAGGAATGTTTGCATGAATAATGCATCTTTTGGGCGCCTGGGGTCTGCAACAAGTGAGACATTAACAAATCCTAGCACTGAAAATGGTTCATACGGGTGTAGAGGATCTTGCAGTTTCTCATTCCAATATTGAACAAACTTGCATCTAAACATATTTATTTCATCCTCCAACAAAACTAGATTGGTTAGAATATATTTGGAACATGATATTTTTGTTAAAACTTACATATTATAAACACTTCCAAAGAGGTTTATAATATGTAAGTTTTAACAAAAATATGTTCCAGATATATTCTAACCAATCTAGTTTTGTTGGAGATGATACAATTTTCCATGCATTTGCAGTACAGATTTTTGATGCTGTTAATAGATAAGTGATCATTTCTACATTTGTTTGCAATATTTCTTCTCTTGTATATCCAAAAAGAATGATCTTGGGACAAGAAAATTCTGTTAGGAAGCTAAATAACCTTTTACTTGTCTTGCTTTATATTGCTCTGGCACAAAAAATGCATGTGCCACGATCTGGCTGTATTTCCAGGCTCTTGACAGATTTTCATGAGGCTGTTCACCAAATATATTTCTCTCTCAGCTCTTCTGTTTTGCCCTGCCTGTGTCTTGTGAGTCCAAATTGAGTGATCTCTTCTATTTTGCAGAATCTAGATCATTGTGATTTCCCCTTTGTGCCACCCATGGACTGGTTCAAAGTTGGACAACAACATTATTTGATGTTGAGCACTTTAATAACCGTCTCTAGGAATTGTATCCCACATCAGCAAGACTACGCAACTGTTTCTGAGAAAGAGCAGTTGATGTTTGAAACACATCAGGAAATGATTTAATAAATTATTTATCAATATTTAATCAGCATCTTTGGGAATTCTTTCCCCAACTGCCCACTTCTCTTGGCTTTTTTGTGCTGCATCATTTTCCTCCTCCTCCTTTCTTTTCCTGGCCTGTAATGTTCGCCTCATATGAGATGAGCGTTACAGTTCTGAAAGGCTTTTCTCTGGCTTGAATTAAAATCCAAGTCCGAAAAGAGCAAGCCCTCTTTCCCTACCCACTTACCTTCCTTACAGCTCAGGTGCCTGTGGTGGTACAAAGGTAAAAATTGTGGTCTCTCTTCTGCCACTAGCCTTTGGCATACTGCTATGGCTGCATGCCAGCCCTGCTCGGAAACAGAGTTTCCCCTCCGTATACATGAGGCAGCATTATAATGAAATAAGCACCACATGAAACTGATGCGATATTGCCAGTGCCTGACTTTATCATGTCATGTTGGTGACCTTATCATGTCCAAAGCTGTGAGGTTTGGAACTGAAGGCACTATGAACTCAGCAATCCATGTGCCTCTGTGCTGCTGCCTCCGCATAAACCCATGCTCCAGAAAGGCTGATGGAAACTCAGGAACTGTCATAGCATGTCATCTCAGAGGTCTGTCTGTTCCATGACCTTTTCTAACAGCTTGTCAGAATCGAGTGCTTAGAGGAAAGCTTCAGAAACCAAAACCCTTGATGTGAACTGAAACGCCCTGCCCAGGGCTGAGGTTAACAGGGCCTTGAATGCTGAACTGATGCCAGAGAAATCAAGAGTTCCTCAGCCATACTAAAAGGCTCTTGGAGGAGTTCAGTGATCACCACACTGATGATAACTTAAACCAGGGTTTCTTAACCTTCGGCCCCCAGATGTTGTTGGACTACAACTCCCATCATCACCAGACATGGCCTTTGTGGCTGAGGATGATGGGAGTTGTAGTTCAACAACATCTGGGGGCCCAAGGTTAAGAAAACCTGACATAAACCAGGAAAGTCAAGTTAATAAGAATTTTTCTTAGCAACATAGAAGGTGTTGGTCTTGGTCCAGTTCAAAAGCACTTTGCTGGGTGGAAGGCATCTGTCCTTTCAATTGGTATATTTTCCAGCATCGGTAAAAACTGCAAGATAGAAGTCTGGCTCTAAACTTGACATCCTCCTTTGTCACACAACATCTCTCTGTGTGTCTATAAATTTTTGATAGCTCCTGAAGCAAGGAGGTAAATACAGGTGGTCCCCGTTATCCGTGGATTTGTGTATCTCCGGTCAGGAAAAAGACACTTGACTCTGGCGTGTGTGTGTGTGTGTGTATCACATGCCAACCTCGCGTATCCGTAGGTTGGAGGTGGTCGGAAATGACCACAGAGGTAATTTCTGGCAACCATCTTGTTCGTCGGAGCCACAAAATGGCGCCCGTCTTAAAAACAAAAAAACCCCTCAGCAATTTTTGACCCAATTTGGAGGCATTCTCGGGGCACAGTGTGACTCGGGGTGGGAGCTTCCCCTGAGACGGGCTTCCCCCATATTTCCCCCTGAAAACTGGCTGATTTTCGGCCATTTTTGACCCATTTTGGCCAACTGGGAACCTAACCCCTGCAATTGCATTGCCCTAATGCCTCAATATTCGTGGTTTCTGTATCTGCAGTACAACCACGGAACTAAACCCTCACGAATAACGGGGTGTGTGTGTGTGTGTGTGTGTGTGTATCCCCCCCTTTGCAATCTTGATATCCAGAGCCTTATGTCAAGATTTCCCAAGGACTCTGATCACACTTGAAGGCCAGCATTTCTGTTGCTATAAAATTGTTGTTTTTTGCACTTACAGTCCACTTTGCCAGTGTGGTGCTACAATAAAATGCCTCATTAAAATTGCTTTTGAACAAAGAGTGAAGAAGAGAAAGGGCTATATTCGGGGCAACCAGAAGTCAAGCAGAAGTAAAGGCCCTGTAAAGCAGGGATTCCCAGCCTTGGATTCCCAAATGTTGCTGGACTACAGCTCCCATTGTCCCCAGCTACAATGGCCTCCACTGTGGTTGCGGATTTATGGGAGTCCCAATCTGACAACATCAGGGGACCCAGGGTTGAGAATCTCTGCTCTGAAGGCACCTCCGGGTTTTGGTTTTTAAAGATGGGGCATGAAAAGCATTGAATAATAATCCAGGGAGGGGATGTGTGAGGCAGATTGCCTCAGCAAAAGCTATTTATTTAGCGTACAAGTTCTCAAACTGGGATACCCAGATTTTGTTGTGTTGCTGCTTGCATTATCCAAAGTCACAGTGCCCAAAGGCCAATTTTCTTTTTTATGAGCAAAATAGGCAAAATACAAAAATCAAAGGCCATTGTGGCTGGGGATCTTAGGAATTGTAGTCAAACATCATCTGGGGACCCAAGGTTGGGAATCTCTGACCTAGTGACCTGAACTGTGTGGTGAGATCCCATCCAAGGAGGAAATGTACTGTTACTGGATTTATTACAGCAGGCCCCAAACAGACCATGTGCCATACTGATGTTTTATGCATTCTGATCAGCTTTTTGATCATCTCCCAGCAGCCCAGTTATGTCAGTGAGTTGGGGGCACCCAGTCGTAGTTCTTTGGACAGTGTGGAGATGGCATACGCCCGACAGGTGAGTAAACCAAAATCCCTGGTATATCTACTTGTTTAGCCCAAACTTCCAAGCCTGAGGGCAGTTTCAGTTTCAGATGTGAGAGCTGGTCTTGCGGTAGCAAGCATTAATTGTCCACTTTGCTAAGCAGGGCCTGCCTCAATTTGCACTTGGATGGGTGACCTCATGGCAGTGCTATCTCCTGTAAGATATTCTCCTTAGGGGACGGAGGTCATAGCTCAGTGGAAGAGCATCTGCTTGCATGTCAAAAGTCCCAGATTCAATCCCTGGCAGCGCCTCCGTGTAGCACTAGGAATGACTCCTGCCTGTAATCCCGCAGAACCACTGCCAGTTAATGTGGACAGTATTTATTTATTTATTTACATTTATGTCCTGCTCTTCCTCCAAGGAGCCCAGAGCGGTGTACTACATACTTGAGTTTCTCCTCACAACCACACTGTGAAGTAGGTTGGGCTGAGAGAGAAGTGACTGGCCCAGAGTCACCCAGAAAATCTCATGGCTGAATGGAGATTTGAACTCGGGTCTCCCTGGTCCTAGTCCAGCACTCTAACCACTACGCCACACTGGCTCAGTACTGAGCTAGCAAGATCAATGATCTGGCTCAGTATAAGGCAGCTTCCTATGTTCCTATGACATCAACAGTGATCTTAAAATCTGTCAGTGTAGGCTATTTTGATTGTCTAGATGTGGGCCTTTGACGCCTGCTCCTCAGTCTGCTCCTAGAGCCATATTGACATGAAACAAACATTTTATCCAACAACAACAAATATTTATATACTGCTTTTCAACAAATGTTTCCAAAGCAGTTTACATAGAGAAATAATATATTAATAAGATAAGATGGATCCCAGTGCCCAAAGGGCTCACAAACTAAAAAGAAACATAAATAGATGCCAGCAATAGTCACTGGAGGTGCTGTGCTAGGGGTGGATCGGGCCCGTTACTCTCCCCCTGCTAAATAAAGAGAATCACCACATTAAAAGGTGCCTCTCTGCCCAGTTAGCAGGGGCCAGCCATTTTTAAGGGAGATTCAGGCAGGTCTTCAAGCATTGGTCTGAAGCGGTGTTCTCTCTAAGGCGTGCACATGTGCACGTGCTCACAAGTTTTTTTAAAAATGTCTGCTCAGTTCATTTTAGATCCCGCTCAGGTTGAATCAGGAAGGCCCCATTCTGAACACAGGTCCGCACACTGCCTTGATACTGCCGCCCTGAACAAAACTCATTCCAAAACACAGATGAAAAAAATTAGTGAGAACCCTGGTCTGAAGCCGAGGTAATTTGCATCCCATCAGAAAATCTGAAGGCACCTGGCATTGCTGCATGTCATAGAACATCCTGGGCTACCAGCATCTGCACACACAGAATCCCCAGCAGCCAGATAGCTAGAAACGAGTGCTGAAAATGGAAGGGGTGCAAAGCTGCATAAGCAGTGCTGTAAGGCAAGAGGTTGTCCCAAACGGATATATCCAGATATAAACCAATCTGTGTTACTCTTTTAGTGCAGTGAATGCTGGTTGACGTGACCTGTGTGGCATTTCAGCTTTCAGTGACCCAATCAGTAACCGCTCGGCCTAACGAGCCAGAGGGCTGCTGAAGGAGGCATCTCATCGGGTTCCTCCTCTCTCTCCCACTCGGCCCAAGAGGCTGCCTGCAGGCTGGCCATTTGTCCGGTAGAGCTGCACGGATGGCTAGCCTGGAGGCAGTGTGGCTCTTGGGCTGGGCGGGGGAGAGAGGAGGGATCTGATGAACTGTTTCCTTCAGCAGCCCCCTGGCTCGTTAGGCTGAGCCACTACCAGACCCAGTCGAGTGATGACTCCACTGCACATTAACAGATACGGTAGCACATAGCTCTGGGGTAGGTCTGCAGTGGAACAATCACAGGGGCACTTCACCGCATGTTGAGTTGCAAGGTGGGTCCAGTCAAAACGCCTTCGTTTCATCACAACCGGAAGCTTGCATGAATCCACCTGATGTGTGAACACTTGGTTCCCATCTCCAACACCGCCTGAGGCGCCGTCCGTGATCATGTGCCCAGCAGTGGCTGAGTCAGAGGGCTTTCCCTCCCACCTCATTACAGCCTGAGTACAGCTGCTGGGTGTGGGACAGCCCTCCAACCGAGTGGCTGCCCAGTGCAGGATTACGGATGGCGCTTGACAGACTGGTCAGAACCCGGAAGCGAACGAGGTTAGGAGTCCTCTACACTATTCTTGCTCATGTGAACTGCCTTATATTTTAGCAAAAGGGAGGGGTCATGGGGCAGGGGGGGTCACATGAAATTGCTGCCGTTGCTTTGATGTTTGCTTAATATAAATGCATATTAAAAGAAACAAATTCTGTTGCTTTTTATAAATGTTGTTAAATATTGTGAAGCATGAAAATGCTCCATTTTCCAAGTGCACCTATCCCTCACCAACCGCGTGGGTTCCGTTCCTGGGAAAGCTCGCGGCTGGCAAATTCGCAGTTGGAGAGACATTGAAAGCGATGGCAGACAGGGGGTTCGGGGATCGCAGTCACAAGAAGATAGAAAAAATAAGAAGAAAGAAAAAATGACCCCCTAACCTCCAAAGATCACCCCTGTCTCCTGAAAACTGCCCCCCCTTAATAACACCTCCCCAAAAAACAAAACTCGCCAAACCACAGATACTCAGGTTGTGGTTGGCAAAGGCAGTCACAATTTCCCAGTCATGGATATTCATATCCGGGATTGGAAAACCGTGATTGACGAGGGACGACTGTAATACACGTTTCACACTGAAATACATCAGCTAATGTATTTCAAGCAATAAATGTTTCACTATTGCTTGGAACCTACTTGGAGTTTTCTTTAACAGTGTGTGTTTACCATTTGAACAAGCCGTTAGCCTTTCCAGAGTCGTGAATGGAGACTGTCACCGGAGTCTCTGCTTTAGGGCTTTGTGACTCTGCCGGCACCTGCTCCTTCTGCGCCATCATTAGATCAGCTTAAGTTTTGCCATGCAGTGCAGCAGGACATGCTGCCTTGCTTTGGACCCCGGGGCCTGCCTGGAGCTTTGGAATAAATGTGAAGGAGTGATTCTATGGCTCTCCATCCCCCGGTGGGTTGTGGCTGCAAGGCAGTGGAAGCTGGTTGGCTGGAGAAGACCCCCAAGGCCGTCTGAGCTATCTGGAGGCCTCCTCCGGATTCTGCTGCAGTTAGTCGTGAGGATGGGAGCGGGGGTGAGGGGGGAAAGAGGACAGGCTGTGAAAAAGCGGCTCACTCCTGATTATGTTTCAGATCTATGCTTATAATGAGAAGATTGTGAATGGACACCTGCAGCCCAACTTGGTGGAACTTTGTGCTGCTGCTTCTGCAGAACTGGATGATAAGGTATGGCTCATAGGTTAGGATAGGTTAGTAGTGCACTGCTACTGCTTCTTGGTTGTCTCCAAGTAAACCTATTCATGACCACACCACGGTATGCCCATCATAAAAAGTTAAAAAAATAAGAAGAAGGTACGGTTGGAGGAAGCCATACTATTTATATTTACATGCCAGTTTGTTTATTGGACAATAAAGGAGACAAGGACAAAGAATCCCTTCATTGTGGCTAGGGATGATGGGAGTTGTAGTTCAACAACAGCGGGAGAGCCAAGGTGGCCCACCCATTCTAGAGCTTTGCCTCGGAGCATTTTAGCGGGAAACTCGCCCACTAACATCCCTATATGTGTGAGCCCTGTAAGGTATTCCCCTGAGCAGATAGGGGTGATTTGGGAAGAGCACCTTCATGCTTGCAGGCAGAAGGTTCCAAGTTCCCTCCCTGGCGGCATCTCCAAGAGAGGGCTGAGAGAGACTCCTGCCTGCAACCTTGGAGAAGCCGCTGCCAGTCTGGGTAGACAATACTGAGCGAGATGGACCAGTGGTCTGGCTCAGTATATGGCAGCTTCCCCAGGAGAGGTTTCAGACGTGGTAAATAACCAAGAAGGATTGTCCCGTCACAAAATTTAAAATTGAAATTCAAAGCTAGGTTGATGCGATCAATCACGTCTTGCCAATAGGGAGCTATTACATTGCAACTCCACATCATATGAGTTAAAGCTTTAAAGTTTATTTATGGTGATTTTAAGCTGTACATTATTTTTAGGTTTTAGCTGTTGTTTGGTCAAATCGTAAACCGCCCTGAGATTTCATATAGGGCGGTATAAAAATATGATCAATAAATGGAACAGTGAGCCCTCCGGTACACCGCAGTGCCAACCTCAGGGAGAAGCCGTGGAAAAGCAACTGTCCCAATCCATCCCCAGCACAGCTTCCTTCTAGGGGCTGTTGCTGGGGTCTCCCTTATTTTTCTTTTTAGACTGTGAGCCCCTTGGGGACAGGGGACCCTTTTATTGATCTGTTATTTCTTTTTCTACGTAAACCACTTTGGGAACTTTTTGTTGAAAAGCAGTATATAAGTAGCAGTATATGTTTACGAAACAAGAATACGGGTGTCATGTGCGGATAGTTTTAACTGACCCCTCTTCATTTTAAATGCCGCCCTGATGAAAATACATACACTATGCAAGCTGTGTCGTGGCCGCAGTGTTGATTGGATCTGGTTTCTTTTCTAGAACATTCTGGACTTGTGGGCAATGGTGAAGCAAATGGCAGATGTCTTGCTGGTGCCTGCAAGTGATGCGTTGAAAGTCCGGACAAGCATGGAGGTGCAGATGGAGTTTGTCAGGCAGGCCCTGCGATACCTTGAGCAAAGGTACGGGTGCACTTGTACAGAAGAGAGACGGCCTTAAATATATTGCAGCATGACCAGATGGCAACAGAAGCAGCACATGGACAAGGGGAGGAAAGGGGATGGGGGAATCTAGGCTAAAGGGTGGGTTGTGGGAAACAGACGGTACCCCAAATCCCTAAGTGAAATACCCAGGCTTAGGCCCTGGGTATCTAAGAGAGCGTCTTCTTCACTACGAGCCCCACCGCCCACTGAGGTCATCTGAGGAGGTCCATCTCCAGTTACCGCCAACTCGTTTGGTGGCTACACAGAGACGGGCCTTCTCGGCTGCTGCCCCGAGATTGTGGAATGCGCTCTCTGCTGAGATACAATCCTCCCCATCTCTGGCAATTTTCAAAAAACACCTGAAAACCCATCTTTTCGCCCAAGCTTTCTCAGCTGCCTAAATTTTTAGGTTTTAATCTTTGGTTTATTTTTAAATTGTTAAATTGTTTTAAGTTTTTGTATATTTTTTTAACTTGTTTTATGCTGTTGTTAACCGCCCAGAGACAAAAGTTTGGGGCGGTGTACAAATTTGAGAAAGAAAGAAAGAAAGAAAGAAAGAAAGAAAGAAAGAAAGAAAGAAAGAAAGAAAGAAAGAAAGAAAGAAAAGGTTTATGAATAGACTTGTGGCAATAAGTCATAGCTGAGGTGTAGGTTTCCAAATGTCATGACAGTCCTCCAGTCCTGCTCTCTGCAATATTTACAGAGCTCATTAAGTTAAACCTTGTGTCTCGTGATGTGTCCGTGGGGTATTGCTATCCTTCCGGTGATGAAGGATATTTCTTCTGACAACCAAGAGGACCTTTGCTATCCTACTTGCCAGCCTTAAGCTGGGTGGGATGGATCTTATAAGGCAGAAGTTTCTGACCTTGGACCCTCAGATTTTGGACCATCACTTCTTTTGGACATCGTGGCTGTGGATGAGGAGATCTGTAGCTCAGCACCATCTGGGGACCCCAGTTTGGTATCAGGAAAGCTGCTTGAGGATGCAACTTTAGCCCCGTCAGGTCACTGCTCTTGGGCCAGCCTTGGAGCACGTGAGACTCCGTTTTGGTGAGCAGCTCATGGTTTCTTGCAGTTACAAGAACTACACGCTGGTGACCGTCTTTGGAAACTTGCACCAAGCCCAGCTGGGTGGAGTACCTGGAACCTACCAATCAGTCCACAGCTTCCTGAACATCAAACTCCCTGTGTCCGTCCCAGGACTTCAGGTATGTGCAGCCAAGAGGGCGTAGCCGAGCTGTTCTGCCATTACTGTGCCCACTTCCACGAAAACTATGACATAGTTGGAGTGCCAGGAAAGCCCCCTTCCTGCCCCAATCAACTAGGGATCATTAGGAAGGGGATTGGAAATGAAAATGCTCATATCATAATGCCCTTATACAAATCTATGGTGCAGCCACATTTGGAGTACTGCGTGCAGTTCTGGTCACCATATCTTAAGAAGGACTTTGGGGCAGAAGAGGGCAACCAAGATGATCGGGGACCTGGAGCACCTTCCTTATGAGGCAAGGCTACAGCATCTGGGGCTTTTTGGTTTGGAAAAGGAGCAACTACAGGGAGACATGATAAGAGGTGGATAAAATATGCATGGAATAGAGAGAGTGGACAGAGAGAAATTTTTCTCCCTCTCTCACTACACTAGAACCAGGGGCCATCCCTTGAAACTGATGGCCAGTCCTTTCACAACACATAATTCATCTATGGAATTCTCTGCCGTGGGATGTGGTGTTGGCCGCTAGGTTGGATGGCTTTAAAAGGGGCTTAGACAAATTCATGGAGGAGAGGTCTATCATTGGCTGCTAGTCAGAAGGCCTCAGAGGCAAAATGCCTCTAAATACCAGTTGCAGGGGTGCAACAGCAGGAGAGAGAGCATGCCCTCAGCTCTTACCTGTGGGCTTCTCAGAGGCATCTGACGGGCCACTGTGAGAAACAGATGCTGGACTAGATAGGCCTTGGGCCTGATCCAGCTGGGCTGCTGTTATCTTCTTCTGCAATTATCTGCCTGCTTTTTCAGGATGGGGAGGTGGAAGGCCATCCTGTCTGGGCGATCATCTACTACTGCATGCGATGTGGGGACTTAATGGCAGCCTTCCAAGTGGTGAATCGAACGCAGCACCAGCTGGGAGAGTTCAAAACTTGGTTCCAGGAGTACATGCACAGCAAAGATAAAAGGTACTTGGAGATTTCCAAAAGGAATCCAGGAAAGCAGGGAGGACTCTAAGAGTGAAATTATAGTTTTGCTTGGAATATTGAACCCTAATGGGCCGATAAATGTTCTGTCAAACTTGAGTGACGGATGCTGCTCATTTTATTTATTTATTCAATTTCTATACCGCCCTTCCAAAAAATGGCTCTCGGCGGTTTGTTTGTTTACAAACAAATAAGATGGATCCCTGTCCCCAAAGGGCTCACAGTCTAAAAGAAACATAAGACAGACACTAGCAACAGTCACTGGAGGTCCTGTGCTGGGGGTGGATAGAGCCAGTTACTCTCCCCCTGCTAAATAAAGAGAATCACCACGTTAAAAGGTGCCTCTTTGCCAAGTTAGCAGGGCAAGTAAGCTGCATATGAAAAGTTCATTGTTTCAGAATAAATTCATGGCTGTGAAGCTGTGAGGTTTTCACAGAGAAGAACTGTTTGAAAAGATGCAAATTTTTGCTTCAAGAACTATGCATTTGTTGGCAAGAAACCCTGCCAGTTTAAGACCAGAGTTTGGTTCAAGCTCCACAAAGCTGGGAAATTGGAACCCAAGGCTAATTCCTTAACAGATGTGCCACGTGATCAGTCATAATGTTGTGCAATTCACAAATTGTCCTCACTTGTTGCTCTGCTATGTTGCTTATGTGCTATTGTTTGTTGGACATGTGCATATTGTGTTAAACTGTGTCGGCTGTACACACAGGGCCAGTGTAGGCAACACAATCTGAACATTTGGCAGAGGGACATACTAGAGAAATAATCCTGTGTGTTGCTCCTTGGATTTTGGACACCAAGCAGCAACTTTGAGGGTTTTCCTACAAATAGTAAAACTACAGCGATGGGCATTCCCAAGAGCTGGATTTGATCACTTCATTTTCTCTTCTTGTAGACTGTCTCCTACCACCGAGAACAAGGTCCGCCTCCATTACAGACGGGCCCTGAGAAACAACACTGACCCTTACAAAAGAGCCGTTTACTGCATCATTGGCCGGTGCGATATTGCTGACAACCACAGCGAAGTGGCCGATAAAACAGAAGATTATCTTTGGCTAAAGGTAGCTGTGGCTTCCCTTCAACTTTTTGGAGCCAGTTGTGCTCTCTTCTCCTCCCTGCCCCCCACAAATGCTTCAGTGGTCAATTTTAATTTCCAGAGATGCCCTTCCAAACATCCTAACATGTAGGTCTTCTGCTGAAATGTTCCTGAATATGATCCACATGGTTCAGTTGAGAGTATTCCTAGCTACCCTTGCTGTACAGGGTAGTGTAGCTATTGCACTTTTGAAATTAGAGTGCTCCAGCTTGAGCTCAAGGACGTAGATGTGGGAGAAATCTCTTCAAGCTAATTGGGGCCTCCTCAGTGCCACCTGCCGTGGTCATGGAGATTAGTGGTCGCTGCAGCTAACGATTTTCACTGATTTCAAGCCACAAAACCCTTATGTCAGGAGCATCCTGAATTGTCCTTACTTGAGTAAAATTTTAAATAATCCCTTGATTTCAGTAGAAACATAGGAACACAGGAAGCTGCCATATACTGAATCCATTGGTCCATCTAGCTCAGTGTCACCTACACAGACTGGCAGCAGCTATACAGACTGGCAGAGGTTGCAGGCAGGGGTCTCTCTCAGCCCTTTCTTGGAGGTGCTGCCAGGGAGGGAACTGGGAACCTTCTGCATGCAAGCAGGCAGGTGCTCTTCCCAGAGTGGCCCCATCCCCTAAGGGGAAGATCTTCCAGTGCTTACACATGTAGTCTCCCATTCAAATGCAAACCAGGGTGGGCCTGGCTTAGCAAAGAGGGCAATTCATGCTTGCTACTGCAAGACCAGCTCTCCTCCCATAGAGTTACTCCACTTTCTTTCAGTTGGGCATCAGGCTGTAAACCAGACCTGGAAAGCCAGGGAATATGTTTTACAACCACTCTGAGAGCTGGGTCACAGTTGTTCCCGTTTTATACATGGGAAACCGAGGCTGAGAGAAAAGCAATTTGTCCAAAGCTATACATCTGTAGCTGAGGTGATCTGTGAGGCCACGACTCTCAGGTATGGGCCCCATTGTTGGATTTGCTGGACCACATCTTTTGTTTCTTTGTAGAGGTTTCACACATGGCTAGTTCATTTGATTTTGTTTTGATCTGTGGTAGACTTTGCTTGTCACTTGATCGGCTTCCAGAGAGGGAGCTTCTGTTGTGTGAGCAGGGCAAAGGTGGCCAAAATATCTCCTTTATCTGTAGCTGAACCAGGTGTGCTTTGATGATGATGGCTCCAACTCACCCCAAGACAGGCTGACTTTGTCCCAGTTCCAGAAACAGCTCCTTGAAGACTATGGTAAGTTAATCTAGAGATGAGGTGAGTATTCTGGATTGCATGTACATGTGTGCCTCTAGGGACTGAGACCATGCTAAGAATAGTCACAGGACCACCACCACCACCACCTACTACTACTACTACTACTACTACTACTACTACTACTTATATCCCGCTTTTCTACAGACGTTCTCAAAGTGGTTTACATAGAAAAGGTAAATACAATAAGAAGGTCCTCTGTCCCCAAAGGACTCACAATTTAAAAAGAAATATAAGGTAGACACCAGCAACAGCCACTGGGGAGATGCTGTGCTGGGGTTGGATAGGGCCAGTTGCTCTCCCTCTAGTAAATATAAGAGAATCGCTGCTTTAAAACATGCCTCTTTGCTCAGTTAGCAGGGGACCTTGAGTAGGCCTTGAAAGGGAACCTCTTCAAAGAGCTCAGCTGTCATACTGATGCATCCTATTGGAAGCAATGGTGTTGAACAAGATGGACAAGCCAGCCGAAACAGTTAAACTCTCTTGGGTGGAGAGCTGGTCTTGCAGTAATGAGTACAAATTGCCCCTTGGTTTGCTTTTGGGTGGGTGACTATATGTGAGCATTGGCTTCTGTGAGATATTTCTTTTGGGGGATGTGACCATAGGTCAGCCGAAGAGCATCTGCTTGCATGTAGGAGGTCCCAGGTTCAATCCCTGGCAGCATCTCCAGGTAGGGCTGGGAGAGACTCCTGACAGAAATCTGGGAGAGTCACTGCCAGTCAGTGTAGACAGTCCTGAGCTAGAGAGACTAAGGGTCTGACTACGACGACGGCAAATATTTATATACCGCTTTTCAACCGAAGTTCTCAAAGCGGTTTATTTAGAACAATAAATAAATAAATAACAAGATGGTGTCAAGACTGTATAAGCAGGTGCGGAGGCCAGCGGCGGCCCAGATTCTGCCGCCGCCGCTGGAGCCCCATTTGCCCCCCATGTGTGCCGTCAGATGTGGGGGCATGGTTTAGCTTTCAAACGGGGCTGCACGGAGCTAAAAGGGGCCGCACGGATCTCCCTTTAAAAAGCAGGGAGAGCGGCAGCGTTGCGAATGCAGCGCTGGCTGATGTAACTCCCAAACGGGGCCGCGGGGCCCCGTTTGGGAGCTAAATCATGCCCCCCGCGCGTCTGATGTCAGATGCAGGGGTTGTGTCTAAGGCCCTTCAGGTGCGGCGGCCCGGGTTCTTTGAACCCATCCGCTCAGTGGTGGCTCTGCCCCTGTGTATAAGGCAACTTCCTTTATTCCTGTGACTCCGAAATGGGTAGTTCATGACTTGTCCAATAATCAGGCTGGCATGTAAATAGAACAATATGGCTTCTTCCCTAACCTTACCTAGGTCTTTTAAAAAAACTTTTTATGATGTGTGCACAGTGATGCCATCAGAGAGAGGTTTCCTGGAGTGCAACTGAATGATCTAGTGCTCTGATATGGCTGCTTCCCTTTTGCCTTGCCAAGCGGTGATGCATTATGACACACCCTCTCTACTACCACAGCCGAATCAGTCCCAGACACCGACATCTTTCCCTCCACTCTTGCGTGTTCCTCCAGGTGAGTCGCACTTTGCCGTCAACCAGCAGCCCTTCCTGTACTTCCAAGTCTTGTTCCTTACGGCCCAGTTTGAAGCCGCCATCGCCTTCCTCTTCCGCACCGAACGCCTGCGCTGCCACGCCGTCCACGTCGCCTTGGTCCTCTTTGAACTCAAGCTGCTTCTGAAGTCTCCTGGGCAGAGCGCACAGATCTGTGAGTCCCGCATTACTCATCTAGGCTTCTCCCTGCCAGAAATGAACCCTTCTGCGGGGGTGCGGCTCTGTCTGTATCCTCTGCAGAATATAAACATGCCATCCAAGCATCCGACTGCCAGAGATGTGGCAATTAGGGCCTAAAGTTGTTAGTCAGGGGTTGGTGGGCTGGTCTTGGAAAGCTGGTCATGTAGCAAGCATGACTTGTCCCCTAAGCTAAGCAGGGTCCACCCTGGATGCATATGAATGGGAGACTAGAAGTGTGAGCACTGCAAGCTATTCCCCTTAGGGGATGGAGTCACTCTGGGAAGAGCATCTAGGTTCCAAGTTCCCTCCCTGGCAGCATCTCCAAGATAGGGCTGGGAGAGATTCCTGCCTGCCACCTTGGAGAAGCTGCTGCCAGTCTGTGAAGACAATACTGAGCTAGATAGACCAATGGTCTGACTCAGTATATGGCAGCTTCCTATGTTCTGATGTTCCAATGAAATGCATTGGTTCCTTCCAAATGGCCATGGAATGCATTGGGTTTCTGAATGGAGCCATTCAGAAATCCAATGCATTCCATGGTCATTTGGAAGGAACTAGTGCATTTCAGGGGGCATTCTGTCATTCACTCTAGGATGTCCTGACACTAGTCCACTGTAAGACTTGCATGCTTACAGCCCCAGCTTTGCGCTCTGGCAGCATCTCCAGGAAGGGCCGAGAAAGATTCCTGCCTGCAACCTTGGAGAAGCCGCTGCCAGTCAGTGCAGGCAATACTGGGCAAGATGGACCTATGGTCTGACTCTGTATATGGCAGCTTCCATCTGCCCTTGTAGGGTATGGACTGGTCTTGGGGATACTTGGCATACCACTGACTCTGCGCCTGTTGTCTCCACACACACATTAGCATTCTGAAGCAATTTCTGAAAGGTGTTGAGCTGCAGTGACAGTGTGTGTTGGAGAATTCATAAGACGGATGAACGTAACTTCCAAAGAAGGCCAGTCTCACCGCGTCCCAGGAACTAGGTCAGACCAGTGGCCCGGCTCACTCTGCAGGCTGCCTCCCAACAGCGACCAGCTAGGCTCAGGAAGCTTCACAAGCAGGCTGTGATGGCGGGACCCATCCCCTGCTTTATGGGTCTCCAGAATGTGAGGCTCAGTGCTCCACTGTTTCTGGATTTGGAAGTGGCCCCTTTGATAAAGCCACTTAGACGAAGGCACTTGCCTTGAAGGGTGCTTTCTGAATTCCCCTTGCATTGTTTGTATGAGTGCTGGCTTCAATGCAGAAAAAGAGCCCAGATGTTTCAGACAGAAGGAGTGAGGGTGGAGAGCTGGTACTGTGGTAAAGGAAAAGTGTGCGATCAAGTCGATTTCGACTCCTGGCGCCCACAGAGCCATGTGCTTTTCTTTGGTAGAATACAGGAGGGCTTTACCATTGCCTCCTCCCACGCACATGATGCCATCTGCCTATATTGTTCCTGCCCGATACAGTGGAGATTTGAACCGGCAACTTTCTGCTTGTTAGTCAAGCATTTCCCTGCTGCGCCACTTAAGGGGACAGTCTTGTGGTAGCAAGCATGAATTGCCCTTTGCTAAGCAGGGTCTGCCCTGGTTTGCATTTGAATGGGAGACTACATGTGAGGGCTTGTAAGGTATTGCCCTTAGGGAAGAGCATCTGCCTGCGTGCATGAACAAGGTTCTAAATTCCCTCCCCGGCAGCATCTCTAGGATAGGGCGGAGAGAGGCTCCTGCCTGCAACCTTGGAGAAGCCGCTGCCAGTCTGCGTAGATGGTGCTGAGCTAGATGGTTCCAGGGTCCCTAAGGCAGCTTCCTATGTTCCTAACGTTTCTTGATCATTCTTTCTAATATTTCAGTGAGCCATGAGGCTGGCGACCCTCCTGCCATCCGGCGCCTGAATTTTGTCCGCCTTCTGCTGCTTTACACCCGCAAGTTTATGTCTACCGACCCTAGAGAAGCCCTACAGTACTACTATTTCCTCCGGTAGGCTCCTGCAGCCATGGCTCGGTTGTGTGTTCTGGGAAACCCCAGCTAGCTGGGCAAGAGGCATCAAAAGCTGGCTCTTGTGTGGGGCAGGGCAGGGGGCACAACTTTCCCCACACATCCCAGCACAGCATCCTTCCCAGTGGCTATTGCCGAGGTGTCCCTTTTGATCATTGTCGTGGTCCTCGTTGTCGTGATCCTCATTGTATGCCCGCTCATTGGGTTCACACCTGTGCAGTAACCTCAGTAGTAACCTTTGCAATCGCGGAAGGTGAGAGAGATAAACTTATTTTGGGTCCTGTTTCTCCCATAATTTCTTATCTGTCTAAGATCTGCTTCACTTCAGAGGGCAAGAGCTGACTTTGTGGACATTAAAAAAAAAAGTTCTAGGAATGTCTCAGATGCAGCAGTAAGCTACCCTCTGCTGGCCGCCATGGAGTCTGCGGGATGTGCCTCGGCAAGGATCACAATCCAAGCGTTAGCCAAATTTGCAAGTCCTTCCCTAAAGGGACGAGAGAGATCAGGAGCTGAGGCTCAGGGACAGGCTTAATGGTGTAGCCTTGAGCCCGCTGACATGTTGGGAAATGTATTCATTGAAAAGCAGACTGTACATATTCTTAAGAACTGTTAAAAAGGTTGTTTTTACTTTGACTGTGTGCAAAAACAGCTGATCTGCAGTGGTTCCCTCATTTTTGCTTTCCTGCTGCAGGAATGAGAAGGACAGCCAAGGAGAGAACATGTTTATGCGTTGTGTGAGCGAACTGGCGATTGAAAGCAGAGAGGTATGTGGAGAGAGAGGACTTAGGGTGCAATCCACTCTTTTTCAGAAGAGCCTGCAACACAGCAGTGGTTTCCAAAGCATATTCTGGGGACCCCTGAGGTTCCTGAGAAGCTTACTAACAGCTCCTCGGTTACTTTCAGTTGATACCCTCACTGTCCATCTCTCCCCCCGCCCCCCCCGCCCCCCACACGCACACTTTAGCAGTGTTATAGAAGAGCATTTGACTGTTCACACTATTCAGCTGAAGTGCTGCTTTCATTTCAGCTCTGGATTCTTCGCAGGATGCAACCAGTTGCAGAAACTGCTGGTTAAAAAGTGACCTGATGAAGCAAAAATAAGCTTAAAACTATTTAAGTTTTGACTTCTGATCTTCTTCAGTAAAAGAGCAGTTGGGTTTCAAAACAGACCCTGGAGCCAACGGTCTGTTTGGGATGATCGCTCCACCCTAGGATCTTGGCTGCTATATTATGTGCCGACAGATTTGTCCAATGATTCCGAAGCAAGATTTACACATGCTTGATGCTGCCACAGATTTCAAGACCCATGGTTTAAGCATTGTGCCTCAGAGTAACACACCCTTAGTAACTTTTGTTTTTGTTTCTGTTTTCATGGGTAGTTTGATATGATTCTTGGAAAACTGGAGAATGATGGCAGTCGAAAAGTAAGTTCCTATATATGTGTATATATATAAATTTCTGTGCTAGCTGAATAATTTTCTAATTCTAATCCAGTGGTCCATCCACTTCTTCTTTTTCTTAATAATATAACTGTGTTCATGTGTCAGCTGAAATTGGGCATCCTCCATAAATAGCTTAATGGGAAATGGTCAATTGACTTCCAAGATTTATTTGCTTTTTTGTATAACTGGAGTCTGTAAAAGAGAGATTCCAATCTTAGCTGCACTTTTGAACTTAATTTGTAATGTTCTTTTGACAAATTCTAAATTTTTGTTCTTTGGTTTTGATAACAGCATAATTACAATGTTGCATGTTTATAATTATTTTTAAGAATCTGTAAATAAGAATTAAAGAGAGAAAGACTGAGTCTGTTGCATCTACCTTGGCACATAAAATCTCTGCGTTTTCCCCAATGAGAACTTTCACTTGAACTAACTAACCATATTCTTGCATGCAAAAATGTTGTTGTCAGTTGATAGGATGTTCTAGGAATTTGTAACCACTCCGTATGTCAAATACTTTATCCCATCTCCTCTTCCTTCATCAGCCTGGAGTGATTGACAAGTTTACTAGAGACACCAAGCCAATAATCAACAAAGTGGCTTCTGTGGCAGAGAGCCAAGGGCTTTTCGAAGAAGCGGCGAAACTTTATGACCTTGCCAAGGTATGAGGTTTTTATCACTGTTGTCCAAAGAAATCTCTGTAATTGCATGCAGAAGGTCCCAGATTCAATCCCTGGCAGCATCTCCAGGTAGGGCTGGGAGAGACTCCTGCCTGCAACCTTGGAGAAACTGCTGTCAGTCTGTGTAGACAATACTGAGCTAGATGGACCAAGGGTCTGACTCAGGATATGGCAGCTTCCTTTGTTTTGAGAAGAAGAGCCGGTCTTGTGGGTAAGCAAGCATTAATTGTTATGTTTGCTGAGCAGGGTCTGCCTTGGTTTTCAGTTGGATGGGTGACTACATATGAGCACTGTAAGATATTCCTTTTAGGAGATGGGGCTGTAGCTCAGTGGAAGGGCATCTGCTTTGCATGCAGAAGGAACCAGGTTCAGTCCCTGGCAGCATCTCCAGGTAGGGCTGGGAAAGACCCATGCCTGAAACCTTGGAGAAGCCACTGCCAGTCAGTGTAGACAATACTGAGCTAGAAGGACCAGTGGTCTGATTCAGCATAAGGCAGTTTCCTCCGTCCTCATGTTCAGTGCTGTATCTTCTTCTGATGTCTCAATCTAGGTTGCATAAAAGTGGACTGACTATACTTTGTCAGAATATCCAGGTTTTGAAAACTAAGCTGATGAGTGAGTGAGATACACCGAAAAGTTCTCCCTGACTTGGTATAAGACAGCTTCCTCGGTTCCCATGCAAATACAGCCTCTTACTTAGATGCTGCTGCTGTTTTGTGTTTGTTTTGACTCAAGGCCTGGCCCTTGATTTTCTCTGGAGTGAGTGGCCTTCTAGCCGGGGGATGCAGTTCTCTCTTTGTGTATCCCTCAGAACCCAGACAAAGTGCTTGAGCTGATGAACAAGCTGCTCAGCCCCGTCGTCCCTCAGATCAGCGCCCCCCAGTCGAACAAGGAGCGGCTGAAGAACATGGCTCATTCCATTGCCGAGAGGTGAGGGGCGGCGGCTGCGCTTTCCTGCCTGCTGCAGCTCAGCCGAGGTTCCTTGACCTTGTCCGTGCTGCTTTGGAAAACGGCTTGAGTGATGTGTTCAGTGAACAGACACAGAGCCGGAACATGTTCTTTCTTTCTTCCTTTTTGTGTGTGGCTGTGTTTTTTAAATCGGTGTGTGCTTTTTCAGTCCAGTGAGCTTGCCAGGGGCAAATAAAGCCGTTTGACCCCTGGCAAAGCTGGGAAAGAGGAAATATGCAGGAGGGTGGCTTTAGAGATGTTATCTAGCTTGCGGTTAGCCGAGTCAGTCCTTCCCCGACTGTGTGCACTGAGAAATGATTGCATGAAATAATGAAAGGCTTCCGTGTGCCCCCGAGGTTACAGAAGAGGTCGCCCGCTGTGATCACGGCTCCGGCCTGGCCTCCTTTTGAATCAGCCTCTGCTGGGCCATGAGAGGAGAGCTGGTCTTGTGGAAGCAAGCATGAATCGCCCCCTTGGTTAAGCAGGCTCTTCCCGGGTTTGCACTTGGATGGGTGGCTACATGTGAGCACTGTCTGCTGTAAGATACTCCCCTGAGGGGATGGGGCTGCAGCTCCGTGGTGTGGATTGCCTGCGGAAGGTCCCAGGTCACTCCCCGGCAGCATCTTCAGGTGGGGCTGGGAAAGACTCCTGCCTGGAACCTGGGAGAGCTGCTGCTGGTCAGTGTAGACAATGCTGAGCTAGATGGACCAATGCCATTGCAGAAGGCAGTAGAAGGCAGCTTCCTGTATTCCTATGGCATCTTATTTTATTTTAATCTGTCTATCTATCTAACTATCTACCTATCTATCTATCTAACTATCTACATACATACAGTGAGGGAAATAAGTATTTGATCCCCTGCTGATTTTGTCCATTTGCCCTCTGACACAGAAATGACCAGGCTATAATTGGAATGGTAGGTTTATTGTAGCTGTGAGAGACAGAATAACAACAAACAAACCCTCAAAAGCCCAGTGCCCAAAAGTCAGCGATGGATTTGCATTGTAGTGAGGGAAATAAGTATTCGATCCCTTCACAAAAGATGTCTTAGTACTTGGTGGCAAAACCCTTGTTGGCAATCCCAGAGGTCAGACGTTTCTTGTAGTTGGCCACCAGGTTTGCACACAACCCAGGAGGGATGTTGTCCCACTCCTCTTTGCAGATCCTCTCCAAGTCAGAAAGGTTTCGAGGCTGATGTTTGGAAACCCGAACCTTCAGCTCCCTCCACAGATTTTCTATGGGATTAAGGTCTGGAGACTGGCTGGGCCACTCCAGGACCTTCATGTGCTTCTTCTTGAGCCACTCCTTTGTTGCCTTGGCTGTGTGTTTTGGGTCATTGTCATGCTGGAATAACCATCCACGACCCATTCTCAATGCCCTGGCTGAGGGAAGGAGGTGCTCACCCAAGATCTGACGGTACATGGTCCCGTCCATCGTCCCTTCGATGCGGTGAAGGTGTCCTGTCCCCTTAGCAGAAAAACACCCCCAAAGCATAATGTGTCCACCTCCATGTTTGACGGTGGGGATGGTGTTCTTGGGCTCACAGGCAGCATTCCTCCTCCTCCACACACGGCGAGTTGAGTTGATGCCAAAGAGCTCGATTTTGGTCTCATCTGACCACAACACTTTTGCCCCGTTCTCCTCTGGATCATTCAGATGTGCATTGGCAAACTGCAGACGGGCCTGTACATGTGCTGCCTTGAGCAGGGGGACCTTGCGGGCACTGCAAGATTTCAGTCCTTCACGGCGTAGTGTGTTACCAATTGTTTTCTTGGTGACTATGGTTCCAGCTGCCCTGAGATCATTGACAAGTTCCCCCCGTGTAGTTCTGGGCTGCTTTGTCACCGTTCTCATGATCATTGCAACTCCACGAGGTGAGATCTTGCATGGAGCCCCAGACCGAGGGAGATTGACAGTTATTTTGTGTTTCTTCCATTTGCGAGTTATCGTGCCAACTGCAGTCACCTTCTCACCAAGCTGCTTGGCGATAGTCTTGTAGCCCAGTCCAGCCTTGTGCAGGTCTACAACCTTGTCCCTGACATCCTTCGACAGCTCTTTGGTCTTGGGCATGGTGGTGAGTTTGGAAGCTGAGTGATTGCTTGCTTCTATGGACAGGTGTCTTTTATACAGGTACTGTAACAAGCTGGGATTAGGAGCACTCCCTTACAGAGGGTGTTCCTCATCTCAGCTCGTTACCTACATATAGTGAAAAGACACCTGGGAGCCTGAAATCTTGCTGGTTGATAGGGGATCGAAAACTTATTTCCCTCACTACAATGCAAATCCATCGCTGACTTTTGGGCACTGGGCTTTTGAGGGTTTGTTTGTTGTTATTCTGTCTCTCACAGCTACAATAAACCTACCATTCCAATTATAGCCTGGTCATTTCTGTGTCAGAGGGCAAATGGACAAAATCAGCAGGGGATCAAATACTTATTTCCCTCACTGTACATACATTTATATGAGGAGCTCAGAGGAAGTACATGGTTATTTTAATCCTCACAACAACCCTGCGGGGTAGGTTAGGCTGAGAGATACATGACTGGCCCAGAGTCCACCCAGTGAGTTTCATGGCTGAAGGGGGATTTGAACCAATGAAGGAACTCGCCTCTTGCTCCTTCTCCCTGTCCCTCCGGCGTGAGGTTTCCTTTCCCAAAGCTGACCTATTTGCCTCACTGTCTCTTGCCCCTCTACCAACTTAAAAAGCCCATGCTCGCCATCAGCAGAGGCAGCTATCCTGAACGGGTTGCTCCTCTGTACTTCAGAGGCAGAGCCATGTACCTTCGGCCAGGGGATCTCAAAACCTGGGTCCCCAGGAGTTGTTGGGCTAAAACTCACATCCTCCCCAGCCGAGAAACCCCTGTCTTAGGCTAAGGCTTTGTCCCTTATGGTGGGAGGACACACACACACACACACACACACACACACACACACACACACACACACACACACACACCCCAGTTTCAGCCTTGCCTACTCCGCAACCATAGATCATGTCTTCTTTGGTTTTTTAACAAGCGCCTGCTCCACTGCTGCCCACTCACAGTGGTCGGCTCCTTCTAGACTCCCTCCTTTGGGTTAGCGAGATTAAGATGCCCTCCTCGCTTGCGTCCACATGCCTGCTATTCGCTCTGCAGCCGCTGGATTTAGTGACCTGCTCTGAAGTCACAGCACCAGAGGAAGCCAAGAGAAGCCCTGAAGGGTGTGCCTCATAAGCGCCGGCCACAGCCAGGAGAGCCGGGGGGTGGGGGTGAGGTGGGGGGTCAGGCAGGCAGGCAGAGCCCCCAGGCCCCTCCCAGGGCAAAGTTCATTGCAGCTATGAACTCGCCGAGTCCGAGATCCCCAATCTTGGGTCCCCAGGTGTCGGTGGAGCACCCCGCTCACCATTGGTGGCCTTTGACTGCTGTGGCTGGGGGTGATGGGCATTGTAGTCAACAACATCATCTGGGGACCCCTGCATTCAGCAGCTCAGGGGTGAAGTGCTGTCCTCTCGCCTCAACCCTTTCCCTGTCTGCAACGTGGCGTGATAATGCTAGCCTTCCGTACAGGCTTGTTCCAAAGGTTATTGAGATTGCATGTAAATCACTTGTAAGGAGTCTGTAAATGCTTCTTATAATTTCTTCTGCTGACCTCTTTTCCCCAACTGCTGAGCCGTCTGAGAATAGCAGGTTGTCTACGCATGTTGTGATCAAGTGCAGCCCTTTCACAGATTAAACTTGTGTTCTTTGTTTCTCCCCCTGCCACCAGGTATAAAGCTCAGGGGATAAGTGCCAAGAAGCCCATCAACTCCACATTCTACCTTCTGTTGGACCTGATCACCTTTTTTGATGAATATCACGCTGGTCACATTGACAGGGCCTTCGACGTACGTCTCAGTTTTCCCCTTGAGAAGATCAGAATTGCCCTGCTTGGTAGAGTTAGGGAATTCATCGAGTTCAGCGCCTCATCTCTGGCCAGGAGAGCATCCAGGGGCCCCAGGGAAGCCCGTCCCTTGTCGGAGCTTCGGCTGAAGAGCAGCTAAGAAGCGCTTTCAGGGAGAGGGGGAGAAAGCAAGAGCCAGAGGGCCTTGGAACATTGGCAGGCTGGCATTAGAGGCCCCAAGAGGCCTGAAGGGACATCCAGCAAGCAAGGGAAGCAATGGAGCAAGTCTTTGTAGGCACAACACTGAGGGAAACAGCCGAGCTGGACCTCAAAGCTCCAGAGCATGGAGAACTTCCCAGCCTGCCTTCCTGGCTAGGGGGGGATGCCTCTGAGTCCCCGTGGCAGGGGAGTCACAGCAGGAGGGAGGGCATGCCCCTTTCAACTCCTGCCTGTAGGCTCCCAGCGGCATCTGGTGGGCCACTGTGGGAAACAGGAGGCTGGACTAGATGGGCCTCCTTGGGCTCGATCCAGCAGGGCTGTTCTTTTGGGAGCTCAGATCCCCACTTCTAGCCCTGGAAACTCCTGAGAGCCTCGGCATTTGGTAGTAAGAGAATCACAGCCCTGCTGCATTGGAAGGGGCCTTGGCCATCCATGGGCCCACCCCTCGGCCGAGTGCAGGAGTCTGTTGCAGCAGGGGGCCCCTCCTACCGAGGCCAAGTTTTTGGCCGCTATGAATTCAGTAGGTCCGTGGTTCCCAGTCTTGGCTCCCCGGATGCTGGTGGAACTGCAGCTCCCCTCATCAGCGGCCTTTGGCCATTTGGCTGGGGGTGGCAGGCAGGGGCGTAGTGAGCCGAGAGTGGGCCTGTGTTCACACAGTGCACATGGCCAGCCTCCCCGCTCCAGCTGGCTGGGGCCAACCTCGGCACTGCTACCGCTGCTCCTGCCACCTGGCTCCTGGGCTTGCACTCCTTCCATTGGCCAGGAGGGAAGGAGCTCAGCTGATGGGCCTGGAAATTGGGCGAGCAGACGACAAAGGCGGCTGGCGATGGCGGCAGAAGGTGGTGGGAGCCTGGGCTGGGCTGGGGGTGTGTGGTTCCTCCTCCTGGGCCCTTGGCAGTTCCTGGATGCAGGCCCCTTGGGTTCTTTGAAGCCACCCGCCCTATTGTACCTCCGCCCCGATGATGGGAATTGTCCAGTAACGGTTGGGAACCGACTGCATACCTGGCAGACAACCATCTACATTTAGCATCTTCGGAGGTGTGCTTTTTCAGGCTATGGAGCATCTGTGTTGATGCTGAATCACTTTTGAAAGGTCTGTCTTCCTCCGTGAATTCGTCTCATCTTTTTAAAGCCATCCAGTTCAAACAAACAACAGATGAGGTGCAAAGCAGGCTGCACCGTTATAGAGGTAGCATTGCAGGGAGAGGAGGAGGACTGAATAGTCCTCTTTCTCTCTCAGATTTAAAATGTACATGCACACACACACACACACACACACACACACACACGTTGCTTTCCTCCTTCAGAGAGATAGATTAGTGGCTTCCTAAACAGAGAGGATTTCCCCCGTCTCTGACCCAGTAAAGAGGGGCAGTTTATCCACGTGATGCATGTCCTTCGCTGAGTATTTCTGGAGGCCTACTTTCACCCCCAAAGCCACCTAATAATGCAGTGGGGAAGTAACTTGCCTACGGAGTAAGAGGTTGCCGGTTCGAATCCCCAGCAGCAATATAGGAAGATGCTGAAAGGCATAATCTCATATTGCGCGGGAGATGGCAATGGTCAACCCCTCCTGTATTCTACCAAAGACAACCACAGGGCTCTGTGGTCGCCAGGAGTCGACACCGACTCAAGGGCACACCTTTACTTTACAACCACCCCCTATATCATAATGTCATATATGCTAATCCTGAAGTTGTGCATGGGCATAAGCTGCTTACTGGGATAACACAGGTTTGGTTCAGGTTTTCAACAAAACTGTAAATTTGCAGAGTAATGTGAATGGACAGAGGGGATATTTCACACACGCGCACACACACTACGAACAGCCTTTCCCCTCCATTAATTATCTTCTGTTTCACTACAGATCATTGAACAGCTAAAGCTGGTCCCCCTGAGTCAAGAATATGTGGAAGAAAGAGTAGCTGCCTTTAGGAATTTCAGCGACGAGGTAAGCAGCTGCTGTGACGTACTTCACCCTCCCCTCTCCAGAGCAGCCTACGCTGGGGCCGGGAAATGCTGTTTTGCCCATACTGGTCCCCCCCCCCCTCGCCGGCCAGCACCGTTGACTGGAACCTGCCACCCAAACCAGCGGGAGCTGTGCTAGAGGGCAGGCCAAGGGATTGGGCTTCCTGGGGTGGAGGAAAACCTGATGCCCTCCACCCCTTGGGTTGTCCGTGCTCTGCTGTTGAGGTGACCTGCAAGTAGCCTCCAGTTATGGCACCAAGCCAGGCAGCAGTGGCATTTCGAGCTCAGGATGGGACAGAGAGAAAAGATGCACCCATAGGAAGCTGCTTTCTACCGTGTCAGACCCTTGGTCCATCTAGCTCAGTATAGTCTACCTAGACTGGCAGCGGCTTCTCCAAGGTTGCAGGCAGGAGTCTCTCTCAGCCCAATCTTGGAGATGCTTCCAGGGAGGGAACTTGGAACCTTCTGCTCTTCCCAGAGCAGCTCCATCCCCTGAGGGGAATATTTTACAGCACTTGTACATGTAATCTCCCATTCAAATGCATGCCCGGATGGACCCTGCTTAGCAAAAGGGACAATTGGTGCTTGCTTCCACAAGACCAGCTCATCACCCAGCAGGGCAAGGAGGGGGGAATGTGAACAAAGCATCCCAGCAAGGTGAGGAAGGGTGGCAGCAATGGATGGTGGGGTGGTGGCTGGGATGCAGTATTGGCTTTCCCCCTGTGCCCCCCACCACACCTGTGCCTGAGGCATCTGCCTCACCCTGCCTCAGGGGAGCAACAAGCCCCTGCCATTGTGCCCGTTGCCTGCTCGAAAGCATCGTTGGAATTTGATACTGAGAGCCACTTTTAAGCTGTGGCTAGAAACCTTGTGTCTGAAGTAGGAAGGAGAATCTCTCCTGGAGGAACTGCAACTCACCTTGGTCTGTAACCCAGGGGAAGAAGGCAACGCTATTAAAACAGGGCTACCTCCAAAACATAATAAATATCATCCAGAGGTCCACATGCCTGTGGTAGACACACAAGCAGAGGGAGCTCTGCATTTCCCCCCAGACCCATGGATTGTTCTGTATGCTCATCCCTGGGCTGTATGCAACATATTCTCCAGCATCCAAGAGAATGAGGCTGCCCTGCTTGTGTGGGGCATTCGTCTGCGTTAAAGCCCCAGAGCCTCTAGCTTGGGTCAAAAGTATAGACAAATTGTTAGGCACTCTGGATTGTGAATCTCTCTTAAGGGTGCAATCAGAATAGTGGGTTGGGGAAACGACTTGGTTGGTCCCTGTTTATTTCACTGTTTGTGCCAGATTCTTGTGGAATTCTAGAATTAGATTAGGAAAAGGGCCTGTTTTTGTTCTCCGGTTAGGTCCATAGCCTTGCAGCCTAAAGCAACTGATAAAATCATCCTGTTGCATTCCTGTTGAAATATGTCTTTGGTCTAAGACCGTAATAAACTTAATACACTCTTACCGTTGAAAGAGGTTTGCTTGGGGTGGGTGGCAGGTCTCTTCCTTTTAGTTAAGAAGGAGGGAGCAAGAGTTACCTCCCATCTTTCCAACACATCTCCAAGAAGGGTTGTCAATCAAATAATTGCTGCAAAGTGAACTTTGTGATAAAAGGCCTGTGGATGGAGGAGCAGGGTGTTTGCTCCAAGCCTCACGACATTGATTTCCCAAGTCACCCATTTTGTAGGCTTTGGGCCAGAAGCCGCTTATCAGGAGCTGTTAGCCTCTGGGCTGATTGATCACAAACGCCAATCCTAGCTGCGTGACATTGTGGGCCCCGACTCCTCGTCAGCACGTTAATCCTGGCACAAAACTCTTGCCACGTCTGCAAAAAGATGGATTTCCCACCACTCATTCCCTGACATTTAGTGAAAGAAAGAAGCATCTTTTTCATCCTGTGTGCTTTCTTTTTCATCCCCACGTTTCAAAGTAGCTTAATTTGATCCAAGGCTTAGTTCTGGAACTTGTTTTCAATGACAGCCCCAGAAAATGGGTTGCTGGTGCCCAGAATGCTGGTGGACTACAACTCCCATCATCCCCCACCACAGTAAAGAACTGCCCTGCTGGATCAGGCCCAAGGCCTAACTAGCCCAGCATCCTGTTCCCACAGTGGTCTTCCTGTTGCTCCTGGGAAGCCCACAAGCAGGAAATGCAGGCATGCCCCCTCCCCTGCCCTCGCCTCCTGCCTCTGAACCTGAAGACAAGCTGCCTGTCGCCATCAAGACTAGTAGCCATTGACAGACCTGCCCTCCCTGAGCCCCATTCAAGCTGGTGGCCATCACCATGGCAGAGAATTCCACTCTTTAATTCTGCGCTGTGTGAAAGGGTACTTCCTTGTGTTGGTCCCATATTTCCCGGCCATCAAGTTTCATGGGATGACCCCTGGTTCTAGTGCTGGGAGAAGAGGGAGAAAAACCTCTCTCTCTCCCCACACTACTCGTAACTTCATAAGCCTCAACCATGTCTCCCCTGAGTGTCCCCTTAGCTAAGCAGGGTCTGCCCTGGTTGCATATGAATGGGAGACTTGATGTGTGAGCACTGCAAGATATTCCCCTCGGGGGATGAAGCCGCTCTGGGAAGAACATCTAGGTGGTTCCCTCCCTGGCAGCATCTCCAAGTTAGGACTGAGAGAGATTCCTGCCTGCAACCTTGGTGAAGCTGGCTGCTGCCAGTCTGGGTAGACAGTACTGAGCTAGATGGACCGATGGTCTGACTCAGTATTTGGCAGCTTCTTATGTTCCTACGTAAGGAAGGTGATCTCATTGTTGGCCCTCTTCTGCACCGTTTCCAGTTCTACAGTATCCTTTCTGAGTTAAGGGGACTAGAACTGTACACAGTATTCCAAATGTAGCCCCATCAGAGATTTGTATCATGGCATTATAATATTAGCAGTCTGACTTAAATAGCCGAAGGCCACTGTGGCTGGGGATGATGGGAGTTGTAGTCCAACAACATCTGGATCCTGAAGCTTGGGAGCCTCTGTGCTAGACCAATCTGCTTCTTGGGTGCCTTCCTGTCTCCAGAATGTTCTCATGGTTTATAACTTCTGTCCACCTGCATCTCCTCAGTTATTTGTGTGATTTCTGAGTCTCCATTTTCCAACTCCTATAAAAATTGGGCCAAAGGATTTTAAATTGTGCACAAGGCAAAACAAATATATGTTGTGCCGGCAGAACAAATTTCAGTCACTGCATTTGATTTCAGTCTGTGCACTTGCACAGCACTATTTGGTTTGCAGAAATACTTTACAACTCCTTTATAATTCTTTAAGCGGATCTTGGAAGCCCTGGGGTTCCTCGGTGAGAGGATCTGTAATGGAGACTAAGTGTCTCTGAAAGACAATTTGAACAGGAATATAAAAAGCTGCTGCCTTCTGAGTCAGACCCTTGGTCCATCTAGCTTAGTATTGTCTACACTGACTGGCAGCAGCTCTCCAAGGTTTCCGGCAGGAGTCTCTCCCAGCCCTCCCTGGAGATGCTGCCAGGGACTGAACCTGGGACCTTCTGCATGCCAAGCAGATGCGCTTCCACTGAGCTATCGCCCCCTCCCCAATCACGACTTGTAATCATCCCCTGAACTAGGCAGCCTTAGGGGGGAGTGTTAAGGTCAATCGGGGTGTCACACTCTTTCCCCGCTTCCTGTATCAACTGGGAAGGGTCCACACAGGCCAACACTGACTTTGGAAAGTGCCCCACATTGACTTTGTCCTGGAAAGTTCTCCTGGAATTTGGAGGTTCATTAGCAGCCAGTTCAACGGGGAAAGAAACGTGTTGTTAAAGGTAATTGTTTTTTGAAAACCACTGAAGTATGAGGTGAAAGAGTGTGTCATGTTTCCCAGTGCTAGATTTACAGGCCACAGGACTGGGCTTCACAAAAGAAGGCCCACCCACACGTTATGTTCAGCACTCATACAACCAGTGTACAGTGTACCCAGGTACAGATCGGTACCCAGGCACACTCGTTCACATGTTATGTTGAATGCAGGTACAGAAGTCCACTTCCGATCTGCCCCATGCATTTGAAGGGCCTGTATCCAAGTTCACTTTGAAGATGAACACAGGCACATCATTCACACAAATGCATGTACGAGTGTACAGACATCTGTACACTTGTACAGCATAATGTCTGAATTGGGCTAGAGACGTCAACATCTCCCTCCCCTCCGTAGGGCACCGAGTAGGCCCTCAGCTTCCCCGCCGGTCTTTCATCTCTTCTGTATCTTGCTCACCCTTTTGTTGTAGATCAGACACAATTTGTCAGAGGTCCTCCTTGCGACCATGAATATTTTGTTTACCCAATACAAGAGGCTGAAGGGCACCAGCCCAGCCACTCCAGCCAGGCCTCCGCGTGTGATTGAAGACCGAGATGTGGTAAGGTTTTCTTTCCTAACCCAGCTTTGACTGTGTGGGCGGCAGCCCCGGTTGTCCTTGGTTTCGAGCAGGAGTGCCTGCTCTGCAGGAAGAGCCCCTCTTCGGACTAAGGAGAGGAGCCCCAGATGATGACACCGTGGCCACAACGGGCTTCAAGGCCGCACTCCCTAGACTGAGGCCCTTTTATCCAGACCAAGGACAACTGTGGCGCTGCTGCCAGCCTGTGTAGCAAGTTGGGAGTATTTATTTGCTGTTTCCTGGTGCAATGGTGGTGCAACTGTAATGCAACTAACTATGTAATGCAACTGTAATGCAACTAACTATGTAATCTTAAAAAGAAGATTAATTAATTAATTAAAAAGAAAGAAGATTTAAAAGAAGATTTAAAAGAATTAATTAAAAAGAAGAATTAATTAAAAATAATTTAATTTAATAATTAAATACTTTAATAATTAATAATATTAATTTAATAATTAATAATTAATAATTTAATTTAATTAATTAAAATTAATTAAAAGAATTAATTAAAAAGAAGATTAATTATGCAACTGTAATCTTAAAAAGAAGGGCACTGCAATCTCCCCATTTATTTTGGCAGCTGCCCCATGAAGTAAGACTCTGAATTTTTCCACTTTACACATGTGAAAACTGGGACATAACAACTTGCTTGCTAACACCACCCCTGGAGTCTAGGACCAGGCTAGATTCAAACTGAGACAGGAGATCCCTACATCCAGTTAACTGGAGTTTAAAAAAACACACAACCCAAACTGGCTGAGAAGGTGACTAGTCAAAGGCTACTCCCATGACTGCATGGTTGAGCTGACATGTGAAATGCTAGCCACAGGACCTATCTGTCTGGGGAGGCAGAGACTCATAAACCCTATTCACACATGACGTTCAGCACTCATACAATCTGCATACAGCAGATGCAGGTAGAGTTCTTCACATCTTATGTTGAAAGCAGGTACAGCATTACCCTTCCTCTCTGTGTCCTGCATTCCAGAGGGCCTGTACCCAGCTTCCCTTTGGAAATGAACGCAGGTACAGCCATTCACATAAAGACCTGTATGTGTGTTCAGATATCATAAGCACAGGTACAACAGGGCTTCTGTTGTCTCTTGGGTAGGGGCATGTGGAAAGGGTAGTTCTGGGTGTGTAGTAAAGTGCATGTTTCTCACATACCCTTGTGTCTGTTGCACAAGCACACGTGTATACACACACCTCTCCCCACCCCTCCAGTTTCGCTAGTTTACAGTTTTAGAAGAGTGGGCCCAGACGATGCCCTCTCCAACCCATTTTCGTAACTGCTGTAAGTCCAAATAGTAATGTGGAAGCGTGGGAGTACCACCTCCTCTCTTTCCATCTTCCACATTTTAATCAGATGCACATCTGTGCCAGCCAAGTTCCAGAACAATGCTAGCCCAGCAGTTTCAGCATTGCTGCAGGTCGCACAACCCTGCGTTGATTTGTTTTGATTTTTCCTTTTTAATTGGAGCTGCGGGGCATTCTCGTGCCGAAAAAGGTGAATGCATTTGGATGGCCCTCCTGCTGTTGGTCTTTGATGAAGCCACTCTAGTAGATGGAACACTTTTCCCTCCAGGCTCCCTTTAACCTTTCTGGGGAGCGCAGCTGTGAATTGTTTTCCACATTTTGGATTGTGTTCAGACACAAGAGAGGCGTAACGGTTTACCTAGCCGGACTGAAGGCTTTTGCTAAACACAGTGGTATTTTCAGGCACAAAATAGGAAGGGCATCTCAATCTTAACCACAGTACAGCTTTTTGCTGTTTTTCTTAAAAGATTTTAAAGAAATGCTGGCCAGAAAAACCAAGTGGGGAAAAACAGAATTTCTGAAGACTTTCAATTACTGAAACCACATTTTCCACCCAGGAAACAGAAACATTTTGTATTTCTCTAGGTGCTATGATTTATCAGACCACTTGCTATTGATGTTTTGGACTTATGCATGTTTTGAAAACAAAAAATAGATTGAATTCAGATGAACAGCTGAAGGTGGGGTGACTGATGCGGTAGCGATAGTGTGGTGACATTTTCTTACTCACCCATAAAAGTAACATGTATTTCCGGTTTTGTTTCTGTGTTTGGCAGCAACTCCGATCCCAAGCTCGAGCACTGATCACCTTTGCCGGGATGATCCCCTACCGAACCTCAGGGGATACAAACGCACGCCTGGTGCAGATGGAGGTCCTTATGAATTAGCCGTCCTGCTGACTAGTATGCTCAGTGGATGGGTCCAATTCCATCCTCTTCTTCTTCTTTTTTTTATGTATTTTTGTCAGCCACAATAAATTTCTTTGGTTTATATTTGTTTTCGACATTTTATTTTGCTTTCACCAATTTTTATGTTTTCTTATGCCTTTATTTCCCTTTTTTGCAAGATTTCTCCTTGGGTGGGGGGAGGAGGAAGCCTGTTAATTAGCCAGCGGGACCCACGGAGACAGGTACTGTGACTTCATTTTATTTCCTAGGAAATTTGCTGAGCTGCTTGCTACAGTTATGAGTTAAGAACAAAGTGCCTCCCTTAGTCTTGTTGGGTAACATAACCTCATTGGCTGAGGAAATTCTAAAGCATCCTTTTTAATGCTGCTTATGTCTTGTATTCAACTGCATGCACTTCTTTGGAAAACAAGAAAGTGTAACTGATGCCTTAGGAACCTAGGAAGCTGCCATATACTGAGACAGACCATCGGTCCATCCAGCTCAGGATTGTCTTCACAGACTGGCAGCGGCTTCTCCAAGGTTGCAGGCAGGAGTCTCTCTTAGCCCTATCTTGGAGATAATGCCAGGGAGGGAACTTGGAACCTAGATGCTCTTCCCAGAGCGGCTCCATCTTGAGGGGAATATCTTCCGGTGCTCACACATCTAGTCTCCCATTCATATGCAACCAGGAGGGACCCTGCTTAGCTAAGGGGACAAGTCATGCTGGCTACCTCAAGACCAGCTCTCCTCCCTTCAAAATGCTAAGTGGGACTTTGTTTCTTAATGATAAGATCAGCCTCTTGGAGTGGGGTGGCAGGTTAGGGTCTCCTCCCTAGCACCTCCTATCACAAGTTTTGTGTCTAGGTCCTGTTTGGATCAGGAAGGTTGAGCTGGTTTTGTGGTAGCAGGCATGAATGGTCGCCTTTGCTAAGCTGCGTCCGCCCTGCTTTACCTTTGAAAGGGAGACTACATGTGTGGGCACAGTAAGATTTTCCCCTTGCGGGATGGGACCATAGCTCAGTGTTAGAGCACCTGCCTGCTTGCATGCAGAAGCTTGCAAGTTCCCTCCCTGGCAGCATCTCCAAGATAGGGCTGAAAGAGATTCCTGCCTGCAACCTTGGAGAAGCCACTGCCAGCCTGGGTAGACAATCCTGAGATAGCTGGATCAAGGGTCTGACTCAGTTCCTAAGAAACATTGAGCTGGCAGCAAAGAAGGCAACCCCATGTAGCAGCCTCCCCTTTTCCCTCCATAACAGATAGTAAGTACATCACATTCTGTGTGCTGGCATTATGCCGAGAGGTCCTTGTCCCTGCCAGTAGCACCCAATACTGTGGGGGGGGTTATATCCTCATGGCATCAGGACAGCCGGTAACTTGCCGTATTCATCAGGAGCAGCTCCATTTTGCAGAGCTCCACCCCTGCACCCTCCCATTTTGGGACATGGGAGACCCCAATTCTGCAGTCAGGACTTGGAAAAGAATCGTGCATTTGTTATACCTGAATCCAGAGTAGTTGTTCAAAAATGGAAAGTTTGGGGGCAGGGAGGGGTGAAGGGGACAGAAAGAGGGAAGAACATGAGATTCAAGTTGAACGGGATGCAGAAGTCGGGACTGGGAAGACACGGACGGAAAGGGAGGGATTCTGTAGGGCACAGTAGCAGCTTGTCCTAAGGAGCTAAGAGGGTGTCCAAGGAGGCAGCTTGGCTTATCCTCGCACTCCCACCCCACCACGAAATGCCTAAGGAAGCAGGCATTCCTTCATCAGATGCCTGAGATGAAGACAGGGGAGATGTCTATGCACACGCACTCCATGAATTTGCCTCATCCCCTTCTAAAAGCCAGCCAAGCTGGTGGCTGTCACCTGGCCCCATGGCAGAGGATTCCCTAGGTTAGTTCTGCACGGTGAAGAAAAAGTCCTTCCTTTTGCCGGTCCTAAATTTCCCCCAGTCAGGTTTCGTGATTGAAAGCCCCTGGTTGTAGTGTTGTGAGAAAGGGAGAAGAATTTCTCTCAGGCCACTTTCTCCACACCATGCATGGTTTTGTAACCCTCTGTCGTGTCTCTCCCCTTCATCACTTTCCCCCTAAACTTAAAATTTCCCAGATGCCGTAGCCTTGCCTCAACAGGAAGGTGCTTGTCTTGGTTGCCCTCTTCTGCCCCTTTTCCAGTGCCATAATATCGTTTTTGAGATGTGGCCACCAGAACTCTATACAGTACTCCAAATGTGGCTGCACCATAGATTTGTATAAAGACACCTTGGCCCTCCAGCTTGTGGTTGAACTACACTTCCCATCATCCCAGCCGCAGTAAATTGTGACTGGGGATGATAGGAGTTGTAGTTCAACCAGAGCTGGAGAGCCAAGATTGCTTTCCCCTGCATTATGATGTTAGCAGTTTTATTTCCAACCCCCTTCCAAGATGCTCAGTGAATACCCAGGGGGTTTCGAGCACCTCTAAATGCGGCCAGATTTTCTGTGGGATGAGCTTTCGTAGACTGGCCTGGTCTACGGAAGGCCTAATGAAGTAGGCGTTACTTCATCAGAGCGTGAGATGAAGATATGGGAGATGTATATGCACACACACATACTTAGAGCAAGGCACGCTACATGGAACTGCTTTGGCGAGACAATATTAAAAAATGAACACATACACAGAAGAGCGACACGTCACAAGACACGTCACAGAAGAGCGAGCCGTACATGAATCCATCAACTCAAGATTGAATTGCCAGACATCAGCAAGCCCGTAGATGGGTTGAAGCACCTACCCTTGTCCATTTCAGCCTGGGGCTTAATTTCCATGACACCACCTAGGAGATCATTACTGTTACTAGTAAAAGCGCTGATAACTCCATAATTAAGGCCTGATGAAATTGGTTCAAACCTGTCAAGAAGCCTGGTACGTATTAAATCTCTCTCAGATGGGACAGTTCTCCTGTGAGGCTGGAAAAGGGCAGCACAGCCGAGGATCGGGACCCCAGCTATAACTTAGCCTTTTTTCCAAACAGGTAGCTTGAAAGTTATTTTGTCTGGTTTGATTGCAGTTTATATTCTCTCAGGATCCAGCAAGGGTCTTAAGAATAATGGTTTGGCCTCTGTTCCAATTTAAGACAGGTGATTTGGATTTCTTTTCGGCTTGGGTTTGATATGATTACTTGCAGATCCAAATCCTTGGAAATGCATTAAGGTTTTCCTCTTCTTGGTTGGGTAATGGGGGGAAACCAGGCGAGATGGAAGGAAGCATAGCTATATAGATGGTGCCTCAGTGGACATATGCACAAGTTAAGCCAAAGTGTATTCTTCATGCACAGCATGTTTCATAGCAGAGGTTCTCAAGATGGATCCCCAGATGTTGGGACTACAACTCCCATATTGTAGACCATTGTGGCTGGGGAGGATGGGAGTTGTAGCTCAGCAACATCTGGAGAGCTAAGGTTGCCCACTCCTGCATTATAATTTTAACTTGCGAGTCCATGCAACCATTCTATTAAAATAATTAAGGTTTATATAAAAAATAGTGAAAAAGATTCATGAAGACAGATCAATGTGATCTATTCCAAAATTATCTTTTGAAGGTTGTACTGATATCCTGTGAAATGACCATATTGCTGAAATGGAATGTTCTGTTGATTTCATATCCTATTGTAATAGTGGGTAATGTAATGGGCAAAAACATGTGTAAATGTATAGAAAATAATAGAATTGTGGATAAATTGGAAAATAAGGATGTAAATCACCTAGAGATGTGAGTTATTGGTGTATAAATGCATAAAATAAGTAATACAAGATCAAGAAGAAAGGAGGGTTGCAGAGTGCTAAAAATTCAGTTTTACTGCCTTGTTGACTGAACGAATGTGGCTTTTCACTGGGTAGATGATAATACAGAGTATTCATTAGTTGCAGAAGAGTGAGGTTTCTCAAACTTGGGTCTCCAAGGGTTGTTGGACTACAAATCCCATCATCCCCAGCCACCCTGGCCAAAGGCCAAGTTTGAGAAATAGTGCCATACAGCAATCTCTTTATAAATTACTTTTGGATGTGCCAATGTGATTAGGTTTTATTCTTGCGGGGGAGGTACCTGGGGGTAAACCCTACTGAATTCAGTGGGTCTCACTTTTGGGTGCACAAGCATCAGCTTTCACTGTAGAAGTGAGTCCTTTTTACAAGTAAGTACCCTTGAACTTGGTGGGATTTATTTCTGAGTAAACATGCATAGGCTTGCAGTGCAGGAGATACAGATATGGTGATAAGAGCAATGTTTTGTAGGGATGTGCATTGAAATGGTTTTTGCATTTTGTTTTGAGCTCGAAATAAAACACAGATAGCCAAAATGTTTCATCAAAGCAGTGGTCGACCCAATTGTTTCAACAGAACAAAACTCGAAAAGTTTTGAGTGTTTTGGCCATAGGGAAAAATGGGGAAACACAAAACACCCCATTGTTCCCCATGGGTAACTCCTGGAAATGCCAAAGTGGGTTGGATGGTAAGACACGATGGGTGCTCCCCACCACCCAACCCACAAAAGAAATGGGCAAGCAGGCAATTTTAAACCAATGTTTAACCTTTCCCCCCAAACCCCCATAGCCAGTGCCAGAAAACCAATTGGGAAGGGGAAAACAAGCCTCCAAAATGGTACTTGAAATGTTGAAAGGTTTCAAATAGAAATGGGGTTGTTTTGTTCTGAGCTCGAAACGGCCTGTTTTGAGTCGAAATGTTTCGAAATGTTTTGCATATCCCAACTGTTTGGTCAATACCTTGTGAAACACTGGGGAGAAATACAGAATTAAAATGGCTCCTGGGATCTCACCATTTGCTTTAATGCAGGGGTTCCCAACTTGTGGTACTCCAGATGTTACTACAACTTCCATCATTCCCAGCTACAATTTATTGGGAATTGTAGTTCATCAGCATCTGGAGTACCACAGGTTGGAGCCCCTGCCTTTTGAAGCAGCCTGGTTGTCAGTGTCCCCTGGGCAAGCTTCTGCAGTGCTGGCCCAGCTCTTTGGAAATCCCTGCCTCTTGTTCCTTCCCTGTCCAACTTTAAACAGATATTGGAGACTTTTGTGATTTTTCATGACGTTATATACTGCTGCTTTTATTGTGTTTCATTGTGCTCTATCCTGTGTTTTAATTCTGAAATAAGAGCCTCCCCAAAGTCAGCTAATGGCGTAGCGGGGAAGTAACTTGCCTAGGGAGCAAGAGGTTGCCAGTTCGAATCCCCGCTGGTCTGTTCCCCAGACTATGGGAGGCACCTATATTGGGCAGCAGCGATCTAGGAAGATGCTGAAAGGCATCATCTCAGACTGTGCGGGAGATGGCAATGGTCAACCCCTCCTGTATGCTACCGAAGAAAACCACGGGGCTCTGTGGTCACCAGGAGTCGACACCGACTCGATGTTACGACTTTACTTTACATCTCTTTTTAAAAGATTCATAAGAGACATTTATTCACCCCAGCTTTTTAAGTAAAATTTTGGTTTTAAACTGTTTTAATGTTTTGATTTCTGTTTTAATTTGTTTTAGGTTTGTTGCAAACTGCCCAGAGATGTGAGTTTTGGGGTGGTGTACAACTCTATTTAATAAGATAAAATAAATAGATGCCTGTGAGCTGAGTATGGAGGTGGGAGGCGCGGGAGGGGCTTTCCCTCCCCCCTCGCTCTGTACAAGTTCTGTGTTCACCATCTGCCTCCTCTCCAGCTTGCGGACGAGCATTTCCCTCTCCTCCCCCCTTGCTTGTCGGGTTCTCACGACGGCCACTCGTGAGTGCACACAGCTCCCGAATTAGGGTAAGAAACTTCTCCTACCTGACCCTCGATCGTGTGAACTGCCCTATGATCTTGTATCTGTGTTCAGATGTCTGTATGCACATATATGTGTTTGTGTGAATGACTGTACCTGCGTTCACGCTGAAAGCGAAACTGGATGCAGGCCCCTCAAATGCCGGGCACAGCTAGGACGTCTACTCCTGTCCCTGTGTTCAGCCTTAGCATGTGAATGACTGTACCTGCCTTCGGATCTGTGCCTGTGTGCACTGTGCACAGATGGCATGAATGATGGACAGAACATGTGAACAGGGCTGTCAATGAGATGGACAGGTGGGTCTCTCCCATTCAGGGGGGGGGGGATGGAGCGGGTTTGACTGTGAAATACAACTGTCCAAAAGGAGGGATTTGCGAAGCCGGAGCAAAGGCAGGGTCACGCGGCACCCTCGGGAAAGGAGGCATCCGGGAAGCTCTTCTCCAAAGACCAGCTGGAGCCCTGCCTGAATTCCCGGTATCGTTGCTGCAGCTGGTGTTGTGAATCAGGCCGGCAAAAAGCGCCTCTTACTATCCGGCTATTTCACTACACCAGGGTCGCATCATACCACTCGCCTTCCCTGCGCCACCAGCACCGGAGGAGAGGCGGCCGAGGCACACCGGAAACCTGCCCGCCATCTTGGTTTCTTCGTTTCTTTCACCACTGCCTCTCATCCCAGTCCAGCTGAGGGGTGTGTGTGTGTGTGTGTGTGTGTGTGTGTGTTGAAAATAAAGCAGACATGACAACGTGTGTGTCGATATTGTGCTTCCTTTAAGGTGTTGGTGTGAAGACTTGGGGGCTGGATCACAGCAGGACTGGCTGGGCTGTTTTGGCAGGGCGTGATGGGAGCGGTAGTCCAGCAACATCTGGGGGCCCCCATTTGAGGACCCCTGCCTTAGAGAAAGGCAGAGAGGGGTTTTTAGTTCAGAAGTTACCTCTAGAACTATCAATCCATCAACCAATCTTTATTACTACGGTCTTAGACCAGCATAAAGTACAAAGTATAAAAGGCATGAAATAGCTAAAATGGCATAAAATGACTAAAAGAAAAAAGAAAAAGAAAAAAAGATGGCATAACAAGCATGAAAAGGGCATTACAAGGTCGGACACCTCCCTGGATCTTAAGGCCCCAAGGGTCTAAATCTCTGAGTTTCAATGTCCTCTGTCCCCAGGGTCCCAACGGCTTAGAATTCCATGGTGTAGTTGTCAAAGATATTGCAAAGATTTTAAATCCAGCATATAAAAAGCTTTTATGAAAGGTTCAGGAGTGCGCGGCAACTGAGTGAAGGGGTTGTATCTGGCCTGGTTAGGTCTTGGTGACTGTCAGGACCCGGAGGGTTTTGCATGCTGCCCAGGGGTGAACCCGTCTGCCCAGGGTGGACGGGTTCAAAGAACCTGGGGCCCCCAGCTCCACCCCTCCCTATTTTCTTCATTATCTCCTTTCCTCCTAGGGGCGAACACAGGCCCCCTCTCTCCTGGCTACACCCCGATGCTGCCACACAGAACTCGGCAACATGATGTGTGATGGCAGGCACGGAGTCAGAGAGCAGAAGAGAGATGGAAAATGGGCTCGAGCATCCTGGAAACTTTAGTATCGGGAGGATGAGGGTGGTATGAATGTCTCTGTCGAAGAGGCAGTAGAGGAGAATGTCTGCTGCCGTTTCAACTAAGTTCTCTTTAGGATCCAGCCCGGAGAAGTGGGATTGATGGTTGTTAATCATGGTCCCCTGAAAAAGAGCTTTTGCTCAGACTATGTTGGGAGTGTGATTTAATGCCAGCGCAACTTTGGATTTCTTTTCTCCTGTTTGTTCTCGTTCTATTGAGGCTGCCTTCTTACGGTGGCTTCAGAAAGAAGCATTCTTCTGCTCGGCCGGCTTTGATTCAGTCCAGGTTGTGAACCCAGGGCCCAGTTGGACCTGCCCATCTCCACAAGCCAACCATGGTCGCACAAAGCCATAGATGGAGAAAATGTGAAGAAAAATCCTTGAGGGTGAGGCTGTAGCGTGCAGAGCATGCAGAAGGTCCCAGGTTCAGTCCTTGGCAGCATCTCCAGTTGGGCTGGGAAAGACCCGTCTCTGAAACCTTGGAGAGCTGCTGCCAGTCAGGGTAGACAATACAGAGGTCCCACACATTATGCCATCTCTGGTGGCATCTCCAGGTAGGGCTGGGAGAGACCCCTGCCTGAAACCCTGGAGAGCCACTGCCAGTCTGTAGGCTTGTTCACATAATCATTAACTGGGTAGAACAAGCATCCTACCCAGCTTTGGGAACTGTACATGCCCCCGGCATTTGGCTGACCCCAGGTTTTGTCCTGTTGCCAGCTTCTGAATGAAGCTGCGGGGGGAACTGATCTACTCAGCTGACGCTTAGCAGGCCATCACACTCCTTGCCTCCTACCTTGTTTTTTTACTTTCACATTACTGAAATCGGGAGCACACGGCTCTAAAAAATAGGTAGGATGCTTGTAGATAATGCTGAGCTAGATGGATCAAGGGTTTGCCTTGGTATAAGGCAGTTTCCTGTGTTTTATGTCCATATATATATATATGTATATATGTATGTATGTATGTGTGTGTGTGTGTGTATATATATATATATATAAAAACATGGGCGGAGAGCTGGTCATGTGGTAGCAAGTATGAATTGTCCCCTTTGCTAAGCAGGGTCTGCCCTGGTTTGCATTTGAATGGGAGACTACATGCATGAACACTGGAAGATATTCCCCTTGGGGATGAAGCTGTTCTGGGAAGAGCACCTCCCTGCTTGCATATAGAAGGGTCCAAGTTCCCTCCCTGGCAGCATCTCCCAGAAAGGGCTGAGAGAGACTCCCGCCTGTAACCTTGGAGAAGCCGCTGCTAGTCTGGACTAATGTTCTGACATAACCCTGTGAACCCATCTCTTCACCCAAGCTCTTTCAGCTTTTTAAATTTGTAGGTTTTTAATTGTATACTGTTTTTAAATTGTTAAACTGTTTTAACCTTTTATATTTGTTTTAATTGGTTTTATGTCACATAAATAAATAAAATAAGTCGGGGGGGGGGGAGAGAGAGAGAGAGGTGACTGGCCCAGAGTCACCCATGGCTGAATGGGGATTTGACCTCGGGTCTCTGCAGTCCTAGTCCAGCACTTTAACCCAAAGTAGGAAATGCTTTCATTAGGACCTGTTAGAAAATAACAAGGTATTCAACAGCAAACCTCTGAGTCCAACAGAACTCTTCAGTGAGCTAGATGGAAGGGTGGAAGTGCTTTTGGTTCCTATCCCCACTGCAGGAAGACTGTAGCCGAAATCTGGGAGAGAAAAGAGGCAACAGAAGCAGATGAAAGTTTCCCGCAAGGAGCCTCGGGAAGATGTCAGCAGAAACAGACCCAGCTGGGAAAGGCAAGAGTTTGGTTGGGGGAAAGGAGCTGTTCCATCAGTGACCTTTTTTTACCGTTGTATTGGGTAAGGACTTATCATCAATACAAGTGGGGCACTGCATGCATATAAAATGAAAGTGCACATCACAGTGGCTGAAATAAATCCAAGTTAGGGGGAGAAAAAAGCTAAAATCTTAATGCTATTCAACAGACTTTCCAGGGGCCTTGCAGAATGCCGGCTCTTTCCTCATTAACCAGCAGCATTGCTGCACTTCAAATGACTTTTCCAGACTCATACCTGAACTTTATGGCCGGACTTCTGCTCGCTGTCTCTAGAGATGGTTATCTCTCCGTGCTTTTAAACGGCCATGTGACGGAGCTTGGCTCTCTCACTGTTAGAGGCGAAAGCAAACCCAGGCACATTTTTCTGGCTACCTTTCCTAACCAAAAATGCTCACCATGCCTTCTGACTGCCTTCCTGCCTGTCCTGGAAATAAAGCACCATTTTCACATTTCCAGCCTCAGTATTTTTGAAAGGGATTGAAAACTGGAGCCTGCATTTACTGTATTGGCTGGGTGGGTGGGTTTAGTTTGCCCCACTAAATTGCTGGTACCTCCCCCCCCCCATAAGTGGCAGGTGACTTAGTAGTTGCTGGTGCAGTGTGGAAATGACTTGATTAGGAAGCCAGAGGCTGCTGGTTTGAATCCCTACTAGTATGTTCCTCAGACTGTAGGAAACACCTATATTGGGCAGCAGCGCTATAGGAAGATGCTGAAACTCATACTGCACGGGAGATGGCAATGGGCAACCCCTCCTGTATTCTACCCAAGACAACCACAGGGCTCTGTGGGCGCCAGGACAGGAGTTGAAACCGACTTGACGGTACACTTTACAGCTCATCCTGGCTTTCTGGTGAGCATCTCTATATGCCGTGTGTACTTTTCCAAACACATCTGTCTCATTCACACATTACACCCTGGTGGCGCAGTGATAAAACTGCCGCCCTGTAACCAGAAGGTTACAAGTTCGATCCTGACCAGGGGCTCAAGGTTGACTCAGCCTTCCATCCTTCCGAGGTCGGTAAAATGAGTACCCAGAATGTTGGGGGCAATATGCTAAAATCACTGTAAACCGCTTAGAGAGCTCCGGCTATAGAGCAGTATATAAATGTAAGTGTAAGTGCTACACATTAGGGGTATACTTTAAAGATAATAATCATAAGTATATGCCTATAAACATAATGTATTTATTAATTAACAAATACAGTTGTTTATTTTTGTATTTATATACTGCCCTTCGTCCTAAGACTCCCGGGCAGTTGGACAGCAAGATTCTAAACACTCAATAAAGACATTAAAAATAGAACAAATTCAGCTAAAAGTTTAAAAAGAGCGAAGGACAACTCCTTGGCCAAAAGCCTACACAATTTTTCATCTTTCCTTCATGCTGGGGACATGCTGCAACCTCCCACACAATCGCTCTCCCCTCCTCCTACCTTGATCTTCTCAAACACACAACCACCAACCGAGAGCAGAGCTGGTCTTGCGGTAGCAAACGTGAATGGTACTCTTTGCTAAGTAGGGTCCACCCTGGTTTGCATTTGGATGGGAGATTCCTTGTGAGCACCGTAAGATATTCCCCTGAGGGGACAGGGCCCTAACTCAGCCGAAGACCCTCTGTGTGCTTGAGTGCAGAAGTCCCCAGGCCAAGTCCCTGGCACCATCTCCACGTAGGGCTAAGAGAGACTTCTGCCAGAAACTCTGGAAAGCCGCTGCCAGTCAGTGTAGACCAGGCCTGCTCAACTTCGACCCTCCTGCAGATGTTGGCCTACAGTTCCCATAATCCCTGGCTGTTGCCCACTGTGTCTTGGGATTATGGGAGTTGTTGTTCAAAAACAGCTGGGGGGCCTAGCTGAGCAGGCCTGGTGTAGACAGGGATTCCCAATGTTGGGTCCCCCGATGTTGCTGGACTTCAACTCCCATAATCCCCAGCCCCAGTGGCCTTTGGTTGGGGATTATGGGAGTTGAAGTCCAATAATATCTGGGGACACAACGTTGAGAATCCCTGGTGTAGACAGTACTGAACTAGATGGATCAATGTTCTGACTCAGTTTTCTTCTACCGTGACTGGCTGCTCTTTCAATCCTGTTTAGGGGTCATGAGATCAGCCTTGTACTGGCCAAGCTGTCTTCTAGGGAAACTTTTCTGAAGCTCTCCAGAGAGGAACCCCAAGATCCCCCTTAGCACAGGCTTAAAATTAACGAGCTTAGCATGATGGGCTTAAAATCCACGGGTTCACACTATGCAGAGTTCACAGCTTTGTATAAAGGTTTCTCAAGTCTGAAGAGTTTGAGGACCAATATGGAGGCAGGGGGTGTCAGGGGGAACTATTCAAATGACTCACAGGTATTTTAAAAGAGTAGACCATCTTTGCCTCCTTCCTGGCAAGAACGTGTTGACTGTAAAGGAAATGGAATGTACCTAAACCAAATGAATCCGAGAAGCAAACCGCCGCCCCCCACGCCACGCCACCCACCCACCAACCCTGTATTTTTAGCCACTCTGTCCTCAGGACTTAATACACAATCTGTTATCATCCATTTGATCTAGAACAGGAGTTGACAAGCCAGGATTTCGGGCTTCCTGCAGGCTATTCTTTTCTGCAGCCAGCTTAGGGTGGTTTGAGCCAATTAGTTCCCCCGGTTAGAAGTTAACGGAGCAGGAGGTCAGTCAGTTCTTACCGGTTCCATGGGGTATAAAGTCCCCGTGCCTCCTGCATGTTGCACTGTCGGTCCAAATCTATGCTGTCTCTTCCCTGGGATTCCAGAGCCGGCTGAGGACGGCAGCTGGGGAAATGAGATGGCTGAACTGCAGGTGACGGAGCGGACCACCGACCCGGCCCACTCCAATGGCCGGTTCACCATCAGCACCCTGATCAGCACCGAGGACAGCGGCAGGCCTCACTATGGCCAAGCCGATATGGCCGCATACGACACGGCTCAAGCCAGCCACCTCACCCACAACAGCACTTTCTATATGCGGACGTTTGGCTACAATACCATTGATGTGGTGCCTGCTTACGAACACTACGCCAACACGAAGTGCTCCAGCGAAAGCAAGAAAGGCAGGCCCACGCTTGCAGATCTGCACTCATTCCTCAAGGTAAACTCCAGCCAAACCGATTCCCGGCTGCCACATTGTGTGCGAAGGGAAGCATGGATTTGTCCCTTCTTTTTCTCAAAAGTTTTTCCTTTCTTTTTCTCAGAAACACACTTCTGCCTTGAGAGAGGGCTCTGGGTCTCACGATCATCTGAAACTAGGTCTCACATGGGTTACTCACATTAGTGTGATTGTGTGAACGCACACCAAGGTGGGATCTCAGTGTGAGTTCACACAATCTCACTAAAGTCGGTAACCCACATTAAACCCAGATTCAAATGATTGTGTGAATTAGGCCAGGGTGTCGACTGGTATTCCCTCCAACGCGTGCGCATGTGTGCACACTCACAAGTTTTTTGATGTTCGCTCAGTTAATTTTCGATCCCGCTCAGGTTGAATCAGGAAGGCCCCACTCCTGAATGCATGTGCATGCACACGCTGCCTTGATACTGCCACCCAGAACAAAACTCATTCTGCACTCAGATGAAAACAAAGAGGAAACACTGGTGTTGACTTGCCAGTGGAAATCAGATTTGCCATGTGGGCTTTTTAAAAATTAGTAGTAGTAGCAACCAATGAGTCCTCTTCCCTGGGGGCTTTCCAGGGAAAGCATCCCTTCTAAAGAGAGTTCTTCATCTCTACTCTCTCTAAATACAAGTGAACAATACTAGCCAAGCACTGTGTTTTGTTTAAAAATGTAGAGCTCTTTCCGGTATTCTATTTCCCTCCATATATTTTGAAAACACATGTGGGGAAGTGGGCTGAAACTTGCTCTAGCTGCATGTCTTCGTAAAATCAGAATGTGGAGAGGGATCTTGAGATGCTTGAACTCTGTGGAAGGCCCCAAGTGCCTTTAAGTTCTTCAGTCTCATACGGAGGCCCCCCCCCGAACATTTGGAGCCCTGTAACCCAAAGACAGGAGGCCACGAACCAAATCCCCAAGGTCCGTGGCTAAGTATACCTCTGCCTACCCACGGATGAAAGCTGTGCCAAGCAATTCACATCTCTTCCTGGGCACACCTGTTTGCACTCTCCGTTTTGGTGAATCTGTCCATTTCCAGAACATTTGAATTCTATCCTGAGCATGAATTATATAATGTCAAGCAAGTGGTGTTTACATTTCCAGATTGTTTTCAAATACATATGAGCATAAGAGCCAATGCTCTTTGCCAGACTTTGAATTTAAGGCCTGCTGGGCTTAATAGCCCTGCTTTCCAAGTCAAGGTGCTGAGGATTAAGATAGCAATAGCAATAGCAATAGCACTTACATTTATATACCGCTCTATAGCCGGAGCTCTCTAAGCGGTTTACAATGATTTAGCATATTGCCCCCCAACATTCTGGGTACTCATTTTACCGACCTCGGAAGGATGGAAGGCTGAGTCAACCTTGAGCCCCTGGTCAGGATCGAACTTGTAACCGTCTGGTTACAGGGCGGCAGTTTTACCACTGCGCCACCAGATGCAAATTTTCCTCCGGGCTTCTGCTTTAGGAGCCATTAGACTTAACAATTCGGTCAAGCATTGGGAAAGAACGTCCACTTTCTGGACAAGAAGTGCAAGACAAACTAGCCCATGGTGGCCTTCGGCTAGTTCCAGTTTCGGGTCAATCTGCTCATGAAACATTGTCTTTTCTAGGACAATGTTTCTGTCCCCTGCTAACTGAGCAAAGAGGCACCTTTTAAAAGTGGTGATTTTATTGAGCAGGGGGAGAGCAACTGGCCCTATCCATCCCCAGCACAGCATCCCTCCAGTGGCTGTTGCTGGTGTCTATCTTATGTTACTTTTTAAGACTGTGAGCCCTTTGGGGACAAGGGAGACATTTTATTTATTTAATTTATGTAAATTGGTTTGGGAACTTTTGTTGAAAAGCTGAATATAAATATCCAACGTATTTGTAGGTGCAACAGGGAGCTGAGATGCTCCCTTCCTTTCCCCTTTTTAATGATAATAGGAGATTAGGGTTGTAAAGGACCTTGGAGATCTTCTGCTCTTCCCACCCCTCCTGCTCAGTGCATTCATTTGCTACCATAAGGATTCTCAAACACAGGTCCCCAGATGTCACATCATCTCCAGACACAAGGGCTGAAGGATTTTGGGAGTGGTAATCCAATAACATCTGGGGACCCAAGTTTGAGAATCCCTGTGCTACATTCTTCCTGGCAGATGACCATCCAGCCTCTGTTTAAAAGCCTCCAGTGAAGGAGAGCCTGCCACTTCATGAGGCAGGCTGTTCCACAGTCCAACGGCTCTTACCTTTGGGAAATTCCTCCTAATCTCTTTTTTAGATTGTGAGCCCTTTGGGGACAGGGATCCATCTTATCTATCTATCTATCTATCTATCTATCTATCTATCTATCTATCTATCTATTATTTCTCTGTGTAAACCGCCCTGAGCCATTTTTTGGAAGGGTGGTTTAGAAATTGAATCAAATAAACATAAATAAATAAATAATGACATCTTCCTTCCATTGGCTTTCCCCCTCCCTCCAGCAAGAGAGCAGCCACCTCCATCCGCCGCCATATGAAGCCCACAGGAACAGTGGCCTTTCGGGAGGGGAGGCTGAAGAAGAGGCGGAGGAGGCAGGCGAGAAGTCCCAAGGCGAGCCTGTCCGCTTTGGATGGGTGAAAGGGGTGATGGTAAGTGGACCTTGCAGGCCCTGCCGTGATAAATCTGTGACAGTCGAAGGTGGCTTGTGCAACATGAAGAAATGCTGCCAATTATCCTGAGATAGTAAAGAAAAAGGGAAAGGTTCCCCCACCCCAACCTATGCCCACTTCAGACGCTACATCTTCTTGTGCAACAAGGGAGAGGTATCTATTTCAATTCTCTCCCCTCCCCATGCAATTTTTGTGTTAATTTGAGGGCGTCCCTAAAAGCGCATTGGGGTCATTGAGACCCCAGTCAAAGCGAATGAGACATTTTGTGCCCGGGTTATTGGGGTTTAAATGACCCCCATATGGTGAACATGCTCATTTGACAACACAAAGGCTTCTCTTTTGACAATTACAAGGAGGTGCTAATTATTCAGTTTTTTGGTTTTTTGACCCATACTTCCAGGAGAAAGGGGCCTTTAAAATGATCTCAGGTTCTCACAATGCACCCCCCCCCCACTTCTGCTGGCAAACAGTTTCCAAAGAGGCAAGATCAGGGTAGCTTGATCTGCAGAGAATGAAAGTAGATAGGCTGGAAACTTCAGGCAGGAACATGGACGGGCAAATGTGGGGTGGGAGGGAGGGTGATCAAGGTTGCTTCCCTGTTTGCAGATTGAATATTATCTTTAAGTGGGGGGATCTTGAAATGTACTCAGACACCTGAGCATCCCCTGCAAAGCTCTGCCGCTTGATTCTGCCGATTGCATAAGCAGACCATAAGCAGACGGCCAGAGCCTTGCCCCTGCTTCTCCTCCCTCTTCTTGAGGTTCTGCGCTGTTTCCATAATCCAGCTGTGACTCCTGCTTCCCCCTCTAGATCCGTTGCATGCTAAATATCTGGGGCGTGATTCTGTACTTGCGGTTACCTTGGATCACTGCACAAGCAGGAATAGGTATGTATTTCCCAATGCCTAGTTTGTTCTTAGCCACCTGATGGCACAGCCAGAGCGAGCCAGAAGTTGCCGGTTCGAATCCCTGCTGGTGTCTTTCCCGGGCTATGAGAAACACCTCTATGGGGCAGCAGCGCTATAGGAAGATGCTGAAAGGCATCCTCTCAGACTGTGCAGGAGGAGGCAATGGTCAACCCTTCCTGTATTCTACCAAAGACAACCACAGGGCTCTGTGGGTGCCAGGAGTCGAAATCGACTTGACGGCACACTTTATCTTTAGTTTATTCTTAGACCCGCCTTGCAGGTGACATCAGAAAGAAGCAGACAGTGTCACACCTGGAAGGCCCTTAGTGGACTCCCTGATATTAAACCAGAGAGGAGGTGCCAAGGGACCTGCCTGGGATCATGGAGAGCCATGAAGAATGGTGGGATAGAGATTACTGGTCTTATAAACGTACAAAGCTGCTGTTGACTGGGTTGGACCCTTGGTCCAGCAACTCAGTATTGAATGTCTACAATGATTGGCAGTACATAGGAACATAGGAAGCTGCCATATACTGAGTCAGACCCTTGGTCCATCTAGCTCAGTATTGTCTACATAGACTGGCAGCGGCTTCTCCAAGGTTGCAGGCAGGAATCTCTCTCAGCCCTCTCTTGGAGAGGCTGCCAGGGAGGGAACTTGGAACCTTCTGCTCTTCCCAGAGCGGCCCCATCCCCTGAGGGGAACAACTTACAGTGCTTACACATGCAGTCTCCCATCCAAAAGCAAATCCCCTGCTGCATTTCTAATACAATGTGATTACAAGCATGAATTGTCCCTTTTGCTAATCAGGGTCTGCCCTGGTTTGTGTTCGAATGGGAGGCTTCATGTTTGAGCATTGTAAGATAGCCCCCTCAGGGGATGTGGCCACTCTAGGAAGAGCATCTGCATGCTGTGATGATCGGGGTGGGTGGAATCCCCTGAACATATATTGCTAAATTGTCTCTTTTATCATCAAGCTGATTGATCAAGGCTGCTTAACCTTTAATTTAGACAGATTTTCAGGGCAGACGGAGCTCACATGTAGTCACCCATCCAAATGCAAACCAGGGCAGACCCTGCTTAGCAAAGGGAATGATCCATGTTCACTGCTGCAAGACCAGATTAATCCCCTTACTTAGCACTGCCAGAGTTTCAGGTAGCACTTTCCCAGCCCTACTGGAAGTTGCTGCCACCAGGTTCACTTGATGCTTTTACTAGGGAAATGCACGAGGCAGGCACAGGTTGGCAGCATCCCCCTTCATTTCTCATGACATCCTAAGCATAAGCAATATAATCCCAATGTCTGTGGGTTTCCCCCCGCACAGCACTGACATGGCTGATCATCCTGATGTCCGTGACGGTGACCACCATCACAGGCTTGTCCATCTCGGCCATCTCTACCAACGGCAAAGTCAAATCAGGTAGCCTTTTACACATCGCCAAAGGACCAGGCCAGGTTGTACACACATATACAATGCGATGTGCCTGGCATTATACAGAACAAAGTTGGCTTCTGGCCTGGGCCGCAATCGCAGGTTCGGAGTGCTCTGACCTTTAAAAGAAAGAAAGAAAGAATCTCTGCAAGGATCTTCAACTCTTTCCGGGTTGGGGAGAATATTAGGTGGGTACTGAACAACTGTGAAATGTCTTCTCACCTCCCCGAAATGTCAGGTAGGCAGTGGTTGCTCCTGGATCCTTGGGAAGGAAGTGGATATGTGGGCAAAGAGTGTGTCACCTCCTGGCTCCTACAGGAAGGTACCCGATGGGATACTTCCTGTCCTGGAGGGGGGCTCAACTTTGGCCCCCCAGCTGTTGTTGGACTACAAATCCCATCACCCCTGACAATTGGACATTATAGCTGGGGACGAAGGGAGCTGTCGTCCAACAACTTCTGGAGGGCTGGAGTTGTACAGTTGGTTGTATCCTCTTCAATCTGTTGGCCTGCCTTGCTGCATCTGCCCAGTAGCCACCGGGAGAAACTGGTTGGGGAGGGGCAGAGGGAACAGAGGATGATCCTCCAGAGTCGTTCCAGAAAGCCTTGGATTACTCTTGTACTCTATTACCTGCCATCAAGACTGCCATCTTTGGAAACAAGAAAGGGGATGCGGGGCGGGGTAGGGTAGATAGGCAACTTAGATATTAACTAATTGGCCACATTTATATACCGCCCCATATAATATCTCTGGGTGGCTCACGTATAAAAACACAACAATTAAAATCCTAAATCATATCAAACAAAATAACCATCAATAAAACGTGTGAACATTATAAACAAAAAGCCTGATAAAATAGGCGTGTTTCGAAAAGTCAGTTAAAAACAGCAAGAGATGGGGAGGTTCTGATTTCATTTGGGAGTGTGTTCCAGAGCCCTCCTGGGGCAACCCTAGAGAAGGCCCAGTTTCGAGTCACCACCAAACGAATCGGTGGTAACCATAACCAGATCTCCCCCAATGATCTTAATAGATGGTGGAGTTCATGAAGAACCACATTGGCTGTGTTCTCACAATCATAAGGATTCTGGTTAATCAGCATCAATGAGGCCCACAAGGCTGATTGTGAGAACATAGAATTCCAGGGCAAACCTGGTCAAATGGGTCTGGATAGTCTGTATTTAACCAGGATAGATAAAAAGGACCAAGTTCTAGTTCTTTATTCTGGCTAAATGATGGTTATCTGGAATGGTTTGACCAGAATTGCCCTGAAATTCTGGATTCTCACAATCAGAGGAGCATAGGAGTCAGAGCTTTGGTCCCTCTATCTCAGTATTGTCAACACTGACTGGCAGCAGCTCTCCAAGGTTTCAGGCACGAGTCTTCCCAGCCCTACCTGGAGATGCTGCCAGGAAGCGAACCTGGGACCAGAATCCTTTTAACCAGAATCCTTGGGATTGTGAAAATGCAGCCTGTGACCATTCTCGTGTTCTAATCCGCTAGGTGGGACGTATTTCCTTATTTCAAGAAGTCTCGGGCCTGAGCTGGGCGGCTCCATTGGCCTCATCTTTGCCTTTGCCAATGCCGTGGCTGTGGCCATGCACACCGTTGGCTTTGCGGAAACGGTGCGGGACCTGCTTCTGGTAAGTCACAGCCCTCCTTCAGGCAGCCTCAGGCCTTTGCTGGAGCAACAGCTCATCTCGAGCTCCTGCCGACTGGTGACTTTAGCCAGTAGTATTCCCAGCTTCAACTGGCTTGAACTCTGACCATGCTTCTTCTGCCTAGCCCCCTGTATTGATTACTGGTTTGACTTGGGCCTCCTTGACCTTGTCTCTGCCTTGACTACTGTACCTGCTTGACTCCTTACGCCTGATTTTGCTTGCTTGACCTCATCTCTGCCTTGCGCTTTGCAAATCTTGACTACTGGTGAGACTCTGGCCTGCCTGAGGCTCTCGTCTTGCCCTGCCCTTGTACCAGCTGAGCCTTGTTGTAAGAACTGTGACCGTCCAGAGCAGGACCTGAGGTTGAGGACCCTGGGCATCAGGGCACCTTGGGGTGCTTTCACTTCCATTACAGAATCCTACATTAATCCTACAAACAGCTGAAAGATGGATTTGTTTCCCCAGGAATATAATTCTTCTATTGTAGACCCCACAAATGACATCCGCATCATTGGGGTCATCACAGTGACGGTGCTTCTTGGGATTTCCTTGGCTGGCATGGAATGGGAAGCAAAGGTAGGGTGTTTTTCTTTTTTTGGGGGGTGGTTAAGAGTGTAAGGATGGCTCTGCCAAGTCAGACCACAAGGTCCATCTAGGCCAAGGGGGTCCCAGTCTTGGGTCATCAAATGTTGTTGGACCACAACTCCTATCATCCCCTTTGGCCTTTTGGCTGGGGGTGTTGGGAGTTGTAGTCCATCAACATCTGGGGCCCAAGGTTGAGAACCCCTTGGACAACTCTATGAATGTTGCTCTGATCTCCTTAGAAGAATGGTGGAGTACAGCTGCAATAGATGAATAAGTGAATCTATGTCCCACCCAGTTAACTTCCAGGCTAACCAGGGATCCGAGCCTGTGCCTTTCCCACCACAGTTTTATGCAATCAATCAATCATTTTATTTACAGCCGTAAGCCAAACAACACAGCTTTATGCCATGGAGCCTCCTGGTGCTCACACTGGTTTTTGCTTGGCCACACAGGCACAAGTCCTCTTCTTCTTCATCATCATGATCTCCTTCATCAACTACATTGTGGGCACCATCATTCCAGCCAGCCAGGAGAAGCAAGCCAAAGGATTCTTCAGTTACAGGGGTGAGCAGCTGCTGGGGTGGGAATCTTATGAGAGCAAAACAGCCCCAGAAGAACTGGGAAGGAGAGCTGGTCTTGTGGGAATGAGCATGAATTTTTCCTTTGCTAAACAGACTCCCTGGTATGCATCTGGATGGGTGACTACATGTGAGCACTGTAAGACAGTCCCCTTAAAGGATGGGGTCAGAGCTCAGTGGAAGAGCATCTGCTTTGTATGCAGAAGGTCACAGTTCCCTCCCTGGCAGCATCTCCAAGTGGGGCTGGGAGACGCTCCTCCCTGAAACCTTGGAGAGCTGCTGCCAGTCAGTGTTGACAGTACTGAGCTAGACTCAGTAGGAGGCCGCTTCCTGTGTTTCTAAGTAGCTTGACAAGGGAGCAAATTGACACAATTCACACATCATCCCCAGTGATGACACAATTTGTTGACACAAACAGTTGACATAACTTCTGTGGTTGCTGAGTCAATCAGCTAAAACGAAGACCAGAGGAGAGCTGGTCTTGTGGTAGCAAGCATGACTTGTCCCCTTAGCTAAGCAGGGTCTGCCCTGGTTGCAATCTAGAAGTGTGAGCACTGGAAGAGATTCCCCTCAGGGGATGGAGCCAATCTGGGAAGAGCAGAAGGTTCCAGGTTCCCTCCCTGGCAGAATCTCCAAGATAGGGCTGAGAGAGATTCCTGCCTGCCACCTTGGAGAAGCCGCTGCCAGTCTGTGTAGACAATACTGAGCTAGATAGACCTATGGTTTGACTCAGTATACGGCAGCTTCTTATGTTCCTGTGTCCCTATGAAAGCTTCACTTTAAACCTCAGCAGAACTTGGATTCTGATTCTCCACTAGGTGCTGACCCTGAAGATTTCTGGATCAGCCCAGAGGTCCTTCTAGTCCAGAATCCTGTTTCTCATAGTGAGCAACCAGGTTTTGAAGGAAATAGCCTTCCCATACTGTTATCTCCCAACTACTGGTATCAAGAGGCAAATGAATGTATTGTGGCTGGGGATGATGGGAGTTGTAGTCCAACTTCTGGTGACACAAGGTTGGGAACCTCCATGTTACAGCATTGCCCCATGAAAGCAAAACTGAATCCAAAGATGTTCTCCCACATGTGCTAGAAAATGCAGTAGAGCTTGCCCAGGTATGAGAACTGCTGCGGAACCTACCTATGCAAATCCTTTCTCATCTCTTAGAACAGAGTCCCTGCAGTTCAGTTTAGGCGTGTTTTATTATTCTTTCTTTTCTTTTTTTAAGCTAACCAAGATGTGTTTTGTGTGTCGAATATCTTTGTAAGATGGTAGATTGCAGAGCTATCGGTTCTTGACTTGCTGATACATTGATGAAATGCCAAAATGTTGAGTGTGTGTATGGTTGGGAGAGGATTTATCAGTGGCTGGAAATTGCTTCCAACCAACCAACCAACACTCCTTCTCCCTGTTTCTTCTTTCCCAGCTGATATTTTTGCTCAGAACTTTGTGCCAAACTGGCGTGGGGCGGATGGCACCTTCTTTGGCTTGTTCTCCATCTTTTTCCCATCAGCTACTGGCATCTTGGCAGGAGCCAACATTTCAGGTGATTTGAAGGTAGGCACTGAATGAATTGGTGAGCGAACCACTCAGTCGGTGAGGCTGATATACTATTGCTGTCCCTGTGGAACTTGTCTGTTCACATCTTCCCAATTCCGTTCCCTAGGATCCTGCTGTGGCCATTCCTAAAGGTACCCTCGTGGCTATTTTCTGGACGACTATATCGTATCTGGTTATTTCTGCTACAATTGGTAGGTGATGGACGGGCATCTGATTTCATCAGTGGGGAACCACTGACTGATATCCAGAGCAATGGAGCACTTGCAGACCCATCTTGAGCTGACACAAAACTGTTGTGTTAAACACAACAGTTGTCCTAGCTAGGTGTGCTACCTCAACTGCAGTGCATCTCGCTGGTTGTAAAGAGAGCTTTGCACAAAGAGAAGAGTTGGTATTGTGGTAGCAAGCATGAGTTGTTTCCTTTGCTAAGCACAGCCTGTCCTGGTTGCATCTGAATGGGAGACTTGATGTGTAAGCACTGGAAGATACCCCGCTCAGGGGATGGGACTGTTCTGGGAACAGCATCTGCATGCTTGCATGCAGAGGGTTCCAAGTTCCCTCCAAGATAGGGCCGAGAGAGACTCCTGCCTGCAACCTTGGAGAAGCTGCTGCCAGTCTATGTAGCCAATACTGAGCTAGATGGACCAATGCTCTGACTCAGCATATGGCAGCTTCCTAAGTTCCTATAAGGGTGCTAGAGCGCAAGAGTGCAATTCTGCAAAAAGTAATCCATGTGGTGCTTGCTTTTACCCTCACATGGAAATAACAGCAGATTCAGGTGGGTGGGGAAATTTAGGTCAAGGAAGCAATATGGGAAGAAGTGGTTAAGCACCCTCCTCCTGCAGCACGGCTTCCTCAGTCTTCAGAGAAGCCACGTGGGACTGCTAGTTAGTTAAAACAACAACAACAACAACAACAACAACGACCCAAACACACACAGGATCCAGGCCATGGATCTTTTGGGTCAAAACAATTAGCTTGGCCCTGAACTTCATATTGCAGCTTCTTCATGGTGCAGAACCAATGGTGTCTAGTTGCTGTCCATGGTGCTGAAGCTTCATTTACTATCTATTTACTTACTTATTCACTACAGCAGTATACTGCCCTATACAAAAATGTCCTGGCATTAAACTCACAATCTAAAAACCACTAAAACATTAACATGTTTAAAACCATTTTAAAATACAAATAAAACCTCTAAAAACCAAAGCTTTAAAACTATAAACTAAAAGCCTGACTAAACAGGTATGTTTCCAGGTCCTTTGGCTTTGGCTTTGGAATGTGCTCCCTGCTGAAATAAGAGCATCTCCTTTTTTGTTCGTTTTCAGGAAGACCCTCAAGACTCTCCTTTTCTTGCAAGCTTTTAATCAGAATTAATTTTAGTAATTTTAGCATTTTAGTAACTGTTTCATACTATTGTTTTTATTGTCTCGTGTATTTTAATCGGTGTTTACTTTTAAATATTATTTTAAATTTTGTACACCACCTAGAGATGTACATATCAGGTGGTAAACAAATAGGATGGATAGATAGATAGATAGATAGATAGATAGATAGATAGATAGATAGACAGGACATTAAGAGCAGGGGAGACTCTAATTAGGAAACTTGTTCCTGAGTCCTGAGGCAACTCTAGAAAGGGCCTAGTTTTGAGTTGCCACCAAGCAACCGAGCTAGTGGCAACCACATCCGGACCTCTCCAGATGATCTTAATAGGTGGTGGGGTTGAGAAGGAGTCCTCTTTATCATTTCTGTATGGGTGTTTAGAAAGTGGAGACTTTAAAACTAGCAAGTTAACAGGGCTGTTCTCACATCCGTTAACTGGGAAGGTCTTCCGGATCTGTGCAAGCTCCTGGTTTTTGGTTGTGTGTGAGTTAAAAGGGGGAAATGATCATGTGGGAGGTGGGCACAGGCTCCAGTGGTGTTTCCTCCTACCTTGGGAATCTGCTGGATAAAAGTCCTGGCTGGGATGATGCCATCAGAGCCTGTGCTCACCTCCCACATGATCACTTCCCCCTCCTCCCTTCTAACTTTTAACTTACACATGAACAGAAATCGGGAGTGTGCCCAGCTCCCAAAGCACAGCTTCCAAACCTTTCCCACCCATTTAACCATTGTGAGAACAACCCTAACATGTTAGAAGGCATTCCTTGTATGGATGAGAGTTGTGGAGGGGTGTTTGTTTGAAACACAGAGAGTGAGAGTTGAGAGGGAAAGGAACAGGAAACAATCCCAGGCTATTCCTTCCTAGGGGCGTGTGTGGTCCGGGATGCATCTGGAAATGTGAATGACACCATTTCTGCTGGCTCTCTGGGCTGCGAAGGAATTGCTTGTGGCTATGGCTGGAACTTCACGGAGTGTGCTCAGAGCCACAGCTGTCATTATGGGCTCATCAATTATTACCAGGTATCCTGATAGCCTGATGGGGATCTGGGGCCATAAATGGGGGAGGAGAGCTGGTCTTGTGGTGGCAAGCATGAATTGTCCCTTTTGCTAAGCAGGGCCCACCCTGGTTTACATGAGGATGGTAAAAACAAAGACAATGTTATTTGGATTCACCAACAATGATAAGAATCCCCACTACTACTTTTCAACCTTAAAAAGTGGTTTACATTTTTAAAAAACGTTCTCAAAGCAGTTTACATAGAAAAAGTAAATAAAATAAGATGGTCCCCTGTCCCCAAAGGGTCCACAATCTTAAAAAATAAATAAATTGACAGATACCAGCAGCAGCCACTGGAGGGAGAGAGGAATGGGAGACTACATGTGTGATCACTGTACGGTAATCCCCTTAGGGGATGGAGCCGCTTTGGGGAGAGCAGAAGGTTTCAAGTTCCCTCCCTGGCAGCATCTCCAAGATAGGGCTGAGAGAGATTCCTGCCTGCAGCCTTGGAGAAGCCGCTGCCGGTCTGTGAAGACAATACTGAGCTAGATAGACCAATGGTCTGACTCAGGATATGGCAGCTTCCTGTGTTCCTGTGATGCTGTGCTGGGGTTGGATAGGACCTGTTGCCCTACTATAAGAAAATCACCACTTTAAAAAGTGCCTCTTTGCCCAGTTAGCAGGGGAAATGTATTGGATGCTCTTCTTAGAAAATCAGGTTATCAAGGAATTATTACAAGGAGACCTATATTCTATAACAGCCACTGTAGAAGACCATTGTGGGACAAAATGCATTTGGCTGCCTTTTAGAATCTAGAAGAAACACCTTTCAGGAAGTTATTATTATCTCAGACACTCATGAGACGCTGTGTGGCTGTTCTCTTCTGGAACTGATGGACTATTTATCTCTGAAATATTACTAGTATGTGGACATTTCTGGACTATTTTTAGAATACCAGTCTTCTTCTTCAGATGAACTATCCCCTTTCAGAATTCTAGACACAAGATGGACCTTGGATACAACATACTAGTATTTGTACAACTTAGGAATTTGGTAGGAGCATATTAATTTTAACTTGATCAGGTTTTTAGTGATGAGTGGTGTGCATGTTATGATTTTAAATAATAGTTTTTACATGACCCATATTAAATGTGCCTATATATATATATATGAATTTTGATGATATTTTATATAATATTTATATAGTCATTATTGGATATATTCGAATAGATCACTACAAGTGACCGCTATCTGCTGTAAGATATTCCCCTTAGGGGTGGGGCTGTATTAGAGCATCTGCTTACATGAGGAAGGGCCCAGGTTCAATCTCTGGCAGTATGTCCAGGTGAGAGAGACTCCTGCCTGAAATCTTGGAGAACCACTGCCAGGCAGTGTAGACCAGGGATTCTCAACGTTGGGTCCCCAGATGTTATTGGACTTCAACTCCCACAATCCTCAGCCAAAGGCCACTGGGCCTGGGGATTATGGGAGCTGAAGTCCAATAACATCTGGAGACCCAACATTGAGAATCCCTGGTGTAGACAGTACTGTAGGCATCGTCTTATGCTCCTAAGTGCTGATCCTTACTAGGTGAGCATCCTGTTCCAAGTAATCTGTGGGTTGCTTTCCCAACAGACCCTGAGCATGGTGTCTGGCTTTGCTCCGCTCATCACTGCAGGAATCTTTGGGGCCACTCTCTCCTCCGCTCTGGCCTGCCTCGTCTCAGCACCCAAAGTATTCCAGGTAAGATTGGTGACCTATGGAACTGCTCTAGAGAGAACAAGTGAAATGCATCTCTTAGCCCATTATCAGGTAGGGATGTTGGTTCAGTGTAGGGCTGGGCAAACGTGGCCTTCCAGCTGTTGACTGCAATTGATTGTGGCTGGGGACGATGGGAGTTGTAGTTCAACAGCTGGAGGGCCACATTTGCTCAGTGCTGGTCCATTGGGTATGTGCTTCAGATCCTGATGCTCACAAACAATACTCTGCAAGGCACTAACTGTCTCACATGTGAACTCAGTAGAGATCTCTAGAAACAATACAGATCTTCTTTCTGAAGCTGGGAAGATGACTGATATAAAGAGGTGAAGCACTGCTCAGTGAGAAGGTGATCAGTCTTATTGTCTTCAAAGTAAAAGCAATTGTCCTTGAGGCTTCTGGCAGACCAAAGGGGAAATGGCTCAAGTGGGCCATTCCAAGGATAACAGAATCAGACATGCTACCACTTTCCCAATGACTGTAGCCTTAGGCAAATTTTCAAATTGGTATTATATATACCCATCGGCCCCTACCATAAGGCCATGTTTTTACAAAACCCTTAAATAAGAACATGAGAACAGCCCTGCTGGATCAGGCCCAAGGCCCATCTAGTCCAGCATCCTGTCTCACACAGTAGCCCACCAGATGCCATTGGGAAGCCCACAGGCAAGAGATGAAAGAATGCACTCTTTTCTGCTATTGCTCCCTTGCAACGGGTATTTAGAGGCATCATGCCTCTGAGGCTGGAGGTGGTATTTATAGGTAGTGTCTGAAACAAGCAAAATATGTTGGTAATAGAATCAGAATTGGTGTCCAAAAATTCTGATTCCATTACCGTTGTATTTTGCATGTTTCAGATGCTATAATATTTACAGATTTTATAAAAATATGGCCTTATATTAGGAGATGGTCTCTTCCCAGTGGCTATATACAATAAATTTCACTTATGGCTACAGTCATAGCAAAAGTGGTGATATGTCTGATTCCATTACTCTACCACATAGCTATGGTACATGTTGAATGAAGAAGGCCCAACAGGGTAGGGAGAGGAAAGGAAGAGACAACAGCAAACTGGGGAAGAACAAACACAAATGCAGTAGTAAAAAATATGCAGAGACGTCCTGGTAGACCAGTTAGGATATGGCCAAACTCGTTCGCCTTTTCTAGTGAATAGATCTCGGATTCCTTCCTTCCTTTCCAACCTTTGTGTTGCAGCTTGGACTATGAGCTTGTGACCTGAATGGGACCTTGTTATGACATCTTGCTCTCTCCAACAGTGCCTCTGTAAGGACCAACTCTACCCTGTCATTGGCTTTTTTGGGAAGGGATATGGAAAAAATGATGAGCCCATCCGGGGTTACATGCTGACCTACGTGATTGCCATTGGCTTCATTCTGATCGGTATGCTCTTCGGGGGTACTGAGTACCGGGCAGTTTCTGATTTGACATGGGGTGGCATGGATGCCAATAATCGGAGGATCTCTTGAATCCTGTTCCAGAAGTCTCCAGTTCTACACTCTCAAACCCACTTGATGTTGTACCTAGGAAGCCGCCTTATCTTGAGTCAGACCATTAGTCCGTCTAGCTCAATATTGTCTACACTGACAGGCAGTGATTTTCCCAAGTTTGCAAGTAGGAGTCCCTCTCAGCCCTACCCGGAAATGCCAGAGATAGAACCTGGTGCCTTTTGTGTGCAAAGCAGATATTCTACCACTGAGCCATGGCCTCGTCCCCAACTAGCTCAGTATTGTCTGCACGGACTGGCAGCAGCTCTCCAAAGTTCAGACAGGAGTCTCTCCCAGCCCTGCCCAGAGATGCTGCCAGGAATTGAATCTGGGACCACATGCATGCAAGCAGATGCTCTACCAATGAGCTTCAGCCCTAAGGGGAATATCTTGCAGCAGAAAGCACTCACATGTAGTCACCCATCCAAATGCAAACCAAGGTGAATGCTGATTAGCAAAGTGGACAAATACGAATACAACGGATATTTATATACCGCTTTTCAACAAAAAGTTCCCAAAATGGCTATAAACAAACAAATAAAATGGCTCCCTGTCCCCAAAGGGCTCACAATTTATGCTTGCTCCCACAATTAAAAAAACAACAACACCCCAACAATAATAAACTTTATTTGTTAGCTGCCCCGGGCTGATTTGAATAATGTACCCAGATGAACCAACCCTCTCTTTCTGACTATTACAGCGGAACTGAACACCATTGCTCCCATCATCTCCAACTTCTTCTTGTGTTCCTACGCTCTCATCAACTTCAGCTGTTTCCACGCTTCCATTACAAACTCCCCAGGTGAGGACTTGCGTCCTGGCACTGAGCAGCCCAGCTAATCTGCCAGGCTAGAGAGATGGAAACTTGACTTTCATCAGGTCGGAGTGTTCCTAGGAGGTCTAATGTGGCTTGTGAACATTGGCTTGAGAAGTAGGGAGAGAGCCTTTCAATCAATACCAAGACTAGTTATCTTCTTGAGTCCATCCATATTATATCAAGGGATAATTCTACACATCCAGCCACTATCTTTAGACGTCTTGACCTCAGATTACATAGAATCTTCACCACGGTAGATGTTTTCTCTCAGATATCTTGTTGGTAGGGTGCCACTTGGAAAAGAGGGCAGGCCTGCTGTTCCATTAAGAGATGCACAGAAGCTGGAATTTCGGCAGGTGCAGCTTGTCATGCAGGGGAAAGAGAATCTGCGCCGGCTGTAATTCCCACTTCTGTGCATCTCTTAAAGGTATAGAAGACCTGTCCTCTTTTCCATATGGGAGCCGTACCTGTTGGCCTTTACATTAGACCATCTACCTTTTCAGGATGGGGGAATCTTTTTTGAAATGGTGCATATTATGTTCTAAAATGCTTAGCAGTTTGTTTAACAGGTGGATAGTGTACACCAAAGATCTCACTGGCTAGCATCCAGATGATGAAAGTACTCAAAAGTACATGGAGGAGTTACACTAAAGGACTATTTAATTTCAATAGGACTTCCACTGAGTAATTTAGCCAGGGTGTCTGCCATCATCTGCCAACGTTCTAGACTCACCAGTGCATGTAACATCCATTTAGGAGTCTTTTAGCAAATTTTTCCAGGAGTGACCTTTCCCAATAGCAAAGAACCTGTTGCTATGCCTTCCTGAAAGCAACAGAGAGACATTGATCTACAGTGGAGAATAAAGCTGACACACCTTGAAGGAGTGCGTCAGGATTCCAATAACATACTAGGCATACTAGAATGCATTTGGGTCAAAGCATTCTGCCTAGTTTTGGTTGCTGCACACACTCCTGTTTTCTACTTGTGTGCAAGGGGAAAACATAGGAACATAGGAAGCTGCCATATACTGAGTCAGACCCTTGGTCCATCTAGCTCAGCATTGTCTTCCCAGACTGGCAGCAGCTTCTCCAAGGCTGCAGGCAGGAGTCTCTCTCAGCCCTATCTTGGAGATGCTGCCAGGGAGGGAACTTGGAGCCTCTCTGCTTGCAAGCATGCAGGTGCTTTTCCCAGAGTGGCTCCATCTCCTAAGTAGGATATCTTCTAGTGCTCACACATGTAGTCTCCCATTCAAATGCAAACCAAGGTGGACCCTGCTGAGCAAAGGGAACGAGTCATGCTTGCTACCACAAGACCAGCTCTCCTCCCATAGACCAGGTTGGCAGTGCTGGCAGTGATTGTCAATGAGCCTCTGGCTGGATAAGACGGCTTTTCCTCCTACGTCAGTCAGCAGCTGGGTAGGATGGACCCCTCCTACCCAGCAGCAGCAGGTTAGCAGATGATCGCTGCCCATGCTTCCTAACTTGCTTCTTCCGCACACATGTGCAGGAAACGGGAGCGCACACAGCTCCCGTAACTGGGTAGGAGGCTTCCCCTACCCAGTTTTCCATTGGGTGTATGAGCCTAACGTATGCCGAGTCCTTTGAACATGCAACAGGTGACGAGGATTCCCTTTTGTGCCATCTCCACACACAGGTTGGCGGCCGTCCTTCAGGTACTACAGCAAGTGGGCAGCTCTGTTTGGGGCCGTGATCTCCGTGGTCATTATGTTCCTGCTGACCTGGTGGGCAGCCCTCATAGCCATTGGGATTGTGGTCTTCTTGCTGGGATATGTCCTGTATAAGAAACCTGGTATGTAACTGGCATCAACGGTTCACACGTTGGTCCAGAGGGGACAAAGGGTGTGTGGCCTCGAGCTCCGAAGCACCCGAGTGAGAGCTTCTGTATCATTTCAGGCAGCGCTTGCTGCCTGAAAGCATCTGTTCTCCCTTTCGCTCCCTCTCTTGCTGACATTGAAATGGATCTCCCATTTTGTTGCCAACTCCCCCAGTTAGGAGAGAGCCTTTTGGAGCTCTTTTGGATTTCAATGAATCTGTTTTGGATTTCACTGTCCTAAATAGTTTAGTGTCATCTGCAAATCTGGCCACCTCTCTGCTTACCCCAACTTCTAGATCATTTATGAATAGGGAGAGAAAGGGGAATAGATGCTTTCAGGCAGCAAATGCTGCCTGAAAAGGATAGGCAAGCGCTTGCTTGGGTCTCCCGGTAGCCTGGGCGGGGCGGGGTTCATTTGGGGCACACTCCGTGCGCATGACGTCACATCTTCAGAGGGGCCGCCAGGCAGGGTGGACCCAGGCCACCCTTCGGCTGGCTTGGCGCCTGCATCGAGCACAGCATAAGCCTTGCAGGAAATCTGCTCCCATGTCTTGTGAACACAACTCCAGCTACCATTATACAAAATGGCGGAAGTGATCCCAGTGAGATGTTTGTCTCCAGGGGTGAACTGGGGCTCATCCGTGCAAGCTGGTTCCTACAACATGGCCCTGAACTATTCCATGGGACTCAATGAAGTGGATGATCACATCAAGAACTACAGGTCAGTGAGCATACTCTGATCTGTACGGCACTGCCAATGGCGGGAGGGTGGTACTTTAGCTTCCCACTCAACAAAGATCAGGTGACAGCAAGAGCCAATAGGCAGCATAGATGGTTCATCATGGGGTGTGGCCACTAGTGGCAAGATGGACCACACTGCCCTTCTGCCATTTCCAGTCGCTGCTTCGTTCACGCATTGTTTGGGTTGGGTGCATTTTTTCTTGCTCCAGGCAGGGAACGAACGCACCCTACCCGAAAGGCACAGGAACAAAGCACCAACCAGAAGCATCTTGCTTCTAATGGCTAGAGGCGCAGGGGAGATCAGGGGTTGGATGAGCATCTGACGGCCCCTTGGAGGCGTGAGGAAAGCAGAGGTCGAGCCTCTGGTGGCTTCAGAAGTGCAGGGCTTTGGTGGCCTGAGGACACATATCCTCCTATGCTCCATAGTAGCCACGTGCCTGACATGGGTGGGTTGATTCCATTTCCCCCTCGCAACAACCCTGCAAGGACTGCAAAAGTGGGACCTGCCCAAGAAGTCTTGCTGCTTGAGACAGAAAATGCCACCCCACCCCCCAAGACATGCAGACAGGCCACCATCGGACTCTCCTCCTGCTAGCTTTTGAAATTTGCCACCGGAGGTAACGGCCCTCTCACGCCACATGGTAGGCTGGCTCAGTTTATTTATTTATTTATTTTTAACATTTTATATCTCGCTCTTCCTCCAAGGAGCCCAGAGCGATGTACTACATACTTAAGTTTCTTCACACAACAGCCCTGTGAAGTAGGTTAGGCTGAGAGAGAAGTGACTGGCCCAGAGTCACCCAGCAAGTCTCATGGCTGAATGAGGATTTGAACTCGGGTTTCCCTGGTCCTAGTCCAGCACTCTAACCACTACACCACGCTGGCTCTGCGTGGTGCAAATGATCCTCTGTGACTTCTCACTGCTTCCTCTTCAGACCTCAGTGCCTGGTCCTGACTGGCCCTCCCAACTGCCGCCCAGCACTGGTGGATTTCGTGGGCACCTTTACCAAAAACCTGAGCCTGATGATCTGTGGGAATGTGATGACTGTGAGTATTGATTGCCATGGTGTAGCTGATGTGGCAGAAGCTTGATCTTGGAGAAGCCAGGGAGGGAACTTGGAACCTAGATGCTCTTCCCAGAGCGGCTCCATCCCCTGAGGGGAATCTCTTGCAGTGCTCACACATAAAGTCTCCCTTTCATATGCAACCAGGGCGGACCCTGCTTAGCTAAGGGGACAAGTCATGCTTGCTGCCACAAGACCAGCTTGCCACCCTGCTGGCACAGCAGCAATTTGCCACCAGAGGCAACTGCTGTGACTTGCCTCATGAAAGGACCGCCATTGTCTTACTGAATGACCAGGTCTTCAGCCAGGCAGCTCTCCGAAGGCAGAGTCCTCTCTGTCCACCAAAGAGCAAGCCTTCCCATGTGCTGCAGTCCAGCCATGCTCTCTCTGTTGTCCTTCTATGGTTTCTCCCTGCTTTTTCACAGGGGCCACACAAACAGAAGCTGTCTGAGCTCCGGCTCACATCCAGATGCCATCTCAAGTGGCTGAGCAAGAGGAAGATCAAGGCCTTCTATACGGATGTCTTGGCGGAAGACTTGAGAACCGGAGCGCAGATCCTGATGCAGGTAAAAACCAAGAGTGGGGTCTTGGAGGGCTGGCCCACCCATAGAGGCAACCTAGGCAGCTGCCTTGGGCGCCAAGTTTTAAGGGGCGGCCGCACCAGGCCCATTCACTGGCGAGGTGACAGCAGAGTAAGAGGCAGAGGAGACCAGGGAGAAAGAGGTGGGGGCAGCAGTGCCTGGTGGGGCCCGGGATGGGCCATGGCGAGTGTATACCCCAGCACAGGCAGTGGCAGTAGCTGGGGCAATGTCAAAGTCATATTTCAGCCTAGGGCACCAAAACTTAGAGCCAACCCCAGGAGCTTGAAATTCCAAGGATATGCTGGTGGTCCAAATCTGTAGAGCTGCACGGAGAAATCCTCAAGTGCTTTTTATAAGCGTTCAAGATTCTAATGAGACAAGGTCACTGTTGTTTGCTATAGCAGTAGTACTTGATGACAGAATGCTTCATGCCAGCACAATCAGTTTTGCAGCACTTGGATTCAGTTCCTGTTGCCCACAGCTTTTCAGACTGTAGTCAGCTGCTGCATTATTTTCTTGCGGACAGGTTCTGACGTAACCTAGGAAGCTGCCTTCTACCGAGTCAGACCCTTGGTCCATCTCGCTCAGTATTGTCTACCCAGACTGGCAGCGGCTTCTCCATGGTTGCAGGCAGGAGTCTCTCTCAGTCCTATCTTGGAGATCCTGCCAGGGGAACTTTCTGCCTGCAAACATGCAGGTGCTCTTCCCAGAGCAGGCCCATCCCCTAATGGGAATATCTTACAGTGCTCACACATGTAGTCTCCCATTAAAATGCAAACCAGAGCAGACCTGGCTTAGCAAGGGGACAATTCATGCTTTCTACCACAATTTCCCCCCACTGAGGAGAAACAGACACACTGGTTTATCTAACAACAGGTAAGAACCCACCCCCCATGCTTTGACCTTAGTTGTTTTTGTAGGATGATGTGGTTTTTCACATATGGTTTGGGAATGATTTTTATAATTTCCCCACCAAAACACAAGTCTCTCTGTTCCTTTGATAAAGGCTTCAGGCCTTGGGAGGCTGAAGCCCAACGTTCTAGTGATCGGATACAAGAAGAACTGGCAAACGGCCCACCCCCAAACCGTGGACGACTACATTGGGCTCCTGCAGTAAGTCACTTACAGTGGCATGGAATCACTTCCACTGTTTTCACTATTAGGGACGGGGGTGTAGCTATAATTGAGTGGATGGGTTCAAAGAACCCGGAGCCCCCAACTCCTGAGGGTCCCCCAGCTCCACCCCTCCCTCTTTTCTTCCTTGTCTTCCTCACTCCAAGGAGCTGCTCTCCCCTAGCTCTGCCCCTGGTTAGGGAGAAGGCAAAGCTAGAATGTCTGGAGGGAACCTTTTTCACTGAGGAGCCCCCAGGCGTGTGAGCCCACCCCCAGGCCACAGGGGAGCAGCCCCGGTGAAGGGCTGCCTGTTGTGTGGGGGAGTTAGGCCTTTCTAGGCAATGGTGCAGAGTCTGTGTGCTTGTCACATTTCCCTTTCTAGTTTCACTGAATTCTAAGGCCAATTCAGCCGGAGTGGTGTAGTGGTTAGAGTGCTGGACTAGGACCAGGGAGACCTGAGTTCAAATCCCTATTCAGCCATGAAACTCACTGGGTGGTTCTGGGCCAGTCGCTTAACTCTCAGCCTAACCGACTTCACAGGGTTGCTGTACAAATAAAAATAACCATGGACACTGTTCTGGGCACCTTGGAAAAAGAGTGGGCTATAAATGTAAAGATAAATAAAATAAGTAAATAAAAATAAACAAACTCACGCCATTGGCTGGAATGGATACATAAGGGATGACCATTCCGACACATGGATCTACCTGTTCATCTTGGTTCTTGCGCTTTGATTTCTTCTTTCCACTGCAGTGACGCTTTTGACTTCAAGTATGGGGTGTGCCTGATGCGGATGAAGCAGGGGCTCAACATTTCCAGGCAGATGCAAGCTCACAGTGAGTTCCTCTGCTGACCCACCCCAGGCCTTGCTCTGTGCAGAAGGATTTATAGCCCATCTGTATAAACAGCTACTGCTGCATAAGCAGTGTGGTGCAAAGGCTAGAGTTTGAAGCTCTGCTTAGCCGTGATGTTCAGAGGGTTTGGTAGTGGCATGCCCTCCCGTGTTTGAATACAGAACCAGGTTGTGGGGGAGGGATCTCCTGCTAAGTGGCCGTTCGAGAGGAGGGCTTTTCCTCCTGCTTTGTTAGGGAGCTGGGTGCAGCTGCTTGGTTGCAGGACCCTCGTCGTGTGTCTGCTAGGGCTGCCTTCAGACATAGAGCCAGGTGTCTAGAGTGCCATTTTATGGCTATTGGTTCGAAATCCCCCCCTGTGGAAAATCAGTGGAATTTGGGGTTTGGGGAGCATGGCTGGACAGCTGGCCACCTGTAGAGCATGGCACAGTACTTTATTTCATGTATTTCTGCTTTGTATTGCTTGTTTGCCATTTATTGACATCCAGGAACCCAACCCCCCAATATCCATTGACTTAAGGTCTCGTTATCCGTGGTTCCGTTATCCATACCCTCGTGGATAACGAGTGCCACCTGTACCCAACTTTGTTGCATAAGTGCTTTGTTTGGACGTCAACTAATAAACTGGCCCCAAAAGGTAGATTCATGAAAACAAGCCCCGTATATATGTGTGGTGGAAATATATTTATTTATGTAATTACTGCAGAATGCTGTGTGTCTGCTGTCTTTATATCTGTCTTCTCCAGTTAACCCATTGTTTGACCCGGCTGAAGATCCTCAGAAGAATGGCTCTTCCTCTGCTGTGATAGGCACATGTCAGTCCCGAGCAGGTTCAACTCTGTGAACTCAAATCTTCTTCTTCCAACTACCTGGGTCTTGGCTGTGGGGCAGAGGACTGACTCATGCAATATTTGGGCAAATGGCCAACCCACTTGTTCACTGAAATGCATTTCTGAGAGATGTGCTTAAAGCCAGAAGCATGCCTTCTCTCACAAACACCACAGGGCCCAGTCTGGATTGGGACCACAGCATTCAGGGATGGATGGGTGGATCCTTTCTTTTGCAGCTGTTTCCCCACCAAAACTCTCTCCCTCCAGCTGCTGTTTGCCCCCCGAATCAGCTGTTTTCGGGAAATAAAAGTTTCAGGTTAGCTCTAACGGTCTTGGAGGCTGGGTGTTTTGGGGTGTGCAAATTCAAGGCTTGGATTTGTTTTCCAGCTGGCAAAGTTCCTAGTGGTCATCACCTAAGGGCATATCTGCACCACAGCTATATAGCATTTTACTAGCTCAGCTGTTATGGCTTTCCTAAAGAATCCCGGAAATCGTAGTTCATCAGGGATGCTGAGAAAGCCCCATGAGCTCCCCTGACAGAACCACAGTACCAGGGTTCTCTTCAATGAAGAAATTAATTACACTAGCTCAAGTCTGCAAAATCTGCCCCAATAAGAAGAATTCATTTAATGTATGAATGTCATAGTGGCTAACTTGAATAAGAGTAACATCACAGTCTTCACAATACCTAAAACTATGGAGCGCCAAAGGTTGTCTACCCTTGGACTAGAAATCCCTATTTTTATTTTATTTTTATTTTGACATTTCTAACCCTTCTAATTGCAGAAATAATTTTGATGATGTGGCATCAAAAATGCTAAAGGATTAGAAATAAGCAAGGCATGGTAAAATATATATCAGGTGCCTGTTTGCCTATGCCTGATTTTATTTTTTTATCTTTATCTTTTTCTTTTTAATGTGGGTAAAATGTAAATCGTTTCTCAGCTCTCTCTGTAGGGCAGGGTCCTAAATATTTGATTCTGGCACACCGAAGTAGGACATTTGCTAAGACTCTTGCATTTCTAAACAAACAGGATGCCACTAAAAAGAATCCTGTTTTTTCGATCTGATTTTTTTTCTTTGAACTGAGACTCAAAACAGTCCTATTGAAAAATCTTCATAGAAAGGCTGCCATGTTGCATTATTTCTAGCAATGCCTGTATAATGTCCTTATCATAATTGGAGCTAGCCGAAATAATATCCGAATATATGATTCGAACTGTGTGCGGGGCTTCCCACAGCTGAGTTCCTGCTGCCTATTCAGGGGTTCTCAGCCATAATGGGTGCCCAGATGTTGTTGGAGTACAACTCCCATCATCCCCTGCCACAATGGTAGGGGATGATGAGAGTCCAGTCACATATGGGCATCCATGGTCGAGAATCATTTGGTCTGTGCTTCTTCCCCCCCCTTTCTAGTGGATCCTGATGCCATGGTAACAGAACAGCAGGCAAGCACCATCTTTCAGATAGATCAGGGCAAGAAGACGATTGACATCTACTGGCTCTTTGATGATGGAGGTAATTCTGACGCTGGTGCAACAGCAAGAACCAAGTGTGGGGAGAGCCAGTCTTGCAGTAGTGAGCACGAATTGTCCTCTTTGCTAAGCAGGATTTGCCTTGCTTTGCATTTGGATGGGAGACGACCTGTGAACACGGTTTGCTGTACAATATTCCCCTTGGGGCAATGGTTCCCAACCAGGCTTCCTCCAGATGCTGCTGAACTACAGCTCCCATCACCCCCAGCCAGGTAGCTTGGAATGATGGGAGTTGTAGTTCAGCAACATCTGGAGGAATCCTGGTTGGGAACTACCGCCTCAGGGAAAGGGGCCGTAAATCAGTGGTAGAGCATCTACTTAGGTTCCAGGTTCGATTCCTGGCAGCATCTCCAGGTAGGGCTGTGAAAGACTCCTGCCTGAAACCTCGGAGAGCCGCTGCCAGTCAGTGCAGGCAATACTGAGCTAGATGGATCCACGGTCTGACTCAGCAGAAGGTGGCAGCCTCCTATGTAATCATGAAGGGGAAGGGCCAAAACTTAGTGGAAGAACATCGGCTTTGCATGCAGAAGGTCCTAGGCCCAATCTCCAGGTTGGGGTGGGAAATACTCCTGCCTAAAACTTTGGAGAGCTGCTGCCAGTCAGTGTCGGCCGTGCTGAGCTGGATGGACACTTGTCTGCTTCGGGACAAGGCAGCTTCCTGTCTTCCTACGGCTGATAGTTACTAGGCAGAAGAAAGCGCGTGGCAAGTTCTGACCCCTGGCCTGTGTTTGGCACGAGGAAGCCCACAAAGTGTTGCTAGATTCTGCACCAGCAAGCCATTAAGTGGCTTCTGCAAACCCAGATGCAGACGGCCCCTGCCCTGCAGCATGAAGGGGGGCAGCGGAGGGAAGGCCTTGCTGCTTGATTTGGCTGCTTGGGTCAATTGGCTCCAGGAAACCAGTAGGCGGGGCAGAGAACCTCAGGTCCTACCTCACCTCCTCTTGTCCATTATGGCGGCCAGGGGCGGAGCCACCATTGAGCAAACGGGTTCAAAGAACCTGGGCCGTGGCCAATCAGGGGCCGCGCCTGGTGCCCTTGCCACACACCCTGTGTCTGATGTCAGGAAAAGAAATGCCCCCCTGTGTCTGATGTCAGACACGGGGGTGTTTCTTTTCTTGCAAATGGGGCCGTGTGGCCCCGTTTGCAGGCAAAATCCGCAGCCAGCGCCGCATGTGCAGCATGGCCGGAGCAGCTCTCCCTGCCTAAAACGTCACGTGGCCCCATTTGCAAGCAAAGATACACCCCCTGCGCCTGACGTCAGACGCAGGGGGCAGGGTTAGGGGGCCGTGGCAGTGGGCAGGACCTGGGCCGCCACTGGCCTCCCTCTGTCCCTGATGGAGGCTCAGATGCTTTTGCTGAAGAACCACCCTGTGCTTTGCCTGTCCGAAAGGTCTGACGCTCCTGATCCCATACCTCCTTGGGCGCAAGAAGCGGTGGGGGAAATGCACGGTCCGGGTGTTTGTTGGCGGACAGATCAATCGGATGGACGAAGAGCGGAAGGCGTAAGTCTCCTACAAGACCTGCTGGGGATATTGCCGGGACTTCAGTTCTGTTCTCCCGTCTGGGAGTTGTGGCCCAATAACATCTGGGGACACAAGGTTCTCCCACTGCGTTCTGTTCTCCCATATGGGGCAAAGACTCAGCCATAGTCTGCAGCAGCTGGGGAGGGGTCATCTTTCACAGGTTGCAAGCCAGATGTTTACAATCAGACCCTCACTTCAGTCTTCAGCTTAGGATCCATGTGAGCTCCTTGTTTTGGGAGATCCCACCCCCTCCCATGACCCCTCTGGTGCTGGGTCCCAGTGGCTGGGTAAAATATTGTGAGCCCTTTGGGGACAGGGATCCATCTTACTTATTTATTATTTCCCTGAGCCATTTTTGGAAGGGTGGTATAGAAATCAAATTATTATTATTATTATTATTATTATTAATAAAAAGAGGTGTGAGAATCAAGGTAGGAGAGCTTCTCTCCTCTCCTCCTACCTCAGTTAAGAGCAGGGTAAGAAAGCTGGGTTACCCTACTTTGAGCAACCTGGACTGGAGGGATTTTTGTGAGTTCATGCAATCATGATTTTAACGGTCATGTGACTTGGCCTATTTGGACGGTGGGGGGGCCCCACCTCATTTGAATTTGCTGGCAACAACTCAAAATATGTTCATCAACTGTTTGATTCCCCTCCCCAATATTCCTTCTGGTTGCTATTTGCTTCCCACAGGCTCATCTCCCTATTAAGCAAGTTCCGACTTGGGTTCCACGAGGTGCACATCCTTCCGGACATCAACCAGAAACCCCGCCCTGAACAGTAAATCATTAATCTTATAGTTCTTTGCTCCTCCCATTCTCTTCTTTAGACTTGGTTCTCATGGGAGCCTGCAGGACCTTTTCTGGATGGTGGGATGTGGCAGTTCTATACCCACTCACCTGGGAATAAGGCTCAATCCAGTAGTGGGACAACGGCCTCCCCTTGTTCTCCCCTCCGGATGCCTATGTTGGTCCCGCCTGTATGCCGATGCATTAGGCCTGTCCACACGAGGGTAGCAATGAGATGCCCCCAGCCCTGGAGCTGGGGGTGCTCCCGATTTTCAGTTGCGTGCTTTCGAACATCAAGATAAGGAGGAGAGATGGTCTTGTGGTAGCAAGCATACCTTTGCTAAGCAGGGTCTGCCCTGGTGTGCATTTGAATGGGCGACTACATGCAGTAAGATGTTCCCCACAGGGTATGGGGCTGCTCTGGGAAGAGCACCTGCCTGCTTTCATGCAGAAGGTTCCAAGTTCCCTCCCTGGCAGCATCTTCAGATAAAGCCAAGAGACACTCCTGCCTGCAACCGTGGAGAAGCCGCTGCCAGTCTGTGTTGACAATGCTGAGCTAGATGGACCAAGGGTCTGACTCAGTAGAAGGCAGCTTTCTATGTTCCTATGCAAGGTAGGAGGCGGGGAGAATGACTGTGTGCAAGGCAGCAGCTGGGTAGGGTGGCTTTCCCTCCTACCTCGGGAAAAGCAGAGATGTACGTGAACTCCTATCAAGCAGCAGACCCACTGCCCGGCAACAGATCCCCGGTGGGTGATCGGCTACCTCACCGAAGAGGCTGCCTGCTTACTCACAGAGACTCTTCCCTGGTTCTGTCTGCAGTGTGAAGAGATTCGATGACTTAATCGCCCCTTTCCGGCTCAATGACGGCTTCAAGGACGAGATGGTGGTGAACGAGATGAGGGTCGGCTGTCCCTGGAAGATCTCCGATGAGGAGGTGGCCAAGAACAAAGCCAAGGTCTGAGAGCATTGCTGCTGTGGACAGGGGAGGGGGACAAGTGCGCGCTGACACCCAAGGGTGAGGCAGGAAGACCCCCCCACCCCTTCTGTGGGGCACAGAGTGTGCTGCTCATTGGGCTTCCCTCCTGACCCAGGCCGAGGGGGCGGCCCTTCCATGAGGCAGGGGGAGGCTTTTTCCGGTGCAGGGGGAAGTGCTGGGGCCGTTCCGTGACCCACAGCTGCTGTTCCTTGCCCTGATGGGGCAAGCTGTCTGCTTGACTCTCCCCTCCCCTCCCCATGGGGTGCACCTCTTCTCCCCCCCCCACATCTATCTATCTATCTATCTATCTATCTATCTATCTATCTATCTATCTATCTATCTATCTGAAATAGTTCTATACTGCCAAAAACCTGCGTCTCAGCTTGAGCTGGGAACGCCCCTGCCAACACTGTCCGACTAGGTGGCATTGTCAGAGAGTGAGGAGGAGAGGCGGACTTATGGGAGCAAGCATGACTCGTCCCCTTATCTAAGCAGGGCCCACTCTGGCTTGCATTTGAATGGGAGACAACGTGTGTGAGCACTGTTAAGACATTCCCCTTCGGGGATGGGGCTGCTCTGGGAAGATCACTGGCATGCTTGCAGGCAAAAGATTCTAAGTTCCCTCCTTGGCATCTCCAGATAGGACTCCTGCCTGCAACCCTGGAGAAGCTGCTGCCAGTCTGTGAAGATAATACTGAGTTAGATAGACCTATGGTCTGACTCAGTATATGGCAGCTTCCTATATTCCTATGTTCCTAAGGTTCCAAATTCCCTCCCTGACATCTGCAAGGAATGGCTGAGAGAGACTCCTGCCTGCAACCTTGGAGAAGATACTGCCAGTCTGTGTCGACAATACTGAGCTAGATGGACCAGGGTCTGACTCTGTAGAAGGCAGCTTCCTATGTTCCTGTGAGTGCCCGCAGGTCACTGCCACTTCCTCAGCAGGATGGCCTGAGGTTGCTGACCTTCAGAAGCAGGAGATTGTCATACAGTGTCCCTGTAAGAGGGATTCCCAGGTGTCCTTGACGACAACTCCCAGCATCCCCATCTGCAAAGGGCCTTTGGCTGGGGATTGTAAACAGCCACAAGTGGGAATCTCGGCACTGGCGCCATATTGTGCCTCAGGCAGCCAAACGTATCTGCCCCCCGCCGCCCAGCCCCCTTGGCAGCACACAGAGCGTGCCACTTGCCTCTCCCCACTGGGGTATGCAACCCCCTTTCCTGACCTGGTGGCACACCATCCGCTGCTGCGTCCCCTTCCCCTTTGCCGTATTTGGAGATGCTGCCAGGGATCGAACCTGGGACCTTCTGCATTCCCAGGGTTTGGGGTGGAGAGACAATCTATAATGTTTCAAAAGCAGCCTTACACCAAGTCAGACTCTTGGTCAAGCCAGCCCAGTATTGTCTACACTAATTGGCAGCAGCTTTTCCAAGGTTGCAGGCTGGAGTCTTTTTCAGGCCTATCTTGGCGACGCCGCTAGGGATTGAACCTGGGGATTTTTGCATGCCAGCCGATGCTCTTTCACTGAGCCCTGGCCCCACCCCCTAAGGGGAGTAGCTTACAGCATTCATATGTAGGCACCCATCCCAATGAAAGCCAGGACAGACCCTGCTTAGCAAAGGGGGCAATTCATGCTTGCGACTGCAAGGCCAGCTCTGCTCCCCAAAGGAAAGGCTGGATCAGTAGGCCAGGCAGTGAGGAGAGGCAACCCTGCTCCGTCCCTGCATCTGGGGCAGGTGTCCACATGCAGAGTCTGAATATGTTTCCAAGGATGGCCAAGTGAGCCAGAAGAAAAGGCGCTTTGCCTTGACCCATTTTGACCCATGGCGCAGGGGCGTAACGAGGCTGGAGTGGGCCCAGAGACAAAATTTTAAAATGGGCCCCTCGCTGATACACACACACTCACTTCACATGTGACTTGCCTCTGGGGGGCCCCTTGAGGCGTGGGGGCCCCCAGGCAGCCGCCTCCCCTTGCCTAATGGTAGTTACGCCCCTGCCATGGCGTTCACAGCCTTTTCTGTCGTCTGTCCTTCAGTCACTTCGACAAGTCAGGATGAATGAAATCTTGCTGGATTACTCACGGGATGCAGCCCTCATCTTTATGTAAGTATGACCAGTTGCCAGCCGGCGATCTGGAGTTTCACGGGGTCCATCCTGAAGCACCCACCCTTCCAGGAAAAGCTCGTTTGCAAAGGCACGCATTTCAGGAGGCCTGCAGAACTTGTGACTCACTAAGCTGAAGGCAGCTTCCCAGCCAGGTCCTGAAGCGGCAAATAGCACCCCTGGGCAGGGACCACCAGTAGTGCTCCGTTTGGGCCATTTATCTTTTAATTTTTTTTTAAAAAAATGGCTGCTCCTTTCAGTGCTGGGGGGGCTTCCGGTAGTCATCTTGGATTCCCACAATGCCCTTAATGTTGAATTATTCCGGGACATTGTGGGGAATAATGCCCACTGTTATAAAAACATGATGGCGTTTCTGGTGGCAGCCTCTCCCCTGCCACACACACACACACACACACACACACACACACACACACACACACACTGCCCTAATATGACTCAACATCCATCGAGCATTGTGGGAATCCAAGCTGGTGGATTGCACTGCATGTGTAAATTCACCCAAAGATTAGAGTTGGGGTCCCCAACACAGGGGCTACTAGTACCCCTAGGGTACTGGCAGGGGATACTCAGAGCCCTCCTGTCTTGAAGCCGACACGTCCTCAGTAACGTGTCTGCTGCAGAAGGGGAGGGAGGAGGGTGAAGAGCCTCCTCCTCTGCTCCTGATTGGCTGGCTAGGTGCTGAAGCTCAGTGTACCCCTCCCCTCAGCCTGACTGACAGGTTCCAGAAAATTTGCATGGCTCTGTGGTCGCCAGGAGTTGACACGACGTGACGGCACAACTTTACCTTTACTCCCATTGAAATTAACTGGTTAATAAGTTTACTTGTCCCATTAATTTCAATGGGAGTGTGCATGAGTAACTTGGTCTGGATGTAAGCCAGTGACTGTGACTGTAACAGTAACAGTAACGATGACAATGATGATGAATATAACACTTTATTTGTTAGCCTCCCCATAACAAATTGTTCTCTGGATGGCTCACAATGACACAATAAAAACATCCAGTTAAAACACATAACACAAAACAAACAAATTACAACAGAAGATGCAAAATGCAGTACAAAACATTTTAAGACATTTTTAGAATCAAGTTTTAAAAGCCTGAGTGAACGGAACGGTCTTCACCTGGCATCTAAAAAAAACCAAACTGATGATTCCAGGCGATCCTTGGGTAGGCTATTCCATAGATGGGGTGATTTGAGCTAGTGTGCTTGTTCCCCCATGGATTGGCACTATCGCAGGGGTTTTTAACCATACCTCTTGTGTTTCCAGCCCAGAATCCCATACCCACCCTCATGGTTGCTCTTTGCTCTGGAAAAAGAAGTTTGCCTTGGTTTTGCCAAAAAAATGTGAGCTTTTTTTCCACGACAAAGAGAAGCCGCTGGGTGCCCAAACAGAATCAGAACCACAGTGAAGCCAGTAGGTTCAATCCCCTTCTCCGGGTGCCATGGTCTCAGTTCATGGGGCCCCAATCCGGCTGCTATTTACTGAATAAAATGCAAGCACACCAACCCTAATCCCATGCTGAGAATAGTAACTCCTCTGTCACGCAGACATGCAATCAAGTTTGGGTTTCAAAGCAGACATATCAAAATTAGCTCCTTTATTATTGTGGTTATTATTATTCATCTTTTGCTATCTTTGGCATTGGGACATTTGCTTCGCAAATTTTGAATGTCATCGGTTTTCCCCTTTCAGCATCAAGAGCTGCTCTACTGAGGAACATCTTCTCCCTGTCATAAAGTCACTTCTCATTCTTCTAGCGATCACTTCCTTTTTTAAAAAGGTTGAGCAGGGAAATTCCGCATTTTCGGTTTTGAAAAGAAGTCCCAAAGGGAAGACCGCAGGGTATTCAGCCTTGGGCTCTTAGTACCTAGGTAATTTTGGAGCCTGGACCTAAAGGCCTTTGGAGCCCCCGCCCCCAATTAAACATAATTATGCTCCGCCAGGCAACCACACAACCCAGGACAGACTAAAGAGTATTTGGGGGCCCCCAGGAGCTGTGGAGGCCCTGGACGTCGGCTCCAAAGTCCAGGGGTAAAAGTGCCTCTGGCCTTGGGTCACCAAACTTTGTTAGGCTATTCCCTTTGGTCACTGGGGATGATGGGAGTTGTAGTGTCCAACTAGCAGACTACCACTTCCCCCTCTTCCTGTCTTGATGTTTTCCAACACAAGACTGTTTCTCTGGAGCATGCCTGGGTCTTGGAGATGGGCCTCCTCTCGATTTAAAACTAGCAAAGACAAAATCTACCTTCTTCTTCCCTTGTCTCTTTTCTCCAGAACCCTGCCGATAGGCAGAAAGGGGAGATGTCCCAGTAGCCTCTATATGGCCTGGTTGGAAACCCTCTCGCAAGACCTGAGACCGCCAGTCGTCCTGGCCAGAGGCAACCAGGAAAACGTCCTGACATTTTACTGCCAATAGGGTTGAACTCTGGACCAAGATGAAGACGTTTCACTCCAAGACCCAGTTCTGGACTCAGCCTTGCCGGGGGTTCCTTCAGCTGGTCAAGCTGACAATAAAAGACTAGTGATGGAAAATGAATATTCTTGGGTCAGGGATGTAGAAGTCACACAGGAGGGACCTGGGGAACAACCAGAGACTTGGCCTGTCACTAGTGTATGGGAGGAGCAAATCCCCAGAAATTCTGTTCATCTTTGCACTGTGTCTCCCTTCCCCACTGGCTGCCAGAGGATAGGAGAACTGGGGAGGCAGGCAGCAAGAATGGTCTTCTTTGCTAAGCAGGGTCTGCCTTGGTTTGTATTTGGATGGGAGAATATATGTGAGCACTGCAAGATCTTGCCCTTAGGCAGAGGTGCACCTAGGTAATTTTAAAGCCTGGACCTAAAGGCCTTTGGAGGCCACCCCGCCCGCTGGAGGCCACCCCCTCTGCAAATTAAGCATCACCCCTCTGCACACACATGGTGACACACACATTATTTTTAACACGTGGATTACTGAGGGCACAAACAGCAACTGAACTCACAAGAATGTAAGAATATAAAATGGGTATATTTATGCAAGTATGCACTAGCAGAAACATTTCCGGGTGCAGCAGGTCAGTGGCATGACCATACCACCTAGGACAGACTAAAGAGGATTTGGGGTCCCCCCGGGAGTGTGGAGGCCCTGGACTTCGGCCCGGAAGTCCAGGGGTAAGAGTGCCTCTGACCTTAGGGGGTCATAGCTCAGCAGCAGAGCAGGCATGCAGGGGGTCCCAGGTTCCATCCCTGGCAGCATCTCCAGGTAGTGCTAGCAGAGACTCCTGCCTGAAACCTTGGAGAGCTGCTGCCAGTCAGTGTTGACAAGACTGAGCTAGATGGACCAAGGGTCTGAAATTCTATTGCCATTTGGAAAGAACCGGGGCATTTCCAGTGGCATTCCCTGTCGTTCATTTTGTTACATTCCCTAGAGTCGACATGATCAGATGGATGGTGGAACATATCGGAACATAGGAAGCTGCCATATACGGAGTCAGACCATTGGTCTATCTAACTTAGTATTGTCTTCACAGACTGGCAGTGGCTTCTCCAAAGTTGCAGACAGGAATCTCTCTCAGCCCTATCTTGGAGATGCTGCCAGGGAGGGAACTTAGAACCTTCTGCTCTTCCCAGAGTGGCTCTATCCCCTGAGGGGAATCTCTTCCAGAGCTCACACATCAAGTCTCCCATTCATATGTAACCAGGGCAGACCCTGCCTAGCTAAGAGACAAGTCATGCTTGCGACTACAAGACCAGCTCGTGTCAGCCTAGAGGACAAGCAACTGTCCAAGGAAGCTGCCTTGGTTCATCTGGCTCAGTACTGCCTGCCTACACAGACTGGCAGCGGCTCTCCAAGGCTTCAAGCAGGAGTCTTCCCCAGCCCTACCTGGAGATGCTGCCGGGGGCTGAACCTGCAAAGCAGATGCTCTACCACTCAGATAGGTAAATGGAAATATGGTCCCATGTCTTGCCTGGTGGGACCCATAGTGTGGTTTGCACCTTGACTGGGGTGCTTCAGAGAGCAGGAGGCCACAGAAGAACAGCCAGACCTCCTAATGCGTTTGCAATGATTCTATGAATTTTATTCTCCTACAGAAGAAAGAGCAGACTTCTTCTCTGTTGCTGCTGAGGGCAGTTTGTCAGCATTTCTATCCCGCTCTCCCTCCAAGGAGCCCAGAGTGGGGAACATGGTTATGTTTACCCTCACAACAACCCTGTGAGGTAGGTTGGGCTGCGAGAGTAGGGACTAGCCCAGAGTCACCCAGTGAGTTTCATGGCTGAGTGGGGATTTGAACTCAGGTCTCCCTGGGCCACTCTAGCCACGACACCGCACTGGTTGACATCACAAGGAAGCAGATTTAGGGTCGATATGAGGAAGGATTTCCAAACGGAGCTGTTTGACAGTGAAACGGTTTGCCTGTGGCAGTGGTAGGGTCTCCTTTGCTGGAGGTTTTCAGACAGAGGTGGGACCGTCATCTGTCAGGGAGGCTGTAGCAGTTTCCGGCACTGAGCAGTGGGGGTGGTCTAGAAGACCTCCAGGGTCCCTTCCAATTCTAAAGTTCTATCATTCTGATTGTATTGTTTCTTAATAAGCAGTTGGGGAGAATCCTGCTTGTGTGCTCTTCCTTACACCTCCACAAGTTAAAAAGGCTTACTTTTATTTTTTATTTTTTATTTTAAAAAATGGAATCTGAACATTTGGGTGGGGGTTGCTGGAATATCACTCAGGGCTACTAGTCTGGTGGCTATGGGCCACCTCCAGCCTCAGAAGCAAGATGCCTTTGAATACCAGTTGCAAGGGGACAGCAGCAGGAGAGGGGGCAAGCCCTCACCCCCTGCCTGTGGGCTTCCCAGAGGCATCTGGTGGGCCACTATGTGGAACAGGGTGCTGGACTAGATGGGCTTCCTTGGGCCTGATCCAGCAGGGCTGTTCTTATGGATTCCTCTAGGTTCAGAGGCCGGGAAGCAACCTGCTGCAACCTGAAGTTGCAGGGAAGCAACGGGGGGAGACAGAGTATTGCCTTTGTCTCTTGCCTGTGGGCTTCTCAGGGGCATCTGGTGGGCCACTGTGTGAAACAGGATGCTGGACTGGATGGGCCTGGGGTATGATCCAGCAGGGCTGTTCTTATGGAGTCAGGCTTCTACAAACCCCATCCCTATAGCTAAAACTCTGCTTGTATCCCTTAAATAGAAGACAGATTTCTGATCTAGGCTTAGGGTGATCATGCACGAAAGATTGGACAAGCAACCTGGACATTCCAGTTATTGTGATGAAGTGGTCATTTCCTAGCTTGAAAAAAGACTCCTGCCAATATCAAAACGTAGGACTTTCCTGCCTGCTGAGATCCTTGGCAGAGCACCAAAGGCTATGATCCCAGAAGGAGATAAGTAGGATATATCTTGGCGGTGAACTGATGTACAGCCGCAGGGCGACATGTAGAGCCTGCCAGAGAAAACCCAGCACCTCTTGATAGTGGGGAAAGCAACAGCCGTTGGACAAGGAAGCCAAACAGCTGTTTTTAACCACACTGTGGCCAGGATCTAATCAAGCTCTTGCTTCTCAGACTAATTATTTCCACTGGCAGATCACAGGGGAATACGAGTCAGTGCCGATGTCCTGTTGCATCATCCCACACCACTGACGGGGGTAGTTTGCTTTGTTCAGCCTCTTTGTGTGCATGGGTGACTGTGTGTACATGTGTGTATGCAAAATCCCACCAGTTATTCAGGAAACATGACAGCATGCACACATGAATAGGAACATGGGAAGCTGCCTTATACTGAGTCAGACCGTTGGTCCATCTAGCTCAGTATTGTCTTCACAGACTGGCAGCGGTTTCTCCAAGGTTGCAGGCAGGAATCTCTCTTAGCCCTGTCCTGGAGAAGCCAGGGAGGGAACTTGGAACCTAGATGCTCTTCCCAGAGCTGCTCCATCCCCTGAGGGGAATATCTTACATTGCTCACACTTCTAGTCTCCCTTTCATTTGCAACCAGGGTGGACCCTGCTTAGCTAAGGGTACAAGTCATGCTTGCTACCACAAGACCAGCTCTCCTCTCAGTCATATGGTTGTTTGTTAATTTGTTGTGTGTTGTTGCAAACTGCCCAGAGATGGAAGTTTGGGGTGGTCTACTAATCTGAGAAATAAAAATAAATAAATACCACATGAATAATTGTACTTGCATACAGATCTGCACTTGTGTACGCTGTTCACAGGTTGTATAACATAACATGTGAATATGGCAATAGCTCTACTCATTTTGGAATAGAAGCTGGCAAAGCTGTCCTGCTGCTTTTTGCCAGGATCCATTGTTGTGTTGGTCCCACAACACAAAATAAAACCAAGATTGTGTTGGTTTTATTTCCAGACACCATTTCAAGAAAAAGGGAGAAGCTACATTCCTAAGTCTGTAGATATAAACATGTTGGGATGGACTGAATAAAAGTAAAGGTAAAGTGTGCCGTCAAGTCGATTTCGACTCCTGGTGACCACAGAGCCCTGTGGGTCTATTTTGGTATAATACAGGAGGGGTTGACCATTGCCTCCTCCCGCACAGTATGAGATGATGTCTTTCAGCATCTTCCTGTATCGCTGCTGCCCGATATAAGTGTTTCTCGTAGTCTGGGAAACTTACCAATGGGGATTCGAACCGGCAACCTTCTGCTTGTTAGTCAAACATTTTCCCACTGAATACCTGTGTTTTATCCAGACAGTGGTGTGTGTGTGTGTGTGTGTGTGTGAGAGAGAGAGAGAGAGAGCGAGCGGAGGGAGAGTGTCTCTCAGGTGCTGCTGTGTTTACTATTCTAGATGCCCAGAAAGAGTTTCAGGATTGCATCAGCCATTCAAGCTGAAAAGGCATTTCCTATCTTGAGCAATGTGAAACAAACACCTGTTCTGGCATGGAACAGCTGTGAGTCATACAGATTTCAGGGGGAGGCTTCTAGGGAAATCCGTTCAGGATCTGCAGGGAATAACCAGAAATCCCGGCTATGGACGCGTCTGCACTAGCCTGTTCAAAGTTCCTCATGGGGTCCTTCTAGACCACGTGGGGGGATGTGCTGTCACTCTGAATGGGTGGACCCTTTCGTCTCATTTCACAGCCTTCCCTGAACATCACTCAAAGGGAGGTGATTTCTGCAGCTCAAGAAAGCTTTTGCAAAACGTGTCCTCCCCAGTGGTGGCATCAGGAAAAACACAGAAACAAGAGGGGGCACAGAAGGGATAAAGTGCATTTAGGGTGGACAAGCTGTGTCCCACATATTTCTGTCTGAAACAGAAATGGGAGGGGCTGGTGGGGGGGGTAAACTGTTTGTTAGGGGGGCACTTGCCCTTCCCCCCCATTTTGGCTTATTCATAATTATGAAATACCTGATGTGCTGTATTTTTGTCATATGTTGTCAGTTTATGAGAGATCATCTGGCATCAGTGAGAAGCCTGGCTTCTGGTGGGCAGTCACCTCTCAATCAATCAATCAGACGTAGCACAACCAGCCACAGACATATTCCAGAAACTGAAATGCTGACCTTGTCCCCAGGGCCCACTTGCCCCTGTCCTCAGATGTTGTTCGGTTACAACTCCCATCATGATGGCAGCTGTAGTCCAGCATCTGAAAACCCAACTTTGAGAACCCCTGTTTTTTGAGATTATGTGACACATTTTAAGAAGGTCTATGGAATTTTCTCCCATTCTTTAGCAATTTTGCAAATTGTACTTGGACAGGACACCAGATCCGTTCCACTCCAAAAACAATTCAATATGCTGACTTCCGATGTGCTGGTGAGCTGTCATGCATTGACTGACAGCAGCATTATTTAAGACAAGCTGAATGCTAGCATGAAGATTCAGTTCTAGAATATATGAATATGACAAATATCTATATACTGCTTTTCAACAAAAGTTCCCAAAGCGGTTTACATAGACATAAATTATTTTATTAAATTAGATTAAATTAAATGGCTTCCGGTCCCCAAAGGGCTCACAGTCTAAAAAAATAAATATAAAATAGACACCAGCAACAGCCACTGGAAAGATGCTGTGCTGGGGATGGATAGGGCCAGTTGCTTTCCCCTTGCTAAACAAAGAGAATCACCACTTAAAGGTGCCTCTGCTCAGTTAACAAAGGACTAACTGATGGCCTCATAGGCAGGAGACGAACACTGGGCCCTTTTAATCCCATTTTGCTACAAGCTAATACGTGAGAAATGAGGCAGTGTCTTTAAGAATGTACTGTGTGTGTGCTTCACCTTAGCTCTCTCGTAACTACAATTAGCCTCAAACCATCTGAGATCACAGGATTCCCTGCCCGCTGTTGACATCGACCATACTAACACGGCTTTTTAAACCTTTCATCAAATAGTCCCATTGTTTTGATATTCGTAATTGTTGCTTGCTTTTCCCTTTAGTCAAACAAGATCTGTTTGCCCAAAAAGTAAGAGTCAAATCTATTAATAGAATAGAACTACGCATGCTGTGGGATGCATAGCCCAAAAGAAATGCAAGGAAACAATAAGGGATGCAAAAAGAGAGTTTGAGGAGCATATACCTAGAAGTGTCAAGGGGGATAACAAAAACTTCTTTGGATATATCAGAAGCAGAAAATCTGCCAGGGCAGCAGTCAGACCCTTAGATGAAGAAGGTGTGAAAGAGATTATTAAGAGAATAAGGAGACTGCAAAGAACTTGAAGCTGAATGAGTTCTATGCACCTGTCTTCACAGCAGAGGATACTGACCATATACCTTCTCCAGAACTGAGCTTCTCAGGCTTGGAGGCTGAAGAACTGGGCCAATTTCAGGTGACGAGAGAGGACGTTCTAAACTGTCTTGAAAAGCTTACAGTTAACAAATCGCTAGGGCCAGATGTTCTGAAGGAACTTAATGTGAAATTGTTGACCTCCTAGCAAAAAATATGTGCCTTGTCCCTACAATCAGGCTCTGTACCAGAGGATTGGAAAGTAGCTAACGGCTGCATTTGCACATAATGCAGAACCGCAGTTCCACTGGACCCGCCGTTACATGCCCTTACCCCTGCTCTCCCATAACAGAGAGCTTCTCTCTGCAGTCAGCAAGACTGCAGAGAGGAGGAGGAACTGGTTGCCTGGGCTTCCTTCTTGACTGAAGGACGGCCCCAGCAGCCAATGGCAGCCGGAGCGAGGGAAGAGCTTCCTCCCTCAACTCTGATTGCCAAATAGTGAGTCTGTGGTGCCGTGTTTGGACATAATGCTGACATTGCTATAATGGAGGCACAGGTGGCAAAATGCACTACAAACTGAAGGTACAGATTCCGGAGTCAGGCGAGGGAAAATATGGGTCCATTTTCGGTTGGAATTGCAGTTACATGCACTCAGATGTACACAAATTTTAACCAGAAGCCCTTTCAACTCCGGTTTCGTGTTACATCCGAATGTGGCCAATGTAACTCTGATTTTCGAAAAGGGATCCAGAGTGGATCTGGGAAACTGCAGGCCAGTTAGCTTAACTTCTCTGCTAGGTAATTTGATGGAAAGCACAGTTAAGGACAAAATTGTTAAACTATAGGTGCCTTTGGAAATAATAATAATAATAATTCAATTTCTATACCGCCCTTCCAAAAATGGCTCAGGGCGGTTTACATAGAGAAATAATAAATAAATAAATAAGATGGATCCCTGTCCCCAAAGGGCTCACAATCTAAAAGAAACATAAGACAGACACCAACAAGAGTCACTGGAAGTACTGTACTGGGGGTCGATAGGACCAGTTACTCTCCCCCTTCTAAATAAAGAGAATCACCATGGTAAAAGGTGCCTCTTTGCCAAGTTAGCAGGGGTTCAGTAGACCCTCAGTTTCCCTCCAGTCTCCCAGAGATCTCATAGATGACAACGACCTGCAGTTCTGGTCACTGTATCTTAAGAAGGACATTGTAGAACTGGAAAAGGTGCAGAAAAGGGCAACCAAGATGATCAGGGGCCTAGAGCACCTTCCTTATGAGGCAAGGCTACAACACCTGGGCCTTCTCAGTTTATAAAAAGATGACTGAGGGGAGACATAATAGAGGTGTATAAAATTATGCATGGAGTAGAGAGAGTGGAGAGAGAGAAATTTTTTCTCCTTCTCTCACAACACTAGAACCAGGGGTCATCTCATGAAACTGATGGCCTGGAAATTTAGGACCAAAAAAAGGAAGTACTTTTTTGCACAGCACATAATTAATTTATGGAATTCTCTGCCACAGGATGTGGTGATGGCCACTAGCTTGGATGGCATTAAGAAGAGCATAGACAAATTCACAGAGGGCAGGTCTATCAATGGCTACTAATCTGGTGGCTATAGGCCACCTTCAGCCTCAGAGGCAAGATGCCTCTCAATCCCAGTTGCAGGGGAGCAACAGCAAGAGAGAGGGCATCCCCTCAGCTCTTGCCTATGGGCATCTCAGAAGCTTCTCTGAGGCGTCTGGTGGGCCACTGCATGAAACAGGACGCTGCACTACATGGGCCTGATCCATCAGGGCTCTTCTTATGTTCTTCCCCCAAGTACTGACAAACAGTTTGATGTTGTCTTCTTTTAGACTGGAACAAACAGTTCCAGTTTTAGAGTGATCAGAAGCAAATTTCAGTGAAACTGGTAGGCCACATCCTGTTTGCTCATTCAGGCAGATAAGAGAAAAGAGTCCCAGATAGAACCAAACACAGCCTGAATTACTTTCCTGCCTTCTGCTTTGTTAAATTGCATTTAATAAAACTCTCCCCCGCCCAAATTGCGGATCCCTTTGAAGGTTCCTGCGCCTCCTTTGCTCATCTTTTCCCCTGGATGGGAGTATAGGCAAACTTGACTCTCCAGTTTTTGTTCAACCTCAGCTGCCATCCTCCCATATGTTGTGGCTGGGGATGATGGGAGTTGTAGTTCAAAATCTGGAGAAGCAAGGTTGCCTAGCCCTATACCTATGTAAATGTTATATATCTATGACAACTGAAAACAATACTTTGTGCATCCGATGAAGTGGACAGTTGCCCACCTGAGTTCTGCAGCAACTGGTTAGCTTCTAAGGTTCCAGAAGACTCTGTTTTTGCTGCAACAAGCACAACCAGCCCTCTAAATGCAACAGGGCCTACTCCTCCGTAGTGAATCTGTGCAGCCTTAAAGAGATCTTTTCTACATTTGACCACAATGGGGATAATAAAAGCAAGGGTGGGAGGGAAAGCTATGGAAGTCAGCCAACTTGGACTGAAGCTATTCCAGGAGGTTTCTTCCAAATATCCCGCTAATATTAAGACTCCAGGGCTGCTTTCAGTAATTACCAGCAGACCGGTGTGGATTCCTGGGGGGTTACAGGCAGGGTTCCGTCAAACAGGGATTCCTGGATGTTGTAGACCACAAATCTCATAACCCCCAAGCAAAAGCTGGGGATTCTGGGAGTTGTCAACAACATCTGGGAGTTCGAGGGAACACTGGTAACTTACAGGCCTGTCCTGGAGGGCTGCCTGCAACCTTGGCTCCCCAGATGTTGTTGGACTACAACTCCCATCATCGCAAGCTGCATAAGGGGATGATGGGAGTTGTAGTCCAACAACATCCTGGAAGTCGTGGAGACCCAAGGCTGGGGGATTCTGTTCTAGCCCTCTTCCCAGAAGCTGTTGCACCAGAACGACCTTTGCAACGCGGCAGCCCCCCCACCCCCCGTAAAGAGCAAACCTCGCGGTGGCCCGGGCTCTGGATTGACAGCTCCCTTCGGCCCCGCCCCTGGGCCTCCTCGCCCTGCCGTGCCCAAGATCGTCCCCCTCCCTTCCCCACGCGCCCCCCCACCAGGCGCCTCCTGATAGGCCCACGTCTCGAGGCCTTCTCCCTCTGGCGGCCAATCCGCGGGGGACACAGCGACGTCGCGAGGGCGGAGTGGGCGGGGCCCGGGGGGGGCGAGGGCGAGGCTATAAAAGGGGCCGCCGCCGCCCGCTTCCGGGACTCGGAGGGGAGCGGAGGGCAGCGCGATGGAGCCGTCTGCGGCCCGCACCGAGGAAGCGGCCCCAGAAGGTGGCCTGGTCACCCTCCTGGTCAAGAGCCCGGCCCAGCGCCACCCGGACCTGGTCCTGCCCGCTCGGCGCGCGTGGAGCGTTCGGCGGCTCAAGTCAGAACTCCGCCGCCTCCACCCGGACGCCCCGGTGAGCAGCCCGGAGACTCGGCAGCCTCTTCCCTTCCTCCCCCCTCCCGTCCCTGTCTCCTCTTCTCCTTCCATTGACATGACTACGCACTCACAGCCCCCTCCCCCGTGCCTAGGGGTAGACTGCTACTGTTGAGCCCCCAGGGGCAGGGGCAGTCTACCGCGGAACGCCCCACAGGCGTGGTGGAGCGGGGGACGTGGTGGCGGAGGTGTCCTGTGGTTGGAATGGGTGGGGTCAGGGGTTGGAGATGATGGGGAGGTTCTTCCCTCAGCCTTTCGCCCCACTCTCAGACTGCGGAGGTGGAGCTTGGTGCGATCGTGGGCTGGGTGGCAGCAGGCCGGTGGGGTGGGGGGCGCTGCAGAGCCTGGCCCTGCCTGGTGGTTGCCGCTGATGATTACTGGTAGCCATGCCTTAGTCTAAGTATGCTAAATATTTATTTATTTGCTTATTTATTCGATTTCTATACTGCCCTTGACATTCCATTCCAAAAATGGCTCAGGGCGGTTTACACCAAGCAATAACAAATAAATAAGATGACTCCCTGTCCCCAGAGGGCTCACAATCTAAAAAGAAACACAAGACAGACACCAGCAACACTCACTGGAGGGATGCTGTGCTGGGGGTGGATGGGGCCAGTTACTCTCCCCCTGCTAAATAAAGAGAATCGCCACGTTAAAAGGTGCCATGTTAAAATAATCAGAAATCATTTAGTAAATAATCAAGAAGCTGTAAATAATCAGAAGCGGGTTATGGGGCAAAAGGCATGAGAAAAGGTTGCACTTGGAACAAAAACCTTTATTTAATCTTGAATAGGAAGTGGTGTAATGCTGCTGCCTCCCCCCCCCGAGCTTTTTTCTGTTGTGTTGCAGTCATTTTTGTGTGGCTTGCCTGAGTTTTTGTTGGTGTATGCAATCATACATGTACATATTTATTTAACATTTATTTCACACATGTTCTGCTTTACTGTAATCCTTTAGCTCTTTGGGAAAAAGAGGAGCTGTTTAATAAGAGTCCAAGTTAAAAAGAAGGAAACAAAAACTCTGAAACTTCATGTCAAAGCTGGCAACCCTCCTCTTGGTGGCTCAGTGGTTCCCTCCCACCTGCCCCCATGTTTGGCGGCAGTGTAGCTCTGCATGGCAGGTGCTGAGTGGCGGTCCTGGGGCAGGGGAGGGAGGTGCACCCACTTGGTGCTTTCCTTGTGGGCTTTTTAGGAGAAGTGTCTGGTTTGCTGGCTATAGAATGGAGGTGCTGCCTTGGGTAGCCTTGCCCTAGCAGGACTACTTGTAGGCTTTTGCATTTTATCTGAGAATAAAAGTCTGTCTCCTTTCTTCCGCTCTTTCGACAGAAAAAGGTACAGGGTGGTGCTTGTAATGAAGAGCTGCTGGCCATGGCCAGATTGCCTTTTCTGCTGATGAGCAACTTGTAACATGAACAGTCTTCTTTCTCCATGCCACTTTAAGAGCTCATGGTGGTACTCCATTCCTGATCACATACTTTTAATATCACCCCACCTGGGAGTTTTCAGCTGTGTCTCTCTCCTCCCTCTCTCCAGGCCATTTCATAACAGTGCTTCCTTTGCCCTCTTCTGTTCCTGATTCTGGCTCCTGTCTCTCTTTTTTTTAACCTTTCTGTATCTTGAACTTTCTCCACGGATCTCAGGTGTCCATGGGGCTCTTGCTTGTGGATATGGCTTGAGAACGGCAACTGACCAAAGACTACTCAGTGAGCTTCATGACTGAGTTGGGGCTTTGGCTCCTTAGACAAGGAATTTCATCCAAGTTCAGTCTATCCGTCTTATTAGCTTTTCTTCTAATCTTCCCTCAATTATTCCTCTTGTCAATCTTCCTTGCTGCACTTTCTCTTCCTTTCTGCCTTCATAGTCTGTTTCTCTTGGAGAGGCTCCCCAGTTCCTCTAACTTTCCTCTAGTTTCTTTCGGGCTTTCTGGTCTTTCTCTTTCTGGAGTAGGCCTTGTTTTATATAATAGCAGCTGGAATCCAACATTTCTATCCTAAGGGCTAGGAAACATGCCTTTGGAACATCGGTGCCATGCATATAGGATTGAAGTGGTTGCAGCCTTTGTTCACCTTGTCTTGGCTTAGTACTAGCAAGATGTATCGCTTAGGTCAACTGTGAGACTCCAGCACCCTGTCTTTGCTTAAGGCACAGGGCAAAACATGCTCTCCACGTCGGCAGGCAGTCTTATGTAATCAAACAGAATCTGGGCACTCCTAGCAGCTGGTCACTCTGTTCTGAGAGGTTAAGCTTGTTTAGACAGGGTGTTCTGCTGCTGTGCCAAATAAGTGAAGTAATCTCAATTTGCCCTACGCATTTATTGGCCTTGGTTTATTGCTGCTTGTGATTAAATATTCTGTTTTGCTCAAATGATCTAGAGAGGAAGTAACTTCACCCCATGTGATGAATTAGTTATGAAATTAACTATTAAATTAATGGGGGAATAAGGGAAATTACAGGCTGGTTGTCTTGATGTCTGTGCTGGACAAATTGATGGAAAGTATTCTCAAAGATAAAATTGTTAAGCATATAGAAGAACAAACCCTGCTCAAGGAGTGCCAGAATGGCTTCTGCAAAGGTAAATCATGCCTCACCAACCTTTTGGAGTTATTTGAGAGTTTTGTGTGTGGATAAAGCTGACCCTGTTGACATAGTATGATGCTTTTCAGCATCTTCCTATATCACGGCTGCCCGATATAGGAAACATGCCAGCAGGGATTCGAACCAGCAACCTCTGGCTTGGTTGTCAAGCCATTTCCCCACTGTGTCATTAGGTGGCTCAACAGAGGCCTGTAAAAGTATGCATGGTGTGGAGAGAGAAAACTTTCTCCCTTTTGCATAACATGAGAACCAGGGGTCATCCCATGAATCTGATTGCCAAGAAATTAAGGCCAACAAAAGAAGTACCTTTCCACACAACGCATAGTCGACTTGTGGAATTCTCTGCCACAAGATGTGGTGTCAGCCAACAGCCTGGATGGCTTTAAGAGGGGTTTGGATAACTTCATGGGGAAAAATTCTACCAGTTGCTACTATATATGGCTATATTTCCCCTCCAGCCACACAGGCAAGATGCCTCTCAATACCAGTTGCAGGAGAGCAACAGCTGGTCAGAGGGCATGCCCTCGGCTCTTGCCTGTGGGCTTCCCAGAGGCATCTGTGGGCCACTGTTGGATCAGGGCTGTTTTTTACTATTAAAGCAGTACAAAATTCAATTATTTTTTCTACTTTTAGATTTCTTCCTTTAGCTTCATTCTAGCATATTTACTTTGCAATGTAAACAATATAAAACTGTTTGGATAGGCCTGTTTGCGGTATCGTTAGTTTGATCTGAAATCAGACTGTTACCATACAAGTTTGCAACACAGTTTCTGTCTCGTTTGAGTGGTAGTAAATATCACATTTTAAATCAAAACTGATTGCAACAGCTGTGTCTAGATTATTTGCACATTCATAAACTTGTTAACGGCAAGGTGGTGGCTTACTTCTATTTAGCTGGAGGTGAGCAGCTGTCTGTATCCCACTCAGCATAGCATCTCTCCAATGTCTGTTGCCTCATGTATGATTTTCTCATACTTTTGCTATGTAAATATTAACGCTTAAGCATTTCATTAAGCATGCTAACGCTTCTGTTGAAAAGTGATATATAAACATTTTAATAAGTCTGCTCAGAGTATTCTGAAACTGCTTTGAGGGTTTCTTTTCGCTAGGCTGGTTCAGATGTCATGCAGAACTTAAGTTTGGCTCTGTGCAATGCCCTGAGCCACATGAGTGCACACTCGCCCCTTCCATGTTGACTGGAGGTTGGGAGAATTCTTCTTCTCTTTTTAATTTTGCAATTAAAAACAAGCCAAGGTCAGCTGTGACGTCCAGACCAATTAACCATGGTTTATTCTGTCCAGCTTATTTGGCATGAACAGTCTTGAAATACCTGAAGTAGGTTTCACATCTGTTTGTGTGGTGATACCTGAAGCCGCACTTTCCTTTGATGTGGAACAGTTTAGTCCTTTTCAGAGGAAATGGCAATCTCTCCATTGAAATGGCCTTCCTCTTGGAGAGGTTTATAGATGGGCGATTGCCAATTGTAGCTACTGTTAAGGAGCTCTAAAACAGCTGAAATGATTGACCGGGCAGTAGTCACTAACCTTGCTCACACGGGTTGTCCATTCGAACAGTTACATGGCAATAAGTTGGCTGGCAACCAGTTCTCAGTGAATGCCCCAGGACAGGCAGTTTAATTTTAATTTGTCAAGGCACTATTAAGTTTACAAGAACTTAGAAATAGGTTTTCTGCATTACCTGAGACTTAATTACTTTTCTCCTCCTTTCCCCCCCAGCCTGAAGACTCTCAGAGGCTGATCTATTCTGGGAAGCTGTTGCATGACCATCTTTGCTTGCAAGATGTGCTTGCCAAGGTATGCAAGGTCACATGCTAACACTGTTTTGATAGCTGTATTGTAATATCAAGGAAATGTAGTCAACTGAGTCTTTTATTTGGCTTTTATTTCAGCAGGAAATGGTGCATGCTGTGCACTTGGTGTGCAACTTGAATCTGCCTCCAAAGCAAGGAACTGATGTAAAGGTGCGTTATAAAGGGCCTTATTCTGTTCTTGACCTTAAGTGGGTATTCTAGATTTCTAAGGAATTGGAATGTCAGGAGCATAGTCTAGTTCCTTCTGGGAGGTGTTGGTACAGCTTTGCAAAAGACCATGAGACTATCTTGCTGTAAAGATCAAAGGGTCATCTAGTTGACAGCCGACTGCAATAGTGCCCTGGGAAACTCATTATTGGAGCATAAGTGAAGTTGTGTTCTTTGCTCCCCAGTAAATCTGTAAACATAGGGGCTGTATTTTTGGCTAGCATGGTTCCTAGCCACTGATAAGTGTATTTTCTCTGAAATTGTCTTCCATTTTATAAGCTAGCTAATACATTATTGTGTTTTGAAGAATACAAAAGGGCAGTCTGTTTTGTAGAATAGTGTTGGAGGGGGTCCCCTTGTAGGCCACTGTGTCCAACCCCCAGTCAGTGTAGGAAACCGAGGCCCTCTGGCAGGAGCGCTCCTCTGCCCCTGCCGCAGCCACCGGCCGGCAAAGACCCAGCACTATATCTAACTCTTGGCATGTTGGGTGAATTAGCCCACTAACCTTTTGAGTCTTTGTGCTGATGGTTATATTTGTATAACATTAAAATGAATCCATAGCTAGAGAACAGGGAGATAAAGTTGCCACAGAGGTCATTTGCGTCTGTTCTAAGTCGCGCTGGTCTAGATACAGGCAAACCACCGGTAACCAATCCTTAACAAAGCTCCCGTATTGGAATGCCTTTCTGTGCCTCCAAGCAATTGTTGTAGGACAACAGGCTGGCTGAATGCTAGTGGTATAACCCACATTAGGTGACAGAACAGTCTTGGGGTGCTGAACACCCCTTTGCCTTGCTATTGCTTGCATGAACTGGCTTCCTTGTGCTGCTCGTTTGAAACTGGGGAAGCGGCCTGCCGGACATGCTCTCGTAAGTCTTTGTTTCAATGTTTTTTCAGACTGCCGAAGTCAAGCAGCAGCCGGCAGCACTGAGCCAAGCTCCTTCTGTCCTTCCTTCAGTTCCTGCTGCGAGGCAAGGAGAGAATGCTGGCAACCAGCCTCTTCCAACAGAGGAAGCTGGGAACAGGTATGTATGCTGCGCGTGACAAGCCAGTCTGTGTGAGTGCCTCACGTAATCACTTCCCCAAGGTCACTCTCTCCCCTTTCCCTTCCCCCAAAGAAGTAAAAAAATAGTAGAGAGCCCTGTTTCTAACTTACTTCAAAGTGCAGCCCAAATGAGAGGCCTTCTTATCTCTTCTTGGGCAGCTGGAGGGAGAGTTGGGGAGAGCTCTTCATTCAAATCTCTGCTGCTGAGGTGTAGGACACTGACTTTTTTCATACCCCTGTGCAAAGAGGAGCAATTCCTTTCCTCCCAGGGCATGCCAGAGTTCTTGGGAGAGATAGTTAGTGGCAAGCACAAATGAGGCTGGCTAGTAAGCCAAGCCAATGTTTGTTTGGACTCCTGGTACTTATTACCAAGGTCAGGAGTTCTTCTTCCACACAGTTTAATTCTTCTGGTTCTGCATAGTATATTGCATTACTGTTTTAACGGGGTATATGGTAGGTCCCTGGTCTGCAGCATGGCCAGAGCTTAATCACGTATACCTTAAGCCAGGACTTCTTTAACTTGGGTCCCCAGGACTACAACTCCCATCACCCTAGGCTTTGGCAACGTATGGGTGCCCAAGTTTGAGAGCCCTTGCTTTAAACTGAATGGGGGCGAGGGAGGAAGAGTGCATCTAAGCCTGCTTTAAGCATCTTGTATGTCTTTCTGAATAAGGTCTCCATCGGTACAGCCTCCCTCTCAAGACGTGAACCCTGGCTACTCCCCATATACTACCTACCACGCCCTGCAGTTCTGGTTCCATCAGATGTATGCGCGGCAGTACTATGCACAATAGTAAGTATTTGCCTTGGGCCTGGTTCATTCTCTGTAGGAGTTGCATTCCAAGCCTTCCTTGGCAATTGCCACCTTTTCACGTTGGTACGATGTGGCTGAAGAGCCGTGGCGTTAAGCCGTCTATCTCAAATATTGGCCACATTGAGGCTGGACAGAGTTAAAGAGCTAGATTAGTGCTTGGCATTGGCAACAGAGTTGAATTCAGTCTTTGTGATTGTACAGCCTACTTGTTTTGGACTAATAACACCTACTGAAATACCTTATGAGCATTTTAAACTTCTGCTGAATTGGATTGTTGGTCTGTGGAGCTCAGCATGGTCTATTCTGAGAGACAGTGACTCTCCCGGGGTTTTTCTTCTAGTTCATTTGCACCTGCCAGGGATCGAACCTGGGTCCTTCTGCATGCAAGGCAAGTGCTCTGCCACTGGAGTGTAGCCGTTTAAATTTTCACACCTGAAAATGTGTTTCCAGGCTGGCACATCTCACTTTTATGCGGGGTGGAGAACTGGTCTTGCAGTAGTGAGCATGAATTGTCTCCCACTAAGCAGAGTTCACCTTGGTTTGCATTTGGATGGGAGACTGCATGTGAGCACTGTAAGATAGGGGGCCATAATTCAGTGGCAGATCATCTGCTTTGCATGCAGAAGGTCCTAGGTTCAATCCCTGGTAGCATCTCCAGGCAGGGCTGGGAAAGACTGCCAGGGGTGGGGGCCTACTGCTAGTTTGGGTAGACAATCCTGAGCTAAATGGACCATGGGTCTGACTCCGTATAAGTCAGTTTCCTGTGTTGCTGTGTAACAAGCTTATTCCTTTTTAATTTGCATCCAGCATGGCTGCCAGCGTTGCATCACGCGACCTATCCCCTACACAGAGGACACAGGAAATCCCAGTAGCACCAGTTGCTTCTCCAGCTCCTCTTTCTGGTCCTTTTCCTGCCGAAAACCAGCCTGGAAATCAGAATGCACCCCCCCAGGTGAACCCAGGAGTCAATCAGAACCTACGAATGAATGCACAGGGAGGTCCTCTAATGGAAGAAGATGAAGAAGTCAATCGTGACTGGCTGGATTGGCTCTATTCGGCCACCCTGTTTTACGTGTTGGTCAACATTGTGTATTTCTATTCGAGCATGAGCAGGCTTTTCATGGTGATGGTGGGCACCCTTCTCATGTACCTGTAAGTGTGGACATTGGTCTTAATCCTTATTGGGGGCAGAGTGTCTGGGGTTGTCTCATGAGTGATCTCCTGCCTTTTTTTCTTCTAGCAGCTAATCATGTTGGTTCACATAATTTTGAAAACTGACATTAGATGGGCTTATTGAGTTAGCCAAGCAAAATTTAATTGATGGAAAGATGCCTGAACTCTTGCCAAGTTATACAAATTTAGTTCCCCTAAAATACTTTCTGTGAATCTAAGGAAGCAAAGTGTTGGCTTTTGAATACTGGACAGAGGTTCTTATGTCACAGACTAAACCCTGATGCCTGCCTGTCATTCTCTGTGCCTTCTTAGCTGTGTCACTATCAGTTTCTTTTTAAAAGTGTAGCTAACGAATATTGACTTGTCTTTTCAGGCATCAGGTTGGGTGGTTCCCTTTTAGGAGGAGGCCAGTACAGCCTGCTCAGAACAATATTCCTCTCCAAGCAGCTGTTAACCAGGACCAAAACAATAACTTGCCGGTAAGTTCCTTTGTTTGTTAAATTTATATCCCACTCTTCCCAAAAGGCTCAGAGCAACAACTTACAGCATTCTTTAGAATTAATAATCTTGTCCCAAAAGGGCTCAGTCTTTTTAAAAACCAGACAGAGGTTAAAAATTGTGTGGGTGTGTGCGCGTGTGATCTTGGAGGGGGGGGTCCAGAAGGTACTTGGTCCTCCTCAGCTGATGGAGGAGCCTTGCTGCTGGCCTTGCCCTCTGCTGAAACCTGATGGCCATCTGTGCAGTTTACTTTTAACTCATTGGCTTCTGGAAAATGTGACATCTGTACTATCACACATAGCAACTCACAAAAAACAATGGGGATGTCTCCTAAAACACTTTTATTGATCAGTTCTCACCACAAAGGGATTGTAATACACCTGGTGTATTACAGATGCGGTGAGAGAAACCTCTTGGAATAATTAAATTTTCTCTTGGTGTCAGGAGGAAAACCTTGGTGATCAGCGTGAAGAGGAAGCCTCTGAAGCTCTACCAGAGAGTCCACCAGCAGCACCTTCATTTGTGAGCACAGCCTGGCTGTTCTTCAAGACCTTCTTTGCATCCCTCCTGCCAGAAGGGCCTCCTGCTGTGGCCAACTGACTGGGTGCTTGTGGCCCACACGATATAGTCAGTTATTGCTGTTGCTGGACTGGATGTAAGCTCAAATGCTGAAAGGACCAAGTTATCATCTGGGAAAAGGAAACTTCATCTTCATTCACCAGCTAAAGGCAGATGCAGCAGTCTCTTTAGACTGGGCATTTGGCTTTCCAGAGCTTCAGTGAAATTGTATGGTAGACAATAGAGTGCCTACGACAATGTGTAATTCTGTACTTAATGTAAATAGGGTTGCTGGTGGGCAGAGGGAGCGAGAAGTTGATTGCTTCTCCTAGTATGACTTGATTCCTGTTGGAATGTATCTAATGCTCTTAATTACACTGAGTGTAGTATTTTATGCAACCAGTGAATTGCTAGATATGTATTATAAGAATTCTACAGGGAAGATTTATGCCAAAAATGAAGAGAAGCTGTGCTCCCCCAAAACAATGAACTTAAAAAGATTTTTGTGTAATAGCTTTCTATAGAAGGCATGAATGGAGCCTGTTAACAAGCTAAACAGCAAAGCAAGATTTTTTTCTTGTTTAATCTGGAGCACATGTATTTTATAACAAACACTTTCCTGCATCACCAGTTGTAGTATATGCATGACCCAAGCACTCTTCTCTCAGATCTACTGTGAATATCATGATCTTTACCATGGTGTTCTCTATTTCCTGTATTTGGTACATCTGGTAAAGAATATTGTCAGGTAACATTTTCCCCATCACATTTCAAACTCAAAAGACTTTCTGTGAATTGGATGGCATACTTCATGCTGGGGCCTGCTTTAAAATAATTCTGACTACTTTTAAGTATGCTGTTAATCAAGATGCTCTTAAAATCCTTTTGGAATGGCTCTCAAATGTTATCACCACATTTCTAGTTTTAATTACGGCAAGTACTTGGTCAAAAAAGAGAAAAGGTGCATGCAACAAAGCAAATCTGAGTGAAATGGATGATTATGAGGTGCTTAAATAAATCCCTTAAGAGCAATATATTCAAGGTGCCTTTGGACTCTGCTCGAAGGAGCTGGCTGCAGTGCTCGTATTCATTTGTTTGAGCCATCCATAACAACTTTTTTCTTTTTTGCTGCCCCTCAGTCTATGCCTCCTTCCAGAACTCATGAGTTTACAATATCAATCTTCAACTCAGGGATAAAGTGATCCTGGTTGGTCTATCTAAAGTTTTTCTTGTGTGTGTGCATTCCGGTTTTAAGTGATGCTGAAATCTTGTATTTTCAGTATTGTAAATTGTAAGCTTAGATTGCTCAAACTGTATATTATAAACTCCTGTATTGCTGACTACATAACAGCTCAACTGTGTTCTTGTATATTATCTATTAAAATTTAATACTGGATTAATTTAACACTGCTCCCCTAAGGGTTCACTTGGAAATCACTACACAGTCAAGACTACTCTTAAAGTAGCATAAATAGATGACAGAGAATCTTGACCTATCCACTTCTTGTTCACTTTCTCCTAATTCTGAGAATTAGAATAGATCACTAAAAACTACTCTCAGAGCAAGGCTGGTAGAAATGTTTTCCCAAGACCCCAGCAGTTCCCATGTTCTGCAACCTCACTCAGGGAAAACCCAGTCTCTTAAAAAATAAATAAATGTGGAAATGAAGAATGTAGCAGTGTAAGAGCCCTAAGGTCAAAATTGTGTGACATGCATACTTGCTGCATTTACCACCAAAGCATGAGTGGAGTACTTCTTGCCCAAAAGGAGTGAAACCTATGCCATCTCCTTACCTTGGATACCAAAAGCAAATGAGACAGGAGAGAACTGCTTAAAGCAGCAGCGGGCAGTTTTTATTCTCCTAGGGTATAAGCAGTAGTAGACTTGTGTGCTTGCCCTGAACATCTAGTCTGGTGCCAAATTTTGGGTTATGGCCCATTTGACCCATGAGTATACCCCTTAGGTTCTGGCAACAATGGTCTGGTTTTCAGTGGTGGTTGCAAGTGGCTGAAGGCATGTTGTAAAGGCTGCTTGCCTTAGCACCGTTGTGAAAGTGTGTTTAAAGCCAGTTGTCTCCTCTCAGAAATTTCTCTTCTCGGCTGGTGTAGGAGGTCACCCAGGCTTGGGATTACATCCCCCCACATGCTCCAAAAGGCAGGAAGTAGTCATACTTGAAGATGCTTAAACCCTCAGCATGTGGGCGGATCTCCCCAGTTCCACTTCCTGCCTTTGCTCCAGAAGGCTCGCATTACAGCTCGCTGGCTTTGGCCTTGTTAACTAGGCCTCTTCTTTTCTTCTGCTTATATTCCTATTATGTTTGCCTATTTCCAATCTATTCTTCACCTGGTATTCTACTACTATTAGTTTTTCTCTAGTTACTAAAGAAAAGGGAAAAAAATTAAAAAGAAAAAAAAATTTAAATTTAAAAACAACAAAAAAACATTATTTCATATCTGTTCTTCTACTGTCCGTTCTGTTATTCGTTACCTCTCCTTACCTCTTGCTGACCTTTTGGCCGATGTCCGCTAAGAAGACCTTCGGACTCCTGGCCGTTAGGGAGAGATCCGCCTGTCAGCGCCTGTTCCCGCCAAAAACTCGGGACTGCGCAGATCCTGTAAGGAAAATGGATGTATCAGATGACCTTGCTGGCGCCTGTAGGCCACAGCGGTCCTCTCTGTCGCCAGATACCGGTGAGGAGACTGGGCGCAATTCATGCCACCAGCAATCCACCGAAGCAGGACGCAGGTGGCGGCACCAGAATCGGAGGCTTCCCTACAAGGAGGCCCCGTTGGTGAGAGAGCTTTCGCCCGGCAGCGCGAGCAAGGTAAGCCTGTGATGTTTGGCCTCCCCCCCGCCCCCCACTCCTTTCCCTAGCAGTTGGGCGTGCAGGAGGAGGACTGCCTCAGCAAGTATTGGGGCCGCGCCGAAGGGAACGTCAGCAGGAGTGGCCGCCCCAGAGCCCGTCGGAATCAGACGGGGAAGACGAGCAGGATGATGAGGCAGGCGGTGCTGAGCCCGTGGATGGGGCGTCGGAGCACCCAGAAGGCCATGAACAGCTCCCCCCGGTAAGATCGGGACTTGCTCGGGGGGGAGGAGGTGAGTGCAGATGCCCCCTATGTGGCCCCTTCCTCAGGGCCTACTCCTACAGGGAATGTGGGGGTTCCCCCTGATGCTGCCACTGCAAAGGGCTGGATTCAGGAGGCCGTTCAGGTCTCACTGGCAGCGGCGCTTAAAGTGCGGAAGCCTGCAAGGCATTGCAAGGCAGGCTGTGATCCATGTGTCGCCCTCAGACTCTCAGGAGGAGACGGTGCCCGCTAAGCAGCCCAGGGTGGCTATACGCCAGGACTCTGTGCCCTTGTATAGGGGGAGGTCGTCAGATGAGTCAGGAGAGGACTCCCCAGATCTATTGTGACCCAGGGTCAGTGGGTCGGAGACATTGCTGGGCAACCCAGACAAGGGGCCCTCCTCCTCGGAAGATGGGGAGATGATTGAGGACTCTGCAGCAAACCTGCACAGTCAGAGGCTCTCTCTTATGGAAGATTTTCAGCCACTAATTAACCAGGCTATTGCTGCGCTTGATCTGAAGCCAGTTACAGAGGAACAGATCTCTCCTGTGTCCAAGGGGTCCTTGGTGCTGCCTAAGGCTAAGGTACCGCAGATTAAATCAGTGATACCTGAGGGCTTTACTTGTGCCATCAAGGAGGAATGGGCTATTGTGGCTCCCAAAGCGTATGTTGGCATTGGCTAGCAAATTTTACAACTTTGAGGAGGAGACTCTGAACTTGCTGAAGGTGCCACTTATGGATGTTCACTTCGGGGGTCCTACTTAGTAGCATAGTGGTACCCAAGGATGGGGACTCCTCTTTTAAGGAGCCAGGAAACAGAAAAGCAGAATCTGCACTGCGCAAGGCCCACGAGGCTTCAGCTGTGGCCATCAGAGCTGACACCACTGCGTCATTGGTGTCTAGAGCATCGGTCTTGTGGATCGACGAGTTACCCAATGACCCTCCCGCTGATCAATCTAAGATGTGGCGTAAGCTACTTCGTCTGCAGAGGGTGGCTGCCTTTTTAGCGGATGCTACTCTGGACAGTGTTCAGTTCTCGGCACGCGCGGTCAGTGCAGGTGTCCTGGCAAGATGCAACATATGGCTGAAATATTGGAAAGTTGATAATACGTCTAGGGCTAATTTAGCTGCTGGTAGCTATGCTGGGGGGAAGCTAATTGGGGATGAGGCCCTGAAAGAGGTCCTCATTGGAACTAAGGATAAGCGCAGGGCTCTGCCATCAGCCCCTAGGAAGGAGGACAAGAGTTTTAATTGTAGACCGACGCAAACCTTCAGGGTGTTTAGACCTCAGTTTTGTCAGAGGGAGCCTTTTCAGCCTTTTCGATCACAGTGGAACAGATCCAGAGGCCAAGGCAGGCAAAGGTTCAATCAGCAGAACCGTCAGTCTTTCAGAAGCCAGCAGCGGGTCCCCCAAGCAGCAGTCCTGACTCCCACTCAGGCAAAGTGGGGGTCTGCCATTTGGCCCGTTTGGAAAGAATCCATCAACAACAGGTGGGTTCTTTCCATTATCCTTCATGGGTACAAAGTGGAGCTGGCCAGCCCCCCAGGAAACAGATTCCTCCTTACCCCTAGATCCAGGAAACCGGAAAAGCACAAGGGGTTGTCCTTGGCCATTCAGTATCTGGTGGCTATAGGGGCCACAGGGGAGGTCCCACCTCTTCAGAGAGGCAAGGGCATCTATTGCTGTGATTTTTACGGTGCCAAAAAAAGACGGATCGGCCAGGGCAGTTCTCAGCCTACACCCAGTCAAGCGCTTCGTGATAAAAAGGAGGTTCCGGATGGAAACCCTTTGTACCATCTCAGAGGCATTGCAGATGGGGGACTACATGGCTTCAATAGATCTCCAGAAGGCCTATTTACACATCCCCATTCATCCACTCAGTCGACATATACTCCGCTTCTGCTACATGGGGAGGCATTATCAGTACAGAGCCCTTCCTTTTGGTCTCTCATCAGCCCCCCGAGTTTTTACAAAGGTTCTAGTCCGCTAGTGGCCACTTTATGCACCGAGGGGGTCCACCTGTATTGTTACTTCGACAACTTGCTCAAGAAGGGGCAATTCAGTCGGCTCTGTCCAGAACAATGTCTGCGTTATGTGCCCATGGGTTTTTGATAAATGTGGGCAAGAGTCACCTGACGCCCACACAGAGCCTTTGTCATCTGGGCATGGTAATGGACACCTCAGTAGGCAAACTGTTTCGGCCACAGGATTGGATGGAGGTCTTATCGTCACCGGCTCGAGTGATTGCTTCGAGACTGTGGGCCAGCCTTCTCAATCTAGCAAGTTTGTTGGGTCTCATGGTGGCGGCTATGGACTCGGTGCCTTGGGCGAGGTTTTCATCTACGCCAGTTACAGTGGGTTTTCCTCCCTTACCAGTACAGGATTGCTCTCAAGCGTGACAAGAACAATCCTCTCTAGGTGTCTCTTCGCGAGTCGATTCGTTGGACGGCCCGGGGAACCTGGACAAGGGCAAGCTGTTCATAGAACCCGATAGAGTGATGGTCACAACAGACGCCAGCCTATCGGGCTGGGGGGCTCACTGTTGGAACAGTTCTGCCCAGGGGCTTTGGTCGGTGGAGGCGTCACTCCATAGCATAAACTGGCTTGAGTTGTGGGCTCTCTTTCTGGCCCTAAGAGTCTTCACGCCCTTGGTGAAGGGAAGGAACATCTTAGTGTGTACAGACAACATCTCAACCGAGGCACACATAAACAGGCAAGAGGGGACAAGGTCAAGATCTCCTTTCCTTTAGTCTGTGGAGTTGTTGGATTGGGCGGAGAACAACTTAATATCCATTCTGGGCCATCATGTAAACAGAATTTCCAATGTTTGGGCAGATTGGCTAAGATGGCAGGAGATCCAGCCGGCAGAATGGGGCCTGCACCCTCAAGTATTTTGGTGGCTGACAGAGCGGCTGGGGTGGCCCCAGATAGACTTGTTTGCATATTCTCAGAATGCCAAGATTCAGAGGTTTTACTCACGTTTCCCGACGTTGGGGGCAGAAGAGAAGGATGCGCTATCGGTGCCATGGCCTCCGTGTCTGCTGTATGCATTTCCTCCAGTGCCGCTGCTCTCCCATTGCCTCAGGAAGCTGCGGGGGTCACGGGCATCCCTGATATCGATTGAGCCCTTTTGGCCCAGAGGGCCTTGGTTTTCCAAGATCGTCGACTTGACCATAGGTCATCCACTCAGATTGCCAGACCATCCAGATCTGCTGTGTCAAGGTCCGATTTGCCATCCTTGCGTCTAGAAAGTGTTCAGCCAACAAGATTTACCGATCGACTTGGCGTAGTTTTCTGCGTGGGACAGCAAAGCTCTCCCTGCAGCTAGACAAGTGCAGGTCGAGGGAATTACTAGGTTTCCTTCAGGATGGCCTTGCACTTGGTCTGAAACTCAACACGCTTAAACGCCGGGCGGCGTGCTTGATCCAGATGTTGTTTCCTCATCAGCGTTCGTTCAGGCACGGCACCCTCTTCTATGCAAGTTCTTCAGGGGGGCAGCTTTGTTGTCCCCACCGCTCTGCCATCGTTTTCCGTCATGGGATTTGCATATTGTGTTGTGGGGTCTGCAGTTTCTGCCATTTGAACCACTTTGATCTGTATCATTGCAGATTTTGTCCTGGAAGGTGGCCTTTTTAGTAGCTGTAACATCGGCCAGGAGGGTTTTCTGAATTGCAGGCTCTGTCAGTTGAGAGTAATTTGTGTATTTTCTCTAAGGACTCTGTGAGACTTATCCCGGATCCTTCGTTTATCCCTAAGATAAAGTCTCAGTTTAATCGTGAGGCGGACATTTAATTACCTTCTTTTTGTCTGGATGCTCATCACCCTGCAGAGAAGGAGTGGCACCATCTGGATGTCAGGCGGGCGTTGAGGATATATATTGACAGGACGCAGGTTTTTCGTAAGTCAGATGCTCTTTTTGTGGCATTTAAGGCTTCTAAGATGGGATACAAGGTCTCTACAGCCATTATCGCCCGATGGGTCCGTTCATGCACTACGGTGTAGTATGAAGCCCAGAAACTTCCGGTGCCTGGCCAGATTACGGCACACTCAACTACATTGGCAGCCACTTCTGCTGTGTTATCTTCAGCATTGGAGAGATTTGCAAGGCAGCTACTTGGTCGTCACCTTTTCATTTTCAAGACATTACAGGTTGGATGAACATGAAGCTGCCAGAGCGGCATTTGATCGGAGGGTCCTGCATCGGATCCTTCCGGGTCTGTAGCTCCAGCTTGGGTATTTTCCCTCCCGTGGTTGGTGGTGTGGTATGTCCCAAGCTTGGGTGACCTCCTACACCAGCCAAGAAAGGTACATTGGTACTCACTGTGAAGGTGTCTTCTGGCTGGTGTAGAAGAGGTCACCCAAGGCCTGCCTGGGTTTGTGTTAGGCTGGAGCTGATGATCTGGTTGTAGGGGGACAGTTTTTCTGTCTTTCTCTGCATTATTGTTCGGAGGGAGGGAGGGAGGGAGAATATCAGCTCCCCTTACCAGGGTGGCATGAGGAAGTGTGAAGCAGGACCTGTCAGAATTCTCCCCTCCAGGCCATTTCCAGTAGCAGAGAAGCAGGAAGGACCTGCTGTTCTGAGGACACTTGGCAGGCAACGAGGGATGATAGATGGGTTGGTCTGGGGACCCCAAGGCTGTGGCTGATGAGATGTTCGGGGCTGCCCAAATGTCCTCCCAGCAAGACTGTGTTGTTGACTGTTGCCAGAGGGAGCCTGCGAAAGGGCGGAGGGCCGGAGCATGAAGGGACATGATCCTGGATGGCTTAGCACTGGTATGGATCTTGGGTTGGCCAATGAGCTGGGCAGAAGATTAGCCACCGGGATGGCTGATAGCCTTGCCATCAAATTGGGTGGTGCCTTCCCTGCTGCTTGGTTTGGCAGGGCTCCCCAAGGTCTCAGTGGTGGATTGGGCACGTTTCCCCTAGGTGGCCTTCCCTCTGACATCGCTGGTCTTGGTTGGGGCAAGTTCTGCATAGGATTTCTGCCTGCACTGGTGGATTTAGCTTGGAGGTCGGTCTTGGTGTGCAGCACAGAATGGGCCCCCAGGGTATGGAAGATCTGTGCCGAGTTCTTCATCATATGGGCCAGGCTACTACTTGTAGTCGGGGGCACAACTGGCTCTTCCACCTTGCCTCTCCCCCCACTTTGTGCCTCTTCTTCTGCCCCATGTTGGCTTCTGGGACTAATAGCTGTGCTTCCCGCTTCCTGACAGTACTGGAGGCATCTTGCCCTGCTTGTGTGGCCTGCTGGTTTCCCTTGGCTGTGGGGGTTGGGTGCCCAGTTCCAGTTTGCATGTGGGAATCCTCTGCATGACTTTCCCTTGCTGTTGGGGGAAGGGGTGCTTTGGCCTTCTCCCCTGTTCGTTCTTTCCCTTCAGCCTTTGGGCTCCCCCTTGGCACCTTCAGTGCAGGCACTCTTTCTGTCCCTGCCCTTGCCCTCTCCCCATTTCTTTCCTCAGGGATGTTCCTGCGACCCTCCTTCCCATCTGAGGTGGCCTTTCCCTTTTTATTCCCTTTTATTTCCCTTTTATTTTATTTCCCCTGGTGGCGCAGTGGTAAAACTGCCGCCCTGTAACCAGAAGGTTACAAGTTCGATCCTGACCAGGGGCTCAAGGTTGACTCAGCCTTCCATCCTTCCGAGGTCGGTAAAATGAGTACCCAGAATGTTGGGGGGCAATATGCTAAATCATTGTAAACCGCTTAGAGAGCTTCCAGCTATTGGTCATTGGGTGTTTTGGCAGAGTGGCGATGGGGGGGGGGGGGGCAAAAAGTCATTGGGATTCCACTTCCTTCTGTTGGATAGCCAGTGGCTGGTGGCTGGGCCCATATGGCTGCCCAGTGGCAGGAATCAACACTGAAAGAGAAGGATGGAGGATGACCAGGGGATGGGTCAGGATCTGATCCAGAGCCAGCCATACCATGTGCTAAGGGGAGGTGGTGGATTTCAGCCCTGAGGGAGGGGGAGGGAAGAGGGCAGGTCTGACTCCTTAGGGGGCTCAAGCAGTCACACACCGGGTGTGTGTGTGTGTGTGAGGACACCCTCTGTCGGTCCGTGCACATCCCTACTGTTCTCTTCTCTAATACCTCTTAACAACTGCTCTCTCATGGCTGTGGTAGCTTTACCTTTTTATAATAGTAAGCTTTGTTATCTTTTATTAAATTACAGGCAGCTGGTATGTTTTTGCTCTGCTGATTGAGCTTAAACACATACACTATCTTTTCCTACTGTTTTAATTCAAGAGGTCTCACAACCTTTTGGCTAGCATAGACTAAATCATGATTGTTTTACAGAAAGACTGAATATTCTATATTGTCATTTAAACCATTAGGAGTCATAGTGTTCGTTAGAAAAATCAACTTAGCCTCCTTCTAAACCAATATCTTCCATATGTCCACTTGATAGTATTTGCATGATTCGACTATCAATAATCATGACTTTAAAGTCCTTAAAATAATGGTAGTTTTGAAACACTAGCTTCACTAGCTATTTATTTATTTACTCTTTATTTATTACATTTATAAACCACCCTATCCAAAGGCTCTGGCCAAAAATATTCATATAACTTGATGAAGTTATATGAAACAGAGTATTAGTGCTACTTGTTTTGCAGTCAGAACTTGCAGCCATTCAAAGTGGTATTCAGCACTGCACATCCAGTAAATTGTACAAATAATCACCTTTGGACATTTACATTCATCTCATTCAGTTTTATCATTTTTGCTGTGTATTCTACGATACTGCCTCTTTTTTGTTGTTGATTCTGCTTCTCTGTCAGAACATGAAATATATTAATAGTGTAATATATTAATGTATTAAATTTATCTAATATTTATATACTGCCTTTCTAAGCAAGTTGTTCTAGAATTCATGGGTAGCATTCAGACTAAGTTAGCCATTACTAAGTTCCATTGGAAATTACGGGCCTTAAGGTAGTAAAGATAATTCTCAGTGATTTCAGTGCTGCTTCTTATGAGTAACTATGTCTGAATGCTACTCCATAATAAACAATAGCAATTTTGAAAATCCATATTTGTACAATTTTGGTATTGTAAGCTGCCTTGAATAGCTTGCTAGAAAGGCAGGGTACAAAAGTTTTAACAAATAAATAAAACAAGGAAGCTTGTTGCTCAGCAATACACACCCAGGCTCAGCAATATACACCCATTAAGCAGTATAAAAGAAATACTAGTGTTAACATTTTTCATATAAAGTGAGAGTAGCTTTGTTGCTAGAGACAGCCCCCCACTCTTTCATTTAACTGGTACAACTAGAGATGATAAGATTTACCTTATTGGCTTCTGATGAACTTGTATTAATTAGAAACTTGGATATGACTTGATTTCAGCTCCCCATCTGAATGTTGAGAACATGACCTTCTCCAGCTGCATGCTTCATCTCCATGCTTCTCACATTCACCATGCAAAATTAAAAATTCTCGGCTGGTTATACTCCAATGAGCTTTCAAAGCATTGCACTTTATACAACCAAGATATTTTTGCATTCACCAGCCCTCCCCCGCTCTCTTCTCCCTGGAGGTTGGGTAGAAGAAGAAGAAGAAGCCATGATGACAGACAGCTAGGCTGTTCCACTCTAGGGAGAGACTTTTGCAGAATGGGCCACGCCTTCATAAGCCTGGCTGCTCTTTACTCTGCTCCACAAGGCTCAGCCTCCTCCCATCACCTGCAGGGGCAAAGGAGAACTTTTGGCTCCAAAAGCCAGCTTCATCATGGGAGTTGTAGTGCCTGAGTGCAATCTGCCAGCCAGCCTGCAGGGCTGAAGAAGACTGCTTTGCTTTCTAGAGGCGTGCAACATGGACCCGGCCTCTTCATTGCGTTTGCACTGCAGTCAGTGACTGGCCTGCAGAAGAAACTGTGTTCTTTATTAACTTGGAAAAGAACAGGTACATGTTGTTAAGGCTAAACACAGAACTGTACTTTGAAACAAAGGCGTGGCAAGCCTAGTCTGTAGTGAGATTATTATTATTATTACATTTATATCCTGCTCTTCCTCCAAGGAGCCCAGAGTGGTGTACTACATACTTGAGTTTCTCTTTCACAACAACCCTGTGAAGTAGGTTAGGCTGATGGAATGGTGAAACTTGGGTCTCAGTCCTGCTTGGACCACAACCTGTGAGTTATGATGTGGCCTCATGGAAATCTGGGCAGGTTTGAGGTTTGTCAATAGTTTGTCAGTCTGTATCTTCAGATGTGCTTCATGCTGCACCCTCTATATGGAGAGGCATATATATGGTGCCTTTGGGGCACAGGCCACATTTTCACCCTTATATGCTCAAAAAACTTACATGGGGGTGGGGGGGGGAATCCAGATTTTAAGGATTTCTCATTAATCTGTTTTTTTGGCTCAGCTGGGCTTCCTATAGCCTTAATAGGAGAGCTGGTCTTAGCTAGGCAGGGTCCGCTCTGGTTGCATATGAATGGGAGACTAGAAGTGTGAGCCCTGTAAGATATTTCCTCCAGGGGATGGAGCCACTCTGGGAAGAGCATCTAGGTTCCAAGTTCCCTCCCGGCAGCATCTCCAAGAGAGGGCTGAGAGAGATTCCTGCCTGCAACCTTGGAGATGCCGCTGCCAGTCTGTGAAGACAATACTGAGCTAGATAGACCAATGGTCTGACTCAGTATATGGCAGCTTCCTATGCTCCTAATATATTGGAGCAGCTTATTATAATGGTAAGCTTTGTTATCTCTTGTTAAATTACAGGCAGCTGTAGTTTTTGTTCTGAGCTTCAAGAGAAACACACACACTAGCTTCCCCTGCTGTTTGAATTCAAGAGGTCTCACAACCTTTTGGCTAGCATAGACTAAATCATGATTGTTTTACAGACAGACTGAGTATTCTATAGTGTCATTTAAACCATTAGGAGTCAGTGTTCATTAGAAAAATCAGTTTAGCCTCCTTGTGAATACATATCTTCCATATGTCCGGTGAGGCCGGCTGTCCTTACCTCTGAGGATGGACTAGTGAGAGGGCCCAAGGGACAGGGACGGGTGGCGGCCAGGAGAGAAGGGACGCGGCTCCAGTGGAGGAAGAGGAGAGCCCTGATAAGACCGAAAGGGAGGCATGCAAGGATTACTCCAGCAGCAAGACTCCCGAAGGGAGGGGGACCGAGCAGGAGGAGGGAGAAGGAGGAGAGGCCTTGGCAACAGCTGTAAGGGTTAGTCAATTGCGGGGGATAAAGGGGGTTGCTGGCTCTGCAATTGGGGGTGGATGATGCACAGCCTGGGAGGAGGCCTATAAGGAGCCGGCCGGGGACGAGAGGCTGGTTGGTGGAGAGTGTCAGGGCCCCCCAGAGAGGGGCAGACTCAAGGAGCAAGCAGCCTGGGATGGAGGCAGCCCAGGGTGATGCTCAACCACCTGCCTGTCCCTGCTCTGAGGCCGGACCCCATAAGCCTAGCCAGGCTGGGTAAAGGAGACAGGGATGTGTAGCCAGGCTTCTTAGATTTGGACCATCTTGTGGATGGATCCCAGCCAGACGCTTTGCGCTCTCACTGTAGTGACGTCAAGGCTTTGAGGGAGAACTAGGCCTCACTCGGCTTTGAGGGAGGACTAGGCCTCACTCGGCGCAGCTTTCCTTTCTTCATCAGGAAAAAAGCTGGGCAAATTCAAAACGGAAAGAGCAGCCCGGAGGAGTGGGTGGGAAGAAGACACTCATCCACCTGCTGGAGCGGAGGAAGCTTTGGGCTGTCAGTTTGGGGTCTGTCCCAGTAGTGCCCTGAGGAGGCAGCCGCGGGCAGAGAGCTGGCTGGGCCAACGGGAAGGCCGCAGCCTGTTTGTAGTCAGGGCCAGGGCTGCCAAACGCCTCAGGGGCCTCACTCCCTTGACTGATGGCTTGGAATCTGCCTTGCCAAGTTAATGAAAACTCTCTCCTGCAATCGTCTTACGAAAAGACCATTGTCCTTCTTGCATCCCTTTCCCCTTTTAATCTGACAATACATCCTTGCTGCTAAGGTGTGCTACTCTTGGTTTTGAGTCTGCCTTAGTCCTAGGCCTTGGGAGGAGGCCTAGGACTGCTCAGCCCTTTCGGGGAGGGTTTTGCCACTTGAGTCCCTCAGGAACCTTATATGGGTTTCCTCACATCAAAATAAAGGTGGTGGTGGTGGTGGCGGCAGCCTCCCGTGAATCCCTTGCAGGCAAGGATTCAAGAGTCAAGACAATCACAAATGTGAAGAGATGGAGAAGACGGAGATTAATCCTATTTGGGAGCTTTGGATAAGTGAATTTGAGTGCCCTGCCCTTCTAGTTCAATGGCGATGAATTGAAACCCTGAAGGCAGTGAAATGAGCCTCTTTAACCCTGAGCATGGGGGTCCTGCGGCAGAAGCGTTTCTTTTGTACTTAGGGCAGAGAATTAAGCGTTTCTTTTGTACTTATGGCAGAGAACGTTTAGGGCAGGCTGGCTGCAGACCCCCAAATGCTGGAGGTGCAAGTTAGAGGTGGGAGGGACACTTCCGTGAATGGTTTGGGCCTGACCTGTTGTTATGTCAATTGGGTCGGAAATTCAAAAGAGTGTTAATAGTACTGTACAGTGAACATGGGTTATTAAAGAAGTTCATGTTATTTCAGGGTATATCCCCCAAATATGGAATTTATCTTTGTCTCGTGTGTTCATTTGGTTCCATTTATATATCTCCTCATACAGACATTTTGAGGTGTGTTTTTTCAAAATTGTAAAGTAGAGGAATTTTTTTACAATGTGGTCCAATGTTAAAGAACTGTATGCATTCTGAAGTGCTATATCTTTAAAAGAAGGCCCCCCTCCCTTTTGGGGGGTGTACTGTTGTGTGTAGATATATCATTTCAGTTATGAAGAATTTGGGAGGGGTATGTATTCTTTCTTTCTTTCTTTCTTTCTCTCATTCATTTGATATTATGAATTTTGCAGTGTGCTTCTGAGCCCGCTTGAGTGAGCTAGCTGGAGCTTCGGGAGTGAATAAGAATCTAAAGACAACCACAGGGCTCTGTGGTCGCCAGGAGTCGACACCGACTTGACGGCACGCTTTATAGACGCCTGCCCAATGCTGGATCACAGACTGAAAGTAGAACTTTCAGTATGGTACAAAAGTCAAGAATTCTACACTTCCAGGACTGCATCCACACTGCTGCGTATGCTCTTAAAGAGCAATCTGGAAACAATATTGGAGCAAACTGTCAAGCTGTTGCGAATCCTGGTCACCACACCAATGACAACTGCAGAGGCAGAGCAGACATTCTTGGCACTGAAGAGACTCAAGACTTCCCTGCACAACACCATGATGGAAGAAAGACTGAATGCTTTGGCAATGCTGTCTATTGAGAAATGGATGACAGCATAAATCCTGGACTTCAACTATCGGACCATTGAACTGTTCGCCAGATGAAAAGACCATTGTGCCAACTTCCTCTACAAGACATAAGAGGCAGCAGAATTGCAAGCAACTCATGGGGCAGCAGCAGGAGGGAGTCTTCAGAAGCCAAGGTGAGTAGTTTTGCAGCAGAGCAGAGTGGTGGGCTGTGTTAATGAAACTGCTCCGGGGTGATGGGTGAACACCCCCAAAACTACCTTTTGGGCTCACATGGGGAATTTAACTCAGAAAGAAATAGTTTCATGTTGGATTTTAATTTGCACCAAGTCTGGACTCGGGAAATGACTGGACTGAGACAAGATTTAAGTTTCAAAATCAAATGAAGATATTTATTGTAGGGAGGGGTACAAAGGAGAGAGAAATGTGTGGGTAGAGCAATATTACTATCACAAATACAGTTAACTACAATGAGGTGTTTTAGCTTAGAGTCCTAATTGTATAAATTCCCAGGCAGGCAAGAGAAAGAGGCTTTTTAGAGAAGGAGGGGGTTGCATTTAAGAAAGGGGAACAGAGTTAGATTTGGGGCCCAAGGAGGGACGAAGGCTTGTATCACCTGGTCTGGACGGGGAACTCCGAGGACCACTGATGGATGCCGTGCCTCTGGAACAGGTTGGGCCAAAGCAGGTGCAGGAAAGTTGGAGAGGCTAGTCCAGGGAGGTGATGCCAGGAGAGTGCTTCCTCCATGGTCCCAGGTTAGCAGGGAAGGCTGGGCAAGAGAGCTGATCTGGAAATTGGCATGAAATACTGAACACAGCCTGGTGTGGCCTGTGAACCATAGATTGCCCAAAATGTTGATAGAGTAGGCAAAAGCGCGCAGGATGGAGTCCCAAGTGAGATATCCAAGGGAGCATGAAGATTGCAAGGAGCACCCGATGAAGTCCCAAGTAGAGCATATGAGGGAGCACTGGATGGAGTCCCAATGAAAGGTACAGGGGAACACACTGGATCATGTAGTTAGGGATCCTTATATCCCAAAACGTGCCCTGGGGGTGAATTTCAACTGGATCCCATTGCAGTTGATCTGTCTCCCCGAATGTAACAATGTGGGAATTGCTGAGGAATGCCAAGGCTTTTGTCATTAAAAAAGGGTGTATAGATGCAAGGAAGGGATTCTGCATAAACCATGAAGTCTGGTAATCTAAGCATTATTTTTGATGGGTTTGTATAGCTTGCCCAGCCTCTTTTGTGGGAGAAGGATGATTTACGATTTACCTTTGCCAGTTTATCTATCTCTTCCTGCTGAGCCAATTAGCACATTAGCTCACTGCTATCTTTCGTGTAAGGAGGGGGAAAGCCGTTCACCCTGGGTGCAGGATGGCCTTGAGGCTTTTGGTTAACTTCTGAGGTCTACTTAGAGTTAGGGAGGGCATGAATCTCTACTCCCCTTTTCAACTTGCTTGTTTAGGAGCCAACTCTAGGCGCGACTGGCCCACTGCTACTACATGTCCTGTCCTACCTGTCCACATGTGTACAAACAGAGGGTTCACAATGTTGTGAGGCTCCTGAGCATATACAGAGTGTGCTCTCCAAGGATTGAACATAGGCAGGGAGGCGTCTGGGAGCAAGGCTTTGCTAGCAATAGCTGGTAGTGCCCTGCCTTGCTCTGCTGGGCTGACTTTGCTTTCCCACTCTTCCTCTTTCTCTTGCATGGAAGATTCCAGTCCAGATGCTGCAGCCACTTTGGAGCCACACAGAACAATGCTTCTCCTGGGCCCAGAGAAACTGGGAATCTTCAGCAGCCAGAGAAAGTAGGAGTCCATTGGAGTTTGGGGAGTGCTGTCATACATAGCCTTGCCCCACTTAACTTTCTATTCCCCCCCCCCCCAGGCAATAAGGAGGATTTAATGGAGGACTGGGGTGGCTATTGAGGGGAGGCGGAGGCCACGCTCTTCTAATCTCTGGAACAAGAGCAGAACTTCAGGAACCACGGTAAGAAACACTTATATTGCTTTTCATTTTTAGCAATGCCCCAGTTGCCGTTCCGCCCACCATAGCTGGCTCCACCCCTGCATCACCCACTTTGGCTCTGCCCACCACCTGCCCTGCCTGGTGCCCACCCAGTTCCAGAAGTCACCAGCCACCACTGAAATTGGCGTCATCCCTTCCCTGGGGACGGCTCAGTTGCTTAAAGGGACCCTGCACTTAGGGAGATTTCCAAAGTGCTAGTTATGGTGGGGCAGGGGTTCTCTAATAGGGCTGACTTGTCCACTGGGAAATCCCCCCCCACCCCACCCCGAGTCAGAGGCTGCAGGAAGGGCTGTATCCCTGGGTCGTGGTGGGAATGATGGCTCTGGTTGTCCTATTGGGGGGCTGTTGGTGCCTGGTCACCGGAGGTCTGGGTTGCAGGGACCTCCCACCATGGCTCATCATCCCCTGAACTCTCCACCTCTTCCCCCAATGGGGGAGAGCCCCAGATGCAGGTCATGACAATTTCTCTCTGATGACCTCCTCCTTGGAGTGAGTGACAGGTGAGCACAAAGACATCCACCTCCCTGACTTGGCCTGCCCTCCTGATCAAACCATGACTCTCCTGAGTTACTGTGAAGGGAACTCTGACCGATATCAATGATGGATTATCCACCAATCCAAACTGAATTCTCCACACCCTCCTGAGTGGTCTAAGTGCTGTCTGTGTGCATTGTGGTATTTTTGACACATTTGGCCCTTGTAAGAACTGGTGGCTTTTCATTGCTTTGCCATCCCCTTCGGACCTTCTCTGAAAGGAAAGTGGATGACACATTTTCCTAAGAAACTAAGTAAAACTCCGAGGGAGAGGGGCCAGCTGAGTCTGTGGGGCAGACACTGAAGGCACTGGGTTTGAGCCCTGATCCCTAGAAACACGACTCATTTCATACAATGACCACCATAATAGTCTCCTTTAGAATCAAATAGACATGAAATCAGATGGATAACTGGGGGAAAAAAATCAAATGGAACTTAAGCTCTTTAATTTTTTGGGGGGGAACAATATGAGTATACAATAAAAAACTAAAGCCATATTTCTTAGAGAAACCAGGAATTGAAGGGGGTTAATTCAAGGATTTATTTCAAGAACACTAAGGAGACAAGTCTCCAACATAAAACAAACACAATGTATTTAAAAATAAAAAGCACAAACTGGTGCTAACAAATGAAACCTATTGGTCTAAGACTAGTCATACGGTCTCCTAGCAGCCCTGGAGGGCGAAGTCTATCCAGAGGCCAGGGCTCTAGCAGCTGCAAAGAAGCGCGATTTCTGTTTGGCTTGTTGCTTTTTCTAGGGGGCAGCAGTGTTAGCAGCTGGTGCTATTCAGTGTGGGAAACGCGGCAGGCCTGAGGGTTTTTGGTGCCCTAGGCAGTTTGACTTTAGTGTCCTCTTCGCCCTGGGAAAGAATGGCAGAGCCCCACTGTCACACTTGAGCCAAGCAGGCTTCTCATTCCCTGGGACTGTGGAGGACAAGGAACCATGCTGGCTTTGCAAAGTGCAGTAAATTGTCTCCCTACATTCTGGTTTTCAGAGCTCCCCTAAAGAGAAACTGAAACCCTCCCTAGATTTTAGGGTTCTGCCGAAGGAGAAACTGTGGTGTGAAATTCTCTCAAAGAATCCTCAATGAGAGATGTTTGTCTGGCTGTTCACAAAAGGACCTAAGCAAAATACAAAATAAGTGATGATATTATTATTATCATAGATGCGGAACTCTAGGTCTAACCTCTATACCAGAACCCTCTACGCAATCTCTATTAATTTTAAAACAACGTCATTTAAAAAGTTATCAACATGAGAATATAGCAAGTAAAACACTAAGATCTACTGATTTTAATATTATGCACAGTAATATAGTGTGCATAACCGGAATTCTTTTCATTCATCACTAACACAAAGAAACATGAAAGATTGAAGAAGGTTAATTCGGAAGCCCTGAGATCAAGAAAACAGCTTATAATAGTATGAATTACAGTCACCATTTTTCTACCTGCAGTTTAAAGGATGCTGTGATAAAGAATGGAATCCAGGAATGTCAAACCCTTAAAGGGTCGGCTGAAGGAGGAAATGAAAGGACTGCCCCTTTTATGAATGGGATTAATTGCCCTGCCCCCTTTTTCAACGGCTGATTCTGACAGAGCTATGATTTGGCAGGCAGCTTGTCAATCTACGGCAGGCCCGCACAATATAAAGTCAGCTGCAGTGGGGAAGCAGTTTGCCTAGAGTACAAGAGATTGTTCAAATCCCCGCCAGTTTGCTTCCCAGACTGTGCCTAGTAAATACATTTGTAGTAACCTATATTAGCCAGCAGTGATATAGGGAGGTGCTGAAAGGCATCATCTCATACTGTGTGGGAGGCGGCACTGGCAAACCACTCCTGTATTCTATCAAGAACATCAAATGGAATGTGATTGCTAGGAGTCAACACCGACTTGACGGCACAATCTTTCCTTTTCCTTGCCAATCTACAGCAGGCCTGCACAATATAAGATCTCTTCCGCTGACCCACAGGTAGACATATTCTGCAGTAATAATATCCCTGGCCAAAACTCTCCTTCTGTGCAACCATCAAAAGCCCAGGAGTCTCTTCCTGCCCACTGCTGGCAATCAGGGAAAGAACAACATTGGCATTTGATTGTTGCATGTGAGGAAGAATATCAGCTTCCCCTACCGGGGCAGCATAAGGAAGGGTGAAGCAGGGCCTGCCAGAATTCTCCCCTCCAGACCATTTCCAGTAGCAGAGGAGTCCCAATCTGTGCTGCGGCTTAGGAGGACACCCAGTGAGGGATGAGACTTGCCTCTCAGTGACGTTGGGGGTAGCTGTTTTTCGTTGAGGTGTTCATCTCCTTCTCCTAGACAGCATACATCGACAGAGCCTTCTCCTTCCTCTCTCTTTGAGCCCGATGTCACATCATCTCCCAGATGAGCCGTTGTTCCTTGGTAATTAGGTGGGAGACTTCCAGGCTGGCAGGAGGTGTCCTCCAGGGAATGAAGGTGGCCCCATTAAATTCCTGGTCTGCTGAGGATACAGAGTGCTGGGGACCAGGTGGAAGGACCTGCTGCTTTGAGGACACTTGGCAGGCAAAGAGGGATGGTAGCTGTGATGGTCTTGGACACTGAGGCTGATGGGACGTTCAGGGCTGCCCAGACGTCTTCCCAGCAAGACTGTGCTGTTGACTGTTGTCAGAGGGGACCTGTGAAAGGGCGGAGGGCCGGAGCATGAAGAGATGTGAACTCTGAGGCCTCAGCACTGGCATGGATCTTGGGTTGGCCAACGAGCTGGGCAGAGGATTGGCCACTGGGATGGCTGATGGTCCTGCTATCGAACTGGGTGGTGCCTTCCCTGCTGCTTTGTTCGGCATGGATCCCCAAGGCCTCGGTGGTGGATTAGGCACGTTTCCCCTAGATGGCCTTCCCACAGAGCTCTCAGGCCTTGGTTGGGGCAGGTTCTGCACAGGATTTCTGCCTGCACTGGTGGATTTAGCTTGGAGGTTGGTCTTAGTGAGCAGCACAGAATGGGCCCCCAGGGTATGGAAGATCCGCACGGAGTTCGTCATCATTTGGGCCAGGCTACTACTTGTAGTCGGGGGCACAGCTGGCTCTTCCACCTGGGTGGATCCACTTGCCTCTCCCCCCACTTTGTGCCTTTTCTTCTGCCCCATGTTGGCTTCTGGGACTAATAGCTGTGCTTCCCACTTCCTGACAGTACTGGAGGCATCTTGCCCTGCTTGTGTGGCCTGCTGGTTTCCCTTGGCTGTGGGGGTTGGGTGCCCAGTTCCAGTTTGCATGTGGGAATCCTCTGCATGACCTTCCCTTGCTGTTGGGGGAAGGGGTGCTTTGGCCTTCTCCCCTGTTCGTTCTTTCCCTTCAGCCTTTGGGCTCCCCCTTGGCACCTTCAGTGCAGGCACTCTTTCTGTCCCTGCCCTTGCCCTCTCCCCATTTCTTTCCTCAGGGATGTTCCTGTGACCCTCCTTCCCATCTGAGGTGGCCTTTCCCTTTTTATTCATCATTGGGTGTTTTGGCAGAGGGGTGATGGGGGGCAACAAGTCATTGGGATTTCCCTTTGGCTCGCCACTTTTGCTTTCCTTATTTCCTGTGGGTACAAGACAGGATGCTCTTGGAAGGTGCTTTCCCCAAAGAACTGTCTTTGGTTGGCTCAGGATTCCCAGGCAGGAAGAGTCCTTCTTGAAGAAACCGCTCCATGGATACAACGAGCTTCTTCTTCATTTGAGGCAACTCTGGAGGCAGCGGAAACTCCTCAGTGAGGTGTGCTGTGACTCCCTTGGCCATTCCTGGACCCTCTGGCTGGGGAGAAGATGGTGGATGGCATTCTGGGTGCCTGCTAGAAAGGAAGAAGACCAGAGATCTAGAAGTCTGGGGAAAACTGACAAAGTCTCCAACTTGTCAGAAAGTTAAAATAATGAAAATATTTCAATGGACAAGAGTTGCATAGGAATAGGGTCCCAAAGGCCAGATCTGGGTTCATTCTTTGTGGGCAGCTTTTTCCCATTCCATGGCACAGATGCTCAGGGGGTGGCATTCCCCCCCCCCAACCCACATCAGACCTCCATTGCTGGACCCCCTTAGCACAAGGTTCTAGAAGGGCTGGTTGGGCCCAGTCATGGGACTGTTCTTCCCCCACAATGGTGCACACCCACCTCTTATCACTCCCAACTCTGGGATCTTCATCCTTGGTTCTAAATGAACAGGCTGAACAGGGAGGAGTTCACCCAGCTGAGGGACAGTGCTGGCGCTGAAGCCTTCTACTTGCTGAGTAGGAGGTTCTTTCTGTTGGATGGCCAGTGGCTGCTCAGTGGCAGGAATCAAGACTCAAAGAGAAGGATGGAGGAGGACCAGGGGATGGGTCAGGATCTTATCGAGAGCCAGCCCTGCCGTGTGGTAAGGGGAGATGGTGGATTTCGGCCCCAAGGGAGATTGGTGGAGAGGGAAGGGAGCAGGTATGACCCCTTATGGGCCTCAAGCAGTTGCAGGGCTGAGGGGAGCAGGAATTCTCATCCAAAGAGTTTTCAAACATTCCACCATTGGGGCAGACATTGAGTCATCCAGTAAGCAATCCAGTGAGCAACTCCTACGCATTGCAAAGAGCTCTGGGGTACGTTTCAGGTTGCATGCTCTATTCCCATGGCCAGGCCTGGCAAGTTATGGGAACTGGGAGCAGACAATGTGCTCTAGAAATGAAACCCTAGGGCTAGAGGGATGAGTGATAGTGGGCCAGTGGACCAGCTGTCTTTGGGGATACTTCTTGATCTTCTCCCCCACTGGAGGGCAACTGATGAACCCCAGGAGTCCCAATGAGTTCCTTGATGAGCATAGCCCCAAGGGAAGGGTTGCACTGGACAAATGGGAAGGACAAAGGGAGCCCTGGGTGGGAGGACTCCTCTCTCCCAAACACCAGTACAAACCTCTGGAGGCGCGTCGGATATACGTTGGGTGGCGCGAAACCCCCCAGTGGCAGTGGGTGCGATGCTGCTTTCTGACTCCAATCTGTGGACCATCAGAACCCTATTCCTGTTTGGCACAGCTGGTGGCGTTGGGGCTGTCCTGCCTATGGAGCCTGTAGTAGCCATGGAAGCCAGCGGCCCAAAGAAGGGACCGGGGAGATGGTAGGCAGAAGGCATCAGGTGCTCTTGCTGGGACTCACCACCCAGTTCTTGTGGGAGAGGATGTGTTGGATTGCTCTCCCTGCTGGCCCATTCTAGGATGGACTCAATGAAGAGCAGATTCAGTGGAGGTGGAGCTGCTGGTGTTTGCCAGCAGCCACCAGCGACTCTCCATTAGCAACTCTCCTCCTTCCCATGCAGAGCTTGATGTGGGATTGCTTGAGCCAGCAGACAGCTGCTTGTTGGAGGACTCATCTGTAAGGAAAAGGAAGGGGAGGCACCCTGATTGCAGGAGTCTCACAACAGCCCTGCAAAGGAGGCCCATATTAAGCCTTGCAGACAGATGGGCCTGAGAATGAGAGAAGAAGTGCCTGGCCCCAGGCTGCCTGCTGAACCCATGGCTTCAGTGCCTTGCAAGGAGGCACTGTCTGATACAACACCCACCTCTCTGCTGGGCTGCTCTGAACACAGCAACACTTCATTTCGGCTAAGGAAGCCCAAGAACCCTGAGGCAGTGAACTGGCACACTCCTCCCACTCTCAGTCCTGAAGGCCTTTCAGAGTTGCTGCTGCATCTCGTAGAGTATTAGTTGGGAATGACCTTGTTGGTCTTCAATGCATCCCCTCCTTAAATTGAGGGGGATGCCCTCAAACCATCCAGCCCTTGGTCTCGTAGGGCTTTCTGCTGTTGTTGTCTAGAGGTGTGCAAAAATCTATTCTTATGATTCGGTTTTGCCTCTATCAAATCAAATTTTTCATCTAATCAGCCAGCTATTCATTGCTAGCTGGTTCGATGAATCAAATGGGAATTTCACACAAAAAACCACCCCTTGACTTATGGATACTTGAATGAACCCACTCTTCCCTATGGGTAAGTCCTAGGGATATCAGTGTGGGTTGGGTGGTAGGGCATGATGGGTGCTACCTACCATCCAACCCACAAAAGAAATGAGAAAGCAGACAATTTAAAAAATCAACTTTCTCCCCCAGAACCAAAGCACCTTCTCTATCCTCAAAGCAGGGGGGCTGCCCTCAAACCACCCAGACCTTGTTCTTGTGGGGCTTCCTGCTGTTCTCTTCTCCCCCAGCACCCCGTTGCTGCCCATCCCATGAGAATCACTTCTCCAGCCAGTCTTGCCACCTCTTTTCTATCAAGAGGAGTAGCCAGCCAAGATGGAGGATGTGTGTGCAACTGCCATGGTCAGGGCACTGGTCTCTAGCTCACTCCAACATCCTTGCTCTCCAAGGTCCGAGGTCGAGCTGTTTCCCAACGAGGTCTGTTTAAATGTAGATGCTGAGTCTGGGACCTGGGGGGTGCAGAGCATGGAGAGACCTGCTCCCCTCTGAGCATTTTTGGTTCCAGGAGGCCAGAGAATGGTGTGGTTCCAATTGGATTTCAGAGTGAGAGGCAGTTAGTCTGAGCTGAAGGGGCAGCCCTGGGAGGAAAGAGGCCATTCCAGGGGAACCAAGGAGGCAATTAGACCAGAACAAGTGAAGAAACCCTTTGCACACATTGTGCCTATGGAAAGGCTCTCCCAACCAGGAGTAGGTTCTTTTGGATACTCAGCGCAGTCCTGGGCATCAGTTAACACACACCTGTCAAATTCCCCTTCATTTGGATTCAGACTATGATTTAACAAGAAACAGAATCCGTTCAAAAATATCACTGAGAAATTTCTATTTTCCTTTCCCCACACTTATATAGCTTTGTCCTGAATCAATTATTGCAGAAAAACTACCAACCCCTTTTAACTCCAATATTAAAAATCTTGCCGAATGTGTGACCTCTTGCTGAACACTCCCATGGGTGATGCCAGTTTCTCTCCTCCAAATTTCTTATGCTGGCAGCAGACCCAGAGAAAGGCCCCTCCCTGTTGCAGTTAAAGGGCATTACTACTACTGCTACTATTAATATTTATATTGCTTTTCACCAAATTTCCCAAAGTGGTTTACATAGATAAATAAGAATAAATAAATTAAATCAGCTCTCTGTCCCCAAAGGGCCCACAATCTAAAAAGAAACACAAGACCCCAGCAACAGCCACTGGAGGGGAAGCTGTGCTGGGGATGGGTAGGGCCAGTTGCTCACCCCCTGCTCAATAATGAGAATCACCACTTTTAAAAGGTGCCTCTGCTCAGCAGGGCACTCCCCTCCTCTTTCTGAACTGAAACAAAGTACTTCAAATAGGCCTTTCTGGATCTTCCCTCTCAGTGACCCCCCCCTTCCCCTCCTCTGTTATGCATGATCACCCCTACTAGCAATATTGTAATTTCCTTGGGGCAGGGAACTGAATCTTGCCCATGCCTCTTTATAAGGGGCCATTGATTTTTCCAGTTAAGAAGGAACTAAATAAAAATGTTAAGGTAAGGAAGAAAAAATTGGAAAGGAGAGGTGTGATAGAAAGTAAGAAACATGTGACCCCAGATGAGATCCAAGGCACAATCTGCCAAGATGAATCACCACCGAAATCCATGGCACCATTTCCTACCTGCCATGATGACAGTAAATGTCCAAAGAAGACAACAAAGAAGATAATCTCTCCGGTAAGAGCAGACACATGCCTGCACTCCTTAACCGCGGGAGAGTTGGTTAGGGAGTGGACTGCTGAAACACAATGATGCAAAATTGTGGTCCGTATGGCAACCTGCAGGTGGTGGGGTAGGGACCAGAAGAATGTTGGAAGTGGAATGTGATGATGGGAGCTGATGTCATGGCGGAAGGTGGAGGAGCAGACCAGGGACAACCATGAAGAGCTAAGATGGAGTGAAGGAATGCTCAGCTCCTCCAGCCTGGTAGACTAAGCATCTTCACACAAGTTCTCTGCAGACATCAAGCTATTACTCTTCCTCACGTGCACTTCCGGAAGGGGAACCGAGTCCCAAGTTTCCGGAGAGTCCATTTCAAGTCTATTTGGCCATTGGAAGGCTCTTTGGGGTTTGAATGGAAGCCCAGCATGCCATGCTCTCAGGTTTCCTCTTTGGCATCCCCATCTTGCATTCGTGGGAGCTAATCCCCAAGGGATGGAAGGATTGAGGATCCTGTGGTCCTCTTCCCATTGCACCGGGAAGCTTTTAAATCCTGTGTTGTAAGTTTTTATCCCTCTGTGGTAAGCATGTGGGTGAGAGGGCATCCATAAGAGAAAGTCGCAAAGTACCTTTCCACAAGGACTCTGAATCAGAATGTCCTGGGTGCAGATCTTACCCTTCCTCCAGAAAAGGCCTCAAGAAACCTCTCTCTCATCTTCAACCCCCATCCACAATACGGGGCTCATAAATCCAACAGACATTTCAGGATTGTTCTAGGTATCTCCATGAAATACTTTTGAGTGCTGTAAAAAGGCCAAATATTTTGTACATTCATCTCCTACCTTTCTTCAGTGCTAGGTTCCTCAAGCAATCTCCCAGCAACCAGCCAGGCTCTGCTTCAGTTAGGTTCCTGCATCATCTGCCTTCTTCACACCATCGTTCTCAATGTTGCTTGACATCTCCTCATTGTAGCACTTTCATGTTTCAGGCTGCAGGTGAGGGCTCACATGATGGCTGCTGGCCCCTCCATACTAGCAACATTTCCTCCACACCAAAATAGAAAAAAAGAGAGTGTAATGGAATTACATTATTCCTGAACAGGCAAGCATTCTATCTGACTTTTGAATTCTTTGGGATGAATTGGAGTTGCTGCCTTTAGGTTTTAATAATGTTGCAGATCATAAGACCTGGGGTTTCAGGTGGTGCCTGGGATGGTTTGTTTATCTGGTACAGTGGTGTCTAGGAAAGAGTATCTCAAAGTTTAAGGTTTCCAATGTTTCCTTTGAAAATGATTTGGATAGATGGTTTAAGATTCCTTTGAATCTTTGAGGTGGAATAAATCTTGTTCAAGATGAATGTATGGCTTAGAACTTATTCTCTCTCACATGTACGTGTCTATGTGTTTATGGAGGGAGAGATCTTCCTACTTCTATACCTGCTTCATCTTTTAAAAGGTTATTCAAATTAGAGAGTTTTTATGGCAAGGAGGGGCTTCCTAAATTATCTTTCTGTAAATTACAACTACCTGTTAGAGAACGTGGGTTTAATTGCCCACATTTCCAAGCTGATCACTGGCCTTCTCTTTGAGTGTCTGTAGTGGGATGGAATGGTGAAACTCGGGTTTCAGTCTCACTTGGACCACAACTTGCAAGTTATAATAATAAACTTTTTGTTAGCCACCTCATAACAAATGGTTCTCTGAGTGACTCACAACAGAGGATTAAAACATAAAATGCGTGACTTCACTGTCATCTTTTTATGACAACCTGTTCTGTAGTCATTAGAACTTCTTGTTATCCATCAGCTCGTGCAGCCATTCCAAGTAGTATTCAACATTGCACATCCAGTAAATTGTACAAATAATCACTTTGGACATTTACATTCATCTCTCAAGAGAGATACAAAAAAGATTTAGACCTGTTGTACATTGCTAGTTCATTACAATTTTTGTAATGCATTGTAACATGTTTTATAAAGATTGGAAGATGTTATATGATGTATACTGTTTGCATTACATTATTTGCATAGCAGTATCTGGTTTTATCATTTTTGCTGTGTATTCTATGACACTACCCCCTTTTTTGTTGATTCTGCTCTGTCAGAACATGAACAATAGTTTATTAGTAGTGCAATATATTAATGTATTGAATTTATCCTATATATTTATATACTGCTTTTCTAAGCATGTTAATGCTAAATAAAGAACTGTATTTTGAAACAAAGAAGGAGTGGCAAACCTAGTCTGCAGTGAGATGGAATGGTGAAACTCGGGTTTCAGTCCCACTTGGACCACAACCTGTGAGTTATGATGTGGCCTCATTGAAATCTGGGCAGGTATTAGTTTCATCAATAGTTTGTTCATCAATCTGTATCTTCAACTGTGCTTCATGCTGCACCATGTATATGGAGAGGCATATATGGATGTGGCTGTAGCTCAGTGGTGGAGCATCTGCTTTGCCTGCAGAAGGTCCCGGGTTCAATCCCTGACAGCATCTCCAGGTATACTTTGGGGACAAGGCACCTTAAGGACCACTCTCCCTCCCACCATATGAGTCTGCTTGCCTGTTAGCATCCTCAGCGGAGAATTATTTGCATGTTCCTTTGCTTTCTGAGGCTCAACTGACAGGGCCATGTGAGAGGCCTTTTCTGTGACACCACTCACTATGTGGAGCTCCTTGCCATGTGATGCAAGCTTAGCTTGCTCTGACTATATAGTTTGGGTAATTGTGCCTGTTTCAACAGGTCTTTGCTGGAGTAATGAGAAGTGTGAGTTCCCTCCACCAGGTGCCAAACCTACCTCCCCAATCCTCCTCTCAGCACCCCACCCATCTTTCTGAACCTCATCTGATGTCACCATCTATCCACTCTGGGACAAAAGCATAAAGTCATTAAAGAAAGAAAAAGACCCAGTAGCTTGGTGAAGTCAGCAAGAGGGTGGAACAGACAGGGCAAAAAAAATGAAGGGAACCAAAAAGAAACCACTTTACTGACATTTAGTCAGAAGAATAAATTGGCCATGTAAATGTGAGTGCTTAATTTGCTTTTTCGTGTTGCACGAGCACTTAAAAGGGTAGGATACAGACCCTTCTAGGTCCCAGAATCAATCTCTTCTACTGCTCCTATCTTGGCTACTCGAACCTCCTTAATACCAGTCTCTTATCTGCTTCTCCTGAAACTCTCCTGCCTTTTCTGCTGGGTGGGTCTAATCTTGCCTTCTGTTTTCTCTCCCCTGAAACCTCCACTATCTACCTGCCCCCCCCCTTTTACCCCACTGGCCCAAATCCTCTCCTGGCTTATTGGTAAAAATATCCCCTTGGCCCCCAATCCATTTGCATCTCTGGAGAGATTTCTTTCCTGTTTGCATCTCTGGAGATCGATTTGCATCTCTGGAGAGATTTTCTTTCCTGTTCTTGCTGAGTCCGGGTCTCCGGCATGGCAGGGATTCAGGAAGGACACATCCATTGGACAGCTCCAAGGGCAAAAGGTTCAGGGCCTTGGCTAACCCCCAAAATGGTCCTAGAAGAGCTGGTTATAGCAACATAAGGGGAGTGCTTCTGAATGCTATCCAGATAGAGTGGATTGGCCCCTTCCCTGGGGATGGCTCAGTTGCTTAAAGGGACCTTGCCCAATCTTTACACTGCTGATTCTGGTGGGACCAGGGGCCGGTAGGGTTGTGGTCCTTGGGTTGTGGTGGGGTCTTATGGCTCTGGTGGTCCTGCTGAGAGGAGACCTGGTGGTGCCTGGTCATCTGAGATATTGGTTGTAGGAACCTCCTACCCTGGCTCAACAACCCCTAAACTATCCGCCTCTTCCCCCAATGGAGGAGAGCCCCAGATGCAGGTCATGACAATTTCTCACTGTTGACCTCCTCCTTGGAGTGAGTGACAGCTGAACACATAGATATGGCCTTGCGAAGTGCTGCAGATGCTCTCCTTATATCTGGGTATTCAGTACTAGCCTAGAGAGAAACTGAAACCCTCCCTGGATTTCAGGGTTCTTGCCAAGGAGAAATTATGGAGTGAAATCCCCTCCAAGAATCCCAGATGAGAGATGTTTGGCTCTTCGCAAAGGACCTAAGCAAAATACAAAAGAAAGACATACTCTTGTCAACGAAGATGCAGAACTCTAGCCTTAACCTCTATACCAGAACCCTCAACCCAATCTGTACTAATGTTAAAAAAAATCATTAAAAAAATTATCAACACCAGAAGATAACAGGTAAAATGTTAAGATTTACTGATTTTAAAAAAGAAGTTATAAAAGCTTGTGATCATATTTGGGGCGGGGGGGGAGGTGTAATATATTGTGAGTAAGCTGAATTCTTTTCATTCACTGCCAACATAAAATAGACTAAAGAAACATGAGAGGTTGAAGAAAGAGAATTGGGAAGCCCTGAGATCATGGAAAGAGCTTATAATAGAGAGAATTACAGCCACAGTTTTTCTTCCCACTGTTTAAAAGGTGCTGCGATAAAGAATGGAATCCAGGAATGTCGGAGCCTTAAAGGGTCGGCTGAAGGAGGAAATGAAAGGACGGCCCCTTTTACAAAGGGGGTTAATTGCCCCACCCCCTTTTTCAACGGCTGCGTCTGACAGAGCTATGGTTTGTCAGGCATCTTGTCAATCTACAGCAGGCACGCACAATATAAGGTCTCTTCTGCCAGGCCACAGATTGTGCCGCAACAGCACCCCAGGCCCAAACCCACCATCCATCCAACCACCAAAAGCACAGGAGTCCCTTCCTGCCCCCTGCCGGCAATCAGGGAAAGAAGAGTACAGGCTTTTGATCATTGCCCGTGAAGGAGAAGACCAGCTTTCCCTCTCAGGGCGGCAGGAGGAAGGGTGAAGACGGGCCCGTCAGAGTTCTCCCCACCAGGCCATCTCCAGTCCTGCTGCTTAGGAGGACACCCAGCGAGAGACGAGACTTGCCTCTCAGTGGCGCCAGGGGTAGCCATACTGAAGGGAGATGTTCATTTCCTTCTCCCGCTCCACGAAATATTGCTTCCTGCCGGCTGATGTCCACTGAGCCGCCTCCTCCCTCGCTCTTTGAGCCCACCGCCGCATCAGCTACCGGACGGGCCGTTGCTCTTCAGTAATGGGCCGGGAGACTTCCAGGTGGGCCGGGGGCGTCCTCCAAGGGATGAACGTGGCCCCATTAAATTCCTGGTCTCGTGAGACTGTTGTGCTCTGGGGACCAGGTGGAAGGACCGGATGCCATGTGGAGGTTTGGTGGGCAAGGAGTAAGGGTCTGTGGGTTAGTCTGGGATCCCAAAGTTGTGGCTGTGGTTGATGGGCTGGCTGGGGCTGGCCAAATGTCCTCCCAGCAAGGCACTGCAGTCGCAAGGTATTCGCCTGTGCAAGGGAGGAGGGCCGGGATCCCGGCGGCCTCCACACTGGCATTGAACGTGGATTAGCCAGTGAGCTAGGTGGAAGGTTGGCCATCGGGATGGCTGCTGCCTGGCCATGGAACTGAGCGGTGCCTTCCCCGATGGTCTGCTTGGCATAGCAGCCAAAGGCCTTGGTGGAGGCTCAGCCACATTCCCCCATGGTGGCCTTCCCATGGACATCGCTGGTGTTTGGGGGGGCACGCTCTGCCCAGGATGTCCTTCTGCACTCTTGGATTTTGCCGGGGGCCCCAGGGCATGGAACACCTGCACGGAGTCCCGCATCATTCTGGCCAGGCTGCTCCTCGGAGTCGGGGGCACAGTCTGGGCGGATCCACTGGACTCTGCCCCCACTTTCTGCCTCTTGGTGTCCCCAGCTTCGGCTTCAGGTGGTAGCAGCCGTGCTTTCCCTCTTCCTGGCAGGACCTGAGGCATTTTCAGCAGCTTCTGGCCTGGCATGGTGCCTGCTGGTTTCCTGGGCTGCTGGGGTGGGACGGCCAGCTCCAGATGGCAAGTGGGGATCTTCTGTGCGGTTCTCCCTTCCTTCTGGTCCAGGGGTGCTTTGGCCATCTCTCCTGATCTCTCCTCCCCCTCAGCCTTTGGGCTTCCCCGTGGCACCTTGGGTGCTGGCACGCTCTCTGCCGCTGCTGCCCTTGCCCTCTTTCCATTGTTCTCCACAGGGAGTTTCCTGCCCACTTCCTCCCCATATGAGCGGGCCTTTGCCTTTTTAGGTGCCGAGGTGATGGGCGACAAAAAGTCAAAGAGTTGCACCCTTGGCTTGGCACATTGGGTGTCTTTCTCTCGTGGGGCTACCACATGGGAAGCCGTTCCCTTGGCGAGCACTTTGGTTGTCTCTGGTGGAGGAGGCGGAAAGAGGAATTCTGGAAGCAACTGCTGATTTGGAACAAGGAGCTTCTTCTGAATTGGAGGGCCCTTAGGGCGCAGCTGAATCTCCCCAGTGGGCGGGGCTGTTCCTCCCTTGGCCATTCCTCGACCCTGCAGCTGGGGAGGAGATGGTGGGTGGCGCTCCTGGGTCCCTGCTAGAAAGGAAGAAGAGAAGTCTGTTGTTTGGTAAAAGATGGAGCAAGTCTGTAACTTCCAGGCAAGTTCTAATAATGAAAACATTTCAATGGAGAAGAGTTGCAAAGGAATGGGGTCCCAAAGGCTGGATCTGGGCTCATTCTTTGTGGGCAGCTTTTCCCCATCCCAAGGCACAGATGCTGAGGGAGTGGCATTTCCCCCAACCCACATCAGACCTCCACTGTTCAACTCTCTTAGCACAAGGTTCTCGAAGGGCTGGTGGGGCCAGTCACGGGACTGTTCTTCCCCCACAATGGTGCACACCCACCTCTGATCATTCCCAACTCCGGGATCTTCATCTTTGTTTCTAAATGAACATGCTGGATAGTGAGGAGTTCACCCAGCTGAGGGACAGCACTGGTGCTGATGAATCCTTCTCCTTGCTGAGTAGGAGGTTCCTTTTGTTGGACAGCCAGTGGCTGGTAACTGGGCCAATATGGCTGCCCAGTGGCAGGAATCAAGACTGAAAGAAAGATGGAGGATGACGAGGGGATGGGTCAGGATCTGATCTAGAGCCAGCCCTGCCATGTGCTAAAGGGAGGTGGTAGATTTCAGCCCTGAGGGAGGGGAAGGGAAGGGGCAGGTCTAACTCCTTAGGGGGATCAAGCAGTCACGGACGGGATGGGGTGAGGGGAGCAGGAATTCTCATCCAAAGACAGCTTTCAAACATTCCACATTGAGGCAGTCATTTAGTCATCCAGTGATCAGCTCTTGCACATTTCTGAAAACTCTGGGCTATGTTTCAGAATGCATGCTCTATTCCTATGGCCAGTCCTGGAAAGGTGTTTCCCCATGTGTGGAGTGGGAAGAGATTGTGTACTCTAGAAATGCAGCCCCAGGGCTATAGGGATGAGGAGCAGCGGTGGGAGAGCTGTCTGTGGGGAGAATTGTTGGCCCTCTTTGCAAAGAGCCAAGGCCTGCTTCCTGATCTTCTTCAACAGGGTTCCCAGGAATATATTTTGAAGACCACGGCCTCAAGAGAAGGATTGCACCAGACACATAGGAAGGATACAGGGAGCCCTAGGTGGGAGGATGCCCCTTTCCCAACATCACCACAAACCTCTGGAAGCCCATCGGATAAATGTTGTCTTGCCGCTTCTGGGCTGATCTGGTGGGGCTGGGCAGAACCCTCCAGCGGCAGCGGTGGTGGTGCTGCCTTCTGATTGCAGCCGGTGTGCCAGCAGAACCAGATTCCTCTTGTGTGCTGGGTCAGCCCTGCCCGGCTGGACCAGAGATGTTCTTTCAGCAGGAGGGATGGGGGCTAGTGTTCCATGTCTGTAGACAGTAGCCGCCCTCCCCCCATGCAAATGTGCCTGGATCTCTGCCGACCCTGAAGCTGGCAACTGTACAAGCTTCAGGCTTGGCATGGCATGCACATATTGATGCCCATACACTTGGGCCATGGGGCCCACAGTGGGATGGTTGGGGGCCAGCGGCCCAAAAAAGGATCCAGGGAGATGGTAGGGGGATGCCGCCGGTGAGCCAGGCCACTGGCGCTCCCGTTGCGGCTTCCCCAGATCTCCCTCTGCTGGATTGCTGTGGTCCCTATTGTCCCTCCCTTTGATGGACTGAAGGGAGAGGTCAGAGACTGATGACCACATGGAGGTGGAGCCAATGGTCGCAGTCGGGGTGTTAAGGAAGCTGCTGGGCGAACCTCCTCCTCCCCCTACTGAGCTTGCAGTCGTAAAGGCTGAGCCAGCAGACGGCCTCTTGTCAGTCGACTCATCTGTAAGAAAAAGGAAGGGGGCGCCCTGATTTCCATAATCAGTTGGGAAGGATTGCCCTTGGCAGGCTTAACCTTTTAGTTGGGTTTGACCATGGAAGTCTTCAATGCATCCCTCTCCTCAGAGCAGGCGGGCTGCCCTACAACCACCTAGCCGTTGGTCCTGTGGGGCTTCCTGCTGTTCTCTTCTCCCCCAGAACCACATTGCTTCTGATTCCACTGATTGCTTCCCATCCCCTGAGAATCACTTTCCCATCCAATCTTGCCTCCTCATCCCATCAAGAGAATAGACCCTCCCACCGGCTGTGGCCAGCCAAGACGGAGGATGTCTGTCCAGCTGCCATGGACTACTGGTACTACTACCATGACTATCAATATTGATATATGGCTTCTCACCCAATTTTCCAAAGCGGTTTACATAGAGAAATAAAAATAAATGCAATGGCTCTCTGTCCCCAAATGGCAGTCCCAGTCTAAAAAGAAACATAAGATAGACGCCAGTAACAGCCACTGGAGGGATGCTGTGCTGCGGTTGGATAGGGCCAGTTGCTCTCCCCCGCTCAGTAAAGAGAATCACCACTTTAAAAAGGTGCCTCTTTGCTCAGTGAGCAGGGCACTCCACTCCTCTTTCTTGCTTGAGTTCATTCTTACCTGGAATCATCAAAGGCCTGTTACAAAGTGGCCCAGGCAAGATACAGTTCTCTGCCCCAAGGAAATTACAGTCTCAATGTTGCCAGTAGGGGTGACCATGCACAACAGGGAGGGAAGGGGAGGCAAAGGTCACTGAGCGGTACGGTGCATAGCGGCTAGGCCTTTAGAGGTAAGAATGAGCTAAATAAAAATGGTAAGGAAAGGAATAACCTCTTTGGACAGAAGGTAGAAAAAGCTGGGAATGGATGGTGTGGTAGAAAGTAGGATAGAGGAAAGCAAGGAAAATGTGACCCCAATAGGACCCCATTGGAGACATGGGGCACAAAATGAGGACTCTACTGAGTCCTCCTGGATGGCACCATTTCCTACCTGCCATGATGACAGTCAAGGTCCTAACAAGACAACTAGACAACAAGAATACCAGATGATCTCTCCAGTGAGAGGATTCTGGTGTCCATACTCCTTAACCGCTGGAGAGTCCCAACGATGTGTAATTGTTTATTGCGGTCCCTACGGCAACCTGCAGCTGGTGCGGTAGGGGCCAGAAGAACGTCGGAAGCGGAATGTGATGATGCAAGATGATGTCATGGCGGAAAGCAGAGGAGCAGACCAGGGACCACCATGAAGACCTGTGATGGAGTGAAGGAAAGCTCAGCTCCCCCAGCCTTGTACCTCAATGGCCATGGCCCTAAAGGTAGTGAAATGTGCCGCTTTAGCCCTGAGCAGGAGGTTCTGCTGCAGAAGCTTTTCTCCTGTGCTTATGACACAGTGCAGAGAATGTTTAGGGCAGACGGGATGCAGACCCCCAAATGCTGGAGAAGTGAGAGGTGGGGTCACTTCTGTGAATGGTTTGGGTCTGCCGTGTTATGTCAGTTTGGTCAGAAATTCCAAAGATTGTTAATAGTACTGTACAGCAACCATTGGTTGTTAAAGAAGTACGTATTCTATTAGGTTATATCCCTCTTTATATTGTTTAACTGCTAGATTTGTAATTTCGCTGATGTTAGGATTAAATCTCATGTTAACATTTCTCATTCTATAATTATACACACATATATACACAAATATATACAATTACCAATTGTATCTTGCATAGAGGAGGCTCTTATGATGGATATGTTCTTGTTTGTAATCATGTATTCTCTCAGAGATGTAACTTTTCCTCTTTTCACTTATATTACTAACAAATGCATAATACAATCTTATTAAAAGAAAATATCCCTCCAACATAGAATTCATCTTTGTCTGAAGAATTATGGATGTTTCGAGCTTGAAGAATTTCCAAAAGTATTGTTAGACAACATTAGAGGGATAAGTTTACTCCTGCTTTGCAAACGTGCATGACGGATATGTGTTCCTTTGCATTGTTGTGACAAGGTTGTTATGTTCGTTTTCATTTCTATATCTGCTCATACAAACATTTTGCAGCAGTTTTTTGCAAAGTTGTAAAGCAGAGGAATTATTTACAATGTGGTCCAATGCTAAAAAATTCTGTGGATTCTGAAGTGCTATATCCTTAGAAGAAGCCCCCCCTCCCCTCTTGTTTGGGTGTATATATCATTTCAGTTATGAATAATTCGGGAGTGGGGGTTGTATGTGTATTTGTTCTTTCTTTCTTTAATTCCTTTGATTATAGTATGAATTTGGCGGTGTGCCTCTGAGCCCACTTGAGCGAGCTAGCTGGAGCTTTGGGAGTGAGTCAGAATGCCCGCCTGCAACTGCCGGTTATTCCATGTGATTGCGGCTGGATTGGGGCCGCTGGCTATGACGATAAGCATATACTGGCGAGATGGGCCAGTAAGCCGAGCTTAACAACTTCATAAACCCAAAATAAGCATGTTTAATAACAAAAGCTAACCTCTTAAAAACATCTACTGGTTCAAAAGGACGGCAAGAGGGCAAAACCAGAACAGTATGAAACCTGGGCGGCGCTTTCCAGATTAAACCCTATCACAGTGTCACTATGGATTTGCTAACTGTGCTTCCGTACTCCCTGTGTTGTGACAATGCATTCCCTGCGCTGACTGCAAGGTGCCGTTCACATTTCTGATGCTTTATTTTGGATTTTATCTTTGCATTATTGTGCTACAACGTTGCCCGTCTGTGGCAGAAAAACAGCTGTATTCTCCCCGTTGTAGGAGTTTGAGATTCTGGGGATAGTTTTCAATAGGATCCTGCCAAGTTGAGGCATTTTAACCCTGTTGTAGCGTGTAATCTGGAGAGTGCTCTGGTTCAGGGCAAAGCTTCACAGAAGAGGAGAGGCTTCACAGCCTGGACCTCCCCAGGCAGGACATTCCAAAGGAATGGTGATGCCATGGCCAAAGACCTGCCTTTGCCTTCTCTGGGTTCTGCTTAGCTTTCTAGTGGGGAGAGGATGGGGTAATAGAGGTTGGGATTTCAGCTTATTATTTTGAGCAAACTACACCATCTGGGGAGCCAAGGTTGAGAGCCCCTGAATTAAAGAAATATCAGGGCCATGACTCCCATGAGAGTACTGCAGAAACTGTGTGTGGTTGGCAGAAGATTTTGGGGAGTGGCATTAAAAAGTTAAATGGAGTTCATAAAGATTAGCAAGCCAGAGGTTGCTGGGTTGTATCCCCGCTGGTCTGTTTCCCAGACGATGGGAAACACCTATATCGGGCAGAAGCAATATAGGAAGATGCTGAAAGGCATCATCTCCTACTGTGCAGGAGGAGGCAATGGTCAACCCCTCCTGTATTCTCCCAAAGACAACCACAGGGCTCTGTAGGCACCAGGAGTCGACACCGACTCGACGGCACACTTTACCTTTCGAGCGAGTGGGCAGAGAAATACAGGCTAGCGAACTGTAATGTGTGCTGTACCTAGGGCTGCCTTTGAAGATGGTCAGAAAACTTGGATTGGCTTAGAATACAGCAGCCAGACTTCCAACCAGAGAGACATTGTTCGGATCTGCCCAGAGTCACTCAGCTAGTTTTATAGCTGAATGGGGATTTGAACTTGGGTCTCCCCGGTCCTAGTCCAGCACTCTAACCACTACACCAAGCAGATGCAGACAAACCACTCTGCAGAGAAATGCTAAGGAATTCTCCCCATTGTCTCCTTCCTTGGGACCTTGAAATCAGGAGAGAATTTCACTGCACTCTTAGCAAATTCACTAGTTAGGACACATCAGAGCTGCAAGGAGAAGTTTGACAGTTAGGCTCTGTTTTAAATGCTTGCATGTTTAATGTTTGTTGTGTGTTTCGTAGTCCTGGAAGTGCCTTTGAACAATGATTATTTCAAAGGGGGCCAGCTCTTAATGCTTTAATGCTAAAAAAAAAAAAAAGGTTCTCTCCCTGGCAGCATCTCCAAGATAGGGCTGAGAGAGATTCCTGCCTGCAAGCTTAGAGAAGCCGTTGCCAGTCTGGGTGTCTGGGTAGACCATACTGAACTAGATGGACCAAGAGACTGAGTCAATCTATGGCAGCTTCCTATGTTCCTATGTAACATCTGGGGACCCAGGTTTCAGATCCCTGTCTAACCCATCCTTTTCCCCCAAGGAAGTCTCACATCCTCATTCTCCCTTCAGCACTGTGGAGAACAAGGAAGGATGAACTGCTGACCGTGCAATGTGCCAATTAGCGGTTGTGCCAATCAGGATATTCAGTGTTCCCTAAGGAGGCAGCGGGGCAGGGAATACCTCTGGGAGAGTCAGGGTGCACCGGAGAACACTCTATCCCGCCACCACCGCCACTGCCATCACCGCCACTGGACACTTCTGCCTCCTGAGCCTCTTCACTTGTTTCCTCTGCCATGACCCGCCCCCGGGACAACATCCTGTCCGTTCACCTTAAAGATGGAAACATGTGGCTTGATCTATTGTTCTATAGCTAAGATTTTTGTAAACCGCTTTGGGAGGTTCACCTGGAACCAGTGTATAAATGCAATAAAATAAAACAGAACGAAATAAAATAAAACCAGTTTGGTGACAAGGCACTTTAAGGAATGCTGCCCCCTCCCCCCATATGAGGCTCCTTGCCCATGACGCTCCTCAGAGGAGACCCTTTGACATGCTCCTTTGCTTTCTGAGATTCGCTTGAGAGGGCCACGTGAGACAGCACCACTTTCTCTGCGACAGCACCCACCGTATAGAACTCCCTGCCACAGGATGCAAGCTTAGTTCACTCTGAGCATTAGGTTTGGGAAATGGTGTCTGTTTCCACAGCTGTTGCTGGGGGTAATGTAAGTGTGGTAAGTGCAAGGTAAGTGTGGGCGCCTTCCACCAGATTCCAAACCTCTCCCTCTCCCTCTCCCAATCTTCCTCTCCACACACCCCACCTCCACACCAATCTTTTTACCCCACTGGCCCAAACCCTCTCCTGGCTTATTGGTACAAATGTCCCCTCAGGCCCCAATCCATTGGCATCTCTGGAGGGAATTTCTCTCCTGAGCCGGGGTCTCTGGCATGGCATGGATTCAGGAAGGACACATCCATTGGACAGCTCCGCGGGCAAAAGCTTCAGGACCTTGGCTAGCCCCAAACATGGTCCTAGAAGAGCTGGTTATAGCAACATAAGGGGAGGCTTCTGGGTGCTGCCCAGGTAGAGTGGATTGGCCCCTCTCCTCCCCTGGGGATGGCTCAGTTGCTTAAAGGGACCTTACTCAGTTTTCTCAGGTCTAGTTCTGGTGGGGCTGGGGACCTCGAATGGGGCTGACTAATCCTCTGGGGAATCGCCTGTGTCAGAGAGTGAAGGAAGGGCTGTATCCTTGGGTCTTGGTGGGGGCTTATGGCTCTGGTTGTCCTGCTGTGGGAGTCCTGGCAGAGCCTGGTCACCGGAGGTCTTGGTTGTAGGGACCTCCCAGCCTGGCTCATCATCCCCTGAACTCTCCACCTCTTCCCCCAATGGGGGGAGAACCCACCATCCAGGTCATGACAATTTCTCTCTCTCTCTCTTTTGTAAAACAGATTGGATTGGTTTTCAGAATGCAAAGAGTAAAAAGTAAGGAAAAAGAAAATAAGAATAGTATAAAATCAAAAGAATAGGCTCCATCTCCAAACTTACTATATCCACTAATAAGAACAATTTTGCAAACTTATTTTGCAAACTTATTATCCACGAATAAAATACCATCTTATCATCATAGTGATCTGATCCAACCAAATGTCCTTTCTAAGTAAAGTCCAAAGGAAAAGGTATGATAACTGAAAAGTGGCAACCCTGTCAATTCTGGGCATCAAATTTAACCTGAATCTCTCTGGCTTCTATATCGTGTGGGTGTCCAGCATATTATCTACCAAAAAGTATTGAATGATTGCTTCAAGGCAAACTGGGGGCGGGGGGGAGGGGGAGATAAAGGAAAGCAGTGGAGTAAAGTAATCTGTAATTAAATACAGTTTTTCTCTGGTCAATTGAATTTAAGAATAAGAAAAAGACTACCACAAATGTATCAAGAACTTTGTTTAGAAGCCAATCCAATTAGTTGGCTAGTTAATCACTGATGGCCTCATCCATAGGGATGAGTGCTAACTGGTGCTAACCAATGAAACCTATTGTGGACTGAAAAAGTGAGCTCCATCCAGAGGCCTGGACCCCGGCAGCTGAAGAGAAGCGTGGCTTGTCCCCAGCCCCCAGCCCCCAAAAGACACAGAGACATAGTTTGGGTGAAAAGGGACACAACTTTATTAACTAATAACAACCAAGCATGGCGGACTGGATCCAAGGGGATTAATCAGCCCCCAAAACAACAGTGCGGGCCTAAGAAGGCCGGGTTAGGGCTCCTTGCCCTTCCCTGCACCTTTGAGGGCGACACACCCTGGCTCAGGAAACAGGCAGGTAAAAGCTGCCCAATTCCTTCAAGGCCAACCCTTTAAGAAAGAGGGTCTGTATACTTCTAGAGCTTCATCCACCCTGGACCGCTCAGCCCAAGGGTTGGTGAAGCCCTGAAGCTGGTTTCATGGCAAACTCTTCCCCCCTGGGCCGCACAAACCGCAAGGGAGCGATTGCCAACCCACCTCTGAAATATCCAAGGGTGCTCACCCATGTTCCATCCCTCAAACTCCACCCAGCCCGCACTGCTCCTGCCAGTGTGACCAGCCTAATTCTAACTCAAACCCCAAACGCAGAACGGAGTAGGCGGAAAAACCCCCAACAGTGGCCAATGCGTTGAGAGCCAAAAATTCCTACTCGGCCCCCGAAGGGCGACCAGTCACTAGACCCGCTCTGCTCCAGGGAAGGGAGGGAGGGGGATGCTCAGCCCAAACGGAAGAGCTGGGGCGGGGAAATAATAATAATAAGAGAGAGACCAGCCCGCCTGCCCAAATCGTTTCCCCCCAAGTGAATCACAATGACATCAGGCCCAGGGAACCTAGCTCAATCATCCCAAATGGCCGGGAGCAACTGGCTCCATAACATGCCCCTCCTACCCAACCAAGAAACTGAAGCATGCTTTCCAAAACCCAAATGGGTGCTCCAATGTTATGAGCTGGCTCTCTTGAAGGCCCCCAAGACCCACGAATGGCCGCAAACCAGGACCTGAACAGGAGCCGCTGCTCTGCCAGCACCTGCCAAGAAAACAAAAGGTCAGAGCGGGCACCGCCAACTTCCATTCAGCGCACGTAGCGCCGCACCACCGAGGACTTCCATCACCCTATCCTTTGAACGACATGCGAGCAGCCATGGTGGCAACCCCAGTCCGAAAGGAGAACAGTGTAAGTTCCTCCAAGGGAACCCCGGCCAAGGTCAAGGCCCTTTGTATGACTGCCAGGAACTGATACTGGGTGAGGGGTGTCTTGTCCTTGTGCACAAAAAGGCAGCCCTCTGGAAAGGGCCCAGGTTATGCCGTAAGGCAGCCACCGGACAAATCGAAGGGTCGCTGGTGGCCGCCAGACGAACAACACAGCCGGGAGCAGATGGTCACCCAAGGGCAGCCGCATAGCACCATAAGGGGCGTGCTGGGGGAAAGGCAAAATTCCCATGGGGTAAAACCTAGAGGTCCCCCCTGCACCTGAGATTGCTGTCGGCAAAGTTACAGAGCCGCCCCCTACAGGGGCCAAAGCCGGCCTGTTACCCAGCCACACCTGCTCTGCCGCCCCTTGGAGCCCTGCAGTGATCACCGGAAAACCCAACGGAGGACCCACGCCCCAAGGCTGTGTGTAAGGTGCCCAAAATGGGGCTGGTCCCCATCCACCCATGGCAGGCATCGGCCAGGGTCCAGAGGGCAACTGACTGGTGCCACCGGGCGGTGTCGGTGCAATAGACTCACCCGGGGGAGGAGGCAAAGATGGATCCACACGGGGTTGATCCAATGGCAGCGGGGATTCCGGAACCGCAGGAGAAGCCATCTCAGGAATGGGAACGCCAGGCACTGGCAATACAGGATCAGCCGGCTCTGCAGGCAGCAGTGGGCTGGGCGGGCCCTCGCCCTTTTCAAGAGCTCCTAACCTGTCAGAGAGAGATTTTCATAACTGTGTTCTAGCAGCACCACGTGTGCGTCAGCGTTCTTCGGCGCTCCAGACGGGCCAGCACCCTTGCTTCCAACAGAAAGGAAGCCTTGGCCTTCTCCAGAGCTTCCATTCTGTTGTTCAGGCCCCTAATTAGAACCATCTCCTCATCATCCTCATCAGAGGAAGAAGGTGGAGGTACAGGCCGCTTGGGCTGCCTGATAGGCTGACCACCAGTTTTCTCCTTGGCTTTCCTAGGCATGTGGGCAAATTGCAGGGGCCCAGAATAACCAACCCCCCAATGCCATCAAAAACAACCCAGAATACTCAATGGGCAAAAGAACATGATAGGCGTGGAGAGAAGAGCGCCCAGAGAGCCACTCACTGCCCTCCTGAGAGACCCCCACTCCGAACCCCCAAAGAAGCCAACTGAAGAGAAGAGGGACACGAAAAATGCCAGTAACCCCAAGGCCAACCAACACCCCCACCCAACGGCAGGGAGCGGCAGGTTCCCAAATAAGTGCCACCAATCGGAGCAGCCACCAGTCCCGCCCAGCTAGGCCACCCAATACGCCCCAGGCCAGGAAGGACCAACCCGGACAAACCAAGGGCCCCAAGCCCCGAAGATGCCGCCGAACGGCGCCGCCGCGGGGCCGATGCCGCCGCACTCCAGCCGCAGGCCGATGCCCCGCAGGCCGCTAAAACGGCCGCCGATGAAAGAGCTCCTTCCTCCACGGATGCTCGGCCCGAACTGTAGAGCGGGGGCGGGGAAAACCCAACAAGGGCCCAAGCCCCACCCCCAAAACGGAATGGGCCAATCAGGTGTCTTTCGCATCTCATGCAGAGTGTGGCTGGGACAAGCTCCCTCCCCTCCTCACAAGGCAAAGGGGAGGGGCATTCCGTGTGGCTTGCTTCTCTTTCTTGGGGGCAGCTTGTCTGGCTCTTCGCAAAAGGACCTAAGCAAAATACAAAAGAAAGACATACTCTTGTCATCGAAGATGCAGAACTCTAGCCTTAACCTCTATACCAGAACCCTCAACCCAATCTGTACTAATGTTAAAACAACATCATTAAAAAATTATCAACACCAGAAGATAACACGTAAAATGTTAAGATTTACTGATTTTAAAAATGAAGTTATATAAACTTGCGATCATATGGGAGCGGGGAAGTTGTAATATACTGTGAGTAAGCTGAATTCTTTTCATTCGTTGCAAACATAAAATAGACTCAAGAAACATGAGAGGTTGAAGAAAGTGAACTGGGAAGCCCTGAGATCATGAAAAGCGCTTTTAATAGAGGGAACTACAGCCACGACTTTTCTCCCCGCTGTTTAAAAGGTGCTGCGATCAAGGATGGAATCCAGGAATGTTGGAGCCTTCCTTGGACCCTTCAAGGGTCGACTGAAGGAGGTAGTGAAAGGACGGCCCCTTTTAGGAAGGGGTTTAATTGCCCTTCCTGCCCCCTGCCAGCAGCAATCAGGGAAAGAAGAGCACCGATCATTGCCCGTGAAGGAGAAGACCGGCCATCTCCAGTCCTGCTGCTTAGGAGGACACCCAGCGAGAGACGAGACTTGCCTCTCAGTGGCGCCAGGGGTAGCCAGACTGAAGGGAGATGTTCATTTCCTCCTCCCGCTCCACGAATTACTGCTTCCGGCCGGCTGATGTCCACTGAGCCGCCTCCTCCCTCGCTCTTTGTGCCTGCCGCCGCATCAGCTCCCGGACGGGCCGTTGCTCCTCCGTAATGGGCCGGGAGACTTCCAGGTGGGCCGGGGGCGTCCTCCAAGGGATGAACGTGTCCCCCTTAAACTCCTGCTCTGCTCTCGTGCTCTGGGGACCAGGTGGAAGGACCGGATGCTCCGTGGAGGCTTGGTGGGCAGGGAGGACGGGTCGGTGGGTTGGTGTGGGACCCCAAGGCTGTGGCTGTGGTTGAGGGGCCGGCGGGGGCTGGCCAAATGTCCTCCCAGCAAGACACTGCATTCGCAAAGTATTTGCCTGCGCAAGGGAGGAGGGCCGGAGCATGAAGGGACGGGATCCTGGCGGCCTCCACACTGGCATTGATTGTGGGTGGGCCAGGGAGCTAGGGGGGAGGTTGGCCATCGGCATGGCTGCTGGCCTGGCCATGGAGCTGGGCGGTGCCTTCCCCGCTGGTCTGCTTGGCAGGGCTGCCAAAGGCTTTGGTGGAGGCTCGGCTATGCTTCCCGACGGTGGCCTTCCCATGGACATCGCTGGTGTCTTTTGGGGCATGCTCTGCCCAGGATGTCCCTCTGCACTCTTGGATTTTGCCGGGGCCCCCAGGGCATGGAACACCTGCACAGAGTCCCGCATCATTCTGGCCAGGCTGCTCCTCGGAGTCGGGGGCACCGTCTGGGCGGATCCACTGGACTCTGCCCCCACTTTCTGCCTCTTGGTGTCCCCAGCTTCGGCTTCAGGTGGTAGCAGCCGTGCTTTCCCCCTTCCTGGCAGGACCTGAGGCATTTTCAGCAGCTTCTGGCCTGGCATTCTACCTGCTGGTTTGGTGGGCAGATGGGGTTGGACGGCCAGCTCCAGATGGCAAGTGGGGATCTTCTGCATGGTTCTCCCTTCCTTCTGGTCCAGGGGTGCTTTGGCCGTCTCTCCTGATCTCCCCTCAGCCTTTGGGCTTCCCCGTGGCACCTTCGGTGCTGGGACGCTCTCTGCCCCTGCTGCCCTTGCCCTCTTTCCATTGTTCTCTGCAGGGAGTTTCCTGCCCACCAACTCCCCATATGAGCGGTCCTTGGCCTTTTTGGGCGCCAAGCAGATGGGGGGCAAAAAGTCAAGAGCTACTGCCTTGGCTTGGCACATTGGGTGTCCTTCTCTCCTGGGGCTACCAGGTGGGAAGCCGTTCCCTTGGCGAGCACTTTGGTTTTCTCTGGTGGAGGAGGCGGGAAGAGGAATTCCGGAAGCAACTGCTGCTTGGGAACAAGGAGCTTCTTCCGATCTGGAGGGCCCTTAGGGCGCAGCTGAATCTCCCCAGTGGGCGGGGCTGTTCCTCCCTTGGCCATTCCTCGACCCTGCAGCTGGGGAGGAGATGGTGGGTGGCGCTCCTGGGTCCCTGCTAGAAAGGAAGAGGAGAAGTCAGTTTTTTGGGAAATGACGGAGCAAGTCTGTAACTTCCAGGCAAGTTCTAATCATGAAAACATTTCAATGGAGAAGAGTTGCAAAGGAATGGGGTCCCAAAGGCCGGATCTGGGCTCATTCTTTGTGGGCAGCTTTTCCCCATCCCAAGGCACAGATGCTGAGGGAGTGGCATTCCCCCCAACCCACATCAGACCTCCACTGTTCAACTCTCTTAGCACAAGGTTCTCGAAGGGCTGCTGGGGTCAGTCACGGGGATGTCATTCCCCCACAATGGTGCACACCCACCTCTGTATGGTCCCAACTCTGGGATCTTCATTCTTGGGGCAGCACTGGTGCGGAAGCCTTCTGCTTTCTTAGTTGCAGTCTCCTTGATTTGGATGGCTAGTGGCTGCTCAGTGGCAGGAATCAAGACTGAAAGAGAAGGAGGGAGGACAACCAGGGGATGGGTCAGGATCAGATCCAGAGCCAGCCCTGCCGTGTCGTAAGGGGAGGTGGTGGATTTCAGTCCTTCATGCCATTTGCACATTTCCCAAAACCCTGGGCTATGTTTCAAAATACATGCTCTATTCCTATGGCCAGGCCTGGAAAGGTGTCCCCCCTGTGTGGAGTGGGAGCAGATGGCGTACTCTAGAAATGCAGCGCCATGGCTAAAGGGATGAGGGGCCGTGGTGGGAGAGCTGTCTATGGGGAGAATTGTTGGCCCTCTTGGCAAAGAGCCGAGGAATGCTTCTTGATCTTCTTCCTCCCTGGAGAAGATCAGGGCTCCGAAGAATATATTTCGAATACCATGGCCTCAGGAGAAGGATTGCTCCAGACACATGGGAAGGACACAGGGAGCCCTAGGCGGCAGGACGCCCCTTTCCCAGCATCAGCACAAACCTCTGGATGCACATCGAATGTCCGTCGGCTTGCCGCTCCTGGGCTGATCCGGTGGGGCTGGCCGGAACCCCCCAGCGGCAGCGGTGGTGGTGCTGCCTTCTGATTGCAGCCGGTGGGCCAGCAGGACCAGATTCATCTTGCGCGCCGGGTCCGCCCTGGCCGGCTGGGCCAGAGATGTTCTTGCAGCAGGAGGGATGGGGGCAAGCTGGGCCAGAGATGTTGTCTCCGCAGGAGGGATGGGGCCCAGCGTGGCATGTCTGTAGCCAGGAGCCTCCCTCACCCTATGCAAGAGTGGTGGGAAATCTTCCGGCTCTGGAGGTCGCAGCTGGCCAATGGATGGATGGCCAAACAATTGGGCCATGGGGTCCGCAGTGGGACGGCTGGGGGCCAGCGGCCCAAAGAAGGGTCCGGGGAGATGGTAGGGGGATGCCGCCGGCGAGCCAGGCCACTGGTGCTCCCGCTGCGGCTTCTGCAGATCTCCCTCTGCTGGGTGGCTGTGGTCCCTGCTGTCCCTCCCTTCGATGGATTGAAGGGAGAGGTCAGAGACAGAGGACCACATGGAGGTGGAACCAATGGTCGCCGTCGGTGTCTCGAGGAAGCTGCTGGGCGAACCGCCTCCTTCCCCGGCCGAGCTCGCGCTCGTACAGGCAGAGCCAGCAGACGGCCTCTTTTCAGTCGACTCATCTGTAAGAAAAAGGAAGGGGGCACCTTGATTTCTGTCATTCCTACAACAGCCCTGCAAAGGAGGCCCAACTGATGCCTTGCTGATGGGAAGGGAAGAGGCAACTACCCAATTGTCCCGAGGCCTCCCTCTGAACCCATGGCTTCAGTCACTTGGAAGGAGGCGCCCACCTCCCTGCTGGGACGCTCGGAGTATTGTCCCACTCTTCAGGTGAGGAAGCCCAACAACCCTGATGTGGAGAACTAGCGGCACTCATGCCCCGCTCCGCCTCTTAGTCCTGGAGGACTTCCAGAGGGGCTCCTGCATCTCATTGAGTTTGAGCAGGCCAGATTAGGTGGATGATGTGCATGCAGCTGCCACAGTCAGGGCACTTGTCTCTCCCCTGCTATGGTCTGCAACAGCAAAGAGTCGCTCTCCAAGGTTCTGGGGTTCCCCCAACTGCTCAACACTGGCCCTCCTGTCGATGTAGGCCTACAGCTGCCATCATCCCTGGCTGTTGGCCGCTGTGGCTGGCTGGGGATTATGGGAGTTGTAGTCCAAAAAGAGCTGGGGAGCCAAAGCTGAGCAGGCCTGCTTTAACCAAAGATGCTAAGAACTTTGTCTGGGACCTGGGGGATGCAGAGCATGGAGAAATCTGCTCCCCTCTGAGCACTCTTGGTTCCAGGAGGCCAGAGAATGTTGTGGTTCGAATCGGATTCCAGAGTGAGAGGCAGTTGGCCTGAGCTGAAGGGGCAGCCCTGGGAGGAAAGAGGCCCTCCCAGGGGAACCGGGGAGGAAATTAAGCAGAACCAGTGAAAGAACCCCTTTACACCCATTCTGCCCATGGAAAGCCTCTCCCAAGCAGGAGTCGATTCTTTTGGATACTCAGCACAGTCCTGGACACTCGTTCAAACACACCCCTATTACATTCCCCTTCATTAGGATTCTGATTAGGACTGACAAGAAACGTAATTCATTCACAAATGACTCTGAATAATTTTCATCTTCCTTTTTCAACCCTGATGTCATTTCTGTCCTGCATGAATTATTGCATCATGAATTCTCCCACCCCACCTTTCTGATTCTAGTTCTAGGTCCACTTTCTCCATTAAGCCTTTGAGATTCACCCCTTCTGTGCCCTTCATATGTCACATAAGCACCATGGCAGATGTTTTCCTGTGGGGCCATTTCAAGAAGCTCTTTGAAAAGCCTGCAGTCACTCAAGCAGGGACTGACTTTGTGGGTCTTTTCAGCAGAAAGAGCCCCCTCCCTGTTAGAGTTAGAGGGCACTCCTCTTTCTGAATGGAAATGGAGTACTTCAAACAGGCCTTGCTGTAGCCTCCCTCTCAATGACCATTGCCTCCCTCGAACAGGGATTCCCAGATGTTGTTGACCACAATGCCCAGAATCCCTAGCCGAAAGCCATTGCAGCTGGGGATGCTGGGAGTTGCAGTGAACAACACCTGGGCATCCCTGTTTGAGGAAACACTGCCCCCTACCGCCTCTGTTATGCATGGTCACCCCTACTGGCAAAATTTAGATTGTTGACTTCCTTGTCTCGTGCCTGTAAGACTTTGGAAGGGGCCATCGATGTTTCCAGATAAGAATGAACTATATTAAAAGGCTGGGGAAAGGGGATAACCTCTTTGGACAGAAGGTAGAACAAACTGGAAAGGGAAGGTGTGGTATAAAGTCAGATAAAGGAAAGCAAGGGAAATGTGACCCAAGAGCAGACACAGGGCACAATCCATCCAAATGAGTTGCCACCGAGTCCCTCCTTTATTCTACCAAGAAAACCACATGGCTTTGTGGTCTCCAGGAATCGACACCAACTCACAACCTTCCCTTTCTTTTTCCTCCTGGATGGCACCATTTCCTACCTGCCATGATGACTGTCAACGTCTAAAGAAGTCCACTGGACAACTAAAACAACGACGACGACAAGAAGCTGATCTCTCCGGTGAGAGCAGACCAGGCAAGCTCTCCAGTGAGAGGAGCCTGCTGTCCGTACTCGTCCTTAACCGCTGGAAAGTCGGTTAGGGAGTGGGCAACTGAAGCGCGATGATGCGTCATTGTTTATCGCGGTCCCTATGGCAACCTGCAGCTGGTGGGGTGGGGGCCAGAAGAATGTCGGAAGCGGGTCGTGATGATGCAAGATGATGTCATGGCCATCTTCACACAGGCTCTCTACCGATATCAAACCATCGATCAAACCATCCATCTTCTTCACTTAGACGTTCAGAAGGGGAGACCAGACCCAAGTTCCGGAGAGTCCATTTAAGTCTATTTGGCCACTGGAAGTCTCTTTGGGGGTTGAATGGAAGTCCAGTCTTGCTCTCAGGTTTCCTCTTTGGCATCAATCAATCAATCGATGATATTTGTGCCTCATCCCTCCAGTACACTTCTGCTTGGGGTGGCTCAGGTTAATAAAATAGATATAATCTAAAGTAAAAGATTAATAACATTGAAGAAGTGAAAAGACCAAGCTAAAACCACATTTAAAATGACAGATTTTTAAAGTTTCACATTAAAGGTTATTAATAAACAGCTAAAAACTAAGAACTAAAAAATTAAAGGACCTACCAGACTATAAGCAGCAGATAAGACATTAAAACGCATCTTTAAAAAGATATGTTTTGTGGTGGGTTTTTTTAAAACACTGAGGGAGTGAGCATGGCAAAGCTCTTCCAGGGGGGCATTCCAAACCGAGGGGCCACAACTGAGAAGACCCTGTCTTTAGTCCCCACCAAGTGGATCTCTGTTAGTGGTGGGGCCATGAATAGGGGCTGACAGGATAAGCAGAGGGTCCTGACTAGTTCACATGGGTGAATGCGGTTCGACTGGTATCCCGGCCCCAAGGTGTCTAGGGCTTTAAATGCGCACCTTGAATCTAGCCTGCAAGCAGGCTGTTAACCAGTGAGCTGGCATTCCAGGAGGGCATTCCAAACCAAGAGGCCACAACCAAGAAGACAAGTGAGAAGACCGAGAAGACCCTGTCTCTAGTCCCCACCAACTGGACTGCTGTTAGGTGGGTCAAACACTCATGAAGCCACTTGCGCCCAAGAGATTCTACAGGTAGATCTAACTGTATAATGATGTTGTCATCCACCCCAAATGACCCCAATCTGATAGGGACATCGGAAGCTGTCTTGTACTGAGTCAGACCACTGATCCATCTCATTCAGTATCATCTACGCTGACTGGCAGCATCTTTCTAAGGTTCCAAATGCTGGTGAGTGAATCTGGAGAGGTGCATCCATCTGACCCATTTTTCACTTCCCATCTGACCACTCCCCTCTTCTCCTACCTAGCTTTTGGAGTTCACACAACCCTGGTTCGGGAGTGCACCTGGCTCTCTTACCTTTGCTGGGTACTCCACCTACACAGGTGGGGATCATGTGACCTAGCTTACTCTCTCAAACTGAAGTAGTTGACTGCTGTAGTCACTTTAGCCAGAAAATACCCTACTTCTGTCTGCGCTGCTTCCTTTGTTGATTCCCTTCTGATCTTGGCAGTGTGGAACTGAAGGACTGTACCACTTAGGGTTAACAAATCCGGGTGCCCTTCTTTGCAAATTATGCAAATTAGGTGACAACTAATTCGCACTTACTTTATTTATTTATTTATTTATTTATTTATTTATTTATTTATGTGACAGATTTGTTTACCCTCCTTCTCTGCCCTCTCATGTGATTGGATCCAGAGTAAAATCCGGGCAATCTGGGCAGCACATTTGAAATCCACGTAAATCCTGCTGGAATTTAGCAGCCGGGTGGAGGAACCAAAATCCGGGGGTTCTCCTAAATTCCAGGGTGTATAAACACACGGAAGTTCAGTGCGGAAGGGGAAACCATGTGGCTAAATGGATTGTAATTGTAGAGCACAAGAATGAAGAGCTCTTCACCACCTTATTTCCCACCAGAGAGCAGAGAACACAAGTCTTTCTTTGGGATACAGATCAATATTTAGTGACCATGTAATATTCAGCCTCATGAAAGACATGTGCTCCACCAGCCTAACAGCTTTGTGACTATGCATTTACTGTTTTATTAATATAACAGCTTTTATGATGTTTATATTTCTACAATTTTATCGCTTCATCACATAGTATCTGCTACTGCAGTTCTATCACTGCAACAGCATGGAGCCAGTGTGGTGTAGCGGTTAGAGTGCTGGACTAGGAGCAGGGAGACCCGAGTTCAAATCCCCATTCAGCCATGAAACTAGCTGAACCTGTTCTTAAAGCTCTCACCGCCTTTATAGTTCTACACTGTCAATAGCTATACTATTTGCAAGGTTGCTGTTATGCCTCTCATGCCTCCTAAAGGTAAAGTGTGCCCTGGAGACTATTTCAACTCCTGGCGCCCACAGAGCCCTGTGGTTGTCTTTGGTAGAATACAGGAGGGGTCGACCATTGCCTCCTCCCGTGCAGTCTGAGATGGTGCCTTTCAGCATCTCCGTAGATCGCTGCTGTCCGATATAGTACCAGCAGGGATTTGAACCGGCAACCTTCTGCTTGTTAGTCAAGCATTCCCCCCCACCCCCACTGCGCCATTTCTCTAACCATATTCATAAATCGTCTTATACTTTGTACTGGTCTATGACCATAATAAAGATTGATTGATTGATTGATTGATATGTGGAGTCAGGGAACAGTCACTAACAGGGAACAGGAGGTGAAAAATGTCCCTGGGACCATCAGGGAGCCCCCCACCAGCTGAGGAACCGCTCCCCCCCCTCCTGCCTCTCTGGAAAAGAAGATGGGGAGGGGGCCCATCTTTACCTTTTGTCCTGGGGCCCACTCAAACCTTGCTACACCCCTGTGTCGAGTCTGCACATTTATAAGGTTTCCCCACCCACACCCCCTTGTACAACTGCAGTTGGTATTTCAAAAACAATTCATACCTGTGGTCGTTCATTATCAATTTTAACTCATAATAAAAATGTGTGGATAAAGACAGATGGTTTCTGCAGTTCTGCTTACGATATAAGATGAAAACCTTAAGACAGAGTCTAGTTTTTTAATCAGATTTGTTTAATATTTCCCCCCCACTTAATATTTTAATTGTCTTTTTAACCATCTTGTTTTAAATTTGTTTTTGCTGTAAACCGCCTTGGGATTGCTTTAATGAAAGGCGGTATATAAATTTAACAATAAATAAAATAAAAAATAAATAGTTTGTTTTGCGGCAGATATTCTCGGCTGTGGCAAGTCAAAGGTAGGGGGTGCGGAAGAGAAAATGGGGTGAAATCCTGCTCCTGCACAGTTCACTGGCAACTTAGGACTTTTCAGTCACCTAGTGAGTAGTGGAGTCGAGAAACATCCGGCCCAGTCAGACGTTCCAATTATTCATCTAATCCGGGGGTTCTCAACCTTGGCTGAAACTATTCTGGCTGAGGGCGATGGGTATTGTAGTTGAACGACATCTGGGAATGCAAGGCTGGAAACCCTTGATCTGATAGGAACATCGGAAGCTACCACTGGTCCATCTAACTCAGTATCATCTACACCAGGGATTCTCAACGTTGGGTCCCCAGATGTTATTGTACTTCAACTCCCATAATCCCCAACCAAAGGCCACTGGGGCTAAGGATTATGTGAGTTGAAGTCCAATAACATCTGGGGACCCAACGTTGGGAATCCCTGACTCTACACTGAATGGCAGCAGCTTTCCAAGGTTTCAAGGCAGAAAACCTTCCCTGTCCTACCTGGAGATGCTTCCAGGAATGAAACCTGGGACCTTTCTCCAGAAATAGGAACCTAGGAAGCTGAGCTACGGCCCCATCCTGCAGATTAGAAACTAATCCTCTGCTTTTCCCAATTTCACCCCTCCATTACTAATCTCCATCACCCCTCAACCCTCCTTTATTAATTAATCCAGTCATTCCTGTGTGTGTGGTTCAATCTGAAAGACACTTGTGTAGGGGTTTCTAACCTGGTGCCCCAAATGTTGTTGGACTACAACACCCACCACCCCGAGGTGCTGTGGCCAACCAGTGCAGCTAAGGATCTGTAGCACTGAGAGCCCCTGCATTAGGCAATGGGTTTGAACACAGTGTTTAAAAAGGTGTTTTGTTTTACGCTTGGGAATCCTTTCTTCCATCCTTCTCTTATTCATTCATTCATTCATTCTTCATTCATTCATTCGATTTCTACACCGCCCTTCCAAAAATGGCTCTGGGTGGTTTACACAGAGAAATAATAAATAAATAAGATGGATCCTTGACCCCAAAGGGCTCACAATCCAAAAAGAAACACAAGATAGACACCAGCAACTGTCACTGAAGGTATTGTGCTGGGGGTGGATAGGGCCCGTTACTCTCCCCCCAATAAATCTTATGCTTCTTGCTGGGTGCTGGGGTTGCCAATGTTCCAGGATGGGTCCAGAATCAGCACCAATGATTTGGTGACTGTGGAACGCAACCCTGGAGGTTTTAATGGCTTGATGTGGTGATAAATATTGGACGAGAATATCCCAAGGTGGGGAATCTCCAGGAATCGCTTCAGAATGGGCAGTCTGCATGGACTCAGTCTGCATGGACTCTTCCTTTCTCCTTTGCTCTGATTCCTGGTCAGAGTCAAAATCAACTCGACGGCACCCTTGACTTTGACCTTTAAAAGAGAGCGAGAGAGAGGGAGAACAATCTACAGCATTGGCCCCGAGGCAAGCCCCTTTGCCTTCCCCCGCTGATATCCATCTCAGGTGTGCCCAGCATTTGCCTCTCTTTCCCCAGGTCTGCCCCGGGGATGAAGGAGTTAACTGGCCCAGGTGAGCCGCTCCCCAGGGCCCGCCTGCGCAGTCCAGGCTGCGCAGGTGTGGCCAGCGGCCACGCGGAGTCCCGCTGGCTGCAGAAAAGGCGCGCGCGGCCAGCCAGCCCCCGCTCGCTGCTCTTTGAGCTGTTCCGGGGAGCGCCGGCTGCAGGTGAGAAAGGAGGACGATTCTGGCGGGCTGCGGGAGGGGTTTGCTCTTTGTGCTCCTTGCCTGGTCCTCCTGCGCTCGGTCCTCGAGGATCTCTGCCTTCGTCGTCGAGTCGAGACCGAGGCTGGCTTCAAAACTTGGGGGGTATGTTTGCTTTGTGTTGACATCCCCAGCACCAGCACCCCACCCCGGGTGTCTGTTTTGGAGGGAAGCTCCTGGTTCCCCCTTGTGCCTATGAACAATGTGCAGAAGTTTGCGAAAGAAATGGCCATTGCTGCAGAGCCTCGAACCTTGGGCCCCCAGATGCTGCTGGCTGATGCCTCCCATTAATTATCCCAACCACAAAGGCTTGGGCAAGAGATGATGGGAATTGTAGTTAACAAAAATAAATAAATCGAGGGACCCAAGGTTGGGAACCTTTGGTTACAAGCTCCAATCAATCAATCAGTTTTAAATTGGTATTTATATTTGTATCTTTGTTTTAATTGTTTTTAATGTTTTTTGTTTTAATTGTAAACTGCCCTGAGCCATTTCGGAAGGGCGGTATATAAATCGAATAAATAAATAAATAATCAATCAATCAATTAATTAACTTTTCCCCCACTCTCACAGGGTGGGCGAGATGGGATTCTTAAACATCTTAAACCCAAAATAAGCATGTTTAATAACAAAAGTTAACCTCTTCAGAACATTTACTGGTTCAAAAGGACGGCAAGAGGGCAAAACCAGAACAGTATGAAACCTGGGCGGCGCTTTCCAGATTAAACCCTATCACAGTGTCACTATGGATTTGCTAACTGTGCTTCCGTACTCCCTGTGTTGTGACAATGCATTCCCTGCGCTGACTGCAAGGTGCCGTTCACATTTCTGATGCTTTATTTTGGATTTTATCTTTGCATTATTGTGCTACAACGTTGCCCGTCTGTGGCAGAAAAACAGCTGTATTCTCCCCGTTGTAGGAGTTTGAGATTCTGGGGATAGTTTTCAATAGGATCCTGCCAAGTTGAGGCATTTTAACCCTGTTGTAGCGTGTAATCTGGAGAGTGCTCTGGTTCAGGGCAAAGCTTCACAGAAGAGGAGAGGCTTCATAGCCTGGACCTCCCCAGGCAGGACATTCCAAAGGAATGGTGATGCCATGGCCAAAGACCTGCCTTTGCCTTCTCCGGATTCTGCTTAGCTTTCTTCCAATGTGCTGTTAATTTCATTCCACTGGGATTATGTGCTTTCAACACCATTCTGCACCAGTAGCCAGAAATCTAGTGGGAAGAGGATGGGGTAATAGAGGTTGGGATTTCAGCCTATTATTTTGAGCAAACTACACCATCTGGGGACCCAAGGTTGAGAGGCCCTGAATTAAAGAAATATCACCCAGGCATCCTGGGCCATGACTCCCATAGGAACATAGGAAGCTGCCATATACTGAGTCAGACCATAGGTCAGAGCTGCCAAGGCCCAAGGGGTATACTTCTGGGTAAAATGGGCTGTAACCCAAAGTTTGCCTTAAAATAAGCCAAATCTAGTTCCATCTAGCTCAGTATTGTCTTCACAGACTGGCAGCGGCTTCTCCAAAGTTGCAGGCAGGAGTATCTCTCATCCCTATCTTGGAGAAGCCAGGGAGGGAACTTGGAACCTTCTGCTCTTCCCAGAGTGGCTCCATCCCTTAAGAGGAATATCTTACAGTGCTCACACTTCTAGTCCCCCATTCATATGTAACCAGGGTGGACCCTGCTTAGCTAAGGGGACAAGTCATGCTTGCTACCACAAGACCAGCTCTCTTCTCCATGAGAGTACTGCAGAAACTTTGTGTGGTTGATGGAAGACTTTGTGGGAATGGCATGCAAAAGTTAAATGGAGTTCCTGTAGATTAGCAAGTTAGAGGTTGCTGGTTCGATTCCCCCTGGTATGTTTCCCAGATGATGGGTAACACCTATATTGGGCAGCAGCGATATAGGAAGATGTTGAAAGGTATCATCTCATCTGCGTGGGAGATGGCAGTGGTAAACCCCTCCTGTATTCTACCAAGGACAACCACAGGGCTCTGTGGTCGCCAGGAGTTGACACCAACTCGATGGCACTGTTGGCACACTTTACTTTAGGACAGGATAGAGCTGTAAACAGCTACTAGGTTTGTTAGCTATATAATGCCTTCAGGATCAGATATACTAGGGGGAAGCAGGGGAGGAGACAGTTGCCCTCTTCCTCTCACTTGTGGGCTTCCAGATGCATCTGGTTGGCCACTGCATGCTGGCTTGCATGCATATGCTTTGGCCCGATCCAGCAGGGCACTTCTATTCTACAGGTGAAACTCGGAAAATTAGAATATCATGCAAAAGTCCATTAATTTCAGTAATGCAAATTAAAAGGTGAAACTGATATATGAGACAAACTCATTACATGCAAAGCGAGATAAGTCAAGCCTTAATTTGTTATAATTGTGATGATCATGGCGTACAGCTCATGAAAACCCCAAATCCACAATCTCAGAAAATTAGAATATTACATGGAACTAAGAAGACAAGGATTGAAGAATAGAACAATATCGGACCTCTGAAAAGTATACAGTGTACTGTGCTTGATTGGCCAGCAAACTCGCCTGACCTGACCCCATAGATAATCTATGGGGCATTGCCAAGAGAAGGATGAGAGACATGAGACCAAACAATGCAGAATTGCTGAAGGCCGCTAATGAAGCATCCTGGTCTTCCATAATACCTCATCAGTGCCACAGGCTGATAGCATCCATGCCACACCGCATTGAGGCAGTAATTGCTGCAAAAGGGGCCCAAACCAAGTACTGAATACATATGCATGCTTATACTTTTCAGAGGTCCGATATTGTTCTATTCTTCAATCCTTGTCTTCTTGGTTCCATGTAATATTCTAATTTTCTGGGATTGTGGATTTGGGGTTTTCATGAGCTGTACGCCATGATCATCACAATTATAACAAATTAAGGCTTGACTTATCTCGCTTTGCATGTAATGCGTCTGTCTCATATATCAGTTTCACCTTTTAATTTGCATTACTGAAATTAATGGACTTTTGCACAATATTCTAATTTTCCGAGTTTCACCTGTACAGTTTCACTTCCACTGAATTTAGGGTGTGACGTTGAATGGGAGATCTTGTTCTCAAATCTTTGATGTCCAAAGCTAAAGATTCAGAATTGTGAAGTTGGGGCAATATTCTGACTTGAACATGGTCTTCAGCACTTGGTTTTTGAATTTTGAGGGTTCAGAGTTTCTTCAAAACCTGGTTTCATCTCCAGTTATGATGGGCTGGTGGTTCCCACAACATGAAGGAAACTCCATTGGTGCATCCCTTTATTAAAAGATTTTACAAGGAGCTTTCAATATGGAATGCTTATGGCTATCCCTCCCTCTGAATATATTTACTGGACTTTCCTATCATTTCCATTGTCATTTAGAGTTCAAAGAAACTTGATTGAGAAGTTCAATCAAGTTCAATCTTTCTTCCTGTTCAAGTGGGAAGGTGGTCTGGGGATGGAGTTTATCCTATTGCAATTTTGCACACCAGTGCTTTTTAGGACCTTGAATTCTCCCATATGGGATCCCTTCCACAAGACCACATTATCCTGCCTCTTTTAGGAGAAAAAACGCCACTCTTTCCTGTTGAAATTTGTTGTTTGCATCATTCTTTGGAATGATATTGACAGAGTTTTATTCTGGGCTTGGTGGAGCAAACGTTACATTTTAGATGATTATTCTGGTGGGGGATAGATGATATTTCCTTGTGGGTGTTTGTGGACCTTGTTTTTTAGCAAGGATGGAGCCACATCTGGAATCTGCAGCCAGCTGTTCCAAGAAGATGTGGACACCTGCCCAGGACTTCTGGAACTGCGTCGCTCGAGAAATCCTGGTCCGCATATTTTCCTACTTGCCTCTCAAAGACAGACATACGTCCTTCTCAGTCTGCCAGCGCTGGGCTGTGGCACTTTCTCTCAGTCTTGTCTGGAGATTTACTGAGATCGGGTAAGAAGAGGCAGACTCTGCAGTGGCTGGTTTGGGAGTCATATGGGCGCTTGCAAATCCTTGTTAACGGTCCATGAGTCAGCTGGGGTGGTCCTAGCACCTAAAGCCGTAAAGTTGTGCTGTTGAGTCGGTGTCGACTCCTGGCGACCACAGAGCCCTGTGGTTGTCTTTGGTAGAATACAGGAGGGGTTTACCATTGCCTCCTCCCACACAGTATGAGATGATGCCTTTCAGCATATTCCTATATTGCTGCTGCCTGATATAGGTGTTTCCCATTGTCTGGGGAACATACCAGTGGGGATTTGAACCAGCAACCTCTTGCTCCCTAGGCAAGTTACTTCCCCACTGTGCCACTAGGTGGCTGGTCATATCATCTAGGGGGATGAATTCCCATTGTGATCTTTGACAAGGGCTTCACCCCTAGAGATGGAAAAGAAGTGTGTGTTTTCATTGTCCTGACTGTTGGATCTGCAGGAGCCAAAGATCCAGTGGTGTTTTAAAAGCTTTAAAAAGTTGTTTAAAAGCAAAAACCATTTTCTTATCGATCTTGTCAGGGGAATAGAAATGAAAAATGGTGGGAACATCCTCCAAAGATTACTCTGTGGAGAGAGGACAATAATTTGTTGATGGTTACCCTAACCTTGATTCTTTCCTCTGTGCAAAAATGACAGCAATTTTACTCCAATCATTTGGGGTAGGGATAAAGGAGGGGTGATAACGCAGAGAAAACTGTCAGTGCAACCATGCCATCGCCTATTTTCCTTCTCTGGCGGCGGGGTAGACATTTTCAAACCTTGGTGGCTTTTAGGAAACTGTTGAAGACACACACCTGTTCAGCCAGGTTTTTAGTTGAAGTTTTGCTGATATTGTGTTAATCTGAATTTTGCATATGTTTTAACATTGGTGTCAAATTATTGACGGTTTTTATGTGAACAACCTCAAGACTTGTGTGTGGGCAGTGAGACTGTCACAATGGCCAAAATTTCTGGTCCTGGCTCATGCACTAAGAGGTCTTGAATTTCTTGGGGTTAGGAGGCTATGTTCATTTTACAGATGAGGAATGCTGTGTGAAGGATAGTGACTTACCTGGGCACATCCAGTGGCTAGTAACTAGCAAGGCAAAGTGGAAATTAATTGCCGGTCATGCATCCTTAATTTTTTTTCTGTAACTAGGGGTGTTCAGGCCCAACTCAAGGCAGGGGGTCTCAAAGTTGGTCCTCCAGATGATGTTGGACTACAACTCCCCCCACCCACCACCACAGTGGTCTAAAATACCAACTGTATTTTAGAGTCTGAGCATCTTTTGGTGTTTCTCAGTATTCCCTGAGAATTCAGTCTGAGTGTTCCTAATCTAGACCAGAGTTTTTCAACCTTTGGCTGTTGCGGTTGGTAATTATATACAGCAACATCTGGGGACCCCTGGTCTTTCTGATAGCAGGAATGATCCCAGAAACACTTCTACTGCAGATCGTCTGTCCATTTCATGGAATCTTAGAGTTGGTGGGAACTTGGAGGTTTCTAGTCTGACCTCTGTTCAGTACAGGAAGGAAGCACTGGTTTGAGATGTCAAGTATTTCAAGGCAGGAGGGAAGGAGATTGGTGAGGAGGACACCTAAGCACAACCTTGATGGGGCTGCACAGCCACTGTGTTTGCAGGATCGAGGATGTCATTGGGAGGAGGCATGGGCCCCCAGTGAATTGCTCAGAGCTCCAAATCCCATCAGCCCTCTCCCTCCTCCATGACATCTTCCAGAAAGGACATACAGCAGTGGGGGCACATGTAAAGAGTAGGGGAGATGCTCCTAGCCTCACCTAACCACTTGCTGCTTCCACCTTCAGAGGTCCTGTACTATATTACAATATTAGAGACTTTAAAAAAACAACAACCATACCTAATTATTCTTGGGGTGTGTGTGTGTGTGGAGAAGGATTGAGTTAATTATCAAAAAGGTTGCTGTGTGCCTGGGCCCCAGATTGTTTGAATACCTAGCAACATCCCTACACCTAACTGTAGAATGGATGCAAATAAGAAGGAATTATAGCATTCCAGAGGATGTACTAAAGCTTTCACTTGCTGCAGATTTAGCGCTGTTGCTGATATGCCTTGTTCCCCCATCTTCCTCCAGTTGCAACGCAGAGGAGATGGAGGAGTGTATGTGGCAGTGCCTACGCCGGTACCTGTGCCATGTCATACACCTGAGGATTGTGCTTGATCAGTCCCAGAAAGCAAACCGGAGGCAGGTTGCTCACATTTTTGACATGCTGATTCAGCAGAGGGGCAAGCTGCAAGCGCTGTGCCTTGTGTGCTGTGGAAGGAGGCCTGATTTCGGTTCTTCCCAAGACATCTTGCAGGGCTTCAGAAAATTCTGTCTGAGCAAGGACAAGATTGATCTTCATTATATTGATTTCCGGCAAACCTCTTTTATGCTGGAGAACGGGATTGTCCACCTGATTGGAACAAGCAACCCGAATCTCCACACCTTGTTAATCAACAACCACCCTTCTGGAGTAATTTTCCTCCGGCCACAGACCATCGTTGAGGTTCTGAGGGTTTGTCCTAAATTATCCACATTGGGAGTCTATCATGCTATGCTCTCTGAGGATGTGATTCAAGAACTGTTGAAGCCAGACAGAGAACCTTTCTTGTTCCTGGACATCTTCTGTAAAGGCCTGGACAGCTACATCTCTGAAGAGCTTTGGTCTGCTCTGACTGAGAAACACCCACAGCTCCGTGTCGGGTTGGAGTTTGGCCCCATGGTCTCTACATGGGAAATATCTATGATTTTAAAGCCTAATATCCCTGTGACTGCTTTGAAATTTGACACCTTGACATCCATGGTGAGACAGATTCAGTATGTTACTGACAACTACAGCAGGACTCTGGAGAGGTTGGTTCTTCACACCACCCCATCTGATGACCTCAATCTCTCGCTCATAGAGCTTGTAAGGACATGTGTGCACTTGAAAGAGATTCACTGTCGCTGTGCGGTTAGCCAAGCAGTGATAGATGCTTTCCTCTTGAATTGCCCACGTCTGATCCGATACACGCTTTCAACACCCTAATCACTGCTGGCAGTGCAAACCGTAGAGGGGTGACATAGTCTTATTTCTCAAATTTCAGCTTTTCCAGAGCATACACCTTTTCTGGACACCTCCAAAAAGGAACCGGGGCAGAAGGCTGTGAAGTATTAGACTCTAAACTTACAATATGACACGGAGCCGAAGACCTTCCCTAAAATTTTAAGGGACAGAACATGGGTCTCTTTGCCTGGACAGTGGTGGTTAAACTATTTTATGAAGCCACTCAAGTTGATTTTTTTAATGATAATGTACAATAAAGGTTTGCATATAAAACTTCACAGCTCTGCTTAATAATAATTTAGGTGTCAAAAGCTTCTGCAGAGTGGCTTATCTGCAACCAAAATTCTCACATGTTACATAGGAAGCTTTTTTATGTCAGACCATTAATCCATCCAGCTCAGTATTGTCTATAGTACAGACAGGCAGCAGCTTCTCCGGGGTTGCAGCCCTATTTTGGAGATGCTTCCAGGGAGGGAACTTGGAACCTTCTGCATGAAAGCAGGCAGTTGCTTTCCCCAGAGTTGTTCATCCCCTAAGGGGAATATCTTATAGTGCTCACATTATATGATCTCCAATTCAAATGCAAACCAGGGCAGACCCTGTGTAGCAATTCATGTTTGTTGTTAATCAACAACCACCCTTCTGGAGTAATTTTCCTCAGGCCACAGACCATCTGCTACCACAAGACCAGCTCTCCTCCCATTAGTCCTAGACAAGTCTATTCCTGTCATTTCGGAGCAACTTCAGGCTCTAGAGCAGTGATTCTCAAAGTTGGGTCCCCAGATGTTGTTGGACTTCAACTCCCATAATCCCCAACCAAAGGCCACTGAGGCTGGGGATTATGGGAGTTGAAGTCCAATAACACCTGAGGACCCAAGATTGAGAATCCCTGCTCTAGAGAATAAGAAACATCCAGTGTTCCTTGTAGAACTGGAGTTTGACCACACTGTCCCTGCCTGGAAGACCCCATGGATTCTAAATCAAAGATCCCTGTGACCACTTTGCATTTTAACACCTTTAAGTATATAATGATCCAGTTTTAGTTTGTTACGAACTGCTACAGCAGGACCTTGGGAGAGCTGTTCCTGCACACCACCCCATCATCTGATGACTCCAACTCCTCACTCATCAACCTGGCAAGGGAATGTGTGCATTTGAAAGAGGTTCAAAGTTCCTGTGTAGTTAGCCAAGCAGTGGTAGGTGTTTTCCTCTCGTATTGCACAGGTCTGAGAAGATACATGCTAAAGATAACCAAAGAATGCCACCCTTGGCAACCACAACCAGTGGTGCTCTTACCCCTGGTCCTTGGGACTGACGTCCAGGGCCTTCACACTCCCTGGGGCCCCCCAAATCCTTTTTAGTCTGTCCTGGGTGGTGTGGTTGCTGCTGGCCCACACTGCGTTTGGCTGAGTGTGATTATGGCCTGTGCCAGGTGTTTTAGAGATGGGTGTGGGTGTGGGGAAAGAAATATGTGAGATGGGAATATATTAAGGTGTGTGGAAATAGGAACATAGGAAGCTGCCTTCTACCAAGTCAGACCATTGGTCCAAGCTCAGTATTGTCTACCCAGACTGGCAGCAGCTTCTCTAAGGTTGCAGGCAGGAATCTATCTCAGCCCTATCTTGGAGATGCGGCCAGGGAGGGAACTGGGAACCTTCTGCTCTTCCCAGAGCGGCTCCATCTCTGAAGGGGAATATCTTACAGCGCTCACACATCAAGTCTCCCATTCATAAGCAACCAGGGCAGAGGTTACCCTGCTTAGCTAAGGGGACAAGTCATGTCTCTGCTAATGCAGATTTGCATCAATATACCCATTTGATATTCTTACATTCTTGTGAGTTCAGTTGCTGTTTGTACCCTCAAGAACCCACGTGTTGAAAATACTGTGTTTGTCGTGTGTGTGTGTGTGTGTGTATAGGGGGATGATGCTCAACTTGCAGCGGGGGAGGGGGGCTCCAGCAAGGTGGGGGGGGGCTTCAAAAAGGCTTTTCGGTCCAGGCTCCAAAATCACCTAGGTGCACCTCTGACCACAACAGTCCAGTAACTTAGAGTTATAGTATAAGGCACATTTGCACTTTCTGTCTTAAGCCCAAGCAGGGCTGGTTCTCATAACCAACAGCTGGCTAGGAGAAGCAGAGTATCCAGTCAAGCTCCAAACTCTCTGTGAATGACCCGGGGGGGGGGGGGGGAGGAGCATGTGATCACTTGTTAGCCTTGATCTGGGTATGAGATGGTGGCAGGCAGGCAACCCACAGGGTGTGCCAAGGGTGGAGGAAGAGAATGTCCTACTGCTTCCCACCCTGATCTGATCACTTCCCGAGCTCGACCTTTGCTGACACGTGACTGTTTCATGGGAGCAACCACACCCCGCCTGGGCACTCCTCCTAACCTGCCTGGGGCTCAGAGAACCAGCTTGTCTTTTACTGCAGTTGTAGCTTCAGCAGTAAACCACCCCACTTCTGTACTGCTACCTCAGTTTACTCTCTCCTGAGCCGGCTGTGTAGAATTGAAGGACTGCACAGCTGAGGTTACCGCTGGATGGAATAAACTGCCCCTGTTTCAGGACACAGGTCTGAAAACACAGCAGAGTTAGATGGAGCAGGGAAAGAGCCAGCGTGGTGTAGTGGTTAGAGTGCTGGACTAGGACCGGGAAGACCCGAGTTCAAATCCCCATTCAGCCATGAAACTAGCTGGGTGACTCTGGGCCAGTCACTTCTCTCTCAGCCTAACCTACTTCACAGGGTGGTTGTTGTTGTGAGGAGAAACCTAAGTATATAGTACTCTGGGCTCCTTGGAGGAAGAGCAGGATATAAAATGTAATAATAATAGTAATAATAATAATAATAATATGTGTGTGTTTGCTTGCTTGCTTGATTGATATACCGCCCTTCCAAAATGGCTCAGGGCAGTTTACAATTAATAATATTACAATTACAATTTACAACTAATAATATCAGCTCGGCAATTTTTTTTCTAAATGCACCATCTGGACAGAGTTAAGTAAATGATTATTTCTGATCCGATTGAAGAGAACCTAAGTCTATCTTTCCTTGCTATACAGGTTTCTATTTCGTTAGATTGTACATGTTTAGAGGGTTTCCCCACCTTTTGTATCATCATAATGGGTAACGAGGGTAATGTTGCTAGCACTGCTTTCCTGCAGGCTTCCAGAAGCCTCTCTGCTTATGTTTGAGACTGCAGGTGTCTGGGTCCCACTTTTGACATGCTCAGGAGCCTCACAGCATTGTGAGCATTCCATTTGCTGGCATATTGGGGAAGAGTCACTGAGTAGGCAGTGGGACCCTTACGCTCAGATTTAGTAGCTGCAAAAGAGCCAGACTGAAAGAGAACTAGCCTTGTGTGCCTTCTCCATGCAGCTGGAACTCTTAAGTAGACTCCCCAAAGTTAACTCACAACAGTTAACTCTCAAACTCAAGAGATTGACCCTCCTTTTGTTTACCTCCCCTCCATAGAAGCCTCACCAATTACCTCAGCAGGGCAGTCAGATAAGGTCCATGAATGCGCATTCCCTCCTTATCAGAAGAAGGCGATAGGAACTCAGAGATGTACGCATTAAACCACTGATGAGCTGACTAGGTGTTTGGGGCCCCCGAAAAGAGTTCCTGTGTTTGCACATCCAATCTCTCCATTTGCATTGACCTATTCTAGCATTGTGTTGTAATGCCCACAACAGCCAAACAATGGGATCTTTTGAGATTCCCTGGGACTGCCCTAGTCAAGAAAGAAGGGCAATTGGAATATCCCCTCAGGACATGATGATTTGCACTTTATCTTGAGCCAATGTCCTCCCCTTGGCCTCCAGACTGCCCCTCACTTGGTTTCCCTATTTTGGAGTCACACCCGTTACTGGGACGCTGCAGTGGACACGCTCTTGCTGGATCTCACCTGCACAGCCCTCCTTGCTACCACCTGGAGCTGGCTTCAGGAGAACAGGCGCCCTCTGGATCTATCCCTGCCTCCTAACCCCCTTGATTCTTCCCTGCTGGTTGCTGCTCCTGCTCTGTCCCAGGGAAAAGAAGTCCTTCATTTGCTCCTGAGATACAAGGATCCACCTGGCTACTGAAGGAAGAAACAAGGTTGTATGATAACTGCTGTACCCTCTATGGTAACTGATCTCCCTCTATCCCCCTCTCTTCTCCATTAACTCCAAGAGCCTCTAGAAGCCACTTCAATTTGGACATTAAGCTAAATTAGCTCTTAGCAGTTGTATGGTTGGTCTTGCAATGTATTTTTTTTTAGTAACAACATTGCTTTAAGCGACTCTCTTACTCCATTGTACCCTAGGTCCCCAATTCACAACAAAAATGTGCATATTAAAAACAGATTCCTTTTGCTGTTCTGCTTACAAGACAGGATGAAAACCTTAGGCCGAAATATAGTTCATTTTGCAATAGTTATTCTCAAGACTGGTAAGTCAAAGGTATGGATGGAGAGGCAGAGAGGAATGCGAGGTCCCATTTCTGTTCAGGTAACCGGCAAGGACTTTTCCTCACCTGTTGATTGGTTAGCATGGGTGATTTAATGGCGCCCCAAAGAATACTAGATCCAGCCTGGCTTTCCATCTAGTAATCTAATACTAGTTAAATTACTAGGGGTTCCCAACCTTGGCCAAGCTATTGTGGCAGGGGATGCTGGGCCCTTGGTGGCGCAGTGGTAAAACTGCCACCCTGTAACCAGAAGGTTACAAGTTCAATCCTGACCAGGGGCTCAAGGTTGACTCAGCCTTCCATCCTTCCGAGGTCGGTAAAATGAGTACCCAGAATGTTGGGGGCAATATGCTAAATCATTGTAAACCGCTTAGAGAGCTCCGGCTATAGAGCGGTATATAAATGTAAGTGCTATTGCTATCGTAGCCCCAAAATATCTGTAGACTTAAGACTGGAAATCCCTGCTCTAAGCCTCTGCCCTTCTCAATTAGGAACACTGGGCGCTGCCTTATACTGAGTCAGACCTTTGGTCCATCCAGCAACACTATTGTCTACACTGTAGCTATTGTCTACACTGACTGGCAGCAGCTCTTTCCCAGCCTTGCATGAGTATGCTTGCCAGGGACTGAAGTTGGGACTTTCTACATGCAAACAGATGCTTTACTACTGAGCTATGACCCATCCCCTAAGGGGTACATCTTAACAACGGATAGAACTTACCCATCCAAATGCAAACCAAGTCCGACTCTGGTTAGCAAAAGGGACAATTCATGGTTGCCACAACTCCATCTCACTACACAATACAATAAATGTACTGTTTCCCATAACTTCTGAACAATCTTTTCTTCCTGGTTCAATCTGAAGCACACTTGTGCAGGGGTTTCCATCCCGCCCTGCCCCCGCAGATGCTGTGGGACTACAACTCCCATCATCCCTAGCCATCAAATCAGCCAATCATTACAGCTGGGGACGATGGGGGTTGTAGTCCCACAGCATCTGGGGACGCCAGGTTGATAACCCCTGGACTAGGATGGAAGTGTGTTGGGACGACCTGTTTAAAACTGTGTTTAGTTTTACACCTGTGGATCTTTTATTCTCATCTCTCTTATGCTTCTTGCTGGGTGCTGGGGTTGGCAACCCTCTGCCCCACCACCCCATCAGTGTAAGGATGAAACACTCCCCCCCCCTTTTATTTTATTTTATTGAGGAGAATTTACAATGGTAGTGCAGAAGTTAACCAGTCCCAGTAATAGCAATAGCAATAGCACTTACATTTATATACCGCTCTATAGCTGGAAGCTCTCTAAGCGGTTTACAATGATTTAGCATAAGTAAGAAGCTCTTCTATTCCGAGTGTGTCCAGCAGCGTTTGGCACTGGTAGTAGTCGTTCACCAGGTCTGCGCCGGGAGTGAAGGAGTTAACTCCGCCAGGTGAGCCGCTCCGGGGCGCGCGCCTGCGCATTCCAGGCTGGGCTCCTCTCTCTTGGAGTATGCCCTATTGACTTCAGTGGGAACAGGCTCAATGGGGGTGGGGGAGCAACTGCCCCTTCTCCCCCTCCCCCACACCCAGGGTGGGGGGACAGTTTGTTGGGCTAGGGCTATTTTCAGTGATGCTTTGAGCAAGGGCAACTTTCCATCTCCTTTGAAAGAGGCCGTTGTTATTAGACTGATATTGGAAAAGTCCTCTCTTGGTTCCTCTGGTTTTCATAATTACCACCTGGTGTCTAATCTCCCCTTTGGGGCATGGTAGAGCCCATGGTGGTGACCCAGCTGCAGAGGGTCTTGGATGACACTTGGTATCTGGACCCATGTCAATCCAGTTTTCAACCTAGTTATGGGACCGGAGTCTCTTTGGTCACTCTGGTGGTTGATCAATGTTGGGAACTAGGCAGCGGGAATGCATCTCTGTTCAGTCAGCTGGATCTCTCTTGACAATTTCCGATACCATTGACCACAGTATCCTTCTGGGCTGCCTCTCTGAGCTGGGGACGAGTCTTTGACTGGTTCCAGTCCTACTTGGAAGGTCAGGTCGAGAAGGTGTTATTGGGGGACGTTTGCTTGGCCTCATGGCCATTGGCCTCTGGGGCAGCTAGGGCTAGGGGCTCAGTTTCTCTCCCCTGCTCCATGTTTAGCATCTACATGAAACTGCTGGTGGGGGGATCATCTGGAGATCTGAGCTTCGGTGTCTGCAATATGCAGATGACACCCAGTTCCGGGTTTCTCTCTCAGATCCCAAGGAGGCAGAGGAGGTTCTGAGCCATGGTTTGGAAGCTGAGATGGGCTGGATGGGGGTTAACCAGTGTTCCCTCTAATGGATTCCCAGATGTTGTTGACTACAACTCCCAGAATCCGCAGCTGCAATTTCTTTTAGTTAGGATTATGAGAGTTGTAGTCAACAACGTCTAGGAATCCCTGTTAGTGAGAATACTGGGGCTAACGAGCTGAAACTTAATCCAGACAAGACGGAAGTGATGGTGGTTAGCAGAAGACCTGACCAGAGTATGGGGTTTTGGCCTGTTCTGGATGGGGTTGCACTCTCTCTGAAGGAATAGGTTCACAGCTTGGAAGTTCTCCTAGGCCCAACACTGCTCTCAGAAAACCAGGTAGGAAACCAGAAAACCTGCTGCCTTTGCTCAGCTTTGGCTGGTGTACCATTCCTTGAGAAGCAACCATTCATTCCTTGAGAAGGCTGAGCTGCCCTCCGTCACCCATGCCTTAGTCACATCGCCATGTGGGGCTGCTCTTGAAAAGTATTTGGGGACTACAGATGGGCACAGAATGTGGCTGCCAGATTGATTTCTGGGACCAAACACAGTGTGCATACTGCACCGGTTCTGATGGTGCCTGTTGGTTTCTGCCTGTTGGTTTCTGTTGCCTGTTGGCTGCCTGTTGGTTTCTGGGTACAATTCAAGGTGCTGGTTATTGCCTTTGAAGCCCTAAAAGCATGCTGTTACCCAGCCAGGAGATTCCCACCGACTCCTTAAGGCCCTTGGGATATTTGTCCCCCCATCCCCATTAAATTGTAGCTATACCCCAGACTATGATCTACCTCTGGTTTCTCCTAGCTACTGCCTGCCCCCCCATCTCTCTCTCTCTCTCTCTCTCTCTCTCTCTCTCTCTCTCTCATTCTTGCACCCCCTCTACAGAAGTATGTTGCTGCCCTGCTTTGCTGAAGGCCTACCAAGGCAACCTGCAAATCTCTTAAAACCACTATAAACACACTTGAAAACAAAAGCCTTGACAAAATGAAATAACTCCAAAGGACAGCAGTAGGTTGAAATCAGACTGCGATGAAAAGTGGGGAACCTCCAAGAAGAGGAAGGGCTTCAGAGCCTGGATCTCCCCAAGCAGAACATGCCAAAGGGACGGTGCCAGCACAACCAACTGTCTTTTCTCCAGGTTCTGCTGGCTTTTCTCTAATGATCGATTCAAGCTGATGTCCCAATAAGAATCAACAGTGCTTACAGCAGTTTGATATGTCTCAGCATAACAAATAAACCCCACGTTACATGAGCTGGTCTCCTATCTGATGCCTAACTTTCCTAGCCACCACACAGAACTTTGTGACATTAGTCATTATCTCCTTCAGAAAGCAAGTAATTAACATAAAATATCTCTGTATGCCCTGGATAACCAGCCAACAGCGGATCAATAAAACGTTGACGGAAGTCCCTGTAAAGGGAACAGTAAAGTACAACGTGAAAAATCGATCCCCGATCCCCAGAATCATACTGGCACAGTCTCTGTCTAATGATCTATTAATTTCTTTCCACTTGGGGAGGGAGATCTGGTTTTGTGGTAGCAAGCATGAATGGTCCCTTTTTGCTAAGCAAGGTCTGCCTTGGTATGCATTTGGATGGGTAACCACACGCGAGCGCTGTGCTCAGTGGCAGAGCCTCTGTTTTGCATGAAGGAAAGACTACTGCCTGAATCTTTATGAACATAGGAAGCTGCCATATACTGAGTCAGACCCTTGGTCTATCTAGCTCAGTATTGTCTTCACAAACTGGCAGCGGCTTCTCCAAGGTTGCAGGCAGGAATCTCTCTCAGCCCTCTCTTGGAGATGCTGCCAGGGAGGGAACTTGGAACCTTCTGCTCTTCCCAGAGCAGCTCCATCCCCTGAGGGGAATATCTTCCAGTGCTCACATGTAGTCTCCCATTCATATGCAACCAGGGTGGACCCTGCTTAGCTAAGGGGACAAGTCATGCTTGCTACCTCAAGACCAGCTCTCCTCTCCTTGGAGAGCTGCTGTCAGCCAGTGTAGAAAATACTAAGCTAGATAGACCAGCGGTCTGACTTGATTAAGGCAGCTTCCTTATGTTCACTTGGAGTATAAGCTTCTGCCCAATTCCTATGCCAGTAGCCAGCAATCTGGTGATGAGAGGATGTAGTGTTAGAGGTTGGAACTGAGAGAACAGCCTGAACCCACAAACAAGTAGTAACCTAATACGGAGTTACTTAATGAACCAACCTTTTAATTGGAGCTGAAGTCAACATCTGGGGAGGAACCCTGCATTAAGGAAATGTCACCCAGGCATCCTGGCCTATTATCCCAAGATCTCCCTTACAAAAATAAACTGTTCAGCTCCATTAGTGTATTGCAGAAACAGTGTATTTGTCAGCTGGTTGGCAGTAGATAGGTATTAATAATCAGGGGAACTATTTGTTTGTTTGTTTGTTTGTTTGTTTGTTTGTTTGTTTGTTTATTTGTTTGTTTATTTATTTACTCACTCGATTTTTATACCGCCCTTCCAAAAATGGCTCAGGGTGGTTTACACAGAGAAATAATAAATAAGATGGATCCCTCTCCCCAAAGGGCTTACAATCTAAAAAGAAACACAAGATAGACACCAGCAACAGTCACTGAAGGTACTGTGCTGGGGGTGGATAGGGCCCGTTACTCTCCTTCCATTGGATCTAAGGTTTGATGTTGAATGGGAGATCTTGGATGCTTGACTCTTTCATGTAGCCGTCAAAAGATCATGGATTAATAATTGTGAACTTGGGGCAATTTTCTGAGTTAAACATGACCAGTCCATGAGATTTTGTTTGTGAACTTTGGGAGAGTTCAGAGTTTCTCAAAACCTGTGTTCCAACTCCAGTTAGAACTAACAGGAAGGGAATTCCATTGGTGGATCCCTTATTTAAAGATTTGCCAAGGAGATTTCAGCATGGAATGCTTATGCATATTTGAATATTTTTCTAGAACTTTTCCTGGAGCCTTTTTCTTTCCACGGTCATTCTGAAGTTTGTAGAGACTTCATTGAGATGGCTTTCCCCCTCATATTTATTTATTTTATTTATTTATTTCCTGACTCCAAAGGCTCTAGGTGGTTCACAAAAAGAACCACAAGAAAACCCAAATAAGACAAACTGTTAAAACAATTTTAAACATTCAAAGATTATTAAAAGCCTGGCTAAAAACATGAGTCTTAAGGGCTCTTAAGAGGGAAAAAGTTAAACCACGAACATCTGTAGGGAGCACATTCCATTGCCCAGGAGTGACTACAGAGAAAGCCCATTCCCAAGATATTGCCAGATGAGCTGGTTTCATCTGGAGATGGAGCTCTCTCAATGACCTTAATGTGGGCGTGGGGATCATGCAGAAGAAGGTGTTCTCCTAGTTAACCCTAAGACGTTGTTTAGGGCTTAGAACTGGATATTCCCACTCATATGTGGGAAGGCAGTCTTTGAATGGAGTTCATCCTGTGGGAAGGATATGTGGACCACAATATAGCATACTGCTGTGCTGTTTTTCAGAGCCCCTGAATTCTCCCATAGGGGATCCTTTCACAAGACCACATTATCTTGTGACAATTAAAAGAGAACCTGCCATGCTTTTTATTTCAGAAATATTTGTGTGCATGGATTAAAGATCATGGATTAATATTTGTGTGCAGAAATATCTGTGTGCATGATATTGACAGAATTTGAAACTGGGTCTGGTCTGTATTCAGATGATGTTTGCTTTGCGGTTAAACTTGTTTTTCAGTGAGGATGAAGCCCCATCTGGAATCTAGAGCCAGCTGTTCCAAGATGTCCACACCCACCCAGGACTTCTGGAACTGTGTCCCTGAAGAAATTCTGGCCCACGTATTTTCCTACCTGCCTTTTGAAGACAGACATACAGCCTTCCAAGTGTGCCAACGCTGGGCTGTGTCAGTTTCCACCCGTCCTGTTTGGAGTTTTACCGAAATCAAGTAAGAGGCAGTCTCTCTGTTGTGGTTGGTTTCAGAGTCAAATGGGTGTTTGGAAACCCTTGTGACAGTCCATGAGTCACTGGGGTGCTTGGTATCATCTGGGGAGGTGAATGTTCATTGTTCTCTTTTAGGATCTTCACCCCTAGAGATGGAAAAGAGGTGATAGCATTGCAAGACTCTCAGATTTCAGTTCTTCGATGCCTTTATTGTCCTGATCATCAGGCCTGTAGCAGCCAGATTTGCTGTGGCATTTAAAAGGTTTTTAAAAACACAAAAATGACTATAAAACTTTATCAATGTCAGAGGAATGGAAATGAAATGTCCTCAAAATATAACTTCATGGAGGAGTTCGGTGTTACCCTAACCCTTGCCTCTGTGCCAAAATGACTGCAAATTTGCCCCAATCATTTGGGGATAGGGATAAAGTGGTGATAACATGCTGAAAGCTGTAAGCGCAACAGTCCTATCTATTTTCCATCTCTAGTGGGGTAGCCAAGAATCAAGTGGGGGGTAGCCAAGTATCACAATGAGAATCATCCCCGGAGATGACACTGATAGGGAAAATTTCCAGGCTTGGCTCATGGAATATAAGGCATTCTGTAATTGCTGGGGTTACATGGCTGTATTCATTTTACAGCTGAGGACTGCTGAGTAGCGTATCGGAACACACTCAGTGAGTAAAAATTACTCTTAAAAACTACAAAGCAGTAATTAATTGCCAGTCAAGCCTCCTTAACTTTGTTCTGTAGCTAGGAGTGTTTGGGCCTAACGTGAGGCTGGGGTCTCCATCTTGGGTCCCCAGATGATGCTTGACTACAGTTCCCATCATCCTCTGCCACAATGCCCTGCTGCTCTTATAGTTAGTTAGTTAGTTAGTTAGTTAGTTGACACATTTGTATGCTGCCCAAAATGCCTCTGGGCAGTTTACAACAAAACTATAAAAACAACAAATAAAAAGGTTAAAACATTACAACAATTCAAAATTTAAATGTTAAAACTATTAAAAACACAATTAAAACAATATCTAATTAAAAGCCTGGGTGAACAAATGTGTCTTGGCTGCCTTTTAAAAAGTTGTAAGAGATGGGGAGGCTCTTATTTCAGCAGCAAGTGTGTTCCAAAGCCTCGGGGCGGCAACGGAGAAGGTCCATCCCTGAGTAGCCACCAGACGAGCCGGTGGCAACGGCAGAGGGACCTCTCTGGATGATCTCAATCAGTGGTGTGATTCATAGCAAAGAAGGCGCTCTCTTAAATACCCAGGGTCTTCCTTGAACCCAAAAGCAACCCCACCGGCATTTGGAGCACAATCCTTTGTAATTTTACTCAGAGGTAAAATTATACCGACTTTATTCTAGAGACTACATCCTTTGGCAGTTGAGTTGGTATGGCCCCAGTTCTTTGAATGGGCTATTTCCAGAGAATTCAAGCTAGTTGTTCCTAGCCTAGACCAGGGGTTCCTAACCTTTGGCCAATGTGGCTGGGAGTAATGGGAGAAGTTCAGCAGCATCTGGGAATCCCTGGTCTAGCTGGTAACAGGCATGATCCCAGAAACATTATTCTGGGCTTTCTATTCATTTCATGGAGTCCTACAGTTGTGAGAAGACTATTCTGTTCAGTGCAGGAAGTGTTCCTTTGTTGCTTTCAGTATTTCAGGGGAAAGAAGAGGTGTCTCGGGGAGGAGGAAACCTAAGCACAATCTGGATGGGGTTGTGCAGCACAGAGTTTGCGGGATGATGCCTGACTTTGAAATGAATGCAAATAATTAGTCATTGCACCATTTCAGAGGACATACTAAAATGGTCACTTGCTGCAGTTCCAACACTGGTGCTGACATAACTTCTGTCCCAATCTTCCTTCAGTTGCAACACCGATGATCATATGAATAAGAGTTGCGTAGTCCAGAGGCTACCCCAGTTCCTGTGCCATATCACACACCTGAAGATTGTGTTTGATCAACTCTGGGAAGTAAACCGGAGGCATGCTGCTCAGACTTTAGACATGCTGGCTTGGCAGAGACACAGAGTACGGGCGCTGACTATTGTGTGCTGTGGAAGGAGTCCTGATTTCTATTCTTGCCAGGAAATCCTGTATAGCTTCAGAAGACTCTGTCTGACTAAGGGCAAGACTGATTTTCATTACATTGATTTCCGACAAATACCTTTTACTCTGGATAGCAGGCTGATCCGGCTGATTGCATCCAGCAACCCAAACCTGCACACCTTGTTAGTCAACAATCACCCCTCTGGAATAAAGATCCTCCGGCCAGAGACCATCGTTGAGGTTCTGAGGGTTTGTCCTAAACTATCCGCATTGGGAATCTATCATGCCTCCCTCTCTGAAGATGTGTTCCAAGAATTGTTGAAGCCAAGCCGAGGACCCTTCTTGTTCTTGGACATCTTCTGTGAAGGCCTGGACCGCTACATCCCTGAAGAGCTTTGGTCTGCTCTGATTGAGAAACACCCACAGCTCCGTGTCGGGTTGGAGTTTGGCCCCATGGTCCCTCGGTGGAAAATGTCTTCAATTTTGATGCCCAATATTCCCATCGTTGCTTTGCAATTTAACACCTTTACGTACATGATGAGAGAGATTCAGTATGTTGCTGACAGCTACAGCAGGACTCTGGAGAGGCTGGTCCTTCGCACCATCCCATCCGATGACCTCAACGTCTCCCTCATAGAGCTGGCAAGCAAATGTGTGCGTTTGAAAGAGATTCACTGTTCCTTTGCAGTTAGGCAAGGAGTGATCGATGCTTTCCTCCTGTGTTGCAGGGGTCTGACCAGATACACTCTATCAATGTGATAATTGCTGCTAGCCGTGCACAAACAGTACAGAGGTGAAGCAGTCCTACTTGTCAGATTTCTGCTGTTTTTGTGGACACACACAAAACGTAACTGGGGCAGAAGGTTGAGAAGTGTTGAGACTCAAAAATTACAATATGACATGGAGCCAAAGACTCTTACCTGAGATTTATAGGACAGTGCTTGGGTCTTTTTGCTCTGGTGGTTCTACTCTTTTATGAAGCTATGAATTTTATTATTTTTAAAGTTTTGAACTGTAGCTTGCAATAAAGGTTTGCATTAAACATTACAATTCTGTTTAATATTTGTTTAGGTATCAAGAGCTTATGCAAGATAGTTTGTAATGGCAACAGTTGTTCTTACTTGTGTTAGTTACATCCAATATTTTGGACAGGAGAGGGGCAATTTAGGCTGCGGGGGGGGGAGGGGCACGGGAAAGCTGTTCTGAAGTTAGCTGTTACAGATTTTGAATCAACATGAATTAAACAAATTCTTTCCTTACTGAGTTCCTGCAACCATCAGTGAGGTTCTGAGGATCTGCCCTAAATTAGCTCCCTTAGGGGTTTATGCTTGGCTTCTGAAGATGTTCTTCTGGAATTAATGAAACCAAATAGAGGGCCCTTCAAGGGTCTGGACACTTTCTGCAAGCGCCTAGGCAAGGACGTCCCTGTCATTACAGAGGATCTCTGGGGTACAGGAAATAAGAAATACTCAGTGCTCCATATAGAACTGCAGTTTGACCACACTAACCAGAAGATACCTCGGATCCTAATATCAACTCTCCCTGTGCCCACTTTGCAAATGAACATAATAGCAGCCCAGCTGGATCAGGCCCGAGGCCTATCTAGTCCAGCATCCTGTTTCACAGAGGGGCCTACCATACCAGATGCCTCTGGGGAGCCCACAGGCAAGAGGTATGTGCATTCCCTTTCTCCTGCTGTGGCTCCCCTGCAACTGGTATTGAGAGGCATCATGCTTCTCAGGCTGGAGATGGCCTATAGCTCAGTTATGGGAGGAGAACTGGTCTCTTGTGGTAGCAAGCATGAATTGTCCCCTTTGTTAAGCAGGGCCTTCCATGGTTTGCATATGAATGGGTGATTACATGTGTGAACGCTGTAAGATATTCCCCTTAGGGGATGGGACCGCTCTGGGAAGAGCACCTGCATGCTTGCTCACACATGCAGTCTCAAAAATTTGTTTATTTATTTATTTCCATTTTCTATCCAGCTCTTCCTCCAAGGAGCCCAGAGCGGTGTACTACATACTTAGGTTTCTCCTTACAACAACCCTGTGAAATAGGTTAGGCTAAGAGAGACGTGACTGGCCCAGAGTCACCCAGCTAGTTGCATGGCTGAATGGGGATTTGAATTCCCATTCTCCCTGGTCCTAGTCCAGCACTCTAGCCACTACACCATGCTGGCTCAAAAGTTCAAAGTTGAAGGTTCAAAGTTCCCTCCCTAGCATCTGCAGGTGGGGCTGAGAAAGTCTCCTGCCTGCAACCTTGGAGAAGCTGCTGCCAGTCTGGGTAGACAATACTGAGCGAGATGGACCAAGGGTCTGCCTCGGTATAAGGCAGCTTCCTATGTTCCTAATTACAAGTTAATGTTACAGCAGGTCTTTGAAGAGGCTCATGCACACTAGCTGATGACTTCAACACTCTCTCATAGACCTGGCAAGGATATGTGTATGTTTGAAAGAGATCCAGTGTGACTGTGTGGTTAGCCAAGCAGTCGTCATCTTCTCATATTGCCCAGGTCTTCTACTACTATTTATAAACCACTTTCCAACAAAAGTTTCCAAAATGGTTCACAGAGGAAAATAAATAAGATGGCTCCCTGTCCCCAAAGGGCTCAGAATCTAAAAAGAAACTTAAAGTTGACACCAACCTCCATCATGTCATGTCATGTTTATTTACAGTCATAGACCAAAATTTACATACATAATAATACACGTAATATAGTAATAATATATACATAATATAATCAGGAACATGGACTCATCCTAATCAGCAATTTCCCGTTAGCATAATCTGATTTACCATCTGTTGTCTAGCCTTCTTAGCTGCCTCACAGAACTTAGCAACTTTAAATGTTACTTCCTCCTTCTGATCTGAGAGCAGATAGTTGACGTAAAATGCATCTGTATGCCCTGGGAAATCAGTCCGTAAGGAGGAAATATAACAAGTTCGTAAGTCCCTATAAAAAAGACAGCGGAGTAAGATATGTAAGATAGACTCCTGTTCTCCAGAGCCACAAGGACATAGTCTCTGTTCTTTTGGGATCCCTCTAAATTTACCTTCTAATTCAGCTGAAGGTAGCACATTGAATCTGGCCAATGTAAACATCCTGCGATATTTAATGATAGTAATCTTACCCAGGTAATTCACAGGTTTAGTATTATACATTTGTAAACCTAGGAAAACTTCTTTAGAGATTAAAGATCGATCAGTCTGCCCTCACTGGAGGGATGCTGTGCTGGGGATGGATAGGGCCAGTTGCTCTCCTCCCTACTAAATATAAGAGAATAGTCACTTTTAAAAGTGCCTCTTTGCTCAGTTAGAAGGGTAAAGCTGGATGCTAAAGATCACTAAATAATGCCATCCTTGGCAACCAACAACAGACCAGTAACTCTGGGAGGAGGCAATGGTCAACCTCTCCTGTATTCTACCAAAGACAACCACAGGGCTATGTGGTTGCTAGGAGCTGACACCGACCCGGCAACACTTTACTTTAAACTGCTTTGGGAACTTTTGTTGAAAAGCAGTCTATAAATATTCATCATCATCACTTGGTACCCTGATTGTGGTTTGGGGAACCAGCCCTGCTTCTGTTTGGGACAGTAAGTGCAAATGTGACCTTATGCTAAATTCTAAGTTTGAGTCTGGTTTCCTTTGGTAGAATACAGGAGGGGTTGAGTATGAGATGATGCCTTTCAGCATCTTCTTATATCGCTGCTGCCTGTCATAGTGCCAGTGGGGATTCGAACCGGCAACCTTCTGCTTGTTAGTCAAGCATTTCCCCGCTGCGCCACTTAAGGTGGGGACCCTCAAAGGATCATAGACCATTGGGCCATCTGGCTCAGTGTTGTCTACACAAACTGGCAGCAGCACTCCAAGGTTTCCGGCAGGAGTCTCGGGTGTTACCAGGGAGTGAAGGAGCCTTGTGCATGCAAAGGAGATGCTCCTCCCCTGAGCTATGGCTCCATCCCCAACCAGGGAGTGTTTAATTTTACACCCGTGGATCCCTTCTTCCTGCCTCCCTCGTTGGCTCCTTGGTGGGCACTACAGTTGCGAGGGCCTGGCCAGGAATCTCCTGGAATCAGCACCAATCTCCCGGTGACTCTTGAATGCAGCCCTGGGGAGTTTCATGACTCCATACGGTGCAAAATGTGGGACAAAAATATCCGGGGCGGTGGTGGAGGAGATAGAAATCGCTTCAGCCACCAGAAGTGGTGCAGCAGCAGCAGCAGCAGCGCCCACCCCACCCCGTTTTTCTATTTGAAAAATCAGTAGAGGGAAAGGGAAACAAGAATGAATAGAGAACATTAAAAAGGGATACAGAGGGAGAAGAAAGGGAAGGAAGGAGCGGAAGATCAGCGAAGGAAGGGAGAAGGGGGTTCCCTGCCAAGAAGGGTGATGATGATGATGCCCTCTTCCTTCCCCAACGACCGCTGAGGACCACTGCGACATTTCCCCGTCTACATCTACAGCTCTGCTCCATATTAACCCCACGGATTCCCGGCTGCAGAAACACCGAGTTCCCACTGCACAGAATGGCCCAGCGGCCCCTGTTAAGGAGACCGGGGCGCAAAGACCCCTCGGCAAGTTTCATGATGACTGAGTGAGACTTTGAACTCGGGTTTCCCGGCCCCAGTCCAAAACTCGTACCTCTGCATTGGGCTCAAACCGTACACTTGACGGAACACCCCGAGGCGTGTTAACTCGCGAGCAAGCCCCTTCGCTCCCAGTCCCACCTCGCCGGCGGGATCCAAAGATTGCTCCGCGCCGGGGATGAAGGAGTTAACTCCGCCAGGTGAGCAGCCCCGAAGTCCGCGCCTGCGCAATGCAGGCTGGGCGCCCAATGGCGGGCAGGTGAGTCCAGCAGCAGCCACGTGGAGTCCTGCTGCCCGCAGAAGAGGCGCCGGCTGGCCCGGGGCTGGTGCTTTTTCTCCCTCTTCGGTGTGGGAGGCTGGCTGGCAGGAAAGGAAGAAGCCACTTCCTTGCGGGGCGGGGGCTTGGCTCCTTTCCTCGTCCCGTGCTTGCTCCCCCCGAGGATCTCTCTGGTCCAGACAGAGGCTGGTTTCAAAACTGGGGTATGTGCGTGTTTGGTGGTTGGTTTGTTACTTCACCTGCCGCCCCAGTCCCTGGTTCTCCTCCTGTCCCTTTTCTAGCTGGGGGTGACCTGGCTTATTCCTGTGTCTGTCAATCTGTAGATGTCACCAAAGGAACTGATCAAGATGCTGGACTTCACCTCCCATCATTGCCAGCCACAATGACTTGGGCAGGAGATGATGGGAGTTGTAGTCCAACACCTGAAGACTTAAGGTTGGGGGACCCCTGGCTGCCAGCTCTGAAGTGGGTAACCTTGTTGTCGATGAGATAACCTAGTGGGATTGAGTGGGTCTTGTGGCTGTGAGCCAAAATGGTGCCCTTTGCTAAGCAGGGTCTGGCTTGGTTTCCATTTGGATGGGTGACCACATGTGAGCACTGTAAGATATTTACCATAGCTCAGTGCAGGGCATAGCAAGCCTGGAGTGGAAAGGATGAGATCCTGCCCCCTCCCCAAGCCGGCTTCTTAATCAGAGGTGCAATGGGAAGACCCATCCAGTGCCTTCCTCCAGGGTCCTGGGGACACCCCCCCCCCACAAACACATTTAGATGTTGCTATGACCCTGGTGCAATTGAAGAGCATCACCTGGTAGCGCTGCAAAGGAGAGAACTGCTGCCTGAAACCATGTAGGGTCACTTCCCACCATCAATATACATAATTTTGAGCTAGATGGATCAAGGACCTGACTTGTTAAGGCAGCTTCTGAGGTTCAGCTGGAGTATGAGCTTCATACTGTGGGGCACACTGTTCATCCTGTGGCGAATTTGCAATTTAGCACCCCACTGCTTTTCTGGGCCCTTGACTTCTCCCATATGGGACTCCTTTCAAGAGATCACATTATCCTGTGACTGTTAGAACCTGTCATGCTTTCATCTCAGAAACATTAGTGTGCATCATTATTTGGAAACAAATCAATACTAACAGAATTTTATCCTGAGTTGGGCCTGTATTCAGATGATGATTCCTTTGTGGGCAAACTGGTTTTTCAGTTGGGATTAAGCCACATTGGGAATCTTCAGCCAGCTGAAAGAGATGTCCAGACCTGCCCAGGACTTCTGGAACGGTTTCCCCGAAGAAATCCTGGTCCATATATTTTCCTACCTGCCTCTTAAAGACCGACATGTGGCCTTCCATGTATGCCAACGCTGGGCTGAGGCAGTTCATACAATTTCTGTCTGGAGTTATACGGAGGTCAGGTAAGAAGAGCCAGTCTCTGCAGCAGCTGGTTTCAGAGTTGGCATTCATTTTGCAGATGAGGAATGCTGCTTGAGGAAAAGTGACTTTCCTGAGCATACCAAGTTTCAAAGAGGAAATAAATGGCCAGCCAAGCCTCCTTAACGTGGTACTGCAGCTAGGGGGTGCATGAACCCAACTTAAGCAGGCATCCTCAAACTTGGATCCCCCAGATGATGTTCAACTACAAACCCCATCATCCCCAACCACAATAGCCTTTAGTTATGCCAACTTCATTATAGAGACCGAGCATCCTTTGATAGTTGGGATGTTTCGAGAGAATTCAGGATGGCTGTTCCTAGTCCTCAGCAGGGTTTACTAGCCTGGTCCAAACTAGACATTGCTGAACTACAACTCCCATCATCCCCCAGCCACAACAGCCTCTGGCCCTGATAGTGGGCTTCCTACGGTTGGGAACCCCTGTGATGCTGGTTCCAGGGGGGAAAAAATGAAGGCAGGCACAGAAAAGGCAAAGTACATTTCTGGGTCGGTGAGCTGTGCCCCACATCTTAGATTTTACACAGAGAAATGGGGGAGTTGGCTACTTCTTATGGGGCACTTGCCCACACTTGCCTCGGATTTGGAGCCAACCTTGAACCCCAGTCAGAGATGCATACACCTAGGAAATTTTGGTCTGCCCCCCCCTGCAAGTTAAACATCACACCCCGACACACACATACAGTATTTTTAACACATTTTTAATGTGGCCACACCACCCGGAACAGACTAAAAAGGATTTGGGGGCTCCCAGGGGTGTGGAGGCCCTGGACTTTGGCCCAGAAGACCACGGGTAAAAGTGCTTCTGCCCTGGTATAGCTGATAAGAGTAAGAGGCACAATCCCAGAAATGCTTGCATTACAGCCCTTCTATTCCTTTCATGGAATGTTAGCGTTGGGAGGGACCTTGGAGGCGGGAAGTAGTTCTTTTGAGGCTTTCAGTATTTCGGGGCAATGACGAGGACACCTCAGCACAATCCTGATATGTTTTCCCATCTTCCTTCAGTTGCAATGCAGAGGAGATGGATCAAGAGTGCGTGGTGCAGAGGCTACACCAGTTCCTGTGCCATATCAAGCACCTGAAGATTGTGCTTGGAGGATCCCGGGAAGCAAATCGGAAGCACATGACTCAGATTTTAGACATGCTGATTTGGCAGAGCCACAAGGTGCGGGCGCTGTGCATTGAGTGCTGTGGAAAGAGTGTTCGTTTCTACTCTTGCAAAGACATCCTGCAGAGCTTCAGCAGACTCTGCCTGAAGGATGGCACAAGTGAGCTTCGCTATATTGATTTCCGACAGGCATCTTTTATTCTGGACAACAAGATGGTCCTTCTGATTGCAACCAGCAGTCCAAATCTGCATAGCTTGTTAATCAACAACCATCCCTCTAAGTTCCTCAGGCCAGAGACCATCGCTAAGGTTCTAAGGACTTCTCCTAAATTGTCTGTGTTGGGGGTGCATCACACCACCCTCTCGGAAGAAGTATTTCAAGAATTGTTGAAACCAAGCAGAGGCCCTTTCCACTTCTTGGACATCTTCTGTGAGGGCTTGAACAACAATATCCCCGAACGGCTTTGGTCTGCTCTGATTAAGAAACATCCACAGCTCCGTGTAGGGTTGGAATTTGGTCTTGCGGTTCCTTCCTGGAAAATATCTTCCATTTTAAAGCCAAATATTCCCGTGACTGTTTTGCAATTTACATATCAGTATTGCATGGTGAGACATATTCAATTTGTTACTGCCAGCTACTGCAGGATGTTGGAGAGGTTGCTTTTGCACGCCACCCCATCTGATGATGTCAACTTCTCACTCATACAACTGGCAAGGAAATGTATGCGCTTGAAAGAGATTCACTGTTTCTGTGCAGTTAGCCAAGCAGTGATAGATGCTTTCTTCTTATATTGCCCAGGTCTGATCAGATACACTCTATCCACACACTAATCACTACTAGCAGAGCAAATCATACACAAGTGAAGCAGTCCTACTTCTGAAACTTCTAGTCCAGATATGGACACCTCCAAAAAAGAACTGAGACAGAAGGTTGAGATGGGTTGGACGCTAAACATACAATCTGAAATGGAGTCAAAAGATGCATACTTGAAATTTATGGGACAATACTTGGGTCTCTTTGCCTTGGAGACTGCAGGTTAAACTATTTTATGAAGTTACACATTTTAGTATTTTTTCAAATGATTTTAAACTGTAGCTTACAATAAAGGCTTCCCTATGAAATTTCACAGTTCAGCTTAATATCCATTTAGATGCCAAAAGCTGTCAAAACAGTTTATTTGCAACAGTTGGTCCTGCTTGTGATAAGTCCATGTTTTGGGAAAGGGGGGGTTAGGGTGTGGGGAAGCACCCCTGAAGTTAGCTGCTGGGGTTTTTGATCGATGTAATTTTGACCTAAACAAATCCTTACCTTTGAGTTCTTGCAACCATCAGTGAGGGTCTGAAGGTTTGCCCAAGATTATCTACCTTAGGGGTCTATTATGCTAGCTTGTCTGAAGTCATCCTTCTGGAGCTGGTGGAACTGAATAGAGGGTTTTTCAAGGGCTTGAACACTTCCTGTGAGTGCCAAAACAAGGAAACCCTTGTCATTTCAGAGCCACTCTATGGTACAGGGAGTGAGAAGAAGCACCCAGTGCTCCATGTAGAACTGGAGTTTGACCACACTATCTGTCCCTGCGTGCAAAATAGCTCTGATCCTAAAGTCAAATATCCCTGTGACTCCTTTAAAGCTTAACTTCTTTTTGTTTTGTTTGTCACTGAGAGAGAGAATAAATACTTGATTATGGTCTTTGACTGGTACCATAATATTATTATTTTATTTTATTTATTCAATTTCTATACCATCCTTCCAAAAATGGCTCAGGGCAGTTTACACAGAGAAATAATAAATAAAGAAGATGGATTCATGTCCCCAAAGGGCTCACAATCTAAAAAGAAACATAAGATAGACACCAGCAACAGTCACTAGAGGGATGCTGTGCTGGGGGTGGATAGGGCCAGTTACTCCCCCCCTGCTAAATAAAGAGAATCACCACATTAAAAGGTACCTCTTTGCCAAGTTAGCAGGGGTTGGCACAGTACCTCCAGTGACTGTTGCTGGTGTCTATCTTATGTTTCTTTTTAGAGTGCTGGACTAAGAGCAGGGAGACCCGAGTTCAAATCCCCATTCAGCCTCATGATACTAGCTGGGTGACTCGGGGCCAGTCACTTCTCTCTCAGCCTAACCTACTTCACAGGGTTGTTGTGAGGAGAAACTTAAGTATGTAGTACTCCTTGGAGGAAGAGTGGGACATAAAATGTAATAAAATAAAATAAATTGCCTTGACACACTCTACTTTATGTATATAGAGCAGCTGTGTCCCACCATAAATGTCAAAGAAGAAATGAAGAAAGTGATGGAAAATTCATTCTGAGTGAGAGTGTGAATCTTTACTCTTTCCCTCTCATTACTACTCTCCTTTCCTGTTTTGTGAGGGTGGCAATTTTTACACTCTCCCTCTGCTTATGAGATATAGGAGAGTAATATGTGCTATTTATATTAATTAATTAATTAATCAATCAATCCAATTTCTATACCACCCTTCCAAAAATGGCTCAGGGTGGAACTCTGTCCCCAAAGGGCTCACATTCTAAAAAGAAACACAAGACAGACCCCAGCAACAGTCACTGGAGGTATGCAGTGCTGGGGGTGGACAGGGCCAGTTACTCTCCCCCTGCTCAATAAAGAGAATCACCGCGTTAAAAGGTGCCTCTTTGCCCAGTTACTATGTCAATCAGTCCTATTACGGTCATAGGACTGACTGACGTAGTAACAGGATTGGCTAATTACGGTCCGCTTTGCTGAGTCATGATGTTGAGTTATTGGTTTTTAAGAGCACCTTTTAGCCACCACAGCCCCCTGAGTGAGGACTTGAACTCGGCTCTCCCCAGTCCCCGTCCAACACACCCACTATACACCACACTGGCTCAAAGAGAGCCCTGCATGATGAAACAATCCGGAGCATGCTAACTCAGAGGCCAGTCGCTTCCCCCGCCCGCCTCCTACATCGGCTCTGTTTTGCCTCTCCTCCCCCAGAATTCAACCTCGGAGGTGAATGGGTTAACTCCGCCAGGTGAGCAGCAAACCAGCGCGCGCCTGCGCAGTCCAGGCTGGGCGCCCAATAGCCGGCAGGTGCGCCCAATAGCCGGCAGGTGCGCCCAGCAGCGGCCACGTGGGGTCCTGCTCCCCGCAGAAAAGGCGCTGGCTGGTCCGGGCAGGCTATGGACTGCTGTTTTTCCTGCACTGCGAAGAGCCAGCTGGAGGTAAAGGAAGAAATGCTCTTGCTGAGTGAGGCGTGGGGGCTTTGCTTGTTCTCTCTTTAGCATCTCTGGCCTCGCCCAGACAGAAGCTGCTTTCAGAACTTAGGGGTGTGTGAGTGTTTAGTTTGTGATCTCCCTGCACCCCATTCCAACTTCCTTTCTCCCCAGTTTCTAGCTGCTGAAGGGGGACAAAAGTTGGACTGTCTTTTCTCATCCTGTTAATCTGCAGAGGAAGTACCAATTGCAACAGTTCCAACCTCTGGCCCCCCAGCTGTGGACTGCATCCCCCATTGTCCCTAACCTTATTGGCATTCTCAGGGGGTAATGGGAGCTGTAGTCCCACAATCTCTGGGGATCCAGCATTGGGAATCCCAGGTTGAGAGTCTCTGGCTCCCAGCTCTGAAGTGGGTCATTCCCCTGGGATTGACCTAGTGCAATTAAGCTGGTCTTGTGGTGGGGAGCATGAATTGTCCCCTTAGCTAAGCAGGGTTTCCCTTGGCTGCTGGACTAAGACCGGAGTCCAAATCCCCATTCAGCCATGAGACTTGCTGGGTGACTCTGGGCCAGTCACTTCTCTCTCAGCCTAACCTACTTCACAGGGTTGTTGTGAGAAGGAACTTAAGTATGTAGTACACTGCTCTGGGCTCCTTGGAGGAAGAGTGGGATATAACATGTAGTAGTAGTAGTAGTAGTAGTAGTAATATTGTATTTCTCCCCCTGTATACAGGTGACTGCCCATTTAGTATACCATGGTTTTTCAAGCTCTTTGACTTTCCCCTTATGGGATTCCTTTCACAAGACCATATTATTCTGACTGTTAAAAAGAGAACCTTTTTAACCATGCTTTCATCCCAGAAACATTAGTGTGCATCATTCTCTGGAACAAAATAATACCAACAGAATTTGGTTCTGGGTCTGATCTGCATTCAGATGATGTTTCCTTTGTGGGCAAACTTGTTTTTCAGTGAGGATTAAGCCAAAGCCACACTTGGGATCTCCAGCCAGCTTCTCCAAGGAGATGTCCACACTTGTCCAGGATTTCTGGAACTGTGTCCCGGCAGAAATCCTGGTCCATATATTTTCCTACCTGCCTCTTAAAGAAAGACTTGCAGCCCTGCAAGTGTGTCAATCTTGGGCTGAGGCAGTTCATACAACTTCCATCTGGACTTTTACAGAGATCAGGTAAGAAGAGGCAGTCTCTCCGCAGCAGCTGGCTTCAGAGATGGCATTGATTTTACAGAGGAGGAATGCTGCATGAGGAATAGTGACTTTCCTGAGCACACCCAGTGGGTGAAAATGAACAAGACAAAGAGGAAATACATCTCCAGCCAAGACTCCTTAACTTGCTTCTGCAGCTAGGGATGCTTGAGCCCGACGTAAGCAGGCATCCTCAAACTTGGATCCCCCAGTTGATGCTCAACTACCAATCCCATCATCCCCAGTCACAATGGCTTCTCTAACTTCATTATAGAGACTGAGATCCTTTGGTAGTTGGGATGTTTCCAAGGAACTCAGGATGGCTGTTCGTAGTTCATATCCTTCTCCAAACCAGACACTGCTGTATTACAACTCCCATCATCCCCAGCCACAACAGCCTTTGGCCATGATGGTGGGAGTTGCAGCCCAGTAGCATCTGGTCTCCCAAGACTGGGAAACCTGTGTTGTTGGCTGCAGGAAAAAAATGAAAGTGGGCACAGAAAGGGCAAAGAGCATTTCTGGGTGGGTGAGCGGTGTCCCACGTCTTAGATTTGACACAGAGAAATGGGGCAGCTGCACAGGTGGCTACTTCTATCAGGGGGCGCTTGCCCACTCCTGCCTCCACTTTAGAGCCAGCCTTGACCCCCTGGACTAGTTGGTTGGAGTAAGAGGCACGATGCCCGAAATGCTTGCATTACAGCCCTTCAATCTGTTCCTTTCATGGAATGTTAGAGTTAGGAGGGACCTTGGAGGCGGAAAGTAGTTCTTTTGAGGCTTTCAGTATTTCAGGGCAATGACGAGGACACCTCAGCACAATCCTGATATGTTTTCCCATCTTCCTTCAGTTGCAATGCAGAGGAGATGGATCAAGAGTGTGTGGTGCAGAGGCTACACCAGTTCCTGTGCCATATCAAGCACCTGAAGATTGTGCTTGAAGGATCCCGGGAAGCAAATCGGAAGCACATGACTCAGATTTTAGACATGCTGATTTGGCAGAATAATGAGGTGCGGGCGCTGAGTATGGTGTGCCAGGGAAGGCGTCCGCCCTATTTCTTTTCTGACCAAGATCTCCAGTGGAGCTTCAGCAGCCTGCGTGGTCTTCGCTACCTTGATCTCCGACAGACCTCTTTTACTCTGGGTGATGAGACGGTGCTTCTGATCGCAGCCTGCAGCCCGGACCTGCGTGCCTTGCTCATCAACAGCCGCCTCTCTCCATTTTATATTCTCAGGGCAGAGACCATCGCTGAGGTGCTGAGGATGTGTCCTCAATTATCTGCCTTGGGGGTCCAGCATGCCACCCTCTCTGAGGAGGTATTTCAAGAATTGTTGAAGCCAAGCAGAGGCCCCTTCCACTTTCTGGACATCTTCTGTGAGGGCCTGAATGACGACATCCCTGAGGCGCTTTGGTCTGCTCTGATTGAGAAACACCCCCAGCTCTGTGTAGGGCTCGTGTTTTGTTTCACGGTCCCTTATGCGAACATATCTGCAACTTTAAAGCCGAATATTCCTGTGACTGCTTTGCAGTTTAAATACAGTTACAGACTGGTGGGACTCATTCAGTTGGTTACTAACCACTACAGCAGGACCCTGGAGCGGCTGGACCTCAACACCAGCCCGTCTGATGACCTTAACATGTCTCTCATGGAGCTGGCAAGGAACTGTGTGCGTTTGAAAGAGATTCATTGTTCCTGTACAGTTAGCCAAGCAGTGGAAGAGGCTTTCCTCTTGTATTGCCCAGGTCTAATCAAATACACTCTGAAAACCTGATCACTGCTGGCAGTGGAAACTGACAGAGGTGAAGTAAACTTCCTACTTCTTTTCCAGAGTGGAGATAAGGAACTGGGACAGAAGGTGGAGAAGTGTTGGACCCTAAACTTACAATCTGAAATGGAGCCAAAAGATGCTTACTTGAAATTTATGGGACAATACTTGGGTTTCTTTGCCCTGGAGACTGAGGGTTAAACTATTTTTATGAAGTTATGCATCTTAATTTTAAAAATGATTTTAAATTGTAGTTCACAATAAAGGCTTTCATATGAAATTTCACAATTCAGCTTAATATTCATTTAGATGTCAAAAGCTCATGCAAAACAGTTTATTTGCAGAGGTTGGTCTTGCTTGTGATAAGTCCATGGTTTGGGAAAGGGGAGGGGGGATTTAGGCATGATGGAAGTTGTAGTCCCCCAACATCTGGGAACCCAGGAAGCTTGCACTGAGCCGGACCGCTGGTCCCTCTACCACATTATTATCCCAGCCTACCTGGAGACGCAGAATCCACCTAATGATGCAGGGGGGAAGTAACTTGCCTAGGGAGCAAGAGGGTGCCACTTCAAATCCCAGCTGGTATGTTTCCCAGCAGGGGCATAGCAAGGTTGGAGGGGGCCCAGAGACAAGATTGTAAAATGGGCCCCTCACTGACACACACACACACACACACACACACACACACACACACACACACACACACTTCACAATATATAGTGCACTCACACTCACATCCCCATTATGATGAATATCTAGTTCACATTAAAACTAGTTTTTTTTAAACTCTGTGCTCCTGCCTTTCTCCAAGAGACTCAACATAATTCATAGGGGGTGCAACATGCCCTGAGCTAAGGCTGTTCTAAAAACCAAATAGCACCCACAGGGGTGTAGCAAGGTTGTAGTGAGCCTAGAGACAAGATTTTAAATCTCCCCCATCACTGAAGCTCAGCTCACAAAGTAAAGAAATCTTAAATGAGGCTGAATAGTGGTGACAAAAAGTGCATATATATATATATATATATATATATATATATATACGCACCACAATAGAACATCATCCTAAATATATTTTTTTAAGGTTTTGTAAATTGTGGACGATGCCAGTCATTTAATGGTCCTAGAGAAAGACATGCGGTTCTGGTAGCTCCAGGTCGTAACTCTCACATCAGTTTCGGAGGATGAATACAACTGAAGGAAGCCTGGGCGGGTGCGTGGCTGGGGCAGTCAGTCATGTGACTTGCGGGGGGGGGGAGCAAGGCAGTGGGGCCCCCAGACAACTGTTTCCCCTTGCCCTGTTATAATTACGCCCCTGTGCCCTAACATTTTCTAATTGAAAAGGAGAAACACAACAGAGGGGAGGGAAAATGAGAAAGAATAGAGAACACAGGAGAAAGAGACAAGGAAGTAGAAGGGAAGGAAGGGAAGATAAGGAAGGAAAAAGAAGGCGCTGTGCAAAGATTGGATGCCGTCTGCCTTCCAAAACTGCAGTTGAGGGCTGCTGGACCCAGGACACTTCCCCCCCCCCCTCATCTCTTTCTACAACTCTGTTCCTTATTAACCAACCCTACATCGAACTGCAAGTCACCTTAACTGGCACAGCAGGGAAACGCTTGACTAACAAGCAGAAGGCTGCCGGTTCGAATCCCTGCAGGTACTATATGGGGCAGCAGCGATATAGGAAGATGCTGAAAGGCATCATCTCCTACTGCACGGGAGACGGCAATGGTCAACCCCTCCTGTATTCTACCAAAAGAAAACCACAGGGCTCTGTGGGCGCCAGGAGTCGAAATCGGCTTGACGGCACACTTTACCTTTGCTCCGATCTGTACAAACACCTCGTTTCCGCTGCACATTAGAATAAACCTTGCCTCGTCTTTTGGCCGTAGTCACCCCCTGAGTTTCACGATGGTTCGGAGGTTTGAACCCCGCCCTCCTCGTCCAACTCTCTAACCACTACACCACACTGGCCCAAGGGGAGCCATTTCTAGAGCAAGCCGCAGCACATTAACGCAGAGGCCAGTCCCTTTGCGTTTTCCCCTTTGCCACCTTGACTGTATTCCAGCGTCTGCCTCTCCTTCCCTAGGTCCGCGCCGGGGATGAAGGAGTTAACTCCGTTAGGTGAGCAGCTCCCCAGCGCGCGCCTGCGCAGTCCAGGCTGCGCGCCCAATGGCAGGCAGGTGTGCCGGGCGGCCACGTGGAGTCCCGCTGCCCGCAGAAGAGACGCTGGCCGGGCGTGGCTGCTGTTGCTTTTTCTCTCTGTTCTGCGAAGCACCAACTGAAGGTAAAGGAGCAAGAAGGTCTCTTGTTGTGGGGAGAGGGTTAAGCTTCTTTGGTGTGCCCAAAGAAAAAGAATTTCTGGCCTGGTCCAGAGTGTAGAAGCTGGTTTCAAAACACGGATGCGTGTGCGTTGGGTTTGTCCCGTGATTTCTCCAGCAACCGCGGCAAGGTTTATGTAATCTCTGAGCTTTCCCCCCCAACTGCCCAAGCAGCAGGTACACCCTCTGTGAGCACTTCCCGAACTTCTAAGTGAAAACAGGAAAGAAAGAAAAAAATAGAACAGTGACTTATAGAAGTAGAGATGTGCCCCTCGGTATTATCGTTGGGAACTTGTTTTTAATGCTACTGTATACTTGCATGTGTATGGATTACATAGAGAATTCAATGGGGTAGCTAACTAATGCGTTTAAATATTCAGGTAGTTGGTTCCAATAATATACTATCAGTATAAAGTTATGAAGGGTGAAAAGAATAGGTAATCATCATAGGTTTACATAGTGATACATCAGTGAGACAGCAGCTCATCAACAGACATCATCAATTGTGTCTCATCTCCAGTTAGAACAGTCAGATGGGTCCCACTACAGGAAGGAAACTGCATTGATGGGTCCCTTTATTACAAGGTTTGATAAGGAGCTTTCAGTAAGAAATGCTTATTATGCATATTCTTAAGCATATCTTTGCTCCAACCTTTCCTGAACTACTTTTGGACACTTTTATCTTTTACAGGATGCTATTGACTTGTGGTTTCCCCCCTTGTATTCAAGTAAGATTAGTGATCTTGGAGCGGAGTTTATCCTGTGGGAACATAGGAAGCTGCCCCATACCAAGTCAGACCATAGGTCCATCTAGCTCAGTACTGTCTACACAGACTGGCAGTGGCTTCTCCAAGGTTGCTTGCAAGAGTCTCTCTCAGCCCTATCTTGGAGATGCCAGATAATGAACTTGGCACCTAGATGCTCTTCGCAAAGCGGCTCCATCTCCTAAGGGGAATATCTTACAGTGCTCACATGTAGTCTCCCATCCAAATGCAACCAGGGCAGACCCTGCTTAACTAAGGGGACAAGTCATGCTTGCTACCACAAGACCAGCTCTCCTCTCTTAGATTTCCTGCAAGGGACATCTTGCAGTTGAGCACACTATGGCTTTTCAGGGCCTTTGACTTCTACTATATGGGATTCATACCATATGAGAGCAGGTCTTGTGGTAGCAAGCATGAATGTCTTTTTTGCTAAGCAGGGTCTGCCCTGGTTTGCATTTGAATGGGAGGCTACATGTGTGAGCACTGGAAGATATTCCTTTCAGGGGATGGGGCCGCTCTGGGAAGTTCCCTCCCTGGCAGCATCTCCAAGATTGAGCTGAGAGAAACTCCTGCCAGCCAACGTGCAGAAGCTGCTGCCAGTCTGTGTAGACGATCCTGAGCTAGATGAATCAATGGTCTGTCTTGGTATAAAGCAGCTTCCTATGAATCCTGTTCACAAGAACACATTATGTTGTGACTAGTAAAATGGTGCAGCGGGGAAGTAACTTGCCTAGGGAGTAAGAGGTTGCCGGTTCGAATCCCCGCTGGTATATTTCCCAGACTATGCGAAACACCTATATTGGGCAGCAGCAATATAGGAAAGTGCTGAAAGGCATCAATTCATACTGATGAGGAGGAGGTGGCAATGGTAAACCTCTCCGGTATTCTACCAAATACAACCACAGGGCTCTGTGGTCGCCAGGAGTCAACACTGACTCAACGGCACACTTTACCTTTATTAAAAGAGAACCTTGCACTTTCATCTCAGGAATGTTTACATGCCTCATTCTAAGGACATAATTTTATTCTGGGTTTGATCTGTATGATGTTTGCTTTGGAACAGGGGTATCCTTAGAGAGACCTGGTGGGGTGTGGGGCCTGGGTCAAACCAGCCACCAGTGTGGGACCCCTTCCAGTTAAGGCTAATGGCAGCAACAGGCGTGGGACCCAGGCAGCTTCCCTGCTTGCTGTGCCCTAAGGACTGCTCTGCTTGCGGGGCGGGGTGGGTGGAATCTTGTTTTTCAGTGAGGCTTAAGCTGCATTTGGAATCTACAGCCAGCTGTTCCAAGGAGATGTCTACACCCACCCAGGACTTCTGGAACTATATTCCAGAAGAACTTCTGGTCCACATATTTTCCTACTTGCCTTTTGAAGACCGACACACAGCCTTCTCCGTATGCAAACGCTGGGCTGCGGCACTTTGTATCGGTTCTGTCTGGAGTTCTACTGAGATCAGGTAAGAAGAGGCGGACTCTCCACTTAATACGAAGTGTTGATTATTACCTATAAAGCCCTGGATGGTTTTGATCCAAAGTATTTGAGAGCACCATCTTCCACATGAACCTCGACACCTGTTAAGATCATCAGGGGAGGTCCAGTTGCAGTTGCCACTAAGCTCATTTAGTGGTGCCCTCCCTCCCCTCAAATGGGGCCTTCTCTAGGGTAGCCCCAAGAGTTTGGAATGCACACTCGGACAAAACTAGAGCTCCCTGTGTCTGGCTGTCTTTAAGAAACACTTGAAGATATACCTGTTTAAATCTAAAAGCCTGATTAATCTTTACTGATTTTATTTATTAAATTGTTTTGATTTAATCTCTGAATTGTTGCATGTGTGTGAAATCTGCCAACTGCCCAGAGATCTGCATCATGGATGGTATAAAAATGCCATTAAACTAAGGCATAGGTTCTCAAAGTTGGGTCCCCCAGATGAGGGACTACAACTCCCATCATCCTCAGCCACAATGCATTTTGGATCTGATGATGAGAGTTGGAGTTGAACAACATCTGGGGGCACAAGGATGGGGAAGCCTTGTATTGGGGGCATCAGAAAAAAACTTGAGGGGCACACAGAGATGGCAAAGTACATTTCTGGGTGAACATAAGACAGGCCCTGCTGGATCAGGCCCAAGGCCTATCTAGCCCAGCATCCTTTCACACAGTGGCCCACCAAATGCCTCTAGTGGGCCACTGTGTCCCAAATCTTAGATTTCTCAAATGGTAATGGGGCTACCTTTTGCAGGGGGGGGGGCATTTGCCCAGACTTGTCTCCCCTATGGATCCACCCACGAACCCCTGGTCCAACTGATCGGAGTAAGAGGCACAATCCCAGAAAGACATCTCCTACATACCTTCTGTTCACTTTATGGAATGTTAGAGTTGGGAGGGAGGTCTTCTACTCTGGCCTCCTATTCAGTGCAGGAAGTGTATCTTTGAGGTTTTCAGTATCCCATGGCAGGAAGGAGGTATCTCAGTGAGCAGGACTCCTAAGCACAATCTGGATGGGGTTGTGCAGCAGCCACTGGGGTTGCAGGATTATGCCTGCTTTTTAGAATGAAGGCAAATAATGATTAAATACAGCATTCCTGGGGACATGGTACTGCTTTGTCTTATCCAATGTTCCTTCAGTTGCAACCCAAGAGAGATGAGTCAGCCGTGCTTGCTGCAGAGCCTACACCTGTTCCTGCGCCATATTAAACACCTGAAGATTCTGCTTGATCAGACGCGGCAGCTATACCGGAGGAATGTCACTCGGATTTTAGACATGCTGACTTGGCAGAACCAAAACGTGCAGGCACTTTCTATTGTGTGCAGTGAAAATAAACCGTTTTTCTATTCTTGCCCAGACATCATGCAGAGTTTCAGAAAAATCTGTGGAAACACAGGCAAGATTGATCTTCAGTATATTGACTTCAGAAAAACACCTTTTACTTTAGACAATGGGTTGGTCCGGCGGATTGCAACCAGTAACCCGAATCTGCACACTTTGTTAATCAACAACCACCCCCCTAGGTTAATTATCCTCAGGCCAAAGACCATTGCAGAGGTTCTGAGGGTTTGTCCTAAATTATCTGCGTTGGGGGTCCACCATGCCACTCTTTCTGAGGGTGTGTTCCGAGAGTTGTTGAAGCCAAGCAGAGGCCCCTTCAGGTTCTTGGACATCTTCTGTGAGGGCGTAGAGCGCTACATCCCTGAAGGAGTTTGGTCTGCTTTGACTGAGAAACACCCACAGCTCCGTGTAGGGTTGGAGTTTGGTCCCCTGGTCCCTACGTGGAAAATGTCTCGGATTTTATTGCCAAATATTCCCGTGGCCACTCTGCGATTTAACTGCCGTACGTACATGGTACAACTCATTCGGTTTGTTACTGCCAACTACAGCAGGACTTTGGAGAGGCTGATCTTTTACTCTGCTGCATCCGGTGAGCTCAATGACTCTCTCATAGAGTTGGCAAAGAGATGTGTGCATCTGAAAGAGATTCACTGCTCCTGTGCAGTTAGCCAAGCAGTGATAGATGCTTTTCTCTTGTATTGTCCTGGTCTGATCAGATACACTCTATCCAAGTTCTCTCCCTTCTAATCTTTGCTTGCTGCAAGTGCAATAGATCTGACCTCTGCTCTTCCAGAGCATCGATATAGGTGTATCCTAAAAGTGACTGTGGTAGCGAGAGAGTTGAGAAACGTTAGGTTCTAAATGCACACAGAGCCAAAGACTCTAACTTTACGGGACAGCACTCAGGTCATTTAGCTGTGGAGACTGGTGGTTAAAATGTTTTATGAAGTTTGCATTTTAATATATGTTTTGGTAATTATAACTTACAATAAAGGTTTGCATATACATTTTTATCAATCTGCTTAATATTCATTTAGGTGTAAAAAGCATATGCAGAATAGCTTGTTTGCAACAGAAGTTTTCACCTGTGGTAACTCCCAGGTGTTGGAATGTGTTGGGGCAATTTAAGGTATAGCAAAGCTCCTTTTGGAGTTGGCTGTTAAGGGTTTTTGATCAACATGGATTAAGCCAATTCTTTCCTTTCTTCTTGTAACCAGCTGTGAGGTTCTGAGGGTCTGTCTTAGATTATCTGCTTTAGGGGTCTAATACACTAGCCTGTCTGGGGATGTCCTTCTGGAAGTGGTGAAACTGAAGAGAGGGCCCTTTAAGGGCTTGGACACTTCCTGGGAGTGCCTAGACAAGGACAATTTCTGATATTACAGAGGAGCCCTGGTCCTAGTGAGTAAGAAACAATGCTCCATGCAGAACTGGAGTTTAACTATTCTGTCCCTGCCTGGAAGATACCTTGAACCCTAAAGTCATTAATTAATAATTAATAATAGTAATATCCCCGTCACGACTCCGCATCTTAACACCTCTATGTATATGGCGAACCAGATTCAGTTTGTTACTCATTGCTACAGCAGGACTTTGGAAAAGCTGGTCCTGCACACCACCCCATCCGATGACTTCAGCTCCTCAGAATGAAATGTGTGTGTGTGTGTGTGTGTGTGAAGGAAACAGGGGCATAACTATAATTGGGCAAGGGGAGACAGTTGTCTGGGGGTTGTCCCACTGCCCCCAGACGCAAGTCACATGACTGACTCCCCCAGCCGCACACACCTTCCCCAGGCTTCCTTCAGTTGTATTCATCCTTTGAAACTGATGTGAGTGTTAAGACCTGGAGCTACCAGAACAGCAGGTCTTTCTCTAGGACCATTAAATGACTTGCATCGTCCACAATTTACAAAACGTTTTTTTTTAAAAAGGATGATGTTCTATTGTGGCACATAGGATAGAGAGATTAAAATGCTTTTTGTTACCCCTGTTCAGCCTCATTTAAGATTTCTTTACTTCATGAGCTGAGCTTCAGTGAAGGGGGGCATTTTAAAATCTTGTCTCTGGGCCCACTCCAACCTTGCTACGCCCCTGGAAGGAAATGCATGCGTTTGAAAGAGATCCTGTTACTATGTGCTTAGCCAAACAGCGGTAAGTGCTTTCCTCTTTTATTGCGTAGGTCTGAAGAGAAACTCACTGAAGATAACCAAAGAATGCCACCCTTTGGCAACCAACAACAGTCCAGCAGTAACTTAGCATTTAATGTAAGGGTACATTTGCAATGACCAGTCTCTGACAGAAGCAGGGGTGGTTCTCATGACCAAAATGAATGGATTTGCATTCAGCAGGGCTCCAAATCCCATGTGGACTCCTAAGAACTGTCTGTGTATCGGCAAAAATTGGAAGGGGGAGTGATCGTCTGTGAGCCCCAGTCCGTGTAGGATGCTGGCAGCCAACCCACATGGTGTACCCAGCATGGTTTTGAGGGTGGAGGGGAAGCATGTCCCACTCCACCCTACCCAGTTGGGGCTAGCTAGCATAGAACAACTGCCCTCCTCTTACCTAACTTTTTGCCAAACATGCACAGCCATTTTTCAGGAGCATGCCCAAGACTTGGAACTTGGTCGCATGCTCCTCCTTCAGTTCCCATGGCCAAAGTTGGGGAAGGAACTGGCTTTTGTTCAGCCCAAACTCCAGACCCGTCACTTTGCTTATGAGGCTCCCTTTGAAGCCTGCCTTCTCATCACATAGGAGGTAAGTAATAAGAGAGAGCGGTCTTTGGACTGGACTTCTGGGTGGAGGTCCAGTCCCCCCACAAGCTTGGGGGGGTGCCTTCCAAATGCTGGGCAGCCAGATAATTTAAGCAGCAGGAGTGTCCATGCAAAATGTGGTGTACCTCTGCAAGTCAGTGGGAAGTATCTTATTCAGAATCTCAGAGTTTTCAGCTTTCCCTGAGCATGTTCTGGTGTAAAAATAATAATAGTGCATTGCTTCTTATCCGGTGGTGGGCAAAAGGTCTTTCTGGCCAGGCTCCAGCATTACCTAGGTGCACTTCTGACCACAGTAAGCTGGACATAACGTAAAAGAAAAAGCATAGCATACCAAGAAGTTACTTCAGTTAGGTTAACATGAAACCAATGCTACAATTTAGAACATGTGGTTTTCTTTCTGAGTTTGAAACAAAGCAAGGTGAAGGTGGCAACTTGATAACTGACAAGACAGAATTGCATGCATCCACAAGAAAAATCAAACATTCTACATCCAAATGCTTAAGGATTCTGAACCCTTTGGGGACAAGGAGCCATCTTATTTATTTATCTATGTAAACTGCTTTGGAAACTCTAATTGAAAAGCAGTATATAAATATTTGTTGTTAAGTTCATCTATAATATGTCTCAGTATTCCCGCCCCCCCCCCGCTCACATCATAGATAGGGCAGTATATGATATACTGCTTTATGGCCTCCACTTGGCCAGCATCACAAGGACAAAGGTCTTGTTCCACTGGGAGTTTGTGGAATGACCCTTTGAGATATGCAGTGGGCATAGTCACAGGAGGCTTCTTTCAGTCCTATGAGCCCTTTGTGTGTTTTCCTGTTTGACATACATGCCAAATGGTACTAATGGATGAGCCATCATGTAAATTGTTCTTTTGTGGTTCTGCCTATTTCCCTAAGCCATTGGGTTAGGGTTTCCTAACTGAGCAAAGAGCCACCTTTTAAAAGTGATGATTCTCTTTATTGAGCAAGGGGAGAGCAACAGGCTATCCACCCCCAGCATAGCATTCTTCCAGTGGTTGTTGTTGGGGCCTAAATTAGGGGTTGTTGTTTTTTAGATTTGTGAGCCCTTTGGGGACAGGGAGCCATTTTGTTTGATTGTTTATATCCATATAAACCCCTTTGGGAACTTCTGATGAAAGGCAGTATATAAATATTTGTCATATTCGTCAGCCCTGTAACAGGGATTCCCAGATGTTGACTACAACTCTCATCATCCCCGAGGTCATCACAGCTGGGGATGATAGGTGTTGTAGTCAACAACACTTGGGAATTAGTGGAAGAGCTAAAGTTGGTCAATGGAGATGCAAGACTTTCCCTTGAAGTTCCCTATTGAAATAGGGTGTGAGAGAAATACAGAGAGCTCTGGTTGAGGGAGAGCCCAACTCACCTGCTCTAGAGTTCCTACAGAGTCCTGGGAGGTAGAGCCAGTGTGGTGTAGTGGTTAGAGTGCTGGACTAGGACCGGGGAGACCCGAGTTCAAATCCCCATTCAGCCATGAGACTTGCTGGGTGACTCTGGGCCAGTCACTTCTCTCTCAGCCTAACCTACTTCACAGGGTTGTTGTGAGGAGAAACTTAAGTATGGAGTTGTACACAGCTTTGGGCTCCTTGGAGGAAGAGTGGGATATAAATGTAAATAAAATAAATAAAAATAGATTAGACTGAGAGCTAAGTGACTGGACCAGAGTCCCCATGGAGATTTGAGATCGGGTCCCCCTGGTGGACCACTACACACACTGTCTCAAAGAAGGGGCAATTCATAAAATCATCCAGAGTATGTTAACTCAGAAGCCAACCACGTTTCCTTCCCGCCGCCACATTTTCCACATCTCCTCGTTTGCCTCTCCTACCCCTGGTCCGCGCCGGGGGTGAAGGAGTTAACTCCGCCAGGTGAGCAGGTGAAGCAAAACTTCCAGGAGAGGAAGGACTTGGCTTTGAGCTACCAGCGCTCTGGTGGGAGGAGCGGAGAGCCAAACTGGCCAGCCCAGCCCACCTGCTCTCCAAGAGGGAACAACATCATCCCACACGCCATCCATGGAGGGGAGGGAGTAATACCGAGAGACAATTGACACTGTTCACGCAGGAGCCAGCCCCTTGACGCCCCCTCCTTATCCACCCCGGGTGTGTCCAGCATTTGCCCCTCTTTCCCCAGGTCTGCCCCGGGGATGAAGGAGTTAACTCCCCGAGGCGCGCACCTGCGCACTGCAGGCTGGGCGCCCAAAAGGCAGGCAGGTGCGCCCCGCGGCCACGTGGAGCCTCCCCGCAGCAAAGTCCCGCGACTGCTGGTTATGGGCGGTGGCGCCTGCTGCTGCTGCTCTTTTTCTCCCTGCTCGGGAGCGCACCAACCGGAGAGCACTGAGGACTGGAAGCAGCTCTCTTGCTGACGGCGGGCTTGGTGCGTGATCCTCGAGGAGCTCTAGGCTCGCCCGTTTTCAAAACTCAGGTTTGTGCTGCGATCTCTCGAGCACCGGCGCTTTCCTCCTTCCCTCTCGGTTTCGAGCTGGTGAAGGGCGGTGGGGCTGGTTTTCTCCTTGACCTGCAGAAGTATGTGAAGGAAATGCTGAAGTGAGGGGACTCCCGGGGAGAGCTCCTGTCTTCAGGTGATAATGGATTTCATCTCCCCTCATTGCCAGCCACAATAGCCTTGTCAGGGGATGATAGGAGCTGTAGTCCAACATCTGAGGACTCCGTTTTGGGGAGGAGCCCTGGCTGTCAGGCTTGAAGTGGGTAACCTTGTGGCCAGTGGGGTTAAGCTTGCCTTGTGGTCGTGAGCATGCATTTTGCCTGATGCTAATCAGGGCCTGCCATGATTTGCATTTGGTTGGGTGACTACATGTGAGTGCTGTAAGAGATTCCCCCTAGGGATTTGGGCCAAGCTCAATGCAGGGGTGTTGTGTTGTTGGAGTGGGCCCTGGTACAACAATTGAGATGAGCTCCTGCCTGCTTCATCCAGGCTTCTTCATCAGAGGTGCCGTGGAAACCAAAGAGCAAGCTATCCCCCAGTCAGTGGAGCCTGTCCCTCCGGGTGGGGACATTTCTCCCCCAGTGTTTAAAATTGTTCATTACATCATGGCTTGTGAGGGCCCTTGACTTCTACCTTATGGAATCCTATTCACAAGAGCACATAATCGTGTGACTATGAAATGAGAAACTCCCATGCTTTCATCCCAGGAATGTTTGTGTGCATTGTTCTTTGGAGCAATACTGACATAATTTTATCTTGGGCTTGGTCTGAATTTCCAGTGATGTTTCCTTTGGGGCAGGAGTATCTCTAGAGAGCCCTGGTGCGGTCTGGGGCCTGGTGCACATCAGCCAGTGTGGAGTGCCCTTCCAGTTAATTTTAATGGCAGCAATGAGAGGGGGCAGTTTCCCTGCTTGTCGTGTCCTAAGACCAGCTCTGCTTGGGGGGCCAACTTCTTTTTCAGAGCGGATCAAGCCACACATGGAATTTACAGCCAGCTGCTCCATGGAGATCTCCACACCCACCAAGGATATCTGGAACTACATCCCAGTAGAACTTCTGATCCACATATTTGCCTACCTGCCTCTCGAAGACAGACATTCAGCCTTCTCGGTCTGCCAGCGCTGGGCAGAGGCAGTTTCTACCCCTTCTGTCTGGAGTTCGACTGAAGTCAGGTGAGAAGAAGCAGCCACAAAGGCTGCTTCTAGAGTCAGATGGGTGTTTGGAAGCCAGCTGGGATGGTCGGTATCACCTTGGGAGGGATAGATGCTCATTGTGACTTTGAACAAGGGCATCGCCCCTAGAGATGGCGAAGAGGTGATCTCATTGCTCGCCATTCAGTCTTCAAAGTATTATCATGCTTGGATTGTCCTGACCATTGGCCCTGCAGTGGCCAAATTTGCAGTGGTGTTTTATCAGCTATTAAAAGCACAAAAACTACGATAAAGCTATATTGATGATGATGTCAGGGGAATGGAAATGAAGGTTGGCAGGAATGTCCTCCCAGAGATTACTCCACGGAGAGAGCAGAAGGACTTGTCCATTCATACCCTGACCCTATCCCTTTCCTCTGTGCGAAAACTGACTGCAATTTTATCCTAGTCATTTCCAGGTAGGGATAAAGGAGGGGTGATAACAGAGAGAAAGATGCAGGGACCTCAGAGCTATCACCTGATGTTTCATCTCTAGGGGAGTATACAATGCAAAAAATCACTCTGAGCGTTTGTCCCCTAAAGTGGTACTGATGCCCAGAACTTGTGGGCTAAGGTAGATTGCAATTGCTCGGGTTAGGTGGCTGTGTTGATTTTGCAGAAAAGGAACCCTGGCTGAGGAATAGTGACTTATCCGAGGTCATGCAGTGGGGGAGTGGTGGCGGGGATTAGCAAGGCAAAGCAGAAACTAATTGCCAACTATGCCTCCTTAAGTTGGTTCTCGAACTAAGGATGTTTGAGCTCAACTTGGACCAGTTTTAAACCAACATTAGCACAGGTTATGGGCTAACCAACAAGGAATTGATGGGTCATTGTGACTCAGTTGGTCCTCTTGGACCTCTCAGTGACTGATGATACCTTTGCCAATGGTATCCTTTTGGATCGTCTGAGCAGTTGGGAGTAGGAGGCACTGCCTTGCAGTGGTTCTGCCCCTACCTCTTGGACAGATGTCAGAAGGTGTCGCTTGAAGATTGTTGCTCTTCAAAGTGAGATCTGTATGAGTAAAGAGGCAACTTTCAAACATGGTGATTTTCTTTATTTAGCAGGGGGAGAGTAACTGGCCCTATCCACCCCCAGCACAGCATCCCTCCAGTGGCTGTTGCTGGTGTCTCATTTCATTTCGATTCAAAAATGTTTTATTTTTTTAGATTGTGAGCCCTTTGAGGACAGAGATCTATCCATCTATTTTAATTTAATTTAATTTAATTTTTAATTTAATTTAATTTCTCTATGTAAACCACTTTGGAACCTTTTGTTGAAAAGCGGTATATAAATATTTGTTGCTGTTATGGGGTTCCATTTGATCTCCAGTGCTCTTTAACATCCACATGAACCTGCTAGGAGAGAGCATTGGGAGATTTAATGCAGGGTGTTATTGGTATGCTGTTGACACCCAAAGCTTTATCCATGTCAACTTGATCAGGAAAAGCCTTATCTTCTTTAAATGCCTGCCTGAAGTTGGTAATGGGCTGGATGATGGAGAACAAAGTGAAAGCGAATTAAAGCAAAATGGAGTGAGTTATTGTGGGATGCTGGAATGTAGAAAGTCGTTTAGATCTGCCTGTTCTGGCTGGGGTTATGCTCCCCCTGAAAGAGGGGGAATGTAGTTGGGACCCAAATCTCTCCCTAGTATCTTGGGTTGAGGCAGTGGCCAGGAGTGCTTTTTATCAGCTTCAACTGATATGCCTACTTGGCCTGTTTCTGGAGATACACAGCCTTAAAACAGTGGTGCCCTTGCTGGAAACATCCAGGCTTGACTACTGCAATGTGCTCTACATTGGGCTTCCATTGTATGTAGCCTGGAAATTGTAGTTGGTGAAGAGAGTAGCAGCCAGGTTGGCCTCCTGGGGTTACCTGAAGAGACCACATTATTCCCACTCTAAGAGAACTACATTGGCTGGCTCCCAACTAGTTTCTGGGTGAAACATAAGGTGCTGGTTATTACCGATAAAGCCCTAAATGGCTTGGGTTGAAGGTATTTAAGAGAGCACCTTCTTCCTCATGAACCCTAACCAACATTGAGATCATATTGAAGGTGTGGTTGTGGTCGCCACCAACTTATTTGGCAACCCAAAATGGGGCCTTCTCTAGGGTTGCCCCAGGCCCTTTGCCCAAACAAAATTGGAGATCCCCAACTCTGGCTGTCTTTAAGAAACACCTGAAAGCATGCCTGTTGAATCAAGATTTTAGATTTCAAGCTAACTGGTATTTATTTTTAAAATGATTTGGTCTTCTAATTGTGGTGTTTGTATAAGGGACAGTATACAAATGTGCTGAATAAATAAGAGGTTCTCAAACTTGGATTTCCCTGATGATGGACTACAACTCCCATCATCCCCAGACACAATGGTCTTTGACTCTGATGATGGGAGTTGGAGTCAAATAACATCTGGGGGACCAAGCTTAGGAACCCCTCCAGTGGGAGCTCCAGAAAATGCTCCTGGGAGCACAGAAGAACCGCTTTGAAATTGTTTTTAATGAAAGGCGGTATATAAATCTAATAAAATAAATAAAGATCAAACAACATTTCTGGGTGGCTGAACTGTGTCCCATATCTTAAATTTCTCAAATGGAAATGGGGTACTTCTGAGGGGTCACTTGCCTCCTTTTGCCTTCCCTTCTGGAGCCACCCTCAGAGTAGGAGGCACAATCCCAGAAAGGCATCTCTTGCAGTGCTTCTGTTCATGTCATGGAATGTTAGAGCTGTGAGGGACCCTAGAGATCTTCTAGTCTGACCTCTGCTGCTCAGTGTAAGAAGTGTCTTCTTGAGGCTTTCAGTATTTCAAGGCATTTTAAATGAATGCCAATAAATAGCAATTGCAGCATTCCAGGGGACGCGCTATAACTTGAACTTGCTGTACCGTTATGTTCCTCCAGTTTCAACACAGTGGATGCATGTAAGGTGGACATGTTGGTGAGGCTGCACTGGTTCCTGGAGTATATCGAACACCTAAAGATTGTGGTTGATCAGACACAATCCCTCTATCGCAGCCAAGTCACCAAGATTTTAGACACGCTGGTCTGGAGGAGCCACAATGTGAGGGCACTCTGTATCGTGTGCCGTGGAGATAATATTTACTTCTATTCTTGCCCAGACATCTTACAGAGCTTCAGGAGACTTCTTGCATTGGCAGAAGAGATGGATTTTCAGTATATTGACTTACAAAAAACTTCTTTTAATCTGAACAATGACTTGATCCTTTGGATTGCATTTCGCAACCCCAACCTGCACACCTTGTTAATCAACAACCACCGCTCTGGATTAACTGTCCTCAGGCCAGATACCATCGTTGGGGTTCTGAGGTGGTGTCCTAAACTATCAGCATTGGGGATCCATCTTGCTTCCTTCTCTGAAGATGTATTTCACGTGCTGTTGAAGCCAAGCAGAGGACCCCTAAAGTTCTTGGGCATCTTCTGTGAGGGCGAAGTAAGCCCCATCCCTGAAGAGGTTTGGTCTGCTCTGACTGAGAGACACCCAAAACTCCGGGTAGGGTTGGAGTTTGGACCCCTGGTCCATACCGTGATAATATCTCGCTTTTTAAAGCCCAATATTCCTGTGTCCGCTCTGCGCTTCAACGGCTGCATATGTATGGTGAACCACATTCGGTATATTACTGACACCTATTTCAGGACTTTGGAGAAACTGGTCTTTTATACTTCCGCCTCTGAGAATCTCAACCAGGTGCTCATAGAGCTGGCATTGGGCAGTGAGAATCTGAAGGAGATCTATTGTTCCTGTCCAGTTAGCCCAGCCGTGATCAATGCTTTCCTCGCTCATTGCCCCCGTCTGATCAGATGCACTCTAAAAAAGAACGCTCTCTACTAATTACTGAGCTGGCAGTGCAAACAGCACAGTGTTGAAATAGGCTGACATTCTGCTCTTGGATACAGACGCATCCATAAAGTCACTCTGGTACAAGGAGTGTTGAGTGTCAGTGTTGGGTTCTTAACGTACAATTTGACCAAAGCCAAATACTTGGACTTTACAGGACAGTATGCTGGTCTCTTTGCTTTGGAGACTAGTGGTTAAAATATTTTATGGAGTAAGCATTTTAAACATTTTATACTGTAATAAAGGTTTGCATATACATTTTGCTTATTATTCCTTAAGGTAACCAAAGCTTAAGCAGAATAGTTGATTTGCAGCAGAAGTTTTCACCTGTGATATTTCCAAGGTGTTGGGATGTGTGGGGGAATTTAGGGTGGAGGGAAGGTCCCTTGCAGTTGGCTGTTAAGGAGTTTGGATCAACCTAGGTCAGGGTTTCTTAACCTTGGGCCTTCTGATGTTGTTGGACTACAACTCCCATCATCCTCAGCCACAAAGGCCATGTCTGGAGATGATGGGGGTTGTAGTCCAACAACATCAGAAGGCCCAAGGTTAAGAAACCCTGACCTAGGTTTTGTGAATTATTTCCTTCCTAAGTTGTTGCAACCTTCAGAGAGATTCTAAGGGTCTGCCTGAGACCTTCTACCTTAGGGGTGTAGTACTCTTGCTTTTCTGAAGATGTCTCTCTGGAACTGATGAAACCCAACAGAGGGCTCTTCGAGGCTTTGGACACACTTCCTGTGAGTGGCTAGACAAGGCCAATCCCTGTTATTACTGAGGAGTTCTGTAACAAAAATGAGTAAAAAACACTCCATGCTCCATTCAGAACTGGAGTTGGACCGTTTCTGCCCCTGCCTGAAAGTCATCTACTGTTACTGTCTAGTTACGGTGAGCACAACTGTGGTAGGCCCTTTCCTCTCACGTAGCACAGCTCTGAAGAGATGGAGATACCGGCAGAACACCCGACTTTGCACCCAACAACAGTCCAGTAACTTAGAATGTAGTATCAGGGCATGTTTGTACTTCCGGTCTCCAAGAGAAGCAGGGCTGGTTCCCATGGTCCTGTGTCTCCCCTTGTATCATCAAAAACTGAGATAGGAGGAGGTGGGTGATCATCTGCAAGCCCTGAGAGTCTGCAGAGGATGCTGGCAGCTTCAAACATTATTCATTTTATTGAATTACCATACATAGGATATTTGCATCTTAGAAACATCTTCTGCTTCTCTTGGGCATAATGTTTTGGAATTATTGAGAACAATAACAGTTTAAAATATGGTTACATTCACAATTTCTTCTTTTTTTAAAAAATCAAGCCTTTCCCCAAGCATATTCCAGTGCAAAAAGTAGCAAAGGTAAAAAGTGTGCCGTCGAGTGCATTTCAACTCCTGGTGCCCACAGAGCCCTGTGGTTGTCTTTGGTAGAATACAGGAGGGGTTTACCATTGCCATCTCCCACTCAGTCTGAGATGATGCCTTTCAGCATCTTCTTATATCGCTGCTGCCTGATGTAGTACTAGCGGGGATTCAAACCAGCAACCTTCTGCTTGTTAGTTAAGGAGTTCCCTGCTGTGCCACTTAAGGTGATGCAAAAAATAAAATAAAATAGTACATTCACCTAATTTCAGCAGCAGGTGTGTGCATGCAAACTTTGGCATCTGTAGATCATCAGGAAGTTTGACTATTTCCACACAAACAAATGGATACTCCAGGATAGATACTGCAAAATATATCTTCATCTGTGGTAAGTCAAAGAGTGGGGTGGGGGTGGGTGGGGGGAGAAATGTGGGGTGACTTCCTTGTCCTTTGTGGTTAACAGGCAAGTGGGTGAGTGTCAGTGAATTAATGGTGTTCTTACACACAGCAGGCTTTACCGCAAGTTTACTGGAAGGCATTATTGTGAACTCAAAGTTGTCCCAACAAACTGATGAAAATAGTGGATTTTTTTTTAACCCTGATAACTTAAAGGGGTAAATCTGGCCGATATGTGAACGCACCCCCTCCATTTTGGAGGCGATCTGAATTAATGGGCTTTCAAAGCCCTGTATGAGAAACTTCCAAGCCCAGGCACACTTCCTCACTAATCCTCTAAGAACATGGGAAGCTGCTTTATACCAAGTCAGACCACTGGTCCATCCAGTTCAGTATTGCCCATAGTCACTGAGAGTAGTTCTTCCAAGGTTTCTGGCAGGACTTCTTGGTTTTGCATCACATCACTCTCCACGCTATGGACTTTGCCAGCCCTCTAGTGCTACCTATGGAGTTGCATTGATATGTTTTCTAATCATTTATATTTTGTCATAACTTAGACTGTAAATATTGACAAAATTATTGTACTACACTGGATCAAAGTTGTGGCTTACTTTTCATTATATGGTTATCATATAGTTTGATGGGGATCTTATTGTTCCTTGTTGGTTTATACTGAGTTAAACCATCGGTCCAGCTAGCTCTGTGTTGTCAGCACAGACTGGCAGCAGCTCTACAAGGTTTCCAGCAGGAAGCTCTCACTGCCCTATCTGGAGACGCTGTCAGGGATTGAACCTGGGACCTTCTGTGTGCAAAGCAGATGCTCTACCCACTGACCTACAGACTCATCCTCAACTAAGCAGTGTTGTAGAAGGGCATCTAATTCTCCTTCTGTGAATCCTTTCTTTCCACCTCTTTTGTTCTTCTTGGGACATAGAAATCTGTTTTCTACCGAGTCAGACCCTTGGTCCATCTAGCTCAGAATTGTCTTCACAGGCTGGCAGCAGCTTCTCCAAGGTTGCAGGCAGGAGTCTCTCTCAGCCCTATCTTGGAGATGCTGCCAGGGAGGGAACTGGGAACCTTTTGCCTGAAAGCATGAAGATGTTCTTCCTAGAGCAGCCCCATCCCTTCAAGGGGAATATCTTCTAGTGCTCATGCAGGTAGTCTCCCATTCAGATGTAAATTAGTGTGAGCCCTGCTTAGTAAAGGAGACAATTCATGCTTGCCACCACAAAGCCCAAGCACTATTTGGTGGGTGCTGGCAGGAAGGGGGGTGGTGTTTGCCAACCTTCCAGGATTGGTCTGGAGTCTCCTGGAATCAGCATCAATCCCCAGGTGACTCTTGAATACAACCCTGGAGATGTACATGGCTTGATGTAATGGAGAATACTGGACACAAATAGCCAGAGGCTGGAAATCTCCATGAATAACTTCAGTCAGGACTGGCAATCCCCCGGGGTGTATGCATATCTTCCTTCCTCTCAACTTTGCCCTGACTTCAGATCAGCTTGTCATTTCTCAACAGAAACCTTTGGAGACAGGTGTAAATTGGGCTTGACTTCACCTCCTGTGGACCATTGGAATGCTGTGCCTTTTATTTATGTATTTATTTATATCTCACTCTTCCTGCAGGGAGCCCAAAGCAGTGTTCAGAGATATGTTTGTCCCCACAACAAGCCTTTGAGGTAGCCTTGGCTGAAAGCCAAGGGATGGGCCCAGAGTCACCCAGTGAGTTTCATAGCCCAATGGGCATTTGAACTCGGGTCTCTCCACTCCTAGTCCAGCACTGTGACTAACCCCCACACCATTCCGGCGCTCTTTATCAGGAACAGGGGAAACAGCTGTGCCTCTGAGTGTGAGCAGAGCGCCTGACCTTGAAAACAGCTTGATCTCTGTCTCTTCTGCCCTTTAAAGCTTACGCGTCAAAACTTCACCGAGAGAAAAAGACACGGCTTTACATTACCAGCGCTCGGGTTGGAGGAGTGGAGAGCCAAACTGGCCAGCCTACCAACGCCGCCCCAAGACGGAACAACGCCGCCGCACACCCCATCAGTGTAGGATTAATACTTTTTTTTGAGAGAGAGAGAGAGAGAGAACGAACAATTGACACTGTTCACGCAGAAGCCAGCCCCTTTACCCCCCCCTCCTTATCCACCCCAGGTGTGTGTCCAGCATTTGTCTCTCCTTCCCCGGTCTGCCCCGGGGATGATTAGTAACTCTCCCAGGTGAGCAGTCCCAAAGCGCGCACCTGCGCACTGCAGGCTGGGCGCCCAAAGGCAGGTAGGTGCGCTCCACGGCCACGTGGAGACTCCCGGTAGAAAAGGCCCGCGGCTGCTGGTGATGGGCTGTTGCTGCTGCTGCTGCTTTTTCTGGCTGCTCTGGAGCGCACCAACTGGAGGTAAGGTGGGGCGAGGGGAAGCAGACAGCTCTCTCGCTGACGGAGGGATGGGGGTTGGCTTCGTGCTTGATCCGCGAGGATCTCTGGGCTGGCCCGGCCCAGACAGAGGCTGGTTTCAAAACTTTGTGCTGCGATCTCTTGAACACCTGTGCTCTCCATATTTCTTCCCTCCCGATTTCTAGCTGGTTAAGGGGATGGGGGCTGAATTTCTCTTGTGCCTGTTGACCTGCAGAAGTCTGCAAAGGAAGTGCCAACAACACCTACAGATCGGACTTGGGGTCCGATGATGATGAGCAGGACTCTACCTCCCATCGTTACCAGCCACAATGGCCTTGTCAAGGGGTGATGGGAGTTGTAGTCCAGCATCTGAGGATGTGAGGTTGGGAAGGACCCCTGGCTGCCAGCTCTGAAGCGGGCAACCTTGCTGTGGCCAGTGGGATGACCTAGTTTGTCTTGTGGCCATGAACATGAACTGTGCCTTTTGCTATGCAGCTTTGCATTTAGATGGGTTACTACATGTGAGTGCTGTAAGCCGTTCCCCCTAGGGGATGGGGCCATAGCTCAGTGTGAGGGAGCTGTGATGTTGGAGTGGGCCCTGGTACAAAAGTGGAATGTGAGCTCCTCTCCCGTCATCCAGCCTTCACTATCAGAGGTGCTGGGGAGACCAAAGAGCAAGCTATCCTCCAGCCAGTGGGGTCTGTCCCTTGGGTGGGGGGTCTAGGGACATTTCTCTCTCTCCCCCACCCCATGTTCAACTGTTGTTTTGCTTCTGGCTCAGCATCAGAGCATCTGCTTACATGTAGAAGGTCCCAGGTTCAGTCTCCTAGTAGAACTGGGAAGACAATTGCCTGAAACTTGGAGCTGGTCAGAGTAGACAGGACTGAGCTATAGGGAACAACAAGGATTTTGCAGAGTACAAGGCTGCTTCCTATGGGACTTCACAGCCTGGATCTCCCCAGGTAGGGCATTCCAAAGGAATGGTGCCACCACCACCAAAGACCAGCCTTTCCCTTCTCTGGGCTCTGCTTAGCTTTCCTCCAATGTTCTCTTAACATATTTCCACTGGGAGGGGTTGCTTCCACCCATTCCTAGGGCAGGAGGCAGAAATCTGGTGGGGAGATTAGTGGTAGGAATTAAGGGAGAACAGCTGAAACCCAAGTGCAGGCAGTAAGTAACCTAATAAGGAGTTAGTGTAATACAGTTAATTTCTTAATTGTAACAAACGAACACCACCTGGAGAGCCAAGCTTGAGAAGCCCTGCAAGATCACCCAGGTATCCTGGCTATTACCCCGCAACCAAAAAGCATCTTTCATGGTTAATTCTGTTCAACTCCATTATTGTACTGCAGAAAATCTGTGTGTTTGGCAGTAGACAGCAGGGGAATGACACACACAATTTTAAAATAGACTTTAATTTCCATAGGATGTAGTCTCTGACCCTGAACAGAAAGTCTTAGTATCCCTACACTATCACATAGTGGTCTAAAGTTCTTGGATTCAGAATTGTGAGTGTGGGTTCTGAGTTAAACATGGCATTCAATCCTTGAGATTGTGTGTTTTGGAAGAGTCCACCCCCCCGACCTCCACCCCACATAAAATTCCTTTGTTTCATGTCCAGTTAGAGCCATATTATGAAGGAAACTCCATTGGTGGGTCCCATTACTACAAGACTTGACAAGGAGTTTTCAGCTTGGAATGCTTATGGATATTAATATCATCCCTGAGATTTTCTTGGAGATGTTAATGATTTCCATGATAATTTGTGAGTTCTTAGAGACTCACAGCTTTCCCCCTCTTATTCAAGTAAGAAAGTAATCTTGGGATAGTCTATAGTGTGGATAATTAACAGTTCATTACATCATGGCTTTCCAGGGCTCTTGACTTCTACCTTACAGGATCCCATTCATAAGAGCACATAATCTTATGACTATGAAAATAGAGCCTGGAACAATACCGGCATAATTGTATCCTGGGTTTGGTCTGTATTTCCGAAGATGTTCCTTTGGGGCAGGCTTGTCTCTAGAGAGCCCTGGTGCATGGGACCTGGGGCACATCAGCCAGTGTGGGGTGCCCTTCCAGTTAATTTTAATGGCAGCAACAAGAGTGGGCAGTTTCTCTGCTTGCCGTGTCCTAAGATCAGCTCTGCTTTGGGGGCCATCTTGTTTTTCAGAAAGGATCAAGCCACACATGGAATTTACTGCCAGCTACTCCATGGAGATCTCCATACCCACCAAGGATGTCTGGAACTACATCCCAGGAGAACTTCTGATCCACATATTTTCCTACGTGTCTCTCGAAGGCAGACATGCAGCCTTCTCTGTCTGCCAGCCTTGGGCAGAGGCAGTTTCTACCCCTTCTGTCTGGAGTTCCACTGAGGCCAGGTAAGAACAAGCAATTTCTGCAAAGGCTGGTTTCAGAGTCAAATGGGTGGTTGGAAGCTGGCTGGGGTGGTCAGTACCATCTGGGGAGGGACGGATGCTCACTGTGATTTTGTACAAGGGCTTCACCCTTAGGGAGGAGGTTGGCCCCTCAGATGATGAGGGCATGAAAGGGATTATTAAGCAGTATAAGGAGATTGCAGAGAAGCTGAATGAGTTCTTTGCATCTGTCTTCACGGTGGAGGATACGGACCATATATCGTCTCTGGAATTGAGCGTTTCAGGTTTAGCGGCTGAGGAACTGGGCCAGTTTGAGGTGACAAGGGAAGATGTCCTAAACTGTCTTGAAACACTAAAAATTAACAAGTCCCCAGGGCCATACGGCACCCACCCAAGAGTTCAGAAGGAACTTAAATGTGAAATTTCAGATCTCCTAGCAATAATATATAATTTAGCCCTACAATCAGACTCTGTACCAGAGGATTGGAACTCTGGGTTTTGAAAAATAAAATTATGCAAGGAGTGGAGAGGGTGGACAGAGAGAAATTCCTCTCTCTCTCTCTGTCCTCCACAACATTAGAACCAGGGCTCATCCCATGAAATTGAAGGTTGGGAAATTTAGGACCGACAAGAGGAAGTACTTTTTCACACAGCACATAATTAATCTATGGAATTCTTTGCCATGGGGTGTGGTGATGGCCACTAGCTTGGATTGCTTTAGAAGGGACTTAGACAGATTCATGGTGGACAGGTCTATCAATGGCTACTTGTCTGGTGGCTGTGGGCCACCTCCAGCCTTAGAGGCACAATGCCTCTCAATACCAGTTGCAGGGGAGCAACAGCAGGAGAGAGGGCATGCACATAATTCTTGCCTGTGGGCTCCCCAGAAGCATCTGCTGGGCCACTGATGAAACAGGATGCTGGACTAGATAGGCCTTGGGCCTGATCCAGCAAGGTGATTCTTAGGTGGTATCTCTTGATGCCCCAAACCTATGGGCCTGGCTCATGGGCTAAGGTGTCTTGCAATTTCTGGGTTAGGTGGCAGTGTTCATTTTACAGTTAACAAATCCTGACTGAGGAATAGTGACTTATCCTGTGGATAAAATTTAGCAAGGCAAAGAGGAAATTAATTGCCAGCCAAGCCTCCTTATCTTGGATCTCAAACTAGGGAAGGTTGAGCTCAACTTGGACCAGTTTTAAACCAGCACTGGCACAGGCTATGGGATTGAGAGGGCCTTGAGTCATCTCCACTTAGGAATTGTTGGGGGATTGTGATTCAGATGATCCTCTTGGAGCTCTCGGTGGCTTTTGATGCCATTGACCCTGTTATCCTTCTGGATCATCTGAGAAGTTGGTAGTAGGAGGCACTGCTTTGCAATGGTTTTGCTCCTACCTGTTAGATTTCAGAGGGTGTAGCTTGGAGATTGTTGCTCTTCAAAGTGAGTCCTGCTGTATGGGGTCCCACCGGGTTCCATTCAATCTCCACTGCTCTTTAACATCTACATGAAACCACTGGGAAAGATCCTTAGAAGATTTGATGCAGGATGTTATCAGTATGCTGTTGACACTCATATCTCTCTCCATGTCAACTTCATCAATAAGTGGCTTATGTTCTTTAAATGTCTGCCTGATGTTGGTAATGGGCTGGATGAGGGAGAACAAAGTGAAAGTGAATCAAAACAAGATGGAGGTAGTTATTTTGGCAGGTTGGAATGTAGAAAGTTCTCCCTATGCTGGTTGGGGTTATGCTCCCCCCAAACAGGACGAATTTAGTCTTTGACCCAAACCTCTCCCTGATATCTCAGGCTGAGGCAGTGGCCAGGAGTGCTTTTTATCAGCTTCGACTGATATGCCAGCTTGACCCATTTCTGGTCTTAAAACAGCAGTGCATGTGCTGCAAACATCCAGGCTTGACTACTGCAATGTCCTCTACATTGGGCTTCTGTTGTATGTAGCCTGGAAATTGTAGCTGGTGAAGAAAGTAGCAGCCTGGTTGGACTCTGGGGTTGAAGGTATTTAAGAGAGAACCTTCTTCCTCATGAACCCTAACCAACATTAAGATCATACTGAAGGTGTGGTTGCAGTTTCCACCAGCTCATTTGGCAACCCAAAACGGGGCCTTTTCTAGGGTTGCCCCGGCCCTTGGAACACATGTCCATACAAAATTAGAGATCCCCAATTCTTGCTGCCTTTAAATCATGCCTGTTGAATCAGGATTTTAGATTTCAAGCTTAACTGATAGTTATTTTTAAATTGTTTAAATTGATTTATTCTTCTAATTGTGGTGTGTGTGTTACATTTGTATATGGGGTAGTATAAAAATGTGCTAAATAACAGGTTCTCAAACTTAGGTTCCCCAGATGATGGACTACAACTCCCATCATCACCAGCTACAACAGTCTTTGGCTCTGATGGTGAGAGTTGGAGTCGAATAACATCTGGGGGCCTGAGCTTAGGAACCCTTCCAGTGGGTGCTCCAGAAAATGCTCGCGGGAGCACAGAGGGGCAAACCACAGTTCTGGGTGTCTGGGCTGTGTCCCACATCTTAGAGCTCTCAAATGGAAATGGGGCTACTTCTCTGAGGTATCACTTGCCCACTCCTGCCTCCCCTCTGGAGCCAGACTTGAACCCCTGGTCCAGCACCTTGAAGTAAGAGGCACGATCCCAGAAAGACATCTCTTGCAGCCCTTTTGTTCATGTCATGGAATGTTAGAATTGAGGAGGAGGTCAGGGAAATGTGGAGCCCTCCTAGTCTGACCTCTGTTCTGGGCAGGAAGTGTTGCTTTGAGGCTATCAGTATTTTAGGGCAGGAAGGAGGTATCTCAGTGAGGACACATAAGCACAAACTGGATGGGCTTGCAGAGCCATTGGGTTTGCGGGATAATGCCTGAATGTAAAACAAATGCAATTACATAATAATTGCATCAGTCCAGGCAGGGGTGTAGAAAGTTTGGAGTGGGCCCAGAGACAAGATTTTAAAATGCCCCCTCCCCCACTGAAGCTCAGCTCATGAAGTAAAGAAATATACACACACCCTATGTGCCACAATAGAACATCATCCTAAATTTTTTTTTTTAAGGTTTTGTACATTGTGGACGATACAAGTCATTTAATGGTACTAGAGAAAGACATGCTGTTCTGGTAGCTCCAGGTCTTACAACTCACATCAGTTTCGGAGGATGAACACAACTGAAGGAAGCCTGGGCGGGTGCACGGCTGGGGGAGTCAGTCATGTGACTTGCCTCTGGGGGGTCCCCCAAGGCAGTGGGCCCCCAGACAACTGTCTCCCCTTGCCCAATTATAGTTACGCCCCTGATTCCAGGGGACATACTAAAGCTTAGCTGACTTTCTGTACCCTAATGTGCCTTCAGTTTCAACACAGTGGCTGCGTGTAAGGGCGACCTGTTGGAGAGGCTGTTCCAGTTCCTGGAGCATATTGAACACCTGAAGATTGTGGTTGATCAGACGCTATATCTCTATCGCAGCCAGGTCAACAAAATTTTAAGTGTGCTGGTTTGGAAGAGCCACAATGTGAGGGCACTCTGTATTGTGTGCCGTGGAGATAATCTTTATTTCTACTCTTGCCCAGACATCTTGCAGAGCTTCAGAAGATTCATTAAGTTCACAAGGAAGATGGATCTTCAGTATATTGACTTGCAAAAAACTTCTTTTAATCTGGAGGACCATGTGATCCTATGGATTGCATACCGCAACCCCAATTTGCACACCTTGTTAATCAACAACCAGCGTTCTGATCTAACAATCCTCAGTCCAAATACCATCTTGTGGGTTCTGAGATGTTGTCCTAAACTATCAACATTGGGGATCCATCTTGCTTCCTTCTCTGAAGATGTATTTCACGTGCTGTTGAACCCAAGCAGAGGACCCCTAAAGTTCTTGGGCATCTTCTGTGCGGGCAAAGTAAGCCCCATCCCTGAAGAGGTTTGGTCTGCTCTGACTGAGAGACACCCAAAACTCCGGGTAGGGTTGGAGTTTGGACCCCTGGTCCATACCGTGATAATATCTCGCTTTTTAAAGCCCAATATTCCTGTGTCCGCTCTGCGCTTCAACGGCTGCATATGTATGGTGAACCACATTCGGTATATTACTGACACCTATTTCAGGACTTTGGAGAAACTGGTCTTTTATACTTCCGCCTCTGAGAATCTCAACCAGGCGCTCATAGAGCTGGCATTGGGCAGTGAGAATCTGAAGGAGATCTATTGTTCCTGTCCAGTTAGCCCAGCTGTGATCAATGCTTTCCTCGCTCATTGCCCCCGTCTGATCAGATGCACTCTAAAAAAGAACCCTCTCTACTAATTACTGAGCTGGCAGTGAAAACAGCACAGAGTTGAAATAGGCTGACATTCTGCTCTTGGATACAGACGCATCCATAAAGTAACTCTGGTACAGGGAGAGTTGAGTGTCAGTGTTGGGTTCTTAACGTACAATTTGACCGAAGCCAGGTACTTGGACTTTACAGGACAGTATGCAGGTCTCTTTGCTTTGGAGACTGGTGGTTAAAATATTTTATGGAATAAGCATTTTAAACATTTAATACTGTAATAAAGGTTTGCATATACATTTTTACAAGTCTGCTTATTATTCCTTAAGGTAACCAAAGCTTAAGCAGAATAGTTGACTTGCAGCAGAAGTTTTCACCTGAGATATTTCCAAGGTGTTGGGATGTATGGGGGAATTTAGGGTGGAAGGAAACTCCCTTGCAGTTGGCTGTTAAGGGGTTTGGACCAACCTAGGCTATGTGAATTATTTCCTTCCTGAGTTCTAGCAACCTTCAGAGGGATTCAGAGGGTCTGCCCTAGATTATCTACCTTAGAGGTGTATTACACTAGCTTGTCTGAAGATGTCTTTCTGGAACTGGTAGAACCAGACAGAGGACCCTTCGAGGGCTTGGGCAATCCCTGTTGTTACTGAGAAGCTCTGGCCCTAGTGAATAAGAAACACTCAATGCTCCACATAGAACTGGGTTTACTTTTGACCACTCCGTCCCTGCCTGAAAGATTCACTGTTACTGTGTGGTTATGGTTGGCCCAACAGTGTATGTTTTCCTTTTGTGTCACACAGCTCTGGAGAGATGCACACTAAAGATATCCACAGAACACCACACTTTGCAACCAGCAATGGTCCAGTAACTTAGAATGTAACTTAAAGGCATGTTTGCACTTATTGTCTCCAATCGAAACTCTAGAAAAGCAGTCTCTGCTCCCGTCTATCATCAAAAATTGAGGTGAGAGGGCATGGTAGTCTGCAAGCCCCAATTGTCTGCAGAGGCTGTGGGCATCTTCTAACACTATTCATTCTACCGAAATAGCATGCATAGTAAATTTGCAGCTTAGAAACTTCTTTGGGGCATAAAGTTTTGGAATTGAGAACAGTTAAAATATGATGATATTTATAATTTTCTTCTAATTTTTAAAAAGCCTTTCTCCAAGCATATCTCATTGCAAAAAGACTTTTTCACACAAAGAAGTTAATTCTCCAAGACAGAAACTGCAAAATATATTTTCAGCTGCGGTATGTCAAAAGAAGGGTGTGTGTATGGGAAGGAATATGGTGTGACCTCCTGCTCCTGTGTGGTTAACAGGCAAGAATTTTCATCACCTGTTGGTGGGTTAGTGTCAGTGAATTAATGGTGCCCCAAGAAACACCAGGCCCAGCCACACTTTCCCACTAATCCTTTTTAAAACACGGGAAGCTGCTGTACTCCAAGTCAGACCACGGGTCCATCCATCCAGCTCAGTATTGCCTACCTACACTGACTGGCAGGGGTTTCTCCCAAGTTTGAGCTAGGAGCCTTTCTCAGCCCTTTGTGGAGAAGCTGCCAGGGATCAAACCTGGAGGTTTTTCAGACAGTGACTTCACTTTGCAAGGGTGTGGTGTGTGTCCACATATTGGCCAGTTCGATGTACCCTGAAGTCTGTGCAATATTTCAGAGAGTACTTCATGCACAATTCAGGTTTCTCCCTCTGTATTCGAATCTAGCCCTATCTATGTCCAGGGTGGTTGTTGTTTTTAAAAAAATCTCTTTTTTGCATTATGCCCCAAAGGGCTCCAGCCCTTTCTGGAGCTTCTGCCAAGGATTGGACCTGGGACCTTCTGTGTGCAAAGCAGATACTCTACCCACTGACCTACAGACCAATCCTCAACTAAAAAGTGTTGTAGAAGGGCATCTAGTTCTCCTTCTGTGAATCCTTTCTTTCCATCTCTTTTGTGCTTCTTGGGACATAGAACTCTGCTTTCTACCGCGTCAGACCCTTGGTCCATCTAACTTAGTATTGTCTTCACAGACTGGCAGCGGCTCCTGCAAGGTTGCAGGCAGGAGTCTCTCTCAGCCCTATCAGAGATGCTGCCAGGGAGGGAACTTGGAACCTTCTGCCTGCAAGCAATCAATCAATCATGTTTATTTATCGTCATAGACCAAAATTTACATACATAATAATACACATAATATAGTAGTAATATATACATAATATAATCAGGAGCATGGACTCTGCCTGCAAGCATAAAGATGTTCTTCCCAGAGCAGCCTCATCCCCTGGGTGGGTGGGTGGTATCTTCCAGTGCTCATGCATGTACAGTGGGTATAGGAAAGAATCACCCCCTTTGATAGACCTTAAATTCTGGTTCCCTTACATCCTAAAATGAAAACACAAAATTCCCTTCACCAGCTGTACTTATCCAATGCAACCTATAACATCCAACTGAAAAACATCACAATTACAGTCCAGAAAAAGTGTCAGAAATAAAAAACAAGAATTACTGAGATTGAAAAAGGATCCCCCCCCCAATGTCAATATTTTGTTGAACCACCTTTTGCTTTAATAACAGCCTTGAGTCTGTTGGGATACTTCTCTATCAACCTTGCACATCTAGACGGAGCAATATTTGCCCACTCCTCCATACAGAACTGTTCAAGTTCGGTCACATTGGATGGTAGGTGTTGGTGGACTGCTATCCTCCCTGGATCCAGTCGGCCCTCCAAACTGGATGGAAGAGCAAGGAGGAAACTGGTAAGAGAGGTTACCAAGAGGCCAATGGCCACTCTGAAGGAGTTAAAGGACTTCATGGCAAAGAGTGGTTGTTCTGTGCATGTGACAACAATTTCACGAGCGCTCCACAGATGTGGCTTGTTCGGGAGGGTCGCAAGGAGAAAGCCACTTCTCAAGAAAGGCCACATTAAAGCTCGTTTGAGCTTTGCCAGAAGGCACCTTGAAGATTCTAATGCCAAATGGAAAAAGGTCTTATGGTCAGATGAGACCAAGATTGAACTATTTGGCCTCAACACCAAACAGTACACCTGGTGTAAATCCAACGCAGCTCACCATCCACAACACACCATACCTACAGTGAAGCATGTAGTGGCAGCATCCTGTTGTGGGGGTGTTTCTCTGCCTCAGGGACTGGGGCTCTCGTTAGGGTAGAAGGAAAAATGGATGGGGCAAAATACCGTCAGATTCTGGAAGAAAACCTGCTACCCTCTGCCAGACAGTTGAGGATGGGCAGAAGATTCACCTTTCAACATGACAACAATCTGAAGCACACAGCAAAATTGACCACACAGTGGCTGAAGGAGAAAAAAGTGAACGTCCTCATGTGGCCCAGTCAGAGCCCAGACCTAATTCCCATAGGAAATCTGTGGAGAGATTTGAAGAGAGCAGTCCACCAACACCTACCATCCAATGTCACCGAACTTGAACAGTTCTGTATGGAGGAGTGGGCAAATATTGCTCCGTCTAGATGTGCAAGGTTGATAGAGAAGTATCCCAACAGACTCAAGGCTGTTATTAAAGCAAAAGGTGGTTCAACAAAATATTGACATTGGGGGGGGGGTTGATCCTTTTTCAATCTCAGTAATTCTTGTTTTTTATTTCTGATACTTTTTCTGGACTGTAATTGTGATGTTTTTCAGTTGGATGTTATAGGTTGCATTGGATAAGTACAGCTGGTGAAGGGAATTTTCTTTGTGTTTTCATTTCAGGATGTAAGGGAACCAGAATTTAAGGTCTATCAAAGGGGGTGATTCTTTCCTATACCCACTGTTGTCTCCCATTCAAATGTAAACCAGTGTGAGCCCTGTTTAGTAAAGGGGACAATTCATGCTTGCCACCACAAAGCCAGCTCTCTTCCCAAGCACTATTTGGTGGGTGCTGGCAGGGGTAGAGTGAGGTTGCAGATGCTCCGGGATTGGTCTGGAATCAGCATCAATCCCCAGGTGACTTGAATACAACCCTGGAGATTAATATTGGACACAAATATCCTGAGGCTGGGTATCTCCAAGAATAACTTCAGTCAGGATGGGCAATCCCCTGGGTGTATGCACCTCTTCCTCTCTGTGCCTTTTATTTATGTATTTATTTATATCTCACTCTTCCTGCAGGGAGCCCAAAGTAGTGTTCAGAGATATGTTTGTCCCCACAACAAGCCTTTGAGGTAGCCTAGGTGGAGGGCTGAGTGACTGGCCCAGAGTCACCCAATGAGTTTCATGGCCCATGGGGATTTGAACTCGGTTCTCTCTGGTCCAACACTGTGACTAGTCATCACACCATTCTGGCTCTTTGTATCAGGAACAGGGGAAATAGCAGTGTTTCTGAGCATAAACAGAGTGCCTGACCTTGAAAACAGCTTGATCTCTGTGTCTGCCCATTGAGATTAGACATCAAAGCTTTAAGGAGAGAAAAGACTTGCCTTTAAACTGCAAGCCTTTGGTGGTGGGAGGAGTGGAGAACCAAACTGACCAGACTAACACCGCTCTAAGAGGGGATACCACCAACCCACACCCCTTCCATGTAGAGATGAGTCCTTTTTTTTGAGGCAGAGAGAGAGGAAGGGAGAGAACGAGCAATTTACAGTGTTTGAGCAGAATATGAATATGACGAATATCTTTACTGATACGTTGTATTTTAACTAATTGTCTTAATTTTATTTGCTGATTATTTGTTCTGGTCGGTGACCGTAACAAATAACAATAAAGGCTGACTGACTGACAGCGTGGTGTAGTGGTTAGAGTGCTGGACTAGGACCGGGGAGACCCGAGTTCAAATCCCCATTCAGCCATGAGACTTGCTGGGTGACTCTGGGCCAGTCACTTCTCTCTCAGCCGAACCTACTTCACGGGATTGTTGTGAAATAAAAACTTAAGTATGTAGTGCACCGCTCTGGGCTCCTTGGAGGAAGAGCGGGATATAAAATGTAATAATAATATATACCGCTGCACTCCTATTCTGCACTCTTACCGCTGAGCTGTTATTGCCCAGTAAATGGGGAAATGAAATCCAAGATAAAGTTGGATCATGGAGAGAACAGCAAACAACTTTCGACACGAGACGATTTCTAAAGCAAAAGTATGTGGAATCACGGATGAATCTGAAGCAGTGAAAAGACTCCCTTTAGCAGTCGCAGATAAAGAATTTACTTTTAAGCCAGGACAATGGGTAGCCTTCTTTATACCCGCAGCAGGGTTTTGGGTTTGGTGTTGTGTTTTTTTGGTGTTTGGGGTTGTGTGTGTGTGTGTGTGTGTGTGTTTTTACCGCTTTTCAACAAAATGTTCCCAGAGTGGTTTCCATAGATATAAATGGATAAAATAAAATGGCTCCTCCCAGTCCCCAAAGGGCTCCCAGTCTAAAATGCAGTACTGCTGTGTGAAGGAGAGTTGTTGAGAAGAGCGGGGGGGGGGGAGTCACGGGCTTAGGCGATGCTTCTGAGTTCTGCTTCCCGGGTACCATAATTCAGCAGCGGCTTTTCCGAACCAACTGGGGCGCCAAAGGAGCTGCAGCTGCCTCTGCTTCCCGGCAGCGGCTTAAGTTACTCCCCTCTCTCTCGTCCCACCCATGAGCAGCGCCGCCCGCAAGCCGGCCATCCGTCAGGCAGAGCTGCGTGCGCAGCTCTACCTGGCGGATGGCCAGCCCGCAGGCTGCGGGGGGCCCCCGGGCGGGGTGGGAGAGAAAGAGACCCACCCAAGCAGTCCCCTTAGGTGCCCCCCTCTCGCGACTCGTTAGGCTGAGCTGTGACTGCCATAATTGTAGTCAAGTCGTTTAAGGCGCAGTCACCTTAAGTGGCGCGGCAGGGCACTGCTTGACTAACGAGCAGGAGGTTGCCAGCTCGAATCCTCGCGGGTACTATATTGGGCAGCAGCGCTATAGAAAAAATAGCCGGAAGGCATCATCTCAGACTGCGCGGGAGGAGGCAATGGGAAACCCCTCCTGCATTCTGCCAAAGACAGCCACAGGGCTCTGCGGGGGCCAGGAGTCGACACCGGCTCCAGGGCACACTTTACCTTTGGTTGAATGTGCATGATTCCTGCTGCCCAGAGTGACTGTTGTGCAGCAAATCCCTCCACTCCACGATCCTGTCGGTGAGTAGGGTGGTTGTCCTCCTCCCTAGACTTCTTTTTAGCAAAACTAGATGATCTTGTAAATTCGTTTTAAAGGAATAAGCACCACCCAACATTCTAAAAAGGGAAACCGAAAAACAACCCCGGCGCCCGCCACAAGTAGCAGGTGTTTGCGCAAGCAGCGGTCCCACAAGTTAATGGGAGAAACCGCGGTGACCCGGCTTGCCCAGCTGCCGCTTGGAAAGAGCAGCGCCGCTGACTCGCTGTGTCCACACTGGCCGCGGTGCCAATAGCCTGTCTGTCCAGACACCATGTTGTATTGTGTGAACAACTGTACCCGTGTACAGAAGCCAGTCCCTTAACGTCCCCTCCTTACCCACTCCAGGTGTGTCCAGCATTTGCCTTTCTTTCCCCAGGTCTGTCCCGGGGACGAAAGAGTTAACTCCCCAAGGTGAGCAGCCTCGGGGCGCGCACCTGAGCACTGCAGGCTGGGCGGGCGCGCAATGGCAGGCAGGTGCGCCCCGCGGCCACGTGGACCCGCCTTCCCGCAGAAAAGGCCCGCGGCGCGGGTGCTGATCCTGGGCGTCTTCCTGTCTGTTTTGCGGAGCGCCAGCTGGAGGTAATGAAGGAAAAAAGCTCTCTTCTTGCTGATGGAGGGATTTCCTGGTGCTCGAGGATCCCCTGGGCTCGCCCAGGCGGAGGCTGGTTTCAAAACTTGGGTGGGCGTAGTTGGGTTTGTGCTGTGATCTCCCGAGCACCTGAGCTCCCCGCCATCCGTCCATCTTCCTTCCTTCCTTCCCGGTTTCTGGCTGGTTAAGTGGGTGGGGGCTTGATTTCTCCTGTGGCTGTTGACCCGCAGAAGTCTGCAAAAGAAGTGCCAACAAGACCTGCAGATCAAAGTCAGGGTCTTCACATGATGATGGGTTCTCTCTCTCACCATTGCCAGCCACAATGACTTTGTCAAGGGGTGATGGGAGTTGTAGTCCAGGATATGAGGACTTGAGGTTGGGGAGGACTGCTGGCTGCCAGCTCTGAAGGGGCCACCTTGTGGGGTGACCTAGTGGGATAATGTGGTCTTGAGGTCTTGAGCCTGTATTGTGCCTTATGCTAATTGGGGTCTGCCATGCTTTGCATTTGGATGGGTGACTACAGTTGAGCGCTGTAAGATTCCCCCTAGGGGGATGGAGCCATAGCTCAGCACAGGGGAGTTGTGATGTTTGAGTGGGCCCGGGTACAACAATTGAGATGAGCTCCTGCCTGCTTCATCCAGCCTTCTTCATCAGAGGTGCCAGAGAGACCAAAGAGCAAGCTATCCCCCAGTCAGTAGGGCCTGTCCCTTGTGGGGTCTGGGGACTTTTCACCCCCATGTTCAATTGCTGCTTTATCCAAGGTTCAGCAGTAGAGCATCTGCTTACATGTAGAAGGTCCCAGTTTCTGTCTCCTGGTAGGACAGGGAAGACAATTGCCTGAAACTTGGAGAGCTGTTGCTAGTCAGAGTAGACAGTACTGAGCTATAGGGAACAACAAGGATTTTGCAGAGTACAAGGCTGCTTCCTATGGGACTTCACAGCCTGGATCTCCCCAGGTAGGGCATTCCAAAGGAATGGTGCCACCACCACCACCAAAGACCAGCCTTTCCCTTCTCTGGGCTCTGCTTAGCTTTCCTCCAATGTTCTCTTAACATATTTCCACTGGGAGGGGTTGCTTCTACCCATTCCTAGGGCAGGAGGCAGAAATCTGGTGGGGAGAGGAAGGATGGGAGATTAGTGGTAGGAATTAAGGGAGAACAGCTGAAACCCAAGTGCAGGCAGTAACCTAATAAGGAGTTGGTGTAATACAGTTAATTGTAGCAAGCGAACACCACCTGCAGTAGAGCCAAGCTTGAGAAGTCCTGCAAGAAGGAATGATCACCCAGGCATCCTGGCTATTACTCCAAATAACCATTAAAAAAACAAAACAATTCACCTGTTAACTCTGGTCAGCTCCATTATTGTACTGCAGAAACTCTGTGGGTTTAGCAGTAGACAACAACACACACAATTTTTAAATAGACTTTAATTTCCATAGGATGTAGTCTCTGACCCTGAACAGAAAGTCTTAGCATCCCTACACTATCACATAGTGGTCTAAAGTTCTTGGATTCAGAATTTTGAGTGTGGGTTCTGAGTTCAACATGAGATTGTGTGTTTTGGAAGATTCCCCCCCACACACCACCCCAAATAAAATTCCTTCATTTCATGTCCAGTTAGAACCAGATTATGAAGGAAACTCCATTGGTGGGTCCCATTTGACAAGGAAACTCCTTGAAAAGGAGTTTTCAACATGGAATGCTTATGGATATTATTACGAATATCATCCCTGAGCTTTTCTTGGAGATGTTAATGATTTCCATGATAATTTGGGAGTTCTTAGAGACTCACAGCTTTCCCCCTCTTATTCAAGTAAGAAAGTAATCTTGGGATAGTCTATAGTGTGGATAATTAACAGTTCATTACATCCTGGCTTGCCAGGGCCCTTGATTTCTACCTTATGCAATCCCATTCACAGGAGCACATAATCCTGTGACTATGAAAACAGAACCCTGAACAATACCAACTTAATTTTATCCTGGGCTGGGTCTGTATTTCTGATGATGTTTCCTTTGGGGCAGGGGTGTCTCTAGAGAGCCCTGGTGCGGTCTGGGGCCTGGGGCATATCAGCCAGTGTGGGAAGCTGTGCCCTTCCAGTTAATTTTGATGGCAGCAAGGAGAGTGGGCTGTTTCCCGGCTTGCCCTGCCCTAAGATCAGCTCTGCTTTGGGGCCCATCTTGTTTTTTTAGAGAAGATCAAGCCACACATGGAATTTACAGCCAGCTGCTCCATGGAGATCTCCACACCCACCAAGGATGTCTGGAACTACATCCCAGTAGAACTTCTGATCCACATATTTTCCTACTTGCCTCTCAAAGGCAGAAATACAGCCTTCTCCGTCTGCCAGCGCTGGGCTGAGACAGTTTCTTCCCCTTCTGTTTGGAGTTTCACTGAGATCAGGTAAGAAAAAGTAGTCTCTGCAAAGGCTGGCTTCAGAGTCAAATGCTTGGAAGCCAGCTTGGGTTGTTGGTATCACCTTGGGAGGGATGGATGCTCCCTGTGATTTTGGACAAGGGCATCGCCCCTAGAGATGGTGAAGAGGTGATCTCATTGCTCGCCTTTCAGTCTTCAAAGTATTATCATGCTCGGATTGTCCTGACCATTGGCCCTGCAGTGGCCAAATTTGCAGTGGTGTTTTATCAGCTATTAAAAGCACAAAAACTACAATAAAGCTATATTGATGATGATGTCAGGGGAATGGAAATGAAGGTTGGCAGGAATGTCCTCCCAGAGATTACTCCACGGAGAGAGCAGAAGGACTTGTCCATTCATACCTGACCCTATCCCTTTCCTCTGTGCGAAAACTGACTGCAATTTTATCCTAGTCATTTCCAGGTAGGGATAAAGGAGGGGTGATAACAGAGAGAAAGATGCAGGGACCTCAGAGCTATCACCTGATGTTTCACCTCTGGGGCCGTATATGATGCCAAAAACCACTCGGAGGGTTTGTCCCCAAAGTGGTACTGATGCCCAAAACTTGTGGGCCTGGCTCATGGACTAAGGTGTATTGCTGTGCATTTTGCAGATAAGGAATCCTGGCTGAGGAATAGTGACCTATCCAAGGACATGCAGTGGGCGAAAATTAGCAAGGCAAAGCACAAATTGTCAGCCAAGCTTCCTTAACTTGGTTCTCAAACTAGGGATGTTTGAGCTCCACTTGGACCAGTTTTAAAACAACATTGGCCCAGGCTATGTTGAGAGGGCCTTGGTTGGCCTGTTGGATCATCTCCAGTTAGGAATCTACAGGGGGAACGTGACTCAGTTGGTCCTCCTGGATCTCTCAGTGACTTTAGATACCATTGCCCATGGTAACCTTCTGGATTGTCTGAGTAGTTGCCTCTCCTCCAGAGCCATTCTTGAACCCCGGATCTAGAGTAAGAGGCAGGATCCCAGAAAGACATCTCTAACAGCTCGTCTGTTCACTTCATGGAATGTTAAAGTTGGGAGGGACAGTGGAGGTCTTCTTGTATGACCTGTGTTCAGTGCAGGAAGTGTCTTTCAGTATTTCAGGGCAGTTAAAATGAATGCAAATAAATAATAACTGCAGCATTCCAGGGGACATACTAAAGTTTAGCTGACTTTCTGTACCTAATGTGCCTTCAGTTTCAACACAGTGGATGCATGTAAGGGAGACCTGTTGGTGAGACTGTACCAGTTCCTGCAGCATATTGAACACCTGAAGATTGTGGTTGATCAGACGCAACATCTCTATCGTATCCAGGTCAACAAGATTTTAGATGTGCTGTTTTGGAGGGGCCAAAATGTGAGAGCACTCTGTATTGTGTGCTGTGGAGATAATCTTTATTTCTATTCTTGCCCAGACATCTTGCAGAGCTTCAGCGGACTTATTAAGTCAGCAGAACAGACAGATTTTCAGTATATTAACTTGCGAAAAACTTCTTTTAATCTGAACAATGACTTGGTCCTATGGATTGTATACCGCAACTCCAATTTGCACACCTTGTTATTCAACTACCACCGCTCTGATCTAACTATCCTCAGTCCAGATACCATCTTTTCGGTTCTGAGGTGTTGTCCTGGACTAGCTGTATTGGGGATCCATCTTGCATCCTTCTCTGAAGATGTATTTCACGTACTGTTGAACCCAAGCAGAGGACCCCTAAAATTCTTGGGCATCTTCTGTGACGGCGAAGTAAGCCCCATCCCTGAAGAGGTTTGGTCTACTCTGACTGAGAGACACCCACAACTCCGGGTAGGGTTGGAGTTTGGACCCCTGGTCCATACTGTGATAATATCTCGCTTTTTAAAGCCCAATATTCCTGTGTCCGCTTTGCACTTCAACGGCTGCATATGTATGGTGAACCACATTCGGTATATTACTGACACCTATTTCAGGACTTTGGAGAAACTGGTCTTTTATACTTCCGCCTCTGAGAATCTCAACCAGGCGCTCATAGAGCTGGCATTGGGCAGTGAGAATCTGAAGGAGATCTATTGTTCCTGTCCAGTTAGCCCAGCTGTGATCAATGCTTTCCTCGTTCATTGCCCCCGTCTGATCCGATACACTCTAAAAAAGAACCCTCTCTACTAATTACTGAGCTGGCAGTGCAAACAGCACAGAGTTGAAATAGGCTGACATTCTGCTCTTGGATACAGACGCATCCATAAAGTAACTCTGGTACAGGGAGAGTTGAGTGTCAGTGTTGGGTTCTTAACGTACAATTTGACTGAAGCCAAGTACTTGGACTTTACAGGACAGTATGCTGGTCTCTTTGCTTTGGAGACTGGTGGTTAAAATGTTTGATAGAGTATGCATTTTAAACATTTAATATTGTATTAAAGGTTTGCATATACATTTTTACAAGTCTGCTTATTATTCCTTAAGGTAACCAAAGCTTAAGCAGAATAGTTGACTTGCAGCAGAAGTTTTCACCTGAGATATTTCCAAGGTGTTGGGATGTGTGGTGGAATTTTAGGGTGGAAGGAAGCTCCCTTGCAGTTGGCTGTTAAGGGGTTTGGACCAGCCTAGGCTATGTGAATTATTTCCTTCCTGAGTTCTAGCAACCTTCAGAGGGATTCAGAGGGTCTGCCTTAGATTATCTATTTTAGGGGTGTATTACACTAGCTCTCTTTCTAGGTGATGTCTTTCTGGAACTGGTTTATTGTGCAACAGATATTCTTAGCTGTGGTAAGTCAAAGTTATGGGAAGGAATGACTTAATGGGACCCCAAGAAACACCAGGTCTAGCAAGATGTTCCAACTAGTTCTCTAATCCAGGGATTCCTAACCATGGCTGTGGCTATTGTGGCTGGGGCTAATGGGTGTTGTAGTTCAACAACATCTGACGTTGCAAGGTTGGCAATCCCCAATCTAATCATCTGCCCCTTTTCATTCAGAAGCACCAAACGTTGGTCCATCTAGCTCCGTATTGTCTACGCTGACTGGTAGTTGGGGGCAGAAACACCATTGGGCGAATGGGTTCAAAGAACCCGGGCCACCGCTAATCGAGGCCATGCCTCGTGGCCTCGACATGCCCCCAGCATCAGACATGGGAGGGGGGCGCGTTCTTTTGCTCCCAAATGGGGCTGTGCGGCTCCGTTTGGAAACAAAATTGGCCCGTGTTGTATTGGCAACATGGGCTGGAGAGTCTTTTCCTGCCTTTAAAGGCAGGGAGAGCCACTCCTGGCCTCGCTGCCAGCTCAGCGGGGCCGATTTCCCTCGAAACGGGGCCACACGGCCTTGTGTGGGAGAGAGATCAGCCTGCGCTGTGTTCACAGCATGGTCGGAACGGCTCTCCCTGCCTTTAAAGGCAGTTAGAGTTGCTCTGCTGCCCAACGCAGCGTGGGCCAATCTCCCTTCAAAATGGGGCCACATGGCTCTGTTTGGGAGGGAGATCACGCCCCACAGGTGACATCAGCTGTGGGGGCGGCCCCCTGCGCCTGACATCAGCTGCGGGGGGCGTGGCCAGGGGGCCGTGGCGGTGACCAAACACGGGCCGCCACCAGCCTCGCTCCGCGCCTGCTTGTAGTGATTCTTCAGGGTTCCAGGCAGGAGTCTCTCCCAGCCCTACCTGGAGATGCTGCCAGGGATTGAACCTGGGACCTTCGGCATGCCAAGCAGATTGTCTGCCACTGAGCTATGGCCCCACCCCCAAAGGGGACTATCTTACAGCAGGCCATGCTCTCATGTAGTCACCCAGCCGAATGCAAATTGGGGGAAATCCTGCTTAACCCAGGGGACAGTTCATGTTTCCTAATGCAAGAGAAGCTCTCCACCGCCTCCCACAATAAAGCAGATTTACAATTATCCATCACTCCTCAATTCCATTCCATGCATTCATCCATGGATGGTCCAATCTGAAGCACATCTATGCCTGCAGGGGGTCTCCAACCTTGTGTCCCCAGATGTTGTAGGACTAGAACAGCGGTCACTCCAAGCCTTGTTGGTCAACCATAGCAGCTGGCAATCGTGGGAGTTCTAGTCCCACACCATCTGGGGACACAAAGTTAGGAATTCCTGAACTAGGGAGCAGACTAGAATTGAAGTGTTTAAAAGGGTTTTCATTCTACACCTGTGAATCCTTTATTCTCACCTCTTTCTTATGCTTCTTGGCGGGTGCTGGGGTGGCCAATCCGTCAGGGTGGGCCTGAGTCTCCTCTGCATCAATCTCCAAGTTGCTCTTGAATGCAACCCTGGAGATTTTATTGGCTTAATAGGGCAGAACCTTTGGAGCCAGGTGGTGTATAAATAAAATGAATGAATAAATTTAATAGTTATAATACTACTAATAATTAATTTTTAAAAATGTTGAACAAAGGAATGCAGGGGAGAGTGGTGAGGATCTCCAGGAATAACTTCAGTCAGAATATATATATATATATATATATATATATATATATATATATATATATGATGAATATGTATATACCGCTTCTCAACAAAGGTTCCCAAAGCGGTTTAAATCAATATAAATAAATAAAATGGTTCCCTGCCCCCAAAGAGCTCACATTCTAAAAAAGAAAAAAATAAGATAGACACCAGCAGCAACCACTGGAAGGATGTTGTGCTGGGGATGGATAGGGCCAGTTGCTCTCCCACTGTTAAATAAAGAGATTCAACACTTTAGAAAGGTGCCTCTTTGCTCAGTTGGCAGGGGATGGCTAACAAAATTCTGCTAGTAGAATTGGCAGCTTGAGTGGGTGCACCTCTTCATAAAAACAGCCCTGCTGGACCAAGCCCATGGCTCATCTAGTCCACCATCCTGTATCCCTGTTTCACACAGTGGCCCATCAGATGCCTCTGGGACACCCACAGGCAAGAGGTGAGGGCATGCCCTCTCTCTTGCTGTTGCTCCCCTGCAGCTGGTATTTAGAGGATCTTAATGCTGAGGCTGGAGGTGGCCTATAGCCACAGACCAGTGGCCATTGATAGACCTGTTCTCCATGAATTTGTCTAAGCCCTTCTTAAAGCTATTCAGGCTGGTGACTGTCACTTCTGTTTTCCTTTTCCTGATTTCAGGTAACCGTCTCATTTCTGGATAGAAATTGTGCAGAGAGAGATGCAAGTTGGGTTTCATTTGACCTTCTATTGACTGTTGGAATGATTTGCCTTTAGAAGGAGCAAGAAAAACAGCAGTGCCCCTGAGCATCAGCAGAGTGCCTATCCTTGAAAACAGCTTGATCTTGCCCATTGCAATGAGATGTCAAGAAGATAAAGGCCTTGTTTTTAAACTACCCTTGCTCTTGTAGAGCCAAACTGACCAACTCAATGCTGCTCCAAGAGGGAACAGCTCTGTCCAACACCCCAATCCATCCCTGTCAGGATGAACACCTTTCAGTTTATTTACTTTTTTACTTACTAACTAACTACATTTATATCCTTCTCTTCCTCCAAGGAGCCCAGAGCAGAGTGTATGACTATGTGTTGATCTTCATAACAGCCTTACGGGGTTTATTCTACCCCGCCCCCCCAACTGAGCATTGAAGCTGGTGCAGACCCCGCCACACACACATCCCCAGTCTGTGAGCTTTATCTCCCAAAATATTTTCGACTTGAAAAACAAAAAGGAAAGGAAAATCATAACAGAGGGAAGGGGAAATGGGAATCAATACAGAACTTAAGAGAGAGACTGGGAGAAGGAGATGGGGAGGAAAGATAGGGAAATAAGAGAAGGGGGGGGGATGTGCTTTACAAAAGATGGATGACATTATCTTCCTTCCCAACTCTAGTTGAGGGCTGCCGAGACCCTTTTTTCTCATCTATTCCTACAGCTCTGTTCCTCATTAACACCGCGCTGCGCAGAAATCTAGTTCCCACTACACAAAACGTGTCTCGCTGCTGCGCATTTAAACCAACCCTGCCCTGTAGGGCAAGAGAGAAGTAACTGGCCCAGAGTCACCCGGTGAGATTCGTGACACTCCGATTGATCAGAGATTTGAACTCAGCTCTAACCACTGCACCACACTGGCTGAAGCAGGACAATTGATAGAGCATGACGCAGCCATGTTAACGCAGAAGCCAGCCCCTTTGCGTCCTCGCCGCCTTTCACTCCGAGTGTGGCCAGCGCTTACCTCTCCTTCCCCAAGTCCGCGCCGGGGGTGAAGGAGTTAACTCCCGCAGGTGAGCAGTTCCCGAGCGCTCGCTTGCGCAGTCCACGCTGGCCGCCCAGATAGTAGGCAGGTGCGCCTGGCGGCCGCGTGAAATCCTGCCTATAGAAGCGACGCGCAGCTGGCCTGGATAAGTGTTGCGCCTGCTTCTCCATCTCCTGTTCCTCGTCGCGCTGGCTGAAGGTAATGGGAAAAACTCTCTTGCAGGGTGAGGGTTGGCTTTTTTCTGCTAGTTCTGTGCTTGGTCGGCTGGTTTCCGAACTTAGAGGTGTGTGTTTGTGTTGTGAGCGCTGAAGCACCTGTGTGCCAGGGTTTATCCTAAGTCTCCCCCACCCCGCAACTGCACAAGCAGGCAGAAATGTTCTTCTGGTGAGGAGAGAGCCTTCTAAGTACTTTGAACAAACACCAATGCATTTATTGAAGAACTCTTGCTAGCTTCTCACAGGAACTTGCACAGGCTTCTGGTGGTCCAGGCACAGCCAGTTCTTAACCCTAAGGAAAGCAAACAAATTTTAAAGAGAGAGTGTATTAATTCCACATCCCCCCACCCCTTTAAAAAACACCCCAAGTTGTTCTAGTAAGAACTAATCAGCCTACTTTCCTTTCACTGCCTCCACATCTGGACTAAATTTGGTGCAAATTGAGGTCCACAAGTCTCTTGTGCCTCAAATGTTCATGTGTCCGCCATCTTGGATTGGGGTGGATGTCGTCATTACAAACTGCACCGTTGAGGTGTTCCTGTGTGTCATTCACTACAGCTGTTCCAAATTTGATTCAAATTGGTCAGACGGTCCTCAAGTTAGTGCACTTGTGCCTCAAAAGTTTATGCATCTGCCATATTGGATCAGGTTGGGTGACATCATCACAAACTACACCATTGGGCCTATATGTTCATTCAGCTGTAGCAAATTTGGTTCTAATCAGTTAGACTGTCCACAAGTTAATGTACTTGTGCCTCCAAAGTTTACGTGTCCACCATCTTGAATTGGGGTGGATGACATTGTCACAATGTTCACCATTGAGGTGTCCCTACAACTGCAGCAAATTTGGTTCAAATCGGTTAAGTGGTTCACAAGTTAGTCCATTTGTGCCTCAAGTGTTTATGCGTCTGCCATCTTGGATCAGGGTGGATGACATCATCACAAACTATGCTGCTGAGGTGTCCCTACAGCTGTACCCGATTTGTTTCATATTGGTCCAGGCATTGCAAAGTTGATAGGGGAGGACGCACAGATGGACACATGGACACACACACACATGCCAGGTGATCTCCTAAGAAAGTAGGCTAAAAATGCAGATGTGCTGATAAGCACATGACATGGCCTCAAGAAGTGTTCTGTGAGTCTTTCTGGCGCTATGCAATCCAGTGGATCTGTGCAGAACTGCCTCTGGAAGGAGGACTGGTGTCCATCGTAGGTTTGAACCTCACTGGTTTGTCAGGAAGGTTAGTTTGAGGTACTATTGTCTGAGTCTCTTGCTGAAGTCTTTGCTGAGCCTGCAGCTGGGACTCAGGAACAAGCAGCAAATGTCAATAATAGCGATATCATTGTCCATCCTTGGTTAGAACTTCATATCATTGGGGAGCCAACTTGTGCACCACGTACTCCGGCTTAGTCTGCGAGTCACCACAGAATATATATACATTGTCACGAGGCTGCAGTGGTAGCACTGGGTTAGAGTGCTAGGCCTGCTCAACTTAAGCCCTCCAGCTGTTTTTGGACTACAACTCCCATAATCCTCAGCCACAGTGGCCAATAGCCAGGGATTATGGGAATTGTAGGCCAACATCTGCAAGAGGGCCAAAGCTGAGCAGCCCTGGAAGACCCTCATTCATAAACTGCATCTCCTTGGATGCTTTCTTACAGCTGAGAGAGCATCGTCAGAACATAGCATGCTCCGCTTAGGTAAGTGAGCTGTCTGTCAAACAAAATCTTAGTAGGCAAAAGACCATGAATAAACAGAGCTGCTCTATAACTCAAAATGGCTAGAAAGGGGTCCTCGCCTGTGGCAGAAGCATTTTTTGAGCAACGGTTTGACGAATTAACCCCGTTTTCCACAGGACCATGGGACTGTCTTCCACAGGACCAGTGGGTTGCACATCACATCAAGCCCAAGACCACAGGAAAGTTGTGTCCAACAAAGACTACCTCAGAATAGAGGGGGAAATAGTCCACAGTTAACAAATAGTCTCGGCTTGCCAGTGTGTGTAAATCAATTCCCACTGTGTACCCGCTTTATCTAAGCCCTCCTCCTATCAACATGGGCTCCTCCTTGTTTCTGAGTTGATAACATCTGGCAGGTAGTACAGCTGAACTACCTCTTCGATATCAGCGTTCATAGTTGGTCAATAGAGGACCTCCCTAACCCTCCCAGTTAATACAGGAAAACAGCAAGATGCTGCATAAGAATGGCTGGTCCTTCTGAAAGCACTGACAGTCATGCAGGGAGAGGGTATTTCTTTGTGTACAGAGTATTATATTATTATTATTATTATTATTATTATTATTAATTCAATTTCTATACTGCCCTTCCAAAAATGGCTCGGGGCAGTTTACACAGAGAAATAATAAATAAATAAGATGGGTCCCTGTCCCCAAAGGGCTCACAATCTAAAAGAAACATCAGATAGACACCAGGAACAGTCACTGGAGGTCCTGTGCTGGGGGGTGGATAGGGCCAGTTGCTCTCCCCTTGCTAAATAAAGAGAATCATCACTGTAAAAGGTGCCTCTTTGCCCAGTTAGCAGGGGTTATAGTAGCAACTAATCAATATACAATAAATATATGTGTAATTAAAAAACTTTTTGTGTCCAGTATAATATTGTCTTTTTTTTAGGGGTGTGTGTATTTCACCTTAAGTTCCAGGTCCTCTTCCTTTCGGATACAGGCATACTCTTTCTTTTTTGGGGGGAGGGGAGTCTTAAATTTTGAGTTGTCTTAGATTTGGGTAAATATGGTAATAACTTTTATAGCTTTCTGCAAAACCATATGCTGGTCAGTGGCCACTACAAATTTCCTCCACATCTCATCTTCAACTGGATAATTCTGCCGTCTCTCACATGCACACTCTGTTTTCCCCCAGGTTATCCTTATCAACAGCCCTGGACAAAGTGTCTGCAAGAACCAGATCTCTATCAGGTTTATATTCCAATCTCCAATCATAAACTTGCCATTGAAAGAAAAGTCTCTGAAGCCTGGGAGGGTTGTCAAGCAGCCCTTTTCTAGCCATGGTAACTAAAAGCTTGTGATCTGTTTCAGCCACAACTTTTCTTCCATATTTGAAAACATGAATTTTTCTATGCAGGCTGCAGCCATGATCCAGAGCTCGGGCTTCCTTCTCAATCTGTGCATACAAGTTTTTTTGTTGGTCTAAGAATCCTAGCTGTATATCATACTGGCCTCCCAAAAATGCCATATTTCTGCAATAACGGTTGTTCCAGTGCCTTCTCTACAACCATCAGTGGATCATATCTTTGTCTTTGAGGAGCTTGCAAAACACCACAGAAGGCTCAAAAGGGCTTGAAGGATGTTCTCTGATAAATTTTCAATATATCTTCTACATTAGTGATCCTGGGATGGGGTTTATCTTGTGGTAAATTCACAATTTAGCACACCACAACATTTCAGGGTCCTTGACTTCTACCATACGGAATGCTGTTCACAAGAACACATTATATTGTGAGTGAAGATAACCTGCCACCCTTTCTTTCCAGAAATATTAGTGTGCATATTTCTTTGGAACAGTATGAAATATGAATGTAATTCTATCGTGGGTTTGGTCCATATTTCAGATGTTTCCTTTGTGGGCCAAATTGTTTTTCAGTGAGGATTAAGCCACTTTTTGGAACTGACAGCCAGCTGCTCCAAAGAGATGCTCACACCTGCCCAGGACTTCTGGAACTGTGCCCCTGAAGAAATTCTGGTCCACATATTTTCCTACTTGCCTCTCAAAGACAGACACACGGCCTTCTCCATCTGCCAGCACTGGGCTGTGGCACTTTCTCTCCGTTTTGTCTGGAGCTTTACTGAGATTTGGTAAGAAGAGGCGGTCTGTGATGTGGTTGGCTTCAGAGTCAAAGGGTGCTTGGGAATACTCTTGATGGTCCATGAGCTGGCTGGGCTGCTTGGTACCATTTGAGGGGATGGATGTTCATTGTGCTTTTTGACATGGTCGTCACCCCTAGAAATGGGGGAAGGGTGATAGCATGCAAGCCTTTCAGCTTTCAGTGTCTTATCATGCTTGGATTGTCCTGACCATCAGACCTGCAGGGGCAAATTTTGCAACAGTGTGTTCCAAGCTTGAAGATACTTATTGTGGGAGGTCAGAACTTATTAAGTCTGCGTGTTCTGGATGGGGCTACACTTCTCCTGAAAGGAAAGTCTGGGTGGGAGTACTTCTGGACCCAGCTCTCTCCCTGGTATCTCAGGTTGAGCGAGCAGCCAGGAGTGCTTTTGATCAGCTTCAACGGATGTGCCAGCGATGTCCATTTCTGGAGACAAATGACCTCAAAACAGCAGTGAATGTGCTGGAAACATGGAGGCTGGACTGCTGCAATGTGCTCTATGTTGGGCTGCCTTTGTACATAGCCTGGAAACTGTAGTTAGTGAAGAAAGTAGCAGCCAGGTTGGTCTCCGAGGTTACCCAAAGAGACGACACTACTCCAATTTGAAAAGAACCACACAGGCTCCCAATAAGTTTATGGGCAAAATACAAAGTGCTGTTCTTAACTATAAAACCCTAGACAGAGTGTGCCACCTTCTTCACGAACTCTGCCACTTATTAAGGTCATCAGTGGAGGTTCAGCAGTGGTTACCACAGCCTTCTCTAGAGTTGCCCCAGGGCTTTGGCATGTGCTCCCAAACAAAACTAGGGGTCTCCATCCTTGGCTGTCTTTAGGAGACACTTGAAGACACACCTGTTTAATCAGGCATTTAGTGTATAAGTTTTGAAGTCTACTGATATTTTAAAATTGTAATTGATTTAATTTCCTAACTATTGTCTGTGTCTTGAAATCATAAACTGCCCAGAGTTTTGTATATGGGGAGGTATAAAAATGTGCTAGCTGAAATAAATATACTAAAGGCAGGGGTCCTCAAACTTAATGGCTTGGGACCAGGTCAGTGGTCGCTCTAACAGGGATTCCCAGATGTTGTTTACTACAACTCCCAGAATCCCCAGCTTCAATGGCTTTTGCCTGAGGATTATGGGAGTTGTTAGTCACCTTCATCTGGGAATCCCTGTTAGAGGGAAATACTGGACCTGGTTACCCAAGATACTTTAGAAGTCTCTGTGAAAACCCAGACAAGATTGACCTTCAGTATATTGACTTTAGAAAAACACCTTTTACTCTGGATAACAGGATGGTCCAACTGATTGCAACCAGCAACCCAAATCTGCACACTTTGTTAATGAACAACCACCACTCTGGATTAATTATCCTCGATCCAGCCACCATTGTGGAGGTTCTAAGGTCCTAAATTATCTGCGTTGGGGGTCCATCGTGCTACCCTCTCTGAGGATGTGTTTCGAGAATTGTTGGAACCAAGCAGAGGGCCCTTCAAGTTCTTAGATGTCTTCTGTGAAAGCCTGGACCACTACATCCCTGAAAAGCTTTGGTCTGCTCTGATTGAGAAACACCCACAGCTTCACGTAGGGTTGGAGTTTGGTCTCATGGTCCCTATACGGAAAATGTCTCAGATTTTAATGCCAAATATTCCTGTGACTGCTTTGCAATTTAATACCTTTACATACATGGTGAGAAAGGTTCGGTATGTTACGGACATCTACAGCAGGACTTTGGAGAGGCTGGTCCTTTACACCACCCCCTCCAGTGACCTCAACATTTCTCTCATAGAGCTGGCAAAGAGATGTGTGCGCTTGAAAGAGATCCACTGTTACTGTGAAGTTAGCCAAGCAGTGATGGATGCTTTCCTCTTATATTGCCCAGGTCTAATCAGATACACCGTATATACTGATCACGGAGCTGGCACTGCAGACTTACAGAGGTGAAATAGTCTTACTTCTGCTGTTCCAGAGCATAGATATGGACTCATCCAAAAGGTTACTGGGGCAGAAGGTAGAGAAGTATTAGACTCTGAACTTAAAATCTGACAGGAGCCAAAGACTTTTTACTTGAACTCTATGGGACAGTATTCAGGTCTCTTTGCTCTGGATACTGGTGGTTAAATTGTTTTATGAAGTATGCATTTTAATATTTTTAACTTTGTGGTAATTATTACAATAAAAGTCTGCATATAACTTTTTACAAGTCTGCTTAATATTCATTTAGGTGTCAAAAGTTTATGCAGAATAGTTTATTTGCAACAGTGATCGTCACTTGCGGTAACTCCAAGGTGTTTGGATCTGTAGGGGAGTTTAGAGTGGACAGTAAGGGGTAATTTCTGGACAGAAATCTACAGAGAAAGGTGCAAGTTGTTAGGCTGGATTTGACCTTCTCTTACGCATTGGAATGATGGGCCTTTAGATAGAACAGGGAAACCCCTGACTGCGTACAGAGTGCCAGCCTGTCCTTGAAAACGGTTTAATCCTCTCTCTGACCATTGAAATTAGACGTTAAAGCTGCTTCAAGGAGATAAAAGCCCCGGGTTTTAAGGTATCAGAGCTCTGGGGGGAGGAGTAGAGAAAGAAACTGACCAGCCTAACGCTGCCCCAAGGGGCAACAGCACTATCCAACACCCCCACCCCATCAGTGTAGGGATGGGGAGGAGAGCTGGTCTTGTGGTAGCAAGCATGACTTGAACCCATAGCTAAGCAGGGTCTGCCCTGGTTGCATCTGAATGGGAGACTTTATGTGTGAGCACTGGAAGATATTCCCCTCAGGGGATGGAGCCAATCTGGGAAGAGCAGAAGGTTCCAAGTTCCCTCCCTGGCTTCTCCAAGATAGGGCTGAGAGAGATTCCTGTCTGCAACTTTGGAGAAGCCGCTGCCAGTCTGTGAAGACAAGACTGAGCTAGATAGACCAATGGTCTGACTCAGTATATGGCAGTTTTCTATGACACGGCTAGTAACCATTCTTAGTCACATCTTTATGTATCCTGCTCCTCCTCCAAGGAGCCCAGAACATTGCCTATTGGTATGTTTATCCTCACACAACAGCCCTGTGAGGTAGGTTAAGCTGAGAGAGAAGTGAGTGGCCCAGAGTGATCAGTGAGTTTCATGGCTAAAGGGGGGGATTTGAATTCGGGTCTTCCTGGGTGTGTCGTCAACATCCTACTCACGACATCACACGGGCCACAAGGCAATTTATAAAACAATCTGGACTTGGAGGGAGGCCCCTTTTCGCCCCGCGCTTTCCCACTTCGGCTGCGTCCAGCGTTTGTCTCTCCTCCCTCAGGTCTGCCTTGGAGGTGAATGGGTTAACTCTGCCAGGTGAGCAGTTCCCGAGCGCGCGCCTGAGCAGTTCAGGCTGGGCGCTCAAAGGCCGGCAGGTGGTGCGCCCAGCGCGTGGAGTCGCGCTGCCCGCATAAGAAGCGCGCGGCTGGCCCGGAGTTCTGTTTTGTTTTGTTTTATTTATTTATTTAATTTATACCCCGCCCAAACTTACGTCTCTGGGCGGCTCTGGACAGACACTTAAAAGTTGCCGCCGCCGCTGCTTTTTCTTCTCCCTGTCCTGCGGAGCACCAGCTGGAGGTAACGGAGATCATTGGGCTTGCTCTCTTTGTGCTTGTTTCTCGAGGATCTCTGGCCTCGCCCAGGCAGAGAGTGGCTTCAAAACCTAGGGGGCTGTGTGTCTGGCTTGTGTTGTGATCTCGCCAGTACCTGAACCTCACCCCAGGTTTCTTCCCGGTGTGGCAGGTGGGGTGGGGTTCGGAATTGACTTGGTCCTGTGCCTGCTAACCTGCAGAGATCTGTGACGGACCTGTCAACTGCTACAAATCAAACTCGGGGTCTTCCTGTTCTGTTCGGTTACACCTCCCACTGCAGTGACTTTCGTAGGAGATAGTGGGAGTTGTAGTCCATCATCTGAGAACCTAAGGTTGGGGAGGACCCCCCAGGGCTGTCCTTAGGGCACGGCAAGCAGGGTGACCACCCGGGCCCCATTCTTTTAACCCCCATTAGAATTAACTGGAAGGGGGCCCCACACTGGTTGATTTTCCCCAAGGCCCCGCACCTGGCCAGGGCTCTCTAAGGACAGCCCCGAGGACCCCTGGCTGCCAGTTCTGAAGTTGGTGACCTTGTTGCCACTGGGTAACACAGTGGGATTAAGCTAGTTAGTGGTTGTGAGCACGGATTGTGCCCTCTGCTAAGCAGGGTCTTCCTTGGTTTGCATTTGGATGGGTGACCACATGTGAGCGCTGTAAGATAGTCCCTTGAGGGCAGGGCTGCTCAACTTTGGCCCTTCTGCAGATGTTGGCCTACAACTCCCATAATCTCTGGCTACTGGCCACTGTGGCTGGGGATTATGGGAGTTGTAGTCCAAACACAGCTAGGGGGCCTAAGTTGAGCAGGCCTGCTCTAGGGGATGGGGCTATGGCTCAGTGCAGGGCTGTAGCAAGGTTGGAGTGGGCTTTGGGAAAGAAGTGAAGAGGCGATTCTGTTCCTTCCCCTGCTGCTTTTTCAAGTGATGCAACTGGGTAGGGACCACAGACCAAGCTGTCTCCAGCCGCTGGCTGCCCCTGGGGGATATGGCGACATTTGTCATCAAGTGGTCAATTGTTGCTATGCTCCTGGCTCAGAGTTAGAACATCTGCTTTGAATGTCGAAGGTCCCAGGTTCAGTCCCTGGTAGGGCTGGGAAAGACTGTTGCTGAAACTATCAGTCACTGCCGGTCTGAGTAAGCCGCTTCCTAGGTGGTTCTTTCTCCAGCACCTCTCAGGCAACAAGGTCTTGCAAGGCAGCTTGCAAAGTTGTTAAAACTCCAAAAAAACAACAACAACACTGCTTAGAAGAAATGTCCCAACAGAGTCAAATGACTCAAAAGAATAGCAGTAGATTAAAAAGAGACTGATAGGAAAACTCATTCAGGTGAGGAGGGGCTTTCATAACCTCCTTTAGGAAAGAACCCTACAGCTCTGTTTCCAGATTTGGCTTTTTTAAAGCCAAATTTGGGGTTATGGCCCCTTTGACTCACGAGTATACCCCTGAGGTTCTGGCCACCCTGCCCTACAGCTACAGCTGCCACTGCAACTGTTTGGCCTATGGCTGCAATAAAAGAACTGACTGACTGCGGCTGCAACTCCTTTCAGCTCCATCAGCGTACTGCCAAAACTGTGTGTGGTTGGCAGTAGCCAGCAGGGGAATGACACTCACAAGCTAAGCAGAGGTTGCAGGCCTGCTCAACTTAGCGCCCCCCCCCCCCCCCAGCAGTTTTTGGACTGCAACTCACATCATCCCCAGCCACCATGGTCAATAGCCAAGGAGTGGGAGAGGAGAGCTGGTCTTGTGGTAGCAAGCATGGCTTGTTCCCTTAGCTAAGCAGGGTCCATCCTGGTTATAAATCAATGTGAGACTAGAAGTGTGAGCACTGGAAGAGGTTCCCCTCAGGGGATGGAGCTGCTCTGGGAAGAGCAGAAGGTTCCTAGTTCCCTCTCTGGCAGCATCTCCAAGATAGGGCTGAGAGAGATTCCTGCCCGCAACCTTGGAGAAGCCACTGTCTGTGAAGACAATACTGAGCTAGATAGACCAGTGGTCTGACTTAGTATATGGCAGCTTCCTAGGGCCGAAGCTGAGCAGTCCTGCATCTACAGTATGAGTTCAAAATTGTGTTTCCTGCTCAGTTAGAACTGGCAGGTGGGCGCCATCATACTAAGGAAAGTCTGTTGGTGTGTCCCTTTATTTCAAGATATGGCAAGGAGCTTTCAATATGGAATGCTCATGGATATCCATGTGAATAGTTTTCCTGAAGTTTTCTTGAAGTTTATCATTTCCGTGATAATTTGGGAGTTCATAGAGGCTTATGGCTTTCCCCCTTGTATCCAGGTGGTAAAGTGATCTTGGGATGGTTTATCCTGTGGTAAATTCACAATCAAACATGCTATGGTTTGTCAGGGCTATTGACCCCTACTGCATGGAATTCCATTCACAAGACCACATTATCTTCTGACTTTTAAAAGGAAACCTGCCAAGCTTATTTATTTACTTTTCTTTTTCGCCAGGCTTTTGCCCTGTAGTTTACCTATTTGGTTTCTTTTTCTTTCTTTTTTTAGTTACTTTAGTTTTTAATTTAGAATGTAATTTTAATGTTGTCTTGTTTTGCATGTTTTTGTGCACCACCTGGAATCTTCAGAGTGGGCAGTATATTAAATATTCCTAATAAATAAATAAATAAATAAATAATATGTTTATTTTATTTTTTACACTTATATCCCGCCTTTCCTCCGAGGAGCTTTTATCTTAGAAATACGTGTGCATTGTTCCTTGCAAACTAGACCCACAGGATTTTATCCTGGGTTAGATCTGTATTTCAGATGATGTTTCCTTTGTGGGCCAACTTCTTTTTCAGTGAGGATCAATCCACATCTGGAATCTGCAGCCAGCTGCTCCAAGAAGATGTCCACACCTGCCCAGGACTTCTGGAACGGTGTCCCTGAAGAAATCCTGGCCCACATATTTTCCTACTTGCCTTTTGAAGACAGACACATGGCCTTTAAAGTGTGCCAACGCTGGGCTAAGGCCATTTCTGTCCATTATGTCTGGAAGTTTACTGAGATCAGGTAAATAGAGGCAAGATCTACAGTAGCTGGCTTTGGAGTCAAATGGGTGCTTGGAATTCCCTGATGAGTTTATGAGCCAGCTGGTGTGTTGGGTACCATCTGGGGTGATTTTTGACAAGGTCTTCAGAGAGAGAGAGAGAGAGAGAGAGAGAGAGAGAGAGAGGAGGGAATAGCACTGCAAAGCTTTCAGTGTGTTGTCATACTTGGATTGCCCTCCTGACCATCAGTCCTGAAGTGGCCAAATTTGCTATGGTGCTTTACAAGCTTTTAAAAACTCAAAAGGTACTATAAAATGTTGTTGGTGTTGCAAGAGATATGGAAATGAAAAAATGGCAGGAAAAATTAGGAATTGACTGGGGGAGCATTACTCTGATGGTCTTCTTGGATTTCTTGGTCGCTTTTGATACCATTGACCACGTTATCTTTCTGGACAGGGGCGTAACTATAATAGGGCAAGAGGAGACAGTTGTTTGGGGTCCCACTGCCTTGGGCCCCCCCAGTCAGTCACATGACTGATTCGTGCACCTGCCGGGACTTCCTTGAGTTGTATTCATCCTCTGAAATGGATGTGAGTGTTAAGACCTGGAGCTACAAGAACAGCATGTCTTTCTCTAGTACCATTCAATGACTTGCATCCTCCACAATCTACAAAACCTTTTAAAAAATAATTTAGGATGATGAACTATTGTGGCACATAGGATATCTATCTATCTATCTATCTATCTATCTATCTATCTATCTATCTATCTATCTATCTATCTATCTATCTATCAATCATTTTACTCTGCTTTTGGTTACCACTATTCAGCCTCATTTAAGATTTCTTTACTTCATGAGCTGAGCTTCAGTGTGTGGGGGGGTAGCATTTTAAAATCTTGTCTCTGGGCCCATTCCAACTTTGCTACACCTCTGTTCAACTGGTCCTGTGGAAGTGATAATGTATTGTCCCCATTGCTATGTAGGGACTACCCTGGTTTGAATTTGGATGGGTGGCTACATTGGAGTGTTGTAAGATATTCCCTCTAGGCAACGGGGTTATAGCTCAGTGCAGCAAGGTTGGAGTGGGCTGAGCTTCAGTGAGGGGGGGCATTTTAAAATCTTGTCTCTGGGCCCACTCCAACCTTGCTACGCCCCTGCCTCTGGATCACCTGAGAGGGTTGGTGGTGGGAAGCATTGCCTTGCAATGGTTCTGCCCCAACCTCTTTGATATTCTGTATAGAGTCCCACAGGGCACCATTCATTCTCCCATGCTCTTTAACCATTAATCATTGTCCCTGTGGTAAATTTGTCAGCTACACAGAGATTTGTATATGATGTGGTATAAAAATGTTATATATAAAATTTAAGGCAGTGGTTCTGAAAACAGGGTCTCCCAAATGATGTCAGACTACAACTCCCACCATCCCCAGCCACAACAGCCTATGGTTGTGATGATGGGAGTTGGAGTCAAACATCTGAGGACCACGGTTTGGGAACCCTGGGGTGGGGGGTTGGTGTGCACCAGAAAAGGTTTGAGGAAGGCACAGAAGGGGCAAAATACATTTCTGGGTGGCAGAATGTCTTCAGTTCCTCTAACATAAATGGGGTTACTTCTCTGGGGGGACTTTTGCCCCTTCTTGCGTCTCCTCTGGAGCATAAACCCCTGGTGCAGCTGATGAGAGTAAGAGGCACGATCCCAGAAACACTTCTGTTGCAGCTCTTCTGTTAATGTCACAGAATATTAGAGCTGGGAGAGGGACCTCTCTTCAATGCAGGAAGTGACTTTTTGAAGCTTTGGGTATGTCAGGCTGACATACCCAAAGCTTCAAAAAGTCACTTCCTGCATTGAAGAGAGGTCAGTCTAGAAGACTTCCAAGGTCCCTCTCCCAGCAATAATATCCTGACATTGTCAAGGCAGGAAGGAGGTACCCTGGTGAGATGGACAACTCAGCACAATCTGGATGGGGGCTGTGCAACCACTGGGTTTGCAAGATGAAGCGTATTTTAAAAGGAATGCAAATAATTAGTAATTGCAGCATTCCAAGGGTCAAGCCTTCCCTTTCTGTACCCCAATATTCCTTCATCTGCAGCACAGAGGATATGAGTGAACCGTGCATGCAGAAGCAACTGCAGCCGTTCCTGTTCCACATGAAACACCTGAAGATTGTGCTTGATCCATACCTGGGGGTATGCCCGAGGAACTTCACTCAGATTTTAAACATGCTGACTTGGCAGAGCCATGAAGTGCAGGCGCTGTGTATTGTTGTTGTGTGCTGTGGAGAGGGTCTTTTTTTCTCTTCTTGCCCAGACATCCTGCAGAGCTTCAGAAGACTCTGTGACAACCCACACAAGATTGATCTTCAGTATCTTGACTTAAGAGAAACTCCTTTTACTCTAGACAACAGGTTAGTCCGACTGATTGCAACCAGCAGCCCAAATCTGCACACCTTGTTAATCCATAACCACCCCGTTAGGATAATTACCCTCAGGCCAGAGACCATAGCAGAGGTTCTGAGGGTTTGTCCTAAATTATCTGCATTGGGAGTCTACTACGCCATGCTCTCTGAGGAGGTGTTTCGTGAATTGTTGAAGCCCAGCAGAGGACCCTCCAGGTTCTTGGATATCTTCTGTGAGGACATGCATCACTACATCCCTGAAAGGCTTTGGTTTGCTTTGACTGAGAGACACTCGCAGCTCCGTGTTGGGTTGGAGTTTGCTCCCCTGGTTCCAGTATGGAGAACGTATCGGATTTTAACGCCAAGTATTCCTGTCACTGATTTGCAATTTTCCTGCCGTACATATATGGTGCCACAGCTTCGGTTTGTTCTACAGCAAGACTTTGGAGAGGCTGGTCTTTTTTTCTGACTACTCTGATCACCTTGATGCCATGCTCATAGAGCTGGCAATGACATGAGTGCACTTGAAAGAGATTCACTGTTACTGTTACCTTAGCCAAGCAGTGATGGATGCTTTCCTCTTGAATTGCCCAGGTCTGATACAATACACTCTTTCAACGCGCCAATCACTGCTGGCAGTGCAAACCGAAGAGGGGTGAAATAGTCTTCCTTCTGCTGCTCCAGAGCATGGATATGGACACATCCAAAAGGTTACTGGGCAGAAGGTAGAGAAGTATTATACTCTGAACTTACAATCTGACGTGGAGGCAAAGACTCCGGCTTGAACTTTATGGGACAGTTCTCAGGTCTCTTTGTTCTGGATACTGGTGGTTAAACTGTTCTATGAAGTATGCATTTTAATATTTTTAATCATTTTGTAGTAATTATAATTTACAATAAAGATTTGCATATACATTTTTACAATTCTGCTTAATATTCATTTAGGGGTCCAAACTTTATGCAGTATAGCTTACTTGTAATAGAGGTTTTTCACCTGTAGTAATTCCAAGGTATGAGAATGTGTAGAAGGCTTTTAGGCTGGAGGAAAGCTCATTTGGAGTTCGCTATTGAGGGTTTTTGATCAATGTAGATCGAGCGGATTCTTTCCAAGTTCGTGGCAACTATTAGGGATGTGCACAAATCAATTTTGTGATTGATTCAAGGTCGAATTTGCAAACTTGAATCTGATCAGATTTGATTGAAGTTGGATTAGATTTGACTTGGATTCAAATCGATCCAACCCCCCTTTAAAGGTCCAGGGGCACCAAGTTGGGGTGGTGGGTAGAGCCACCTACCACCCAGACTTCAAGGTGGTGGGGCACTCGGTTGGTTTGTTAAATCTATTTTTTTAGTTTGTTTATTTATTTACATTTGTATATCCCGCTCTTCCTCCAAGGGGTCCAGAGCGGTGTGCTACATACTTGAGTTTCTCTTCCACAACAACCCTGTGAAGTAGGTTAGGCTGAGAGAGAAGTGAACGGAGCCACAGGGTTCCGTTCGGGAGTTGGAGTCCGGCCGGCACGTCGTTCTCAGCGCTGTCCATTTAACTCCTGAAGGGGCTCCGGTTTTGTGAAAGCACTACCAAGTGGCCGCCCCCAGTGATTTCTGTGACAGGCTGAATCCTGCATCCATGTCTTTAAAATCTTGTATCACAAAGATCTCTTAAACATATCCTGTGACAAAATCAATAAAGGTCTAGGCAAAACCTTTCAGTTTCACTAACAGAACTATGCCCAAGTGATAATTCCTATCGGAATAAGAACATCCCACCCCATCTCTGGCTGCCTCTTAAAGAAAACTCTCAAACAACTGTTTCTTTAGGCTTAGAGTTCACTTTATAAAAATATTGTGTTAATTGTTTTTACTTGGTGGTTTTTAGATTGTTTGAATTTTAAGTAAACTGTTTAGAGGTCTTATTAGGTGGCTTATAAATCAGATAAATGGGGCAACAAATGGCACAGAAATGAAGATCTGTTGCACTGTTTATATATATTTCTAATATTGAGATCATTCTTAATGATTGCAGATGCATCGTTTAAGAAAGTGATGAATTATGAGAGAGCTGCTGAAGTTAAAAGTGGAGTAGAGCCTCTTCTTTTTTGAAGCAGAGGACACCGTTCCTCAAAAGGAGATGCAGAGGTGAATGAAGGTTCCGAGGAGCTAGCTTTCTTCCTCCAGAGGAAGAACATACTGGGAGATCTTGGCCCTTCAGTGGAGGAGAGCCAAAGCACCATCTTCAACACACACGGGAATCCTTCTATAAAGCACCACAGCCCTGGTTGCCTATGAAAGGGAGACTTGATGTGTGAGCACTGCAAGAGATTCCCCTTAGGGGATGGAGCTGCTCTGGGAAGAGCAGAAGGTTCCTTCCAAGTTCCCTCCCTGGCAGCATCTCCAAGATCAGGCTGAGACAGACTCCTGCCTGCAACCTTGGAGAAGCTGCTGCCAGTCTGTGCACACAATACTGAGCTAGATGGACCTATGGTCTATGGCTGCCTCCTATGTACCTTGATAAATATGTCACTTCAAGAAAAGTTATCTGTTTTTTAAAATGCTTAAAAATATATCTAAGGAGTTCTTTTTTAAAAAAAGAGTTTTAAAAAACATACTTTCCCTGAAGTGAAATATTTATCAAGGTACATAGGAAGCTGCCATATACTGAGTCAGACCATCTTACTTCTTGACCACCGAAGGCTGCCTTCAACCTGTGTTTTGGTGGTAAGTGGCAAAGCTCAACAGACCCAGCAGCAAAAAGCAATAGACAAAAAGCCAGTGCAGACTCGGGACTCCTCTCACGAGTTCTTTATTTCCTTAAAACATAACCATCACACGATGCCCGTTGGAATGCTTTGCCTTTCGATGGAACAGTGCCTCTGAGCGTGAGCAGAGTGCCTGTCTTTGAAAACAGCTTACTGATCTCTCTCTGCCTCTGACGTCTTTGATTAGACGTCAAGGCTTCAAGGAGAGAAAAGTCCTGGTTGGAGATCCCTAGCTCTTTGCTGGGAGGAGTGGAGAGCCAAACTGACGAGCTCAACGCTGCTCCAAGGCGGGAACAGCTCTGTCCAACAACCCCGATCGCATCAGTATAGGGATGAACACCTTCAGATACTGACCTATTTACTTCATTGATATCCTGCCCTTCCTCCAAGGAGCCCAGAACGCTGCGCATTATGTTCACCATCCCTAACAGCACAGGCTGAGAGATACATGATTGGCCCAAAATCAGCTAGGGAGTTTCATGACTGAATGAGGACCTGAACTCCGTGGTCCCTCCGAGTCCAACTCTCTAACCATTACATCACTCGGACCATTTATAGAACAATCCGGAGCGTGTCAACTCGGAAGCACGCCCCCTTTCCGCGACTCGTTTACCCTCATCTCTACCGCCACGCCCCATGTCCTGCGTTTGTTGCATCTCCTCCCCCAGGTCTGCGCCGGGAATGAAAGAGTTAACTCCCCTCCGCCAGGTGTGCCGCTCCGGAGAGCGCGCCTGCGCAGTACAGGCTGGGCGCCTAATGACAGGCAGGTGAGTCCCGCGGCCACGTGAAGTTCTGCCCGCAGAAAAGGAGCGTGGCTGGCCGCAGTTTGCAGTACTGACTGCTGCATTTCTCCTGTTCTGTGGAGCGCCGGCTGGAGGTGAAAGGGCAAGCTCTCTTCCCGGGGGAAGGACAGCTTCACTAGGATCTCTGGTCTCGTCTAGTTAGTGGCTGGTTGCAACACTTGGCGGGTGTGTGGTTTGTGTTCTGACACCTCTCAAGTACTTGAACCCACCACCCTAGCTTCCTTTCTTCCCATATTTTAGTTGCTAGGGGTGGGGAGATATGCCTGTTGAACTGCAGAAGTCTGCAAGAGCTATGCTAACTCTTACAGTTCAAACCTTGGGTCTCCAGATGTTGGGTTCTATCTTCCATCTTCCTCAGCCACAACGGTCTTGGCAGCGGGTGATGGGGTTTGTCACTCAACATCTGGGCATTCCAGCTTGGAAACTGCTAGCTCTGAAGATGGTAACTTTGCTCCCAGTAGGATTAAGCAGGTCTTGTGCTAGTAGCAAGCATGAACTGTTCCCTTTGCTAAGCAGGGACTGCCTTGGTTTGCATTTGGATGAGTGACCATATGTGAGTGCTGCAAGCGTTTCTTCCTAGGGGCTGGGTGCAGGCTGTAGCAAGTCTGGAATTCCATACTCCCACCCCCTGATATCTTCTCTAGAGATGCAACCAGTGAGGCCTGCCCCTTGTGGCCATTTGTCCCCCAATCCTCAACTGTGGCTATGCCCACAGCTCAGTGGAAAAGCATCTCCTCTGTATGTAGGTGGTCTCTGGTTCAGTCTCTGGCAGTGTCTTCTGAAGGACTCCTGCCTGAATATTGAGTATTCCTGAATATTGAGCTGGAGGGACTTGGGGTCTTGCTCGGTACAAGGCAGGCTCAATGTTTTTTCCTCTTCCACCTCTTCTTTAACTAAGGATCTGTTTCCTTGTACACCTTCTCTACTTAAACACCTTGCTCCCCTGTTCTTCAGACACTAAGGCATTGCAAATGTGTAAGTGTCAGATGTGTTTAAAAAGAAATGCCTCAACAGAATCAAATGACTCAAAAGGATGGCCGTAGATTAAAACGGACTGATGGGAAACTCATTCAGGTGAGAGCCTCACAGGAGAGACGGGCTTCCCTAATCTCCCTTAGGAAAGACTCCTTCGGCTGTAACTCCATTCAGCTCCATCAGTGTATTGTAGAAACCGTGTGTGGCTGGCACTGGCAGTAGCCAGCAGGGGAATGACACACACAAGTTAAGCAGAGGTTCATTTCAGTTGGATCTCTGGTTTGATCCTGATTGCTGGATTCTCAAAATGTTCATGCAGTGGTCTAAAGAGTTTGGATTCAGAACTGTGAACTTGGGTGTATTTTCTGAGTTAAACATGGCCTTCAGCCTTTGAAATTTTGTGTGCTTGACCTTCAATCTTGATGATTTGATTTGATTTGATTTGGTTGATTTATTTATTTATATACTGCCCTTTCAAAAATGGCTCAGGATAGTTTCCAACCTTTAGAGAGTTCTGAGTTGCTTCAAAACTCTGTTTAATCCCCAGTTACAACTGACAGGTGAGTCCCATAATGTAACAGGAAGGAAACTCCATTGGAGAGTCCCTTCACTACAAGATTTGACAAGGAGCTTTCAAAATAGAATGCTTATAGATGATATTATGAATATTTCTCCTGAACTTTTCTTTGATACATCGATCACTTCCATGATTTTGGAGTCTGTAGAGATTTATGGCTTTCCCCCTAGAAACCAAGTGGTAGAGTGATATTGGGATGGAGTTTATCTTGTGAAAATTTCACAATTTAGTACTCCATGGGTTTTCAGAGCCCTTGGCTTCAGCCTCCTACTGTAAGGAATCCTGTTCACAAGACCACATTATCTTGTGACTCTTAAAATAAATCCTACCACACTTTCATCCCAGAAACACTTTTGTGCATTATTAGTTGGAACACAATCAACATAACTTTATCCTGTATCACAAATGATGTTTTCTTTTGTGGGCCAACTTGTTTTTCAGTGAGGATCAAGCCAGCTTTGAAATCTACAGCCAGCTGCTCAAAGAAGATGTCCACACCCACCAAGGACTTCTGGAACGATGTCCCTGAAGAAATCCTGGCCCACATATTTTCCTACTTGCCTTTTAAAGACAGACACATGGCCTTTGATGTGTGCCAGCGCTGGTTCAAGGCAGTTTCTGTCCCTTCTGTCTGGAGCTTTACTGAGATCCGGTAAGAAGAGGTGGTCTCTGCCGTGGTTGGTTTCAGAGTCAAATGGGGGCTTGGAAATCCCTCTAATAGTCCTTGAGTCAGCTTGGGGTGTTCTGTACCATCACTGAGGGATGAAGGCTTATAAAAATCAATTTAAGAGTTACTTCCAATACCCCAAAATTTGTTTGAAATCACATTCCGAATCAAACACAGTCATATAGTTAGTCTTTATATTAGTGTGGCAATTCCATGTTGGGTGTAGGTTTATTAATACTGATATGCTAAAGTATTAGTGTTGAACCAATTTTTATATATAATACTGTCAAAACTCCATGTATCAGAATAATATTTATTTATTTTATTGCATATGGTTCTTTGGATTCATGTTGTATTTTGATATTCCTAGTGTAGAACAGGGGTTATCAACCCTGCCCCAACCAGACATTTTTGGACTTCAATTCCATCATCTTCAACCACAACAGTTTTTGGCTGTGATGATGGGAGTTCAAGCTGAACAACATGTGAGGGCCCAAAGTTAGGAACCCCTGCCGTAGAGGTACTAGAAAAAAATTGAGGGGGGCATAGAAGGGGCAAAATACACTTCTGGGTGGGCAAGCTGTCTCCCATACCTTAGACTTACCAAATGGAAATGGGACTACTTCTCTGAGGGGGGGGGTGGCCCACTCTTGCCTCCCCTCTGGATCCACTCTTGGTCTAGCTGCTCAGAGTAAGAGGCACAATCCCAGAAAGACATCTCTTGCAGTCTTTCTGTTCATGTCATGGGATGCTGGAGCTGGGAGGGACCTTGGAGGTCTTCTAGACTGACCTCCATTCAGGGCAGGAAGTGTTTCTTGGAGGCTTTCAGTATTCCATGGCAGGCAGGAAGTACCTCAGTGCGGAAGACACCAAAGCACTATCCCGATGGGGTTTCCTAGCCACTCTGTGTGTTTAAAAATGTGCTGAATTTTAAAATAAATACAGCCCAACTTTCCTGAGGACATAATAAAGATCTTGCTTTTGCCCAATCTTCCTTCAGCTGTAACACAGAGAATATGAGTGAGGACGACATGTTGAGGAGGCTACAGCAGTTCCTGTGCAGTATCAAACACCTGAAGATTGTGCTTGATCCCTCCCAGCAACTCGATCGGTGCCAGGTCACTCAGATATTTGACAGGCTGTCTTGTCAGAGCCACAAGGTGCGGGGGCTGAGTATTGAGTGCGGCGGAAGTGGTCCCTATTTCTTTTCTGGCCAAGACATCCTGGAGAGCTTCAGGACACTCTGTGAGAATACGAGCGAGCTTGACCTTCAGTATATCGATTTCCGGCAAATGCCTTTTACTCTGGATAACAGGCTGATCCGGCTGATTGCATCCAGCAGCCCGAATCTGCACACCTTGTTAATCAACAACCACCCCACTGGAATAATTATCCTTGAGCCAGAGACAGTCATTGAAGTTCTGAGGGTTTGCCCTAAACTATCTGCATTGGGAGTCTATAACGGCCTCCTCTGTGAGAATCTGTTTCGGGAATTGGTGACACCAAGCAGAGGACCTTTGAGGTTCTTGGATGTCTTTTGTGAGGGCCTGCACAATTACATCCATGAAGAGCTTTGGTCTTCTCTGACTGAGAGACACCCACAGGTCCGTGTCGGGCTGGAGTTTGGTCCTACATTCCCCTCATGGAACATACCTCTGATTTTAATGCCAAATATTCCCGTGATTGCTTTGCAATTTAGCTCCAGCACAAACATTCTGAGGCTGATCTGGTTTGTTACTGCCAGCTACGGCAGGACTCTGGAGAAGTTGGTCCTTCGCCCCACCCCATCCGAGGACCTCAATCTCTCTCTCATAGAGCTAGCAGAGAGATGTGTGCATCTGAAAGAGATTCACTGTTCCTGTGCAGTTAGCCAAGCAGTTATAGATGCTTTCCTCTTGAATTGCCCAGGTCTGATCAGATACACTCTGTCAAAGCATCCTCCCTTCTAAGCACAGCTGGCAGCACAAACAGTACAAACTTCTGCTGTACCAGAGCATAGATATGGATGCACCCCAAAAGTAACTGTGTTAGGGGGAGAGTCAAGGACTGTTTGATCTGACATCGGGGGGGGGGCGGCAAAGACTCTTACTTGAACTTTGAGACAATACTTGGTTCTCTTTCGTCTGGAGACTGGTGGTTGAAATATTTTATGAAGTATGCATTTTAATATTTTTAACAACTTGATGGTAAATATAATATACAATAAAGATTTGAATATAAAATTCTACATCTCTGCTTAATGTTCATTTAGGTGTCAAATGCTGATGCCAAATAGTTATTTGCAACATAATTTCTCATGTGTGTTAAGCCCAAGGTGTCGGAAAGGGGTGGGGTGAATCTGGGGTGGAGGGACACACCCCTGAAGTTAGCCATTAAGGGTTTTTGATCAAGTGAATTCTTTCCTTTTGGAACTCTTGCAATCATCAGTGAGATTCTGAGGGTCTGCTCTAAATCATCTACCTTAGGGGTCCTTCTGGAGCTGATGAAACTGAATGGAGGGCCTTCCAAGCACTTGGGCACTCTCTGCCATGGCCTAGACAAAGACATCTGCCATTACAGAGAACATCTCTATGGTCTAGGGAGTAAGAAACCTAGAGCTCTATTACAGTAGCTTGTCTGAGGGTGTCTTTCTGGAGCTGATGAAACCAACAGAGGGTCCTTCAAGGACTTAGACATTTTCTGCAAGCAAGCACCTAGTCAAACATCCCTGTCATTACTGAGGAGCTCTAGTGAGTAAAACACCCAGTGTTCTCTATGTAGAACTGCAGTTCGACCACACTTCCCTGCATGGAAGGTACCTCGGATCCAAAAGTCAAATATCCCTGGGGCCATTTTCCAGCTCAACACCTTTATGTTTATGGAGAGAAACATTTGGCAGGATTCTGGAGAGGCTGGTCTTGCATACCACCCCATCTGATCTCAACTCCTCACTCATAGACTTGGCAGGTCTTGGCAGACTTTACTCTTATATTGTACAAATCTGAAAAAATAGTCTAAAGATCTCCAAACACCAATAGCAACCAACAGTCCAGTAACCTACTCTAATCAGACTTTCCTCCTACTCTAATGGTGGCTGTGAATGAGCTTACTGTCTCAAACAGAAGTTGTTTGCAGTAGTTACTTCAGCAGTAAAGTTGCCTACTTCTGGACTGCTACCTTAATTTGTTCTTTCCTGAGCTGGCAGAATGGAATTGGAGGATTGTACCGTTGAAGTTATTCCTGCTGTTTCAGTTAAGGTGTGAACACACCACAAAGTTAAAGCAGAGGGAATCCGCTGGTTAAATCAACTCAAAATGCAGAATCCAGACAGAACTAAGTAAACTCAGAGCACATGGCAGTCTGTCTGGTTTGGATGCAGGTTGTTTAGAGTTCACACATTTATAAAGGTTTTTCCCCAACTCTACCACAGTTATGAATTACTATGATTGTGCAAATTATCAACTTACAATAAAAATTGGCATATAATATTTTTGCCATTCATCTTACAATATGGGATGGAAACTTTTAAGCCAATATGTAGTTTATTTTGCAACATATTTTCAGCTGTGATAAGTCAACAGTGGTGGTGGTGGGGGAGTCCAGCTCCTGTACCTGCAAGGAGTTTTCATCACCTGTTGATGGGTTAAGACCAAGCTAGAGTGGCAGGCTTTCCAACCAGTCACCCAGGAACATAGAAAACTGCCTTCTACCAAGTCATTAGTCCATCCAGCTCAGTCCTATGTCTACTCTGACCAGCAGTGGCTTTCCAAAAGTTTCAAGAAAGAGTCTCTCCCTGCCCTTCTACATTGTGAAAAATGCTGGACAAAAATATTGGGTGGGACAATCAGAATTGTTAACCAAGAATATTTATTACAGTCACTGACCAGTAGTAGTAAAAATACTCAACAAATAATAAACTTTGTTAGCTGCCCCTTTGGGCAGCTCACAACAGGGATAAAACATACAATTTAAAAACAACAACACTAAATCATAAAAGACAAAAAAGTAAAAAGAAAATACAAATACAACACAACTGCTTAAATTCATTTTAAAATTAGTTAACAATCAGATAAATCTGAGAATCAGAATTTAAATGCATGCATAAAATAGATGAAATTGTAAAAGCAATAAAAATATTATACTAAAAAGGAAGGAACCTTACCAAATCATATACTAAAAAGAATGGTAAACATATTATAGTAAATATAATACTTATCCAGTCAAATAGATATGATTTCCTGATGAATTCTATGGGCTATGAGGCAGAACAACTTGGCAACTTTATATGAAATCTTGATCTGCAAGGAGATTTTTAGCATGTAAAGCCACTTCTTGTATTCTACCAAGAACATCACATGGAATGTGATCACTCGATGGCACAATCTTTTCTCCGAGGAGCCCAGACCAGAGTGCATGGTTTTATGATTGTTTCACAACAGCCCTGCAGAGTTTATTCTAAGCCTCCCCGCCCCCAACCAGAAGCCGGACTGTGGTGCAGCCCCACCCTCCCCAGTCTGTGAGCTTTTTCTCCCAACCCTTTTCGAACTGAAAAAGGAAAAAAAAAACATAATGGAGGGGAAAGGGGGAACGGGAATGAATAGGGAAAATAAGAGAGAGGGAGAAGAAAGGGAAGGAAGGAGCGGAAGATCAGCGAAGGAAGGGAAAAGGGGGTTCCCTGCCAAGAAGGGTGATGATGATGCCCTCTTCCTTCCCCAACGACCGCTGAGGACCACTGCGACATTTCCCCGTCTACATCTACAGCTCTGCTCCATATTAACCCCACGGATTCCCGGCTGCAGAAACACCGAGTTCCCACTGCACAGAATGGCCCAGCGGCCCCTGTTAAGGAGACCGGGGCGCAAAGACCCCTCGGCAAGTTTCATGATGACTGAGTGAGACTTTGAACTCGGGTTTCCCGGCCCCAGTCCAAAACTCGTACCTCTGCATTGGGCTCAAACCGTACACTTGACGGAACACCCCGAGGCGTGTTAACTCGCGAGCAAGCCCCTTCGCTCCCAGTCCCACCTCGCCGGCGGGATCCAAAGATTGCTCCGCGCCGGGGATGAAGGAGTTAACTCCGCCAGGTGAGCAGCCCCGAAGTCCGCGCCTGCGCAATGCAGGCTGGGCGCCCAATGGCGGGCAGGTGAGTCCAGCAGCAGCCACGTGGAGTCCTGCTGCCCGCAGAAGAGGCGCCGGCTGGCGCGGGGCTGCTGCTTTTTCTCCCTCTTCTGTGTGGGAGGCTGGCTGGAAGGAAAGGAAGAAGCCACTTCCTTGCGGGGCGGGGGCTTGGCTCCTTTCCTCGTCCCGTGCTTGCTCCCCCCGAGGATCTCTGGTCCAGACAGAGGCTGGTTTCAAAACTGGGGTATGTGCGTGTTTGGTTTGTGTTGGGACCTCTCCAGCACCCCACTCTAGCTTCCTTTCCCCTCCAGTTTCTGGTTTGTTAGGGGGGGGGGGAATTTGGCTTGCTCCTGTGTCTATTAATTACAGAAGTCTTCAAAGGAAGTGCCAACTGCTACAGATCAAACCAGGGGTGTAGCTACAATTGCAGATGGCTTCAAAGAACCCGGGCTCCCAGCTCCACCCCTTCCTACTTTCTTCATTATCTCCCTCACTCCAAGGGGCTGCTGGGGAGAGGAGTGAACATGGGCCCCCTCTCCCCTAGCTACACCCCTGGATCAAACCTTGAGTCTACAGATGCTTTTGGACTACACCTCCCATCATCCCCTGCCACACTGGTTTTGGTGGTGATGATGGGAGATTCCGTCCAACAACATCTGGAATTCCCAGTTTGGGAAGCCTCTGCCTGCCTGCTCTGAACTTGATGGAACTGGTAATTCCTCTGGGATTAATCTAGTGGGGTCTTGTGGTGGTGAGCAGGGGACAATTTGTGGGCTTGCATTTGGATGGGTGGGTAGCTACCAGAGAGTGTGGTAAGGTCAGGGGTGTAACTATAATAGGGTTAGGGGAGACAGTTGTCTGGGGGCCCACTGCCTTGTTCCCCCCTGAGGCAAGTCACATGACTGACTCCCCCAGCTGTGCACCCTTCTGGGTTTCCTTCAGTTGTATTCATCCTCTGAAATTGATGTGAGTGTTAAGACCTGGAGCTGCCAGAACAGCAGGTCTTTCTCTAGTATCATTAAATGACAAAACCTTTTTTAAAATATATCATCCTATATTTATATATTTGCATTTATATATTATTTTTTTGGCACCACCAAAACCTATGTGGCACATAGGATATCTCTATCTCTATCTCTATCTCCAAATTACGTTTTTTGTTACCACTATTCAGCCTCATTTAAGATTTCTTTACTTCATGAGCTGAGCTCCAGTGAGGGGTGGCCCATTTTAAAATCTTGTCTCTGGGCCCCCTCCAACCTTGCTACACCCCTGGGTAAGGCATTATTCCCCTTAGGGCATGGGGCTGCAAGTCTGTGCAGCAGGGTTGTAGCAAGACCTGGGAGAAAAAGTGAAGGTGAGAGGAGCTCAGTCTTTCCTCCCACCCCAGCCTCCTTCATTAGAGGTACAATGTGGAGACCAAAGAGCACAATGTTCCCCAGTGCCCACCCACCTACCAGGGGGAACATTTGTCCCCCTGTCCCTGATGTTGCCATGCCCCAGGCTCAGTGGAAAAGTGTCTGCTTCACTTGCAGAAGGTCCCAAGTTCAGTCAGCATCACTGGCCAGCATTTCCCAGTAGCGGCGGGGAAGACTCCTGCCTGAAACCCTGGAGAGCTTCTGCTAGCCAGAGTAGACACAATATTGAGCTAGAGGGACCAACGTCAGGGTTTTGGGGTCAGGGTTTCATACGCAGCAGAGCCGCTACCTCACTGCAATCTACTGAAAGTCAGCCTTATTGAAAGTCAGCCCTCGGCACAAGCTTTTGTCTCCCCTAGGAGGGAGGCACCACTACACGGCCACTTCCTATGTTCCTCCTCCTCCTCTCTCTTTGGTTATAGGGTGGGGTCAGGGGCGTATCTAGGGTGGGGCAGGCAGGGCACATGCCCTGGGTGCCACTTGAAGGGGGGGCGCCATTTCTTAAAATTATTTTTTTTAAAGGCTGCCAAAAACAAAATGGCCACCGTGCATGCTCAAATGGCCTCTCTGAGGCTCTAGGCCATACCAGGCCTCACAGAGGCCATTTGAGCATGCATGGTGGCCATTTTGTTTTCAGCTGCCATTTTTAAAAAAGAAAATTATTTTTAAAAATGGCCATCGCACATGCTTAAATGGTCCCTGTGAGGCCCTAGAGGCCAGTAGTGGGGAGGGGGAACCTTTGCAGACCCCCCCAGCCTTTAGAAGCCCCCCAAAGGTGCTACAGGTAATTTTATATATATATATATATATATATATATATATATATATATATATATATATACACACACACACACACACACACACATATAATATAAGTCACTGTACACATATTCAGATATGTGACTTGTATGTGACCTTCAGACTTGTATTTTTCTGTTGATATTATGGTAAAGTTATCTGAAAGATGGGTGTCAGATGTTTGGACAGGGGGTGCAATTTTAATGCTTACCCTAGGCACTATTTTCCTTAGATACGCCTCTGGGTGGGGTTGTTTCTTTGTACACCAAGGCCTCACAGGGAGCTTACAAACTGGTCAAAACTGCAATAAGGTAAAGTGTGCCGTCAAGTCAGTTCCGACTCCTGGTGCCCACAGAGCCCTGTGGTTGTCTTTGGTAGAATACAGGAGGGGTTCACCATTGCCTCCTCCCGCACACTGCACACAGTACAGGATAATGCCTTTCAGCACCTTCCTATCTCGCTGCTGCCTGGAATAGACACTGACTCAACAGCACACTTTACTTTACCTTTAAACTCACAATTTAAGTAACAGCACAACTTAACACACCTGTTCTTCAGGGCCCTTGATTTTTACCGTATGGGATCCTGTTCACATGACCACATTATCTTGTGACTATTATTTATCTATCTATTTTTACATTTATATCCCACTCTTCTTCCAAGGAGCTTTAATCTTGGGAATGTCTGTGTGCATTTGAAACACTACCGACAGAATTGTATCCTGGTCTTGGTCTGCTTACATTTCAGATGATGTTTTCTTAGGGTTCGGGAGGCAAACTTTTTTTCCATGAGGATTAAGCCACACTTGGAATCTACAGATAGCTGCTCCAAGAAGATGTCCACACCCACTAAGGATATCTGGACCCATGTCCCAGCAGAACTTCTGGTCCACGTATTTTCCTACCTGTCTTTTAAAGACAGGCATGCAGCTTTCCACGTATGCCAATCCTGGGCTGTGGCAGTTTCTACCCATTCAGTCTGGAGTTTTACCGAGATCAGGTAAGAAGATGCAGTATCTGCAATAGGTGGTTTCAGAGTTAAATGGGAGTTTGCAAATCCTACTACTACTTCCTTGCAGTAGTCCATGAGCCAGCTGGGATGGTCAGTACCATCTGGGAGGACAAAAGCTTATTTGTGATGTTTGACAAGGTCTACACCCTAGGGACGGAAAACAGGTGATGGCATTGCAAGACTCTGAGTGTGTGACCATGTCCTGACCATAAGGCCTGCAATAACCAAGTTTGCAACAGTGGTTTAAAAGCTTTAAAAGCACAAAAAAGTGCTACAAAATGTTATGAAAGAGGAATGAATATGAGAATTGGCAGGCATGTCTTGCAAAGATTACTCTATGGAGAGAGTGCAGCAATTTGTTTATTACTCTAACCCTTTCCTCTGTGCAAAAGTGTCTACAATTGTATGCTGATTGTTTGGGAGTAGGGATAAAGAACGAGTGATAACTCGTGGAAAGTTGCAAGTGCAACAGTGGTTTTGCCTATTTGCACCTCTTTTGCAGAGGTGCCTCTCAGTTTCCCTGCTAACTGGGCAAAGAGGCACCTTTTAAAAGTGGTGATTCTCTTTATTTGGTGGGGAGCAACTGGCCCTATCCATCCCCAGGACAGCATCCCTCCAGTGGCTGTTGCTGGTGGCTGTCTTATATGTCTTTTAAAAGATTGTGATCCCTTTGGGGACAGGGATCCACTCTGCTTATTTATATCTATTATTATTATTATATTTTATTTTACATTGTATATCCTGCTCTTCCTCCAAGGAGCTCAAAGCGGTGTACTACACACTTAAGTTTCTCCTCACAACAACCCTGTGAAGTAAGTTAGGCTGAGAGAGAAGTGACTGGCCCAGAGTCACCCAGCAAGTCTCATGGCTGAATAGGGATTTGAACTCGGGTCTCCCTGGTCCTAGTCCAGCACTCTAACCACTACACTGGCTCTCATATCTATGTAAACCACTTTGGGAACTTTTGTTGAAAAGCAGGTATATAAATATTCGTTGTCGCACTCTATGGAGGAGATGCTGCCAAAAATCACTATGAGCATTCGTCCCCTGAGCTAGTACTGTTAGCCAAAATCATAGGCATGATCTCAGAAATACTTCTGATCACTTCATGGAATCTTAGAGTTGGAAGGGACTGGAGTAGGGGGAGTCTAGTCTGACCTCTGTTCAATGCAAGAAATGTTTCTTTGAGGCTTGCTGCATTTAAGAGCAGAAGAGAATATCTCATTAAGGAGAACACCTAAGCATAATCTTGATTGCCCAGCCACTGACTTAGCAGGATAATGGCCTAACTTAAATTATTCATCGTATTCATAACTTTAAAATGAATTCAATTAATTAGTAAATTTAGCATTCCAGAAGGCATATTAAAGTTTTACTTGCTAAAACCCCAGCACTGATGGCTGATATGACTTTCCCCCCCAATGTTCCTTCAGTTGCAACAAAGAAGATATGAAGAACAAGTGCGTGCTGCAATGCCTACCGCGGTTCCTGCACTATGTCAAACACCTGAAGATTGTGCTTGATCCATCCCAGGAACTAAACTGGACGCGCACCACTGATATTTTAAACACTCTGACTCAGAAGAGCTACAAGTTGCAGGCACTGTCTATTGTGTTCTGTGGAGACAATCCTTATGACAGTTCTTCCCCAAACATCCTGCAGAACCTCGGCAAACTCTGCCTGTGCGAAAGCAATATTAATCTTGTCTGTATTGATTTCCGACAAATCTCTTTAATGCTGGACAATGTGATGGTCCGACTGATTGCAATTTGCTGCCCGAATCTGCACACCTTGTTAATTAACAACCACCCCACTGGAGTGATTCTCCTCAGGTCACAGACCATCACTGAGGTTCTGAGGGTATGTCCCAAATTATCTGTGTTGGGAGTCTATCATGTCATCCTTTCTGAGGATGTGTTCCAAGAATTGTTGAAGCCAAGCAGACGGCCCTTCAGGTTCTTGGACATCTTCTGTGAGGGCCTGGACCACAACATCCCTGAAGGAGTTTGGTCTGCTTTGACTGAGAAACACCCACAGCTCCGTGTAGGGTTGGAGTTTGGTCCCATGGCCCCTGCATGGAGCATATCTTCAGTTTTAAAGCCAAATATTCCTGTGACCACTCTGCAATTTAACACCTTTACATACATGGTGAGACAGATTTGGTACATTACTGAAAGCTACAGCAGGACTCTGGAGAGGCTGGTCTTTTACTCGGACTCATCTTATGACCTCAATGTCTCTCTCATAGAGCTGGCAAAGAGATGTGTGCATCTGAAAGAGATTCACTGCTCCTGTGCAGTTAGCCAAGCAGTGATAGATGCTTTTCTCTCATATTGCCCAGCTCTGATCCAATACACTCTGTCAACACGCTAATCACTGCTGGCAGTGAAAACAATACAGAGGTGAAATAGTCTTGTTTCTGCTGTTCCAGAGCCTATGGACACAAACAGTAACCAGGGCAGAAGATTGAGAAGTGCTGAAACTCAAAACCTGTTATCTGACTTGGAGCTGAAGACTCTTAATTGAACTTTACAGGGCAGTATTTGGGTCCCTTTGCTCTGGAGACAACTGGTTAAAACTATTTTATGAAGCTATGCATTTTAATAATTTTAATGACTGCTGATTTTAAACTTATAATTCACAATAAAGATCTGCATATAAAATTTTACAATTCTGCTAAATTTAGCTTTATTATTAGAGAATTGCTTATATGTAACAGGTGTTCTTGTGTGTGGTACATCCAAGCTGTTGGAATGGTAGGGGGAAGTTCCTCTGCAGTTAGCTGCTAAAGATTTTGTAGATTAAGTGAATTATTTCCTTTCTGAGTTCTTGCAACCATCAGTGAGGTTCTGAAGCTCTGCCCTAAATTATCCAACTTAATTGGTCTACTAAGGGTCTACTAAGCTAGCCTGTCTGAGGAGGTCTTTCTGGAACTGTTGAAGCCAGTTCAAGTGCATGGACACCTTCTGTGCATAGAGGCGCACCTAGGTAATTTTGGAGCCCCACCATCACCTTGCAAATTAAGCATCATGCCCCTACACCAGGCCTGCTCAACTTAGCCCCCCCCAGCTGTTTTTGGACCTCCACTCCCATAATCTCTAGCCACAATGGGCAATAGCCAGGGATTATGGGAGTTGTAGTTCAACTTCTGCAGAAAGGCCAAAGTTGAGCAGCCCTGCCCCCCACCCCCACCATAATCTTGCAGTATTTTTAACACATGGTTTCTTGAGGGCACAAACAGCAACTGAACTCACAAGAATGTAAGAATATAAACCAGGTATATTGATGCAAATTTGCATTGGCAGAAACACTTCAGCACACTGCGGCACAGTGACTACACTACCCAGGACAGACTAAAGAGGATTGGGTGGGGGTGGGGGGGCTCCAGGGGGTGTGGAGGCCCTGGACTTCTGCTTGGAAGTCCAGCGGTAAGAGCACCTCTGAGTGCCTAGAGGAGGGCACTTCTGGGCAACTCTGGGGTCTAGTGAGTAAGAAACACCCAGGGCTCCACGCAGGACTGGAGTTTGATCACGCTCTCCTTACACGGATGATACCTCAGATCCTAAAGTCAAATGTTGCTGTACCCACTCTGCAACTTACATCCTTTCTGCATCTGGTGAACCAGGTTTGGTTTGTTACTGACAGTTACAGCAGAATTTTGGAGAGGTTGATCCTGCACACCACCCTATCCAATGACCTCAACTCCTCACTCATAGACTGGGAAAGAGATGTGTGTATTTGAAAGAGATTCCTTGTTCCTGTGTGGCTAGCCAAGTGGTGGTAGATGCTTTCTTCTTAAATTGTACAGGTCTGAAAAGATATATGATAAAAAGAACTAGGGAATGCCACCTTTGACAACCAACAACAATCCAGTAACTTGCATTAAATTAAGGGCACCTTTGCACTTACTATCTCAAACCGAAGCAGGGCAGGAATAATGTCCAGCCAGGCTCCAAGCGTCGACCAGCTCAAGTTGTGGAACATCCTTAGGAAAATGGGTGTCCCAGAACATCTCATTGTTCTCATGAAAATCTATACATGGGACAGGAAGCCACAGGCCAGACCAGAGATTCTCCATGTTGGGTCTCCAGATGTTATTGGACTTCATATCCCATAATCCCCAGCCTCAGTGGCCTTTGGTTGGGAATTATGGGAGTTGAAGTTCAATAACATCTGGGGGGACCCAACGCTGAGAACTCCTGGTCCAGATGGAACATGGTGAAACTTCACAACAGCCCTGCAGGGTTTATTCTAAGCCTCCCCGCCCCACCAACTAGAAGCCGGACTCTGGTACAGCCCCATCCTCCCCAGTCTGTGAGCTTTTCCTCCCAAACTTTTTCTCATTGAAAAAGAAAAACATAATCGATGGGGGGAAACATCAGAAAGGGGCAGAGAGGGAAAAGGGAAGGGAGGAACGGAAGATCCGAGAAGGAAGGGAAAAGAGGGTTCCCTTCCCTGCAAAGAAGGATGATGCCATCTTCTTCCCCAAACTATAGCTGAGGGCTGCTGCTGGACACTTTCCCTCATCTGTATCTACAGCTCTGTTCCTTGTTAACCCCCCACCGCGCCCCGCTTCTCACTCCGATTGCGTCCAGCGTTTCCCTCATCTTCCCCAGGTGGGAGCCAGGGATGAAGGAGTTAACTCCGCCAGGTGAGCAGCTACCGAGCCCGCGCCTGCGTAGTGAAGGCTGGGCGCCCAATGGCGGGCAGGTGCGCCCAACAGCGGCCACGTGGAGTCCTGCTGCCCGCAGAAGAGGCGTCGGCTGGTCCGGACAGCTGCTTTTTCTCGCTGTTCTGTGTGGGACGCTGGCTGGAGGTAAAGGAAGAAGCCACTTCCTTGCGGGGCGGAGGCTGGCTTCCTTCCTCATCCCGTGCTTGCTTCCCTCGAGGATCTCTGGTCCAGACAGAGGCTGGTTTCAAAACTGGGGTATGTGTGTGTTTGGTTTGTGTTGGGACCTCTCAAGTCCTTGCACGACTCCATCGATTTTCTTTCCCCCCCAGTTTCTTGCTGGTGTAGGGGCAATTTGTAGAAATAAGTGCCAGCCTCTACAGATCAAACCGTGGCACTGTAGAGGCTGCCTCTGCAGAGGTTGTTGGATTACATCTCCCATCATCCCTAGCCACAATGGTCTTGGCAGGGAGGGAGTGATGGGAGGTGTAGCCCAGCCACATCAGCTGACCCCAGGTCGGAAACCCCTAGCTGCTAGCTCCAAAGCTGGTAACTTTGCTCCCAGTAGGATTAGGCGGGTCTTGGGCTAGTGAGTATGAATTGTCCCCTTTGTTCAATGGGGCCTGTCTTGGCTTGCATTTGGATGGGTGGCTACATGTGTGTGCTATGAGAGAGATTTCTCCTAGGGATTGGGACCATGGCTCTGTGCAGGGCATAGCAAAGTTGGATTGGGTCCTGGGATAAAAAGGGAAGATGATGCTCCCTTTCACCATGTTCTTCAGTGGTGTAAAGGGCAGAGGTGCACCTTGGTAACTTTGGAGCCTGGACCTAAAAGCCTTTGGATGGATGGAGAAAGAAAGAGAGAGAGAGAGAGAGAGAGAGAGAGAGAGAGAGAGAGAGAGAGAGAGAGAGAGAGAGAGAGAGAGAGAGAGTTAAGCATCATCCCCCTACATGCAGGCACAACTGTGGCACACACAGTATTTTTAATATGTGCATTCTGGAGGGCACAAATAGCATCTGAACTCATAATAATGTAAGAATATAAAACAGGTGTATTTATGCCAATCAGCATGAGCAGACACATTTAAACACACAACTTAACATATTCCCACCCCACATATTTCTTTCCCCACTCCCTCACCCCTCTGTCTCTAAGGAGCATTTGGGGCCCCCCAGGGTGTGTGGAGGCCCTGGACTTATGCCTGGAAGTCCATGGGTAAGAGCACCTCTGGTAAGGGGAGCCCAAAGAGTAATCTGTCACCTGGATAGATTTGTCCCCCATTGTTCAATTGCCGCAATGCCCCTGGTTTAGTGAAAGAACCTTGTGTGCAGAAGATGGAGAGCCTGGCCGCATCTCCAGGTATTGCTGGGAGAGACTCCTGCCTGAAACCATTCAGTGTAGCCCGTCAGTATAGACAATCCTGAGTGAGAGATGTAAGAATTAGATCTTGGGGTTGGCACTGAATGGAAGACCTTGGATTCCTGACTTTTGTGTGTAACTATTTAAAGAACGCCACCTAGTTGTGCAGTGGGGAAGCAACCTGCCTAGAGAGCAGGAGGCTGTTGGTTCAAATCCCCGCTGGTGTGTTTCCCAGAATATGGGAAACTCCTGTATCGGGCAGCAGTGATATAGGAAGGTGCTGAAAGGCATCATCTCATACTGCAGGAGAAGGCAATGGTAAACCTCTCATGTATTCTATCAAGAAAACCACATTGGCTCTGTGGTTGCCAGGAGTCGACACTTACTCGATGGCACAATCTTTCCTTCCCTATCTAAAGAACTTGCACTCAGAACTGTGAATTCCGCATGATTTTCTGACTTAAACATGGCCTTCAGTCCAGAGGCATTTGCATTTTTGAAACTTGGGGAGGGTTCAGAATGTCTTCCAATCTTCATTTCATCCTCTGTTAGAACTGGCAGGGGTTCCACCACATGAAGGAAATCCCATTTGTGATTCCTGTTATTTCAAGATTTGACAAGGAGCTTTCGGTATGGAATGCTGATGGATACTTATAGAAATCTTTTTCCTGAACTTTGCTTGGAGGCTCTTGAATCATTTCCATGATCATTTGGGAGTTTGGAAAGACCTCCTTGAGATAGCTACACCCCTCTTGTATTCAAGTGGAAACGGTGGTGTTGGGATCAAATTCATCCTGTAGCAAATTCACAATTTAGCACACCACAGTTTTTCAGGGTCCTTGCCTTCTACTGAACAGAATCCCATCCACCAGACCACATTGTCTTGTGGCCGTTAAAAGCAAATTTGTCATGTTTTCACCTCAGAAACATTTGTGTGCATTGTTCTTTGCAACTGTATCAACATAATATTATCCTGGGTTTGGTCCATATTTCAGATGATGTTTCCTTCGTGGGCCAACTTGTTTTTCAGTAAGTTTTAATCCACCTTTAGAATCTACAGCCAGCTGCTCCAAAGAGATGTCCACACTTGTCCTGGACTTCTGGAACTGTGTCCCTGAAGAAATCCTGGCCCATGTGTTTTCCTACTTGCCTTTTGAAGACAGACACACCGCCTTCTCTGTCTGCCAAAGCTGGGTCAAGGCAGTTTCTGTCCCTTCTGTCTGGAGCTTTACCGAGATCCGGTAAGAAGGGGTGGTCTCTGCAGTGGTTGGTTTCAGAGTCAAATGGGGGCTTGGAAATCCTTGTAAGAGTGCACGAGGGGTGGTCAGTCTGTACCATCTGGGGGACAAATTTTCATTGCGATGTTTGACAAGGGCTTCACCCCTAAAGATAGAAAATAGGTGACTGCATTGCAAGGCTTTCAGTGTGTTCCTGCTGTGCTTGGATTTGTAGGCCTGATTCATGGACAAAGAGGTGTCTTGCTGGGGTGGTTACGTGGCTGTGTTGAGATTTACAGATGAGGAATCCTGGCTGAGGAATAGTGACTTACCTGAGCACACCCAAAGGTTAAAAATGAGCAAGGCAAAGCAGGAATTAATTACCAGCTGAGCCTCATTAACTTGATTCTATAGCTAGGGGTGCTTGACCCAAACTTGGATCTCCCAGAAGAGAGAACTTATTACAGAGACAAAGCATCCTTTGGTTGTAGTGTTGTGGTCCCCCTTTTCCTAAAGGGAGTATTCCCTGAGAATTCAGGGTGGCTATTTCTAGTCTAGACCAGGGAGTTTCCAACCTTCTCCCAACCAGACATTGCAGGATTACAACTCCCATCACCACCAGCCATAACGGCCTTTGATCGTGATGATGGGAGTTGTGGTCCAACAACATTTGGGGACTCAGCTTGGAACTTCTGCAGTGGCATCACCAGAAACAGTTTGAAGGGGACACAGAAGGGACCAAGTAGGTTTTTGGGTGGGTGAGCTCAGCTGTGCCCCACACAGGGGCATAGTTATATTTAGGCAAAAGGGTTCAAAGAACACGGGCCCCCAGCTCCTGAGGGCCCTCCAGATCCATACCTCCCTATTTTCTTCATTATCTACCTCACACTGGGGGGCCACCAGAGAGAGGGATGAACACGGACCCCCTCTCCCCTAGCTATGCCCCTAACTACAGGGGGGGCAGGGGGGGGCACGTGCCCCGGGCGCCATCTTTTCTGGTCACGTGGGGGGCGCCGCCATGACAAAAAAAATTGTTTTAATTTTTTTTAATTTTTTTGTTAATACAAATGTTTCCTGCTCAGTGCAGCAGCGCTGCAGCAGTCAAGGGAGAGTGTTGGTGCCCCCTCCCCCATGAACGGTTCCTTCCACGCCGCCCGTGCCGCCCCCATTGCTTTGCTGGCGCCTGGCGGCCAGTCAGTGGCCTGGCTTGGCGGCGGCGGGCGCTTGTGAGGAAAAACCTAAGTATAATGTAGTATGTGGGGGGTGGGGGGCGCGCCATTTCAGTGCTTGCCCCGGGCGCCGTTTTCCCTAGTTACGCCTCTGCCCTGGCCCCACATCTTAGATTTCTCAAACAGAAATTGGGTTACTTCTCTGAGGGCTCACTGGCCCACTCTCGATGCCCCTCTAGAGTCACCCTCGAACCTCTGGTCTAGCTGGAAATAGTAAGATGCACAATCCGGAAATCACATCAATTGCAGCCCTTCTGTTCATGTCATGGAACGTTAGAGTTGGGAGGTATGCTTGAGGTCTTCTAGTCTGATCTCTGTTCCGTGCGGGTGTCTCTTTGAGGCTTTCAGTATTTGGGGGCAGGAAGGAGGTATCTCCATGAGAGGACACCTTATCACAATCTGGATGGGGTTGCACATACACTGGGGTTGCAGGATGGTTCCTAATTCTAGATTGAATGCAATGCAAATAATTATTAAAGACAGCATTCCTGGGCAGATACTAAAGCTTTCCCTTGCTGTAGTAATTCCAGCACTGATGCTGGCATGACTTCTTTCCCAATCTCTTTTCAGTTGCAACACAGAAGGTATGGATAATGGGTGCATGTTGGAGAGACTGCACCAGTACCTGTGCCATATCAAACACCTGAAGATCATACTTGATCAGTGCCAGGAGCGATTTCGGAGGCAGGTCACTCAGATTTTAGACAAACTGACTCAGAAGAGCTACACGCTGCAGGCACTGTGCATTGTCTACTGTGGAGAGAGCCCTTATGCCTATTCTGGCCCGGACATCCTGTATTCCTTCAGACTCTTCCTGCGCAGGGGCAACCTTGATCTCCAGTATATTGACTTTCGACAAACATCTTTTATGCTGGACAGTGAGACAGTCCAACTGACTGCAACCAGCAGCCCAAATCTGCACACTTTGTTTATCAACAATTATGCCTGTAGAGTAACGGTCCTCAAGCCAGAGACCATCATTGAGGTTCTGAGAACTTGTCCTAAATTATCTTCATTGGGTGTTCATCAAGCCACCCTCTCTGAGGATGTCCTTCAAGAATTGTTGAAGCCAAGCCGAGGACCCTTCTTGTTCTTGGACATCTTCTGTGATGGCCTGGACCATGACATCCCTGAAGAGCTTTGGTCTGCTCTGACTGAGAAACACCCACAGCTCCGTGTCGGGTTGGAATTGAGCTTCCTGGTCACTCCTTGGCAAATACCTCCAATTTTAAAGCCAAATATTCCCGTAGCTGCTATGCAATTTAACACCTTTATATACATGGCGAGACAGATTCGGTTTGTCACTGCAAACTACAGCAGGACTTTGGAGAAGCTGGTCCTTGACACCAACCCATCCAATGCTCTCAGTCTCGCTCTCATAGAGATGGCAAGGACATGTGTGCATTTGAAAGAAATTCACTGTTCCTGTACAGTTAGCCAAGGGGTGAGAGATGCTTTCCTCTCAAATTGCCCAGCTCTGATCAGATACACTTTGTCAACGCACTAATCACTGCTGGCAGTGCAAACCGTACAGAGGTGAAGTCTTGCTTCTGAAACCTCTGCTCCAGAGCAGAGAGATGGACATATCCAAAAAGTAACTGTGGCAGAAGGTGGAGCAGTGTTAGACGCTAAACTTATAATCTGACATGGAGCCCAAGATGCTTAATTGAGTTTGACGGGACAGTACACAAGTCTCTTTCCTCTGGAGACTGGTGTTAAAAATATTTTATGAAGCTATGCATTTTAATATTTTTAATGATTTGAAATAAAGGTTTGCATGTAAAACTTTACAATTCTGCATAATATTCTTCTTGGTGTCAAAAGCTTATGCCAAATAGTCTGTTTGCAACAGGTGTTATCATGTGTGGCAAGACCAAGGTGTTGGAAAGGTGGGGGGAAGCTACTGTGAAGTTAGCTGTTCAAGATGTCTCATTATGCAAATTCTTTGCTTTCTGAGTTCTTGCCATCACCCATCCAAATGCAAACTAAGTTGAAGCCTGCTTAGCAAAGGGGACAATTGCCATTTTCTTCTACCAGAAGGCCAGCTCTCCAAAAGTGCTATCATCCATGACCTGTCAATTATCACTCCCTCCTTTGTTTTATTTGCTTGTTCATTCATTCATGGTCCAATCTGAAGCACACTTGTGCAGGGGTTCACAATGGTGGGGTCCCCAGGTGGTGTTCTACTACAACTCTCATCAATCCCAGTTTCATTAGCCAACCATTGCAGCAGGAAGTGATGGGGGTTGTAGTTCCACATCTGGGGGCCCAAAGCTGGGAGCCCTACCCTGCAGGGGTGGTGGTGGAAGAACAAAGTGTTTTAAAATGTGCTAATTATATTCTGGTGAAACCTTTTTCTTCTGCCTCTCCTTTATCCTCTTTGGGAACTGCAATGCTTGACTAACAAGCAGAAGGTTGCCAGTTCGAATCCCCGCTGGTACTATATTGGGCAGCAGCGATTAGAGGAAGATACTGAAATGCATCATCTCATTCTGCACGGGAGGAGCCAATGGTAAACCCCTCCTGTATTCTGTCAAAGAAAACCACAGGGCTCTGTGGTCGCCAGGAGTCGACACCGACTCAACGGCACACTTTATTATTATTATTATTATTACATTTATATCCCGCTCTTCCGCCAAGGAGCCCAGAGCGGTGTACTACATACTTGAGTTTCTCTTTCACAGCAACCCTGTGAAGTAGGTTAGGCTGAGAGAGAAGTGACTGGCCCAGAGTCACCCAGCTAGTTTCACTTTACCTTTAGAGTTCCGGGAGTCCTCAGGAATCAGCGTCAATCTTAAACGTAACCCTGGAGATTTTAATGCCTTGAGATGGTGGGAAAGGTTGAACAAAAATACTGGAGGCAGAACTGGGGGCGGGATCTCCAGGAACAGTTAGACCTGGCAGCTTGTGAGGGGGTGCCCCTCTTCCTTCCGACTTTGCTGTGATTTCAGGCAAACTTGTCATTTTTGGACCGGAACTGTGCTGGGAGAGGTGCCAGTTGAGCTGGCCTGGATTTGACCTCCTAGAGCCCGTTGGAATGCTGTGCCTTTAGAAAGAGCCTCTGAGCGTGAGCAGAGTGTTCTTGAAAATAGCTCAATCCTGGCTCTTCCCCTTGAGATCAGAAGTCGAGGAGGAGAGAAAAGCCTTGCCTTTAAAATCCCAGCGCTCTGGTGGGAGGAGTGGAGAGACCAGCTGGCCACCCTAAACACCCCCACACCCCACCCGTGTTGGGATGGACGCCTTTTTAAAAAGGGCAATTTACAAGGCAGTTTACCATGTCCGCGCAAAAGCCACCCAACCTCTTTGCCTTCTCACCTTATCCACCCCGGGTGTGCCCTCTCTTTCCGCAGGTCCGAGGCGGGGGTGAATGGGTTAACTCCCCCAGGCGAACAGCTCCCCAGGACACGCCTGCGCAGTCCGACCGCAGCGCCCAATGGCAGGCACGTGCGCCCCGCGGCCGCGCGGAGTTCTGCTGCAGGCAGAAAAGGCGCCGGCTGGTCAAGGTCGGTCACGGGCTGCTGTTTTCCCTGCACTGCAAAGAGCCCGCTGGAGGTAAAGGAAGAAACTTTCTTGCTGAGTGAGGCGTGGGGGGTTTGTTGCTCTCTCTAGAGTCTCTGGCCCCTCGTCCAGACAAAGGCTGCTTTCAGAACTTAGGGGTTCCAGGTGTGAGCTCTCAAGCACCTGCGCCCCACTTTCCTCGTTGTTTCTAGTGCGGGCTGGGTGGGCTTTTACTTGGTTCTGTATCGATTAATCTGCAGGAGTCTGTGAAGGAAGGGCCAGCTGCTACCCATCAAACCTTGGGTCTCCAGATGTTATTGTACTACATAACCCATCATCCCCAGCCACAATGACTTTGGCAGGGTTGGAAGGGAGGTGTAGACCAACGACAAGGTGTAACTCCGATTTTCAAAAAGGGATCCAGGGGCGATCTGGGGAATTACAGGCCGGTTAGCTTAATGTCTGTTCCAGGCAAATTGATGGAAAGCATCCTCAAGGATAACATTGTTAAGCGTGGGGAAGCAACCTGCCTAGAGAGCAGGAGGCTGTTGGTTCGAATCCCTGCTGGCGTGTTTCCGAGAATATGGGGAACTCCTATATTAGGCAGCAGTGATATAGGAAGGTGCTGAAGGGCATCAGCTCATACTCTGTGGGAGGAAGCAATGGTCAACCCCTCCTGTATTCTACCCAAGACTACCCCAGGGCTCTTTGGGCACCAGGACACCGACTCAACAGCACACTTTACTTTTCTACATAGAGGAACAGGCCCTACTGGGGGAGAACCAGCATGACTTCTACAAAGGTAAATCTTGCCTCGTGAACCTTTTTGGAGGTCTTTGAGAGTGTCAACAGGTGTGTGGATAAAGGTGATCTGGTTGACTTAGTACACCTGGACTTCCAAAAAGCTTTCGGCAAAGTTCCTCATCAAAGACTCTTGAAAAAACTTAGCAGTCATGGGATGAGGGAACAATTACATGTGTGGATTGGTAACTGGTTGAAGGACAAGAAACAGAGGGTGGGTATAAATTGAGAGTTTTCACAATGGAGGGAAGTAAGAAGTGGGGTCCCCCAGGGATCTGTACTGGGATTGATGCTTTTAAATCTAATAATAAATGATCTACAAGTTCAGGTAAGCAGTAAGGTGGCTAAGTTTGCAGATGACACCAAATGATTTAAGACAGTGAAATCCCAAACAGATTATGAGGAGCTCCAAAAGGATCTCTCCAAACTGGGTGAGTCGGCGACAAAGTGACAAATGCAGTTCAGTGTTGGCAAGTGTAAAGTGATACACATTGGGATGAAAAACCCCAGCTTCAAGTATATGCTGATGGGATCTGAGCTGTCAGTGACTGACCAGGAGAGGGATCTTGAGGTCAGGTGGACAGCTCACTGAAAGCGTTGACTCAATGTGCGGCAGCTGTGAAAAAGGTTATTTCTATGCTAGGGATCATTAAGAAGGGGATTGAAAATAAAACTGCTAATATTATAATACCCTTATGCAAAACTATGGTGCGTCCACACCTGGAGTACTGTGTATAATTCTGGTCACCACATCTGAAAAAGGACATTGTAGAACTGGAAAAGGTGCAGAAGAGGGCAACCAAGATGGAGCACCTTCCTTACGAGGCAAGGCTACAACACCTGGGGCTTTTTAGTTTAGGAAAAAAGACAACTGTGGGGAGACATGATAGGGGTCTATAAAATCATGCATGGTGTGGTCTTTCTCCCCCAGTAGCAGTCCTGAGGATGAAGATTCATTGCACACCTTCATTTCTTCTGTTCATTTTGACTGTCACTGGACAGTGCCAACTGCCAACTGCCATGTGCCAACTACACCCCACCCCCACCTGCAAGTCAGTGGAGTACTCACTTTAATTTTTAGGAATATTGAAATGTTTAGATTCTTTGGTGTGCAATAACTTTTCCTCATAATGAATCCCTATGAGGATTCATTATACGCTTTCATTTCTTCTGTTCCTTTCTGCTATTACTGGACAGTGCCAACTGTCAATTGCCATGTGTCAGCTACCCCCCCCCACACACACACACTGGGGTACTCAGATTATTTTAAAGGTATTTTTTGAAGTGCTTAGATTATTTTATGTCTCCATTACACACCTTCATTTCTTCTGTTCATTTTGACCCCACTGCTTTGCAGGTAGGGGTGGGGAATCAGTGGTGTCCCATGTTCCAACTACCCCACAAGCCACTTACTCAGTTTATATTTGTCTTTTAACAAAAGGTGGTATATAAATGAATGAATGAATCAATCAATATTTTAGGAATTTTTGAGGTGTTTAAACTCTTTGGTATATAATGAATCCTCATAGGGATTCATTATGAGGAAAGGTTACTAGACACCAAAGAGTCTAAACACTTGAAAAAAAACCTAGAACATAAACTGAGTAGTACCCCACTGACTTGCGGGTGGGGGTGGGGTGTAGTTGGCACACATGGCAGTTACAGTTGGCACTGTCATGGGAGGAGAGCTGGCCTTGTGGTAGCCAGCATGACTTGTCCCCTAAGCTAAGTAGGGTCCACCCTGGTTGCATATTAATGGGAGACTAGAAGTGTGAGCACTGGAAGAGATTCCCCTTCGGGGATGGAGCCACTCTTGGGAAGAGCAGAAGGTTCCAAGTTCCCTCCCTGGTGGCCATCTCCAAGATAGGGCTGAGAGAGATTCCTGACTGCAACCTTGGAGAAGCTGCTGCCAGTCTGTGAAGACAATGCTGAGCTAGATAGGCCAATGGTCGGACTCAGTATATGGCTGCTTCCTATGTTATTCCACTGTCCAAAAGAAAGTCAGAATGAATAGAAGAAATGAAGGTGTGTAATGAATCCTCATCGGGATTCATTGAGGGAAAGTTATTATACACCAAAGAATCCAAACACTTGAAAAATAGTGACCACACATTTTGCTCCATAAGTCCACTTCTACAAGGACTAGAGCTTAGCTTAAAAAAATCAAAATTAAAATTAAAGCTGGGAATCTGGGAAAATTAATAGGAGGGATCTGGATCTCAAATCAATCTGAATTGAATCAGGCATGATTCAATTTGGATCAGAATCTAGCCAATGGACCACAGGGGTTATTTGCTTTGTCTCCAAATCACCTCAATCAGCTAGATTCGGGTACAGATCGATTTGTAGCTGAATCAATTTGCACATACTTACTTAGAGTAGTATCAACAGAATTTCAGTTGCATCCCTCTTTAGAATAGTATCAACAGGATTTGGTCTGTATTTCAGGCAACGTTTCCTTTGTGGGCAAACTTGTTTTTCAGTGAGGATTAATCCACGTTTGGAACCTTCAGCCTGCTGCTCCAAAGAGATGTCCACACTTGTCCTGGACTTCTGGAACTATGTCCCTGAAGAAATCCTGGCCCACATATTTTCCTTCTTGTCTTTGGAAGACAGACACACGGCCTTCTCCATCTGCCAGTGCTGGGCTGCAGCAGCTTCTGTCCATTCTGCTTGGAAGTTTACTGAGATTGAGTAAGAAGAGGCGGTCTGTTGCAGTTGTTTGCCAATGTACTTAATTTCATGGGTAGAATAATTATCTGAAATATTCTCTTCAGTTGTAATTAATGCATTGGTATGTGGCAGGTTCCGATGGTTCTAACATTTGGGGACTCAGCTGGGAACCCCTGGAGTAGAAAAGCTTGAGGGGGGCACAGAAGGAGCAGAGTACATTTCTGGGTGGGCGAGCTGTGTCCCACATCTTAGGTTTCTCAAACAGAAATGGGGCTACTTCTCTTGCCTCCCCTCTGGAGCCACCCTTGAACCACTGATCAGAGTAAGAGGCAGGATCCCAGAAAGACATCTCTTGCAGCCCTTCTGTTCATTTCATGGAATGTTGGCACTGGGAGGGACCTTGGAGGTCTTCTAGACTGACCTCTGTTCGGGGCGGGAAGTGTCCATGTGAGGCTTTCAGTATTTTAAGTCAGGAAGGAAGGATCTCCGTAAGGATGACTCCTCTTCACAATCTGGATGGGGTTGCCTAACCACTGGGTTTGCAGGATGATGGCTTATTTTAGAATGGATACCAATAATGAGCAATTACAGCTTTTCCAGAAGACATACTAAAGCTTTCACTTGCAGCAGCTGCAGCACTGATGCCGATATGACTTCTCTCCCCCCCCCTTCGCCCCCCACATCTTCCTTCAGTTGCAACACAGAGGAGATGAATAAGAAATGCTTGCTGCAGCGCCTACAGCAGTTCCTGAGCCATATTGAACACCTGAAGATTGTGCTTGATCTGTCCGGGGAAGTCAGCCAGAGGCATGCCATTCAGATTTTATACATGCTGACTTGGCAGAGACACAAGGTGCGGGCTCTGAGTATTGAATGCTGTGGAGAGACCCCTTACACCTGTTCTGGCCCAGACATTCTGTATACCTTCCGGCTCTGCCTGCTCAGGGGCAGGCTTGATCTTCAGTATATAGATTTCTGATGCACACCTTTCCCTCTGAATAATCAGCTGGTCCAACTGATTGCAACCAGCAGCCCGAATCTGCACACCTTGCTAATCAACAACGCTGCCTCTGGAATAAATCGCCTTGAGCCAGAGACCATTGCAGAGGTTCTGCAGACTTGTCCAAAATTGTCTGTGTTGGGGGTCCAGCATGCTACCCTCTCTGAGGAAGTATTTCAAGAACTGTTAAAGCCAAGCAGAGGCCCCTTACACTTCTTGGACATCTACTGTGAGGACTTGAGGTGGTACATCCCAGAAGAGCTTTGGTCTGCTCTGACTGAGAAGCACCCACAGCTCCGTGTCGGGTTGGAGTTTGGTCTCACAGTTCCTAGATGGATCGTGCCTCTGATTTTAATGCCAGATATTCCCATTGCTGCTCTGCAGTTTAACATCTTTACAAACATGGTCAGACCTATTCAGTTGGTTTCTGACAACTACAGTAGGACATTGGAGAGGCTGGTCCTTGACACCAACCCATCTAACGAGCTCAATGCCTCGCTCATACAGCTGGCCAAGAAATGTGTGCATTTGAAAGAGATCCACTGTTACTGTGCGGTTAGCCAAGGAGTGATAGACGCTTTCCTCTCAAATTGCCCAGGTCTGATCAGATACACTTTGTCAATATCCTAATCACTGCTGGCAATGCAAACCATATAGAGACGAAATAAACCAATTTCTGCTGTTCTAGAGCATAGATAAGGACACATTTAAAAAAAAAACTGGGACAGAAGGATGAAAAGTTAGATCTAAACTTGTAATGTGACATGGAGCCAAAGACTCCTACCTGAAATTTACAGGACAACACTAGGGTCTCTTTCCTCTGGAGACCGGTGGCTATACTATCTTATGAAGCTATGCATTTTAATATTTTTAAGGATTTATGTTTATAATTTACAATAAAGGTTTGCATGTAAAAGTTTACAATTCTGCTTACTGATCATCTTGGTGTGAACTGAAAAGCTTATGCAGAATAGATGTGCTGCAATAGGTGGTCTCATGTGTGGTAACTCCAAGACTGTGGAAGGGAGAAGTAGGGTCTGGTATAGAAGGAATCTTCCCTGAAGTTGGCTTTCAAGGATTGCTGGTCAATATAGATTAAATCTTGCAACCAAAATGGAGCTTCTGACTGTCTGCCCTAAATTATCTACCTTTGGGGTCTTTTGGGGAACATAGGAAGCTGCCATATACTGAGTCAGACCATTGGTCCATCTAGCTCAGTACTGTCTTCACAGACTGGCAGCAGCTTCTCCAAGGTGGCAGGCAGGAATCTCTCCCAGCCCCATCTTGGAGATGCCAAAGTGTGGGAACTTGGAACCTTCTGCTCTTCCCAAGAGTGGCTGCATCCCCTGAGGGGAATATCTTACTGTACTCACATGTGAGCGTTGTAAGATATTCCTCTCAGGGGCTGGAGCCGCTCTGGTTCCCTAGCTGGCATCTCGAAGCGCTGCAGATTTTTTTGGAGGGATGGTATGTTAGAACGATGTGTTTAGAAAGCGGCTTCACCATCCACCCAGGAATCCTTCCTCCAGGAATCTGCATCCATTACGCTTGACGGCAGCCCTGCAGATGTTAATGGCTTGTCTGATAAAGTGGGAAATGTTGGGCCAAAATTTGGGGGGGGGGTCCTTCTCCAGGAATAGCTCCGGTCAGAACTGGTCACCCAAGTGGGTTGCTTTGATTTTGGGTCAGCTTGTCGTTTCTGGACAGAAACTATGCAGAAGAGATGCAAGTTGAGCTGCTGGATTTGACCACCTATATCGCCCGGTGGAAAGTTGTCCCTTTAGAAAGGACAGAAACAGCAGTGCCTCTGAGCGTGAGCAAAGTGCCTGTCCTTGAAAACAGCGTAATCCTAGCCAGTGATGCAGTTGCGAATTCCGAAGTGCACGCGCTCTCCATGACAGCCCTCATGGCCGTACCCACCCCAACAGCCAGGAAAGCCGAGAAGTACCGGCGCTCCGCCCCTGCGCGTCCCCCGCCCCCTCCGCCCTCCACGACAGCCCTCATCCTGGCTCTGCCCATCGAGATCAAAAGTCAAGGCGTCAAGGAGGAGCAAAAAGCCCCGCCTTGGACATCCCGGCACTCTGGTGGGAGGCGTGGCGTGTCCGGCAGTCCAGCTGATTATCACCTTAACGCTGCCCCAAGTGGGGGAACAGCACCGCGTCCCAACCCCTATCAGTGTAGGGATCATGGACACTGAGAGAGAGAGCGAGAGAGAGAATATACCATTTACTACGTCGTCCCCGCAGAAGCCAGCCCTTTTGCCGCCTTCTCCCCTTTTCTACCCCGGGTGTGTCCGGCGCTTGCCTCTCCTTCTCCGGGTATGAAAGAGTTAACTCTGCCAGCGCCAGGTGAGCCGCTCCTCAGCGCGCGCCTGCGCAGTCCGAGCTGGGCGCCCAATGGCAGGCAGGTGCGCCAGGCGGCCACGTGGAATCCTGCTGCTGCTCGTAGAAAAGGGGCGCAGTTGGCTGGGCTGGTCATGGGTTGCTCCTGCCTCCCCCCCCCGGGTGGTGTTCCAGCTGGAGGGAAAAAGAAACACCTTGCTGGGTAAGGTTTGCTGGCGTTTTCTTTTCAGAAGCTGTGCTTCTTTCTTCCTCAAGCATCTCTGGCCTCGTCCAGACACAGGCCGGCTTCAAAATCTGGGTGTTTGTGTTGGGACCTCTAAAACCCCTGCAGCCCACTCCATGATGGGAGTTGCCGTGGGTCTTGTGGTCACAAGCATGAATGGTCCCATTTGCTAAGCAGGGTCTGCCCTGGTTTGCATTTCAATGGGAGTCTACATTTGAGCAGTGTAAGTTATTTACCTTTGAGGCTGGGCAGGAGTGTGTAGCTATAATAGGGCCAGGGGAGACAGTTGTCTGGGGGCCCACTGCCTTGGGGGGGGGCCCAAGAGGCAAGTCACATGACTGACTCCCCAGCCACACACCTTCCCCGGGCTTCCTTCAGTTGTATCCATCCTCCAAAATTGATGTGGGTGTTAAGACCTGGAGCTACCAGAACAGCAGGTCTTTCTCTATGACCATTAAATGACTGGCATCGTCCACAATTTATAAAACCTTTAAAAATGTAATTTAGGATGATGTTCTATTGTGGCACATAGGTCTCTCTCTCTCTATATAGATATATATCTATAGCTATAAATTTTACTCTGCTTTTTGTTACCACTATTCAGCCTCATTTAAGATTTCTTTACTTCATGAGCTGAGCTTCAGTGGGGAGGGGGACATTTTAAAATCTTGTCTCTGGGCCCCCTCCAACCTTGCTACACCCCTGAGGCTGGGGCTACTCTGGGAAAGAGCATCTGAGGTTCCAAGTTCCCTCCCTGGCAGCATCTCCAAGATAGGGCTGAGAGAGAGACTCCTGCCTGCGATCGTGGAGAAGCCGCTGCCAGTCTGGGTAGACAGCCCTGAGCTAGATAGAGCAGTGGTCTGACTCGGTATAAGGCAGGCTGCTGTGTTCCTAGTCAAATGACATTTGCAGAGCCCAGGAGAGCAAACCCTGGCTCTGAGCTCTGAAGCTGTTAACATTGCTGCCCGATGGAATAATGCAGTGGGATTCAACTGGTCCTGTGGCAGTGACAATGTATTGTCCCCATTGCTATGTAGGGACTACCTTGGTTTGAATTTGGATGGGTGACTACATGGGAGTGTTGATTATAGCTCAGTGCAGCAAGGTTGGAGCAGGCCCTGGGACAAAAAGGGAAGATGAGCTTCTGTTCCCTCCCTCCAGCTTCTTCATCAGAGGTACAATGGGAGCTGGAAGAGCAAGCTGTCCACCAGCCAGCAGGCCACCCCTGCTGGGGACACATGTCCCCTGTATTCAGACATCGCTGCTGTGCCCCTGGCTGTGGAAGAACCTCTGCTTCGTGTGCAAATGTTCCTAGGTTGAGTCCCTGGCAGCATTAGTCCCTGCCTAAACCCTGCTGTCAGTCAGACTAAGCAATGCCAGGCTAGAGGGACCAAGCATCTCCTTCAGTACAAGAGATCTCCCCAAGTAGGGCGTTCCAAAGGAGGGGTGCCATTGCCACCAAAGACCTGCCTTGCCCTTCTCCAGGCTCTGCATAGCTTTCCTCCACTGTTCTGTTAACTAACTTCCACTTGGAGGATTTATGTCCATCCAGTCCTAGGAGACAGAAGTTTGGCAGGGAGAGGAAGGATGGGCCATTAGTGGTAGGAATTAAGAGAGAGCAGCTGAAACCCAAGTGTAGGCAGTAACCTAATAAGGAGTTAGTTAACTGATAAACCTCTTAATTGTAGTAAGCTGCCACACCTGGAGACTCAAACCTCAGAAGTCCTGCAATAAGGAACTATCACCCAGGCATCCTGGCAATCTCCCCCCCTCCCCCGCTCCACCCCACAATCTCCCTGACAAAACAATCCATTGGTGGTTCAGCTCCATTAGTGTACTGCAGAAATGGTGTGTGTTTTGCAGCTGATACTAGGGGAATGACACACACAAGTTAAACAGAGGTCCATTTCCATTGGATCTAGACCAGGGATTCTCAGTGATGAGTCCCCAGATGTTATTGGACTTCAGCTCCTGTAATCCCCAGCCCCAGTGGCCTTTGGTTGGGGATTATGGGAGTTGAAGTCCAAGAACATCTGGGGACCCAACATTAAGAATCCCTGATCTAGACCTTGACCCTGAACAGGAGATCTTGGATTTTCAACACTTTCACATTGCGATCTAGAGATCTTAGATTCAGAATTGTGAGCTTGGGACCATTTTCTGTGTTGAATATGGCCTTCAGTCCTGTTTGTGTGTTTGAACTTGGGGAGTCCAGTGTTTCTGCAAAACTTCATTTCATCCTCTGTTAGAACTGGCAGGTGGGTCCCATCACATGAAGTGAACTCTGTTGGTGGGTCCTGTTATTACAAGATTTGACAAGGAGCTTTCTGTATGTGTATGGATATTCATATAAATACCTTTCCTGTAGTCTTCTTGGACACTTTGATCATTTCCACAATAATTCTGGAGGTTGTAGGGACTTATGTCTCCCCACCCCTTGTATCCCAGAGCTAAAGTGATCTTGGGATGGAGTTTATCCTGTGGTAAACTCACAATTTAACACAGCATGGTTTTTAGATGTTTCCTTAGTGGGAGGTTGGGCAAACTTGTTTATCAGTGAGGATTAAGGCACTCTTGGAATCTACAGCCAGCTGCGACAAGATGTCCACACCCACCCAGGACTTCTGGAACTGTATCCCTGGAGAAATCCTGACCTACGTATTTTCTTACCTACCTTTTGAAGACCGACATACAGCCTTCCATGTGTGCAGAAGATGGGCTGCGGCAGTTTCAAACAGTGCCATCTGGAGAACTACTGAGATCTGGTAAGAACATGTGGTCTATGCTGTAGTTTGTTTCAGTCAAATGGGTGCCTACAAATCCTTGTAGTAGTCGATGAGTGAGCTTGCTGGGACGGTTGATATCCTTGCGGGGGATGAATTGCTCATTGTGAATTTTGACAAGAGCTTCACCCTTAGAGATGGGAAATAGGTGATGGCACTGCAAGGCTTTCCATATGTTGACATACTTTCCTTGTCCTGACCATCTGGCCTGCAGCAGCAAAACCTACAATTTTGTATTAAAAGTTTAACAGTCTTAAAAGCACAACAAGCACTATAAAGCTTTATCGACATTGCCAGAGGAATGGACAGGAATGTCCTCCAAAAATTACAGAGAGGCTACAAAAATGTGCTCATTGTTACTCTGACCTTAACCCTACCCTGACCTTTCTCCCTGTGCAAAGATGATTGCGATTTTTGTTGGAGATGTGACTCCATGAGCATCAGCTCTCAGCCTTTACAATTCCAATTGACCACTATGGACACTAGGAACGGGGGCTGTTAATTGAACTACACCCGGGGAGTTGGCAAATGCCCTTGGCTACATTTTAGGCTTGCGTGGGGAACTAGCGAGCATGAATGGAACAGTCCAACTCAGTATAAATGTGTTCAAAGCTTTGTTCTGGTCTGTGATTGTAATAAAGGAATTGAAATTATAATTCAAAGCTTTGGTCTTGGAAAGAACTGAGAGTTAGAAGTTCAAAAATAGAATCAGGTTTATTTTAGGGTTTGGGGGTAAAGGAAAAGCAATAATGATTAACGAGCAATGCAATGTTTACTAACAAATTAAAAGGACTAAGTTAAAGCCCACGGAGAGGCAATTTGGCTTGAGTTCCAAATTAAGTCAACTCAAGGCTGACCAGAGAAATGGTTTCTGAAGAGACCAGCTTTGGATTTTTGAGAAGGCAAGAAAGGAGGGGAGTGAGAGGCTTGAGAGCAGAGTTTGATGCTACGTAAGTCCATCCGTTGGGGTGCATGGACCCTTGAAGGTCAGTTGATGCTGAGGGACCTCTCTCCTCCAGGACAGGTGGGAAGACAGAATTCAGGAATGGGAACCCGAGGACCAGGCACGGGTCCAGGAACCCGGCAAAATCCAAACAGGATCTGATCTCAAGAGACCAGGATCTAGCAGCTGATATTGCTGTGCAGATCAAGCTAGAAAAATGGGCCCATCTGGAGGCTAGGGATGTGCAAACAGGTTCGACATCAAACTGACTCGGTTTGACTGTCCGGGGTCAAACCAAACCACCCCCTGTTTGGACTGACCCCAGACCAAACCCCCCTGAGGGTCCATGAGTTCTTTTTTTAAAAAAATTACACTTACCCCCACGGGGAAGTTGTCTGAGGTGGTGGGGTGGAGGATCTGCAGAGGTTCCTCCTGCCCCTGCCGGCCTCCTTTATTCCAGAAATTGGCCGTTCAGCTTCTCTTTGGCTGGTTTTCAGCCTCCCCCCCCCTTGGTGCAGCAGCCATTTTGGAGGCTGCTGCACCTGCACAAAAGGCCTCTGCATGGCCTGGGTCATTCTCCCCCCCCTCCCTCGCCACCTCAGATAAATCCCCTGGAGTGGGGTAAGCGTAAAAACAAATTAAAAATTAAATAAAATTCACCAAACTGCCCCGCCCCCAGACCAAACTGAACCGGGGGGGCGGGGTTGAGGGGTAGCCGGGCCGAATTGGCCTGGCCTGGTTCAGATCCAGTTCTGACTCTAACCGAACCAGACCAGCTGGTTCTGTGCACATCCCTATTGGAGGCGAGAAGCAGGACAAGAGAAAAAGTCCAGGCAAGGCAAGATAGAGGTGCCAATGACCAAACGTGATGACATGCAGCTAGTAAATGACTGATTGTGCCTTGACTAGAGATAGACACCATCGTGCCCTGAGGGGACATGCTGACCAAACCTTTCTGCTGAAAAGGTGGACAAAAGGGACAGAGCAAAGAGTACATCTTTGTCCTATTCAAATTGGCTGGGTGTGCTTCCTTCCAGTACAATGGATGAATAGGTCTGAGAGACCTTTGTGGGGTGAAACATAATAGATGCATCAGGGCTTAGCTCATTTTTTTCAGAACACCTTGGAAAGTTGGGACTAGGAAGTTTAACTAGCTAGCTTCCCATGCCCTGAGCCAGCCATTAACACATTTGTTAGCAGAGAAGATAAACTGATACCTCTTATCACTCCTTCCTGTGGAGGTGATAAGCTTGACCTGATCTGATGTGCCAACATAGAGAGAGTATTTGGCTAGTTCATGAGAAGAGTAGCACATAATTAACTTGGGTCTAGTCCGGCTTCCCCACCTGAAAGAAATCGAGGGGGTGAGTGCAGGGATAGTCCTCCTGCAGTCCAGGGTTAAACTTGACCTTAGAGCCACATTTCGCAGGCTACACGCCAAGTGACGTGCCTCATGAGTTAGCTCGTGCAAACCAAATGAAGATCTCATGGTCCCATGAGAGCACTAAGCCTCAGTCCGTCTCTCTGATAGACAGATACTCTTAGGACACTCCCCTTCTTCTTTGGCCTCTGTTCTTTCTCCTCCCACCATGAGGTAGCTTGTACTGTTCCCTCCAGGAATCTGCTGGTAACTTTGCAAATTATACCTCCCTCCAATTGTGTTTGAGCTTGGCGGGGGGACGGACTGCATTTCTGGGTGGGGGAGCTGTGACCCACACTTTAGATTTCTCAAACCGAAATGGGGCTACTTCTCTGAGGGGCTCTTGCCTCCCCTCTGGAGCCTTGGGATGATGCGTAATTTCAAAATGAATTCAAAGAATTGGCATTCCAGAGGACATTCTGAAACCTTCACTCGTTGCAGCTCCAGCACTGATGCTGATATGTTTCCCGATCTTCCTTCAGGTGTACCACAGAGGATATGGCCAAGGGATGTGTGTTGCAGTGCCTACCCCAGTTCGTGCACCATATCAGACACCTGAAGATTGTGCTTGATCAGTCTCAGGAGCTCTACCGGAGGTTCGCGGCTCAGATTTTGCACATGCTGAATTGGCAGAGCCACCAGCTGAAGGCATTGTGTATTGAGTTCCATGGAGAGAGTCCTACTTTCTATTCTGCCTTTGGAGACAGTCCTTACTTCTATTCTGGCCAAGACATCCTGGAGAACTTCAGAAGACTCTGTAAGAACACGGGCAAGACTGATCTTCACTTCATTGACTTCCGACTAACGCCTTTTCCAATGGATCACGGGATGGTGCGGATGATTGCAACCAGCAACCCAAACCTGCACACCTTGTTAATCAACAACCACCCCTCTAGAGTAACAACTGTCCTTAGGTCACAGATCATCGTTGAGGTTCTGCGGATTTGTCCTAAATTATCCACATTGGGAGTCTATCATGCTCTGCTCTCTGGGGATGTGTTTCGAGAATTGTTGAAGCCAGACAGGGAACCCTTCTTGTACTTGGACCTCTACTGTGAGGGCCTGAACCACTATATCCCTGAAGATCTTTGGTCTGTTCTGACTGAGAAACACCCTCAGCTTCGTGTAGGGCTGGAGTTTGCTCTCACAGTTCCTACATGGAAGATGACTCGGTTTTTAAAGCCAAACATTCCCATTGCCGCTTTGCAATTTAACACTTTAATGTACATGGCAAGACAGATTCGGTATGTCGCTGACAACTACCACAGGACTTTGGAGAGGCTGGTCCTCGACACCACCCCATCAGATGACTTCAATCTCTCCCTCATAGAGCTGGCAAATAAATGTGTGCATTTGAAAGAGATCCACTGTTACTGTGTGGTTAGCCAAGCCGTGATAGATGCTTTCCTCTTGAATTGCCCAGGTCTGATCAGCTACACTTTATCAACACGCTAATCACTGCTGGCAGTGCAAAGCGTACAGAGATGAAGTTGTGCTTCTGAATCTTCTGCTCCGGAGCAGAGAGATGGAAACCTCCAAAGAGGAACTGGGGCAGAAGGTTGAGAAGTGTTAGACTCTAAACTTACAATCTGACAGGGAGCCAAAGATTCTTAATTGAACTTTACAGGACAGTACTGCTTGGGTCTCTTTGCGCTGGATGCTGGGGGACAAACTATTTTATGAAGCTAAGCATTTTAATGATTAATAATTTTGTGGTAGCAAACTCTTACAATTTACAATAAAGGTTTGCATATAAATTAACTGTTCTACTTAATGTTTATCTAGGTGTCAAAAGCAAATGTAGATCAATTTATCTGCCACTCGTGGTCTTGCTTGTAGTACGTCGAAAATGTTAGGAGGGGGAAGCCTCCCCCCCACCCCTAGAGTGAGTTGTTAAGGGTTTTTGATCAAAGTAGAGTCTGCAAATTCTTTCCTTTCTGAGCTCTTGCAACCATCAGTGAGGTTTTGAGGGCCTGCCCTAAACTATCAATTGTGAGGGTCCATTATGCTAGCCTGCCTAGAGTTGCCATATTCAAGCTTCCTGAATCTAGGTAGCCTAATTTGCATATTGTGAAAATTGGTTTTCAAATGTGCATATCATGCAAATTAATATATGCACTGTCCACTTGTGTTGTATCTGCTCTGGAGTTCTACCACCAACAGGTGGGAAGGATCTCTTTACCTGACCATTTTATGCAGCATTAAACACCCAGACTTTATATCCAAACACTTCCTAATATATTAGTTCAGTGTTAAATCTTGTGTAATTCCTGTTGCTCTGTGCAGTACTTTCATGGATTTTTTCATCAATTCTTGCCTGCAACTCTCCATTTTTAATACCTAAGTAAATAGGGATTGCTTTAATGGAAGGCGGTATATAAATTTAACAATAAGTAAGTTCTAAATCAGTCAAAGCTTATGCTGAGGAGCAGTGCCAAGTATGTTTTCATCACCACTAAATTCTACACTTGCCCTACCAAACTGGCATGGGTTTTTTAAATCCTGCGATCAGCACAGGGATGGGCAAAGTTGTGGTTGAACCTCAGCTTCCATCATTCCCAAACAAGTTGGCCCACTCCTGGATTATCACATGATATGTAATGCCAATTCATTCCGATTTGGAATACGTTGAAGTAGTCTACCCATAGCTATGATGCTTGAAATGACCTAAATGAGTGGGACCACTCATAGCAAAACAGTTACCTAAAAATACTCCTAGCTACAGAAACTTTCTTTGTTGAAAAAATTGCAGCCTGTTGACAAACTCTCTTTCCTCTACCCCCTGGCATAGGAAACCCTATAGCAGCCTCTGCAATAGCACAATACCTGCCCTGCCCCACACTGGCCCACAAAGCAGCCTGCTCCTCTCCAATATCCCGTCAGGGCCCAGCCCAGCACTGGATACTGCCCCAAGCCCTTTGCCTCCACTTCCCTCTGATGCTGCCTGCCTGCCACTTTCACATAAGAACATTAAAACAACCCTGCTGGACAGGCCCAAGGATCCTGTTTCACACAGTGGCCCACCAGATGCTGCTGGGAGCCACAGGCAGGAGTTGAGGGCATGCCCTCTCTCCTGCTGTTACTTTGCACCAATGGGCTTTCCAGATTACATGCTGTTCAGCAGGAAAATGCTTCAGCTTGGCAAGATCGTTTTGAACACATAAATAGTGCAGAGAGTGCAGTGTCACGACTCAGGAACTACGGAAGCACACTTAGGAGGGCTTTAGTGACACACACTTGGCCACCTAATGGCGCAGCAGGGAAGTAACTTGCCTAGGGAGCAAGAGGTTGCTGGTTCGAATCCCCGCTGGTCTGTTTCCCAGACGATGGGAAACACCTATATTGGGCAGCACAGCAGCAATATAGGAAGGTGCTGAAAGGCATCATCTCATTCTGCGTGGGAGGAGGTAATGGTCAACCCCTCCTGTATTCAACCAAAGACAACCACAGGGCTCTGTGGGCACCAGGAGTCGACACCGACTGGACGGCACAACTTTAGTGACACACTTGTAGCGTTTAAACTGGAAAGCGGAAGGGTTGCTTGCTGTGTCTCTGCCTTGAGAGAGGAAACAATCTGCCCTCTCACCAGCAGGAGGCACTGCCAAGTGGCAGGCATGGGCAGAGGAGAAAAGAGGTGGAGGTGGCAACTTGCAGATGGGCCAGGGTGCCCCCCCCACACCCTTGCTAGTGTGTGTGGGGGGGTGGGTGGGTATTGGCAGCCCAAAGCAAAGGAGCCCTGCCCTGCAGTTGGGGGCGTGTGATCAGAGGTGTTCTTACCCCTGGACTTGGGGGCCCAAGCCCTCCACAGCTCCTGGGCCCCCCAAATCCTCTTTAGTCTGTCCCGGGTGCGGTATGGTCGCCTGATGATGCTTAATTTGCAGGGGAGGGGGGCCTCCAAAGGCCTTTAGGTCCGGGCTCCAAAATTACCTGGGTGCACCGCTGAGCACGATGTGTTAAGAAAGCGGCTTCATCATCCACCCGGTAATCCTTCCCTCCCTCCCTCCCTCCCGGATCTCTCTGGTGCTTTTGAGGGGCTGGCCTGGCCTCTCCAGGAATCCACATCCATGACTCTTGACGGCAGCCCTGCAGATGTTAATGGCTTGATAGTGGGAAATGTTGGGCCAAAATATTGGAGGGGGGGGTCTTCTCCAGGAATAGCTCCTCCGGTCAGAACTGGTCACCCAAGTGGGTTGCTTTGGTTTTAGGTCAGCTTGTCGTTTCTGTATAGAAAACTATGCAGAAGAGATGCAAGTTGAGCTGCTGGATTTGACCACCTATATCGCCCGTTGGAATGCTGTGACTTAGTTTAGAAAGGACAGGGGAAACAGCAGTGCCTCTGAGCGTGAGCAAAGTGCCTGCCCTTGAAAACAGCGTAATCCTGGCCAGTGATGTAGTTGCGAATTCCGAAGTGCAGGCGCTCTCCCCATGGCCGTACCCACCCCAACAGCCAGGAAAGCCGAGAAGTACCGGCGCTCCGTCCCTGCGCGTCGCCCCCGCCCTCCACGACAGCCCTCATCCTGGCTCTGCCCATTGAGATCAGAAGTCAAGGCGGAGCGAAAAGCCCCGCCTTGGACATGCCGGCACTCTGGTGGTGGGAGGCGTGGCGTGTCCGGCAGTCCAGCTGATTGTCACCTTAACGCCGCCCCAAGTGGGGGAACAGCACCGCGTCCCACGCCCTATCAGTGTAGGGATGAACATAGATAGGTAGATAGATAGATAGAACAATTTGAACCGTCCCTGCAGAAGTCATCCGCTTTGTCTTCTCTATCCCGGGTGTGTCCGGCGCTTGCCTCTCCTTCCCCAGGGATGAAGGAGTTAACTCCCCCAGGTGAGCCCCGCGTCTGCGCAGTCCAATGGCCGGCTGCCCGCAGAAGAGGCGCCAGCTGCTGACCCCGCGCTCCCGATGGGCTGCCTGCCTGCCTGCCTGCCATTGCTTCTCCTGTTCTGCGGAGCGCCGGTTGGAGGTAAAATGCAACACTTTGCTGTCTCTTTCCCTGTTCTGTGCTTGTTCCTCAAGGATCTCTGGCCTCGTCCAAACAGGGGCTGGGTTCAACACTTAGGCGCGTGTGAGTGTCTTTTGGCTTGTGTTGTTGGGACCTCCAAAACCCCTGCAGCCCACTCCAACTTCCGTTCTTCCCAAAGGAAGCCTTCTGTGTCCATTAACCTGCAGAATCCTGGCAAGGAAATGCTAACAGCTACAGATCAATCCTGGCAAGGAAATGCTAACAGCTACAGTCTCCCCATGATGATGTGGCACTGCATCTCCCATCATCCCTAGCCACAATGGCCTTGGCAGGGGATGATGGGAGCTGTTGTGGGTTTTGTGGTAGCAAGCATGAATTCTCTCTTCTGCTAAGCAGGGTCTGAGATGGTTTGTATTTGAATGGGAGACTGCTTGTGAGCAGTGTACGGGGGGCACTCTGGGAGTTCCAAGTTCCTTCCCTGGCATCCAAGTTCGGGCTGAGACAGACTTCTGCCTGCAACCTTGGAGAAGGTTTATCAAGTTGTAAATTCACAATTAAGCACACATCATGGTTTTTCAGACTGCTGGACTAGGACCGGGGAGACCCGAGTTCAAATCCCCATTCAGCCATGAAACTAGCTGGGTGACTCTAGGCCAGTCACTTCTCTCTCGGCCTAGCCTACTTCACAGGGTTGTTGTGAAAGAGAAACTCAAGTATGTAGTACACCACTCTGGGCTCCTTGGAGGAGGAGCGGGATATAAATGTAATAATAATAATAATAAAAATAATCCCAGTGGTCATTGGCGCCCTGGGTGCAGTTCCAAAAGACCTTGAAGAGCACCTCAATGCCATCGGGGCCACAGAAATCACCATCAGCCAGTTACAAAAAGCAGCTTTACTGGGAACAGCCTATATTCTGCGACGATATCTATAACAAGTGACAATAAAATTCTGGCATCCCAGGTCCTTGGGAAGGACTCGATGTCTGGATAAAACAAACCAGTCAATAACACCTGTCTGACTGTGTAAACAAGAAATAATAATAATAATAATAATAAAAATAAATAAATAAATAAATAAATAAATAATTTCTCACTTATGTAATCCCATTCACAAGAATTTTCTTGTCATTTTTAAAAGAGAACCTGCCACTCTTTCATCTCAGAAATATCTGTGTGCATCATTCTGTGGCATGGCATTGACAGAATTATATCCAGATCATGGTCTGGATACATTTTAGATGATGTTTCTTTGATGTGAGGGCAGGCAAACTTTCCCCCCCTCAGTGAGGAGTAAGGCACTTTTGGAATCTACAGCCAGCTGTTTCAAGAAGATGTCCACACTCACCCAGGACTTCTGGAACTATGTCCCTGAAGAATTTCTGGTCCGCATATTTTCCTACCTGTCCTTTGAAGACAGACACACGGCCTTCCAATGCTGGGCTGTGGCAGTTTCGACCAGTTCCATCTGGAGGTCTACTAAGATCTGGTAAGAAGTAGTAGTCCTGGTCTATGCTGTAGTTTGGCTTCAGAATCAAATGGGTGCCAAATGCTCCTAATAGTCCATGAACCAGCTGGGGGGAATGAATGTTCATGGGCGCTTTCCAGATTAGCTGCTCAACATGCTTCTGTTCAGGTAAATTGCATTCGAAACATAAACGGATGCTGATATGTTCCCCAATCTTCCTTCAGGTGTACCACAGAGGATATGGCCAAGGGATGTGTGTTGCAGTGCCTACCCCAGTTCGTGCACCATATCAGACACCTGAAGATTGTGCTTGATCAGTCTCAGGGGCTCTACTGGAGGCTCACGGCTCAGATTTTGCACATGCTGAATTGGCAGAGCCACCAGCTGAAGGCATTGTGTATTGAGTTCCATGGAGAGAGTCCTACTTTCTGTTCTGCCTTTGGAGACAGTCCTTACTTCTATTCTGGCCAAGACATCCTTGGAGAACTTTAGAAGACTCTGTAAGAACACAAGCAAGACTGATCTTCACTTCATTGACTTCCGACAAACGCCTTTTGCTCTGGACAATGGGATGGTGTGGCTGATTGCAACCAGCAACCCAAACCTGCACACCTTGTTAATCAACAACCACCCCTCTGGAGTAACTGTCCTCAGGCCATCGTTGAGGTTCTGTGGATTTGTCCTAAATTATCCACATTGGGAGTCTATCATGCTCTGCTCTCTGGGGATGTGTTTCGAGAATTGTTGAAGCCAGACAGGGAACCCTTCTTGTACTTGGACATCTACTGTGAAGGCCTGGACTGCTATATTCCTGAAGAGCTTTGGTCTGCTCTGACTGAGAAACACCCACAGCTCCGTGTCGGGTTGGAGTTCGGCCCCATGGTCCCTACATTTTAATGCCAAATATTCCCATTGCTGCTTTGCAATTTAATACCTTTATGTACATGGCAAGACAGATTTGGTATGTTGCTGACAGCTACAACAGGACTCTGGAGAGGCTGGTCCTTGATACTACCCCATCATATGACCTGAATCTCTCCCTCATAGAGCTGGCAAATAAATGTGTGCATTTGAAAGAGATCCACTGTTACTGTGTGGTTAGCCAAGCCGTGATAGATGCTTTCCTCTTGAATTGCCCAGATCTGATCAGCTACACTTTATCAACGCACTAATCACTAATCACTGCAGGCAGTGCAAAGCACACAGAGGTGAAGTCTTGCTTCTGAAACCTCTGCTCCAGAGCAGAGAGATGGACACCTCCAGAAAAGAACTGGGGTAGAAGGTTGAGAAGTGATTTACAATCCGGCACGGAGCCAAAGACTGAACTTTACAGGACAGTATTGCTTGGGTTTCTTTGCACTGGATGTTGGAGAATAATCCATTTTATTAAGCTAAGCATTTTAATGTTTAACAATTTTGTGGTAACAAACTCTTACAATTTACAATAAAGGTTTGCAAATAATTCCAAAAGCAAATGTAGATCAGTTTATTTGCCACTCGTGGACTCGCTTATAGTGCGTCCAAAATGTTGGGTAGGGGAAGCTCTCCTTGGAGTGAGTTGTTAAAGGTTTTTGATCAACATAGATCCTGTGAATTCTTTCCTTTCTGAGTTCCTGCACCCATCAGGCAGGTTCTGAGGGTCTTTTCCTAGATTATATACCCTGGGGGTCCATTATGCTAGCCTGCCTAGAATTGCCATTTTCAAGTTTCCAGAACCTGGGTAGCCTAATTTACATATGATGTAAATTAGCCTTCAAATTTGCATATCGTGCAAATTAACACATGCGCTGTCCACTTGATTTGTGTCTGCTCTGGACATCTACCACCAACAGGTGGGAAGGATCTCTTTACCTGACCATTTTATGCAGCATTAAACACTGAGACTTTATATCCAAACACTCCCATCCTAATATATTCGTCCAGTGTTAGATCGTGTGTAATTCCTGTTGCTCTGTGCAGTACTTTCACTGATGTCTCACCAACTCCAGTCTGCGGCTGCATCTAATTTATTATTTACTTAGTTAAAATATCTATACCCCGCCCCGCCGGTGCACTACTACTCGGGGCGGCTCACAACGATAAGATAGACACAAGATACAGTAATAAAAGTAATAAAATTAACTAAATTAAACAAACAAAAAAGTTGTCAGATTAAAAACTACAATCATTATTAGGTTCAAATTAAAACTGAAAATTATTTAAAAAGCGAAAGAACCTACCAGATCTAAGAGGAACGTCTTAACAGCAGCCAGAGCTCACATCTAGTCACCCCTCCATATGCAAGCCCAGGTGAACCCTGCTTAGCAAAGGGGACGATTGATGCTTTCTTCTCACCCATCTCACAAGACAGCAGAAGTGCGATCACCCATGACTATCAAGTCAATCATCCTTGCTTTATTGTATCCTGTCCGCTTGCTTTGTTTTTATCCGTAATAATAAATTATTTATTTAATCAATTTTTATACCGCCCTTCTGGAACGGCTCAGGGCGGTTTACATTAAAACATCATTCACTTACGGTCGAGTTATGTGAAGCATACTTCTGCAGCTGTCCACAACCTGGGGTCCCCCCCAGATCTTGTCCTCCTACAATCCCCAGCTTAACTGGCCAGCCATTCCAGCTGGGATACGGGGCCCCCACAGCTGAGAAGCCCTGCAGTTTCGGGGGCTGGGGTGTGTTAGAACGATGTGTTTAGAAAGCGCCTTCACCATCATCCACTCGGGAATTCTTCCTTCGTCCCGCGTCTCTTTGACGCTTCTTTGAGGGTCTGGCCCGGCCTCTCCAGGAATCCGCATCCATGACTCTTGAAGGCACCCCTGCAGATGTTAATAGCTCGATATGGTGGGAAATGTTAGACCAAAATACTGGGGGTGGGGGACATCTCCAGGAATAGCTGCAGTCAGAACTGGCAACCCACCCCAGTGGATGCAGCACCTTTTCCTTCCTCCTCGGCTTTGATTAAACAAGGCAAACAGCAGTGCCTCTGAGTGTGAGCAGACTGCCCTTGAAAACAGCTTAATCCTGGTTCTGCCCACTGAGATCAGAAGTCACGGCGTCAAGGAGGAATTAAAAGCCCCTGCTGCGCTAACTGAGCAAAGAGGCACCTTTTTAAATGGGCGATTTTCTTTATTGAGCAGGTGGAGAGCAACTGGCCCTGTCCAACCCCGGCACAGCATCCCTCCAGTGGCTGCTGCTGCTGCTGTCTGTCTTCTGTTTGTTTTTAGACTGTGAGCCCTTTGGGGACAGGGAGCCATTTAATTAATTTATTTCTGTATGTAAACCGCTTTGGAAACTTTGGTTGAAAAGCGGTATATAAATATTTGTCGTATTCGTCACCCCTGCTTTTAAAATACCGGCACTCCTGTGGGAGGAGTGGAGCGGACAACCAAACTGACCACCTTAACGCTGCCCCAAGCGGGGAACAGAGCCGACCCACACCCCATCAGTATCCGGATGAGCGTCTTTTCTTCTTTTTTTTAAAGAGGACAAGCGTTGGCTCCGGAGCAAGCCCTTTCCCTTTCTCCCCCTCGACTGCATCCAGCGTCTGCCTCTCCTCCTCTCTCAGTTCTCAGACGGAGGTGAATGGGTTAACTCCACCAGGTGAGCTGCAGCTCCTCAGCGCGCACATGCGCAGTCCAGGCTGCGCGCTCAATGGCAGGCAGGTGCGCCCAGCGGCCACGTGGAGCTCCGCTGCGCGCAGAAGAGGCGCGCGGCTGGCCCGGACTGCTGTTGCTGCTCTTTCTCCTCGTTCTGCGCAGCGCCCGCTGGAGGTAAAGGAGGAAGAGGGTCTCTTGCTGGCTGGAGGGATTCACTCTTTGTGCTTCTTTCCTGGGTCTTCGGTGCTTGTTCCTCAAGGATCTCTGGCCTCGTCCAGAAGGTCGTTTCAGAACTTGGGCGTAACACCTGTTGGGTTTGTGATTTCTCCAGCACCCGTATCCCGCTCCAGGTTCCTTTCCTTTCAGGTTTTTGTTCGGGAGGTGGGTCTATTCCTGTGTGTATTAATCTGCAGCAGTCTGCCAAGGAAGTGCTAACCACTGCAGGTCAAACCTTGGGTCTCCACAGGGGGTGGCAAGGTTGGAGTGAGCCCAGAGACAAGTTTTTAAAATGGGCCCTCCCCCTCACTGAAGTAAAATTTATATCTATCCATCTAGCTAGCTAGCTGTAACCTATGTGCCACAATAGAACATCATCCTAAATTATTTTTAAAAAGGTTTTGTAAATTGTGGGTGATGCAAGTCATTGAATGGTACTAGAGAAAGACATGCTGTTCTGGTAGCTCCAGGTCTTCACACTCACATCATTTGTATAGAATGAATACAACTGAATGAAGCCCGGGCAGGTACGCAGCTGGGGGAGTCAGTCATGTGACTTGCCTCTGGGGGGGCTCCCAAGGCAGTGGGCCCCCAGACAACTGTCTCCCCTTGCCCTATTATAGTTACACCCCTGGGTCTCCAAATGATGTCACACTGCATCTCCCATCATCTCCAGCTATAATGGCCTTGGCAGGAGATTATGGGAGTTGTAGTCGAACACCTGAGGACTCAAAGGAATCTGCCATCTACTAAGTCAGTCCATTGGTTCATCCAGTTCAGAATTGTCTACCCAGACTGGCAGCAGCTTCTCCAAGCTTGCAGGCAGGAGTCTCTCTCAGCCCTATCTTGGAGATGTTGCCAGGGAGGGAACTTGGACCCTTCCGCATGAAACCATGCAGGTGAGCTTCCCATCCGCTCTGGCAAGGAAGTCCTCCTCCTCCTCCTCCTTCTCCTTCTCTCTCTCCCTCCCTCTCTCTCCCTCCCTCTCTCTCTCTTTCTTTCTTTCTTTCTTTCTTTCTTTCTTTCTTGTTTAACACAACACAATCTGCCATGGGATATGGTAATGACCACTGGCTTGGGTGGTCCCAAAAGAGGCTTAGACAAATTCATGGAAGGCAGCTCTATCAGTGGCTACCAGACTGGTGGCCATAGGCCATCTCCAGCCTCAGAGGCAAGATGCCTCTGAACTTTGAGGGTTCAGAGTGTCTTCAAAATTTCATTTCATCTCCAGTTAGGACTGGCATTGAGGAAACTGTAGTGATGCATTTTAGGGCAAACAAAAAACCCTCTAAAAAACACCACCACTACCACAATATATACTGATGGGATCTGAGCTCTCAGTGACTGACCAGGAGAGAGATCTTGGGATCGTGGTGGACAGCTCATTGAAACTGTCGACTCAGTGCATGGCAGCTGTGAAAAAGGCCAATTCCATGCTAGGGATCATTAGGAAGGGGATTAAAAATAAAAATGCTAATATTATAATGCCCTTGTACAAATCTATGGTGGGGCCACATCTGGAGTATTGTGTATAGTTTTGGTCACCATATCTTAAGAAGGATATTCTAGAACTGGAAAAGGTGCAGAAGAGGGCAGCCAAAATAATCAGGGTCCTGGAGCACCTTCCTTATGAGGCTAGGCTATAGTATCTGGGGCTCTTTACTTTGGAAAAGAGGCAACTAAGGGGTGACATGATCGAGGTGTATAAAATTATGCATGGAGTGGAGAGAGGGGACAGATAATTTTTTCTTCCTCTATCACAGCACTAGAACCAGGGGTCATCTCATGAAACTAAAGGTTGAGAAATTTAGGACTGAAAAGAGGAAGTACTTTTTCACATAGCGCATAATTAATCTATAGATTTCTTTGCCATGGAATGGAGTGATGGCCACCAGCTTGGACGGCTTTAAAAGGGGCTTAGACAAAGTCATGGAGGACAGGTCCATCAGCGACTACTAGTCCGGTGGCTGTGGGCCACCTCCAACCTCAGAGGCAAGATGCTTCTCAATCCCAGTTGCAGGGGAGCAACAGCAGGAGAGGGGATGCATACCCCCACCTCTTGCCTGTGAGCTCCTCAGCGGCATCTGCTGGGCCACTGTGGGAAATAGGATGCTGGACTAGATAAGCCTTGGGCCTGATCCAGCAGGGCTGTTCTTATGTTCTTAACTCCATCAGTGGGTTCCTGTTTTATTACAAGAATTGACAAGGAGTTTTCTATATGGAATGCTCATGGATATTCCTATGCATATAATTCCTGAACTCTTTTTGGATACTTTGATTATTATGGCTTTCCCCCTTGATTTCAAGTAAGAAAGTGATCTTGTAATGGAGTCTATCCCGTGGGAGATGCAGAATTTAGCACACAGTTGTTTTTCAGGAGCCTTGACTTCTCCCATATGCAATCTCGTTCACAAGAACACATTATCTTGTGTCTATTAAAAGAGAACCTTCCCCTCTTTCATCTCAGAAATATTTGTGTGTATTGTTCATTGGAATGACATTGACAGAATTTATCCAGGAAGTGGTGTGGTTACATTTTAGATGGTGTTTCCTCAGCAGGAGCGGGGGCAAACTTGTTTTTCAGTGGGGATTAAGACACTTTTGGAATCTACAGCCAGCTGCTACAAGAAGATGTCCACACCCACCAAGGTCTTCTGGAAATGCATCCCTAAAGAAATCCTGGCCCACATATTTTCCTACTTGCCTTTTGAAGACAGGCACATGGCCTTCTCCATCTGCCAGTGCTGGGCTGAGGCAGTTTCTTTCCATTCTGTCTGGAGGTTTACTGAGATCAGGTAAGAAGAGGCAGTCTCTGCAGTGGCTGGCTTAAGAGTCAAATGGGGGCTTGTAGATCCTTGTAATAGTCAATGAGCTGGCTGGGGTGGTTGGTACCATTTGGGAGGATGGATGCTCATTGGGATTTTTGACAAGGGCTTCACCCCTAGAGATGGAAAAGAGGTGATAGCATTGCAAGATTTTCGCCTTTTACATAGGAACATAGGAACGCAGAAAAAGTTATAAGTGCAGCAATGAAGCTATCTCCTATTTTCCATCTCAAAGCAGGGTGGAAGCTGCCGTATACTGAGTCAGACCATTGGTCTATCTAGCTCAGTCTTGTCTTCACAGACTGGCAGCGGCTCCTCTAAGGTTGCAGGCAGGAATCTCTCTCAGCCCTATCTTGGAGATGCTGCCAGGGAGGGAACTTGAGACCTTCTGCTCTTCCTAGAGCGGCTCCATCCGCTAAGGGGACTATCTTATACAGCTCACACATTGTTTCCCATTTATATGCAACCAGGACAGACCCTGCTTAGCTAAGGGGACAAGTCATGCTTGCTACCACAAGACCAGCTCTCCTCATTTCATGGAATGTTAGTTGGGAGAGACCTTGGAGGTCTTCTAGTCTGACCTTGGTTCAGTGCAAGAAGTTTATTTGAGGGATTCAGTATTTCAGGAGAGGAAGGAAGTATTCCAGTGAGGAGTTCACCTAAGCACAGTCTGGATGAGGTTGCCCAGCCACTGGGGTTGCAGGATGATGCCTAAATCTAGAATAAATGCCAATCATTATTAAATACAGCATGGTAGGGAGCATATGAAAGCTTTCACTTGCTGCAGTTACAGCACTGATGCTGCCATGACCTCTTTCCCAATCTTCCTTCAGTTGTGACACAGAGAGTATGGATAATGAGTGCATGTTGGAGAGACTGCACCAGTACCTGTGCCGTATCAAACACCTGAAGGTTGTGCTTGATCAGTCCCGGCAGCTATATCGGAGGCATGCAGCTCAAATTTTGGACATACTGAATTGGCAGAGCCACAGGCTGCGGGCACTGTGTATTGAGTGCTACGGAGTGGGTCCTTATTACTATTCTGGCCAAGACATCCTGCAGAATTTCAGAAGCCTCTTTGAGAACACAGGCAAGATTGATCTTCACTATATAGATTTACGACAAACTCCTTATACTCTGGACAATGGGATGATCCAACTGATTGCAACCAGTAGCCCGAATCTGCACACCTTGTTAATCAACAACCACCCCTCTGGAGTAATTATCCTCAGGCCAAAGACCATCACTGAAGTTCTGAGGGTTTGTCCTAAATTATCTGTGTTGGGGGTCTATCATGTCCTCCTCTCTGAGGATGTGTTCCGAGAACTGTTGAAGCCCAACAGAAGACCCTTCAGGTTTTTGGACATCTACTGTGACAGCCTGGATCACAACATCCCTGAAAGGCTTTGGTCTGCTTTGACTGAGAAACACCCACAGCTCCGTGTCGGGTTGGAGTTTGATCTCATGGTCCCTGCATGGGAAATGACTACATTTTTAATGCCCAATATCCCCATCGTTGCCTTGCAATTTAACACCTTTATGTACACATCTAGACAGATTCAGTATGTTACTGACAGCTACAACAGGACTCTGGAGAGGCTAGTCTTTGACACCACCCCATCCGATGACCTCAATGACTTGCTCATAGAGCTGGCCAAGAGATGTGTGTGCTTGAAAGAGATCCACTGTTACTGTGCAGTTAGCCAAGCAGTGATAGATGCTTTCCTCTTGAATTGCCCAGGTCTGATCAGATACACTTTATCAATGCACTAATCACTGCTGGCAGAACAGAGTACAAACAGTACAGAGGTCAAATAATCTTACTTCTGAAACTTCTCCTGTTCCAAAGCATCGATATGGACACATCCAAAAAGTAACTGGGGTGGAGTGGGGGAAGGTGGAGCAGTGTCAGCCTTGGGCATAAAGTCAGATCGCAAGTTTAGAGTTTGTTTGATTTTTATGGGATTGAATGCTGCTCACTTTGTTCTGGAGACCTGTGGCTAAACTATTTTACGAAGCTAAATTTTAATATTTTTAATAATTTTATGGTAATTATAATCTGCAATAAAGGGATTGCATATAAATTTTTACACTTCTACTTAATATTTATCTAGGTGTCAAAAGCAAATGCAGAACAGTTTATTTGCAGCTGGTGTTTTCACTTCAGGTACATCCAAGATGTTGGAAAGGGGAGATGGAAGCTTCACTGCAGTTAGGTGAAGGATTTTTGATCAATGTAGATTAAGCATTTTCTTTTCCCTTTTTGAGTTTTTGCAACCATCAGTGAGGATCTGAGGGTCTGCCCTAAATGATCTACCTTAGGGGTCTATTATGCTAGCCTGCCTAGAGTTGCCTTATTCAAGCTTCCTGAATCTGGATAGCCTAATTTGCATATTATGCAAATTGACCGATGTGCTGTCCTGTTGATTTGTGTCTACACTGGACGTCTACCACTAACAGTCAGGAATAATCTTTTACTTGATCATTTTATGCAGTATTAAACACCCAGACCTTATATCACAACCCTTTTAATATATTAGTTCAGTCTTTAAAGGTAAAGTTGTGTTGTCAAGTCTGTATCGACTCCTGGTGACCATAGAGCCCTGTGGTTTTCTTTGGTAGAATACAGGAGGAGTTTACCATTGCCTTCCTCCCACACAGTGTGAGATGATACCTTCCAGCATCTTCTTATATCGCTGCTGCCCGATACAAGTGTTTCCCATAGTCTGGGAAACATACCAGTACGGATTCGAACCAGCAACCTCTTGCTCCCTAGGCAAGTTATTTCCCCACCTGTACTGTAGCTCTGTGCAGTACTGTCACAGATTGCTTATCAACTCCAGACTCGATACTTAAATACATTTTTTAATTTTTAATTGGGGAAGATACCCAATCAAAGCCTACGCCGAGGAGCAGTGTTGAGTGCATTTTCATCACCACTAACTTCTATACTTGCCCCTACAAAACAGGAACTTGGGATTAAGGTTTCCAGTATCCTATGCTTCAGACTTGTCACCATTTACATTCTGAGATGAGCACATAAACATAGCACTAAAATAGCACATTTTGATTTAAATACCTTGCAGGGATCAGGCCCGATTCTAGTGGGGCAGCACCAACTAGCCTGGCTCTTAAAGGTAAATTGTGCCCTCGAGTCAGTGTCGACTCTGACACAGAGCCCTATGGTTGTCTTTGGTAGGATACAGGAGCGGGTTACCATGGCCATCTCCTGTGCAGTATGAGATGATGCCTTGCAGCATCGTCCTATATCACTGCTGCCCAAAATAGGTGTTTCCCATAGACTAGGAAACATACTTTTTGGGGATTTGAACCGGCAACCTCTGGCTTGCTAGTCAAGCCATTTCCCTGCTGTGCCGTTAGGTGGCTAGCTTGGCTTTTACCCGGGGTTAAAGGTGCTGCCAGCATGCCATTAACTCTGGCTCCCTGATCGTGTGTGAACTTGGGCTGCTTCCAGCCCGGCCACACACAGAGATGGGAGCCTAGAGTGTGTGCCCATCTCCTTCCGGAACCCCCCCACTGCACTTGGTGAGTGGTGCATTGTGGGATGCCTGGAGGCCAGGACGTGTTGACCCAGCTTCCGGAGTGGTACACTGCTCCACAAGGTGCTGCTTGTCCATGTTGCCAGCAACATATATGTGCTCGTCTGGGGGGAGGTAAGATTTGAGCAGCCTTCCTCCTGCCTGCCTACTTCCCCACCCATCCGGTTGTGTGAATAGCCCCAGTATTTTCTAAGAGGGGTCTGGTCCATTTTCTAAAATTTCTCGTTTGAAAATGTCAAACAAGCTCCATTAATAAGGTAAATAAACTAACACCATTCATCCCCTTGCCTCTATATACATTTAATGCCCAGCAAAGTCCTTGCTCCCCCAAACAAGCTGGTCTATAGCAGTGTTCCCTCCAACAGGGATTCCCGGATGTTGTTGACAGACTACAACTCCCCATATCCCCAAGCAAAAGCAATTGCGGCTGGGGATTCTGGGAGTTGTAGTCGACAGCATCTGGAAAACCCTGTTAGAGGGCACACTGGTCTAGAGTCACGGATGGATGGATGGATGAACTACGAATACGACAAATATTTATATATTGCTACTATGTATTTATATATTGCAAATAAACTTTCAACAAACATATTTATTTACGGTACAAGACCAAATCAACAAAAGTTCCCAAAGCGGTTTACAAAGATACAAATAAACAAATAAAATGGCTCCCCTGTCCCCAAAAGGCTCACAATCTAAAAAAGAAACATAAGCCAGCGTGGTGTAGTGGTTAGAGTGCCGGACTAGGACCGGGGAGACCCGAGTTCAAATCCCCATTCAGCCATGAGACTTGCTGGGTGACTCTGGGCCAGTCACTTCTCTTTCAGCCTAACCTACTTCACAGAGTTGTTGTGAAAGAGTAACTCAAGTATGTAGTATACCGCTCTGAGCTCCTTGGAGGAAGAGCGGGATATAAATGTAAAAAATAAAATAAGATAGAGACCAGCAACAGCCACTGGAGGGATGCTGTGCTGGGGATGGATAGGGCCAGTTGCTCTCCCTCTGCTAAATAAAGGGAATTGCCACTTTTAAAAGGTGCCTCTTTGCTCAGTTAGCAGGGGTCTGACTGACTGCGGGCCTAAAAGAGACATGTCGATTCACCTCCTTCAGGTTGTGCAAGCAGGAGATGAATTAGCAGATGTCCCCCTGGGTGCTTTCCAGTGGCTTGCTGACCCCCTGGCCCACTGTGTTTGTGCAAGCAAGTGTATTCCCTTTGCCTGATGCTGCATCTCTATTCACGGCATTGTGGGATCAAATGCGGTGTGCTTTCATGCTGGGCATTGTTCCCCAGGGACGGCCCTCTGCCCGTGCATTGTGTTGAGCTTGGCAGGGAGCCAGCAGTGCTGCTGATGTGACTCGTTGTTGGGGCTGTGGGTGGGTGGGTGGGTGAGGGGGCTGGGAGGGTGTTTTCTCAGCTCTGCCCAGATCACCGAATGGCTCTGCCTCCCTCTGACACACGGAGAGAGAGAGAGCAAAAGCACTGCGGTGGCAAAGAGATGGCTCCAGCGTAGTTAGAAGAACACTGCCAAACCATGCAGGATTCACCCGCTTCCTTGGCTATGGATGGCTACTCCAGTAATGTGCCAGCATTTCTTACCAAGCTGTGGACCCTGGTAGAAGATCCAGAGACCAACCATCTTATCTGCTGGAGCATTGTGAGTACAGCTAAGGCTGGAAGCTGACACCTTTCCGTTTTTATCTTGCCTTCTGGTTTAGGGCTCCTCCTGACACATAAATGTAAAGTGTGGATGTTGCACATAATTACAGATGCTGATATCATGCAGCTACATTTGTCAGGGAGTTGGGGCTAACTGTGTTCAGTTGAATGTATGCGCTTGGTAGAAAGCTGGACCTATGGTTGAATAGTCTGTGAAACTGCACAATACATTAGGCCAGGGGATCTCAAATTTGGGACCCCCAGATGCTGATGAACTACAACTCCCATCATCCCTGGCTGCAATGGCCTTTGAGCATCATGGCAAGGGGTGATAGGAGTTGTATTCCAACAACATCTGGGGGCCCAATTCTGAGAACCCCTGCATTAGCCAGTAGAGCACGACATGTAGCTCACAACCTGTGCACTAATATGATTGTTCCCCTGGATCAAAATCGGCCCTTGGCCCAGCCTGACTACAATCTGTGCCAATTAGTGTTATGGCCCTGGTTGAGAACGATACTGGTAAAGCAGGAAGCTATCTTCTTGTATAACATTGTAAGACATCTTAAACTGCCCAGATAACATTGTGCAGTGTAGTGCGTTTTGAAACAAATCGCCTGCATCTTGAAGAAAATCTGTGCTAGGAATTGGCCAAGATTCAGTGACTTTATTTGTTACTACAACTAGGAATATGTATATTCCACTTTTCAGCAAAAGTTCTCAAAGTGGTTTACACCGAAACTGCTCAGAGATGTGAGTTTGGGATGGCATATTTTGATTAAGTGCCGTCAAGTTGGTGTCGACTCTTAGCGACCACATAGATAGATTCTGTCCAGGATGATCTGTCTTCAGCTTGGCCTTCAAGGTCTCTCAGTGGTGCATCCATTGCTGTTGTCATTGAGTCCATCCACCTTGCTGCTGGTCGTCCTCTTCTTCTCTTTCCTTCAACTTTCCCCAGCATGATTGACTTCTCAAGGGAGCTTGTACATATGCTAAATAAATGGAGAGAAAAATAATCAATATGATGGTTGGTCCCCTGTGCCCAAAGGGCTCCCAATCTAAAAAAGAAACACAAGAGAGACCCCAGCAACAGCCACTGGAGGGATGCTGTGCTGGGGTTGGACAGGGCCAGTTGCTCTCCCACTGCTTCATATAAGAGAATCACCACTTTGAAAGGTGCTTTTTTGTTCAGTTAGCAGGAGATTGTTGTATACTGCCTTTCATAAAAAATATTAATCCTAAGGAGGTTTACAGTATTTTTTTTAAAAAGTACAAATATATTAAACAATTAAAACAATACAAATATTCAATTTGAATCTTAAAAAATACTTTATTTAAAAGGTTAAAAAAACCCATATACACAGTAAAACACAGATTTAACTAGTGAACAACATGAATCTAGACCTATGTCTATAGGCATTTTGCAGTTGTCGAATCTACTGGCTGACAGGAGCAAGGCAGACTTAACTCTGTGTGGTTGATCTTGGAAGCGCATTCCATTTTAAGCGTACTATTCTCCAACTTCTGGGGCTGGGAATTGGCAGGCTTACAGAAGGAGGTTGTGCTTTTCACCCCATATTCCCAGTGGCTTTGTACTGTTTAAACAAGCAGAACATTTGTTTTATTTAGGGTGATGAGGATGGATGTAGTACTTCAAAATAAAGTGGTCCCTCAGCTGATCTGAAATATAGGGAGATATTATTATTATTATTATTATTACTACATTTATATCCCACTCTTCCTCCAAGGAACCCAAAGTGGTGTACTACATACTTCAGTTTCTCCTCACAACAACCCTGTGAAGCAGGTTAGGCTGAGAGAGAAGTGACTGGCCCAGAGTCACCCAGCAAGTCTCATGGCTGAATGGGGATTTGAACTCGGGTCTCCCCAGTCCTAGTCCAGCACTCTAACCACTACACCACGCTGGATATTTGGACCAGTGCTAATTTTGCTAGTGTACAGATCTCGTGTTCAAATTTTGAGCCCATCTTTCCCAACTTTATATTGTATCTCCAACCCTCCCCTCCACCACAATGAGTTATCTCAACATTCTCTTTATGCCCTCCCAAGTGTTAAACTCAAATGATAATGATGATGGCTATGCAGTAACAATTGTTCCCTGGGTAGCTAGCAAAGTAAAACAGCAATTGAATAAAACATACAATTAACAGCACTGGGGGAGAAAAGAGAATTTTGTTAAAGTTTTTTAAAAAACTTTCTAAAACTTTTGTAAATGGCCTGGCCTGGGTGAACAGAGAAACTTCCATCTGGCTTCTAAAAGGGCAAAATGATGGTGTTAGGTGAGCCTCACTGGGGAGGCTATTCTACTGTATTCTAAAGTCAGGGGTGCCACCACCGAAAAGGCCTCCTCCCCAGTAGCCAGCAGCTCGCCACATTTGGCAGGGGCATTGATGGAGGCATCGAAGGGCTTTTCATGCTGCTGCAGAGGTGCCATGGTAGCAAATTTTGTGTTGGGGGCTAAATAGCCACTTCAAGGGGAGTGATTTTTTTTAGTGGGGAAAATAGTGTGGAAGCATTAAACACCCCTACCTCTGCACTATGGTCCTCCCTGTGAACGGGGGTCCTCTGCTTAACCAGTTCTTTTAGAAAGGTGAATTGTAGCCTGGAGAATATTTGTCAGGAGTTGAGACACTCAGGGAACAACATTTTTGCAACCAGAAGCTGACAAACCTATTTACCAGCAAAAGATCTTATGAGTGGCCATCACCTTATTTTGGTAATACTGTAGACCATCCTATGTTAGTGTTCTGTAAGTTAATGTCCATACTGAGACTGCAGTCATAGGCATATCTGCTTGGGAGCAAATCCCACTGAGCTCAGTGGGGCTTGCTCATGAGTAAGCATGCAGAGGATTGTGCTGCATGACCCATCATAATGAGCTACTAATGGACAAGGGTCTGGTGATCCACAACCATGGTTATATCTTGGTTCTACGCAATGTTGTGAACCTCTGGCTGCATTCGCATGCCACATGGAATTGCAGGTCCAATGGACCCACGGTTCTGCTCCCCCTACTCTGCTCCCCCTACTCTACTACTTCTTCTTTCTGCATTTGGGTGACAGGGAGAACATCCTCTCTGCTGTCAAAAATAAAAACCTAAAAACACTTTAAAACCACAGTCCAGTTAAAAAGCTTGGGTGGAAAAGAAAAAGTCTTTAGAGACTCTTAAAAAGTTGTCAGAGATGGGAGGCTCTTATTTCAGTAGAGAGCGCATTCCAGAGTCTCAGGGCTGCAATGGAGAAGGCTAGTCCCTGACTCCCCAAATAGCCACCAGATGAGCCGGTGGCAACTGCAAACTAACCTCTCCAGATGATCTCAATGGGTGGCAAAGATGACATTCTCCTGAATTGCAATCACAAGCGTGCAAACGTCTGATAATGCTACATGATGCCAGTTTTCAATGAATCCAGTTTCACGGTTTGACGGAATTTTAATTTGATTGTAGAGCTTCAAATTCGTGTGCAGGAAAGAAGACCTGACTCTGTCCAGCTTCTTGTCTTTTTAGAATGGTACCAGCTTCCATGTTTTCGATCAGGGCCGGTTTGCAAAAGAAGTCTTGCCCAAGTATTTCAAACACAACAACATGGCCAGTTTTGTGCGACAACTGAACATGTGTAAGTAGCACTAAGATCGGGAAGCTGCAGTCTTGTGCATGATGCACGCATGCATATTTCTTTCCTTCTCCTCCATTGCACCTTACATCCACACAATATGAGCATTGCCGGTGCAGGGGAGTCTGGAAAGAATGTTGCTTCTTTATGTTGTGGTGGCATAGAAGTACAATCAGTCTGGTCCAACAAATGGGAGAGTCTTGTAGGTAAGGCCACGTTGTCCATGAGTCAGGTGCAGAAATCTGATCACAGTGATGTTGGGCAATGTCTGCCTCGCTAGAGATGGAAAATAGATGATAGCATTGCATGTGCAGCTGAGCTTTCTCCGTGTTATCACTCCTCCTTTATCCCTACCCCTGAACAACTAGGGTAAAATTGCAGTCATTTTTGCACAGAAGAAAGGGTTAGGGTGACAGTAAAGAGATGGTTGTCCTCTCTCCATGGAATAATTTTTAAGAACAGCCTTGTTGGACCAGACCCAAGGAGGCCCATCTAGTCCAGCATCCTGTTCCAAACAGTGACCCACCAGATGCCTCTGGTGACCCCACAGGCAAGAGGGGCTCCTGCTGTACAGCTCCTGCTGTAGCTCCCCTGCAACTGGTATTTAAGAGGCATCTTGCCTCTGAGGCTGGAGATGGCCCATAGCCCCCAGACTAGAAGCCATTGATAGACCAAATTTGTCTAAGCCCCTTTTAAAGCCATCCAAGCCTGGTGGCCGTCACCACATCCCGTGGCAGAGAATTCCATAGATTAATGATGCACCGTGTGGAAAAGTACTTCTTCTTGTCGGTCCTAAATTCCCCGACCTTCATTATGGGGTGACCCCTGGTTCTAGTGTGGTGAGCGAGGGAGAAAAATTGCTCTCTGTCTGCCCTCTCCACTCCCTGTTTGGAGGACATTCCTCTAGTTTTCATTTCCATTCCTCTGGCGACACTCATTAACATTTTATGGCACTTCTTTGTGTTTTAAAACTTCTAAAAACTGTTCAAGCACCATTGCAAATTGGGCTACTGCAGGCCTGAGGGTCAGGACCATCAAAGCAGGAGAACGCGAGGAAAGCTGAAGGTCGTGCCGTGCTGTCACCTCTTTTCCCTCTGTAGGGGTGTAGACCTTTTCAAAGACCACCATGAGCATTTGTCCCTTCCAGATGATACCAACCACCTCAGCTGGCTCATAGACAACAGTCTTCGCCACCTGTGAGTGAGAGGACATCAAGTTTGATCCATGTGGATTCTGGCCAAGGTCACTTGATGCATTATTCAGAGACACACCCAGATCACCCAGTGGGGAACGGCAACCAGTTGTGTTTCCCAGATGAATGTACCTTAGGACACGCAGGTTTGCAACAGTGCTGACTTCAGGAATTTAGAGTCTCATAGGCAGGGGACCCTCAGTTGGAACCCCTTGACCTGGAACATCAGAAGCTGCCACATACTGAGTCAGACCATCGGTCCATCTAGCTCAGTATTGTCTACACAGACTGACAGCAGCTTCTCCAAGGTTGCAGGCAGGAATCTCTCTCAGCCCTACCTGGAGATGCCAGGGAGGGAACCTGGGACCTTCTGCATGCTAAGAAGATGTTCTTCTAGTCAGCTGTGGCCCCATCCCCTAAGGGGAATACCTTACAGTGCTCACATGCTGGAACATAGGAAGCTGCCATATACTGAGCCAGAGCATTGGTCTATCTAGCTCAGTATTGTCTACACAGACTGACAGCAGCTTCTCCAAGGTTGCAGGCAGGAATCTCTCTCAGCCCTCTCTTGGAGATGCTGCCAGGGAGGGAACTTGAAACCTTCTGTTCTTTCCAGAGCGGCTCCATCCCCTGAGAGGAATCTCACATCAAGTCTCCCTTTCATAGGCAACCTGGGTGGATCCTGCTTAGCTAAGGGGACAAGTCATGCTTGCTGCCATGGCAGATCCTGCTTAGCAAAGGCTGCTGGGCTCGGGGCCTTTGCCAGCGCCTGACCTCTCTGTCCTGTTCAGCTGATTCTGGGTCACAAACCTGTATCTGCCACGTTCCAGACATTTACGGTCTTAGATATGCGCCCCATGAATGTAACATGTGGATTGTCTGTCTGTGCTTCTCACGAGTTTTCCATTTGGTCATTTAGATGGCTTTAGGAAAGTGGTGAATATTGAGCAAGGGGGACTTGTCAAGCCCGAACGTGATGACACGGAGTTCCAGCACCTTTATTTCCTGCAAGGTCACGAACACCTCTTGGAACACATCAAAAGGAAGGTAGGACAGGCACATGGCATTGGTACTGTTTGGCTCAACCGTCGAAAGCCCTAAATGGCTTGGCCCCCATGTACCTCAGGGACTGCTCCCATCTGAATCGGCCACCTGCCTAGATCAGCTGGGAGAGCTCTGCTCCGCGTGCCGAGACCTACCGAGGCTCGTTTGCGGCACACGTGGGATGGGGCCTTCTCAGTGATTGCCCCCAGGTGGCAGCACCCATTCGCAGTTGAGCTCCACATGGCTCCCTCCCTCCCTTTTTAATGCAACTGGGTTTTTGTTCTGTTTTAGCAGTTCGTGTTTATTGAAGCTTTCTCACTGTTTTTATCCTGGGATCTTCGGACAAAGGGTGGTATATATATAAAAAGTAAATAAAACTAGGCAAAGTCTGCCAAATTAGTGTTGCCTGCTTTCCATTTCCCTGAGCGGTAGCATGGTCCACAACAGTGTGATGGTTTTAGTTTTCCTTGTGAGGAGATACTATCATGTGTTAAATATATATTTATTTATAAGTGCCCAGTGTTGCTTGGACTTATGGTGCGAGTTTCATGTCTTGTGGCTAAACCTGTTGTATATCCACCTGTCTGTCTGTGCGAGGTGGTTGCCGGGGTTCCTGGGCAGTGTACTCTCTAACAGGGATTCCCAGATATTGTTGACTACAACTCTCATACTCCTCAAGCAAAAGCCATCACAGCTGGGGATTCTGGGAGCTGTAGCCAACAACTTCTGGGAATCTCTGTTAGAGGGAATCCCTCGGTACCCTATGTTACCTGTAGGGTCCTAGGAAGTCATCATGGTGTGAGGTTTCTCTTTGTTGTTGCATCTATATGTTTTGTGGATATATCAATTGAATATCCACCTGTCATTGGGGTTCCTGGGTACCCTATGTTACTTGTAGGTTCCTAGGCAGTTGCTGTGAAAAGTTTGGTGCCAATAGATCAAAGGGCATTGGAATGCATAGGGAACAGACGGACAGACAGACATTCTCTCTCTATACACACACACACACACACACACACACACACACACACACACACACACACAGTAGGTGGAAACAAGCTTGTGAATGAATAAGCAATCCTAGTATGAAAGAGGTATCACTCTGCAGAAAGCAATACCAGTCCTCTCCCAGTCTTCAAGGGGACTATCTAGAAGGCAATTTATTCTGACCTGAACACAGATTCTGATGGGAGATTTTACAGGGCATCTGCATGATGTTTAAACATGTGTACTTTTTTAGTGGTATCTGTTGACCATCTGCTGACAAGCAGGTGCGTTTTTCAAATCACAATAGAAGTAGTATTGAAAAGGCACAGGTTTTTCATGGTTCGTCAGCAGATGGCGCTAAGAAATCATGAGATGTGTTTAGACGTTGTGTAGACCAGGGATCCTCAACGTTGGGCCCCCAGATGTTCTTGGACTTCAACTCCCATAATCCCCAGCCCCAGTGGCCTTTGGTTGGGGATTATGGGAGTTGAAGTCCAAGAACATCTGGGGGCCCAACGTTGAGGATCCCTGGTGTAGACACCTCATCAAATCTCCTCATTTAGAATGTGTGTTAATGCTGGAATATATTGCCATCTAGGCAGAGCCAAGAATACGTCTTCCTGCCCATTCCAACAACTTTAACAATCTTCTAAGATCCAAGGCATACCTTTTTTAATATGAAAATTTTGAGGCATGCTTCACTCTTAAACCTGAAAAACACCCTTTGTGTTTCTGTATGAGTCACTGATTGGATGGAAGCTACCCCATGGTATGATTTACATGAGTCCACATTTTTTTGTGAATATTGGTGGTGGTTAGAATCTCCCATGTGGGAGGTCCAGGTTCAATTCCTGGCCAATGCAACCAGTATCTTGAGAGCTGGCATGGTGTAGTGCAGTGATTCTCAAACTTGGGTCCTCAGGTGTTATTGGACTTCAACTCCCATAATCCCCAACCAAAGGCCACTGAGGCTGGGGATTATGGGAGTTGAAGTCCAATAACACCTGAGGACCCAAGTTTGAGAATCACTGGTGTAGTGGTTAGAGTGTTGGATTAGAACCAGGGAGACCAGAGTTCAAATCCCCATTCAGCCATGAAATGCACTGGGTAACTCTGGGCTAGTCATTTCTTTGTCAGACTCATTTACCTCACACAGTGAGGATAAATGGAACCATGTACTCTGGGCTCCTTGGAGGAAGAATGGGCTATCAATGTTAGTTGTTGTTCCCCCCCCCCCAGTTGGGTGGGGTGGTCAAGTTGGTCACCACCAGGCCAAAAGTGGTGGAGATCTGTGGCTGCACTTGGCGGCTGGAAAGGGTATTGGGGGTTTGCTGGTTCAGCCCTGTGAAGTTGAGGGTGTTCCCAGCACCATTTCAGCATGGCTGCTAAACCAGCCCAGGTTTAGCAGAGGATGATTCCTGGCCACCTCGGCAGCTTCAAGTTAGGGAGGAAGGTATGGGTTGGCTCATCTCACTTGCCAGTGGGCAGTGCCCTACTCAGCAGGCAGTGGGGGGCTGTTAAGTGGGGGGGGGAGAAAATGTTAATGCAGAGATGTGTGTTGTGTAGAGATCAAATGGGCATCCTCCTTTGAGGGTGGGTCATTTTGCTGTGCCTTTGGTACTGAGAATGATCAGAGACGGCGAAGGAATACCCACCCCCAGCAGAAGCTGATGGGAAGAAGGAAGGGCCAGAGCAGAGATCCAGCAGGGAGCTCCTTCCTGTGAGTCTGCTCTTAGGCCTCACAAGTAGCATGCATCTTAATTTCCTGCAGCAAATCATTGGGGAATGACGGACTCAGGAGATTCTTGAGTTTGGTCAGAAAGAGAGAAAAACTCTTTTTCTTTCCTCACCAGCTTGGATTGTAGTCGAAATCTGTTCTGCTCCTTCTGCCCCACCAAAGAAGTGGATTTGTAACTCTTTCCCAGCTGGCTTGCATTGCTCATGAATGAACATCTGAGGCTGGTACCCAGGCCATAGCAAAGCCAAAGAGAGACTTGAGGGTCAGACTAACTAATACTTTAATCCAGGGTTTCTCAAACTTGGGTCCCCGGATGCAGCTGGACTACAACTCCCATCATCCAAAGGCCATTGTGGCTGGCCATAGAGGAGACGCAAAGCAGGGACAGTTAAGGGGACCATCACTAACTACCTCTACTCCCAATGCCCCTAGTGGTCATTAGGTTAGTTGGTGCAAAAAGTTGATGCTCTGGAACTCCATCTCCAACAAATGGTAAAGTAAAGTTGTGCCATTTAGTTGGTGTAGACTTCTGCTGACCACAGAGCCCTGTGGTTGTCTTTGGTAGAATACAGGAGGGGCTTACCATTGCCATCTCCCACACAATATGAGATGATGCCTTTCAGCATCTTCCTATATTACTGCTGCCCAATATAGGTGTTTCCCATAGTCTGGGAAACGTACCAGGCAGGAGTCTCTCTCAGCCCTCTCTTGGAGATACTGCCAGGGAGGGAACTTGGAACCTTCTGCATGCAAGCAGGCAGGCAGATGCATATGAGGAGAGGAGAGTTAGGAGAGGAGAGCTGGTCTTGTGTTAGCAAGCATGACTCATCCCCATAGCTAAGCAGGGTCTGCCCTGGTTGCATATGAATGGGAGACTTGATGTGTGAGCACTGGAAGAGATTCCCCTCAGGGGATGGAGCCTCTCTGGGAAGAGCAGAAGGTTTCAAGTTCCCTCCCTGGGAGCATCTCCAAGATAGGGCTGAGAGAGATTCCTGCCTGCAACCTTGGAGAAGCTGCTGCCAGTCTGTGAAGACAATACTGAGCTAGATAGACCAATTGTCTGACTCAGTATATGGCAGTTTCCTATGTTCCATATCTAGGGAAAATAGCACCTAGGGCAAGCACTGAAATTGCACCCCTGTTCAAACATCTGACACCCATCTTTCAGATAACTTTACCATCATATTGGCTGAAAAATACTCATTTTTTTTAGCTCGTTAATCTTTTAATATTTCAAAAACTATTTAGCAGTAGACGTAGCCAGACCAAAAAATGCTGGAAAACTACAAATTTCAGTATGCGGGGGCTCATGAAATACCCCAATACTATGTGGAGGTGTACTTGGAAAACTAAACAGAAGTGCCTGTCTAATTCTCTACTATGCATTGTAGCATCACCATTACATAAGTTTTTAAAATAAATGGAGAATTTGACTTTTCCCAGATACTCTGAAAATAATTAAAGGATATGCAGAGTAAACTGTGTCACTGCTTGGAATATATTCTATTTTATATATCTATAATATATTTCAGAAAGACAGTTAAAATGAGAGAAAGAGAGCAAGAAACTCCCAGTGGGCCTTAATACTAAGGATTTCACACTGATTCAAAGACAAACTCACCATTATAGTCATATTATTAAGACATCACATTTAACTCACTTATCACAAGAAGCAAAGTAGAGCAAATGAATACAATCCTAGCTCATAAGCTTCAGCTCAGTATTCACAAGCCCTGATTCTCTGTACATAGTGCCAAACTAAATATGTGTACAGTGACTTATATTATATTAAATTAACAAAAAATTTTTAACCTGTAGCCCCTTCAGGGGGCTTCCTAAAGGCCATGGTGGGGGGGGTCCTGCAAAGGTCCCCCCACTGGCCTCTAGGCCCTCACAGAGGCCATTTGAGCATGTGCGGTGGCCATTTTGTTTTTGGTGGCCATTTAAAAAATTTTTAAATTTAAAAAAATGGTGCCCCCTTCAAGTAGCACCCGAGGCACGGGCCCTGCCTGCCCCACCATAGATACGCCCCGGCAGGTGCTCTTCCTATAGTGGCCCCATCTCCTAAGGGGAATATCTCACAGTTCTCACACAAGTGGTCTCCCATTGATATGCAACCAAGGTGGACCCTGTTTGCTACCACAAGACCAGCTCTCCTCCAGTCCAGCACCACTGATGAGCCAGTCATTCCAAAATGGCGTGCTTCAGGAAATTATGATGCATGCTACTTGTGGGCCCTAAGGCCACACACTCCCTACTCGATCTCTGCATGAGTCACTGCTCTGGCCCCTTCCTTCTTGCAATCAGCTTCTGCTGGGGGTGAGTCAGCTCCTGTTCTGAGCATCTTTGCAGTCCAGGACAACTGTGGCCCAGAGGCAAACTTGCCCTCTTTGGTCTGAGCTGGGTCGGGAGGTGGGGATGCTCCCTGACTCCCTGTCCTGCCAGGCCTGGAAGAGGCTTGTAAACTAGGGAGACTCATCATCTCTCTGTTTTCCAAGCCCTCTCCGAGGCGCTGCACGACACTCCAAAGCGCACCCTTCCCTTCTTCAAGCTCTAGCAGGGGTTCAGCAACATCTGGAGTACCGCAGGTTGGGGACTAATTTATTGTGGCTAGGGATGATGGGAGTTGTAGTTCAGCAAGATCTGGAGTGCTACAGGTTAGGAGCCCTTGAGAACCGATGTTCTTGCTACAGTAAAAATAATACTTGCAACTCATTCTCAGTTTTTAGCTTTTTAAAAAAACATTTAATTTGAAGCTTGAAACAACTCTGATTGTGGTTTGGGCTTGGATTTTTAACTTGCTTAACTTAATTTGGTTAGTTTTTATTAGTTTATTTTACATTGTATCTATTTTTATAAATATTGTGAACTTCCCCGAGCAGTAGTGTACTAGAGGGGTGGGATTTAAATATTTAAAATAAAATAATGAACTGAGTGTTTGTAAACTTTCAACATTTAAACTATGTTTTTGAAGTACACTTGCAAAAACTTGGGACCAGCTACATGTGACATTCGGGGACGCCACCGAAAATCCTGTGTTGTACTTCTTTTCACTGCTCTGTCCAGTCTACCCCTTCCTCGAAACTCCTCCCCTGAAGTAGCTGCCGATTCCTCAGTGGAATCATACTCAGATGTACTGTCGGTCTGGTCCTGCCAAGACACTGATTTTCTATATGGTTGCAATCTGCCATTATTCTTATTGTTAACTGTCCACTTATAAACATACCCACTGGAATAATCCTGCGCATCCCTGGAAATTTTCTTCTTCTTAAATTCCTTTAATTGTTCCATATACTGTTTTAATTCTGTATCTATATCCTTAATACGTGTATCAAAATCCTCCTTAACCATCTCTTCCTCCAACTGATTGACCGTAGTAACTATCGTGTTGTCGGTTGATGCCACTTCTTCTCTAGATTTCTCTATTACTAACAGCATCAAATCTAGTGAACATTTATTTAATATGGAGGCCCATTTACTACGAAATTCTTCATTAACAACGAATAAAGCTGGAGGTTTTTGAATTCTTAAACCTCTTGGGATTCTATTAGATTTGCAATAATCATTCAAAAACATAGCATGTAACTCATATTTAGTTCTTTTCTTCCTTAAATTGATTAACCTAACCCATTTCTCATTAGAATCAACTTTTGGGAGGAATTGAAGAAACACTTTTGGAGGATATTATGAAGAACTCCATACACCAGGGAAGAGTGACTTATATTTAGCAGATGGGAAGTTTATCACGTTTGTGACATAATAATTGTTCATGTATTTCTAAGGAAGCTCATTGTGAAACAAGGACTTATCGCGAAACCTTGTCAAATTAAGTGATTTATGTATATACAGTGATTCATATTTTAAGTGATTTATGTTAATTAAGTGATTTATGAAGTTACATTTATATGAGTATTGGCATAGGTGTCTTTTGTATGTGTTTATATTTCTCGTATTGGGTGGTATTTTTTTCTTTGTTACATGTGACATTAAAGCTGCCTTTGACAGGGTCATTTCTGTCCCCACTACCACATGTCACAATCCTGGGCTGAAGTGTGTGTGTGTGTGTGTGTGTGTGTGTGTGTGTGTGTGTGTGTGCGCGCGCACGCACATACACTCACACACCATGGCTATTTTTAAAAAACATACAAGGGCCATGTTTTTGTCAATTTCCTGGTTTTATATTTGGTTTAAATCCAGCAGAGACAGGGTGTCATGGCATGTATAGTTTGACCTGGGTTCCCGACCTTGGGTCCTCTGGTGTTGCTGGACTACAACTCCCACCATCCTCAGCCACAATGGCCTTAGCCTATGGTGGAAGTTGTAGTCCAACAACATTTGGGGACCCAAGTTTGTCAACCCCTGACTTAGATGCTCACTTAAAGGCTTCTGTCTACATTGCCGTTTTAAAGAACAACTAACTTTTGCTGGCTTTTGTGCCCCCTTCCAGTCCATAGCACATGGCCACCCTTCTACTTTCAACCGTTTCCTGTTGTTTGTCCAGGTGTCTGTTGTCAAAAGCGAAGAAACCAAGATGCGCCAGGAAGACCTTAGCAGGTTATTATACGAGATCCAGATCCTTAGGGGTCAACAGGAGACGATGGAGTGCCAAGTGCAGGACATGAAGCAGTAAGTGGATGTTGCGACAAGCTTATTTGGCCTTGCCTGTGAAGTGTTCTCAGTTGGACTACCAGGGCGCTTTCCAGATTAAACCATTGGTCCATCTAGCTCAGTATCGTCTTCACAGGCTGGCAGCGGCTTCTCCAAGGTTGCAGGCAGGAGTCTCTCTCAGCCCTATCTTGGAGATGCTGCCAGGGAGGGAACTTGGAAGGAACCTTCTGCTCTTCCCAGAGCAGCTCCATCCCTGAAGGGGAATATCTTACAGTGCTCACACATCAAGTCTCCCTTTCATATGCAACCAGGGTGGACCCTGCTTAGCTTAGCGGACAAGTCATGCTTGATACCACAAGACCAGTTCACCTCCCTAAACCTCATAAGGCAGTGCATGATGGAACTGGCTTAAAAGGCTGCACATTCAGTGTTGGGTTCTCTGTTCCTTTCAGACAGAACGAAGTGCTGTGGAGAGAAGTCGTGTGCCTCAGGCAGAACCATTCGCAGCACCAGAAAGTGATCAACAAGGTAATGTATGCCGGTGCCCATTGAATACAAAATGCAGTGGTGGTGGTACCTGCTCCTTCAACTCTTGGTGCTGGATAGGAATTGCATTGCTGGGAGGCTGAGTCCCTGGCAGCTGGCATGATACCGGCTGAAGAGGATTGGCGAGCAAAGCATTTCTCTGGGACATGCAGTTCTGTGTAGGCAGGCATGCCGGTAGATGCATATAGAATTGTGGATGCTTGCAGCCCGACTCTAGAATCCAGGTGCGCCTCGGATTAAGTATAAGGGTTCCAGGTGGCACGTGTGTGTGTGTGTGTGTGTACGCCATTGGATCTCCCATTGCAAGGATCTAACTCAGGGTATGCAGGCGGAGCTTTACAGATTCATTCTGGGCCAGCCAAAAAAGTAAGCAATGGCAAATATTGCAGAGGATGGAGATGCAGGAGAGGAACCTCAGAATCTGTCTTATACTGAACCAGACCCTTGGCCACCTTGCTCAGTCTTGTCCACACAGACAGGCAGCAGCTCTCCAAGGTTTCTGGCCGGGGTCCTTCCCAGCCCTACCTGGAGATGCTGCCAGGGACTAAACCTGGTGCTTCCTGGATGCAAGCAGATGCTCTACCCCTGAGCTACCATCACATCTGAGAACATAAGGATCTGCCTTTTACTGAGTCAGACCCTTGGTCCCTCTAGCTCAGTACTGTCCGCACTGACTGGCAGCATCTCTCCAAGGCTTCTGGTGGGAGTCTCTCCCAGCCTTACTTGGGTGCATGCCAGATTACACGCTGTTGAGCAGTAAAATGCTTCGGTTTGGCAGGATGGTTTTGAAAATGCAAATGGCTTGCTCCACCCTCCTATAATGGGAAAATGCAGCTATTTATTTGCAAAGCACATGCTGTTGGGGGTTCCCCCATTTAATCAGCAGAACACTAAAGAAGCTGCCCACTCCAGTTACAGAGTAGGAGGCAGAGTTTAGTGGTTGCAGCTACTTAGAGAAGACACATGGAGATCCTTGTAGAATACAATCCTAAGTAGATTCATTGGTGAAGTACACTTTGGATAGGAAAGACCTACATAATGAATAGGTAGGGAGAGTGAGAGAGGTTTCCATCTGTTCTCTAAGAGGAAAGGAAGGGATTCTGACTCAGCACAGGAAATACCTGAAGAGTCATATCAGGGGCCATAGGGTAGAGACAGGTAGAACAGCTAGGGCGGGGCCGTAGCAAGGTTGGGGTGGGCCCAGAGACAAGATTTTAAAATGCCCCCCCCTCACTGAAGCTCAGCTCATGAAGTAAAGAAATCCTAAATGAGGCTGAATAGTGGTAACAAAAAGCAGAGTAAAATTTGTGTGTGTGTGTGTGTGTGTGTGTGCATGCCACAATAGAACATCATCCTAAATTATTTTTTAAAAGGTTTTGTAAATTGTGGACGATGCAAGGCATTGAATGGTACTAGAGAAAGATGTGCTGTGCTTACAACCCACATCAATTTCGGAGGATGAATACAACTGAAGGAAGCCTGGGCGGGTGAGCGGCTGGGGGAGTCAGCCATGTGACTTGCCTCTGGGGGGGGCCCAAGGCAGGGGGCCCCCAGACAACTATCAGCCCTTGCCCTATGATAGTTACGCCCCTGAGCTAGGGAGACCCTCCCTCCCAGTGCCCCTAGTGGTCATCAGGATAGTTGCTGCAGAAGGCTGATGCACAGCACCGGCAGGCATGCCTCTAGAACTGCGGTGCTGAGTAACAAACGCCTGACTCTGGATTTCTCCTGACAGCTGATTCAGTTCCTGTTTGGCCAGCTGCAGTCCAGCCCCGGCAGCGCTGCAGCAATCAAGAGGAAGCTGTAAGTATCCCTCCTGGGAGGCGCGTGTCAGCAAGGAGCTGGGTGGGGCTGGCCCTGCCTTTCAAAAATGCCCGAGCTCAGCTCCAAGTGGCGTGGTGGGTCACCAGACCCGAGCGCCATGGTGACCGGGGATGAATGGGGACCGAACTGATGAGTCAGAGGTGCTGACACGGCCCATTCAGTGCCCTTGGAGAACTCCCCTGTCAGCTCGCTGTGACCTTTGTCTGGGTGATATGAGGCAGAGGATTGAAAGGATAACATTGGAAGGGGAAGGCGAGGCGATCGCTTCCATTCAAACAACATCGTGGGGGGCCCTGCTGGCGTTGGGGATAGAGAGAGGAAGAGGGAATTGTTAGAGAGATACTTTACATAAAAGCTTACCTTTTGAGAGGAAAAACATTACTTGCTTCTCAACACTGTCTATAGCTCTTCAAGAAAACATGATTTCAAAGCCGTTCACAAACGAAGGGCTTAGGAACATAGGAAGCTGCCATATGCTGAGTCAGACCATTGGGCCCTCTCGTGCAGTATTGTCTGCGCTGGCTGGCAGCGGCTCTCCGAGGCTGCAGGCAGGAGTCTTTCCCAGCCTTACCTGGGTGCTTTCCAGATTAGACGCTGCAGCGGGGTCACGACGTCTCTCTGAAGTGGGCTTCCACCCTTCCTGTGTTGTGACACTGCAGTCCCTACGCGGACAGCAAGATGCCGTTCAGATTTCCGATGCCTTGTTTCGAATTTAATTGCTGCGATATAGAACAAGGACATCGGATATCCGGCATGAAAAAATTGCTGGGTTTGGGGTTGTAGTTTTCACGAGACTGCTCCCCCTGCTGAGTGCTTTGCTATTTACATTTTGAATGCGATTTGTCTGAATGGAAGCATTTTGCCGCTGTTTAGCAGCTAACCTGGAAAGCGCCCTGGAGCTGCTATCGGGGAGTGAACCTGAGAAGTTCTGCATGCAAAGCTGATGCTTGACCCCTGAGCTACGGCCCCCATCTCCTAATGGAAATATCTTACAGCATTCACATGTAGTCTCCCATCCAAATGTAAACTGGGGCAGCTCTTGCTTGGTAAAGGGGACAATTCATGCTCCCCACCACAAACTATTTCCTTTTCCAAAAAAGCTCACAATCTGCGCATACACAGACAACAACACTAGCAAAAGCCAATGGAAAGATGCTGGGCTGGGTAGGGGCAGTTGCTCTCTCCCCCGCTAAGTGAGAACCACCACTTTGGAAGTTGCCTCACTGCTCAATTAGCAGGGCGAATAGGACCACTTAGCCACTCAGATACACAGCTGCACCTGACAGATGGTCAGCCTGCAGGCAGTGCAGGCCAGGAGAGTGAGGAGCAAACAGGGCTCCCGAAGGAGAGGCAGTTGGGTCTCCTTTGACGCTGCTCCCCACCCCTCATTAGGACAAGCAGCAACTCTCTATCGCCCAGTCTATGAATGCTTGGTTGGCCTTCCTGTTTCTCTCCCCAGGTCCCTCCCACTCTGTGGTGATCTCTCTTGTCGCTCTGCCCTTTTTATTAGAAATGCAGCACACACGTGGATAGCGGGAACCTCTTTATGGCAAAGAGCCACCTGGGCTCTCCAGCAGTTTGCAACAATAGCTGGATTACACAAAGTAGTGTTTTCACAGCATTTGTGCTTCCTGCAGACTCTGCAAATAACCCCTTTTGAGTGGACGGCAGGATTTCTCGACTCCATCATAACGGCACCTGCCACCTCTGACGTTCAGCCTGCCTTCCCGCTTGCCACATTCAAATCCGTGCTCTGGCAGTATCATCTCTGGGCAATCCCATGCCTCAGGGTGGCCACCTTTTAACCTCTTAGGAATGGAAAGGAAAGGTTGTGCCATCGAGTCAGTGTCGACTCCTGACAACCCCGGCGCCCTGTGGTTGTCTTTGGTAGAATGCAGGAGGGGTTTACCATTGCCTTATCCTGCACAGTATGAGATGATGCCTTTCAGCATCTTCCTATATCGCTGCTGCCTGATATGGGTGCTTCCCATAGTCTGGGAAACATACCTGCAGGGATTCAAACTGGCAACCTCTGGCTTGCTAGTCAAGTCATTTCCCCGCTGTGCCGTTAGGTGGCTGCAACCTATTAATACAATCCTGTTTTTAAAAATGCAAGAATTTCTGGTAAGAACTGATCTGCTTACTTTCCTTTTACTATAATCTTTATTGATAATTACCATCTTCACCAGTAAGCCCACCATCTTGAATTGGGATGGATGATATCATCACAAACTATGCTGCTGAGCGATCCTTGTGTGTCACTACAACTATACCAAACTTGGTCCAAATTGATTAGACAGTTCACAGATTAGCCCACTTGCACCTCAAACATTCACGAGTCTGCCATCTTGAATTGGGGAGAGAGAGGAAGAGATCTTAAGAAAAGAGGGCTAAAATGCTTGTATCAGTTACTACATATCACAATTTAGGAGAATCTAACTACCTCTGTGGCAAAACTTCCTCTGGTTGCCTGCAGTTCCACAGACATTATGTCCGAATGCAGGCAACTGGGGTTACATGTAGCAACGAACGGAGGGTTCAGATTTGGAACTTCAGTCTCAACCCTAGGGTTGAAGTGAGTTTTGACGTCGCAACCCGAAGTTCCAAGTAGCCTGAAATACGTCCAAATTTGTAGGCTACTTCCCCTAGAACTGGAATTGAGAGATGAAGCTCCTCCCTCAACTCTGGCGTGATTGCTGTGCAGGCTGTCCTTCAGGAAAGGACAGCCCACGGTCCCGCGCTACATGCAAATGTGACCCATATGTCTGTTCTCTGGTTGAACTGGAGCAAGATACACTGTAAATTAGTGGAGGGTTCCAGGGGCATAGCAAGGTTGAAGTGGGCCCAGAGACAAGCCATGCTGTTCTGGTAGCTCCGGGTCTTAACACCCACATCAATTTTGGAGGATGAATACAACTGAAGGAAGCCCGGGCAGGTACGTGGCTGGGGGAGTCAGTCATGTGACTTGCCTCTGGGCCACCCCCACAAGGCAGTGGGCCCCCAGACAACTGTCTCCCCTTGCCCTATTATAGTTATGCCCCTGGAGGGTTTGTTCACTTGGTTGGCTGGTTCTGTCTACATATGGACAGTGTCTGAGATCCTATCAAAGCGGGTGTTCAGCATGACGTGCAGCAGACCTCCTTAGAATGCTTTCCCTCTTGAAATAAGATCCTCCCCATCTCTGACAGCTTTCATTCATTCATTCATTCATTCATTCTATACCGCCCTTCCAAAAATGGCTCAGAGCGGTTTACTCAAAGAAATAACAAATAAATAACATTTTATGTTATTATTTTTTTGAATTTATTATTAAGTGTTGTTTAAACATGTTATTTATTGGAGTATATTTCTACCGCCCCACACAGAAAGGTCCCTGAGCAGTTTGACCGGCTCAGAGCTCTACTGTTAAAGAAGAGTCGAGTGAGGATTCCCCATCACCAGTAAAGGGGCGGGGGGCATACCAAGGGTGGAGGGGGGGGGTGAGGAAGTAAATAGCTACTTACAAGTGCCACCTGCACACCCCTAATAGAGACAATGTCCATGCCTTACTACTACCTACTATAGGAGAAGTGAGACTCAAGGATGGTTTAATATTAAGGATACCTGGAGACAGGTAGCAGGGAGTTATACAGAGTGGGCAAAGATCAGTTTTCAGAGTAAGAACCCATTTACGACCACAAATAAGGATCCTCTAAGAGCATTTGTTATATTTTATACTGAATCCAATACTACTAGTACAATTTAAGAGAGCGCTTCTTCTACACAATCCCCTTCGTCCACTGCGTTCGTCAGGGGAGGCCCATCTGTGGCTACCTTCAAGTCGTTTGGTGGCCACTCAGGGACGGACATTCTCAGTTGTTGCTCCAAGACTTTGGAATGCGCTTCCCGCTGACATAAGACTCTCCCCATCTCTAGCGGTTTTTAAAAGATCTTTGAAGACTCATTTTTTAAACCAGGCCTTTTAGCATTTGTAATCTTAAATATTGTAAATTGTTCTTGTTTTAGGCAGCTTTTCAAAGTTTTCATTGATTTTAATTGTTTTATTATTGTGAACTGCCCCGAGATTTTGGTTTGGGACGGTATACAAATCCAGTAAGTAAGTAAATAAAATACTTCTAATTCAAATACAGAAATCATTAACCTTGGCAAATGGCCCATTGTCCAAAGAAAACCTAAGTTTGTCTTTTTATTCCGGTTGGTTGGCAGTCCTACTCTAGAAACATTTACCGTCCGTTTGCAAAGCATTGGACTCCTGTAATGTTCTTGTGAGTCACATCAGTGGGGAGGAGAACTTATTTGGAGAGAACACCTGGAATGACACGTTTGTTGTCCTCCTCCTTCTGACAGACCCCTCATGCTGGATGATGGAAACTCGGCTCCCCCAGTGTCAAAGTTCAGGAGACATTTGTCGGTGGACCCCCTTCATGATTCCTACTTCATCCAGTCAGTAAGTCTGGATTCAAGCCAGCCATCTTGCTTACATTTCTAGTTTGATTTTGACCTTTTGGGAGGAAGTGGGAAAAAGCTCAACCTTTCTATCATGGCTGCTGCAGCACTTGGTCTGGAGATGGCCTCCCCGGCCTCCCCCAGATGCTCTAGGACAAGAACTCCGCCCCCCACCCCACCCCTAGCCCCAGTGGCCCAAGGCCATTTAGCTGCAGGGGGAGGTGCCGTGGCAGGGGCAAAAGATTAAAACTCTCTCAATCCAGATTGGGGACCTATGTGGCTGTTTACATTTTTTAAAAACAAAACAAAACATGCAAACAGTTATGCAATCTGTGCGTCCTCTTGTTTGGACCTTTATGGGATGGTTTTGTTAGAATCTCAATGGTCCCTCTTACGAAAATGCCCACAGCTTTCAATAGTGTGTGAGATCCCTCTACAAAGGTTGAACTATACATGTGTACCAGTGGGCTTTGAAGAGGCATGCTGCTAACCAGAGTGCCTCTTCTCTTAAAAAAACACCACCACAACAGTGCATGGGGGAGCATGGTTAGAAAGAGCTATATTACAGCCATATCAGGGTCTTAAATCTGTTTGTGTGTTGTTGTTGTTTTTGCCCCATTTGCTGGCTCCAGCCATCTGCAGAACCTGCCTCCTGCTTAAATAGCCCTGCCATTGCAGGAGGGCCGATCATATCGGATGTTACTGAAGCACCTCCATCAAGTGCCGTGGTCATGCAGCCTTCTCCGGACAGCGAGAGGTAAAACATTCAGCCGTACAACCCCTCCAGGCATTCCAAAATCCTCTTGGGGCTGTCTTGCTTTTTCAGGATATATAGATCAGTCCAGAGATGAGGGCCTGTTTAGATGTTCAGTGAAAGCTCCAAGTATCTGGTGATGAAGACTTGCATCCCATCACCTAAAAAGCAGTGGAGGGGAGTCGCAGTGGCCAGGAGAAGGCGGCTTGCTGTTCCCCTTCCACCACTTCTCCCCCGCACTCTTTCATCACTTTTGCATGCCCAGATGTTCTGGTTGCATGTCTGCTGTGGCTGGAAGAAAATCCACAGGAGGGCTGTTTACAGACAGGGCTGTTCCCCCAAATCTCCTTCGAAAGAGAGAGTGTGCGTTCACACACCAGCCAAACTTACCCCGAAGTCCCCTTGAGATCCTTGGACCCACTCCACACACAAATCGGGCTTTGTCTTGCAAATTCTAGCTTATCTCATGTTTCCAGGTTTTTAAAATGCTGGTTTTAAGCTCCCCCCTCCCATGGCTAGAAGGAAAACACGGAGGCATGCCATGTGAACTTGTTTCAAAACAAAACCCAAGAGTGTGTGTGTGTGGTGCTTCCCTCAATGCCACAAGTGTAATTCGAAGTGGCTTCACTCAGCACTTACCCCGCAGCATGAAGCCATGTGCGAATAACTCCCAGGAGAGTGTTAAATATCCCCTTCTCACCCACTGTTTCTCCCCTCCAACTTGCCCCCTCCCGCTGCCCAGATGTTTAGCAGGTTCCCAGACCTGGCTGGGTCTCCACCATGTGCCCCTGCAATGAATCCAGGCCATTTTGAAGCGAGTTGCGGGGAGGGGGGAAAGCAGTGTGGTGCTGAAACATTTCTTTGGTTCAGGGAGACATAATATGTATGTATAGCTACGTTGTTCCATTAAGTAGGGAAGAAGTTAGAGGCTTCAGGTATAGAGTTGCCATGCCTCCCGAAATTCTGGGTTTCACCCAGATTTCAAGCATCTCACCTGGATTGCTTAGTCCACCCAGATTCACCCGGATTTCAGCTTTCATTTTTTTAAAAATACACACACACAACTAAACTCTAGCCCTTGTAGGAGTGGAGTTATGGAGCAAAACGTGCGGTCACTATTCTGTTCAACCGCTGGACTTTGATTAAGAGAGGAAGAGCACAGGAGGCTTGCTGGGAGGGTTTCCCTTTCACAAGTACAGTGATCCCTGAGGAGCATTGCCTTGTTTGTGACCAGCAGGGGATCTCTATCAGGCAGTTGAGAGGATAGCTTGCTTTTGATGAGAATCACTAACTGCCTACCAGGCTGTGTATTGTAATGTTTAAGGACTTTCTTGGCTTTACGTTCAATGCATGCCTACTTAGAAGTAAGCACCGTTGGTTTCAATCAGATCTTCTCTCAAATACGTGTGTACAGAATTGCAGCCTTAATTAAAAAGCCATGCATTTCGTTCCATTGCTGAAGTTAATATGTCAAGGAAAATGGTCAGGCAAAGATATCTTCCCCAACTATTGTTGGTAGATATCCAGAGCAAATACAAATCAATTGGAAAGTGCAGCTGCAAATTTGCATATGCAATATCATTTTTGAGGCAATTCACATAATATGCAAATTAGGCACCCGGATTTGAAAAGCCAGAATATGGCAACCCTGTTTGGGTAGGGATGAGGGAAGCCTACCCTGCTGCAAAGGACCTGTAAGGATGGGCTTCCTCCTCTTGTGGGGGGTGGGGTGCAGTCTTCACTCCTGCAGAGTGAACCACCCAGCTCTTGATGTGAATCACTACCTGCCTACCAGGCTGTGTATTGTAATGTTTAAGGACGTGCTTGGCTTTACGTAAAATGCAAACCCATTCTGGTGGCTGGTGATCACCGCTGCTTTTGATATTTGGTGCAGGCAGCCTGGCTGGCAGCCTGGGGCCTGATATTTTAACTTGCTCTCAGACTAGACAGCTAATGTAATGTGTAATTTGGCCCTCAGTGTTTAGCCTTGAGTAATCTGCGCTCCACCTCAAATTCCTGTCTGTAGACTGAGTGCCAGTAGTAGGAGTTGTCTCATTAATTGGAAGCCAGTGTGATGTCGTATAATAATCTTCAGTTGCTTCACACCCACTTCAACCCCAATCTGCAACATGGGACCTCTTCTGCTTTTTAAAAAAATGTTATGTTCGTTTACTATGTTTATCTCCCCCTGCCCTTTTCCTTTAACAAAAAAATATCTCTTGATACAATATTTTAAAGATGAAAAGAGAATGTTAGTGACTCACTGGCGCCATCTGCTGGTGAGGAAAGATGTGGTTCAGAGATCAGCTGTCAAACTTCCTGAGTGACCCTGAACTCACTCACTCATTCTCTCTCAGCCTAACCTCAACTCCAGAGGGCTGTTGGGAGGATAAAATAGGGGGGAAATACATAGTTACAAGCCGACCCCCACACAGAGCATCTGTGCGTTTTTTGGGGCCGGCAACCTCTCCCCCCTCCCCAGTCTCCAGCCGGGCCACCGCCGCCTCCTCGCCTGGACTCCTCGCCGAGCCGGATCTGCCGCCTCTCTCCCCCCGCCCAAGTCTCCGGCCCGGCCGAGTGCCGCCACCACAGCCAGGCCCGCCGCCGCCTGGCATCCGGGCCCGCCGCTGCCGGCCTCCACGTTCGGGCCGGGCCCGCCGCCGGCAACCTCTCTCCCTGCCGCCCCAGTCTCCCGCTGGGCCGCCACCAGCCTCCGCCGCCGGGCCGGGCCAGCCGCCGCTGCCGGCCTCTGCGCCCGCCGCCGCTGCCGGCCTCCGCGCCTGCCGCCGCCGGCCTCTGTGGCCGGGCCAGGCCTGCCACCACCCTGGCCTCCATGGCCCGGCCAGGTCTGCCGCCGCCACCTCTGTCCTCCACCGCAGACGCGCCTCAGCCAATCAGGTGCGTCCCTCTGCTCCGCTGCCCAGCCAATCAGCTGGGTTGCTGGGACGCATCCCCACAGAGGCATGTCTGTGGGGATTAAATATATAGATACTGCACCTCCTCAACAACCTCAGAGCTGCTGAAGAAGGCAGAAGTCACAGTGTATTTCTCTTATGCATCATTCCTGTTAGGTTAACCAACATTAAATGTATACTTCATTTTTATCAGATTCCAAAAGGATGCACTTACTCCTATAGAATGCTATATATACACACGCATGTATGTGTGTGTGTGTATCACATTCTATATGAGTAAGTGTATCCTTTTGGAATGATGCATAAGGGAAATACTCTGTGACTTCTGCCTTCTTCAGCAGCTCTGATGTCATTGAGGAGGTGCAGTATAGCTATAAGTTCAGATTTACATGGACCTCCACACGTGATAACGTCAGGGCCTCTGAAAGGACATGCCCACCTTGACATCACTGGCGGACGAGCCCACACACCCTTGTCACATCCCTGGATCGCATATGAGGGGTGCCCATCCAACCCCCCCTCCACATGTGGTTTTATAGCACATAAGGGTCTATGTTCATCTGAACTGCCCCACAGTTATGGAATTTTGTGATGGTGTATAGGAAAGTGTGCTGATGGGTTGGTGTCGACTCCTGGCGCCCACAGAGCCCTGTGGTTGTCTTTGGTAGAATACAGGAGGAGTTTACCATTGCCTTCTCCTGCACAGTGTGAGATGATGCCTTTCGGCACCTTCCTATATCGCTGCTGCCCGATACAGGAGTTTCCTATAGTCTGGGAGACATACCAGTGGGGATTCGAACTGGCAATCTCTGGCTTGCTAGTTATTTCCCCTCTGCGCCATGAGGTGGCTTTGTGATGGTATACTCTGCCATAAACATTCTGTAATTCTCTCTGTTGCTACTGTACTTCTGCAGTAATTGCACAAAGAGGCACCTTTTTAATGTGGTGATTCTCTTCGTTTAGCAGGGGGAGAGCAACTAGCCCTATCCATCCCCAGCACAGCATCCCTCCAGTGGCTATTGCTGGTGTATTTCTTGTGTTTCTTTTTAGATTGCAAGCCCATTGGGGAAAGGGAGCCATTTTATTTATTTATGTCTATGTAAATTGCTTTGGGAACTCTTCTTGAAAAGCAGTATATAAATATTTGTAGGGATAATAGTAGTAGTAACATCAGAGCAGCTGGCAAGGGCAAATCTGAAATGTTATGAGAACAAGTTGTTATGGGGTGGTTAACACACAAAATTTATTATTACTGTATTCATTATGCCTTGCCCATGTACATCATTTTTGTGGCATTTGTTTTTATTTATCATATTTATATACCACTTGATATATGTATCTCTAGGAGGTGTACACAATCCAAAATACAATATAAAAACAGAGTAAAAAACAATTGAAACACTTTTACAAAATAAAAACAAGTTCACAGGAAAGAACAGTTAAACAGTTTAAAATTAGTTTTAATTAAAAGCCTGAGAAAATATGTGTGTCTTAAGGATCTTTTTTAAAGCAATCAGACATGGAGAAGCTCTTAAGTTGACAGGGAGTGCATTCAAAAGCTCTGGGGCAGCCACAGAGAAGGCCTGGCTCTGAGTTGCCTCCAGACGAGCTGGTGGCAACCGTAACAGACTATATATTGTTAATCAACAACACACCCACACACACACCCATATACTTTCCTTGAGCTCCTTAGAGCAGGGTTTCTTAACCTTGGGTCCCCAGATGTTGTTAGACTACAACTCTCATCATCCTCAGCCACAAAGGCCATGTCTGGGGATGATGGGAATTGTAGTCCAGCAACAACTGGGAGCCCAAGGTTAAGAAACGCTGCCTTAGAGGACAGGCAGGAAAGAGAGAATCCCCTGATTGTATAGTGCACCCCAATGACAAACATGCCTCTTCTGTTTTCTCAGAGCAGAAACTTCTGATCCTTTGGATGGTGCTGATCTGAATTTAGAAGGCCTTCAGATCCTCCTGAGAAGCCAGCAGTACAATCTGGAAGCTGCCAGCACTTTAGATGCAAGTCATTTTTCTCTACAGTACCATCTTACTCCTTCCTGCGTTTAAGTTTTGTGGAGACCAGTTTGGGCGTAGATAAATGCATGGAGGAACACAGAGCTTGCCCATGATGTCGGCTGGCCGTGGCAGCCAATGGGCCCTGCATGTTCAGAGGCAGTATGCCATTGAATAAACAGAAGTTGCTGGAGTGCGAGGCGTTGCCTTCCTGCTCCGCTTGTGTGCCTCTTGGAAGCAGGTGTCTGGCTACTGTGGGGATTGGGATGCTGGCCTCCGTGGGCCTTTGGCCGTCGGATGCAGCAGGGCTCTTCTTAGAGCCTAACTTGCTGCTTGCTCTGCTCTTTGATTCCTTTTGTTGCTAACTGTAGACTCCCCCCACGCCTGCCCAATGCACCTTAAAAATAAGTTACATATCATGACAACAGCCCTGCTGGCTCAGGCCCATGAAGGCCCATCTAGTCCAGCATCCGGTTTCCCACAGTAGCCCACCAGATGCCTCTGAGGAGCCCACATGCAAGAGGTGAGGACAAGTGGAGGGGAGGTACCCTCCACTTGGATGGAAGGGGAATGATTGAATAGGTTGTTAGAGATCCGTTCCTGCCAGGGGCATCATGAAGAGGTGTCATATGGGCAGGGGCATATCTAGGGTAGGGCAGGCAGGGCACGTGCCCCGGGCACCACTTGAAGGGGGGCACCATTTTCCAAAATTAATTTTTTTTAAAAAAATGGCCACCAAAAACAAAATGGCCACCACACATGCTCAAATGGCCTCTGTGAGGCCCTAGGCCAGGCCAGGCCTCGCAGAGACCATTTGAGCATGCACGGTGGCCATTTTGTTTTTAGTGGCCATTTTTTAAAAAAAATATTTTAAAAAATGGCCACCACACATGCTCAAATGGTCCCTGCGAGGCCTTAGAGGCCAGCGGGGGGAGGGGGAACCTTTGCAGACCCCCCCCAGCCTTTAGGAAGCCCCCTGAAGGGGCTACAGGTAAACAAAATTAAATTTTTTAAATATAATATAAGTCACTGTACACATATTTAGTTTGGCACTATGTACAGAGAATCGGGGCTTGTGAATACTGAGCTGAAGCTTATGAGCTAGGATTGTATTCATTTCCTCTTACTTTGCTTCTTGTGATAAGTGAGTCAAATGTGATGTCTTAGTAATATGGCTATTAATGGTGAGTTTGTCTTTGAATGAGTGTGAAATCCTTAGTATTAAGGCCCACTGGGAGTTTCTTGCTCTCTTTTGCTCATTTTAACTGTCCTTCTGAAATACTTGAATATATTCCAAGCAGTGACACAGTTTACTCTGCATATCCTTTAATTATTTTCAGAGTATCTGGGAAAAGCCAAATTCTCCATTTATTTTAAAAACGTATGTAATAGTGATGCTACAATGCATAGTAGAGAATTAGACAGGCACTTCTGTTTAGTTTTCCAAGTACACCTCCACATAGTATTTGGGTATTTCATGAGCCCCAGCATACTGAAATTTGTAATTTCCCAGCATTTTTTGGTCAGTGGTCTACGTCCACTGCTAAATATTTTTTGAAATATTAAAAGATTAACGAGCTTGACTTGTATTTTTGAGCTGATATGATGGTAAAGTTATCTGAAAGATGGGTGTCAGATGTTTGGACAGGGGGCACAATTTCAATGCTTGCCCTAGGCACTATTTTTCCTAGATAGGCCTCTGCCTATGGGGCACAGACCCCCCTATGCATTGCTCAGAGCCCTGGACCTCATCAGCCGCCTTCCTCTTCTCTGACCCCTTCCAAAAAGGAAGTACAGCAGTGGAGGCACCTGCACAGAGACCACGGGAGGAGGGACCTCCTAGCTTCACCGAGTTCTCTGTTCCTTTCACTTCCATCTGTGCTATCTTTTAATCTTAGAGACTTTCAAAAACATGTAATTATTTTTGCAGAGAGCCTAATTACTTTTAATTGAGCTTAATTATCTGGTGGCGGGGGGGGGGGAGCGGCCATGGGCCTGGGGCCCAGATCTTTTAAAGTGCCTAGCAATGCCCCGTCTCCTACCATTTGAATAGCACAAACCTGGAAAACCTCCTATAGAGCCATTTCGTTTGGTTCTGGGGGACAGGGCTGCAGCTTAGCGGCAGAACATCAGCTTTGCATTGGAGAAAGTCCCAGGTTCCATCCCTGGCAGCATCTCCGGGTAGGGCTGGGAATGGGAAAGACTCTTGCCTGAAACCTTAGAGAGTTGCTGCCAGTCAGTGTTGACAATACAGGACTGAGTGAGATGGACCCAAGGGTTTTGCTCAGTAGAAGGCAGCCTCCTGTGTTATTTTAGATGGAAGGGGGATGCCCAAACCCCCCAAAGTCCAACCTTTTCCATGACGTCTAGTTGCTGTTTGCTTTGTAAGAAGCTGCTGTGCATTATTTCCACCAGGTCTTCAACCCCAGTATTTCTGCAAGTGAGTGGAATTTGAATGACGTGGAGGCCAGTTTGCCCTCGGTAAGGGATGTGTCTGTGCTGAATGGAAGAAGAAGGGAGTATGTCTAAATGGAGGGCTTCTCTGGGGTGGTGATGGAGAGGTGTGAAGCACATATAATTGTATGCTGTAGTTGTAGGAAGCTGGCCATGGAGGTGGACATTGCTGAGGTGGTTATGGGGAGGGATGACCACATGATGTTAAGTGCCTTGTGGAATCTCTGTCTTAATTCTGCTTGCAGCTGATTAGAGTTGCTCTTCCTTAAGGGCGCTCGTGTGGAAGCAGACCCCTGTATATATGCTGGAAAGGGCTAGGCATCTGCATATATACAACAGGAGTCAAGGTGGGCAGGAACAGAAGCAAAAATGTAGCAAAATATTACAGACTTTCCAGAAATAAAACCCATAGGTTTTCTTTCCTTGCTGAGCCTGGCAGTTTCCCATACTTTCCTAGGGAAATACCTCCACATGCTTGGTGAATGACGGAAATGAAAAGCTGAGCTCCACCATCTCCCCAAAATCCAGGGGTTCTCTAATTTGGATCCCCAGATATTGCTGGACTTCAGCTCCCAGAACCCCCAGCCACAATTGGCCTGGTTATTATTATGGGAGTGGAAGTTGAGCAACGTCTGAGCACCCAAGTGGGAGAAAAGGAAAAAGGAATGGTGACTCCTGGCGCCTACAGAGCCCTGTGGTTTTCTTGGTAGAATACAGGAGGGGTTTACTCCATGATATAGGAGTTTCCCACAGCCTGGGAAACACACCAATGGGGATTTGAACCAACAGCCTCCTGCTCTCTAGGCAGGTTGCTTCCTTGTTGCACCATTAGGTGGAGAACCCCTGCCATAGTCAAAACCAAATTGTACAAGCAGATAAATGGAAAAGGCTTGACAGAGGAGATTGCATTTGTTCTGTGGGTTGGCTGTAACTTTCTCTGTTTTCATTTTACCTTGCGATTCTCAAACCTGGGTTACTGGAGGTTGTTGGACTACAACTCCCATCATCCCCACAAAGGCCATTGTGGCTGAGGATGATGGGAGTTGTAGTCCAATAAATTCTGAAGATTCAAGTGTGAGAATCCCCGCTTTAACCATGTTGCTATTGCTCTTTTCAGCAATGCACTTGCTAGTTTATCTTAGAAAAGCCACTCAATTTCTATCTGAAATATGAGGACAATTCTGCTCTACCACCTTGCTGGATTGGTGGGATGACTGAGAAAATGTTAACACTTGAAAACTTCTGTAACCCCCTCCCTATCTCTGTGTAATTGTGTATTCTTGTAGTTTGTATTTTTGCATCAAGATGCGGAAGCCCACTGTGGATCTGGAGAAGGCGGCAAATAAGGTGCTCTTCTGAGTGTTGAACCCTCAATTTAACGTCTCCTGCTCAGGTACCACCAATTGCTGCCTTTTGTGCCCCAAAGGGGGGAGGGGTTATGAAGTGATGGGCAGTTCATAATTAAGGTTTTGTTGTAACTGCCACTGGCCACAAAATAACGGAAGTGACTTCAAAATCCCCAAACTCTGGCTTGAACTTCCAACTGAGCAAAGAGGCACCTCTTTGAAGCCGTGATTCTCTTCTGTTTAACAGAGTGGAAGTAACTGTCTCACTTCAGCCTAGCACAGAATCTTTGGTGTCTCTCTTGGTATATTATATTTGTTCACCACGCCAAACTTACGCCAAGGCTGTACTTTTTAAAATTGTGAGCCCCTTATTACTTTTCTTATGTAAATCACTTTGTGAAATCTTTTGCTGAACAGCGGTATGTAAATATTCCTAATAACTGTACCGGGAAATGGTTTGGGCATATCAAGGGATATTCACAGGGTCTCACATGGTGGATGTGATGGGAGAGAACTGTGCAGACCCGGCAGGGGAGGGGGAATTGTCTGGAGCTGGAGGAAGAAGAAAAGGGGGCCAGAGAAAGGCATATTTGTGTCCTTCCAGTACTGCTGGTATGTCTTGAGATTGCCATCAATTGGTTTTAACATTGGCCTCATTCGCACGTAATACAGAACATGAGGACATACTCACCCACCCCCAGTGCTTACTTGTCCGTGTTCGGACAAAGCAGACAAGAACCAAACTGCAATCAGGAGACTGCAGAGAGGAGGGTGAACTGGCTGTGCAGGCTTCCTTCTGGTATGGACAGCCCAAACAGCCAATCACAGCCAGAGGGAGGGAGGAGCTTCCTCCCTCAACTCCAGTTATAGCTAGCACAGCCTACAGTTCTGCATTCACATGTAACACTGGCAGCTGCAGACCTCGGCTATGAGCTCACTACTCACTACAACCCGGGGTTTCAAACTGAAGTTTGGCAAGGGAAACACCGGGTTGCATTTCTAAATGGGACCAGGATTTCATGCCTTTGCATGTACAGGTTTGTCAACCTCGGGCTCCTTCACCTCTGGTTTCCAGTTATGTGTGAATGTGGCCCGAGTGTTGCATTCAGAGATCTCTGTCATGATGGCTTTGTTTTGCTATTGCAAGCCACCCGACTCCTAAGGAACAGGTGACATAAAAATTCTGGCTGGGTTGTTAGGCTGTTTTTACAATTGCATAGTCTTCTTAAGCCAAAGTTGTTCCTCTTCTCTGAGAAACCTGGCAGTGTTCCCTGGCGATTCACATCAAACTATTTCCTAACCTATGACGTAGTGGTTAGAGCAGGGCTGCTCACCTTTGGCCCTCCTGCAGATGTTGGCCTACAACTCCCATAACCCTTGGCTATTGGCCACTGTGGTTGGGGATTATGGGAGTTGTAGTCCAAAAACAACGGGGTAGGGGGCTAAGTTGAGCAGGCCTGGGTTAGAGTGTCGGAACAGACTTGAGACCAGATTCAAATCCCCATTTGGTCATGAAGCTTAATGGGTTTCTTTGGGCCAGTCACTCTCTCTCGGCCTAACCTAACTTTTAGTGTGGTTGTGGAGATAAAATCTGAGAACCAGTGTACACGTCTCTGAATTCCCGGAAGAAGGGCAGAAAATACAGTACAGAATATAGCAGAAACCTTTGTAATCGTATGTGCTGGTAGCAACATTAACCATTTTTCTGTTTGTGTTCTTAGGGAGAGAGATCCTTTATGGAAAGCATTCAGCACCAGCCACCAAGAAACTTTTGGGGAGCAACAGTATGGATGTGCCTAGAAGTTCAGCTCTCTATATTTTGTCCAGAAATGCAGCTTCCATCTCCTCCCTTGTGGGCTTAGGGAGAGAGCATCCCATTAAACCTCACCTCTCTGTGTGAGAAATACGAGTGATCTTTTGCTTAGCTTGCTGAGACTGTGTCCTTCCCTTTTTTGCTTATAGGAGCATCATTTGCCATCAGAATGTAGAGAAGCAGAAGTCAGTCGCTCATAAGAGAGGCACAAATGTGATGCCGTCACTCTTGCTGCTATTTTTTTTTTCCTATCAAAAATTGTCTGTCGGCCACCATCTTTGTTTTACTCTCCAGTGACAAAAGGGAATTTATCTGGTTTTCTGGACCTTCTACCATATTGCACTGGAACTCCAAGAGAGCATTCAGGGTGTGTGTGTGAGTGAGTGTGAGAGAGCGATCATCCACTGAAAATCAGGTGGGGAGATGGCCCAGCACTGCAGCCAGTTCAACCCTATCCGAAGCACCAGGGGCGTAGCTAGCTACACCCCTGCTAAGCACCTATTTACAGGGGCACCAAGACTCTTACAGGATTAGGTCTCTATGCCTATCTAAAAGTAAAGTGTGCCGTCAAGTCGATTCCGATTCCTGGCACCCACAGAGCCCTGTGGTTGTCTTTGGTAGAAGACTGGAGGGGTTGACCATTGCCGTCTCCCGTGCAGTAGGAGATGATGCCTTTCAGCATCTTTCCTATATCACTGCTGCCTGATATAGTACCAGCAGGGATTAGAACCGGCAACCTTCTGCTTGTTAGTCAAGCGTAAGGTGACTTCTTTGCCTATCTAGGCTTCAGTAATGAAGAAGATAACACCACAATTGATCTGCTCTTTACTCTTGTTTAATGGTGCATGCCCAGTTTTCCTCTTGAGAACCTAAGAGCCTTGCTGGATTAGGCCCAAGGTCAAGTCCAGCACCTTCCTTCCCACAGCGGCCCACCAGATAGGAAGCTGCCGTAGGGAAGCCCACAACCCAGAGAGGAAGGCATGCCCACCCCACCAGTTGCTCCCCTGCAACTGGGATTGAGAGGCATCCTGCCTCTAAACCTGGAGGTAGCCCATTACCATCAAGACTAGCACCCATTGATGGACTTGTCCTCCATTGATGGTTTTGTCCTCCATGAATTTGTCTAAGCTGTGCTTAAAGCCATCCAAGCTGGTGACCATCACCACTTAGCAGGGCAGAGAATCCCATAGATCAATTATGTGATATGCGGAATAAGTACTTCTATCTGTAGGTCCTAAATTACCTGGCAAGCAGTTCTATGGGATGATCCCTGGTTCTAGAGCTACGAGAGAGGGAGAAGATCCCTATCCAATATCTCCATACCAAGCATAAATCTATAAACCTCGGTCATGTCTCCCCTTGGTCACTATTTTCTAAACTGAAACGCCCCAAATGTTGTAGCCTTAGGGAAGGTGCTTAGACCCCTGATAATCTTGGTTACCCTTTTCTGCACCTTTTCCAGTTCCACAACATCCTTTTTGAGATATGGTGACAAGAACCATCTTGTGCCCCAGTAAAGGAGGTACAACACATCCCATGATCACGGTCCTCCTTTGTCATTGTCTTTCCCTTCCTGCTCGATTATTGAAGTCTGAATGGCCTGGATCCTATAAAAGAGTGGTCACACTAGTGAGGTGTGTGCTTAGGGTAGCACTGGGTTGGCTGCTTGGCCATCACACTGCCACAAAACATGAATTAACTAAGTCTGCAAGCAAGATCTTTGTCATAACTTCTGTTGTGGTGGTTATGATGAACTTATACAATACATAGTTTCACTTTATTTGGCCCCACAATGAAGCTGTCCACATGAGCAGTCCTACCCTACCTAGGCAGGGCTGCTTGTGTGAAGCATCAGGATCAAGGCCGATCCCGGTGCTGCCTCCCCTGGTAGCCTCAGAATATTACCTGACTGCTTACCTGGGTATACAGTTTACCCTGGTACAAGGTCATATGAATGTTCAGTCTGCATGTAGCCCAGGCAGACACAGAGTTGGGTGCCTAGAGCACCCAACTCAAGGGGGAATCTCCAATGAATCATGTAGTGTATTGTGGGATATCTGGAGGTTGTGACATATTTTCCTGGTCTCCAGAACACCGCACGGCTTGTGGTAGCACCAATTGTGTGACTGCATGGCTAGAAGCATCGCTGGATCATCTGGGGGAAAGGTAGGTGCTCTCCTGCCTTCCCCTCCCCTCCCTCCCCAGCCCAGCAGAAGGTCGTGAGAACGACCTCAATGTTGTTCAGTTGGGATTTTCTGATAATGGTGCTTAAGGTACTACAAGACATGATCTGAATATTCTCAAAGTAAGTTTTCCATAACGAAAAAGATGGCAAGATACTAAACTAACTTTCTGAAGCATAGCAACCTTTGATGAGATGTAGATATGGTGAAAAACGTTGAAGTTTGGTGTGACTCCATATCCAGACTACAAAAGTAACCATTTAGTCCAGGGGTTCTCAAACTTGGGTCCCCAGACATTGTTGGACCACAACTCCTATCATCCCCAGCCACAATGGGCCCTTCAGCTTCGGGGAAAGTGTTCACATAGTCCTCCAACTCAAGGCAGCTGTGGGCAGATGTAATTTCAGAGCTACTCTAGAATAATGTATGCATACTCAATGTCTGCTCAAAGTCTCACCAGGGTATCTCAAACTGTGTGTGAATGAAACTCAATCAAAAGAAGTTGAGGTGCTTCAAATACTTTTAGTATTCACAAAACCTGGCCAAGTCTTGATTTTTGTTTACTCATACATCGTGGTAGTTGGAATATGTCTGCAATACAAGCTTCGATTCTGTTTTATATGACTTTTAACTATCCTGGTTTCCCCCAAGAATGCTAGGAATTGTAGCTCTATTAAGAGATTCCTTAGCCCAAGGCAACTCAGTTTCAGCCCTCCTACAGATGTTGGCCTACAGCTCCCATAGTCCCTGACTATTGGCCACTGTGGCTGGGCATTATGGGAGTTGTAGTCCAAAAACCGCTGGAGGGCCAAAGTTCAACAGCCCAGCCTTTGCCCCAGGGGATGGATGTTGAACCACTTCAGGTCCATAGGGTGGTTTTTGAGTGTTCACAACTGTGGAGAGAAAAGACAGAGGCCAGTAATAGTAGGGATATTTGTACTATTCATAATACCACTAGGCTTAAACTTTGAGACAAGGTTGATCAGGGCCAACTCCTTACCTCTACTGTATTCAGTTTAAGGGTTCATACCTAGAACACCGTAACTTGTAATATTGAGCACTCCCCACACATCTGTATTAAAAGGGCAAGGCTTCCGAGACGTGATCCTGGCACTTCTGAGTTTAGAAATTTAAGTTCAGCCTGAGTGGTGGGGATGAATGGTGTGTAAGGGGGTGGCAAGATGGATGCTTAGTACTTGACTTCTGTTATCTCCGTGTGTTAAATCTTTCGCTAAAGTTGACCTTAAGTCAGTAACCTCTTCCTTGTGGCGGAAGGCAAATTTCTCAGTAAAGTAGCACTTTGCAGGGTAGTGCTAGGGTAGTTTTATTCTTAAGCAAAAGATATCGCACTAGAGAAATATAGGCTTCCTGTTCATTAGGACTTAGGAAATGCACAAAGTGCCTCTTGCGTACAGAGACGATAGATCGCTCTATCCACTGACAGTGACTTTTATAGTTGTGCTGGGAAGGGCAAGGCAGTCAGAACGGCAGCAGTTGTTGGAAGTCCATCCAGCTGATCCTGACTGAGTGAGGAGCAATCTCTTTTGTTTAGAAGCTAGCATCTTTCAGAGTGTTCTAGATCGGTTAGTGCTTTAACTGTTGTAGTTGCAACAACTTTTCCTTTTATAATAAAGATGGAGACACCACTACAGGGACATGGTTGCCACTGAGCAGGGGAGATCAATGTTCCCCGGACTACAGGGGACTCTTTGTCCCCCTCAAGTTGGGGGCCCTTGTGTTTCTGCTGTCGCTGTGTGGCGCCTGTTCGTGTTCTGGCCCCTCACATCTTTTGTCTTTGCTTCACTGGAGTGCTTGCCAGTTGGGTGTTTCCTTTCTCTTTGGAGTGAGGAAGAGGAAGGACTCTGCCGGCAAATGCTTGAGTGAAGCAAAGTGGCCAGAGAGCCTGTGACAAGACAAGCAGTGCCTCCATATTCTGAGGTGGAGCATGCTCTGTGACACCAGTGTGTTGGCATCGGCACAAGGGGCATGGTTGGCATCAGGGCTTAGAGGTGCTGCCAGTCCACATCTCCCATCCCCTTCCGCTTTGCTCAAACACTTGCTGGCTGGAAGAGGCCCCCGCGGTGGATGTATTGGCATTGGGGGCATGGCCGGTGCCAAGGGTGTGGTGGGGCCTTGGAGAGGCCCATTTTCAAAGCTTGTCTCCGGGCTCACTCCAACATTGTTACACCCCGAGACAATTAGCTTCCCAACTTCTTGTGATTATGGAAGTCATTTACTTAGGACATGATTTTTACTTCTGTAGTTGCCCTTGGAATTCTAATCGGAAATGAAACCAACAGAAAGAGAAGAATCTCTACTTCTAGGACTTTTTAAAAAAAATTGAAAGGCAGTGTGATTGTATTTCTTGGCTATTTTATGCATTGTTACTTGAAGTTGATGCACTGAGCTTGTGATTTTGCACTATGCTGTACATTTGTAAAGTTTTTCAGGGTATGCTAATTAAACAGGGGTGGTTCTTTTGGTCCTTTGTTCATTCTACTTGGATGATTCCTGCTTCATTTGATCAGTTTCTCTGTGTATAAATATCAGTGGTGTGCTGTATCAGGTAGGCAGGCTGCCTACCGATTCACACTGTAATGTTACCCTTAGCTGCCTTATACCAAGTCAGACTATTGGTCCGTCTAGCTCAGTACTGTCTACACTGACTGACAATGGTTCTCCAAGGTTTCAGGCAGTAGTCTTTCTCAGCCCTACCTGGAGATACTGCCAGGGACCTTCTACTGCCCTTCCTCCAAGTAGCTCAAAGATGCATACACACACAGGCGTACCTAATTTTATCCTTGCAACAATCCTGAAGTAGTGTTAGGCCCTGTTGGTGTGGCTAAGCCAACCTGTTTCATATGGTGGGCTAGCTTTGCCCCCTTCCATGCACCCTTTCCTCCAGATGTAGTACTTTTAAAAACTCAGTTGTTAATGGCAGATGTGCTTAAGGACTTCCCTCAACTGTCTTAGACAAGTTACATCGGATGTGCTGTTCTTACATAGCCAGAAGATCAAAGAGTGATGGGACATCATTTTCTGTATGCCAACAATCTTTGATCTCCAAGGGTGCATGGAAAGAGAAACAACTGAGGCATAAAGCCCCTTGTTCATTAAACATTTTTAAAATGACAATTTACTGCCAACTTAATTTGTGACCCTTTAGCATAGTTGTCAGACACATGCAGTACAGCCTATCTGCAAGACAGCAGTGCTGTAAGAATGAACCAAAGATAAGATCTAGGGCCAGACCAGAGGAGCCTCAGCATTAGAGCAAGTACAAAGCTTCTCTCGAGTAGCCATGAACAAGAGTCAGTCTCACTTCAGCGGCACTGCTTTCCAGCTTCCTTCCTGGGTTGGAAGTGGGGTTGAGGCAGTACATATAAAAAGTGTTTGTAGAGCTGACTAGGCTGGAAAGGGCCCAGTAATTCCCTTACCATGCTCAAGAATGAAAGGGTGAGGTGATGAGGGTCTCTATAACATTCTGATGTATGTTCCTCCGTAAGTAAGATACATTAATGCTGCAAGAAGCTGAGAATAAAAACATTTAATAAAACAAAGTAAACATGTAACTGAAACAAGCAAATTAAAAAGCAAAGACATGCTGGAAACATGGGGCCTGATCCAGCCACAGTGAAGCATCCTTAAATCCCACTGCTTTCATAGCCAAGTGATCAACATGCCAGTTCTCTCACCAACACGAATGGCGCCTAACTGTGCTTCATTTTGGCTGGATCCTGCTGATAGTAATAGAACCTCTACAAAGATATAAGAAACTGAAAACTAAATTCATATATAAACACTGGCCATCTGGCTCAGAGATGCGGAGCTTTCACAGTGACATGGGCACTCTTGGTCCTGCTGAGCACGTATGACCCTAACACCCCTATATTCATTGTGGTGCCTCTCTCTTGAGCTATCACCCAGCAGGGTAGCAGCAATGCTTGGCTGCTGGAAAAGGCACGGCTTTGCTAGCCACTAGTCGACATGGAAGTCCCTCTGCTGAAAAGCGCCCATGTGCCCAAAGACACAAAATGAGGTGACTGTGGGGATTCCACCCACTGCGGTATTGTTGCGCTAAGGAGCCATTGCCAAGAGCTCAGTCTGTATCTCTTGCATGGCTTAGTCCAAATCATACTCTTGGTCCTCATGGTTTTCAAGCATATGACAGGATCCTGCATCTTCTAGCTCCCCCAGATCTCCTGCCTGCGCAAGGGTCCCTGTTGAGAAGTGAAATAAGAGTTTGCTTTTGACATCACTTAAAAATCGACTGAAGACAGCTTTGTTTCCAAGGGCAAAGGGGGAAAAGGCTGCTTCATGGGTGTAATACTACTCCTCAAGCCCACACAGCTGGCACACACAAACTCATCCACACTGAACACTTCCTTAAGTACCCCTGAAATCATGAGACTTGCTTGCAAAAGAAAGGTGGTTGGACTTCAGCTGCACACATGCTATGATTATAAGCCAGCCATGCTGTCAAGGGATGGTCCTGGAAAGAGGCAAGGTTGCCCATCTAAGAGCAAATGGGTGGTCTGGGGAAGGGTTGTGGGAGATGTTATGGGCCCAGTGACCACAATGGAGGTTCTCTCTCCCTCTCCCCCACCCCCTCACTTCCACACTCACAATATCAGGTCTCTTCCTTCGTATCTGTGAATACATTCACCAGGTTATACCTTGGTGTTCTTTGTTTCCCACAACTTCTGGTTCATCCGTTTCCTCGTGTGTGGATGGCTTCACTGATGATTCCCCAGGATCTGGCGTAATCTCTTCAATCAAAGTTTTCAAAGGCTTGGCTGGCTCTACGTTAGTTTCCAGGACTACTTCTTGTGCTAGAAGGTCTGCTACGAAGGGTCTTCTGGCTTCCTTTGAGTTGTCTTGTGGCAGTTTGTGTATGCTTGAAAAGATAGTGGTTGGGATCCCCTCTGCCTCTGTGTTCCCTAAAGTGGTGGTAATGTTTCCCTCAGATGTGTAATCTCTGCCATCACTTTCTTCAGAAATCACTTCAATCTTTGGAGGACAGGTCGCCTATAAACAAGAAATAGCCAGTAACCCAGATACCGTCCTCCACTGAAGGAGGAATATCTGCTTCCACAGAAGTGATGCTCTAGCCTTATGCTGCTTAAATGCAGGTTGCTTCCCAGAATACAAGTTTAGCTTCTCTGTAATAAGGATGTTCAGTCATCTAACTAAACTACAACCTTCTCACTTGCATATGCCAGTTTAACTGCTCTGTCTTTCCCCAAAGAATCCCGGGAATGGGAGTTTGGAGATGGTGCTGTGACTTCTCTGCTGGATTCTTATGGATATCCTCCTACACTGCAGGAGAAAGATATTGTGAAGACCGCAGCTATAGTCCAACTCTGGTTGGTGAAGCTGTATCCTGAGGATACAGCTTCAGGCTACAGCCTAACTACTGCAGTTGGTGAATCCCTAGCTATAGTCTGGTGAGGCATTGGTGAAGCCTTTAACTATAGGAATAACCCAACGGACTGGAGCTCGAAAACAGAGTAAAAGGCAGTACATCCATTGTGTGTAACAATATGAGAGTGAGTGTTCACACATGCAATCTTAGTTGCATTTTAAAATGTCAAGGGAATCCTTGCCCCCCCCCCCCAAGGTTCTCTTTTCCACTATAGGAATATACCTGCGTTAACCATAACAGCTCAGGACCAACAAAGCATTAACACAATGAAAATAACTTGGTGGGGTGTGGGACTCACCTTCCCAGTGAAAATCTCCTCCCCTGGTGAGATTTCATTGACATCTACATCTTCCAAATCAGGCAGTTCCTAAAAATTACAACTATTTACTGAAGAACTTTTAAAACTTTGAAACAGAGAGTTTGTGGGCCTGTGAGAAAAGGTGAAGCTAACAATCTTCACCATGGCCACAATCCACCCTTTACCCTTACTCAGTCTTCATACATACATCAAGGAAAAGCTTCTCCGGTACATCCAATTTAATGCATTCGATCTGTGCAGAGTCAGCAAGCTCAGTAACCAGTGGTCCTGGGGTAGACATCTTATCTACTGGCATCACTAAAGAAAGAAGGCAAAAGGATTAGTAGGTCTACAATACAGGTGGGAATGACACCACTGACTCCACAATGGAGTCCCTCAAGAAATCGAAATATACGGCAAAGACTTTTATGACATCTTCTACGTACATAAGAAACACAAGAAACTGATTTATCCCACAACATCACAACAACAAATACCAATATAAGAAGGAATTCAAACGCCCAATCAGATCTTACCAGAAAAATAAAGGGTACAATCAAAGAAACAAAGCTCAAAATACACAGAAAATCGGCATGAGCGGATGGTTGTGCGGGCACGAAGAGCTATCTAGTCAACCCAAGAAGTTCACGCGCAGGCGTGGAACTCATTATTCTAATGAATCCAACAGATCACCTCCAGATCAATAGTTACAGGTAAGCAACCTGCTTTTATATGTTGGGTCTTGACACCTTCCTGATCAATCTGTATCGCTCTCTTTTGACACATTCACAAACCCTTCTGCTCTGACACTATTCTGTCCTATCAATCCACAGGACAGTGGTCACTGAGGGGAACTTCTGAGTTAAGGTGTTTTGCTTTTTAAAGGCTGTTGTATTAGCTACATTTAAAGTAGCAATTCTGAGGCTACTTAGAAGCAAGCACTGCTGAAATCAGTGGGGCTTAGCTTCAAGTTATGGATTCCGGGTTCATTTTTTTCTGTGAGGTCATTGCATTTTCTGTCCTGTTCTTGCACCAAGGAGCTCAGGAGAGTGTTCATCCCCCTGCCCTGCTGATCCTCATAACAACCCTACAGTTTAGGCTGAGAGACTGACTGGCCTAAGGTCACCCAGGGAACTTCATGGCTATGAGGCAGTTGTTTGGTTACATAGTCAAGCTTTTGAGTTAATTAAGGCTCATAACAACACTTCTTACGAGAGGTCTCTAAACAGTTAGGAAATACTTACTACATTGCACCTTTAAACTAGTTTGGAACTTGTTTAATAGGCATGACATCAAGGAGTGTTTGAAATGCTGAGTGTTTGAAATGTACCCCATGGTCTGCAACAGATGGGACTCACTATGCACATCATCAGAAAGGGTCCCCACACCAATGCTGTATGTTCCTGGTGTGCATGCTTGCTGACACGAAGACTTGCTACACAAATTGAGCCACATTGTCAACAGCTTGAAAATGTTCTGGCCTTGATGTAGAATGCTATTATATGGAAGCTTTGGGGGTGGGTGGGTAGCCTCCTACATATTGTTAAAATGGGCATTTTGCGAGACACAACTCCAGGCTAACAATATGCATTGCTGGGACTTTAATAACTAAGATGAGGGCCACCTTCAAAGTCCTTGTGAAATGCAATGGATGAGTGTCAGTTTCTTCTACTAACAATCAGATTTTGCATTTCTATAGTGCGTCAGGATGTAACACTGACTATGATAATATCCATGAATTGTTTTTGACAACATGCTTGTAAGATAGGCCAATATTACTACCCCACCCCCTGTAGTGATTATAAGGTTTAATGGAAGGACTAGGCCTCACTTAGAGCAACTTCTGGGAGGGTGGGCCTTTCCTAATAAGGTAAAGAGGCTGGGAATTTCAAGACCAAAGGATCAATCCAGAGGACTGGATGGGAAGTACCCACACAGCCACCTACTGAAGAAGAGAATGCTTTGCTCTGCTGGTTCGTTCTGTCCCAGGAGTGCCCTGAGGAAGCAGCTGGCTTAGAGATGCTGGGGAAATGGGAACAAGTTAGGACCAGTTCAATTAGACTCATGAGGGAACTTATTTTTCTTTCCTGTATTGCTTGGAATCTGAGTCTCCTGGTTTAATGAAAACTCTTACAACTCTCCCTGCCTTAGTCACACACCTTTTTAGCCATGTTTGGGAGGGTTTTGCCACTTTAACTCCCCCCCGCCTTGGAATCTTAGGTGGAGAGTGGGTTTTCCCACATCAATATAAAGTGGTGGCAGCCTACTGTGAATCCCTGACAGACAAGGATTCAACCTCTGTGAACTCCCCACTGCTCCTCTGGCTCTGGTAGGAGTCATATATATATAATTTATAAGGCTCTAGGTGGGGGTGAAAATGGCGATGGACAGTGGGGGTGGTGTCTGTGTGCGTGTGCCTTGCCTTAGACTGCCTAAGGCATTCATGGCTGAGGTGAGACCTGAGCTGGTGATCTCCTGGTTTCCTCTTTCAGCTACTATACTACCTTTTTCTCCTGAAAATTGTGCCAGAAAAGATGGTGAAAACATGAGGACTTCTGGGTTCTACATTCACCTCTTTCTTAATGGAACTACACCTTGCAAGGCAGTCTTGAGGTTCCCAATCCCGTGACAGGTGTGTGTGTGTGTGTGTCTGTCTGTCTGTCTTATCTAGCAACCTCAGGATGGGGTTTGGCCCAGTACCATGACTGCACTTGTCTTTGTCTGCAGGAGTGGGAGGATTGCTGGTCTTTTGTAGGTTTCACGAACATATCTTGACAGTTAGCCCATATCTGCTATTATAGGGGTTGCTTCTGTTTTAGTAGTTTACTACTGAATTCAGAGATAGGCTTATTACTCTGGGAATTGATGATAGGAATGTGAAGTTTAATCTTCACCCAGACCATCTGGTTTTGCTTGTTTGTTTTATTACATATATTGTAGCTTTGGGAGGAGAAATATTTCTCCTTGCAAGTAAATTTACTTTTTAAGTGATGTCTGGTGTTACATGGATAATTGGGAGCTAGCTCTATTTGGTGTGAAGCAGCATTTGAACTTGATATTGTACCTGAAAGTTTAGTGCTTGTATGAACTTGGTTTTCTTTAGTAAGTAATTTTGCTTGTAAGTTTTTTGTGTGAGTAAATTTACTTTCTTACTAGCATCCATCTGGTATGCATTAGAGTCAGAATGACTAAGCATAATTAAATCTCCATCTGATATACATCAGAGCCAGTATGATGATGCATTATCAAGCCTTATGGGTAATTACATAAGGTATATGTATGGAGTATATTTAGTAGGGAAGCAACAGAGATAAAGTTCAAGTCTTTGAAGAAAGTCCTACATTTACCTATAGGTAAGATATATTTTCATGAAGCCTCAGCATGGAGTGTTTGTATGTATATTTTTAAATAGATATTATAGTGCTATTTATATGTTTTTATAGTCCTTCATGATGAAGCACATGCGAAAATAGCTGATATCTAGACAGCTTTTCAAGGACTGTTTTGATTATACCCTGGAATATTTGAATATGCCTATCTAAGTTTTACTTGTTAAAACCTTGGAATAAGGAGTAAAGCTTATTATTTATCCTACATATGGGAGACCCATGAAGATTTTTACAAGACTAATACTCTGTTTGGAGTGAATTACTGAAGGAATTTATTCCACTGGGACCATGCAAGAAGTCCAGCTTCTCCTTTTACATCATTGCATCTCCAAGAGTTCACCTTCATCTATTCATGACATATTTGTGAGGGACTTCACTGCTTTCAACTCTCCTTCAACAACGGATGGATTTTTCCACCTAATTATGGACTTTTATTCTTTGGATACTGGAATACTCATCAATGTTTATGTATAGCTTTAATATATTTTTTGCTTTATATAGTTTTTGCATTATTATTGTTTATAACCTCATATATATTTTTGTTCATAGTTATTTATCTTGTAATTTATGTTTCTTATATTTATAGTGAGTATATTGATATTCTATATTATTCTTTGTGACTTAAGAGTAAAAAAAAAATCAATTTCATTAGTTCTCCAATGCATTTTTCTTCTTTCCACACGGTTTTTTCATTTGTGGGTTTTTTGGTCTTGAGAGAGTAAAGAGGACAATTTATGCTTGCTAAGTAGGGTCCACCCTGGTTTGTATTTGAATAGGGTGACTATCTGTGTGAGCACTGTAAGGTCTTCCTCTCAGGGGATGGGGCTACTCTGGGAAGAGAATAGCATGCTTACATGGAGAAGGTTCCAAGTTCTCTCTCTCTGGCAGCATCTCCAAGATAGGGCTGAGAGAGATTCCTGCCTGCACCCTTGGAGAAGCTGCTGTCAGCCTATGTAGACAATAGTTAGATGGACTGACCCGGTATATGGCAGCTTCCTATGTTCCCAGGTGTCTACTCCATGGAACAGCATCTAAATGCTTGCATGCAGAAGGTCCCAGGTTCACTCTCTGGCATCTCCAGGTAGAGCTGGGAGAGCCACTGCCACTCAGTGTAGACAACACTGAGCTAGATGCACCTATGGTCTGACTCAGTAGAAGGGAGCTTCCTATGTTCCTATGCTGTCATTACCTTCTGTGATGGTCAAAGAGGTGCCCAGACTTGGTCCTGGTGCCATCTGTGGTGTGTTACCCAGATTATCCTTTTCTGGGCTGTCCAGCTGAGCTCCTGAAGTTGCTGCAGTAGCCAGAGTTTCCTCCAAGGCAGCCATGCTGCCATCTACAAAATTCTCAATCTTTTGCTTTGTTTCCAACTCTTCCAAAGTACCGAAAGCCTCTCCGCTATCGTGTCTCATGGTGGTGTTGCCTGAAGAGGGACTTTTCCCTAGAACAGACCAATATCCAAGAAAAGTTAATGGCTGATGTACTGACTAAATTTACTTGACATCCCCACTGACTTCTCCTTTTAATTTCAATGGGATTTATTTTTCATTGAAATTAATCCCATTTCAATGGGATTTCTAAATGGGTTTACCTACAAGTAATTATAATCCTTGTATTTGCAGTGAACAACACCGTTGTATCAAAACATTAATGGGATGAAGAAGTATTTGTTATCCCAATCCATGTTGGGAGGCCTGAGGAAACTCTCAAGAATGAGCTGCTGGCTACTCCAAGTTCAAACCTGCCATTTTAAAGACAGAAATGAACTGAGATCTGACCATCCTCTCCTCTTCTAGAAGGCATTTGGTATGGTCTGATGTTCTTCTGTAAGCAGTTTTGTTTTAATAGGATTTGATGATAATTTTATTCTTTTATAGGTATTGCTTTTATTAATTTGCGACCTGCTGGGTCATCAACAGTGGACAAGAAATGTTAACAAAAATAAAATTACTCTGTCCTTAAATCTCTGAAATCTCTCCTGGCTACCTTCCAAAGTGGCCCTGTGGCACAGTACGTTTGTTCAGAAGCTTAAGCACAAACCTTCTTTGACAGCTTCTTCCATTTCTCTTTGGCTCTTCTTCTCTCTAGCTCTTCGCCGGATTGCATTGAGAGCATGAATACTGTCTTGGATCTTCTTCCTTTCTTTGGATTCCCACGTGTCCCTTTCATTTTTCTCAGCTTCACGGCCACCCTTAGCCCAGGCTTCTGCACAGGCCCTGATGGGAACAGACAAAATTTCCATCTTTGCAGACCTTATTTCTATATGGTGGGCCAGTTCAGACATTTGGCAGCTTCCATACTCCAGGAGCTCCCGTCAGGCTCACTAGTTGGCCAAACTTGCAGGGAAATGTCATTAATATGAACCAAGTGTCTCCCCTTGTGGGCAGGGTAAAAATACTACCTCCACAATCAGAGTGACAGATACACAGTGAGGCCGTTCTCATGAACAGCCTAACTCAGGCTAGGGAGGCCAGCCTGGGTTAGGCTGCATGTGAGAACTGCTGGGGTACTGATCTCAGCGGGGCAGCCTAGCCTGGCTTTGTAGCCCAGCTTTTAGTCTGGGCTAAGGGCACGGGCGCTCCCTTAACCCAGGCTCCATGGTTGTGTGAGAGACGGATGCCTAGACTAGAGTTGTCATGCCCTCAGAAATCCCGGGTTTCACCCAGATTTTAAGCATCTCACCCAGATGACTTAGCCCAGCCAGATTCAGCTTTCATTTTTTTTAAAAAAGCTAAGCTCTAGCCCTTGTATAAGTGGAGTTATGGAGCAAAATGTGCAGTCACTATTCTGCTCAAGAATTATTTTCAAGCCAATTTACATAATATGCAAATTAGGCACCTGGATTTGAAAAGCCAGAATATGGCAACCCTAGCCTAGACTACCCGTCTCCTGGGGGAATCCCCCAATACACGTGGCGCATTGTGGGATATGTGGAGGCCAGGACACGTCATCCTAGCTTTCTAGTGATCGCTTGTCTGGGAGCACAGTCCGCGCTCCCAGCAGTCATCTGGGGGAAAGGTGAGTGAAGTGCAGCCTTCCTCCCCCACACCCACCCATGTGAACCACCTCAGCTTCTACAGAGACAAACAGAATCCTCATGTGACCTCCAACTAGAGACTAGTTGGGGACTGTCAGATGTATGAACTGGCCAGGTGTGTGTTAGGATCAGAGATTTAGTGCTGGGACTTGTTTAGCCTTTCAACAATCCCACAAAGCAAGTTGCTAATACAAACCAGATAGCCAGAAGTAAAGGTATCATTAATAGGACATCAGATTTGCCAAGGAAGGGTGACTCTTCACACCGCCCCCCCCCCCCCTTGATTTACCTGTCCTTTGGAAAAACTGGCCTGTCATCCAAATATGTCAGATGTTTTAATCGAATAGTAAGTGTTCTTCTATAATTAGTAATTTTCTTAATTACTCCATTTCCCATTAAATTCAACACACGCTGCAAAAGGAAGCAAAAGAGCTTTTCATTAAAAAGTAGGAGATGGCAGAAATTCCTTTTCTACACCATGTCAATCCAACTTGGAACCAAAGAAACTTGAACTGATGTGGAGAAGGCAGGCCACACCTCATTGCTGAGGAAACCATGGCACACATGAGCCGGCATTCTTTGGCAATGGAGAAGCATTGACTCCTTTCCAGAGAATACATCTGCACCCTTTTGAGTGAACCCCCGTGCAAAAACTGACAAAGCAGAACTATTCAGGGGGTACAAAAATGTTCATGACCCTTTGGCTCAGTTTATATATGCACTCTGTATACAAAGACAAGCTGCTTTGCTCTGCAGAATCCCTGTTAAGTGAGTGCCAGGCAAATCTGGTTTTGCTCTCACTGCTAAACTAGCCCTCACTATCCACACAGAAGTTAAGATGATCACGCACTTGTTTGGGAGAAAGTGAAGGGACATGACTAGGAAAGGATCTGAACCTATGCCCTGCCCTGGATGCCTCCCACTTCCCCAGAATTAAGCCTGCTCCTATCTTCAAAGCCCCTTCCTAGATTCTGTTGCTTGCTCATTCTAGGGTGTTATAATAACTTCCTTTCCCACCCCAACCCCACTGCCTATTATGCCAGATTAATGCCTGGGGCACTAGATATAGCAGACTCCTTTAACTCAGACTCCTTCCTCTAACATAGAAAGAGTACCACCAACCAAGGTCACATTGTACCTCACAAAATGGCCAGTGATGGAATCCTGAGCTATATTTTGCTTACCAAATCCGGCAAGGTCTCCAGGACATTTAGAATGTCCGGATTGTCCAGCTTGTTGAAAGAGAGGTCAAGAACGCTTATACTGGGGCATTCCTGCAAGTGCTGTATGTCTTCAACGGTTTGTAACTTATTGTGAGCAAGCTGCAGAGTGTGCAGAACTTTCAGGCAAGCTGTTGGACAACAATCAGAGACAATTAATGCGGACAATCTCCTCTGCAGAATGAAGGGGACTCCCAAAAATGTACTTAGCATTGCCATATAAATGTCCCACCAAGGACAAAAAAGCTACTGACTCGAAACTATTATAGCCCAGTCAGGGGTGCCTTTTCAGAACTGAGTTATGAGAGGGGACAATATTTCACAGTCAAATTTAAAGTTTTAGAAGTTTAATTTAAGAATATTTGGGGTAGCAATCTTCTTCTTTTTAGTCGTTCACAGTTATAACAGTGTTATCAACACAGATCAAGTGCCACCATTTTAAAAAGGAATTGTATCATAGTATTTGAAGACATTTCATTGTTTATTATAGTAACACAGACTGCAGAATTGTCCAGGACTAGGCACTGGTGTGGCATAATCATAAGTGGCATGAAATATGGGCCCACTTCAATCCTAGAGAATGGATAGTCTTCAATCCAAATTGCCCCAATATAGGGGTTCTCAACCTTGAGTCCCCAGATATGGTTGGACTACAACTCCCAACATTCCCAGCCACAATGGCAAGTGGATGGGGTGATGGGAGTTGTAGTCCTACAACATCTAGGGACCAAAGTTGGGAACTCAGGACATTTAAAATGCCCTAGCATAAAACTGATATTAGTGATGTATACGTTAAATTCAAGAGGCAATGGGTCTACTTAAGGGTGGGGAATTTAGATTAGCTGCGAGGGAAACTACTCTTATTCTACAGTTAGCAGTAGGCTGCATGAGATAGCAGCACTGCTTTCCTTGAACATTTAAAGTATATGATCATAATGATTTAGCTCAGCGTGAGTGGGTAGACTAAATACTCCTTGTTGAGTTAAAATGAGCAAATTTGAGGGTTTGCCTTCACAGAGGCCTCTCAGAAACTGTTAGGTAAACCTTTTGCTCTGTATTTTGACACATGATCACTGCATAAATTTCTGACCACAACACTAACAATCCAATCTCACCAGGTTTACTCCAAGTCAGTTTCACTGAGTTCAATAGGATTTACTCCCCAATAACTGAACACAGTGGGACTTGCATTGCACTGCAGGTCAGGTGGCATTTAGGAAGGGGATTATATTTCCCTGGGCATAGAGATTCTTACAGAGGTTTTCAATAGTCTTGACATAATTATTGCTGAGGTTGAGAGAGTCCAGCTTTTGCAAGGGCTCCAGGTTCTCAATTTTATGAATCAAATTGAGCTGCAGATAAAGGCAACGCAGATCTGTCTGTGCATCCAGATTCTCAATCTTTGTCAAGCCATTGCATTCCAGCCACAGACACTTCAGTCCTGTATACTCTTCAAGGTTCTCCAGACGATCAAACCCTAGAGGGGCAAAAATGCAGCTGAGGATTTTGGAGGGCCCTAAGGAAAAGCAATCCATTCTAGCTTCCTTTGATGAAACCAAGAAACTGTGAGCTTCTCTTCTGCCTGTCTCCTCACAATAACCCTGTGAGGTTGGTTTGGCTGAGAGAGGGTGACTGGCCCAGGATCACCCAGTAGGCTTCATGCCTGAGTGGAGATTTGAACCTTGACCTCTCTGGTCCTAGGCTGACATTCGTAATGATTACACCTCTCTGGCTCCTATGGAGGCATGACCCATGTCTTAGAAGTCAGGTGGTTCTGCAAAACAGGGTGGGGATGCAACTTAAAGTGAGGGACCAGAAGTTGAGAGAAGGTTGCTGAACCCTTTCCACATCCATCATGTCCCCTCCTTGCAGCCTTTCTTCCCAGCCAGGATTTTCTAAGCCTGCTCTCCCCACAGAGCCCGGTAAGGCTCACCACACTGCTCGTGTGGAGAGCCTCCTTGTGTGCTTCTGTCATTTAATAACCTTAGCCCTTGTTTTCTAAGAAACGTGACTTGACTTGCTCCCTTTTGAGCACTCTGATCCTGCCTTTATCCACAATCAGCTTTCCAGCTACTTTACAAAACAACATTGCTGTATGCACGTTTGTACCCCATTCCTCTGTGTAAGCCAAAAATATAGTCAGAGAATGCTATAACAACCACTCATCTAAGCACATCTCCTCCCTTCTTCCAAGCTCCCTGGAACTCCTTATCTGCACTGTGTTTTGAAGACAATGAGAAACAGCAGGAGTATTTGCTGTCCCCTGAAATATCCTATATGGTGTTTCTTTTCCACTGTACAGACAAGTGCTCTCCCAAGATGGGAACTGAATGTTGCTGAGCATCCTCTTCCTCACAAGGACAGAGGCACATGCCCCGGGCGTGTTGATCTGTGGACACCTGGCTTTGAACCAGTTTCACTATCCTACTTTCTACTTCAGATGAAAGTAGTGGATGTGTGCAACTGATTCTGAAATTAGATATTCTGAATATGAATACGGTCCTTAAGAATATGTTGATTCTTAACATATTTTCCTATAGATTGCCCCAGTTCAATCTTCTCTTTCAATATTTTGACAGAACATTTCTCTATCCTTACAGTTTTCACATCTGCCACTTTGTTACATTACAGTTTGCAGCTGTTACCCCTTACCTTTGTAATGGAGATAGAGGGTGTCATTCAAGCATGGGGTTGAGTATAACTTATGCTGTTTGCACAGATCCTTAAGTAGCTTTTTGGTCATTCTAAAATATTAACAAGAGGGAGTTATAACACATGTCCTAGCAGCTTTCTGTAAATAGCCATAGTATCCGCTTTACAACAATCCATTAGCTGGAAAGTACCTAATGTATTAACAAAAAGATGCTTTACAACAGCTATTCAGATACACTTGTAAAGAATACCAACAGATATACTAAATTACCTAATACGACCTCGTTCCAGTTCTGATTTTTCACAGGATGAGTCAGTTCCTGGCTTATGATTACCATTTGATTTCTGTTCATTCTGTTGATGAGTGTTAATCACAGAGGTGTCTCTCTTCGGCACTTTAGCATTACATGTGAAAATAAAACATTTTGAAGGGTGTGAATTTTAAATGTGGAGATTAAAGAAATTCAGTTCAAACTAGGATCCAAAAACTATGTGTGGCACCCAGTACAGTAATCTGACTCTGTGGCAAGCACTCTACTTTTCTTGCCAGCCAAGCAAAAGAACAACTCCCTAAAACCTCAGTCAGGGACTGGCCAGGCAACATCAACACTGACCTGTATGTGGCCCTGATGGGAGAGTAACATGGGCATGTTAGTTCACCCTTCTGAGGCTGGATTGTAGTGTTGTTTGTCTCTGTAATTACCTGGTTCTCCATTACCGTAGTCATTCTTTGCAGTTTCCAGTTTCTGCTCCTTATGGTCCATACTCTCAATTCCTTTTTCCAGCCTTTGCGCTCCTTCTGGCAGTTGTGGTGGAAGTTCTAAAATTCAGAAAGATAGAAAGCTGTTTGCTAGAAGTCTAGTTAGCAATGTATAGTTTTGTCTTCAGTTACAATGAAGATTTTACGAAAGATAATGTAATTCAGCCATCAAAAGATGGATAAAGCCCTGGCTTAGTTAGAATTTCATTGGCAACTATGGGAACAGAAAACAAAACAAAAAACATACATACATTTTATTTGTTAGTCGCTTCATAACAAACCCAAAATTACATGGTTACAATTCATACTAGCCAAGATTCTGACATCAGTCATCCCATATCAGGAACTCCACTGAAGAAAAAATGCAGTGGGTAAGATTATGATTTTCCATATGGAATAATTCTAACTTTGGGTACTGCAAAGCTAAAGAGGAAGGCCCCAGAAGAGAAAATCCACACATATTCAAAAAGACATGGGGTGGAAAAAATTCCTTTATTTTGCCATAGGAATTTTTTTCATTTCTAAAAATTCATTGGCTGACATGTAGCACTGCACAGGTGCAGCAGTGCAAGTTCTAGATCACACCTGCTGCGCAATCGCTTGAGCAAGGAAAGGGGCAATTTTCAACTTTCCCTTCCCTCTGAAGCCCACTGTGCATCACCCTGATGGTCACAACCATCTGGCACACATTTTGGTGATGATCAATGATGCAAAAAAGAACCCCAAATGAAAACTGTAAATGCAAATATATAAATAGCTTAGATCATGATACCACAATTTAATCAAATATAAGTGTTAGATAATATCACTTCATTAATATCAAAATGTTGATCCCAACTGCTAAAAATCCTATCAAATATTCACATGTGATAAATGGTGGGCTTCAGAGGGAGGAGATCAGAGAAAATTGCCTCTTCCCCTCTGCAAGCACTGGGTTGCATCAATTCCTGGTTGCCTCCATCTTTCTTGCATCCCATTTGCACACTGCTGGAGATTCTGAAGCTTCCCTTATCTTATTTGCAGAACACCCCACTCACCCACCCCTGAAAAAGCAAGTACTGCTTGGTGCCGACTATGCCAGGAGTGTTTGCCTCTGCAATGAGGAAAATTTGCATAGGAAAATTTCCAGTTCAAAAGTTTCAAAAAACCCCACATCCCTGCTTATTTACATCAGATGTAAGTATCAGATTCTGGGGTAACTGGATGAACATCATGATGCATATCTGCATGTATGGTGCAAAGTGTACAGTCTGCAAATAATTTGCAGAATTTATAATTTAAAAAGGAAATTGTGAGAAGTTGAGAAAAAAGACAGGGCATTGTTGCAGCTGAGGCAGGCAGTCTGTTTAGCTCTCTTTTTAAAAGGCTAGACAAGATAAAAGTAAACACAACTTTACCTTTAGACAAGATTTGTAGGTAGCCATGACAGAAAGAAATAAAAGCTGATGTTAACAGCTTTGCCAAACCAACTGTATGATATTCAAAACATGTATGTGCAGCTTTTCATGGCAGAACTACCTGCTTTTGCTAAGCTGTCCTCATTGTTGGCGAGGGTGTCTACCTGTCCACAGTCCTTCATCTCTTGAACATTCCCCACCTCTGTTGCAGCTTTTCCTGACTCAGGTTCTTCATTGGGTGGATGCATTTTATGTTCTCCTATTGAGACAAAGTTCAAGAAAATTGCAGCAAGTTTCCCACTGGCCCTGTTCTTGTTGGCTTTGTGCTTGTTTTAACAAAGGCAAAACAGGGATGGAAAATGACTGAAGTGAAATATTCAAGTCATTTAAGCTAAAAAGACTTAGGCAGTCTAGGAACATAGGCAGCTGCCATATACCGAGTCAGACCATTGGTCCATCTAGCTCAGTACTGTCTTCACAGACTGGCAGCAGCTTCTCCAAGGTTGCAGGAAGGAGTCTCTCTCAGCCCTGTCTTAGAGGTGCCAGGGAGGGAACTTGGAACCTTAGATGCTCTTCCCTATACACGTAATAAATAAATACGTTTATTATTTGGAAACCTGGACTATGTTGTTTACCTTTGACATCAGCCAGCCCCTGAGGCCATCTGCCCCCTATTCCTCTAGAGCAGGGATTCCCAACCTTGGGTCCCCAGATGTCATTGGACTACAACTCTCATCACCCCCAGCCACAACACCCAGGACATTGCAGCTGGAGATCATGGGAACTGTAGTCCAACATTATCTAGCAACACCTATTAAGCAACATTAATCTGTTAATTTCTACCAGAGTATATGATCAATTTGCTGCACAGCCCCCTCCCATAATTAATAGCAGGTTAATAATCATAGCAATAGCAGCTGTCACCCGCCCACCCCACCATGAGATGTGTTCATTTCCACCAGAGTTCCAGCTATGGGTCCCTAGATGTTGCCAGACCAAAATTCCCCACCACCCCTAGCCATAGCAGCCTGTGGCTGGGCATGATGGAAGTTAAGAGTTCAGCAACCTCTGCGGACCCAGTGAGGGGAACTCCTGCTGCTCTAGGAAGAAGAGTTCAAAACCCGGGCTCTTCTCACCACCAGCAACCAGAAGAAGCTAGTCCCCTATGCCCCACATATAGCCAAGTAGGGGCGCTGAGGGATCATGTACACTGCTCTGAGTCCCGTGGAGGAAGAGGCAAATAGAAATTAACCAAGTGAATATGGTGACCCCTCTGAAGGTTTCCTCTGAGCATATACAGAGTGCATTTCCCTCCCCCCCACCAATTCGCTGTGGTTTAATGCCACATAATAACTAAGATGGGGAGCGAGGGAAGGGCTTTCAGGTGTGGCTTCTAGACAGGCTTCTGCCCCCTTGCCTCAGAAATGGACAGATCTGTCCGTCCCCACAAGTCTCTCCTGCTCCATATGGGGGTCACTAATGGCACAGCACCTAATGGCACAGCAGGAAATGACTTGCCTAGCAAGCAGGAGGTTGCCGGTTCGAATCCCCGTTGGTACTATATCGGACGGCAGCGATGCGGAAAGGCATCTCATACTGCGCGGGAGGAGGCAATGGCAAACCCCTCCTGTATTCTACCCAAGACAACCACAGGGCTCTGTGGCCGCTGGAATCGACACCGACTTGACGGCACACTTTACCTTTGCTAGCTGCCTACAGCCGTCCTCTCCCCTCTCTTCTCCAGTGTTTTATGCCCCTCGGGGGGCCGCCAGCGCCATCCTGTCTCGGCTCCCCCGTCCCGCCCTCGCTTCTCCCGTTTCAACGGCTCTTCCAAGCGGCGTCTCCCGTCACCATGGCGACGCACCGCCCCCCCAGCACGGCCTCGAGCATGCGCACACGCGGGCGAGGGAAGCGGCCCGGACGAGCCCCGCCCCTCCTAGCCCGCGTTTCCAAGGAAACAGTAAGGAGCCACGGTATCCGTCCTAGTTACTTCCGGTCTCAGAGTGAGCGCGCGGGCTTTTATCATAGAGGTGCCGCGGGGTAGAGCGGTGCTCCTCTGCGGCCCTGTGTGCCCCCCCAAGAGTTAGGAGAAGACGATTTTCCTCTCAGTTTATGGCTGCCGTTAGAGACTCGGGGCAGAAGGGGCTTGCCGTGAAGCCGAGGAGGTACTGCTTGACATTCTCGTCTGTTATCTCTATTATTGCAGTAGATTGGTTGGGCCAAGTTTAGGACAGCTGTGCTTCTACATGTTGTTTGTCAAACAACATCCCATGAGCAGAAGGTGAGATTGCAGGTCCCTGCCCCAAGGAGCTTACAATCGAGATACGATTTTGCTCTCTCCCTCGCGCGCGCAGTTGTCTTAAAATCCAGGCCGTTTCGGAGATGGGGAGCGATCCTTGAAGGGGCCCCGATCCCAAGCTGTCTAGCGTTGATTAAGATTAAATGTAATTTAATCTTGGTTTTTAGTTTTAAAAATAACAACAACCCACCACTCCAGCGTGCTCACTGCCGTAGTAGCTCGTGTCTAGTAGCTTGTGAACTCTGGCCAAAGCTATTATTAGAGGGTTTTTACAGAAACAAAACGTTTTTAAACGACAACTTTGCCCTCTCCATGTCTTCCTTCGAGAGCCCCTGGGAAACTGCTGCTCTTTCTTGAAGCCTCTTGGCCAGTCCAGGAGGACTATTTTATTTATTTACATTTATATCCCACTCTTCATCCAAGGAGCCCAGAGCCCATAACCAGTACGTGGTTGTGTTTATCCTCACAACAACCCTGTGAGGTAGGTTAGGCTGAGAGAGGAGTGACTGGCCCAAAGTCACCCAGTGACTTTCATGGCTGAGTGGGGATTTGAACTCGGGTCTCCCTGGTCCTAGTCCAGCACTCTAACCACGATACCAAACTGGCCTTTGAGAGTCATCTGCAAACTGCTGCCCTTTCTTGAAGCCTCCTGGCCAGTCCTGGAGGGTTGGTGACCCTCGGCTGAATGGCCATCTGGGTGCCCACTCAGAGACACAACACCACAATACAACACAGCAAATATATATATATATATACACACCGCTTTTCAACTAAAGTTTCCAAAGCGGTTTACACAGATATAAATAAATAAATAGGCTCCCTGGCCCCAAAGGGCTCACAATCTAAAAATGGTTGGGTAAAGATAAGGAAGAACTGTCCCCGCCAATGGTTTCTTGATAAGCTGCTCTGAGAAAGGGAAACTGTGGGGAAAGAGAAGTCAAAGCCCATTGCTTTTATTTTCTGTTGGGGAGGCTGTAAAGCAGGCCTGCTCAACTTTGCCGCCCCCCCAGCTGTTTTTGGACTAGCAACTCCCATAGTGGCCAATAGCCGGGGATTATGGGAGTTGTAGGCCAACATCTGCAGGAGGGCTAAAGTTGAGCAGGCCTGCTGTGAAGCAACAGCTTGGGGCATAATGTGGGGAGCAGTGTTCCATCCAACAGGAATCCCAGATGTTGACTACAACTCCCATAATCCCCATGCAAAGGCAATTGCCACTGGGGAAGCTGGGAATTGTCATCCACAACATCTGGGAATCCCTGTTAGAGGGAACACTGGTGGGGAGCCAGGAACATTTGGGGTTCTCAGCCTTGGGTCCCCAGATGTTGTTGGACTACAGCTCCCATCATCCCCAGCCACAATGGTACCAACTTTGGGTTCTCAGATGTTGGAGGGCTATAGGCCACCTCCAGCCTCAAAGGCAGGATGCCTCTGAGTACCAGTTGCAGGGGAGTAACAGCAGGAGAGACTCTTCTTGCCTGTGGCTTCCAGTGGCATCTAGTGGGCCACTGTGCGAAACAAGATGCAGGACTAGATGGGCCTCCTTAGGCCTGATCCAGCAGGACCGTTCTTATGTTCTTGTGGTAGAGCTGGTCTTGTGGTAGCAAGCATGACTTGTCCCCTTAGCTAAGCCAAGATAGGGCAGAAGAGCAGAAGGTTCCAAGTTCCCTCCCTGGCAGCATCTCCAAGATAGGGCTGAGAGAGACTCCTGCCTGCAACCTTGGAGGAGCCGCTGCCAGTCTGTGTAGACAATACTGAGCAAGATGGACCTATGGTCTGACTCAGTATATGGCAGCTTCCTATTTTCCTATGTTATGAACCACAACTCTCATCCTCCCCAGCATTCAACCATTGTTAGGAGGACCCGTGTTTGAGAACCCCTGGCTGACTTTTTTTTTTTTTTACTTCCCCCACCCACCACCCAACATTTAATTTTTACATTTATATCCCACTCTTCCTCCAAGAAGCCCAGAGTTACGTTGATTGATTGATTGTTAAATTTATATACTGCCTTTCATTAAAGCAATCCCAAGGCGGTTTACAGCAAAACAATTTTAACACAAGATGGTTAAAAAGACACAATTAAAATATTAAGTGTGGGGGGGGAAATATCAAACCAATCTGATTAAAAAATTTAAAACAAAATGCATAAAAGCAATAAAGATTATAAGGAGCAGCAGCAGAGAATCAAATAAATGCCTGGGCAAAAAGCCAAGATTTTACGTTTTTTCTAAAAGCTGTGATGGAAACCGAGGAGCGAAACCGAGAGCATTCCAGAGTCTATTCTATTCTATTCTATTCTTCTAGATTTATTCTATTCTATGTATTTTGTGCATAAGAGGGCCAGAGTTTCACATTACAGGTCTTTTATTTTTTAGCATGGGTAGGGAGGGCATGATATGCTTAAGCCATTGAAATGAAAAGGAGTCTCTTTCTCGTTCTCCTACCCTACTTTTAATTTTTGGCATTGGCTCCTGTGTATAATTGCCCAGTATTTGACGGATTCATTCAGCAGCAGGAACCCAGAAGTGCCGTTTTATCAGCACTGCATGTGCCTGCCTGCTGCGTACCAATTGGCTTCTTACAATTGTATTTAAGTCCTTTAAGAGGATGCTTGTTCATATTAAATATAAATGCTTAGCATCTCCTGTGCACATTTATTCAGGACAAAATATTGGATTTTGATCTTATGGTTTTCAACCACCAGTATATGGCGTATGGGTAGGGTAAAAACAATATACACCTGATTTTATGCTGGGGTTTTTTATAGCGTCTTCAGGACCTGTCATCTACGTGGGGACTGCTGACCTTCCAAAGCTGGCAAGAGCAAAACCTGGATTTTGGACTTCCGTGACTTGACATCGCAATTATTACATTTGCTGGATAGATCCGAAAATCCGCTTCCAAGGTTTGTCTCAGAACTGGAGGTTGTTGAGTAGAGAAGGGAGGAGATCTCCTTCTAGGTTTAACCAATGACTGTGTCAGATGATGGAAGATGAAACACACCCCCAAAACGTTGCAGGTTTCTTTATGTATATTCTGATACAAAGGCTGCCTGAATAAAAGAAAACCAGGTAAAAATCGAGAAGGCAAAATGAAATTGACACCTATAAGATGCTTGTTTGCTTGCTTTTTAAGTTGAAAGGTTTGCTAGGTAAATGATATAGATGATAAGATGATTTTTAAAATCATTTATAGAGCTGCTCAGCAGCATCGCTCAAAGATCACAAAGGAGAAACCATACTACTGTGTTTGAATAATTCTCCTTTGTCTCCAGTTCATAACATTAGTACTAAGAAATCTGGATTTGTTAAGAATGTTAAGATGGCATTTTCTGGAGCAGTGCTTTACGTCTCTCCCCCCCCCCCATCTTTCGTCTTCTCATACAAAGCTTCAGTAAAACCCCCTTGGGTTTACTTCTGAGTAAACATGTATGATTGGCTTTAGTTATACGTATGCATATATATATTCTGATATAATATTCCTGGCATTCAGGTTTTGTGAAAAATTGAGAGCAAGCCCTGTGACAAATGAATAAAGAATAGAGTGGCACCACGTACAACGTCATCTAATATTGTAATTGAAACAAGAGGAATTTTGCCTGGATTGAATATGAGAATGACTTGAAAACCAGAGACAATTGGGAAACAGTGGGTTTAAAAAAGAAAATAATATTACTCTTTAATGTGTTGTTACAGCCTTGCCCAGGAAACTGGGATTGATTTTAAAACCATTTTGAAAGATGAGCTCGGGGGGGCGGGGGGGCGGGGGGTTGGTTAATGCCAGATATTCAAAGTGGGGTAGTACTTTTATGAGCATGCCTAATTACAATGTCTGTTGTTGAAGCCATTTCTGAGTTCCCAAATAGGGCTGCACTCTTTAATTGCTTGAAGGTAAAACTAGATAATCTGTGAATCCAATAGAAATAATGAATTGAATGGTGCTGGGTAAACTTATATGGTGGATGCTATTATCTTCTAACAATTGATATGGTAGTTATATGCAGCGGTTTAATGCACTTTACAGTGCTAGTGACAGCCAGGACATATGGTTTAACTGAATAGTTCTTGGGGCTGCCAGCTTTCCTCACATCTTTTTTAGAATGTAAGTCCAATTAAACTAATTGGAGCAGGAGGTGGGATGAGCCTCCTATATGTGTGTAACTTCTAAGTCCATAAATACAGTATACCCACATTTACCTGAATGCAAATCTACATTTTTTCCAAGTTCTTTGATGTTAGAGATTGGGGAGTTAAACCCTTAAATTCAGGGTCCTGTTCCTTTTGGGTAAAAACAGGTATAATCTGTAATTTTTAAGGGGGTTATCTTAAATTCAGAGTCATCTTCTCTTTGGATAAATACAGCAACATAAAATGCCCTAAAAATACAGCATGAAAACTATACTAAAATGGAAGATATACATAGGTTGTGTGGGTGCTTGGGGTTTAGAGTTTTGATGTCGAAGAGGTTTAATATAAGAAACCTGATTCTCTGCCCGCCCCCCCACCCCCTATCTAGGTGTTTTCAGTTTGGCATGGGGAAGGTTTTGAAGGTGAAAGGTGTTTTCAGTTTTGGCATGGGGAACTGCTGAAACCTGGTTTGATATAGTGAGAGAGCACAGCTTTACTGTGCAACCCTGCAGTTGAAAACAGGAGATCAGGCTTAAATCCTTCCCCAGTCACATCACATGCCTGAGTTGGCTTTCTCAACTTGCCTTCTCCTGCCTCGCAGGACTGCCCAAGATAAAATGAGACAGCAGTTGTGATGATGCTCTTCGTACACTGAAAAGTGGTTTGAGGAGTAATAATTATTATGACAAGCATTAATTGGTAGACTAGTGAACTAAACAAGTTGTACGTTCTCACACACAACTCCTTCAGTGGCTGACATCCAGACTAGGGGTGTGCATGGAACCGGTTCGAAGAACCAGCCGTTCCACCGGTTCGACGGCAGGAGATGTCTAACTTTAAGAGTGGGGGAGGGTGCACTTACCCCTCCCGCCACTCCCCCCCCCGCTGGCATCCTTAGGTGAAAGCCCATCGGGGCGGCAGTGGACCTCCCTGCCACCCCGTTGCCCCCGTTGTCCAGATATAACCGGAAGTATCCGACGTGCCTGCAAGCACATGGTGTGGCCGACGCGTGCATGTCGGATACTTCTGGTTATATCCGGGCACTGGGGCGGCAGGGAGGTAGGCTGCTGCCCCAGTGGGCTTTGACAAAAACAGACGCCGGCGGGAGTAAAGCGATGGGGAGGGGTAAGTACGCCCTCCCCCACTCTTAAAGCAGCACCCCCGCCGCCTTCGAGCCTCCCCCGCGCAGTTCCGTGCACATCCCTAATCCATACTAATTTACTGAATGGCACTACTCAGGAGTTACTTTAAAGGATTACTTAATTTCGGTAGCTGGCTGCCGATCTGTTTCTGGGCAAAGTATAAAGTGCTAGTTATTACCTTTAAAGCTCTGAATGACATAGGCTCAGGGTACCTGAGAGCGCACCTTTCTCTACAAGAAGCCTACCTCTTATTAAGGCCGGGTGCCACCGGTTTTATGCCCCTCCTCCTCCTTCTCATCCATGGCTTCAGGAATATCACACCTGGCAGTAAAGCCCCCGACCGGGGCTTCACCTGGCAGGGACCTGGGATAGGGCCTTCTCTGTTGTCGTTCCTAGGCTGTGGGACGAGTTTGCCATGGATATAAGAAGATTATCTTCCTTGAGGCCTTCAGGAGAGCCTTAAAGACAATCTTTTTAGCTTGGCTTTTAACAATATCTCGTTCGAATTGTAGTTTTAATCTGCTTTTAATTGGTTTTTGATTTTAATTATCATGTATTTTTGATTTTAGTGTAAACTGCCCTGAGCCACTGTAGGAATGAATGAATGAATAAAAAAATAGGAATACTCAGGAGTAATTTTGTCTGGCTGTGAGCTAGTGTCTATACCAAGGTTTTGCTGGTGTATGCAAATGTGTTTAAATGGTTTAATCAGCAGGTGATTAATCACTTGAATATTATTGAAACAGTTGCAGTCATAATTATAAAGTTGGTGCACCCTTGTTGTGAGACATTATGGTTCAGTCTCTTCAGCTATGGGAAGCAAGGTCTCTACAGTGTAGCATTTTCTTCTTCTGCATTTTCTCTTCCAGACCCCTGTTTGCCATGGCTGCTGTGGACAGTTTCTCTCTCTTACTTAGGGAAATTGGACGATCCTGCAATTGTTACATGGAGACATTGGCTTTCATTGGAGCCCTCTATACAGCCAAGACGTGTTTCACCTTTGCAAATGACACTTACACCTTGATCAGGTTGCATTTCATCCCCAGACTGATCAGCCGGGCTGACCTAGTCAAGTTGTATGGGAAATGGGCTGTTGTCACAGGTAAGAGCCTGAAATAGTATTCCTATGCTTTCCCCTCCCACTGAAAGACAAGACGAATTTGTGCTTTGAAGGAGCACGTTACCCTCACAGCAATTATATTGGTATTTGGATTTTGCATGTTATGTAGGTTCCAGATTAGCTCTTCCCTGTGCGAACCACCCACAGTCATTGGCTGAGATGCTCTAACTGCTGAGGGAAAGAGGTCCTCCGTTATCTTGGGAAGATACTGAAAGTGGCTGACATCCTTCCTGATCAATGTAGTGTGGATGTGCCAGAAAGACATGACCATGCTGAGGAGAGCTTCCCTGTTACCTCCGCACATGCATAGAAGTTGGCTGGGGGAAGTTGGCTACTAAAAGATACCTGTGAGCAGGAGTTTTTAAAAAGAGGAGAGCGGGTCCTTACCTGCTCTCTGCCACCCCATACAGCTTCCTGCTGGGACAGTGCGTGTCCAGCGTACCTGTGCGCAGCGCCAGCACGCACATGGCTTCCATGCATGCATAGGTGCTATTTGCGTGGTCAGTAGCACTATGCATGGGGTGGCGGTCAGCAGGTAACGACCTGCTCTCCTCTTTCTTAAAGCCCCCGCTTGCTGCTCCCCTCCCTGTGGTGCCAAACCGGTTTGTCATCGTAACTGGTTCGGCACCAAACCTCTGCTCTGACTTCGGTTCGTGTACACTCTTACTTGTGGCCCTTCAAGCTGCACATTCCTAGGTTAATAACTCCGGCCATGTCTTGCCCTGACTCATGATTTTTAACTCTCTGTAGCAGTCATGGGGCAGATGCCAACCCCTGCTGTACCTTCTGTGCAATAACCCAAAAGCTTTTTAATCCTGGAATGTTATCCTTCTAGGACATTGTCACTGGCACTTGAGAACGCGACACTCCCCCAAATCATGTAGTTGCTGGCAATGGGTTGGTCTCTTTGGATGAGCACTTTTGAAGGGGTAGCTTTGATCCCCGGCATGCATGGGTTTTCCTGTCCGCCTGCAAAGCTGCCCTTGCCCCATTGTCATAAATGGGCTCCCGCCTGCTTGCAGAGCTTGCCCAGACATGTTTGACCAGAGTTCGCAAACGGAGCTCAGGGTGAATTCAGAGTTCAGATCTGTCCTGGTGTCGTCTTGATGGCCCTATCTCAGATCCTGCTTCCGCAACACTTTTGCCGGATATCCCCTTGGTGAACTTTCTGTTTCCAGGAAGTCATTCCATCTCACCCCTACTTCACCTTTGTCCTTTGGGGTGGGTGGGAAGGATGCCACATCCTGCCCCACCCTTGGCCTATAAAAATGAACTTTTGTGGATCCTCTGGTACAAGGCACAAGGGGCACAGAACAGAGAAAGCTCAGTAGAGCAGGGTGGATGTGAGGAATGCATAAATATCCCATGACAGCAGTGACAATTTTAATTTCATGATATACTGTATATTAAAGGCAATAAACTAAACTAGCTGGGCCAGGCGCAGAGCATCTGTGCCTCTAGTTCTCCCCCCACCTCCGCCTTCTCCCTGCTGCCTGCCACTGGCATTTCCTCCCCGGTCTGCCCGCCACCGCCTTCTTCTCCCCCCCCCCCCGCCCACACGTTACCACCGTTTTCTTCCTCCCACCCACACGCTGCTGCCATTTTTTCCCTCCCCCTGCCTGCCGCTGCTGCTTTCTTCCTCCTCCCTGCCCGCCTGCATGCCACCGCTGTTTTCTTCCTCCCTGCCCGTCTGCTGCTGTTGCCGTTTTCTTCCTTCCCACACACATGCCACTGCTATTTTCTTCCTTCCCGGCAGCTTGCCTGTGAACTCTCACCAAAGCTGCCACACATGGGATTAGCGATGAGTACGCCTAAGAGAAATATATATTTCAGCTCTCGCAGCGGTCAGAACACACAAATTATGGACTGTGAGGCTGAAGTTGTCTCAATAAGCTATTTACTTGGAAGCAAGTTTTACTGAATTGTGTTAGGTTTACTTCTCAGCAATCACATCTAGGGTGGGACTGCCCAGGTCTCACTGCTTTCCTGATCTGTTCCAGGTTGCACCTCAGGTATTGGCAAGTCCTATGCTAAAGAGTTGGCAAGCCATGGGATGAATATTATCCTGATTAGTCGGAATAAAGAGAAGCTGGAAGCACTTGCCAAGGAGATAGTGGATGCCTACAAGGTTGAAACTGCCATTATTGTCGTAGACTTTGGTGAAGGCCGGGAGATCTATCCTGCTGTCAAGAAGGCCTTAATGGGCAAAGAGATTGGCATCTTAGTGAATAACGTCGGGGTCTTCTACAATCACCCAGATTATTTTGCCAATCTGACACAGGATAAAATCTGGGAGCTCATCAACGTCAATATTGGAGCCGTGAATATGATGGTACATATGGTGTTGCCAGGAATGGTGGAGAGAAAAAAAGGTGCTGTCGTCAATGTTTCGTCAATCTTCTGTTGCCAGCCTACCCCGCAGATGACGGCATATTCGGCCTCCAAGGTACACTTCAAAGTAGACACGTTTGCATGTTTTAAAATAATAAAAATAAAATTCCTTAAAGGCAAGTAGGTATCATTGCTCTAATGGAATTTAATTTTCTGTGTTTATGGATACGTCCTTCATGAATTAATTCAAGGGTTCCCAACCTTGGGCCCTTTGATGCTGAGTTACAACTCTCATCATTCTCTTTGGCCACTGTGGCTAGGGATGATGGGAGTTGTAGTCCCACAACATTGCGGGACCCATGGTTGGGAATCTCTGTGCTAGATTGGAGAGGCTTTTCTAGGTTCATATTGTACATCTCCAGTGGTATAGAAATTGAGTCCATAAGCAGAAAATCGGAAGGATTCACAAACTTAAGTGGCAGCTTTTCCATTGGTTGTCAAAGGCTGAGAACATGTGGGCTTCACTGTTCCAACTAACTTCCTTTTTGTCAGCCTAATGGCAGGTGTACAGAATTGGCTGAATTGTAAAATCTTTGTATTAAGTGCACTAACAGTGCTAGGGGAATTATTATTTAGAACGGAGCATTGGTGTCCACTTACCGTGAAGGCTCCTTCTTGTTCTTGATGCCAGGGACATCTCGACCCACCCAGTGGTACGCTCCGCCTGGTCCCGTTGGACGGAAGGCATGTCTCTACCGGTTAGATAGGTGAAACCTTTCGTATCCATGTTTTTCCTTAATAAAAGGTACCTGTCCGTTACAGTTCTACCTAATGTTGTTTGTGTTAACGGGTTACGTGTCTAGTTTATTTGTTGCTACTGCCTCGCTCGAACAGAGAACTGGGGCGGGGTTATCCTCTGCAGCCCCAAGTGGGCGGGCACTATCTGTTTTGTTTATTCACAGTATCTGTCCTGCTTGGAGCTGGTGGGGAAGGATAACCCAGAGATGTCCCTGGCATCAAGAACTGAGAACAGGGATTCTCAACGTTGGGTCCCCAGATGTTATTGGACTTCAACTCCCATAATCCCCAGCCCCAGTGGCCTTTGGTTGGGGATTATGGGAGCTGAAGTCCAATAACATCTGATGACCCAACATTGAGAATCCCTGATTTAGAAGTAGCACATGGCCTGTCAGTTTGACAAGCAGAACTGGGGTTGGGTAAGAACATAAGAACAGCCCTGCTGGATCAGGCCCAAGACCTCTCTAGTCCAGCATCCTGTTTCCCACAGTAGCCCACCAGATGCTTCTGAGAAGCAGAGTGGGTGGTAGTTGGGTGAGATTTGATCCCAGCTCTGAGGTCCAAACCTGTGTTCTAGACCGCCTTGGCTCCTGCACTGCTTTCCTGTAACCCAGGATTTCTCAAACTTGGGCCCCTAGATATTGTTGGACTACAGATCCCATCATCCCCATCCACTATAGCCTTTGTCTGACATTACATATTCTAAAGTGGGCAGCTGGGGCATAAAGCCTTTCTGAGAGGTGTGGCTCAAGCTACTACAATTTGTATTTTCTCCATGGAAAAACCCGGAGTGCCCTAACTGTTTTGCTCTGAACCTCGATAGGCCTACCTGGACCACTTCAGCCGAGCACTTCATTACGAATATGCTCCCAAAGGCATCTTTGTCCAGAGCTTAATTCCATTCTTCATCGCCGCCGACAGTAAATCTAAGTGTTTCTTTGTGCCTTCTGCTGAAGAGTACGCCCATCATGCAGTCACCACCCTTGGAATCTCCAAAAGGACTACAGGATACTGGCTGCATTCAATCCTGGTGATAATTCAGCTCCTTTTCTCTCCCCCCCCCCCCCAGAAGGCTCTTGAACCACCCAGCCTGGAATGAGTTTACTAGGGTTTATGTAGCAACATAGGAAGCTGCCTTCTACTGAGTCAGACCCTTGGTCCATCTAGCTCAGTATTGTCTACCCAGACTGGCAGCAGCTTCTCCAAGGTTGCAGCCAGGAATCTCTCTCAGCCTTATCTTGGAGATGCTGCCAGGGAGGGAACTGGGAACCTTCTGCTCTTCCCAGAGTGGCCCCATCCCCTAAGGGGAATATCACAGTGAGTTTCAGGCAAAAGGCTTTTCCAGCCCTATCTGGAGATGTCAGGGATTGAACCAGGGACCTTCTGCATGCAAAAAAATAATGTTCTCCTCCTGAGCTACGGCCCCATCCCCTAAGAAGAATATCTTACAGTGTTCACATGCAGTCCCCCATCCAAATACAAACTAAGGTGCACCTTGCTTAGCAAAGGGGACAGTTCCTGCTCACTACCACAAGATTAGCTCTCCTCTGCAATTCTGCCCCCTACAAAGCAACATATTCCCCATTGTATTTTGGTTTGTAAACTGATCAAATGCAGGCTGGGTGATTATTCCGTTTGGTGGAGTCACAACTGGCTGGAAAATGGTACTCAAAGAGTGCTCATCCGTGAGTTCACTTCAGTTTAATTTAATACGATCTATTGATCAAATACACAGTCCAAACTCAGATAAAAGGAACCTTAAAAGTAAATATCAGTACACAATATAAGTGTGTCTATCTACCTATCTATACATTAAAAAATTGTGTGTACACTCACACGAGAGCTATTCCATAAAACTGAAATGGAATAGAATAGGATGAAACAAATGAAAAACCTGAATTAGCCATTTCTGACACACTATGTGTGGATCTTAATTGCAGCCGTACAGAATTTTGCTCCATGGCTTCTCATCAGTCTGGAGGGAAGCTTCTAGTGGGGTACTGCAGGACTCGCTCCTAAGCCCAGTAATCTTCAGCGTATTTGACTTATATGAAGGGGTGGAGGGATAAATCCTTATTGCATTTTCAGGTGACACAAAACTAGGAAGGCTAGCTAGCACTGTGTTCTAGCGCAGGCTAAAATATTTTGTAGCTTAGTGTCTCTCAGCACATCTCTTGCCATTACAGGTCCTGTGCTGAATTCAGTTGCATGCATGTAAGCACCTATTGGTTAGTGCCTGTACATCACTAGTGATAAGCAACACAACTCCCATACCCACAGACCCCCCGGCCCCGTTAAGCAGATATAATGGTGTGGCTCCCACAAACCAAATAGCAGGGGGAGTGGGTGATGCATTGTAAAAACAAAAACAAAACTCCTGCTTCTAACTTGCTTTCAATCTCTTGCTTTGTAGTTTCTCTTAGGACAATACATACCGGAATGGCTCTGGGCCTGGGGATCTTACAGAACTGGCAACTCTTTGGGCAAAGAGGCCACCTTGCAAAGACTTCCTTAAGGAGCTGGAGCACAGCCAACGTCTAGCAGCTTACTCTGAGCATTACTTTGAGAACCCAATCTCTTCCGATGAATTTCTTCTTGGCTTAAAAAAACAACAACAAATCTATGTAGTTAAGACTTTAGAGGAGCCTTGGCCACCTCCTATTTCTGCTGAAGGCAGAATACATCAGTATTTGCAAGCAAGGAACAAGTAATGTGTTGCAGCCAGGTAGCTGACCTTGGTTGTAGATTGCCTGTGAGGAGCAGATGCCTACAAAGTGATTCTTGGCATACTGCTACTCACTCTGCCATGAGTGGAGAAGACTTTCGGGGGGCCCAGATCTGAAGAGAATGCCTGGGGACTTCACCCCATAGAAGCTGAAGGCAAAGTGAAGTCATGCTATGAATAGACTGTACTGTCTACCGTAAACCTTCTGTCTCTTGCCTCAAGTGGAATATTCCATATTTATTCCTTGGTAATCTTTCTAGTGCAGAAGTTATTGTGTGTTAAGTAGAACCTATATGTGATAAACATCTGGAACAGATGCTAACATTCAAAGCCATTTTCAAAATGGGAAGGAATCCTCCCCCCCACCTTTTTTTTTTTGCATAGTGATTTTGCCCCCTATAAATTTTAGTGACTTGCTTCAGTGTTCTTCTTGTGTCACCGTGTGTGTGTGTGTGTGGTAGCAGGATTACAGAACTGTGAGGCACCATATGAAAAAACTTACTTTTCTGAATCTAGTTAGAACTCCAGTAATCTGTGATGTGTCTGTCTTCAGAACAATGCTTCACAGAGATGTGGTTTCTGTGAGGCCCTTTGAAGTACTGAATTGCATTGAACAGCCTAAATATATCCGACTGTCTCTATTCTGTTTGGATGGGCAATGTCTTTGTGATTCTTTAGCAGCAGCAGCACTATGCATTTTATTTAGTGTAGTCAATGTATATGGGTTTTCTTCCCATATGTCTGCTGTGTTTTCCCTATAAAATACAATTGGTCGAGCAAGAACAATAACTGGAGCGAACTTGACCTTTCTCCCTATTCTACTGTCAGCTGGACTCTTGTTCAAGAAGAGCAAAGCCCCAGAGGCCAGTGAAAGGGACCTCACCTGTCTCTTGCCAGCTGTGATGATTGTTCCTCTCGCTAGTCTTTTCCTGTGTGCTCTTTATTTCACACTACGAGCTGTGGAGTTAAACTGAAATATGATAAAGTAACTGCTGTGTTCTCCTTTTGAGATCCCTCTATCTTATAGGACCTTGGCAATAAATGTCATATTGGTTCAGTGGCTTTCAGTGATGCCTTTCTTGTTGCTCTTTGAGCAGTGGCTTTAAAATAATGGACAGAGGTTAGCTTATAAGTAAATTCAAAGGTCAGATTACATAGTGCTTTCTGGATGAAGTGGAAATTTTGAAGATCATGCTCTTTCGAGGCATTATGGTCGTCCCCCCCCCTTCTACTTTTAAGATTTTAAAGTACACTGAAACGTGTGTGTTACTAAACAGCAGCGGTATAAATGTTAGTGAATAGGTCTTGGCATTCTGGAAAATTGTTTCTAATTTTTTTTTCTTACATGGACGTAAGGCCTACTGATTTTAATGGAGCTTATTTCTAAGCAAACATGGTTGGGGGTATGCTGTTTGTTAACCTTTACTGGGTAAGGATGGTATGTCAGTAACATTTTTGGAGGAAAATTGGAAATCAAATGTGTGAAAATCAATGTTTGAAAATCAGAACTTAAGAGTACTCAAATGTATCTGATGGTGTATTAAATTATAAAACATCTGATAAACCAAGTTAGTTGTATTTTATTTTAAATGTTAAGCCCCATCCTAAAGGAGAGGTGACTGACAATACTGCAGAAACTGGAGTTTAATGGCTAAATCAGGGGTTCCCAGATGTTGGGCTACACCACCCATCGCCCTCAGGCCATTGTGGCTGGGGATGATAGGAGTTGTAGTCCAACAGCTGGGGACCCAAAGCTTGGGCACTGCTGTTCTAAATGATACTAAAGGGAAAGCATAAGCAGCAATGAAAGTGTGTTGTATGTAATATAAACAAGCAAGCGCGCGCACTCTACTGAGTTCAACGGGGTATGTTCCGAAATAAATAATATATACCCGGACTCAGGTTGCGCTGCGCGCGGCTTCCTTGTTTTCCCCGACCGCCTGTACGGTCGCATCGTGAGACTACATTCTCCAGAATGCCCTGCGGCGTGGGCGTGCGAAGACCGCCGTCAAGGAAAAGTAACCGGGGTATAGTTTGGCCCAATGTGGCCACCATCCACTTGGCCCACAATGCGCTGGGAGTACGCGGGCTGGACCTGGCCGCCCACACGCATCCTGGGAAATGTCGTTCTTGCCGGCAGGGAGCCCCAAGGAAGCAGGCGAGGCGAAGACTACGAGTCCCAGAAGACCTCGGCGTCGTCGTTGCTCCGGGACGGCGGCTTCTGCACTCCGCGGCGCAGGCCCGCTGCTCGCGCCGGGGTCCGACGGTGGGAGCTCGGCTGCCAGGAGAGCTGCTCCGGGCCCGTGGCCGGGGCGCCGCGGGCGGCTCACGTCGCCTCAGCCGGTGGGTCGGGGCGCGGGCGGGGGAGCAGCGGCAGCCGCCCCAGGAGGGAGCTTCGCAGCTGGCCGCGGGGAGAGCCCTCAGCCCCCGAGAGCGGCGGCCAAGGAGCGTCCGGGGGGCTGGCCCCGCTGCCACAAACCCCGGCTCCGTGCGCGCTGGGGAAAGCCGAGCTGGGCTGGCCGCCTAGCCTCTCCAGAGGCTGGCTTTCTGCGCGCAGGGAGACGCTTTGCTTTTCCGCATGGAGGAGGGCCCGCTGGCTCAGGACTGGGCCGGCCGGGGGCCCCCTGCGAAAGCCCTCCTCAGCCCCGTCGTCAGGGGCGTAGCAAGGTTGGAGGGGGCCCAGAGACAAGGTTTTAAAATGCACCCCCCCTTACTGAAGCTCAAAAGAAATCTTAAATGAGGCTGAATAGTGGTAACAAAAAGCACATGTATATATTTCCTATGTGCCACAATAGAACATCATCCTAAAGGTTTTGTAAATTGTGGACGATGCAAGTCATTTAATGGGGATAGAGAAAGACCTGCTGTTCTGGTAGCTCCAGGTCTTAACACCCACATCAGTTTCAAAGGATGAATACAACTGAAGGAAGCCCAGGCGGGTGCGCGGCTGGGGGAGTCAGTCATGTGACTTGCGTCTGGGGGGGGGCCAGGGCATTGGGCCCCCAGACAACCGTCTCCCCTTGCCCAGTTATAGTTATGCCCCTGCCCGTCGCCCATTGCCGGGGAGAGCTCGGGCTTCGGCAGCCTGCCTGGGCTCCTCCAGCTGGGGCCGAACTGCAAATAAGAGCCTCCCCATCTTCAGCTTTAAAAAAAGGCTTTTAAAAAGGCTTAAAAGATGCATCTGTTCACCCAGGCTTTTAATTAATATCATTTTAATGGTTTTAATGCTCTTTTAAAATACTGTTTTAAAACGTTTAAATTGTTGCAATGTTTTAAACTTTTTGTTTTTGCGGGGCTGCACAACTTTGGCCCTTCTGCAGATGTTGGACTATAAATTCTGTCATCCCTAACTATTGGTACCTGTGGCTGGGAATTATGGGATTTGTAGTCCAAGAACATCTGGAGGGCTGAAGTTGTGCATCCCTGCCCCTGGTTTAATCCCTTCCCATCCCTTGTGTGTGAAGAATAGGGGAAATGGAGAAGGCAACACACAAGCTTGAGGCTGCTTTTGACAAACAGTGACAAATAAAGGTTTGCTATTGTGACTTAATATAGTCATTGTGGCACATTGACAGTCTGAAATGAATAAAAGAGCCACCCCACTTCCAATATACAGTCACTTCCTTGCCTGATTGTCTCTGGGCAGTTCTTCCTTACCACAGCTGTTCAATGAAATGGCTGTTCAAAACATGCAGTACACTTCCTGATACAGTGAGGGTGAGCTAAATTTTAATAATAATAAGTTTTGAAGATGAACAGAATTGCATTGTCAAAAGTGAAGCTTGCAGCTGTAATGGAAAATGTTGTATGTATATATTTTCAATATATATGTGTGTGTGTGTGTGTGTGCGCAGATGTGGGTGGTGCAGTTAGCTGTTAATGGAACTGACTGCTAATGGGTCTTACACAAGAGTAGGTAGGAGCAGGGTGTAGACCAGATTTTTATCTTTCTGTGGGTTATTAGTGTATTGAATTAAAAGATGGTTGGTTGATGTAATTGTTGAAGTTTCTTCTTCTTCTTTTACAGATCGTTTTTGTGTGGAGGAAATTATCCAGCTGTGGCTAATTCTTTGTTGGCCTTACTTTGACGTTCTGAAATGGAGTATAGGACTCAGCTGTTGAATCCTGAGTGACAGGATCCTTTTACCAAAAATGGAGAAAAAACGTAGAAAGAAATGAGCCTGTTGACTAGGCTTCATTGCGAAAGACCATGAAGGCAAGACTTCTGCTTATCTTGGACAAAACCTTAAGACTCAAAAGCACTTAAAAGGCTTCATTTTCCGTAACCAAAAAGAACTGATTGATGGAGAAGCAACGTGTGAATTGAATACATGGAATTCTTGGAATGAAACCATATTCTTTAATGACCATGAGGCTTGCTAACATCTGGTTGTTCCTGACTGCGATCTTACTCTGTGGCAAACGCCACCTGGGGACCAGACTCGGGAATTCTTCTCAGGAGAACCACCTGTGTTCTGAGTGTGCCCGTCTTACATTGAAAGTGGAGTTCTCTTCCACAGTTGTAGAGCATGGTAATGGGCCGAGTTTATTGAACAACTAAAACACACACCTCCAAGAACAAATTGACTTATTTACCTGTGGCAGATTTTACTGTAGTAGTCTCAACATTGGCTTGTCTGCTGAGAAACACCTGAGCACCTGCCACAGAACTCCTCTGTGTTACAGGGGATTTCTGGGGTGCTGTCTGTAGTAAGGCAGCAACTGGAGGCAGAGCTCAAAGAAGTAGCAAAAGCTAGCTTCAAATCCAGGCCTTCCTGGATTGTGAGCTGGTCCTGGTCCAGAGCAGATGCCTGAGCAAACTCCATACTCCCAAGTAGACCCATTTGCTGGGTGGCCCTGAGCAGCCAAGTGAGCACTTTGCCTCTAGAGCTTGGCCCTGACATGGTTCTAAGAATAGAACACCCTCTATTGTTCCCGGGAACACCAACATGTCATAACATTTATAAAATGTAAATAAAAATAAACCATGGTTCTGTATGATAACTGAACCAGACCACATTGAGAACCTGCTCCCTAAAGTTTGTATTATGTCTGCTCCATATTGTTAGTATTTGGTTGCATAAATCTTGGGAATAGCAGCTAATGCCATCCATATGGGGTAAAATAATCCATAATTAAAGTATTATAAGTAAAATAATTCCTGCTAAGATCGTACCTGAGGTTTCCAGATTCCCTTTCTAATGTGTAGCCGTCTCTTTGCAGAATATATTGTGGCTTTCAATGGTTACTTCTCCGCCCAAGCAAGAAGCAAATTTATTTCTAAGGCACTGAAGAGCAGCAACATAGAGAACTGGAGGATTGTGCCCCGTAACAACCCAGCCAGTGAATACCCTAGCGATTTTGAGGTAATCCAGTTAAATGAGAATCAGAAAGATGGAGTTCAGACACTGGAAGATCATCCCAATATCAAACGAGTTACACCCCAAAGAAAAGTCTTTCGCTCACTCAAATACACCGAAAGTAAGTACATTTGTTCTTCTCGTGAATTCAGGATGAGAGTTGGATGATTGTTAGATTACTTAAATCTTTCATGTTTGCTGGTGCTTCCAAATTATTCCAATTTTATTTTGTACAAGGCGTAATCTCAGTCTGGATTGGTTGCAATCCTTATCATTCTGTCTCTTTGTTACTCTCTGAGATGTACTCTCTGAGCGTGCCAAAGAAACAAAAGGCAGACAAGCAGTTTGGTGTGTATAGGATGAAGGTTAGTGCACCAAGACCAGCCAAAATATTTGTTCCCCCGGTTAACCATAATGATATGGCAGTACAGATATGATTGATGAAATATCACCAAAGGTATAAGCATGGTTTTAATACTGAAATTAGGACATTCATATTATGCTTTAGACCAGGTTTGCTCAACTTAGCCCCCCAGCTGTTTTTGGACTACAGCTCCCATAATCCCCAGTTACAGTAACCAATAGCCAGGGATTATGGGAGTTGTATGCCAGCATCTGCAGGAGGGCTGAAGTTGAGCAGGCCTGCTTTAGACAATCCCTTTTAGACAAGTTTTAAATGGCATTTGTATCCATGAATTCAGTGCATCATCCCTTTTAAGTCCAAATGTAAAACAGTTTCTGCCACCAGATGTGTTCCACTTAATAATTTAGCATGAGCCACAGAGAAGAGGCCCTATCTTGTTTCTGTAGCTTGGTCACACTGGAGTGTGACAGTGTTGAGCTTCTGTAGGGAGACATGCTGCTTAGTGTATGAACAGTACTGTATACTTCGTTAAATAAATATAATCCCCCCCCCCACCCCCCAATTCTCATATGTAGCCGATCCAGCATTTCCCTGCAACGAAACCAGATGGACTCAAAAATGGCAATCGTCTCGTCCCCTGAGAAGGGCAAGTTTGTCGCTGGGGTCTGGATTTTGGCATGCGACGGGCAGGCACTCAAGCAGGCGCTTGCTGAGAGCTATACCCCGACAAGTTGCTCAGACGCTTCAGGCAGATGTGCTCTGGCAAATGGGTTTTACAGGTATTCTTGTCTCTGTGGAAATTATGAATAGTATCTGTAAATCCTAAAGCGGGTGTGGCTGATCGCTTTGATTAGATCACTGCAAAGCCTTGCATAATGTATTGATTTTATTATGGTAATGTGTAGCATGTGTACTCTTATGAGCAAAAGGTTTCTCACTGGCAATACCCTTCAGAGGATCTCTGCTCTTAAAGCACCACAGACTTGGACTTGTTTAATTATCAGTATCTCTCCCCCAGAATCCTGGGAGTTGCATTTCTTGTAAGGGGAAGGCTAGTGATTTCTAGAATCTTCACCAAACTGCAGTTCCCAGGATTCTTTGCAGAAGCTGTGACGGTATAAAACAGCTATAAATGTTTAGTGTGGATAGACTTCTGGAGTCCAGATCTTATAACTTTTTCCTCCGAGGTACTTTGATTTTTGAGGGAACTAATTGTAAAATTCCTCACTATTTAAGCTGTAATTCAGACGTGAGAAGGCAAAGTCAAGCTAATTTTTACTGTGTAAACCGTTTTGAGAACTTTTTGTTGGAAAGTGATATATAAGTGTTCTGATTACAATAAAGATCACATTACATTGTATTCCCCTGACTTTATACAATTAGCATTTTTCCTCCCAGAATGTTGACACTTGCTGGCGGAGGGGGATTTAAAACATTCATTGTGTTTACTATACATAAATATAAAACAGTAAAAAAAATCCCTTAAATTAGAACCCACTGACCTCAGTAGTTTGAGAACTCAGTTTGTTCTCAATGGTGGGAGGGAGGCGGTGGAGGGGGGGAGAGAGATGATTCTGTGGCTGACATCCAGACTATGTTATGCAATAGTACGAGTTACTCTAAAGGACTATTCAGGAATAATTTGGTCTGGGTGTCAGCCAATTTACGTGCTTTACTGTAAATATAGTAATAAGCTTTATGTGACTTCGTTAGCATTAGTTGTGCATTCTATACTTCTTTGTATCTATTTGCATTCAGAATTAAGTCCTTACAAATATTATAAGTAATTTTTCTCCACTGCTTGGATATATTTTCATGAATCCTCTTCTATGCAATAGGTGCTGGAGTAAGAGTGGCTGTCTTTGACACTGGGCTGAGCGAGAAGCATCCACACTTCAAAAATGTAAAAGAGAGAACAAACTGGACTAATGAGAGAACCTTGGATGATGGTGAATTCCACTATTTAGTATTTCTCTGAACAGACCTGGCATACTCTTCGTTGTAATTCTTTTCATTATGATCATACCACTTGGGCTGCCCGTGAGCAAGAAGGGCAACTGGTTAAGTTGAGTAGCCCTACCTTAGGCAGAATTTTACTCGCTAGTTCTAGTGTGTGGCTCTGTTCAGACATTATGCCAGACAATAGTTTGCCACTATATAGACAAGCCTGGACTGAGTCTCAGATCTGCATGGTCCCTCCTTTTATTTGATGCCGTTCCCTGCCTCCCTTCCTGGTGGAAGCAAGCCATAATGTGCCCAGGATTGGGGGGATGGGGCCATAGCTCACTGGTAGAGTATCTGCTTTGTATGCAGAATGTCCCAGATCCAATCACTGGCAGCATCTCCAAATAGGGCTAGAGAAGACTCCTGCCTGAAACCTTGGAGAGCTGCTGCCAGTCAGTGTAGACAATACTGAGCTAGATGGACCAAGGGTCTGACTCAGTATATGGCAGCTTCCTATGTTCCACTGATTTTTGGAAAGGAGAAATTTGAAGCAGATTTCCATGTTCCTCCCAAGGAGGAACCAGGAGCCCAAGATGGGTGGGAGCTCCTGCAATTCAGCAGAGACAAATGCACACCATGCACTGTGTTTAGGCAAACCCTTTGCACTTGGCCAAGCCACATGCAGGCATATTAGATATCTGAAAAAGATGCACAGCGCTCTGCGCTTTATTTAACCTTCTGTTTATGTTCAACAGGCCTGGGTCATGGGACTTTTGTCGCAGGTGTGATCGCGAGCATGAGGGAATGCCAGGGCTTTGCCCCAGACTCGGAGCTTCACATCTTCCGGGTCTTCACGAACAATCAGGTAATTCTGCCTCCATGAATCCCAGTGCAAGCCAATTCTGCACTACTCATTCTTTTTAACAGGGTAAATGTTGAGGGCTTCATTCTGGCATATTCAGATTGAAATATATTGAAATCAGCTGTGGCTTTCAGATAGAATTTTTTTTAAAAAAATGTTGATGACATTTTGTGATGACATGAAATCATAACCCCAGTCTAGTTTTTAAAAGTAAAATGGTGTTTTTTAAATGTGTGATACTTGAAAAGAAAATCAAACCATTCTGCTGGGTGATGGAACTAAGGTCTTCTTTTGAAATATTGAACTGGGTTCAATTAATTACTGTTTTAAATTGTTTCCTTCACACTTAGGTCTCCTATACATCATGGTTTCTGGATGCCTTTAACTATGCCATCTTAAAGAAAATAGATGTACTCAATCTTAGTATTGGAGGCCCAGACTTCATGGATCACCCTTTTGTTGACAAGGTTTGTGTGAACAGGGAAATGAGAATCATTTCAGCTGACATGTTTCTGTTCTAAATACAGTGGTCCCTCGACTTACGAAGTTAATCCGTTCCGAACGCACGTTCGTAGGTCGAAATTTTCGTAAGTCGAAAAGCGCACCCACGGAGGTCTGGAAACATTCGTAAGTCGAGGAAACCGCATCTAAAAATTCGTAAGTCGAGGAAGCCGCATCTAAACCGGCAACGACTTCCGGTCATTTTTGTCGTTCGTAAGTCGAAAACTTCGGATGTCGAGTAGTTCGTAAGTCGAGGGACCACTGTAGTGGTTTTGTTGTATCCTTTGCAGCTGCAGCACTCAGTTCAATCTTGTAGTAAAGCCTCTGTTTCTACAGAACTAGAGGATTAAGGAACAATTTTTTTACAGGCATACTTCTAACCCACTTCTCACAGTGGCGATAAACCTGTAACTAGCACAACTTCAGCTCTCCAAATGTTTTTGGACTACAATTCCCATCATCCCCAGTCGCAGTGGCCAATTGTCAGCTGTGTTCCCTCTAACAGGGATCCCAGATGTTGTTGACTACAACTCTCATAATCCCCAAGCAAAAGCCATTGCAGCTGGGAGTTGTAGTCAACATCTGGGAATCCCTGTTAGAGGGAATACTGATGGGAATAATGAGAGTTGTAGTCTAACATTTGCAGGAGGGCTGAAGTTGTGTAGCTCTGATCTAGTATGTACTATTACAGAATGCAAGTGGGGCTTACATGTTCCAATGCTTTTCTGTACCCAAATTCCCTTCCAAAGAGAATGCTAGCATGTTAGAGAGAACTTAAATTGCTAGACCTTCTTGATGTGCTAGGTTTCTACATTCAGGGAATTTTTTTTTAATTGGGGAAAATTCAGTCATATGAGTCCCCCACCTGCAGTTGAAGTGGCACAGCCCAGACAGAGCTGTACCACATCAAGAACAATGCCTAAAAAGTCACCCTTTTGCGGACTTAAACTGAGACTTTCCCCAAGTAGTAGGTGCAAGCTGAGATTTGTAAACTGGTGACTGTCCTCTCAAGAGTGGCCTGCCTCATTGCCCAGAAGTGAGCAGAAATCAGCTCTCGAGAATTATAGTAGCTGTAAGATGCTGACATGCATTTGCAGGTCCCCAGTTCAAATCCTGCCTCTGCCTTGAACTCAGTTTGTGGCTTTCAGGTTATCATCTCACTTTCAACCTCGTACTCCCCTTTTGTAATCTGGGAATAGTAATACAGAGCTACCTTGCAAGGTTGTTTTAAGAATTGCCCAGATAATAAATGTTTTGCACTTTTAGACTGCTCTCCAGTGCTCTCTACATGTTAAGTACAGTATTATTCATAGTATGATTCAGCCTTGCCAGGTTCACACAGAAACTGTCCTATTTGCTATTGTCTGGTGCTAGTAATAGGTTGGCTTTGCTGTAAAGTTTGAGAGTTGGACTGAAAATTAATTTGCAAAGCCGTCTTCGATATGGATGTTAGGCAGGCAATCTACTCCTTAATAGTGTGTGAGGTGTACATGGTAAAATTCTTTTCTGTGTTTATGATGATAGCTTGCTATAACATTTCCAGAATCTAAATGCCTTAATTTTGTAGGTCTGGGAGCTGACAGCTAACAATGTGATAATGGTCTCTGCTATTGGAAATGATGGTCCTTTATATGGGTAAGTGCTTTCACAACCCTGGAGCCTGTTTTTAGCAGAGTGTCTGGGATTGCTCCCCTTTCCTCCAGCCAGAGGAGTCCCAGGCAGCTTAACCTGGGAGCCAGTCTCTGGATTGCTCCAGGGAGGAGGGAGAAGCAGAGTAGACTGCAGCCCTGGAGGACAGCAGCAGCTCCCGTAAGCCAACTCATGTTAACGCAGTGCTTTGTGATAGCAAGGCAAGATTTGCCTCTGTTGTCGAGGTGAAAGGGATGCCACCGTCTTGGCTGTGAAATGGTGAAGCCTCATAGAGCAGGGCCATTTTGACTAGAGGACATCTTGGTCTTGCAGGATTGCATATATAGAAGGGGAGGGGAGGGTGTCAGGGAGGAGATGCCAGCAGTCGGCTGATGATTGGAGAGCTGGACTTGTGGTAGCAAGCATGACGTGTCCCCTTAGCTAAGCAGGGTCCACCCTGGTTGCATTTGAATGGGAGACTAGAAGTGTGAGCACTGGAAGATATTCCCCCACTTAGAGGATGGAGCCGCTCTGGGAAGAGCATCTAGGTTCCAAGGTCCCTCCCTGGCTTCTCCAAGAGAGGGCTGAAAGAGTTTCTTGCCTGCAACCTTGGAGAAGCCGCTGCCAGTCTGTGAAGACAATACTGAGCTAGATGGACCTATGGTCTGACTTGGTATATGGTAGCTTCCTATGTTTCTATGATCTGGGTTCCCAGTGAGGAGTAGACCACAGGAGAAATACTCCAAAGGAACCCACCCACCACCACTCCTAGTCGGTGATACTGGAGAGGAAAGGACGGTCTTGTAACTTCTGGGGATGCATAGTTCAAGCCCCAAAGGTGATGTTTTCAGAGAGGTGGGACCACCACATGGGGGAAGATGAGATAGACATAATTACAATAAATAAACATGACCATTTCCAAGTAGTCCCCAGGGTTTCAATTATATATTTTCCTTTAGAAATAAAGATTATTTTGTCTTAGCAAGGGTGCTTCCTCCCAAGTCTGTTGGTTTTCTCATGTCCCATTTAGGAATATAATCCTGCCGTTTAGAACTGACAAAGTGATACAAATATAAAGTTGATATTTTGGAAATGTTTAGTTTATTCTGTGTGTTTTGTCAAGTAATTTTTGTGTAAGCCTTTTTATTTTTTAAATATTCAGCTGAGTTTTCTCATTGTGTTTTTCTCTTTTTAACACTTGTTGCAGCACACTGAACAACCCTGCGGACCAAATGGATGTGATTGGAGTCGGTGGCATTGACTTTGAAGATAACATTGCTCGCTTCTCATCCCGGGGGATGACCACTTGGGTAAGCATCTTCACAAATGGTTATTAGTATTATTGCTAAAACTAGCTGATCCAGCACAGACCATCGGCACCCCTAGTTCTCCCTGTCATTCCCCCCGCTCCCTTCAGCCCCAGTCTATTCTGTGCTTGGCTTTCCTTTCCCTCCCTGCCTGCCGGGCTCGGCTACAGGAGCTTTCCCTCCCCACCAGCCAGCCACTATGGCCATTTTCTCCCCGTCCCCCAGGCAGCTGCTTGCAAACTCTTGCGAGAGCTGCCACACATGAGATTAGTGACAGATACATTTGGGAGAATGATAGATAGATAGATAGATAGATGTGGTTTAAAACCTAGACACACAGGACACCACTTTCCTACTGGTTGCTGCAATGATGTGATGTCGAGGTAAGCTTCACATGGTTAAACTGATTAGTGATCTTTGTCAGGGGTTCTCACACCTGGGTGTCTGGGTGCTGCTGGACTACAACCCCCATCACCCTGGCTTTGGATGATAGGAGTTGTAGTCCAGCAACATAGATCTGATAACTCCTGCTTTAGGTACTAACTCCAGCCCTGAACGTTTTTTAGAAACATAAACACTTAAGTCTAAGCCTGAACACCTTACTGTTTAGGCTGTAGGGTTTGGAGTTAAGCTGGGAAAGGTTGAGAAAACATAACTTTTAGCTACAATCTTATTCTCTATGGCTGCCTTTTGTTTTGTTTTGTAACCTGACTGTTCCCTTGAGGAAGATGCCTTGCTGAGTAGCCTGCACTCTGTGGCCTGCACTCTTATGAGGAGCAGCTCTGCTGATTGTCCTCATGAGACATTGTCCTCCTAGATTAGAACTCAGTCAGCCCCACTGCCAGGTGCCATCTTGAAAGGAGGATGCTTCTGGGTCAGGGATACTTACCCTCTGTGCTAGAAATATTCGCCCAGGAGCCCTGTACCTCTTTGTGGCCAGAGCTGGCCTGCCTGCCTGCATGGGGAATCAAGCAGACAGGCAGCAGAGGGAAACAAATGTCGAATCTGACTTCTTGCACGGTACAAAAACAAGTTCACTGCATAGGAGCTCTCTGGATGCCCTGAAGCAGGCAGGATTGACACTGGGGTTTCTTCTCCCACTGTAGGGGGCTAGGGATGTGCACGGAACCGGTGGCCAGTTCGACAGCGGGGGCGGGGGGGAGGCTTTAAGGGCGGGGGTGGGTGCACCCGCCGCCGCGTTTCCCTCGTTGGGGTGCGAATCCTTAAGAGCCCATTGGGGCGGCAGCGTACCTTCCTGCTGCCCCATGCCGCCGTTTACTGGATGTACTCGGAAGTAGGAACGGCAGCTGTGTGCACACGCACCCAGTGTGCATACATGAGCGATGCGTGAAATTGCCGTTCCTGCTTCCGGGTCCATCTGGTAAATGGTGGCCTGGGGTGTCAGGGAGTACGCTGCCACCCCAGTGGGCTCTTAAGGACCTGCGCGCTGGTGGAGAAAATGCGGCCAAGGTGGGTGGGTAAGTGCACCCCCCCCACACCGTTAAAGCCACCCCCACACACCCTGCCATCAAACCTTTGAGCCAGCAGGGGTTCGAACCTGTTCGTGCACATCCCTATAGGGGACCAAGCAGGAAGTTGTTAGCATTGCCTTGCCTCAAGCAGTTGAGAGGGGTGACATCCCCTCCTGGAAAACCTCCATCTCTGAAGAGAACAAATCTTCCCCTATTTTCTCATGGTAGCATGAAGTCAAATGGTCAGGGTTGTAACAGTGTATATTAAGAGCTGATAACCAGATGCTTTGGATTTGAAAAACTGAGAATCTTAAAGGACGAGGCGCTTTTGCCTGTTGTTTTGGAGATTGTGACGTTGTTCTATTCTTTTGCTTCCTCCCAAGGAATTGCCTGGTGGCTATGGCAGAGTGAAGCCTGACATTGTTACTTATGGCTCTGGAGTGCGAGGTTCCGGCATGAAGGGCGGGTGCCGTTCCCTCTCTGGAACCAGCGTGGCCTCCCCCGTCGTGGCAGGTGCTGTCACTCTGCTAGTCAGGCAAGTGCTCAGTGAGAATGCATCTGCCACACACCCCTGCTGTAATAATGATTGATGGTTTTATGATATGAGGATGGGGCTGTAGTTCAGTGGCAGAGCATCTGCTTGGCATGCAGGAGGTCCCAAGTTCCATCCCTGGCAGCAGCATCTCCAGGTAGACTTCTGTTTGAAACCTTGAAGCGCTGCTGTGCCAGTCAGTGTAGACTGGGGCTGCACAACTTTGGCCCTCCAGCTGTTTTTAAACTACGACTCCCCATCATCTCCAGCCACATTGGCCAATAGGGATGATGGGAGTTGTGATTCAACATCTTTTCAAGGGCCAAAGTCGTGCAGCCTTGGTGTAGATAATACTGAGCTAGATGGGACTATGATTAAATGTAAAGAAGACTAAACTAATGACAATGGGTACAGTAACCAGCCTCAGAATTGATAATGAAGACACTGAAGTGGTGGATAGCTTCTGCCTTTTAGGATCGACCGTCAACAGTATCCAGCAGAAATATGCCGCAGACTAGCACTTGGTAGGGTTGCAATAAAGGCCTTGGAAAGGATATTTAGATGCCATGATGTGTCTACACCTACAAAGATTAGAATCGTTCAGACAGTGATTTTGCCCGTGACACTCTATGGATGCAAAAGCTGGACTTTGAAGAAGCAAGATAGGAAAAGCATGGATGCTTTTGAACTTTGGTGCTGGAGAAGACTTTTGAGGATACCATGGACAGCCAGGAAAACAAACAAACAAATCATAGAACAAATCAATCCAGAATTTCCACTCAAGGCACAAATGACCAGGCTCAAACTATCATACTTCAGACACATTATGCGAAGACCCATCTCCCTTGAGAAGCCCATAATGCTGGGTGAAGGCAAGAGAAGAAGAGGACGACCAGCAGCAAGGTGGATGGACTCGATTACGACAGCAATGAATGCACTACTGAGAGACCTTAAAGGCCAAGTTGAAGACAGATCATCCTGGAGAGAATCTATCTATGTGGTTGCTAAGAGTCAACACCAGCTTGATGGCACTTAATCAGCCAATCAATCAAATGGGCCAACTCAGTATAAGGCAGCTTCCTATGTGTCTCTGTTTGTCTAAAATTAGTCAGAAAACTGAGTTTGCAAGCAGTAATGATACTTGGCACTTTTTGAATGTTCAAAGCATTTACATTATTGCGGCCTTAAAAGAACCCTGTAAGGGGGTCAGGTTCTTTGTCTGCAATGCAGATTTGAAGCTGAAGAATAATGGCTTGCTTGGTGTCACATGGAGAGTTTGTGGTTGAGGTGAGATTTGATTGAGACTAGATTTTAGCTGGGGATATCCTGGCTTATAGCTCTAGTTCATGGTTTGTGCTCCTACGCTACAGTTTTCAAGTGTGAAGGGTTTCAGCAGTAGCTTTGCTACTAATGTTCAGTTAGACCAACAGAATCTTGCTTATTCCATGTCTGAATTCAAGGGAGGCTTATTGTCTGAATTACCCCACTCTTTTCTGTATTGTCTGATGTTTAAAGTTTGTCTGATGTTTTAAAGTTTAAGTTTTACATGCATACTCATTATATTTACCATTTAAAACATCTACTCTTTCTATGATAATTATTATTGTTATTCACACTAATAAAACATCTATTCCCTTTCATGAAGGTCCACATTTTTTTTAAGAGTCTCTGATATTTTAGGGGACAAAATATATTTAGAAGTGTCGTAAAGGGCTTGAATATGGAACTGTTTGAACTTGGTGGGATTTACTTCTTCGTAAACATAGGATGGGATGTTAGGCCGAAATTGCCAGACTCCCTGTGAAAGCTGTATAAAGTTGGATAGGACTCTTTTTGCATTAGCAAATCATTCTTGGGTTAGTAAATGATGGCAGAAGTTTTGGTTTTCCATTTCTGTTGTTTATCAGAGGATATTTATTCTCGGCTGCCGTGTGAGGACAACTCCCTGGGTTATCATCCCATGCTCGCTCCAGGGCAGGACGTATGCTAATTCTAAAGCTATAAAAGTAGCCGGATGGTAACCCCACCCAGTTCTTTTCGTCCTGCTAACGCTCCAGGAAAGGACACTCAGCCTTGCTTCGTTCCTCAGATAAGTCTCCTTTTAACTTGCTCCTTCCTCTGCTTACGCCTCTCCCTTCGCCTTGGCTCCTCGGCTGCCCTCCTTCCCTCTCCCTCATCTTTTAAAAAAAAAAAAAAAAAAAGGCATTTCTTCAAAAAGGGTTCCCTGCCGAGCCTCAATCTCCACCCCACTCCCGCTCGTTTGCTCAGCCTATTTACTCAGTCCTCCGCTCCCCGCTTGCTGTCCAGACCTTCTCCCTCCCTCTCCCCCCTTCTGCCATGGAGCAGCCGCAGCCGTGCCTGCAGGGACTCCGATCACGGGCGGAGAGGCAAAAGACCCAAGCAGCAAAGGCGGACCGCTCCGCTGCGAGCGCGGCCGCCGCTAGACACGCTGCAGCCATGCCCAGGACCACCGCGTCCCCCCCGGGCGAGGGCACTTCGGCAGCACCGCCCCCCTCTGCGGGGGCGGGCGCCTCAAGGAAAGACCGACATGCTGCTGCCGGTGCGCGGGCGGGCGCACAGAGCGAAGGGCGCCATCTTGGCTCGTCCCTCGAGGAGGCAGAGCAGGCGAGGGCCCAGCGGCGGCGCAGGAGAGCCCAAGTGTTGGAACTGCTCACAGCGGCCCGTTCCTCGGAGGCCACCAGCTCCTCGGGAGAGGAGGAGGAGGGCATCGCACAGACCGAGGAGGGTGAGTGTGAGCGGCAGTCCCCTGGCGGAACGGGAGCTCCCGAGAGCAGGCAGCCCCTCTCCATGGCCCCTATTCAGGCTTCCCCATCGAATAGCCCCCCCCTGCTGGTACCAATAGCGCAGGCCCCGGCAGGAGACCAGGGAGCGGCCCCTCCCCCTCCCCCTCCCCCCTCCTCTGCAGCCCCAGGGCCAGAGATGCCGGAGAGCTGGAAAGCCTGGATCCGTGATCTGCTCTCGCAAGCCCTGCATCAGCGCAAGGCGGGAAAGAGGGGCCGTAAGCGAGGGAGGCGATCGCCCTCCCCCTCCTCTCCCTCCTCTTCCGATTCTGACTCCACCCCACATGGGAAATCCCACAGAAAGAGGCGGAAGGGCCGCAAGGGGCAGCAGAAGAGGCGTAGGGATCCCAGCCCCACTGCCACATGCCCTGCCCCAGCCCACTCCTCAGAAGACACGGGCCCAGAGTCCCCTACCCACCTAGGGAGGGTCCCTGCCCTGCCTCGTTCCCCCGTGGGCCAAGCTGATACTGCCCTTACAGAGGGGGTGTGCCCTGATCTGGCAGACTTGGGGGACGATTCCAGGGAAGAAGGGGAGTGGTCTGATGGTCAGGCAGGGATGGAGGAATCCACCCCTCAATTTAAGCGCCTTTTTCCATCTGACGATTTCTCCACATTGTTTGTTAAGGCCATGCGCACCCTGGGTCTCGATATTGAGGGTTTGCATCCTGGGGCTGCTCCCTCCAAGGAATCTCTGGTATTACCTACACATTCTTCACCAGAGCTCCTGTTCCCCTTGCCAAATACCTTCTCAGAGGTTCTCCAGCAGGAGTGGCAAGCACCAGCGGTCCAGAAGAAGGTCTCTTCCTTAGCTAATAAGCACTACGCGTTCATCCCCTCAGCAGCTGCACAACTCCAAACGCCTCCAGTAGATGCTCACGTCTCAGCCCTCACCTCTCGTGCGGTCCTCCCACGAGATGGAGAGTCAACGCTGAAGGATCCCGCCGAAAAGAGAATCGAAGTACAGTTAAGGAGAAATAACGATTGTATCTCTCTTTCTATCAGAGCCTCCATAGCCGCCTCCATCATTTCTCGGGCAGCACTGCTCTGGACCGATGAGTTGCTTCAGTCGCCTCCCCCAGATCCAGCCAGGTCCCGCCAGATTGCCCTAAAGCTCCAGAAGGCACAAGCCTACATTGCTGACACCACCCTGGATGCAGTACGTTTCGGGGCCCGAGCTACAGCTACTAATGTGATCGCTAGGCGAACCCTCTGGCTCCGCCACTGGCAGGTTGATGCAGCATCAAAAGCCAACTTAGCGGCAGTCCCCTTCTCAGCCACTAAGCTCTTTGGGGATGAAGCCCTTAAGGACATCCTCATTGAATCCAAGGATAGAAAGCTGACCCTTCCCAGCACAGCCAGGAGGGACGAGCGGCGCCCCTTTCGTAGGGGTCAGCCTCAGCAGCACCAATTTCGTTCCTTTCGCCCCTCCTTTCGCCCCCACGAGCGAGACAACAGATTTAGGCGCCCCAATTGGCCAAAGGGTAACTTCCCCGCCAAGTCCAATTCGAGAGCCCAGCCAGGCCAGCAGTTTAAACCACGTCAAGCACAGTGACTCTTAAAGATAGGAGGTCGCCTCTCCCACTTTTACCATGCCTGGGAGGCGTCCACCACAGACAAATGGGTCCTGAAAACAATTTTAGAGGGGTACTTAATAGAGTTGTCAGGCCCCCCATTACACAGGTTTCGGCCCACCCCAACTTCTCGTTCTTCCACAAGACACAGAATCCTTCAACAGGCCATAGACCACCTGTTAGCCATCGCAGCCATAGAGCCAGTTCCCCCTCAAGAGCACCGTCAAGGGCTTTATTCAATCTTATTCACCGTGCCCAAGCGGGACGGCTCCTACAGGGCGGTCCTCGATCTAAAATCCTTAAACCGATGGGTACGCAAGCGCAGGTTCCGTATGGAGACTCTCCGCTCCATCGCGGAGAGCCTACAACACGGGGACCTGATGGCATCAGTGGATCTGACAGAGGCCTATCTACACGTTCCTGTTCACCCTTTATCCCGTCATCTCCTCAGATTCTGTTACAGGGGAGCACATTATCAGTATCGTGCCCTCCCATTCGGGCTCTCCTCGGCCCCAAGGACATTCACAAAGGTGCTGGCTCCTCTAGTAGCCTACATCCGCCTGCAAAAGGTCCGCCTCTCGGCTTACTTGGACGATTTGATCGTGATGTCGCGAAACCATGCAGAACGAGACGTCCAGATCACCCTAGAGGCCCTGACGTCCCACGGCTTCCAGGTCAACTACGCCAAGAGCCACCTGTCGCCTACATTCCGTCTCCAGCACTTAGGAGTAGTCCTGGACACCCAAAGGGACCGATTCTTTCTTCCAGAGGAACGCAGACTCAAGATTTGGTCCATGACATCAAAGACCCTGGCGACCAGCAGGCCTCGCGTCCTTCAGCTGGCTCAGTTATTGGGTCTACTGGTTTCCTCCATCGACTCTGTCCCCTGGGCAAGGTTGCATCTCCGTTGCCTCCAATGGTTTCTCCTCCCCTTCCAGGAGGACATTTCCTCCAGGTCGTCCAGGAGGGTTCAACTGTCTCCAGAAGTGCGCTCCTCGCTCCGCTGGTGGCTCTGCAAGAGAAACCTAGAGGCCGGCAAGCCCTTTCTGGATCTCCCTCGAATTCTCATCACCACGGATGCGAGCCTTCGGGGATGGGGAGCTCACTGCCTTTCTCAGTCGGCCCAGGGCAGATGGTCCCCCGAGGAGTCGGGCCACAGCATGAACTGGTTGGAGCTCCGTGCGATTCGCCTGGCCCTTCAAGCCTTCCTACCTGCACTGAGGGGCAAGGATGTCCTGGTCCAGACCGACAATGTGACAGCAAAAGCACACATCAACCGGCAAGGCGGCACCAGGTCTCGCTCCCTTCATCAGGAAGCAGTTCTGCTCCTCCGCTGGGCCGAATCTCACCTGTCCTCCCTATCAGCAGTTCACCTGAAGGGAGAACTGAACGTACAAGCGGACTGGCTGAGCCGGCAGGACATCCACCCAGCCGAATGGACCCTGAGCCGCAGAGCCTTCTCATTCCTGTCCAGAAGACTGGGAACCCCTCAAGTCGACCTGTTTGCCTCTCCCAGCAACGCCCAACTTCCGCGGTTCTTCAGCCGGTTCCAGTGCCCACAGGCGGAACAGACAGATGCCATGACGGCTCCCTGGCCAAGGACCCTCCTCTACGCCTTCCCACCACTTCCGCTTCTGGCCAGACTTCTCAGGCGCATTCGGCTCCTGGGGGCCAGGGTGATTCTGGTGGCCCCTCATTGGCCCCGCAGGCCGTGGTTCCCAGAGATCCTGAACCTCGCAACCGGGCCTCCAGTTCTGCTTCCCATCTCCGCAGACCTGCTCTCGCAGGGCCCAGTACTCCATCCAGATCCCGCCTGGTTCCAGCTTGCCGCCTGGCACTTGAACGGGAGCTGCTAGGGGGCTTCGGTTACTCCCAGAGCGTTCTCGACACACTGATGGCCTCCAGACGCTCTTCCACTCACCGCATTTACCAGTGCACCTGGAGAGTTTTCCTCAGATGGTGCAGAAACAGACACCTGACTCCGAGGGCATGCTCCCTACCCGAGCTGCTACAATTCCTACAGGACGGCCTTGACAAGGGCCTTAAGGCCAATACCATCAAGCGGCACGCTTCGGCCTTGGCTCCTCTCCTGCTACCATTCAAGGGCAAGCCTCTCTTGTCCCATGCCCACCTGAAGCGTTTCCTGCGTGGAGCATCGCTAACATCCCCTCCTGTAGTACATAGGTTCCCCACGTGGGACCTCCACAAAGTCCTGCGGGTCCTTCACAAGCCTCCATTTGAACCGATTAGGTCCATTTCTTTACGCCTTCTCTCTCTGAAGTTGGCCTTTCTGGTGGCCGTCACCTCGGCCAGGAGGATCTCAGAATTAGCCTCACTGTCCTCCAACCCCAGGTTCTGTATATTCTCTGCCGATTCAGTAACCTTAATCCCGGACCCTTCAGTTCTCCCTAAGGTCGCCTCCATGTTCCACAGGTCTCAAAACCTGGTCCTGCCCTCTTTCTGTCCCAAGCCCGTCCACCCCAGGGAGAAGGAGTGGCATAAGTTGGATGTTCGCCGCTGCTTAAAGACCTACCTTAAAAGAACTGCCTCCTTCAGGACGACGGACTCGTTATTCGTCTCCTTCCTACCGGCCTCCATGGGCCAAAAGGTCTCCTCAGCTGTCATTGGTCGTTGGATCAGGGCCTGCATCTCCTTGGCATACGAGACCCAGCACTTGCCTCCACCCACGCGAATCACGGCGCATTCAACTAGAGCGGCCTCCACTTCAGCAGCGTTTTCCACCAATGCCCCGTGGGAGGAGATCTGCAGAGCGGCCACGTGGGCGTCCCCGTCCACCTTCACCAGGCACTACAAGATGGACACTATGCACTCTGCTCAGGCTGCCTTTGGCAGAAGGGTTCTGCAACACGTCCTTCCCCCTCAATAGCCTGGGACCCCCACCCTGGGTCACCTGGCTTTGGTATGTCCCCAGGGAGTTGTCCTCACACGGCAGCCGAGAATGGAGCATTGGTACTCACCATGAGGGCTTCTTCTGGCTGCCGTTGTAGAGGACAACTCGACCCTCCCTATGCGGTCCCAGACTCCTGGGGGGATGGGGCTCTATCTTCCTGCTGTTTTTTCTACCTGTTGGTTTACCTGTTGTTTTTTTTTACCTGTTTGTTTACCTGTTGGTTTACCTGTTTCCGTTTACTAGCTCTTTTTCTACTCATATATGTGTGTTATTGAGGTTGCCTTCCGTTCGAAGCTTGGCTGACTACAAGAACTGGGTGGGGTTACCATCCGGCTACTTTTATAGCTTTAGAATTAGCATACGTCCTGCCCTGGAGCGAGCATGGGATGATAACCCAGGGAGTTGTCCTCTACAACGGCAGCCAGAAGAAGCCTTCACGGTGAGTACCAATGCTCCATTTTGCAAACATTTCCAGCTTTAACATCAATACAATACTAAATAACAGAGCTGCATTGTCAGTTAAAAACATAAGACTGTGTGGTTCATTTATGACTTCAGCAGTATCATCTCAATCTCAGTTCAGTGCCTGTTCAGTAGTATAACATTCGACTGTTTCTCATGTTCAGCACCGTGCAGAAGCGTGAAATGGTGAATCCAGCTAGCATGAAACAAGCTCTGATTGCATCAGCACGCCGGCTTCCGGGAGTCAACATGTTTGAGCAAGGGCACGGCAAACTGGATCTTCTCAGAGCCTATCAGATTCTCAATAGCTACAAACCACAGGCCAGGTGAGGGTTTTATAAAATTTACTTTCAACACAGTCACCTACAGCTTTGTATGGCACGGAGAATGGACATTGTCTCTAAACTGCTTGGAGGGATTTGGGGTTTTTGCTTATATTTAAGGCAGATCAGTTTGAGGGCTTTGTTTTTAAAATGATGCAAAATACTTTCTTCATCATTAAGATTGTGAGGCTGCAGGCCCTGCAGCGTTTTATTGTACAGGGGCCTGTACCCAGGCTTACTTTTAAGTCGGCGCAGGCACAGTCATTCACACACAAAAACATATACGAGCATATTAGACAGCTGTACAACACAATGTCTGAATAGGGCTATTATGTCTGTGTACAACTTGAAACCCGCTTTTTTCCTTACGAGTGAAACGGGAGGCACGAGGAAGGGGCAGGACAAACCCAGCCACCACTTAGCTATTTCTGTTCTGTAGAGTTTCCCGTTCTTTTTCTGCGTTTAACGTTATTTCCAAAATTGTATTAATTTTAAATAAAGGGAGCATATTTGAATCTTCCTGATAGGTTTCTAATTTAATACCTATTTTTAAAACTGAAGATTTACAGGGGTGAACTAGAGCCGTTTGTTTTATTTGTATTATTTTTACATGTATATTTGGTTCTTCCTCCAAGGAGCCCAGCAGTGTCCATGGTTATGTTCCTCCTCGCAACAGCAATGTGAGGTAGTTGAGGCTGTGAGATAACTAACTGGCCCAGAGTCACTCAATGAGTTTCATAGCTGAATTTGAACTCAGCTCTCCCCACTTCTAGTCTAGCCACTACACCACACTGGCTCTCGGTCAAATCTTATTTTTGTTTTTGCTCTTTTAAATATATTTATACGTGCACTTGTATATTTTTCTCGCATGCTTAGTTTGAGTCCAAGCTACATCGACTTGACCGAATGCCCTTACATGTGGCCTTATTGCTCCCAACCCATCTACTACGGAGGCATGCCAACTATTGTGAATGTTACCATCCTCAATGGAATGGGAGTCACTGGAAGAATTGTAGACAAGGTAGGGTTTGGAAGAGTCCACGTTTGGCCAAACTGAAGGGTGGTTTCCATTTCCTTCACTAGGCAAGATATTTGAGAACTCGATGACTTGATCCTAACCACAGTTATGCTGAAGTTGGTCCCAATGCAACAAACTTAAAAACAGGATAAAATGATTAAAGGAATTTTTATGATATAAAATCAATTAAAATTAATTAAAAGCCTGAGAAAACAGGTGCGTCTTAAGGGTCTTTTTAAAAACAGCCAGAGATGGAGAAACTCCCATTTTAACAGGGAGTGCATTCCAGAGCTCTGGGGAGGCTGCAGAGAAAGCCCAGTCCCAAGTAGCCACCAAATGAACTGGTGGCAACTGCAACCAGACCTCCCCGGATGCTCTTAATAGGCAGGAGGGTTCATGACAAAGGAGGTGCTCTTTTAAATACCCTGGACCAAGCCAGGGTGATAAAATTTTTATTTTATTTTTTATATTGGAGGATGTAAATCTAAGCATGTTAAAATCATTTGGGATGGGGAAGTCAGTAATCTGCCTGAGTTTTGTGTAGTTCTGATGTAGTCTTTCCATCACGTGTGTACTTTCCATACGAGTGTGTGTGTGTTTGTTTAATTTATATGCCGCCTAATATAAAATCTCAACGCAATGTACAAAACTAACAACAATACAAAATATGCACATTTAAGAGCCATTAAAGGTAAAAATCATAATAGATAAAAACACATTACAATTTTAAAAATTAGATTTCAGTTAAAAGCCTGGGGAAATAGGTACATCTTCAGGGTCCTCCTAAAAACAAAGAGAGAAGGAGATGCTCTTATTTCAGCAGGGAGTGCGTTCCAAAGCCCAAGGGCAGCCACAGAGAAGGTCCGGCCCGAGTTAGCAATAGCAATAGCAATAGCACTTACATTTATATACCGCTCTATAGCCGGAGCTCTCTAAGCGGTTTACAATGATTTAGCATATTGCCCCCAACATTCTGGGTACTCATTTTACCGACCTTGGAAGGATGGAAGGCTGAGTCAACCTTGAGCCCCTGGTCAGGATCGAACTTGTAACCTTCTGGTTACAGGGCAGCAGTTTTACCACTGCGCCACCAGGGGCTCTACGAGTTGGCAGCAACTGTAACCGGACCTCTCCAGATGATCTTAATAGGCGGCAGGGTTCATGACAGAGAAGGCACTCTCAAGTACCCTGGACCTAAGCCGTTAAGTACTTTATAAGTAATAACCAATACTTTGTATTTCGTTTGGATACATATCGGCAGCCAGTGCAGTTCTTTTTAGAATTGGCATTATATGGTCCCTTCGGGTAGACCCAGAGACCAATCTGGCTGCTACATTCTGAACCAATTGTAGTTTCCAAACTACGTACAAAGGCAGCCCCATGTAGAATGCATTACAGTAGTCAAGCCAAGAGGTTACCAGAGGTTACCACCATTGTTTTAAGGCAGGCATCCCCAAACTGCGGCCCTCCAGATGTTGCTGAACTACAACTCCCAGCATCCCTAGACACAATTTTTTGTGGCTGGGTATGCTGGAAGTTGTAGTTCAGGTACATCTGGAGGGCCGCAGTTTGGGGATGCCTGTTTTAAGGTCATTAGTCTCCAGAAATGGATGTATCTGGCGTATCAACCGAAGCTGATAAAAAGCACTCCTGGCCATAGCCTCAACCTGCGAAACCAGGGAGAGTTTGGGATCCAGGAGCACTCCCAGACTACAAACCTGATATTTTAGGGGGAGTGTAACCCCATCCAGAACAGACAGATCTAAACCATCTCTCGGATCCCAACCCCCTGCAGACATTACCTCCGTCTTGTTTGGATTCAACTTCAGCCTGTTATCCCTCATCCAGCCCAGTATCGCCTCCAGGCAGGCAGTTCGCGGGGTCATGCCAGTTCCTGATGAAGTTGGTATGGAGAAATAGATCTGGGTGTCAATCAATAGTATATTGATATACTGTATATAATATATATATAGTATATTGATCAATGCTGTATTGATATCCTATATCAATATACTATACTTACAAAATGCTTGCACTTTCTGATCAAGCGGGTGTGTTGTACTCTGCCCCTCATTTTCACTGCCAAGATACCTTTAACAGGCTTGGGACCCCCAGCCTCTATGCATTAAGGACTCGTTTGTAATGCCACTCTAAGATGTAGCAACTCTCTGCTTCCCACCCCCCTCCTGTTCTTAAAAGTATGTCCATCAGTGTTTCAGTCAAACTGCTTTGTGTTTTCTGCTCTGCAGCCTGACTGGCAGCCCTATTTACCACAGAACGGAGATTACATTGAGGTGGCTTTTTCATATTCTCCTGTTTTATGGCCTTGGTCTGGATATTTAGCAATTTCTATCTCTGTTGCAAAGAAAGCAGCCTCTTGGGAAGGTATAGCACAAGGACACATCATGATCACTGTTTCCTCTCCTGCAGAAAATGAAGTAAGTGGGCCTCATTTTTGCTGCTATTTAGTAAGCTGTCTGGAGCTGGGTAACTTTTTAAGACTCTTGACCCAAGGAACCTACCTTGGACTGCCTTGACTTTGTGCTCATATTGTGGACAAATACTGGAAGAGAAATGTGTTCCAATAATGTACTTTTAGCAGCCTTTATCACTGTTGGCAAGGACTATAAAATGACAATCCAGCTGAGGAACCTTGCAATTAAAGATCAAGCAGAAGCCAAAGGGGTTTTAACTCTCCAGCTCTGGAAATCAATATGGACTCCTGGTTACTGCTGTACTATTTGGGAATCTGCTTTCCCTATAGACTTGCAAAAAATTCAGGAAGTATTGCATGATCTATATATTGGGGTTCTAGCACGGTTCCTTTAAAAAATACTGGTTTAAATTCTTACCCGGCGCAGGCTAGACTTGAAGTCTAAATATGTTTCATCCAGACATATTGTTGTAAATCAGGGTCCCCAGACGTTGCTGGACTAAAACTTCCATCTTCCCCAGCCTTCCGCCATTGTGGCTGGGGACGATGGGAGTTGTAGTCCAACATCTGGGGTCCCAAGTTTGAGAACCTTGGTCTAATTGGTATATTTGGGAATTTTGGGCTATTACCATCTCAGATATTACTATTGAGGGAGTTTTGACACTGAAACCCACCTGAATTCCCTAGAGCAGTGGTTCCCAACCTGAGGACCACCTCCAGATGTTGCTGAACTACAATTCCCAGCATCCCTGGCCCCAATAAATTGTAGCTGGGGATGCTGGGAGTTGTAGTTTAGCAACATCTGGAGGTCCTCCTCAGGTTGGGAACCGCTTCCAATGCCATAGCACAAACCTCTTTTGAAAGCTTTCTGTGAGTTGCTGTGCTGTTTTCTATGCAGCATTTGAGGGTGAGTGCTGAGTGGGTGTTCTTTGAGATCCAGGAACAAACAAACAAACCCTTTGGATGTGCAGAACTTGTTATATGGTCCTTTGGAATTCCAGCTGTGGTTCAAACAGCCATGTCTTTCTTGCCTCTGGTCCAAGGAGCTCAGATTACTCTCAGAACAGCCCCATGAGTGGGTGGGGCTCAGAGAAAGTCACCTGGCCTCTGCTTCAGTGAGCTTCATGGGGATTTGAATGTGGAGTGAACACAGGGGACTCTGAAGGTGGGAGGGAGGTGGAATGTTTTTATTTATTTACTTATTTTTATTTTATTTATGTATTTATTTATTTTTATTTCATTTTTATTTATTTACTTATTTATTTATTACATTTATATCCCGCTCTTCCTCCGAGGAACTCAGAGTGGTATACATGCGTCTTTTTACCCTCATAACAACCCTCTGAGATAGGTTAGGCAGTATCACTAGTGTAATAATTATACTGGACACTATACAAACCAATGAACTGTGGTGTATAACTAATGAAGTTATATTTGGGGAAATAATTTAAAGATGCTTTCTTGTTATTTATTTCAGTCAAAAGCTGGTGCTGAACAGACTTCAACAGTGAAACTCCCAATAAAAGTGAAAGTTATCCCAACCCCTCCTCGGAGTAAGCGGGTCCTCTGGGATCAGTATCACAATCTCCGCTATCCTCCAGGATATTTCCCGAGGGATAATCTGAGGATGAAGAATGATCCCTTAGATTGGTGTGTGCTTTATTTTAATGTAACACTGTTTTTCATACTGTAGAAATAAGCTTTATTGTGGTCAGAGACCAGCATAAAATTACACATTAAATGAAGGTAATATTAGAGAAAAGTTACATGTTGATAGAGGTGATTGCAAATACGATGATAGATATTGTGAAAAGGCTAGAATTAAGAATAACTACAGTTTAAAAAGAAACAAGCTACCGTACTAAGAAACTAAAACCGCTAAGCATACTATTTCCATAATAAAATGCACAGAAAAGATAAAAAGGGGAATTTAAAATAATAATATAGCTGAAAATATTACATATGTGGTAGAAAGCTAGAATTAAAATTAAGAATAGTTAAAACTAAAATGATTACCATAAATTGGAGTGTTACTAAAAATGGTAAGTCTTACATACTGGCCATTACACAAAAGTGTGTGTGTGTGTTTTGATACTGAACAGTTGCATTCTGAACTTGGTCTGGGCCTTTCTATTTCTATCCAGAGATGTTGCTGGCTCTGTTTTTGTTGAGGGGTGCTGGAGTATAAATTAGAGATAGTTTTCCACATTGGTGTGTGATGTGTTAATTTTATTCCAGGGGTTCCCAGCTTTGAGTCCCCAGATGATGTTGGATTACAACCCCCATCAACCCTAGCCACAATGGCCTTTGTGGAATGAATGGTAGTATGGTAGGGTGCTTACAGCCAGAGATTCACACTCTTCTTCAGATCTGCCTCTTGTCTTAGTGGTAGGCAAATGCTGAGGTTTGTGCAGAACAGGGTACAGAGTTTGAGTATGGAAGAACAAAGGCTCTTATTTTATTTTATTATTTATTTATGCTTCCTATTTATATACCACCTGATATATCTCTAGTCAATGTAAAATGGTTCACAATTTGATATTCAACTTTTGAACAAGCAAGGGGAGAAGGTGCCCCTCTTGCTTATAGGTTATATTTCACTTTTGAGAAGTATATTTTTTCCTCCTAGGAATGGTGACCACATTCACACAAACTTCAGGGATATGTACCAGCATCTGAGAAGCATGGGGTATTTTGTTGAAGTTCTTGGTTCACCATTTACATGCTTTGACGCCAGTCAGTATGGTAAGTAGCAATGAGCTTTCCTGGTTTTCCTTCATGCCACTTATTGGAAAACTTCATTTTAGGATTGCAACCATCAGGGGACTTTTCCAGTGTGTAAAGTCAGTCATAGAATCATGGTGTTAGAGGTGGCCTTGCCAGCCATCTCACCCTACTGCCTCTTTAAATTAAACGAATGCTTTTATTTAAGCTCATCTCAGTGTTGTGAGGAAAAATTAAAAGAGCTCTCTGATACCTTAAATATGAAGAGTGGTGTTTGTTTGTTTGTTTTAACATTTTATATCCCGCTCTTCCTTCAAGGAGCCCAGAGCGGTGTACTACATACTTAAGTTCCTCCTCACAACAACCCTGTGAAGTAGGTTAGGCTGAGAGAGGAGTGACTGGCCCAGAGTCACCCAGCAAGTCTCATGGCTGAATGGGGATTTGAACTCAGGTCTCCCCAGTCCTAACCTAAAGATCTGTGGCTGTTTCTAGTGAAAGAAGCAAGAGCTGTAGAAAAGGAGGACCAGAGTGATATTACCCCCCTTCCCTTTGACTGAGGGCATTGCTTCCCCCACCCTCCTTCCTTTCATTAGATAAATATCTGATTATTTTTGTGGAAGCAGGCAAGTTTTTTAAAAGTCTTTAAAGACATATCTTTTCACCCAGGCTTTTAATTAAATCCTGCTTTAATAGTTTTAACATTGTTTTAAAATATTGTTTTAAAATTTCAAATTGTAATGTTTTAATTTTTTTCCTGTTGTCATTTATTTTGTTTTAACAAATGTTTCAACCTTTTCTGTTGTCATTTGTTTTGTTTTGTTGTAAACCGCCCAGAGATAAACATTTTGGGCAGTACAAAAATATGTTAAATAAAATAAGTTGCAGTTGCTGTTCGTTTGTGCTCCACAGTTATGAATAGTCTTTCCTCATCTATGCAGGGACCTTGTTGATGGTGGACAGCGAGGAAGAGTATTTCCCTGAAGAAATCCCCAAGCTGCGGAGGGATGTTGATAACGGACTATCGCTTGTAGTATTCAGTGACTGGTACAACACTTCAGTGATGAGGAAAGTCAAGTTTTATGATGAAAACACAAGGTGTGTGTATTTGGGGGCCGCTGCAAGTGATGGGGGTTTCCGAGGTGACTTACCTGTTGGCAGCTAATAAGACAAGAGGGAAGCTTCGGAAATACTGAAGATGATAAATCCCTATTGTTGTAACTACTAAGTGGGACTGCAGTATTCAGTCAACTGATTAGTTACATTAATCAGAAGTACTTTGGCTAAAAGGGGGCCGTCAGATTAACTTGGGAGCAGATTTTGAAAAAACATTCAATTATTTTTAATACCAGTACATATTAAAAACTGCAGATGGCCACCGTTTTAGAGCCATTCCATCCTGTATACGTGTGAATACAGTATTTACTGTGCTATGGATTTCAGAAGTACTATCAGGCTATGAGCTTTATGGATTCTCTCTGATCCTTGCCCTATATGCACTGAAATGCTCTGCAGTGTCTTCTGGTGACCTTAATGTTTTTAAGAAGTGAAAAGTTAGTACAACTTAGTACAATTTAAAAAAAATACAGCTTTCTAAATCTTTAATTAACTTAAGCTGGGATTTTTAAAAATGCCAAGGGGAGTCAGTGGTAAATGTGCATAGATTTTTCTTAAGCCTCTTTGCAAATCTGAGGCTTAGCATTGGAGAGGCTTTTTCTACGGTATAAATGTGGACACCGTTGTCCTTGGTGTCTGCTGTCCCAGGATGGATATTGGGCATGGGGGATTCATATTTGCCCTGTAATAAAGGCCAGAGTTCTCTAGGTTGCAGTAACCTGTGCCATGCTACTGTTTTTGCAGGCAGTGGTGGATGCCTGACACCGGTGGAGCCAATATTCCAGCTCTAAACAATCTTCTTTCTGTCTGGGGCATGGCCTTTAGTGACGGGCTGTATGAAGGGGATTTCACCATGGCAAGCCATGAAAGTAAGTGGGATGGTACTTAACCTCACACCAGCGGCTGACCATGTGTGAGAGAGCCAGCTGTGTAGCTGTTAGAGTGTGGGACTAGGGAGAGCCGGGTTCAGATCCCCACTCAGCAATGAAATTCATTGGGTGACCCTGGGACAGTCTCCCTTTCTCGGCTGCCGTGTGAGTACAACTCCCTGGGTTATCATCCCATGCTCGCTCCAGGGCAGGACGTATGCTAATTATAAAGCTATAAAGGTAGCTGGATGGTAACCCCACCCAGTTCTTTTCGTCCTGCTAACTCTCCAGGAAAGGATACTCAGCCTTGCTTCGTTCCTCCTCAGGTAAGTTTTGTTTTTAACTTGCTCCTTCCTCCGCTTAAGCCTCTTCCCTTCTTCTTGGCTCCTCGGCTGCCCCCCTCCTCTCCCCATCACCTTCCAAAAAAAGGGGGGGGGGATTTTCCTTTACAAAGGCTCCCTGCTGAGCCTCAGTCTCCACTCCACCCCGCTCGTTTACTCAGCCCTCCGCTCCCCGCTTGCTGTCCAGACCTTTCTCCGTCCCTCTCCCCCCTTCTGCCATGGAGCAGCCGCAGCCGTGCCTGCAGGGACTCCGACCACGTGCGGAGAGGCAAAAGACTCAAGCAGCAAAGGTGGACCACCCCGCTGCGAGCGCGGCCGCCGCTAGACACGCTACAGCCGCGCCCAGGACCACTGCGTCTCCCCTGGGCGAGGGCACTTCGGCAGCACCGCCCCCCTCTGCAGGGGCGGGCGCCTCAAGGAAAGACCGGCATGCTGCCGCCGCTGTGCAGGCAGGCGCACAGAGCAAAGGACACCATCTTGGCTCATCCCTCGAGGAGGCAGAGCATGCAAGGGCCCAGCGGCTGCGCAGGAGAGCCCAAGTGCTGGAGCTTCTCACAGCGGCCCAATCTTCGGAGGCCACCGGCTCCTCGGGAGAGGAGGAGGACATCGCACAGACCCAGGAGGGTGAGTTTGAGCGTCATTCCCCTGGCGGAACGGGTGCCCCTGAGAGCAGGCAGCCCCTCTCCATGGCTCCTATTCAGGCTTCCCCATTGGATAGCCCCCCTCTGCTGGAACCAATAGCGCAGGCCCCGGCAGGAGACCAGGGAGCAGCCCCTCCCCTCCCCCCTCCTCTGCAGCCCTAGGGCCAGAGATGCCGGAGAGCTGGAAAACCTGGATCAGTGATCTGCTCTCGCAAGCCCTGCATCAGCGCAAGGCGGGAAAGAGGGGCCGTAAGCGAGGGAGGCGATCCCCCTCCCCCTCCTCCCCCTCCTCTTCTGATTCTGACTCCACCTCGCATGGGAAATCCCACAGAAAGAGGCGGAAAGGCCGCAAGGGGCAGCAGAAGGGGCGTAGGGATCCCAGACCCACTGCCACACGCCCTGCTCCAGTCCACTCTTCAGAAGACTCATGCCCAGAGTCCCCTACCCACCTAGGGAGGGTCCCTGCCCCACCTCATTCCCCCTTGGGCCAAGCTGATACAGCCCTTACGGGGGGGTTGCCCTGATCTGGAGGACTTGGGGGACAATTCCAGGGAAGAAGGGGAGTGGTCTGATGGACAGACAGGGATGGAGGAATCCACCCCTCAGTTTAAGCGCCTTTTTCCATCTGATGATTTCTCCACGTTGTTTGTTAAGGCCATGCGCACCCTGGGTCTCAATATTGAGGGTTTGCATCCTGGGGCTACTCCCTCCAAGGAATCTCTGGTATTACCTACACATTCTTCACCAGAGCTCCTGTTTCCCTTGCCAAATACCTTCTCGGAGGTTCTCCAGCAGGAGTGGCAAGCACCGGCGGTCCAGAAGAAGGTCTCCTCCTTAGCTAACAAGCACTACGTGTTCATCCCCTCAGCAGCTGCACAACTCCAAACGCCCCCGGTAGATGCTCACGACTCAGCCCTGACCTCTCGTGCGGTCCTCCCACGAGATGGAGAGTCGACGCTGAAGGACCCTGCCGAAAAGAGAATCGAAGTATCTCTCTTTCTATCAGAGCCTCCATAGCTGCCTCTATCATTTCTCGGGCAGCACTGCTCTGGACCGATGAGTTGCTTCAGTCTCCTCCCCCAGATCCAGCCAGGTCCCGCCAGATTGCCCTAAAGCTCCAGAAGGCACAAGCCTACATTGCTGACACCACCCTGGATGCAGTACGTTTCGGGGCCCGAGCTACAGCTACTAATGTGATCGCTAGGCGAACACTCTGGCTCCGCCACTGGCAGGTTGATGCAGCATCAAAAGCCAACTTAGCGGCAGTCCCCTTCTCAGCCACTAAGCTCTTCGGGGATGAAGCCCTTAAGGACATCCTCATTGAATCCAAGGATAGAAAGCTGACCCTTCCCAGCACAGCCAGGAGGGACAAGTGGCGCCCCTTTCGTAGGGGTCAGCCTCAGCAGCACCAATTTCGTCCCTTTCGCCCCTCCTTTCGCCTCTGCGAGCGAGACAACAGATTTAGGTGCCCCAATTGGCCAAAGGGTAACTTCCCTGCCAAGTCCAATTCGAGAGTCCAGCCAGGCCAGCAGTTTAAACCCCGTCAAGCACAGTGACTCTTTAAAGATAGGTCGCCTCTACCACTTTTACCATGCCTGGGAGGCGTTCACCACAGACAAATGGGTCCTGAAAACAATTTTAGAGGGATACTTAATAGAGTTGTCAGGCTGCCCATTACACAGGTTTCTGCCCACCCCAACATCTCGATCCACCACAAGTCACAGAATCCTTCAACAGGCCATAGACCACCTGTTAGCCATCGCAGCCATAGAGCCATTCCCCCCTCAAGAGTACCGTCAAGGGCTTTATTCAATCTTATTCACCGTGCCCAAGCGGGACGGCTCCTACAGGGCGGTCCTCGATCTAAAATCCTTAAACCGGTGGGTACGCAAGCGCAGGTTCCGTATGGAGACTCTCCGCTCCATCGCGGAGGGCCTACTACACGGGGACCTGATGGCATCAGTGGATCTGACAGAGGCCTATCTGCATGTTCCTATTAACCCTCTATCCCATCATCTTCTCAGATTCTGTTACAGGGGAGCACATTACCAGTATCGAGCCCTTCCATTCGGCCTCTCCTCGGCCCCAAGGACATTCACAAAGGTGCTGGCTCCTCTAGTAGCCTACATCCGCCTGCAAAAGGTCCGTCTCTCAGCATACCTGGACGATTTGATCGTGATGTCGAGAAATCATGCAGAACGGGACGTCCAGATCACCCTAGAGGCCCTAACGTCCCACGGCTTCCAGGTCAACCACGCCAAGAGCCACCTGTCTCCTACGTTCCGTCTCCAGCACTTAGGAGTAGTCCTGGACACTCAAAGGGACTGATTGTTTCTTCCAGAGGAACGCAGACTCAAGATTTGGTCCATGACATTGAAGGCCCTGGTGACCAGCAGGCCTTGCGTCCTTCAGCTGGCTCAGTTATTGGGTCTACTGGTTTCCTCCATTGACTCTGTCCCCTGGGCAAGGTTGCATCTCCGTTGCCTCCAATGGTTCCTCCTCCCCTTCCAGGAGGACATTCCCTCCAGGTCGTCCAGGAGGGTTCAACTGTCTCCAGAAGTGCGCTCTTCGCTCCGCTGGTGGCTCTGCAAGAGAAACCTAGAGGCCGGCAAGCCCTTTCTGGACCCCCCTCGGATTCTCATCACTACGGATGCGAGCCTTCGGGGATGGGGAGCTCACTGCCTTTCTCAGTCGGCCCAGGGCAGATGGTCCCCCAAGGAGTCGGGCCACAGCATGAATTGGTTGGAGCTTCGTGCGATTCGCCTGGCCCTTCAAGCCTTCCTACCTGTGCTGAGGGGCAAGGATGTCCTGGTCCAGACCAACAATGTGACGGCAAAAGCACACGTCAACCGGCAAGGTGGCACCAGGTCTCGCTCCCTTCATCAGGAGGCAGTTCTGCTTCTCCAGTGGGCCGAATCTCACCTGTCCTCCCTATCAGCAGTCCACCTGAAGGGAGAACTGAACGTACAAGCGGACTGGCTGAGCCGGCAGGACATCCACCCAGCCGAATGGGCCCTGAGCCGCAGAGCCTTCTCATTCCTGTCCAGAAGACTGGGAGCCCCTCAAGTCGACTTGTTTGCCACTCCCAGCAACACCCAGCTTCCGCGGTTCTTCAGCCGGTTCCAGTGCCCACAGGCGGAACAGACAGATGCCATGATGGCTCCCTGGCCAAGGACCCTCCTCTACGCCTTCCCACCAGTTCCGCTTCTGGCCAGACTTCTCAGGCGCATTCGGCTCCTGGGGGCCAGGGTGATTCTGGTGGCCCCTCATTGGCCCCGCAGGCCGTGGTTCCCAGAGATCCTGAACCTCGCAACCGGGCCTCCAGTTCTGCTTCCCGTCTCCACAGACCTGCTCTCGCAGGGCCCAGTACTCCATCCAGATCCCGCCCGGCTCCAGCTTGCTGCCTGGCACTTGAACGGGAGCTGCTAGGGGGCTTCGGCTACTCCCAGAGCGTTCTCGACACGCTGATGGCCTCCAGATGCTCTTCCACTCACCGCATATACCAATGCACTTGGAGAGTTTTCCTTAGATGGTGCAGAAACAGGCACCTGACTCCGAGGGCATGTTCCCTACCTGAGCTGCTGCAATTCCTACAGGATGGCCTCGACAAGGGCCTTAAGGTCAATACCGTCAAGCGGCACGCTTCGGCCTTGGCTCCTCTCCTGCTACCATTCAAGGGCAAGCCTCTCTTGTCCCATGCCCACCTGAAGCATTTCCTTCGTGGAGCATCGCTAACATCCCCTCCTGTAGTACATAGGTTCCCTACATGGGACCTCCACAAAGTCTTGCGGGTCCTTCACAAGCCTCCATTTGAACCGATTAGGTCCATTTCCTTATGCCTTCTCTCTCTGAAGTTGGCCTTTCTGGTGGCCGTCACCTCGGCCAGGAGGATCTCAGAATTAGCCTCGCTGTCCTCCAACCCCAGGTTCTGTATATTCTCTGCTGATTCAGTAACCTTAATCTCGGACCCTTCAGTTCTCCCTAAGGTCGCCTCCATGTTTCACAGGTCTCAAAACCTGGTCCTGCCCTCCTTCTGTCCCAAGCCTGTCCACCCCAGGGAGAAGGAGTGGCATAAGTTGGATGTTCGCCGCTGCTTAAAGACCTACCTTAAAAGAACCGCCTCCTTCAGGACGACGGACTCCTTATTCGTCTCCTTCCTACCGGCCTCCATGGGCCAAAAGGTCTCCTCAGCTGTCATTGGTCGTTGGATCAGGGCCTGCATCTCCTTGGCATACGAGACCCAACACTTGCCTCCACCCACGCGAATCACGGCGCATTCAACTAGAGTGGCCTCCACTTCAGCAGCGTTCTCCACCAATGCCCCGTGGGAGGAGATCTGCAGAGCGGCCACGTGGGCGTCCCCGTCCACCTTCACCAGGCACTACAAGATGGACACTATGCACTCTGCTCAGGCTGCCTTTGGCAGAAGGGTTCTGCAACACGTCCTTCCCCCTCAATAGCCTGGGACCCCCACCCTGGGTCACCTGGCTTTGGTATGTCCCCAGGGAGTTGTCCTCACACGGCAGCCGAGAATGGAGCATTGGTACTCACCATGAGGGCTTCTTCTGGCTGCCGTTGTAGAGGACAACTCGACCCTCCCTATGCGGTCCCAGACTCCTGGGGGGATGGGGCTCTATCTTCCTGCTGTTTCTACCTGTTGTTTTACCTGTTAGTTTTTACCTGTTGGTTTACCTGTTTCCATTTACTGGCTTTTTTCTACTCATATATGTGTGTTATTGAGGTTGCCTTCCGTTCGAAGCTTGGCTGACTACAAGAACTGGGTGGGGTTACCATCCGGCTACCTTTATAGCTTTATAATTAGCATACGTCTTGCCCTGGAGCGAGCATGGGATGATAACCCAGGGAGTTGTCCTCTACAACGGCAGCCAGAAGAAGCCTTCACGGTGAGTACCAATGCTCCATTCTCTGTTTAACTTACTTCATGGGGCTCTTATGAGGACAACAGGGAGGGAGAATGTTGTACAACACCCTGACTTTCTTGGAGGAAGAGCGGGATAAAAATGTTGTGGATGAAACTGGTCCTGAAGGGCTGGTCGTTTCCGATTGCAGCAGGATAAATTGTTGGGCTGGATGTTTTTTGTAAGTTTTTTTGGGGGGGGTATAACAGAAAAACAGAGGAAATAATGGAAAGTTCCTACCTTTTCTCCGCACCTAGAAAAAGGTTGTCAGGGAGAAGCATTCCAAGCTAGCCTTCTTCCTATCTTCTTAGGATATGCTCAAGGACCCCGACCTCTGTAGGAGAGTAATCCTCCCCTGCAGCCTGCAGTTTTACTGTCCAGGAGCTGCTTTAATATGTCCTCACTTGTTTGTGCATAGTATCTGGGGTGGGGGAATGGGGGACTGATGGACAGAGATGTTTTTTTAATCTACGCCTTTTCTTGACAACGTGCCCGTACTAGGCATTCCACAGAAATATCATATCGGCTCTCACGACTCACTTTCCCCCATGTAAAGGGTGAATTCAGATGTGTGCTTCTTTCATTATACCTCTGGAACTTTATATAATACCATGAAATGGTGTTCACGTGAAACTGAGCTGATCTGGATAGTGGTTCCATCATCCATAAATAGTGGGTTCTGCGCCTGCGCAGATCAGCTTCGGGTAGAATTCGTTAGCTCCTCGCGACGCTGGCAACCCAGTTGCACGTGACAGTAGTAGCCTCTAGTGGCGGTTGGGCGTCTCTGCAATCAGTTTCTTTCTGACCGCCATTGCGTTCAGTTCTCGGAGATAGTTGCTCCTCGAAGAAAGTTTGTTTAGCGTTTATTTGGACTTTGAACTTGGAAAACGGACTTTGACCATTCTTACGGATAATCCTTTGGACTTGGCATTATTTAGGAACATTTGGCTTGACTTTGGATATGGACTTGGCTTCCCTCACGGACACTCCTTTGGATTTGATACGGACTCTGATTTCCCCCTCTGACTACGGAACGGACGATTATTCTTGTGAAATGGCTGAAGTATCTGGTAAGACAGGCGGCTCGGGAAAGTCAGGAAGGGACAAGACAACCTTTAAACGGTGCACTAACTGCCGCAGAAAAATTCCCTCGACTGACGGCCATGCCCTCTGCTTATTTTGCTTGGGAGAGATACACGAAAAGCCTGCTCAGATGCGAAAGATGTGAAAGCCTGCTCAGTCTGCGTTACTTTTAGTGAGCAGACTTTGAAAAATCGCACAGCATGCCTTAGGGTGTATCTGCTTGAGGAATCTCTAATGCCGAAACGGGCTACAGAGAATGCTCTGCTGGATCCTGCTCCAGACGGGCAGTCTAAAATCCCGAAGGAGGCCGGTTCCACAAAATCGACCGCGAAGGCCTTGCCATCGACTGCTTCCGTAACGAGTGCTTCAACATCGAAGGCTATGACGTCGAAGGTTGTGACGGCGACCGCTTCGACCTCGTCCGCGTCGGCCCCTTTTAAGTGACCTGAGGAACGCCACAAGTGGAAGCATAAGGAGAAGACTTCGAGTCAGGAACCGCCACCAAAGAAGCAGAAGCAGTTGGAGCCAGTTTTAGAACACACTCCCTTGCCATCGGGTCTGCAGAATTATGTCATCCCTCGAAGGCGAGCGGCTTCCTTATCCCCGGCACCAACGCCTCACCAGTCTCCACTGACTCCTCTGTCTCAACATCGAGACCACTCGACATCGAGGGATGGCGGACGGGAGACGGCATCACCTACGATACCGACTTCTCGACACCATCACCACTCGACGTCGAAAGCGGCATCTACAGACTTCACAGCACCGGAATCGACGGTTGCTGTTATTTACGACATCGTACCAGACATCGGCATCGACGTTGTGCCAGACGTCGACCTCGACATTGTGCCCTATGAGGGTGAAAATTCTGGCGTCACCCATATGACTGCATTGGAGAGATCCCCTGTTACCATGCGTGTGCAAGGAGATCTTTCTCCTGAGAGCAGACTGACATGCTTGCTCCATTCGGAGGAGAGTACGCCTTCTACCTATACCTTCACTGGTTTTAAAGAGGGTGAATATACTGATCTGAGGATCTTGTCTCTCAAGATCGCAAATTATGTGGCTTGCCAAGCCAGATTTACATATTCCCTTTGGGAGTCTCTATTTGATCAACGCGCAGAGCTGGAACCGAAAGAGTTTGTCAGGAAGTTTGAGGCAGTCTTTGTAAAGACAACTGAGGCCACCCGCCAGCAACTGGCGAACGCGAAGCACCTAGCCAAATCCGAATCCCGTACCATGACTTCAGCTATTATTCTGAGGAGGCATGCCTGGTTGCATGCAACGGGTCTCCAACAAGACATGAAAGACCAATTCGAGACACTACCATTTGATGGTGCTGGCCTTTTCTCCGATAAAACGGATGACAACATGGAGCAGTGGGAAAAGTCGCGGATTACGGCCCGCTCTTTCACTAGCTCCAGATTTACGGGCAAGAACAGACCTTACAACCAATATAACCAATACGGGCAGTATCAGGCCCGGCAAGGCTCCTACCGCTGCTCTGACAGAAAAGACTTCAGAAGGCCCTACCAACGTTTCGGCAGTAGCAATAGGCGACCCTATTACCCGCGGAATAGGACGAACCAAACGTCTCAAAGTAAGAGGACGCCACAAGCAAAGCAGCAGCTTTGATCAACCGCTGCGCCCACCAACACCGGACAAAGTGCCTCAACGAATGGGGAACAAAGAACTGATTACCAGGACGACCCTCTCCTTGACCACTGCCAGTATAACCATCAAACTGGCAAGCCATGCCCAAGCATGGCACCATATAACATCGGACCAGTGGGTCCTGCGTATAATTTAAACAGGATATGCGTTGGAGTTCAAGGAGTATCCGCCGTTCCTGGGAGTGAAGTATACCCCGGAAACACCAATATTAAGGGAAGAGGTGCAGAAGCTCTTGGTGAGATGGGCGTTCGGCAGGACGGGATTTTATTCCCGCTACTTCCAAATCCCCAAACGCGATGGGGGCATAAGGCCTATAATGGACCTGCGAGGCCTGAATCAGTACATCGAAGTACAGAAATTCCGGATGACGACGTTGCAAGCCATCCTTCCACTCCTCCACGGGGAGAACTGGATTGCAACGTTGGATTTAAAGGATGCGTACTTCCACATAGGCATTCAGCAGAGTCATCGGAAATACCTACGTTTCACCATGGGGAGCGAAATATACCAGTACAACGTGCTCCCATTCGGGCTAGTCACCACCCCCAGGGTGTTCACGAAATGTGTAGCAGTGATAATAGCCTATCTCAGAGTACAGGGTGTGTCCATTTACCCGTACTTGGACGACTGGCTTTTGACAGCAGAGACAAAGGAACAGTTGCTAGGACACGTAGACTTGGTGACGAACTTGCTGGAGGACCTGGGAGTACAGATCAATTGGGAGAAGTCCTTTCTCGTACCGGCAAAGCACCTGCAGTACATTGGCGCAGAACTGGATATGTTAGCCCAGAGGGCATTCCTCCCGGTGGCTCGTTTCTCTCGGCTGCGGGCTCTGATCTGCTGCTGCCAAGCGAATCCAGTGCAGAAGGCAAGGATAGTACAGGTACTGTTGGGGTTGATGGCATCCTGCACCACCACGGTCCTATACGCGAGGTTGCGGATGCGCAAACTACAACTCTGGTTTCTGACAGCCTACAAACCGCGGTCCGAACCTCAGTCCAAGTGGGTGACTCTTCCACGGAAAGTTTTGGAATAATTAAACTGGTAGACAAGGGAGTCGAATATGCTCAATGGCATTCAATTTTGCACACACGAACCCGCAGTGACAGTGACATCCGATGCCTCCATGCTTGGCTGGGGAGCTCACTTGTTGCACCACAGAGCACAAGGTGTATGGACTCCAAAAGAAAGACTCTTGCACATCAACTTCCTCGAACTACTGGCTGCTTTCAGAGCCCTGGTCGCCTTTCAGGGAGAACTTGTCGGGAGGACTGTCCAGTTACAGATGGACAACACGATGGCCATTGCATACGTGAACAAGCAAGGCGGGACAGTGTCCAGGTCTCTGTGCGATCTCAGTCTGCAGTTATGGAACTGGTGCATTCCTCTCGAGATTTACCCCGTGGCCATTCATATCAAGGGCAGCTTGAACTGCCTGGTGGACTCTCTGAGCAGGGACTTGGTGTTGGAGCAGCATGAATGGGAGTTGCATCCGGAAGTGCTGGGACTGCTATTCGCGGCTTGGGGCAGGCCGAAAGTGACCTATTTGCGACCTCCGAAAACCGCAGGTGCCAACATTACTGCTCAAGGATGGGTGTCGGCCTAAGGAGCAAGGGCGATGCCTTTCAGTATCTCTGGAGCCAGGAACTATTTTATGCTTATCCACCCACACCCTTACTACCTAGGGTAGTGGCCAAGTTGCTACATGACTGAACAAGGGCAGTCGTGATTGCACCATGGTAGCCCCGACAGCCCTGGTACACACAGCTATTCAGACTGTCGGGGGGGACTTACAGGAGGCTTCCTCTGCGGACGGACCTAGTCACTCAAGATCAAGGCAGGGTGGTGCACCCCAACCTGTCTGTACTGAACCTCACAGCGTGGAGGATAGGCTTTTGAAAAAGATCCTGCTAAATACACGTAAGCAGTCCACGAGACGAAACTACAGGGCGAAGTGGCGTCAGTTCGCGGCACATGCTGCCTCCAGAGGCTATGACCCGAGGGAGGCGAGTTTAAAAGCCATCCTGCTCTACCTTACCACTTTAAAGCAAAGTGGATTGGCGAACCTATCTATTAAAGTACATATGGCAGCGATATCGGCTCACCACGATGGATGGGATGGCAAGACGGTCTTTTCCCATCCTCGCTGTAAGGACTTCTTAAGAGGCATCAATAATGTATACCCGCCGGTGCAGCATCCGGCAGAGAAATGGAGCCTCTCCTTGGTGCTTTCTTCTCTGACAGAGCCTCTCTTTGAGCCGTTAGCTGCGGCGTCGCTAAAATACATAACCCTTAAGACTTTGTTTTTGGTGGCTGTGACATCTGCCAGACGCGTAAGTGAACTGTGTGTTCTGCGTATTGACGAGCCCTATACGAAGATTTATCCAGAACGGGTTGTCATGTGCTTGGATCCAGAGTTCAGGACTAAAGTAGTGACTGACTTTCATCTGAACACGGATATTGTTCTACCTCCCTTTTTCAGGGATCCAACATCGCCCCTCGAACGTGCAGTGCACTCGCTAGATGTTCGGCGGGCTCTTCTGTTGGCACTTACATTTATATACCGCTCTATAGCCGGAGCTCTCTAAGCGGTTTACAGTGATTTTAGCATATTGCCCCCAACATTCTGGGTACTCATTTTACCAACCTCGGAAGGATGGAAGGCTGAGTCAACTGTTCTACTTAAAAGCCACGAGTGCTATATGTAAAACACCCCGGTTGTTTATAGACATACGGGGGAAGTTCAAGGGATGTTCTCCTACCCGACAAAAGCTTTCCTTTTGGTTGATAGGGTTGATTAAACAGGCGTATGACCAACAAGGGGTTAGTCCCCCACCGTCAATTAAGGCATACTCTACTAGGGCTTACGCCACATTGGCTGCGCATCTGGCTGGCATTCGCTTCACTGACATCTGCACGGCAGCGACGTGGTCATCACATCAAACGTTTGTGAAAAACTACTCATTGGACATTAGAGCAGCGAAAGCTGCAGACTTTGGACGAGCAGTTTTAAAGAGGGTGTTACAGTGACTGGCAGTTTATGCCCACCACCAGTTGGGTAGCTCGTAATTCACCCACTATTTATGGATGATGGAACCACTATCCAGATAAACAGGTTGCTTACCTGTAACAGATGATCTGGTAGTGGTTCCATCATACATAACACCCTCCCTGCCGTCCCCACATCTGAAATGACAAGCCACTGTAACATCGTACGGCCATGTCGGCCATCAAGAAACTGATTGCAGAGACGCCCAACCACCACTAGAGGCTACTACTGTCACGTGCAACTGGCGTTTGCCGGCGTCGCGAGGAGCTAACGAATTCTACCCGAAGCTGATCTGCGCAGGCGCAGAACCCACTATTTATGAATGATGGAACCACTACCAGATCATCTGTTACAGGTAAGCAACCTGTTTTTATGTTGGGGTTCCATTGGCAAAGAGCAAAGCCCTTCCCAGCTGCTGAAAATGCGATGACGTGGAATCTCTGGCACCAAGTCCCTCATAATTCTTACCAGTTCTTCACTGCAAATGTGCTTGATGGTTGGCAGGGCACGATGGTTGGCAGGGCAACTGCCTATTGCCCCACCCCATGGCTATAGGTCTGGATGGGTGATGGGTGGTCTCTCTGCACCATTAAACCTGCACCTTGCTATAGCCGTGCTAGCTCTGTGTTCATCCTAAATTTTTTCGAGGTTGGTTGGTTAGTTAGTTAGTTGATTTATTTGATTTATATACAGCCCTTCAAAAAATGGCTCAGGGCAGTTTACATCAAAATAAAAATAATTAAAACCAATTAACAATTAAAATCAGAAGTAAATCAATTAAACAATTAAAATCTTGTTTTAATTAAAACAATTAAAATAATTGATACAGCATGAGTGCACCTTGTACTGCTTTATCTCATCCATCAACCCAACCGCCCTCATCCACTTTTGCAGAAAGGGAGCCACAGCCGAGAGACTGGAGTGACTTGACCATAGTAAACTGGGAGTGGGAATGGGGTTCCTAGGAGGAAGGAGGTAGCATAGCAGTGGAGCAAGGAGGTGAGGTGGGGGCAGAGGAGCCCTAAATAGTGAATTGAAGAACAGAAACTTGGAGAATGGATGTGTGGAGGCTGGAGGGAGAGCAGGGAGAAGGAAGCATAGAATTGACGGGGGCGGGAGAAAGGCCAAGGGGAAAGTTAGGAGAAACCATCACCACGGTCCTGTGCCAGGAGGGACTGCTTGCTATTGGCAGGAATAGAGTGGGAAAACTGGAGGCTGAGGGCTAGGAAGGGCATTGGATTGCCAAGTCCCCCAAGATTTCTGTACCTTTTAAAATGGTTTCTTTGCATGTTTTTATATTGCATATTACAAAAAAGCAATTTTTATACAAACACTGAACAAAACATTATGATTTGACAATGTAGCATATCGCACTGGAAAATTAAAGAGAAAGAAAACAACAAACAATCTATCAAACTGATAAAAGAGGGGGCAGGGCACGGGAAGGCATAGAAATAAACCGGCAGTGTATGCAACAATGAGATGTGACTGTGCCTGTTCTCTTGGAAGTACTCTGTTCCCAAAAGCTAAATGTTATCCACAGTTGCTCAAAAAATTTAACATACTATTAAACTTACCAGTATGCACTTTAGTTAATGCAGTTGTTTTACATATAGTAATCACAATGCACCAGACTTTGCTGGGCCATTCTTCCATTAGAGGGCATTTAGAACTTTTTCCTTGCCAAAAACATTTGGCAGGTGCTATCAAATTGCTGACCATTCTTCTGTTTTCTATTCTCACACAACAAAGAAGAGAAAAATAAATGCTTGCAGGGTGTGGAATGCATTATATTCTGATATAATGCTAATTTAATGATATTTGAATGATATTTAGTTTTAATTGCAATTTTAATCTGCTCTTAATTGGTTTCTGATTTTAGTGTTGAACTAGGACCGGGAAGACCCGAGTTCAAATCCCCATTCAGCCGTGAAGCTCACTGGGTGACTCTGGGCCAGCCACTTATCTCTCAGCCTAATCTACCTCACAGGGTTGTTGTAAGGATAAACATAACCATGTACACTGCTCTGGGTTCCCTGGAGGAAGAGCGGGATAGAAATGTAAATAAATAAATGAAAATTTTTGTGTGAACTGTCCCGAGCCACTTTCAGAAGGGTGGTATTTAAATCAAATATAAATAAATATCTTTTGAACTTCTGCCCAGAATTTTTGTATAGTTTTACAGCTCTGCATCACCCAGATGCTGTGCTCTGTACCTGTGGAGATGTACATAGAAGAGAGTACTCCACTAGGTTCGAAGTTTGCTATCACTACAGCACTGTGATGGGGAACATTGCACCTAGTAATGATTTCCATTTGCACCTCTTAAAATGCAGAAGGGTCTTCTCAGCATCGAGACCTGGCAGCTTTGAGAGGGTAGCAAGACTGTGTTTGGGCCAGCTGATCTTAACATACCGCACAAATCTTTGCCTGCAGCTATTTATATAAAACCTAACTAGGAAGGATAAATGCATTTAATAACCTATTTTTGTTTCATTTTCTTTTTAGTGAACTATGCCTCAGGGTGCAGCATTGCAAAGTTTCCAGAAGATGGCATTGTAATTGCACAGACTTTTAAAGATCAAGGTACAGAACTGCACTGCATTTTGTCTTGTTTCACTGTAGATAGACAAGGAAGTGAATAACAGTTAAGTGTGTGATGTGTCCTTTCTCACACAGTGTCACCATTTTTTAAACTTCTTTCTGTTTACTCACAAACAAGGGGGCTTACTCTCCTGTTCAAGCCTTCTTTGTTTAAGGGAGGTTTCTCCTGTGTAAGTGTCTCTCTGTAAGTGTCTTATTAAGTGTTTGTTAAGGGGCCATTGTTTGTTTGTTTGGAGGGTTTTGCAAAAGCACTTTCCAGATTATAATCTTAAGTGTTCCTGCTGTGTATTTGTGAGAGGAACTATGTGTTGTCAAGGCATGGGTCTGCTCCCAAAACTGCACCCCCATTTTGTGTTCTTCCCTAATTTTCCGTGGCATTTAATAAGGCAGTTCATGCGGTCAGTAAGATGGTAGGACAAGCATCCTACCTAGCTTCGGGAGCTATCATGCTCCCTGTTTTTGATTGTCTGCAAGCAAACAGGTAGGAGAAGGGGAGAGTGATCATGTGTGAGTCAAGAGCTGGGTAGAACAGTATTTCTCATGCCTTGTTAAAATAGTGTGTAAATGTGCTGGGTAAACTGGTGCCATCCTCCCCAGATTCTGTCTCGCTAACTATCACTCCCTCCCCCACCACTGACTCCTACTTACTGGTTTGCTAACAGGCAGACAAAAATTGGGATTGTGCCCAGGTCCCCAAGCAGAGTAGGGCTCTTGTCCTACCTACGGATATTCACGAACGGAGGTTTCAGCGCTGGTTCGGTGCCAGACTGATTCTGTGCTGTGGGGAGGGGAGCCGGGAGCGTTAAGAAAGAGGAGAGCAGGTCCTTATCTGCCCTCCGCTGCCCTATGCAGCTTCCTGCTGGGCCGGCACTCATTCCAAGTACCTGCACGCAGTGCCAGCATACACATGGCATCCATGCAGGTGCCATGTGTGTATAGGAGCTGTGTGTTGGTACTTGGGACGAGCACCGCGCCAGCAGCGATCTGCATGGGGCCTTGGAGAGCAGGTAAGGACCTTCTTAAAGTTCCAGTGCTCGAACCTCAGTTCATGCACATGCTTAGTCCTGCCCTCTTACCAATCATGTGAACTGCCTTATAACTCTTTTTCCTGCCCCCCATCAGTATCAGCCAGTGATGTGAAGCAAAGGCAGGGGAGCACACCGTGTCGTGCTGCCACAATGTGGAATAGTGTTGCTACACCTTGCAAGGGGTCATAAAGAACTCAACATGAAGAAACTGCTTTCAGGGTCTGATAATGTGTAGTTCTGCCCTGTCTGTCTGTCGGGTGGGTGGCAGGGGGAATGTTATGTTGATATGCAACCTGAAATATTGGGGTTCTTTAGTCTCAAATGAAGCTTTATTAAGCCTCTCATCTCTCAAACTGGATTAGACACTTTTGATCTGTAATGTTTAGCAGAACCATGTTGAATTTTTGGCCCCAGTCCAGTATTCCTGCTTACAGGTGTGCCTGAGTTTGCACATGCACAGTGAGGCATCTTACTTTCCTAAACAACCGCCTCCAAATCCTGCATCAGAAGCTGCTCCCACAGAAGTTTCAAAAGCAGCTTGTTTCATGGTGTTGGAGAAAGAGAGCTGCTCTCCAGAAAAGCTCGTACATGTGGATCTTCCCGCATGTGACTCTGGGTCAGGGCCTTCATTAGCATTCCCTTAATAGCAAAGAGAGGGTGAAGTGGGTAGCTTTGTATTTTTAATCTTTCTCTCTAAAATGAGCCTCCTAATCTGCTTTCATTTATGTTGAACCATTAAAATGACTGTTGATAAATCAGAAATTTGTGTCCCTATGAAAAGCGCATTTGTCCTCTCTTCCTTTCACTCACGGCCGGTTGTCTGCCCTTATCTTCTGCTGAAACAAAAGGCAGAGCTCTGGCAATTTTGTACTCGGCTTTCTCATCCCACTGAAGCTTATTTAAACGGTGATTAACCATTTACAAAGTTTCCCCCCGAAACCTTTAAGCCAGGAATTCTCAAACTTGGGTCCCCAGATGTTGCTGGGACTATAACTATATATACTAGCCAAAACCTACGTATAATCTTTGAACTACAGCTCCCATCATAACAAGTGGCCTGGCTGTGGAAGATGGGAGTTGGGTCCCTAGATGTTGTTGGACTACAAGTTTGAGAACCCTTGATTTAAGCTATAAACAGGGTGTGTGTTGATATTCTACTTTTACACAAAAAGAAATTTTGTAACCCTGAACAAAACAATCGATAAAAATTCATCATAGCAGTAAATTTGTAAAACAAATTTTACAATATAGCAGTAAAATACACAGTAAAACAATTTGTGCAGCAGTTATTTGCAAGAAGCAGACCAAAACCTCTGCTAACTAGGCCAATAGACAGCTTTTGAAGTGGTGCCCCCCCACACCTTATTTTTTAGCAAGGAGAGAGCAGGTGTCCTTTTTCAACCCTTTGCTATTAGTCTGATGGCAAATAAAATTTATACTGATACTTTATGGAAACCCAGCACAGTATCCCTCCAGTAGCTGTTGCTGGTGTCCCACTTGTTTCTTTTAAGCCCTTTTGGGACAAGGAACCATCTTCTCACATACATTGTCATGTAAACCTCTGTGAGAAGTATCTGGTTGAAAAGCCGCATAATTGTTCTTAACTGATAAAATGAAATAAAATTGGAGAATAAGCCCTGAAAGTGTCAGGCACCAATCACTCATTAACCGAGCCAAGAGGCATCTTTTAAAACTGGTGATTCTCTTTTATTTAGCAGGGGGAGAGCAACTAGCCCTATCCATCCCCAGCATAGTACCCCTCCAGCAACTGTAGCTAGTGCCTACCTTATGTTTCTTTTCCATTTGGGGACAGGGAGCCATTTTTAAAATTTGTTTGTTTGTATCTATCTATCTATCTATCTATCTATCTATCTATCTATCTATCTGTCTATCTATGTAAACCGCTTTCGGGGTTTCTGATTCAAAGTGGTATATAACCATTCATCATCGTCAGGAGATGGAATAGGATTTTTCCATATTTTTTATTTTATTTTTACAAATCTAATTTTTAAAAACCAGGCATTGCAATGCATCTTAAATCTGTCTGAAGGCCCAGTAATACTTTTTGTCCCCTAATACTGTAATTTGGGAGTTATGAGGAATTTATGCAAGGATGCTGGCATTTGATCCCTTTCCTTTCTGCCTCCTCCTCTAGGTCTCGAAATTTTAAAGCAGGAGACGGCAGTAGTAGAAAACGTTCCCATTTTGGGCCTCTACCAAGTTCCTTCCGAAGGGGGAGGCAGAATAGTTCTGTATGGCGACTCGAACTGTTTGGATGATAGCCACAGGCAGAAAGGTACATAAAGTGTGCTGAACAAAACCCCCTGGTTTGTGTAAGTTAACATCTGTTGCCCCTTCCATCCGCTGAGAAGCTTTCCTGCATAAGCTGCTTTGAAATGCACAGGTGAACATGCTCCGGTGCATGCCTCCATGCATTTCAATTGGTTACAATTCATAAAGCTCCTAAAAGTAGAAATAAGCCAGCTCTGCCCTCCGGCATACAGTCTAAAGGTAGAGTCAAGGTTCATTGGTGGGGAAAGGGAAAGAGAATCATTTGGGGAAAGCCAAGGTGAGTAGCTGCCCAAACTGGCCAGTGGATGAGTCACTTTCTCCCGTGGCCCCATGCTGACTGTGTGGTAGCTGTTGCTGGAGTCCCTGATGCAGTTGGAGAAACCTTGGAGAAGCAGTTGGACTAATAGAGAGGCCCTTACTCCCTCTCCTAAGCTGCAGAATGACTGACTGTTGATAGGAGCATAGGAAGCTGCTTTATACTGAGTCAGACCCTTGGTCCGTCTAGCTCAGTATTGTCTACTCTGACTGGCAGCAGCTTCTCCAAGGTTCCAAGCAGGAATCTTTCCCAGCCTTTCTTGGAGATGCTGCCAGGGATTGAACCTGCAAAGCAGGTACTCTAGCTACAGCTCCATCCCAAAGGGTGGCATGCATGGGTCTCCCATCCAGGTACTGACAGCACCAAGACCTGCTGGCTGGATCGTGGGCCCTTAGACCAGGGCTGCACCACTTTGGCCCTCCAGCTGTTTATGGACTACAGCTCTCATAATCCCCAGCCGTAGTGGCCAGTAGTCAAGGATTATGGGAGTTGTAGGTCAACATCTGCAGGCGGACCAAAGCTGTGCTGCCGTGCCTTAGGGAGAGACCAGGTAACCAGGCAGGCTTGAGAGAAATGGGCAGGTGCAGGGTAACTTAGTGGATTGTGCCCCTATGCTTCTAGTGCTAGTTATAAGTTCTAATTCTATCTTAATAATGTAAGTGGGGGAGGATGACCCAAAAATTTCCAGACTAATGCTGCATTAGTGCATGAATATTTTGGAAGCTAGTTATGCTACATTGGCGTATTGCATGCCATACTAGTGTTGTGCTTGCCAGCCAGGTGTACAGCCTGTGGCACACCTCCTGTGAAATTGTTGCATCCTGTTCTGCCATCCTTGTTGTGCAGGTGCAACAAGAGATTGCTCGACATTGAGCATTCCCCACAATTTCACAGGTATGCCACTTTGTTCATTGTGCTAGTGCAGCATTAGTCCGGATGTCAGCCACAGTTTTACCCAATTTTATTCTGACATGTTAAATGTCAACTCCAAATCAAAATGTGTCCTGTTCTGTGGACTCAGTTCATGGGTATCTTCAGTTCATTGCATTCCTTAAGCTATTATTTACTTGGTAACAAAATGACTGCATGTTAAAAGTGGAACGTCTGCTTTTGAAGAAGTAGTCAGTCTATGCTGTGGCAGGATCTTGAGTTGTTGCTAAGTTACTGTCCAAAAGTGGGGTGGGGGGAAATGCAGCACCATGGCAGTTTTCTAGGGTACCAGAAAGATTTCTATGTTTTGCGGGGGTAGGAGTGGGGGGAAAGACAGACTCGGCAATGATTATGGAACTCTCCTGGTACTAGTCTTAGAGTGTTGCTGCACTGAATAACAGTAATATCAGATATGAACTTGCCATCAGATTTCTCAAGATTTAAGAACAACCTTTGGCCCCTTTAGCAGTGAGCCGCTTCTGGTGGATTTATGCTTCTCAGTTATCTTCCCGTTTTGCCACAGAATACCCTTGAAAAAGTAACTCTTTGAACAGTAATTCACAGCTGTAAGAAAAGGATTCACTGAACTTGAGGCATCTTGAGTAAAAGGCTTTGCTGGAGGATCGAGTATTTTAGTTGGAGCTATTCCACCCAGTACTTTTTTATAATGGCGTTTTCTAACCTAGTTCTTAAAATCCCTGTCCATTTTAATTAAAATCCTTTCATTCTGTTGGGACTTGTTTGTGAAATGTGTTCGAATACATCTCTTTTGACTTCCACATCACATGTTTGTAGGCCACCTAACTTAGCCATGCAGTACACACAGAGGAACACAGAAAGCTGCCTTATGTGGAGTCAGACCATTGGTCCATCCAGCGCAATACTGTCTACTCTGGCAGCAGCTTCTCTGGGTTTTCAACAGGAGTCTCTTTCCCCCAGCCGTATCTGGAGATGCCAGGAATTGAACCTGGGACCTTCTCTATGCAAAGCAGATGCTTTGCCACTGAGCTAAGGCCCAAGTTATTTCCTATAGCTCCAGCTGATTGATTCATTTTATATTAACACGGGGGCTCTCAAATTTGGGTCCCTATATTGGACTACAACTCCCATCAGCCACTGCTGTAATGACCTTCAGCCTTATCTACCTGGGGACCCAAGTTTGAGAATCCCTGTGTTAACACAATAACCAGTTCAGCAGTCAGCTGTCACAGTGCTCAGCCACGGGTTTTAGAAATGGTCTTATGGACAGATAAATAAAAATAATTACGACTGGAAACTTTGATCAGTTCCATTATTTTCTTACTATTAGGTGCTAACTGGGCAAAGAGGCACCTTTTTAAAGTGGTGTTTCTCTTTATTTAGTAGGAGGAGAGCACCCCCAGCACAGCATCCCTCCAGTGGCTGTTGCTGGTGTGTCTCTTGTGCTTCTTTTTTAGATTGTGAGCCCTTTGGGGACAGGGAGACTTCTTATTTATCTATCTATGTAAACTGCTTTTTTTTTTTTTGAAAGCAGTATATACATTTTGTTGTATTATCATCAACATTTTTCTCTTGCCTTTACGCCAGGGAGCGTAGGGTGATGTGCATAGTTCTTCCCCCACCCCTTTAACCCTTACAACAGCCCTGTGAGGTAGGTTAGACAGAGTGATAGTGGCTGGCTCAGGGTCTCCCTGTGAGTTTTTTAAAATTACCGAATAGAAATTTGAACTTGGATCTTCCTGGTTGTGTACTGACATTCTAGCCGCTAAACTACACTGGCTCTCTCATTTAGTTGACAGATTAATCTGAAATTTTTGTTCAATAAATGGTGGGACCAGTTTTAAGAGAGGATGCTGGGAGTCTTGGTTGTGATGTGTGTCATTAATTGGCAACAAAGAAGAAAACATTAGTTGGTTTTTGTTCCCAACAAAAATCAGTAACTTACAACAAAGTTAACAAGAGCCATTTTACTGAAGGGAGGGGATCTTAGGAAAAGTCACCAACATTGACAGTTTGGCAATACACACATTTAATGTTGTTTTTTTAAGCTGCTCTTTTGATAGTACTTATAGGTAGATATACACACTCATCCATTGTGCATGTAGCAAGGTGCCTTTTTCCTCTTCAGAGTGCCATTAATTCAGTGTGGATTCTTTGAAAAATAATCCACACAATAATAATATAGGATAGCTTTGAAAAATAGCATCAGACTTGCTTTCATGTTGCGTATTGGAAGCAGTTCCTCCTTGCTGTGACATAGTGAGCTTAGCTGTGGTTAAAATTCCTCACATATATGATTTATAAATCCTAAAAATGTGTCTGACCTCTGTACAGACGAGGGGAAAAAATCAAAGGTGAGCATTTCAGTGACATCGGGATTATGAAGATTAACTCCCATTCCCACCAAAAAGCCATGCTGGGTGGGAATTGTAAGCAAATGTCTTTGAACTGTGTTTAAATGGTCTGAGAAGACTAGACTTGTGCAGCCAACTCAGATTTCCAGTCAGAGGCCTGCAAACCCTGGGCAATTGCGGTTTACCCAGTTATTACCTTAACAAGCCCAGTAATTTTGGTCCATGCCTTAAAAGGTCCGTGCCTCATAAGAAATTCTCAATGTAAAGGTTGAAAAACAATGATCAGATCTCTGTAGGCAGGCTTTTGCTGCTCGCTGCTGTTCATAAACCATACTCTTAAATCCAGTCCAATCTTTATTACGGTCATAGACCAGAGTACAAAAACACAAAAAAGAACAGACACAGAAAAACAGAAAACATAAGAACAAATATATCCAGATCAAACATTTAAAAACCTGAACGGATTTTACAGATTATATAACAGTATCTGGCCACTCTATTCTCATCAGGATTGGCTAATAAAAACTTCAGATAAAATTTTTCGGGATGCCCTATAAAATCAGTCAGCAAAGGGGGAGATTAATCCTAAACGGGCATCCATATAAAAATCACAATATAAAATAGAATGCGTGCTGGTCTCCACTTGGCCTGTACCGCAGGGACATAGGCGGGTGGGGAAAGGAGTGCCTGCGTGTTCTTCCCTTCTCTCTTCCCTCCTGCCCCAGGGTCAAAGTTCCTCCTGGCTATTTTAGTTGGTTCTCTGGAATCCTGCAGTGCACATATTGAGTGCCTGCCATCCTCCTCCTCTCTCTTTGACTTGTCAAACTGTGTGTGTTGACCTTCAGCAGCTAAAGTGGAAGGCAGCGGCCGTCCAGTCCAGGGAAGTGGGTGGCAGCGAGATTGCAAAAAGCATATTGACAGAAACGTAAAGTTCCGGATTGTCGTGTTTGGCTGGGAACCAAGGGCAGTGCCAAAGCAACCTCATAATTTTGTGAAACCTTCTTCCGTCTCAGATTGCTTTTGGCTCCTTGATTCCCTTCTTCAATATACGTCTTACGGAGTGATGCCACCGAGCCTCAGCCATTCAGAAAACAGGCAGCGGCCGCCAACGGGCGCAGGCTACTCTCTGCCGGAGCGCATGGAAGGTGATTGGGGTTCTAGTTGTACAGCCTGAGATGAGCAGATTGGTATTTGGTTTAGACTGGAGGCCCTTAGCGTGGTGCGACAATGACCCCTTGTCCATTGGGGGTGACTGCCTGGATCTCTTCAGTGGGCTGGGATATCCCTTTAAATGGGTCAGAACATTCAGAGGTGAACTGGAGGAGAGGCTGGAATGGGAAGTAGGGATGTTCACGGAACCAGCGGGGGTGGGACAACTTTAAGGGCGGGGGGAGGGTGCACTTACCACTCCTCCACTTTCCCCCACCAGTGCTCTGTTTGTAAAGACCCCGTCGGGGTCGGCAGCATACCTCCCTGCCGCCCCATCCCCTCCTTGGCCGGAAGTGCTGGGCATGCGTATGCGCACATGTTGCGCTCGCTCTCACACACGCACGACATGCACACAAGCAAACAAGACGTGCTTGGGACCACTTCCAGCTAATGGGCAGATGAGGGAGGTGGAATGAGGGGAAGCAAGGGAGGATGGGACGGCTAGAAGGGCTGGTGTGGGCCTGTGGAGCTGCTTCTTGGTTCCCCCCCAGCACCTAACCTCCTTTTCAGATGGACTGTTTTTGTGGGAGATCTTAGATGTTGGCGCAGGCAGATTCTGCTTCTAGACACCAGGCTCAGGATGGGAATCTTTCTGCAGTGGTTTTCTCTTCAGGCTCAAATCATCTCTCTGTTGACCTCTGCTCTTGGGCAGCCTGCTAGCCAACCATTATTGTTCTTATACAGTATGTGTGCAATTAATCTATGGAATTCTCCGCCACAGGATGTAGTGATGGCCTCCAACTTGGATGGCTTTAAAAGAGGCTCGGACAAATTCATGGAGGTCTGGTCTATCACTGGCTACTAATCTTGATGAAGGCTATAGTCCACCTCCAGGCTCAGAGGCAGAATGCCTCTGAATACCAATTGCAGGCAGGGGGCACAGCAAAAGAGGGGGGAGTACGCTTTCGTCTCTTGCCTGTGGGCTCCCCAGAGGCATCTGGTGGGCCACTGTGGGAAACAAGATGCTGGACTGGATGGGCTTCCTTGGGCCTGATCCAGCAAGGCTGCTCTTGTTACCATATTTTTGTGAATATAACCCATGGGTTATACTTTCTTTGCATCACACGAGGTGGCATGGCAGAATGTACAATATACAAAATGACTTAATTACTGAGAAGAAGATAAGATGAGCAGGAGAGGCAGGGGGAATCTGCCTGTCCTTCCCCAGCTTTTCTCTGCTCCTGGGTGGGCTTGAGCCTGGCACCCTCCAGGTTTCGGGCCCTTCTTCAAGGGCCGCTTTCAACGCTGCACTCCTGCCCCCTTCCTATGTTAGGGGGCCGCCTCTTAGGCAGTTGTTTCTGAGCAGGCTGCTTTCCCTTGCACTGAGCATGATTCCCGGGGAGGAAGAAGGCACCTCAGGTTTGTCTAAGGCAGCAGAGCCAAGTCCCGGAGCAAAGTGAGAAGAGAGGAACAGCAGGACCGGAGTTCTGTATTTTTGCACATATGCCCTGCAGGGAATGCACAAGTGTGGGGGCTATTTTAACATAAATGCTAGCTTTCCATGGACTCTCATTGGGTGTGAGGGTGTATAGGCAAAAATACCACATACCTTTCCTGTAAACCTCTCAAGGGGCAAGTGTTGCATGAGGGGGAGCAAAACCTTCTATTGCTTATGCCTAGAAAAGGGCGCGAGCAGCAGAGAAGAAAATACCTTCTGAATTATGATCTGGAATAATTCTCTCTGTGGCATTGCAGGCAACCATCTCCATCGATACTCAAAAGTGCTCGAGGCTCATCTGGGGGACCCCAAACCCCGCTCTCTGCCAGCCTGTCCTCATTTGTCGTGGGCCAAGCCACAGCCTCTGAATGAAACAGCACCCAGGTGTGATTTCTGGTTTTGCTGTATGCTTTTGTAAGATAGCGTCTTTCAATTTGACTTGGAATTTCAACAGGGTCTTGTTTCCGTCTTCCAAATAATTAGTCATGTGTTAGCGAATGGTAAAAAGCACCAACCAATAGTCGATGTTCTTTTCAGGGTTGTTTTAGTTTGTGTTGATTTGGGGCTGCAAGAATGAAATTGTTTGTAAATAACCAGTAGTTTATAGTACAACTCTATATTACATTGATGTCAATTACAAACAAATGCATTGAAAAACCAGCAGTTAGTTGTATTCACTTAGAAACTGGGAGACAAGAAAGAGGAGAACAAACGTCCGTAAGATGTTTTAGATATGTCCTGCGGCACCTACTCCACCCTCTCTCTCCCACCTAAGACTGCTGACTATTTGGTCTGGCTTTTCTTTCTTTCTTTCTTTCTTTCTTTCTTTCTTTCTTTCTTTCTTTCTTTCTTTCTTTCTTTCTTTCTTTTTAAGAAAGTCAGGTTTCTAGCTGGAGGTAAATGCTAAAAGATGGTATTTTTGAGGTTCGCAATCTAGAAGCAACACAGAACATGAGATATGCAGGTATTTTAAGCTCATGGTATTGAAGTATATACCTGCCTGCCTATTGGACCCAGATCCTCTGTATTGTTGAGGCTGAGGAACAAGGTCTCCAAGATGCTTAGAAGAGTAAGCAGGCCAGACCTGGAAGCTTTTATAGGGGTCAAGAATTGGAGCATGGCCTGACCAGCTATGGCCTATTGGTATATGGGGGACTTCCATGTTGGTGTGACTGGTCTCCATAACGTTCCTTCTTTGACCAGAGTTGGATGGTTGTGCAGAAGCTGAATCCTTTAGACTGCTGGTTCAAGGCCTGCTGCAGGCTTGAGTCCTAAGAACATGATCATTCATGCTCCAATTTAGGGGTTCTCAATCTTGGGTTCCCAGATGATGATGGACTACAAGTCCCATCTTAAAATGGCCACATCCATTGTGGCTAGTGATATTCAAAATATTTTCCAGCAGCCTGGACTGAGGATAAGTATATAAACTCTCTTGGATAAATTAATGTCTTCCAGCAACCTTTGGAAACATCAGAAATTACTATCGATTGATCTGGAGAAAGTGGCTTTACCGAGTTTTCGTCAGAACCGGCCCCAAGTGAGGCCTTTGTCACCTGGAGAAAGTGGAGCTTGGGATATACCAGGAGGTAGGTATCAGAAAGGGTGAGGGTAGAGTCCAGCCCTCTACCCCCCCCCCCACCCGATCCAAGCACTCGCAGCTGTGCAGAAGAAGAAGAGCACAGACTGCTTGGTCATCTGGACTGCAACTTTTGCCATGCCATTTTAATATGCTTTGTTGCTGTCAATGCCAATAAACTGGGCTACATTTGTGAATGCCTCAAATATTTCAGTCCATAGCAATAGCAATAGCACTTACATTTATATACCGCTCTATAGCCGGAGCTCTCTAAGCGGTTTACAATGATTTAGCATATTGCCCCCAACATTCTGGGTACTCATTTTACCGACCTCGGAAGGATGGAAGGCTGTCCATGGCTCTGTGTCAGGTTATAGACTGATATAAATGCCTCCTTCTGATTGTGTACCTGCCTTCCTCACTTCCCCATGCAGGGATAATGCCTGGACGCTACAACCAGGACGTCGGGGGAACGATACCTGTCTTTGCATTCCTTGGTGCCATGGTGGTGCTGGCATTCTTTGTGGTGCAGATAAAAGCTAAGAGCAGGCCAAAGAGACGGAAACCAAGAGTCAAGCGGCCACAAATCATACAGCAGGGTCACCCACCAAAGACACCGTCTGTTTGACTGCAGTTGCCAAAGATGACCTTCTCTTCGTGGCTTCTTCATGGAACTGTGATCACTACCAATTAAGACTGATCAGTCATGCTTGGTGATTAGTGACTGATAACAGGCAACCTTCTCGTGTGGTCTCTGGTTACAGACCAGCAAGAACTCGTTGGATCATCTCGCGATAAACATTATCATTCTCAGTCACAGAACTTGTCCAAGGCTTGAACGCTATTTTAAAAAGAACTGATCAGTTGCTCTGTGTCCCGAGGAGGGAGGAAAGGACCTTTATCTCTTTTATTTTAAACTGACCAAATCTTTTCATTAGAGGCTATTTTCTATATTTATTTTAGAAAGGGCGAGGAGAAGATTCTCTTCAAGGCCCTCAGCTCTCGGAAGGCAGCGCCATTTTTCTGAATGGAATGCAGTTTTCTAATGCAAAGGGGGATCGAGCCCTCCTCCGAGGGTGAGGAACTAAGACTTTGAGGGAAGCAGGAACAAATCAGTGTGGCATAAACCTTCGATTTATTTTTATAAAGCAACTTACCATGATGTTTTTGTAATTTTTCGGCATGGTTTCACCATTGTCGGTGGAGAAAAATTTTCAATAAATATGTTATCTATATTGAAGCTGAAACAAAAAACATCATACCTTCCCGCCCCACCCCCTTGAAAGTCTTAAATAGTTAGTACCTAGACCAGAGGTTCCAAAACCCAGATGATGTTGGACTACAACTCCCATCATCCCCAACCTGTGCTGAATAGTCTCACTGTTCATCAGGCACATGAAGCTACTCCCCCTGCTAACTGAGGAAAGAGGCGCCTTTTAAAGTGGTGATGCTCTTATCTTTAGCAGGGGGAGAGCAACTGGCCCTTGCGTTTCTTTTTAGATTGTGAGCCCTTTGGGGAGAGGCGACCATCTTATTTATGTATTATTTATTTCTCTGTGTAAACCGCTTTGGTTGAAGAGGGGACTTATAAATATTCATTGCCGTTAGTATACTTGGCCATACCTTTTGGTCCTCTTAGACTGGCAGCACCTCTCCGAGGTCTCCGCTGTGCAAGGTGTGTTCACGCTCTCACAATGCCCCTGCTCATTCCAGTCAGGCTTGCACAGGAGAGCTTGCCCCACAGGTCAGATCTAGCTGCGTCCCATCCTGCTGGACCCAAGACTGGTGCAGGTGTGATTGCCAGTGATTGAGGTGGAGACTACGGGCTGGTTCTCACAAGGATAGATGGGTAGGAGGAATGCCTGCAGATGTTGATGTCGGAGGACGGTGTGCTAGCCAGAGCCGCTAGTCTCCCTCCCTTCCCGCTCCTGTTGTCCACCACCCTCTTACCTGCTGGGGCAAGGAAGAATCCCAAGTGTGCCATGCAGCAGATGAGGGAGGGGACCGGTATTCCATGTAAGAGTGATTCCCAGATGTCGTTGACTACAACTCCCAGCATCCCCAGTTGCAAAGGCTTTTGCCTGGGGGTTATGGGAGTTGTAGTCAACAACATCTGGGAATCCCTCTTAGAGGGAGCACTGGAGGGGACAGACGACAGGACCAGAGAGGAAACTGGAGGAGTCACAACTGCTTCAGGAGTTTTAAAAGTCCGCAGGTCTGGGTTACAAAATAGTGACCAAATGCATCGCTAGGTGAAGGCCTCTGCCGCCCTACCCAGATCGCAGCTAGCACTTGAGAGAGCTGGTCTTGAGGTAGCAAACATGACTTGTCCCCTTTGCTAAGTGGGGTCTGCCCTGGTTGCATATGAATGGGAGACTTGATGAGTGAGCAGAGTAAGATATTCCCCTTAGGGGATGGGGCTGCTCTGGAAAGAGCATCTGCATGCTTGCATGTTCCCACCCAGGCTTTTCCAAGATAGGGCAGAGAGAGATTCCTGCCTGCAACCTCGGAGAAGCCGCTGCCAGTCTGTGTAGACCAGGCCTGCTCAATTTCACCCCCACCCATAGCTGTTCTTGGACTACAGCTCCCATAATCCCCAGCCACAGTGGCCAATAGCCGGGGATTATGGGAGTTGTAGGCCAACATCTGCAGGAGGGTCAAAGTTTGGCAGCCCTGGTGTAGACAATACTGAGCTAGATGGACCAATGGTCTGACTCGGTATATGGCAGCTTCCTATGCTCCTATCAACTTTTGGTGACTCACAGTTGTTTCTCGAGAGTGTGCATGCATGGGTTTGGAGCCTGGCTGGACGCTTCTACCTAGCTTTTAGTCGTGAGAATGAGCTTTGTATCTGGAGAGGTAGGGTCAGGAACCTTTGTCTAAAGCAGTGGTCCCCAACCAGGGTTCCTCCAGATGTTGCTGAACTACAACTCCCATCATCCCTGGCTACAATTTATGTAGATGTTCCGCAACATCTGGAGGAACTCAGGTTGGGGACCTTTGTCCTACCTAGAGGCAAGTCTCCAGCAGGCTTGCTGTCTGCTGCTCCTGCAGGTCTAGAGAGAGATAAAGCAGGGCCCTTAACCTCAGTAAAGAAGCATGTGCCGGGTGTCATGTGAAGTTCTGAGCTGGACTATCTGCTGTACTACCTGCCAGCACTGCAAAAGGCAGACTAGCCAGGCTAAGACAGCACATCATTGAAGAGAGGGCTCTCCCTTGTGGCTCCTCCGTAGCCTGGCCAAGAACAAATCCCCCTCTTGTTCAAAAGCTCCCCTCCCTAAGAAGCAGAGGCAAAGGACAGGTCATGTGCGGAGGATGCCCGAACCAAGGGAGGGCATCCAGAGAACTGGGGAGATGCTTGCTGTGAATGACAGCGGTGTGACAGAGTTTGTGGCCGCCATATATGTTGTCCTCTTGCGCAACCTTCAGTTGGAGGTACAAGTCAAACCAGTGAACTTTGCTTTTAAGATGTCCGTCAGTCATGCACATTGCATAACACCCCACAGACCTTAAAGGGAAACGACAATGCAGCAACTAAAGAAGGACCTCCCTCCACGAGGCATCCAGGAGGTACTTGAAGGAAATGCTGCACGCTTCACCGTGGACATTTGGAGAGCTGGGGTGGAGGCAGGGGCGTAACTAATGGTAGGGCAGGCAGGGCACGTGCCCTGGGCGCCACTTGGTAGGGGGCGCCAAAAAGTGCCATTAAAAAATTATTATTATTTTTTTTAAAAAAATTATTATTATTTAATGGCAGCGCCAGCGCAGCAGCAGTCCGCCCTTTGCGCAAAGGAGCGTGTGGCGCCCCCTCCCCCATGAGCAGTCCCGGCGCCGCCGCACCCCCCCCATTGCCTGGCGCAGGCGCGCTTTGCAGTTCAGAAGCAACGCCGGGCCAAACGGCAGGCCTCGGCATCGGGCTCTGTGTTACATCTGCCGCGGCAGCGCTGCGGGCGCCTAAAGTTTTTTTGTCCCTCTGCCTGCTGCCGTGTGTCCTCCGACTCCTCCGAGGTGAGGTATATGTATCTGTGTTACATTCACTGCGGCAAGTCAAGGACCTTGCTTGCCGCTTGCTCACCCCCGCTCCTGCCCCATCTCAATTGGTTAGTGACGCCAGGCCACACGGCAGACCTTGGCGTTGCTCTGGTGGCGGCCGCCGCTATGGGGATGAGTCCGGACTCCGCTTTCTCCCCCGCCGCTCACAGCCATCCCCTCGCCTCGGAGGACACACATTTGTGGTATTTATTATTATTTTTATTACATTATTATTACTACTATTTTATTTTATACTACTACTATTTTATTACTATAAAATACTACCGCCCTATCCATCCAAAGGCTCTGGGCGCTTGAGGGGGGGCGCAATTTCAGTGTTTGCCCTGGGCGCCGTTTTCCCTCGTTACGCCTCTGGGTGGAGGACACACTTCTCTCTCACACACAAGGCACTGGTGGGAGTGTGAGGGGACAGGGGGCATAGGAAACTGCCTTGTACCTTGCTCCATGTGCCCAACACTGGCTATCAGTGGCTCTCCAGGGTTTCATTCAGACAGGGGTCTTTCTCAGCATTTCCCAGAGATGCTTCCAGGGGTTGAACCTGGGACTGTCAGCCTGCAGTTGGACTAGCGTCAGGACATCCTAAAATGAGCGGCAGGGAATGCCTGCTGAAATAGACTGGTTCCTTCCCAATGGCCATGGAATGCCACTGGCCGTTCAGAAATTCCATGCATTCCTTTGGCCACTTGGGAGGAACCAGTCCATTTGAGTGGGCAATGGCATTCTCTGTCATTCGTTTTAGTCCATTCCCTAGAGTCTACATGGGCCACTTAGTGGACTAGGAACACAGGCAGCGGCCTTATACGCAGTCAGACCCTTGGTCCATCTTAGCTCAGCATTGCCCACACTGGCTGACAGCAGCTCTCCCAGGTTTCAGGCGGGAGTCTCTCCCAGCCCTACCTGGAGATGCTGCCAGGGGCTGAACCTGGAACCTTCTGCATGCAAAGCAGATGCTCTGCCAAAGGCAAGACATAAAGAGGACCTTCAAGGAGAGGTCATGGCAGCCTCCCACGGAGCCTCTGAAAGGAAGGATGCTATGGATGGCAGAGCAGAGTGGTGGCTAGCTGGGCAAGGCAGATTCACCCCCAATCTCATAGAAGGGCCACCACAGTGAAGGCACCTTGTGGGCCCCATGACATTGACCACAACTGTGTGGTTGGTACCTTGTCGTGAGGGGCCCAGCCGGTTGGCGGGGGGGGGGGGCAGATAGGGCTTCCTGTGAACCTACCAGGTACAAAAAATGGTGCGACTAACTTTTTCTCAAAGCATTTCCTGGCGAAGTTTCTGTCAAATTCCAATTCCAGGGCTACACAAAGATTTCTGGCAACCAGCCAGAGGGGTGCGTGTGGGGTGTGTGGGTCGGGGTGGTGAGGGATCCCCTCAGGCAAGCACATAGAGTTCATTCACGCAATCAAGGTAGGAGGCAAAGCTAGCCAGGTTTTCCTCCTACCTTGCTTCCGCACAGTCACTTCTACCCAGGTTTTCCTCCTAACTTGCTTCCACACAACCAAAAATTGAGAGCCCCCAAACCCGGGTCAAACACAGCTTTTGATTGTGTGAATGACCTCATTATCTTGAAGCCTCAGTGCCCATTCCAGCACTGTCTTCAGGGCAGCAGCTTTGCCTTGCAAAATTTCTCTCCTGTACAACTAGCAACCCTAAAAGTAATTACCTAGATTAATTAACACTAAGCTCTAAGAGTGAGATCTTACATAGGCAGCATAAGCAGGCCGGGCAGGTCCCAAAGCAGATGGAATTTCTACAGATCATCTGCTCTATGCACTTGGCTTCCTCCCACAGCAGGCAGGCACCCATTAAATTCTCCCCATCTTTACACAAAGGTCGCTTAAAAGACACAGAACGCACTGAGAAGAAATACATCCACACAAAAAATTGTCTCTGGGCTCGAACAGAAGTTCCTAACCTTGGGTCCCCAAATGTTGTTTACAGCGCCTATCATCCCCAATGAGTCTGCCACAATGGCAGGGGGTGATGGGAGTAGTAGTAATCTAATAATATCTGGGAATCAAGGCTGGGAACCCCTGGACTCGAATAAAGGTTTACGACGTGTTTTGCTGTAATTTTTCCCCTTTGCAAAGCTGCAGTGATGGGAGGTAAGGGCAGGGAAGAAGAGAGTTTCACCTGCTCAATATCCCTTCAACTGAAGAAGTCACAATTTTGAGAGGCCTGGGAGGTGGTGGTGGGGGGCTCAGAATGTTCCTTTGAGCCCCCCACCGCCCGCCCATTGTATTTTCTCTGGCTGACATCTTGTGCAAAGTTACACTTGTGGGGGAACACAACATTTGCACAGTTGCACAAGAGCATCGAGCAAGTGCAAACATTGTGCAGAGTTATGTGACAGTGTGGCCATTGTGTATCATGGCTGCACGGTCACACAATGCCATTTGTGCCATTTTGGCATGTGGGCAACAGCACTCTTGAGCAACTGTGCAGCGTTCCACGGTGTGGATAATGTTGCACAGTATAGCATGTTATAACTCCAAATACTGAAATAACTCTTGACCCTGGTGTTATATTTTAACTGATGAGTTTTACTGCCTCAAATGAAAAGGACTGATCTGAGCATTTCAAATCCTGAATCATATTTGGATGGGGGGGGCATGTATGGGGCCTGGGGCAAAGCCCCCCCCCTTTGCCCTCCCCTAAAAAAGCTCCTGCCTTCAATTAAAGAGTTAACCAACTGCCTGCAGGCGTGTTCTCTTTTGGGGAAGGAGGTCACCCTGTCTATGAGGCCTCCCAGAGAGTTTGGCTGAGACCCCCAAGTCCCTTCTGCCCAGTTGCCAGGTCTGTGAGGATGGAGCCAGGCTAATCGCGGATTAAGCTGGCAAGGGAGTGCAGCCAGAGACTGCTGATCTATAGGGATACCTCCCTGTCCACAAAGAGAACATGAAGGCAAAAAGGAGGAGTGGCGAAGGAGGGACGAAAGGAAGGCGAGATTATATTTGCCTCCTTAAAGCCTGCAGAGGCAAGAAGAAGAGACTCCCACCCCCTTCCAAAATTGTCGTTTCTCAAGGACATCGCCATGCTGGGGTCAGAGCTGCCCGCCTTTCTGAACGCTGTCTGAAGGGTGCTCGCCAAGCGCTTTGGAGGCAGGAACATGGGTACTGTTGTTCATTTCTTGGTGGGCGATCACAGAGCGGTCTGTGTCTCTGGGGTTTTCTTCCTAGTGTGTTTGGTGTCTCTCGAAGGGTGGTGGTACAAAGAAGAAGGGCATTATTTTAGAGTGCCTGTGGTGGAAGAGAAGTGCTGAGTTTACAGCAAGTAGGAACACCTGGGCTGCTTGGGGCCCACCTCACACAGGGCAACGCCTTTGCTGCAATGTCTGGTGTGTTCAAGAGAGATGCGAAAGGTCTGCTTGCAAAGAGTCCGTGGGCAGCTGTGAGTTGTTATCCCTTGAGGTCATTGACCACAGAATATGCATCTTTTGTGTCTGCTGGGTCCTTGGACATAATGGCTGAATGCAGCCTCCACATTTAGAGGTCATATTCTGCTGGGAAATGGTCAGAGAGAGCTATTTATTTCTACTTATGGGCTACCTGAGGCACCTAGTTGGCCAGTGTGGGTTGCTGGGTTTGGTCTTCCCTGGTCTGCTCCAGTGGGGTTCTTTCTCCCTCCACCCAACTTCCCTATTGTTTGAGGAACTGAAAAAAGTATTCCCTTTAGTATTGGACAGATGCTCTCTGCTCTGTAGACATGAACTGCAGTGATCAGTGTTAGAGGAAACTTCCTTGCTGAGTTTGTTGCTGATATTTAAGTTGTAGCTTCTTAACTTGTATTTTGGCTCATGTGCTGCTCTTTGGTGTGTTCTGTTGTTTGACCTTATATGTTCTTGTTTGGTTTCATTGTACTTTTTAAAATTGCTTTACAATAGTCTGATAACTATTGTAAGCACAGAGGTGAATATGAGCCCAGAAGGATTTTATGATATGCTAGTAAAATGTCCTTTATCCCAATACCCAGGGCTGGGTCTACAAAGAGGTGGTGGAGCTCTGCTTTGTTTCTAAAAGAGCTCTGCTCTCTCGCGCGCTCTCTCTCTTTGAGTAATTAGCAACTACTTACTTATTGAGAGTCCTCAAACTTGGGTCCCTACATGTGGTTAGACTACAACTCCCATCATCTCCAGCCACAATGCCATGCCACTGTGGGGCTAAGCAGCCTTTAAGTTCAGAGGGTTAGGAGTAGCAGTTGGAATCTGTGGAATTCTAGTTCCATGAATCTATGGAACTCTCTGCCACAGGATGTAGTCATGGCCACTAGCTTGGAAGGCTTTAAACAGAGCTTGGTCAAATTCATGGAGGACAGGTCTGTTGGTGGCTGGCTACTAGTCTGGTGGCTATAGGCCGTCTCTGGCCTCAGAGGCGAGATGCTTCTGAATACCAGTTGCAGGGGAGCAACGGCAGGAGAGCGGGCATGCCCTCACCTCTTGCCTGTGGGCTTCCCAGAGGCATCTGGTGGGCCACTGTAGAAAATGGGATACTGGCCTAAATAGGCCTTGGGCCTGATCCAGCAGGGCTGTTCTTATGAGGTGTAGCCCAAGATCATCTGGGAACCCAAGCTTATATAGCAACAAAAGGTGTGTACTTGGAGATACCGGGGTGGAGGAGATAACTTCTTCCTTGCCCCTAATCATTGAGAAGCAAGCCTGCTTCTCTCTTGTGTAGCCCTATCCTGGCTCTTCCTCTTGGTCACTCGAAAGCATGATGGCCTCTCAGTTGCCCAGGATGGAATGCTGAGAACTTATGGTTTTCTAGGTTGCTGTTGATCTGGTTGGTCCCTAGGATAGGTGGCTGTTGCTTACATTTGGGAGTATGAACACTGGAATGTTTCTGTAGTGGCCTATATCTTTCTTGCAGGAGGTCATGATTTAACTTGTACTTAACGGGTCTCCATGGAAGAGCCTGCCTTGTTATAGTTCTTAAGTATTGCTAATCATTGCAACTGGGGACAGGGTTCCATCTTATTTATTTATTTGTTATTTCTCTGTGTAAACTGCCCTGAGCCATTTTTGGAAAGGCAGTATAGAAATAAATAAAACAAATAAATTGCAGTAGGCAGCTAAATGGAAGGTCCATGTAATACAGCCATCCCTCGCCAACCGCAAGGGTTCCTTCCTGGAAAACCTCACGGTTGGTGAATTCGCGGTTGACAAGCACTAGATGTCTTGAAAACGAGGTTAGGGGAATTGCGGTGGTGAAAGGACTGCAAAATACAGTGTAAAATGACCCCCGGAATTGACCCCCTGAACCCCAAAAGGTGGAGGCGGTGGCCATGGGTGCCTTTGTGCGGCTTCGGCTACTGCGCCAGCTGTGTCCCTTTTTTGAGAAGGCAGATCTGGCCACGGTTACCCACGCCTTAGTCACATCACGGTTGGATTACTGTAATATGCTCTATGTGGGGCTGCCCTTGAAGAATATTCGGAAACTGCAGCTAGTGCAAAATGCGGCCGCTAGGATTTTATCTGGAGCTGCCCGCTGGGATCACATCACGCCCATTTTGAAAGAGTTGCACTGGCTACCAGTTTGTTTCCAGGTCCAATTCAAGGTGCTGGTTTTGACCTTTAAAGCCCTTAACGGTTTGGGCCCGGGGTACCTGAGGGACCGCCTGCTCCCAAGGGTTGCTGCCCACTTGACGAGGTCATCTGAGGGAGCTCTGCTCCGGGTGCCGACAATGAGGGAGGTTCGGTTGTCGTGCATTCAGGACAGGGCCTTCTCTGTTGCTGCCCCCAGACTCTGGAATGCTCTCCCGGTGGCTATTTGCTCCTCGGTCTCCATCACGGTTTTTAGAAAGTGTGTTAAATCTTGGCTTTTTACCCAGGCTTTTATATGATTGTCTCTACTGCTGCTTCTTTGTATTTTGAATGGTTATTTTATGCTTGTGTGTTAAACCTTTTTCAGATTTGTTTTATATTTTAGCTTTTTATAGTCTTTTTAAAAAATTTTATGTAAACCACCTTGGGATTGTGTTAATGAAAGGCGGTATACAAATTTAACAATAAATAAAAATAAAATAAATACATTGAGGTATTTGTGTTATTTATACTTGATTGCTGATTGGGGTGCAACATAGGAAGCTGCCATATATTTTCTATGTTTCACCCCAATCAGCAATCAGATTTATCGCTGAATCAAATGTGGAGCAGTTTTCATATTGTATGTATATACGCTGCACACACGTCCTATAAAAATACCTATGGATACTGTTACTGATGCATGTTACTGATGTTTTTAAAACATTTTGGTTATTGTTTTTTGTATCTTTGTAATATGTTTAGATTATTTGAATATCATTTCCAAATACAAAAAAAATGATGGAAGTGCTTGAAGTTGAAATACCCTTACAGAGCCAAACCCAAGCCGGTATATCCAATCCAATAAATATACTTAACATCAAAATTCTCTAGGGGAAAAAAAAAAAAAAAAAAGGCTGGCTTCTGCAACTTGCCTAATTATGCAGCTTGTATTTTATACTTGTTGCATAATTCTGCAATCCTTGTGCATGATTCATTTTGTTTTTGCAGCTGGTTGTAGGAGGGACAGGGAGCTATAGAGCATGGAAGCATAGTCCTCTGCGGCAATCTCGTGCAACTATTTTGCTGTGTTTTGAGATTTCAGCAGACATGCTTCTAAACGCTTGCTTGTGCTCATCAGGGCTAGAAACTTACTCTTCCCTCCAAAAAAAGAAATTGGAACCTTAAAGAGCTGCATCATTCAGCTATAGCCAATATCTCCATCTCTTTCTGTGTTCCCATAGAATTACAGCATATACACAGCTTTGATCCTAAGGGCATTCCCTGAGCCTAAATCACACAGAATTGGGTAGGATTTATTTTCTTGTAATGGCCATGATCCACATCTCAGTGAGTTCTTGTGCAAATAAAGCTCTGTGAATGCATGGACTGTCCACTCCCTTTCCTGTTAGCTTTTTTTTTTTTTTTTAAGAGAAGGAGTTTGTGCCCTAAGATCATAGGTCAGCCTGTATCAGCAATCATAGCCTTACTAGAGTTTGATCACCATGAGTGTATTTAGGGTTAGTCACAAAGGTCACAAGAAGTTGCATTATGGAGCATTTGCTTCTGTCACTCTTCTGTGTGAAGAGATGGCATGCTAGCTGTTAAGAACAATGCAAACTTCCACGTTAATGAGTAGCCCTGGTGGAAAAAGGCACCTTCTCAAACCTTTAAAGAGACATTTTGACTTCTGTGGCTTGGCATCGGGCACACCGAAATTGGCCCTAGGGTTGGGGGCCTCTAGGCGGAGTTTGATTTTGGTGCCTCACCCCAGCTGAGGAGTGTGGAGCCTTGGGTTTAACTGGAGCTGCTCATTCTTAAATGACCAGCCCATGCTGGTTTGAGAATCCAGTGGGAGAGAGTTCCCAGACTATGATGAGGGCAAAACTCTAGCACTTGAGAGATGAAAAGATGCTGAGGTTAATGTGGACATCCAGACAGAAGCCATTTCTTTTTGGGAATGAATGCTGAGGGGAGAGAGAATAACTGGCAATCCAATATTCTGGCAATGTTTATGCCACCGCTTAAAGGATGTGTGTGTCCTAGTCCTGCTGGTACAGAACATAATACTCAGTAATAAGATGCAAAAGTAAATTTGAGAAAAAAGATCCTCGAAGGTCATATGCATTCAGAGCTGCATCACGAGAACCTCAGCTTCAGTCTGAGATGAAACTGCTTTGCAAAATGGGCAGTGTTTCTATATAAAAAGCTTGCCCTTTGGTGTGGCCGCACCATAGTTTTGTATAAGGGCATTATAATATTAGCAGTTTTATTCTCAAGCCCCTTCCTAATGATCCCTAACATGGAACTGGCCTTTTTCACTGCTGTCACACATTGAATCGACACTTTCAACGAGCTGTCCACCACGACCCCAAGATCCCTCTCCTGGTCAGTCACCGACAGCTCAGATCCCATCAGCATATACTTGAACTTGGGGTTTTTCGTCCCAATGTGCATTGCTTTACACTTGCCAACACTGAGCTGCATTTGCCACTTTGTCGCCCACTCACCCAGTTTGGAGAGATCCTTTTGGAACTCCTTACAATCCGTTTTGGATTTCACTACCCAAAAGAGTCTGGTATCATCTTCAAATTTATTTCTTTATTTCTTGTCATGATCTATTTGCTTAAAAACATCTGTCTAGTACCTGCTCATGAATCAATCTGACGGCAGTGAGTGTACCACGGTGTGTGTGCACCTCTACAAGTCTTGTTCTGAATAACAGAACTGTTTTGAGTACTTGTTTCTTTCATATTAAACGTGCTTCTAAATAAAGGTTCAAGTTCTACTTGTATCCAGGAAAACACACAAGTTCTGTTTGGCTTAATTACCTAGATAAATCAAAACCTAAGTCCATGCTAGATACGTCTTAACAAATTTAAACATTAAGGCTGTGCTGATAGCTGATTTGTCTCACTGCTGTCTATCGAGAAGGCCAACATGGAGATGGGTTTCTCCATGGAGACTTGACTTGCGGGGTTAGAATCCTCCTCCTCTTCCGGGCAAGATGGCTTCTTAACCGATTTTCCAGCTAGGTTGACCAAGGATGAGGAAGGTCGGGGGACTTGCCAAAGGTTACCCAGCAAGTCATTGGCTCAGCCAGGATTACAGCAGATGTTAAACAGCTTAATGCAGGCAAAAGATGTCACGGAATAATCCCTAATCAGGCTGACAACCTGCATACCAAGCTTCGCCTTGATGCAATTATAAATAATAGAAAGGAAAGACTTTTTTTTTTAAAGAGGGGGTTAGAACAGCCCACTTCTGGTCTTTCCTGCCTCATCCAAATACTTCTGTAGTCCAAAGATTTGCCCATAGTTGGAAATACCTGTCTGTCTGTCTTTTTCTTAAACATTACCCAGTATTTTGCAAGCATGAGTAGACATCAGCCATTCATTTAGGTCTGCCCCAACAACCACACAGTTATAGGTCCAGGAACAGAAAACGCCTTGTAAGGTGACTTGCTAAGTCTACAAATCATAAATGAGGTGGGGAAAGTAGAGATCACCAGGCAAGGCAAGGCATGAGGATAGACACCCAATTCCCAACTGACTAAAACTTGCATGCTCAAACGTGGGTCCCCAGATGCTGTTGGGCTGCAACCCATCATTCCCTGCCATGTAGTCTGTTGTGGCAAGGGATGATGGGAGTTGTAGTCCAACAGCATCTGGGGATCCAGGCTTGAGACCCTGTAGCCTAGCCTCATGGAGGGGACGCACAAAATATGTCTGCTTGTTAGAAAGGGAAATACTGCAGACTTAGCTTTACTAATAAATAGCCGGGAGATTGCATGGGCTGCTCTGCATAATCCATACCAGGCAGTGTGGACACAAGGTGAAAATATTCTTGCTGCCTCCCTACCAAGACATTTACAACCACAGAATATGAACAGCCCCTTGGTGCCTTCTGGGGAAGTAGCTGATGGAGATGGCCAGAAGTCTGAGAAAACAAGTCCATTCAAGGAGCTGTTGTATGTTTAACCCAGAGAAAAGAAGACTGAGGGGGACATGAGGACACTCTTCAAATGCCCAGAGGTCTGTTTCGCAGAGCAGGGATTCTCAATGCTGGGTCCCCCAGATGGAGCCATTCAACAATATCTGAGGACCTGCGGTTGTCCCAGAGGACAGGACTAGATCACTGGGCTTAAGTTACAGGGACGTTAGGAACACAGGAAGCCGCCATATACAGAGTCAGACCATCGGGTTCACTATTGTCTACACAGACTGGCAGCGGGCGACTTCTCCTAGCTTGCAGGCTGGACTCTCTCTCAGCCCTATCTGGAGAGATACCAAGGAGGGAACTTGGAACTTCTGCCTGCAAGCATGCAGGTGCTCTTCCCAGAGCAGCCCCATCCCCTAATGGGAATATCAGTGCTCACATGTGGCCTCCCATTCAAATGCAAACCAGGGCAACCCCTGTTTAGCAACAGGGACAAGTCCATGCTTGCTACCACAAGACCAGCTCTCCTCCCAAGGCTGATCATGGCTGAGCAGTGAGTGGGGAAGAGCAGTTTGCCCAGGACATATCTAAGACTGGACAGGTCTTGGGCCTGATCCCATCTAGCCCAGCATCCTGTTTTCCTACAGTCAGGGGCGTAGTAAGGTTGGAGTGGGCCCAGAGACAAGATTTTAAAATGCCCCCCCACCTCATTGAAGCTCAGGTCATGAAGTAAAGAAATCTTAATTGTGGACGATGCAAGTCATTTAATGGTCCTAGAGAAAGACCTGCTGTTCGGGTAGCTCCAGGTCTAAACACTCACATCAATTTTGGAGGATGAATACAACTCAAGGAAGCCCGGGCGGGTGCGCGGCTGGGGGAGTCAGCCATGTGTCTTGCCTCGGGGGGGGGGGCAAGGCAATGGGCCCCCAGACAACTGTCTCCCCTTGCCCTATTGCCTACAGTGCACCCCCCAGATGCCACGGGGAAGCCCACAAGCAGAAGATGAAGGCATGCCTCCCTCCTGCCAGTAATCCCCAGGGACAGGTATTTCGAGGCCTCTCCTGCCAGCAAGACCAGACTGAAAGAAGGGCGGCAAATGGGATGTGTGTGCTGTACTCAGTGGAGTCCGCTTTTGGATTCTGGGGGGATTTTAAAGTTTATAGTAACTTGGTATTATGAATGTAGCAGCCGGCGTGGTGTAGTGGCTAGAGTGCTGGACTATTTCGGGGGAGACCCGAGTTCAAATCCCCATTCAGCCATGAGACTTGCTGGGTGACTCTGGGCCAGTCACTTCTCTCTCAGCCTAACCTACTTCACAGGGTTGTTGTGAAAGAAAAACTTAAGTATGTAGTACACCGCTCCGGGCTCCTTGGAGGCAGAATGGGATATAAATGTAAAAAATAATAAGAAATAAATATCTTCATATGACAGTGTGGACCTTACAGTAATGGGGATTTAGCAAACGTTCCTGTATTTTGTACTGAAAATTTTTTTAATGTAGTCTTCCTAAATTTTGAATATATAAAAACCCAAACTAGCCACTGTTGATAGACCTGTGGTCCATCATGTCTTCAAAAAGAAGTTTGGATAGCCACGCATTGCGGATGCTCGAGCTCCAATCCTCTTCTGTCAAGCAGGGGCTTGACTAGATGGCCTCCAGGGTCCCTCAGCTGCTACAATTCTAATGAAAGATTAGCAACTGTCCTAGAGCCTTTGAAAAACCAGAACCAAACTGTGTCAGAGCGCGCCAGCCTGCTCTGGGACTTTCTCATTGGCTGCAGGGTTCTTTCACAGCCCAATGGCTAATTTCTAAATCGCACAAGCCAATTATGCCTGCATTCTTTTTGTGGGCAGCTAATGATGATGGAGTCCGAAAAGGACACTTTAAATGGTTAGGAACACCTTAGGCTGCAGAGATATAATTGGGATGACAGACACAATTAGCCATTCATAATTCCTTATAGCAGCTGATTAAAGTCTCTTTATCCTACTTACTGAGATCAAAAGGTCTCATAGTTGGGAAATATAAAATGAATTGGCTGAGCTGTCTATGGAGAGACCCTTTTAACAGAAGGAGCTTGTGTTTCGTAGGTGAAACGGTGCCCTCATATTCTAGATGAAATTCAGCCGGGATATACTACCATCTCCCGGTTCTGGACTGACACTTGGATAATGGATCAGGTCTTCTCTGTGGCTGCCTGGAGACACACTGGAATGTGCTCCCTGCTGAATTGAGTCTCCCCATCTCTGGCAGCTTTTAAAAATATCCTCAAGACTCATTTATTCACCCAAGCTTTTAAACTAGAATTGTGGTCTTTAATTGTTTTAACATTGTTTATGTTGTAAACCGCCCAGAGATGTAAGTTTGGAGTGATGCACAAATATAATAAAAACCTGACCATTGAAAAAGGACCTAATCCCAAGTTAACCCCTGCTAACTTGGCAAAGAGGCACCTTCTAATGTGGTGATTCTCTTTATTTAGCAGGGGGAGAGCAACTGGCCCTGTCCGCCCCCAGCATAGTGACTGTTGCTGGTGTCTATCTCATGTTTCTTTTTAGATTGTGAGCCCTTTGGGGACAGGGAGCCATCTGATTTCTTTATCATTTCTCTGTGTAAACTACCCTGAGCCATTTTTGGAAGGGTGGTATAGAAATCGAATAAATTAAATTAAATCAATTAAATTAATTGTCCAGCTGTTTATGGTTAACTCTGTCCTGGATAAGTCCAATGCACAACCACTGGAATGATGGATGTTTTTCAAGCTTGCTTGTCTAGCTGTGGATGTGCTCGACTTTTTAGCCTGTCTGGTTTAGGATTGCTTGGGGCCTGAAGGAGATCATACAGGCCTGGCAAGTCACCGGAGGAAGCTGCCTTGCACTGTATCAGACCATTGGCCCATCTAGCTCAGTCTTAGCCTCACTAACGGGTAGCAGTTTCTCAGGAGTCCTTCTCAGCTCTATCTGGAACAGAGGTGCTCAGACCCCTGGAGAAACGGTGGAAGCAGGAGGCCACTAGCTGCCCCAACACCCCGTCCTTCACCCCTCTGCCTGAGGCCGCTGCCTCACTCCGCCCCATGGAAGAGCTCCTCCTATATTGGGGGCTGAGACGTTCTGAGCACAAGGTTCATGGCACAGGTTTCCGGAGTTGTCCAAAGGTCTCTGTTCGGATCCTCGCCATCTTCATGCTGCCTTTAAGCCCTGGCGGCTGAAGGACGTTCTGCGAACTGTGTGTTTGAGTCTGAATGTAGGCTCTCTGAAGAGCCTTCAGTGTTGGGCTTGTCGGTGATATGCCCAGTTATATATCTGTACATGGATTATATGTTTTCTGGGGTAACCGCTGCCGAGTGGGCAGAGCAGTGCCTTCCGAAGTAGTGACTTGTTTAGCCGGGGAGAGTAACCAGCCTCCTTCTTTCCAGTGGCTATTTGTTGGGCTCTCCATTTTAGAGTATGAGCCCCTTTAGGACAGGAACATAGAAAGCCGCCACATACTGAGTCAGACCATTGGTCCATCTAGCTCAGGACTGTCTACACCGACTGGCAGTGGCTTGGTGCCACTGGGCACTCTCTGGGTGCCCCTTGGTGTCCACCCAAGCTCTGCTCAAGGGAGGACAGCTGGTCTTGTGGTTGCAAGCAAGGATTTACTAAGCAGGGTCCACCCTGGTTTGCATTTGAATGGGAGATGACATGTGGGTCCTGGAAATTATTCCACTGAACAGAGGTACACCTAGGTAATTATGAAGCCTGGACCTAAAGGCCTTCGGGGGGGGGGTGCGCAAATTAAGCATCATCATGCTCCACTGGGCAACCACACCACCTGGGACAGACTAAAGAGAATTGTGGGGGCCCCCAGGGGCTGTGGAGGCCCTGGACTTTGGCCCCGAAGTCCAGGGGTGAGATCACCTCTGCCGCTCAGGGATGGGAAGAGCACAAGCATGCTTACATGGAGCAGGTTCCAAGCTTCCTCCCTGGCATCTCCAAGATAGGGCTGAGTGGGATTCCTGCCTGCACTCTTTTCCTATGTAAAATGCTCTAAGAACTTTGTGTTTGAAAATCAGTGAAGACGTGTTCCCTCTGCATGTTGAGATCCCCCCCCCTTTAATGTATGTTTGCTTGTTTCAGAGCAAACATACATAAGAGCAGGTGTAGGTGTGCAGAGCCGAAACAATTATTTGGGGGTAGCCTTTGGAGAAAGATGTTGGCCAGGTAGAACATCTTGCCCTGAACAACACGTGCCCTCCTTCCCCCCCCCCCGCATGGCAGGTCCTCTTGCCTTGGATTAATGTTCAGATTGGACAATCACATGGTAAAGAGATCTTGTCTTGTCAAAAGCATTGCAGGAACAGACACTTGATAGTCCTGTTGTCTTTCTTCTTCTTCCATTGATCAGAATCCCTCCATGTGGTAGATGAGTAAACATGAGGGTAAACAAAAAAAGAGAGGGAGAGAGAGAGGATGTTAAGGCCTTATCTTATCATGCAAGAGCTCTTCATCCTGTGCTTGAGACACACACAGGGAAGCTGACGGAATGGGTGTCCCTGCTTGGGATTCTTTGGACAGAGGCAATTAGTGTTCCCTAGATAAAGCTCTGGATGGGGCTGCCAGCTGCCAGCCCAGAGATCTTGCCTTCTAGAAGCAACTGGAGAAGGCTGCAGCTGCTATGCCGAAATTTGGAACATGGGAAACTGCCATATACTGAGTCAGACCTTTGGTCCATCTCGCTCAGTACTGTCTACACAGACTGGCAGCGGCTTCTCCAAGGTTGCAGGCAGGAGTCTCTCTCAGCCCCATCTTGGAGATGCTGCCGGGGGGGGGGGACTTGGAACCGTCTGCATGCAAGCAGATGCCGAGCTACAACCCCATCCCCTAAGGGAAATATCTGTCAGTGCTTACATGAAGTCCCCCATCCAAATGCAAACCAGGGTGGACTCTGCTTAGCAAAGGGGCAATTCTTGCTTGACCGACTATGCGGAACACCTGTATCGGGCAGCAGCAGCAATACAGGAAGGTGCTGAAAGGCATCATCCCAGACTGCGTGGGAGGAGGCAATGGTCAACTCCTCCTGGATTCCACCAAATGCAACCACCGGGTTCTGTGGTCGCGCCAGGAGTCAACACTGACCCGATGGCACCCTTTACCTTTACCACAAAACCAGCTCGCCTCCACTCCAGCCTCCTGCTTGTGTGGTCGCCCTCCTCTTACGTAACGGGTTGCTGACCTGACAAAGACAATGAGAAACGAGTGAGGTTTTCCCCACCACTGCTCTGCATGTCAGGAAAACTTGACCTGTGAAATGTCTGGGTGTTCAGGCTGCTGTTACGGATGTAGGAGCAGAAGGCCAGAAGTAAAAGGGTCAGCCCTGGATTTCCTGTTCCTACATCTGTCAGTCTTTACCCGCTTAAAGGTGAGGTAAAGTTCCTGTATTCTACCCAAGACAACCACAGGGCACTGTGGTCGCCAGGAGTCGACACCGACTCCTTTACCTTCAAAGTTGTGCCCTTGTTGACCACAGAGCCCTGTGGTTTTCTTTGGTAGAATGCTCTTACTGAAAACCGGATAGCTAAAGCTGACTCTTAGCTTTCCCCCTCCAAACCCACTGGCATGTGGCTGCCTGCCTTTTGGAGAATTCATATCCGCGTCAAGCTGAGTTTTACGAGCCAGGGAGATGCTTGTGCACAAGTTGCTGGTTGTGAGACGGCGTCCATGTTCATGTGGAGTGTGATATTTGCAGAGGGGTAAGAGAGAGGGTGCACCGAGGATGTTGTTCACTGACACATCCTTACTGTTATTTTGCAGCAAAAATATGAATGGGGGGGAGGCATATCTTTGGCAGATGGTCTGCGGGGGGCCACCTTCACTCTTTGTTTCAGGGAGGGCCCACACCACACCCATATCTTTGTGTGTGCGCCTGCGAGAGCAACTGTATTATTGTCTATGTAGGCTTTTCTTGGTTGAAAAGCAGTATTTATTATTTATTTGATTTATTTGATTTATATACCGCCCTTCCAACAATGGCTCAGGGCTGTTTACAATTAAAACAAAGTTGTAAAACAATGAAAAGCTAAAACAAATTAAAAACAATAACACAACCATTAACAATTTAAAAACATTTTAAAACAAGAATTAAACATTGTCCCCAGACCCCAGCTCAAGAAGACACGTAGACGTAATATGGATGAAAAGGGCCACAACTTTGTTAACTATTACACAAAGCATGGCAGACTGGAACACCAGGTGATTAATCACCCTTAGAGAACAGTGCGGGCCAATCGAAGCAGGTCAGCACTCTGAAGTCCTAGCCATCACCCTACTGGGCGACACACCCTGGCTCGGGAATGGGCAGGTACGCCCCACTCAATGCCTTCAAAGCCAACCCCCCCCCTTCTGTAGAATATATACAGTATACATATTCTGTAGTCGGAGAGAAAAGATGCCTGTGTGAACTCAAGTGTGCATAAACCCAAAGTAGGTCTCTTCTTTAGAAGAATACCATGATTTAAATTTCATGCAGATCACATTCATTTGACTCCACTCAGATTAAACTCAAACTTCGGAGTCTGCGTGGACAAGCCTCTTAAGGCAATTTTAAAAAACCACAACATTGCGAGAACGGGTCCTTTGAGAGAGTCAGCCCAGAAACGTCCCTGAGCCCAGGAGAGCTGTGCTGACAATGGCAAATCTCTCGCCAAGGACAGAACGCTGCGATTTTGCAATCCCGCCTGCCTCGGGCGCTTGGCTCCGGCTGGACTCTGTTTGCAAACACCTCCTTGCAGAATCTCCAGTCCTGCCGCGACGTTCTCAGCGCGTAATATACGAACCGCTTTAGAACTGAAGCTGCCAATTGCGTGGGCAGCGAGAAGGCAGGGCTGGGTGCGTGTGAGGGGGTATTCCAACCTCTCTCCCCTGCAGCCCCTTGGAGTGAGGGAGATGATGAAGAAAATGGGGAGGGGGTGCAGCTGGGGCCCCCTCAGGAGCTGGGGGGCCCCCAGAGTCTTTGAACCCAACAGCTCAATTATAGCAACACCCCCTGAAGGTTTTGGGTTTGTGTGTGTGTGTGATTGCCTTGCACACGACATGGCTTATTTTTAGCATTCTTGCCAGCGTCTTTGCCTTGCCCTGGCCTGGTGGGCTCGAATCCTACCCTCTTTCCTGCCCTCCCCTCAACCCTGGCAGGTGACGCCTGGGATTGGAGGAGGGGCCCCTGGAACCGCCCTCCCACCGCCCCAGGTGACGAGGATCAGCCCTTTGAACTGTCTCCAGCTGCGAAGAAGCAGCCACGTCGGGACTGGAGTGACCCCACTCCGGGCAGCGAAGGCGCCTCGCTGAGCCCCTGAGACGCCACCGCCTTGGCCCCGCTGCGCTCCCAGCCTGACTGCGCCCCCGCCCCCTCCTCCTTTCTTTCTTTCAGACATGGAGGAGTTGGCTAGAGAGAGCATCAGCTTGCTAGCCAAGCCTACTCTGGCGTCGGAGAGCCCCAGCCTCTCCTCGGCGGGCGCCGTCTTCATCATGCTGAAATCCGCCCTGGGAGCCGGCCTGCTCAACTTCCCCTGGGCCTTCAGTCAAGCTGGCGGGATCTCCCCGGCTCTGCTGGTGGAACTGGTAAGTACCCCAAGGGGGAAGCCCCCCCCACAAGTCTTCTGTGGGAGGGGTGGTGGCCCATTCCTAGCCATGGGCTCTCAACATCGGGTCCCCGGCTGCTGGACTACAATGCCCATTATTCCCTGCCACAAGTGGCCTGCAGCCTTTGTTATTTACATTTTTTACATTGTATATCCTGCTCTTCCTCCAAGGAGCCCAGAGCGGTGTACTGCATACTTAGGTTTCTCCTCACAACAACCCTGCGAAGTAGGTTAGGCTGAGAGAGAAGTGACTGGCCCAGAGTCACTCAGCAAGTCTCATGGCTGAATGGGGATTTGAACTCGGGTCTCCCCGGTCCTAGTCCAGCACTCTAACCACTACACCAATTTGGCTTTTTGTGGCAGGGGGTGATGGGAGTGGTAGTCCAGTGGCATCTGGTGACCCAGGGTTGGGACCCCACACTTTACATTAAGGGCTGCTTAATTTATGGTGGGCAGCTGGGAAATGCTTGACTAACAAGTTGCCGGTTTGAATCCCTGCTAGTACTATACTGGGCAGCAGCGATATAGGAAGATGCTGAAAGGCATCATCTCATAATGCATGGGAAGAGGCAATGGTCAACTCCTCCTGGATTCTACCAAAAGAAAACCAGAGGGCTCTGTGGGTGCCAGGAGTCAAAATCGACTTGACAGCACACTTTACCGTTTACTTTAATTTATGGCAAAAGAGACAGTGAAGTCTGGGGGTGCTGTCATGTTCTGCTTCAAGGGGGGTGCTGTACACATCTGTAGCAAAGACAAGAGCTTGCCCTTCTACAGTGGCATGGCTCTTGTATATAGCAGGGGGAGAGCAACTGTCCCTATCCAGCCTCAGCACAGCTCCCCTCCAGTGGTGGTGCTTTGTGTCCACCTTGTTTCTTTTTAAATCGTAAAATGTGAACCCTCTTGGGACATGGAAGCTTCTTGTTCCTTTTCTCGATGTAAATTGTTTTGAGACTATATCTATATCTATATGGCTGAAAGTGGTATATGAATATTCTTAATGACATCTTAAAGACCAGGAAGTGTATTATACCTTCTGTAGACCACATGTTGTCAGATTCAGGAGCTACCACAAGGCCAGCTTCTTGAGGGGAATGTGGGATGAGTGTATGTGCCACGAGATGAGATCCCTCTGGTCTAAACTGGGCTCCGAACAATATTTAAATCGTAAGTGGACAGAGCTGGGACAGCTGAGCTCTGTCTCCCAGTAAAAATACTTGCAAGCCCTGGCAGCAAGCGATGCGAGGACCAAGAGTGTTAGAGCGGAAGCATTTTAAAATACATATATAATAAACCCTGTTCAGACATATCAGCTGTCTTTAAAGGACAACTGCACAATGGTATGTGTGTAACACATATGCATCAATGGAACACACACACCTGTGCATTTTCTTGGTTTGTGCATGCATAATGGGTTGCCTAGGACTGCATTCCAAGAAACCTAGAAGCCTACATGGAGAAAATCCTCAGAAGAACTCTGCATTTGGCAGCACAATTGCAGAAGAGGGTTAGAATCCTTGGCAAAGACTCAGTGGGCAGTAGCCGTGGAGTCTGTGGGAACTAGCAGGAGAAGTAAGGTCAGGGGTTCCGGAGGAGCCTGGCCAACTCACTTTGCTTTCCTCATTGTAATGAGTCACTTTTTACATAATGCAACTTTTGGGTGGCTTTAATTTTTTTTTTTTTTGAGCAATACAAATTTTCTTCTAAAACTGCATGTTTTGTGTCTGGCTGCACATTTTAGAAAATCCTGCATATATATAGGAACATAGGAAGCTGTCATGTACTGAGTCAGACCATAGGTCCCATCTAGCTCAGTATTGTCTACACAGACTGGCAGTAACTTCTCCAAGGCTGCAGGCAGGAATCGCTCTCAGCCCTCTCTTGGAGATGCTGCCAGGGAGAGAACTTGGAACCAAGATGCTCTTCCCAGAGCGGCTCCATCCCCTGAGGGGAATATCTTGCAGTGTTCACACATCAAGTCTCCCATTCATATGCAACCAGGGCAGACCCTGCTTAGCTAAGGGGACAGTTCATGCTTGCTACCACAAGACCAGCTCTCCTCATGGTGTAGTGGTTAGAGTGCTGGACTAGGACTGAGGATACCTGAGTTCGAATCCCCATTCAGCCATGAGACTTGCTGGGTGACTCTGGGCCAGTCACTTCTCTCTCAGCCTAACCTACTTCACAGGGTTGTTGTGAGGAGAAAGCTAAGTATGTAGTACACCGCTCTGGGCTCCTTGGAAGAAGAGTGGGATATAAAATGTAATAAATTTAACTAGTGAGCCTGGTACAGGCCCCATCAAATGCAGGGTACATATGACTCTACGTGTGTGAATAACTGAACATGTGCACAGATCTGTATGTGCAGGCATGCTGTAGATCACGTGTGAACAGGCCTATTACTAGCTTCAGATTCCTTTTTGCTGGTCAGCAAAGTGTCTTGAGTGAGTTGATTCTCCTTTATACACTGTACACAGGTAGTATGTACATTGAATGTAACGTGTATATATAGACCTATATATACTGTGCGAATACATGGTGTAAAATGTTGGGTGAACCACCTAATGGCACAGTGGGGAGGTAACTTGCCCAGGGAACAAGAGGTTGCTGGTTCGAATCCCCCTGGTAGGTTTCCAGGACTATGGGAAATGCCTATATCGGGCAGCAGCGATATACGAAGATGCTGAAAGGCATCATTTCCTACTGCGTGGGAGGAGGCCATGGTCAACCCCTCTTGTATTCTACCAAAGACAACTACAGGGCTCTGTGGGTGCCAGGAGTCAACTCTGACTCAACTGCACAACTTTACCTTTAAAGTGTTGGGCGGGTGGTTTATTCCGAGATCCTAATTTTAAATGTTTGAGGCCAGGCATTATCTTGAAGTGAGGGGGAATGCCTGAAATCCTCAAACCCTTTTCTGATTTGGTCTAGTTCTGCGTACTGAACTGAAAGTTTCAGTACACGGAACTAGCCCAAACCAGAAAAGGTTTGATGTTTCTCTTGGGCTACTGCTAGTCTGTTATCTCCTGATAGAGGTTTTAGGTGTGTGTTTCTGGCCTTGGTGCTGCCATTCCAAACACGTGCTTTTGTCTTTCCCGATGGGAATTACTTGGAGCTGGATCATTGGGTGACCTTCTCATGGTCACTAGAAGGACACTTACCTGGGCCTGAATCTGACCGGATTCCATCTTCAGAGGTTTATTTATTTAACATATTTTTATACTGCCCAAAACTTATGTCTCTGGGCGGCTTACAACAAAATAAAAACAGAAAATAAAACATAAGTTAGAAACGAAAACAAAAACATTTAAAACATTACAACAATTTAACAGTTTTAAAATAATACTTCAAAAACAGCATTAAAACCACTAAAACAATATTAATTAAAAGCCTGGGTTGCTTTTGAGAGGTTGCTCTCCCCAGTGCAGTACAACATACGCAACGGGCCATGTCCGGCCCCTGCACAACGTCCCCCCCCCCCGTGGTTGTTGCTGGTATCGGCCTTATTCTTTAGATTGTGAGCCCTTTGGGGACAGGGGGCCATCTTATGTGCATATTTTTTTCTGAATAAATCGCTTTCGGACCTTTGAAAGAGCAGTATATAAATATTCACCGTAGCAGTATAAACAGCTCATCCAAAATTAGCGCTCCCCCTCAGATGATCAGTCTTGTATACTTATATTGCAGTTTGGGGGTGCTCATCGATCCAGCTCTGTCACCAGAGGTTCAAGTGGCCTCTGTGGCTCGGAGTGCCTTTTATCAGCTTCGACTGATACGCCAACAGCGACCTTACCTGGACAGAGAGAGCTTGGCCATAGTTACGCTCTGGTAACCTCTCGCTTAGAGTACTGCAATGTGTTGTACATGGGGCTGCCTTTGGAAACAGTCCGGAAACTGCAGCTGGTACAAAACAGGGCTGCAAGATTAACTGGGACCGGATGTTTTGATCATATTATGCTAGTGTTTTGTCAGCTACACTGGCTCCCAGGCCATTTCCGGGCCCAGTTCAAAGTGCTGGTTTTAACCTTTAAAGCCCTAATAAATGGCTTGGGACCGGGTGACTTGCCCCATATATCCCTCTCTGAACCTTATGATGTTCTTCAGAGGTCCTTCTCTGGGTGCCCCGCTAAACGAGGTGAGGCGGGTGGCTACCAGGGAGAGGGCCTTTTCGGTGGTTGCACCCCGTTTATGGAATAGCCTCCCCAGTGAGGCTTGCCTGGTTTCGTCACTTTGTTCTTTTAGGTGCCAGGTAAAGACCTTTTTGTTCACCCTGGGCTTTTAAATTTGGGTTTTCAGCTTTGATCTGATATTTAACTAATTTTAAAATGAGTTTTTAAGCTGCTTTGTATTGGGTTTTTTGTTTTGTTTACCTGCTTTTGTCTGTTATGATTTAATGTGTTTTGTCTTTATTGTATATGTTAATCCTTTGTTGTAAGCTTCCCAGAGTACAGGCTAACAAATAAAGTGGATGATGATGGTGATGATTGATTATAGGGTTGGCTCAAATATTTTGAGCACTGTGTTGCCGGCACATTTTAAATGTTGTCGGCATCTTACTTTATGATCATGGGAAGCTGGCATGCTGTGTAAAGAGTCTACTTCCTTAGATGAGATATTCTTTGCAGCTTCCTATCTTGCTGGTCTTGGAGGCCCCCACAAAACGCTCCTCCATCTCCAAGAAAATCTGTGTTTTTTGAATCGTACTTAAACTTTCTAACACAACTTCAAAAGGCAAAATATTGCAGCAGCAGGAAAAGGTGTCAACAGTCGCAGTGCAAGCAGTAGAGGTGTGACTGTCCATGTTGGTGGGGTGTCAGGGAGACCCAGCCCATTTTCAGCTACTGGTTGTGTGACCAAATCGAACCACAGTAAACATGACACATAACATTCATGATTTCTAGTATACACATTACAGCTTTTATTGCATGTTTGTATGTGTAATTTCTTGCTTTGCTGTTACTGCTGCTCACTACCGCAAGGCCAGCTCTCTTCTAGAATTCTTCTCCTGTGCAGCTCTGTCTCTGCCTTGGTCCATAGCTTTTAAAACAAACAAACATCTAGAACTTCATGATGAGATGCCAGTGTAACTTTTTCACCTAGCATGTGCCACTCCAACAGATGCACATGCATTTTTCCTTGTCTGTGAACACACATTGTGTTGCTATTGCTGGTCTACGACCGAAATAAAGTTTTGCTTACTACCATTGTGTTGCCTGGCGTCCCATTCCATGAGTGGGAGAAAATCCTCTGAATCTAGAATTTGGCGGAAGAGTGTTGTGTTCATGGGTGAAGTCTGCAGGAAACGTCTTTGGTGGGGGAGGAGAAATGGGTGTGCTGGATCAAGGCCTGGGCTCTGCAGGAGTCTGGACCACTCACTTGAACTTTCTCATTGTCTTCAGTCGCTTCCTTCACCATCCAACAGAAGTTTTGCACGACTTGGATTTTTGAGCCACACGAACGTGCATCTTTTCTTTTGGAAACGGCATGTTTTGTGCATATTAATAACTAGCTGATCTGGCACAGAGCATCTGCACCCTAGTTCTCCCCCTCTCTGCTCACTGGCTGGCCTGGCTGCCGTCTGCCCGTCCCTGCTGCTCTCCGGCAGCTGCGCGCGAACTCTCAGGAGAGCTGCCACAAATGAGATTAGCGACAGGTGCGCCTAAGAGAAAAATGATATGTAAGCAGCCCTGCCCTGCACAACCCGTGGAGGGCTCCTGAGAGCTCCTGGCCTGCTGGACTGCAAGGGGTATCTGCCAGCAGCTAAGTTGTCTTCGAGTGCCTCCAGCTGGGCATGCATTGCTTGCCAAGACATTTGCCGAGCTGAGGTGGCCAATGCCCGGCCCCTGAATTGCGGGCGCCTCAGCCAGTCGCCTGGTTCTGCCTCTCTGGGTGCACTGGCCCCAATTGCCTGCACTTGCATGTATGCGATGCATGCTTAAGAGGACTCCTAAGTCCTAGGAGGAGAGCCGGTCTGGTGGTGGCAAGCATGAATTGTCCCGCTAGCTAAGCAGGGTCCACCCTGGTTTGCGTCTCAATGGGAGACTACATGTGAGCACTGCAAAGTATTCCTCTGGGAAGAGCATCTAAAGTCGCAGACTCTTCTCCCCCTGGCATCTGGGAGAGACTCCTGCCTGCAACCTTGGAAAGCCGCTGCCAGTCTCTGTAGAGTGGAGCTTGGGTGGACACCTACGGAGGGGTTTGTCCGGTGGCACTAAGCCTCTGCCAGTCTGTGTAGACAATACTGAGCTAGGTGGACCAATGGCCTGACTCGGTACAAGGCAGCTTTCTGTGTTCCCTTCTTTGGGTCTTGACCTCTCTCTCTTCTGCAGGGTTCCTTGATATTCCTGATCAGTGGCCTTGTGATCCTGGGTTATGCCGCCTCCATCAGCACCCAGACCACCTACCAGGGGGTGGTACGAGAGATATGCGGAGCAGCAGTTGGGAAACTCTGTGAGATCTGCTTCATCCTCAACCTCTTCATGATCTCAGTGGCCTTCCTCAGGGTTGTGGGAGACCAGCTGGAAAAATGTGAGCCATTGGACCTCACGGGGGCGGAAACGATCTTTCCTGCTTTCCTGGCAATTGATTGGACTCTTGCTTCGATCTTTGGTGTCTTCCATTCAGACAGGAAACAAACAAACAAAAATCGGAAAATAATTAAACTGAATTAAGTTGCATGAACATGTCCCCATATATTTTAATAGGTCAGCATCTGGTGGTTATATAGATGGTGGGGGGTGGGGGGAGAACAGCATGGAGGAAGGGTTAAATATCCCCCCCCCGAGCACCTCGGCTCTGGCACAATTAATTTCTTTTTTAAGAATAGGACAGACCCATATATCTAATTGGGTTCAGAGTTTCTGACATCCCAAAGTGAGGAGTTATTAATGAGGCCAAGAGAGGTTAGCCTTGTCTAATACTGCCACCTAAAGAATCAATTCAAGGGTTCTTAGACTCTGGTGCCCAGATATTGGACTACAGCTCCCATCATCCCCAGCTACAACCATGTTGGCCATTGACACTGAAGTGTCCCTTCAGTAGCTGTTTATTCATTTTATTTATTTGACATATTTGCCTGCCGCCCAAACCTTGCATCTCTGGGAGGCTTACAATAAAACAAAACAAGCAAAACAAAATAAAGAGGTTAAAAACATGACAATTTAAAAAAATGTTTAAAAAAATCTATTAAAACAGTATCTGATTAAAAGCCTGGGTGAACAGATCTTAACTGCCCTTTTAAAAGTTGTTCGAGATGGGGAGACTCTTATCTCAACAGGGAGCTTATTCCAAAGCCTCAGGGCAGCAACGGAGAAGGCCCGTCCCAGAGTAGTCACCAGAGGAGCCAGTGGCAACTGCAGACGGTCCTGTTGCTGGGGAGTTGGGTGTCTCTTTTTTAATTGCACCCTGTTCCAAAGGGGCGCTCAATTTCCTTGTTCCTCTTGCAGTATAAACTGCTCTGCAAACTCTTTGTCTGAAAAATACATGCTTAATATCTGCAGATCTCAGGGCATCCAGTGAGAATAACCCTTCTTGCCATTTTATTTAAAAATGCATGTTTCCTTTCCAGTGTGTGATTCATTCTACCCAAACGAAACCTTGAGTGGAGGTCCCTCTCGCCAGCACTGGTTCACAGACCACCGCTTCACTCTCTCTGCGCTGTGTGTCCTGGTTATCTTCCCTCTCTCCATCCCAAGGGCAATTGGCTTCCAGAAATACACAAGGTCAGGGTCAGTTGGCGGCAGCGGGTTGACTGGGACTGGGCTGGGCAGGCCAAGGAGCAGTTCTCGGGTTTGGGTCCCTAGCTCCTTGTTGGCCTATGATGGCCAAAGGCCACTGAGCTTCCTTGGTGCAGAAATCTGGACTTGTGGTAGCATGACTTGTCCCCTTACCTAAGCAGAGTCTGCCCTGGTTGCGTATGAATGGGGGACTTCATGTGCGAGCACTGGAAGACAGGCTTTCTTAACCTTGGGCCCCCAGATGTTGTTGGACTACAACTCCCATAATCCTCAGCCACAAAGGCCATGTCTGGGGGTTCTGGGAATTGTAGTCCAACAACATCTGGGGGCCCAAGGTTAAGAAAGCCTGCTGTAAGATATTCTGCTTGGGGGATGGAGCCCACTCTGGGAAGAGCAGAAGGTTCAAAGTCCCCTCCTTGGCAGCATCTCCAAGATAGGGCGGAGAGAGACTCCTGCCTGCAACCTTGGAGAAGCCGCTGCCAGTCTGTGTAGACCAGGGATTCTCAACGTTGGGTTCCCAGATGTTATTGGACTTCAACTCCCAAAATCCCCAACCAAAGGCCACTGGGGCTAGGGATTATGGGAGGTGAAGACAAATAACATCAGGGGGACCCAACGTTGAGAATCCCTGGTGTAGACAGTATTGAGCTAGATGGACCTATGGTCTGACTCGGTATATGGCAGCTTCCTATGTTCCTAATCTTACCCTCTGCACTTGTCTGTGTTCCAGTATTCTTGGGACTCTGGCAGCTTGCTATCTGATGCTTGTCATTGTGATAAAATACTACCTCCGAACGGATTACCTTGTCAAGCAAGAGCATCACTATTCCTCTGGGTAAGTGTTGTTGTGGGGTGTCCCCGCTCCTGCCGCTGATGGGCTTTCCAAGTGGGTTGTCACTCTTAAGCCGCTTGGTTGGAGAGACTGCCAAGTTCAGTAGCAGCTTGTCCTAAAAGCCAGGGCGGGTGCTGAACGGGGGCCACAGCTGCCTCGGGTTCCCAGGGGCTGCTTTGTGCCTCTCCCCCCTCCCCAACCCTGCCCTGATGTTCATGGGAGCCGCACTGCCTTCAGGCCGGCCATTTGTCTGGTCGAGCTTCTGGAGTGAGAGGCAGCTGTGCCTTGTTCAATGCCCCCTGGATAGGCTGCTGTTGCATTCAACCTGCCACACTTCCTCTTGCTTACTGTGAAATGGAGCTCGGCTGTCGGACTTTCTTGCCTCCAGATGGCATCTTATTGTGACTCAAGTCAGTTTCCCCCTGCAGTGTTAAATGGTGCTTTTTTCTTTTTTCTTTTTGGCACTGTTGCCCACAGCAAAATAGGATGCTGTAATAACTGAACTGGTACCGGGGGGCGATAGTGCAAGAATCCTTCTACAAGTGATTGCTGAAAGGTGCACCTTGTAGTCTCGCTGTCTGTGCACACCTGGTGAAATGTTGTTGTTGCTGCAGGACATGAAAGCACAGGGCAGCCAGCTTCTGGCCTTTCAGCTTGCTCCTAGGAGCAGGGTGTAGCCCAGGGGTTCTTGGCCTTGGTGCCCCAGATGTTGCTGGACTACCTTTCCCATAATCCTATAGCCACTGTGGGTGAGAATGATGAGAGTTGTAGTCCAATGTCGGGAAACGGAGAACCTCTGCCGGTTGAAATCAGTGGGATAAAACGTGCCTCACTAACATAGGTTCAGGCTGTTAAGGGCTTAAATTCTTGATCTGCACTCCTTCTGGTCTCTTCTCCTGAACATTTGCTTTGTTCTTGCCCTTTTAAAAAATTCTCTGGATCCAAGACACGCTGCTGTTCAGATGTTTTGTCATCTCCATCCTTCCTTTCTGCTCCTTAACGATGGAATAGCCTTCCTCTGATAGATGTATCCTCTCCCTCTTTCCAGCTCATTTGCATTTATATCCAAGGAGCCAACCCCCAATGTCACATGGCTGTCCACTGGAAGGTGTGCAGCTTGGCTGGCTGGCTTGAGCTGCCTGCTTTGTAAATGCATTCCACGCCTACACGTGGCACTTCACATGGCCTATCTGGCTTGCATAGCACACACAGTCCCGCTTGGCTGGCTGTGTAAATCGGACCTGCTCAGCAGTGCTGCGCTCTCACACACCCCTTTTGACCCTTGCAGGGCTTCCTCCTGGGCGTCCATGTTCAGCGTGATTCCGACAATCTGCTTTGGATTTCAGGTAACAGGCTACTATTAGGACCGCGGCATTCAAGACAGGAAGCCACTGCTTTAAAAGGCTCCTCTCTGCTCCGTTAGCCGAGATGATGCTTGCTGCAATGCACACTGGTGTCTGTGACAAATCCATTCCTTGGATGAGGCTAGTACTTCAGAATGCCTTGGATTAATCTCAGACTAACCCCTCCCAGGACTTCGACAGGGCTGGAAGGGCAAAAGGCGTCACAGTAGGCAGAGAAGGGACTTGAACACGAAATCCTGGATTTGTTGAGCTGATTGTGTATCCCAGCTGTTGTTCCAAAGGGTCTTTGGCCCTCTGACATGACTACACGATCTGCCAGAAAAATGGAGTGTGCTGTTGGTTTCAGAGCTGTAATTTTAACTTATGCAAACATACCCAGCGGATTGACTAAAACTCATGATTGACTAATTAAGATTTCCTTAAATCAAAACACTCTTCTTGGAATGCAAGCCTTGGTTTTTCCACTCATCCAAGTCACACATTTCTTTCCCCCTACTTGAGAAGATGTGGCTGCTTAGATTTAACTACTCCAAGAACATGAGGAGACCACTAAAGTGGATGGAAGAGGACCCCAAAGGCCATCTGTCAATCAAACTCCATTCCATCCACATCCATAAGGGAATTCTCACCGGGCCTAAACCTGACTCCTTTTATGTCTAGTGATGGCAATTGCTGGTGTCTTCAAAGAGTGGGCGTTGGAGGCTCCCAAGAGCCAAGGGAGCCTGGAGGAGAAATTGCCACCTTGCATACGAATATGATGAACATTTATATACTGCTCTTCAACCAAAGTTCTCAAAGCGGTTTACATAGAGAAATAAAATTCATTAAATGGCTGCCTGTCTCCAAAGGGCTCAGTCTAAAAAGAAAAACACCGTAAGACCAGCTCCAGCAACAGCCACCAGAGGGATGCTGTGCTGGGGATGGATAGGGCCAATTGCTCTCCCCCTGCTCAATAAAGAGACTCACCACTTTGAAAAGGTGCCTCTTTGTTCACTTATTTTATTTCTTTTTTTACATTTTATATCCCGCTCTTCCTCCAAGGAGCCCAGAGCGGTGTACTACATACTTAGGTTTCTCCTCACAACAACCCTGTGAAGTAGGTTAGGCTGAGAGAGAAGCGACTGGCCCAGAGTCACCCAGCAAGTCTTATGAGGCTGAATGGGGATTTGAACTCGGGTCTCCCTGGTCCTAGTCCAGCACTCTAACCACTACACCACGCTGGCTCTCTACACTTAGCAGGGGCATACCATTCCTTAGGGATGCCCAAGTGTCTCTAGGTGAAGGAAGATGCCCCTAAAAAGAGGGGCAAAGTGAAACTTACTCCTAGACCTGTGCTTGCAGGAAAATGTCAAGTCCGACCTCGCCCGACTGGGAAACTGGGAAAAACTGGGAAACAAGTCAGAAATCTTACATTTTTTTGGACCCCTGCATCCTTTCCCCCAACCCTCTCCCCATACCAGGGACCATGTGGGGGCAAGGGCAGGAGTAATGGCCTTTTCATTGCTATGGACAGCCACCTCATCACTTGACTTTTGCCATGACCCCTGGTTTAAAACGTCCCCCTTAAAACGATAAGGCAGGGGCTTCTTTAAGCCAGAATCCTGGCTAATGTCCCTGTTTGATGTCTCCTGGCCTCCACATAGCCCCTGGTAAGGGAGGGGGATGAGGCGAGGGTGGCTCCCATCAGGCATGTCTGAACTTGGTGGCAGAATTCTGCCTTGACAGTCAGATCCTCTGACTGGAGAACCTCACCCTGTTGGTGTGGAACTCCATCTGATAATGCCCAGCAGAGGACATGTTGGGTCCAACACACCTGTAAGGTCATTGGACAGCACAGCCCTAGATGCTTCTGTACACACTGATGGCAGGAAGGTGAGTGTCTTCTCCTCTGGACCCTAGGTGCATGCGCTCTTGTGCATAAGTGCTACAGAGAGGCGCACGAACAGTATTTGATCTGCATCCGCCTGGCATCGCTTTCTGAGATCGGCTGTGTTTGCAGCCTGAGCATTGAGAGCTTTGAACCTCAACAGCAGTGGGCCATTTAATGGTCCACAGCAACTCCTGGAAAACTAAAATGTTACTTTTCCCAACATACAGATGTGCACATCTAAAACAGCGGTGTGACGGAGGCAAATAGGAATCTTAACTTTCTCTGCTTCTGGTGGGATTTGTTGCCGTTAAAGTTATATATTGCTTGTCAACAGAAACACTCCCAAAGCGGCTTATGTAGCAAAAGGAGTAAGAGAATGGCTTGCTGTCCCAAAGGGGCTCACAGTCTCAAAAGAAACACCGGGGAGACCCCAGTGGCAGCCACTGGAGGGGTGCTAGTTTGGGTTAAGTAGGACAGTTGCTTTTCACAGCTTTATACAAGAGAATCACCACTTTGAAAGATGCCTTTTAGACCAGGTAGCAGGGGGACGATGATGAATATATATTACTTTTCAACAGAATTCCCTAAAGGGCTTTAAATAGATATAAATAAGTAAATATAAATATGTATAGATATAAACCCCTGCTAACTGGGCAGAGAGGCACCTTTTAAGGTGGCGATTCTCTTTATTGAGCAGGGGGAGAGTAACTGGCCCTCTCCACCCCCAGCACAGCATCCCTCCAGTGACTGTTGCTGGTGTCTAGATGATGTTTCTTTTTAGATCGTGAGCCCTTTGGGGAGAGGGAGCCATCTTATTTGTTTTATTTCTCTTTGTAAACCGCCCTGAGCCATTTTTGGAAGGGCGGTATAGAAATCGAATTATTATTATTATTATTATTATTATTAAATAAGCAGAGAATAAGGGGGCAGGTCTTAATAGCAGGCATAAACGCAGAACTGCATGCTGCATCAGAACATGAAGTTTGCCCAGGACACAGATAAAAATAACCATGTACACCGCTCTGAGCTCCTTGGAAGAAGAGCGGGATATAAATGTTAAATGATAAATAATAATAAATAAAATGGCTCCCTGTCCCCAAAGGCCTCACAATCTAAAAAAAAGAAGCAGGAGAGAGACAGCAGCCACTGGAGGGATGCTGTGCTGGGGATGGAGAGGGCTAGTTGCTCTCCCCCTGCGCAATAAAGAGAATCACTGTCGCTAAATAAAGAGGGGGGTAAGTGTGGGCCCCCCTGGGACAAGGAATCTAAAAATAAATGCCAGGGAGGCCATGGAGGGGATCTAAGCTAGGCCGTATAGGAACAGTTGTTCCTCCACCACATGCTGCTAAATAGAAAATATCTTTGCTCGGTTATCAGGACAGCGAGCGAGCATTTAGAGTGGGAGGCTGCTCCAGGCATGGGAATTCCTAGTTGCAGCACTGGGTGGGGTGTGTGTGTGTGTGGATTAGGGGTTCCAGGTGAGTATGGGGTAGGTTCCTTGCTTTCCCCACCACCTTGACAAATCCCTGCTCTCTGTTCCAGTGCCATGAAGCCTGCGTTGCCATCTACAGCAGCATGAGCAACAAGAAGCTCTCCCACTGGGTCCTGGTGTCTGTGATGTCCATGCTGTTCTGTCTGCTGATTTATTCTTTGACGGGTAAGCGGCTTGGTTCTTCCCCGCCTTTTGGGAGATTGGGGCTGTGTCTGTAGGTTGGTGGCAGGGCACCTGCTTTGCATGAAGACGGGACCAGGTTCAGCCCCTGGCAGCATCTCCAGGAAGGTCTTCACGTGGGGTTTTTGACGTCCTTTAACTTGCATCTCCTCCAGAATGGAGGGGGTGCATTCCCATATCAGCCAGATTTACCCCAACGTCCCTGTGAGTTATCAGGGAGCGGCTCAAGTTGGAGATGGAGTTTCAGTGCAGCGACCTTCTGCACCAACTGTCTGAATGACCACTAGGGGCATTGGGAGTAGAGTGAGTGAGGGTCTCCCTAGCTGTCCCTAGACCACCTTAAGTGGTGCAGTGGGGAAATGCTTGACTAACAAGCAGAAGGTTGCCGGTTCAAATCCCTGCTGAAAGACCTCTATCGGGCAGCAGTGATACAGGAAGATGCTGAAAGGCATCATCTCATACTGCGTGGGAGGAGGCAATGGTAAATCCCTCCAGTATTCTACTAAAAGAAAACCACAGGGCTTTGTGGGTGCCAGGAGTCAAAATCGACTTGACGGCACACTTCTATCTGTCCCTACTCTATGACCCCTGAAGTGACTCTTCCGCACTTCCTGTGCTGAGTCACAATCCTTCCTTTTCTCCTAGAGAGCAGATGGAAACATCTCTCTCACCTATTCATTATGTTGTCCTTTAGATTAGGATTAGGTCTTCCCTATCCAAGTGTCCTTAACCAATAAGGACTTAGTAATTAGTTCTACAAGAATCTCCATGTGTTTTCTCTAAACAGCTGCAACAACTAAACCATCCTCTGTAACGGGAGTGTGTGGTCTCTTCCTTTGTGCTCTGCTGTTGACCTACTGGGGGTAAAATTAACAACCCCCAACAGCTCACACACAATTCGGGTTTTTCACAGCGCCTTAGAGTGTAGCCCGACTTATATCCAGGGTAAAAAAATCCATTATTTGTGTCTGGTTTTGGGGACCATTTCAGGTTCACAGTAAAGCCTCCCAGTAGAGTGTGCTAAAGCCTGCTGTGTGTAGAAATCCCTGGTAGGGTGGTTGGGGTGGGGGGAAACCCTTTTCTGAAACTTTGGAGAACTACTGGTGATTGGCGCATTCAGGACTAAGAAAGGACTCTTAGTAGGAAGCTTCCTATGCTCCTAAATCAGGGATTCTCAACGTTGGGTCCCCAGATGTAATTGGACTTCAACTCCCATAATTCCCAACCAAAGGTCATTGGGGCTGGGGATTATGGGAGTTGAAGTCCAATAACATCTGGGGACCCACACATTGAGAAACCCTGTCCTAAATGGAATGTACAGGGGTCTTGAGGTGGGAAGCCCTAATTGAGTTCAGCTCCTCCTCGGTGTACATTTTGGGACAAGTTATGTATCTTTTGCACTGGTGTATGAGCGGCAAACAAGAATGCAACATGAAGTATGAAATGGCTAATTTCCTTAATCCTTTCCCTAAGATGAAAAAGCTGCTTGTATTTCCAATTCTCCACAATGGATACAACGGTCTGTTCCCTGTTTAGGGCTTTATGGCTATTTGATGTTTGGTGCTGATGTTGCTGCCGACATTCTGATGTCCTACCCGGGAAACGATGTGATGGTGATCATAGCGCGCTTGCTGTTTGGCATTTCTATCGTCACCATCTACCCCATTGCCCTCCTCTTGGGAAGGTAAGGCGCAGAAGTGAATATTTCTCCTTTCATTTAAGTAATGCACAGTTTGGGGGGAATAATATGTATGCAGCAAATGTTTCTGTACTTCTTTTCAACAAAAGTGCCCAAAGCAGTTTACATAGATGGCTCCCTGCCCCCAAAGGGCTCACAATCTAAAAAGGAACATAAGTTAGACACCAGCAGGAGCCACTGGAGGGATGCTGTGCTGGGGACGGATAGGGTCAGTTGCTCTCCCCTCTTGCTAAGTAAAGAGAACCGCCACTTTTTAAAGGTGCCTCTTTGCTCAGTTAGCAGGGGATAAAGACCGTCAGCTTGAATAAATGAAACCCTTGGCCAAAGCACAGTCCAAGTTGGCCTTCCTTTTAACTGGCCAGATGGTCTGTTCTTTCTCAAGTACTTATCTCCCACCTCCACTTTCTCTGTGGCAAAGGTGTAGAAACTTGTGTTAGCTGTATCATTTCCACTAAAGACTCCAAGCAGTCCACTGCAGCCAGAGGCCAAGGTGGTGGTTGATTTAGAACTGTGCCTTACTTTTCAGCCGTAAGTGGCTCTAAAGCAGGGATTCTCAACGTTGGGTCCCCAGATGTTCTTGGACTTCAACTCCCATAATCCCCAGCCCCCGGAGCCTTTGGTTGGAGATTATGGGGGTGGAAGTCCAATAACATCTGGGGACCCAACGTTGAGAATCCCTGCTGTAGAGGCTTTCAACTTAAAAATCCATCGGAAGATATTTGGGACTTGGGTCTGGGGAGAGATGGGATCGCTTGCATGTTACTCTCTCAGGGGCATGTTCTTCGTGAGAGGGCTGTAGCTTATTGGGTAGCGCATCTGCTTTTCATGCAGGAGGTCCCAGGTTCAGTCCTTGGCAGCATCTCCAGGTAGGGCTGAGAGAGATCTTTCTCCGCCAGAGACCCTTGGTTCTAGTGTTATGGGAGAGGGAAAATAATTTCTCTCTGTCCACTTTCTCCACACCATGCATGATTTTATAGACCTCTATCGTGTCTCCCCACAGTTGTCTTTTTTCATGAAGAAGGCATTCTATCTTGAGCTCTACTTTTTTAAAAAGGGGGGAGGTTGAGAAGGGGAGGAGGGTGCATTCAAGGGGGAGAGGTATTTAGCACTCATCCTACCCATATAGTGAGGCTATTCTCATGAGCAGCTGAAACTGGGCTAAGGGAGCCCAGCGGAGCTGCACGGCTCCCGGTGGCAAGCCTACCTAATTGTCCCTCTCCCCCTTAAATGAGGTTAGCAGAACGAGTGCTCCGCTAACCCCATTTTTTTGTTTGTGTGTAACCGCGGTGCGGCTCCGCGGCACAACGACTCACGGGTAGACACCCCAATGGGGAGGCTACAAGAAGCTTCCCAGCATCGGGGGGTGCCGCAGAATGCCCCACGCACTTGCACGGGGCATGCTGGGACCTCAGGGGTCAAGCCCACGAACCCCCTTACAGCGCTTCACACTGAAGTGCCTCAGGGTCTAGCAGACTATCACTTTCCCCTCCTCCTACTTCAAAGTTTGTTCTCACATGACTGTTTCTCTGGAGCATGCATGGGGCTTGGAGCCTGTCTGGAGACTCCTCCTACCCATTTTACAGTGAAAAAAAAAGGGGGGGGAGAAGAAGTTCTCAGTCCCCAAAGACTCATCCCCTTAAAAAGAAACACAAAAGTAGACACCAGCAACAGCCACAGGTGAGATGATTTGCTGGGATCCAGTGATGCCAGTTGCTCTCTTCCTGCTTAACATGAAGGAAATTATCATTTTGAAAAGTGCCTCTTTGCCCAGTGAGAAGGGGACCAAGATCAGAATTGTGGGCTATAGAACTTCTTCAGGCGAAGAGGGACAGTATGGAATATTCCCCCATAGAAGGGTGACCCAAGGTATTGAGGCACATGAGCTGAGGCCCTAAAGGCTGCTCACTGCAAATCACTGGAGAGCTTTTGCCTTAGCGTGTCTTTATGTACTACTACCAGCCCTTTTTATAACTTGAATTTTAATTAAATTTCCAGGACTTTCCTAGACCGCAGGCTTTGCCGCAGGTTTTCTGCGAGGCTTTACCACGTGTTCGAAGTTGTCCAAAAAACCTGACATAAAAAGTGGATTTTTTACCCTGGATATAAATCAGGCTACACTTTAATGTGCGCTTAAAAAACCCAAATTGTGTGTTAAGTGCTCCTTGATAGCTTGCATGGACTTTGGGATAAATCTGGCCGATATGTGAGCGCATACCCTCTGTTCTGGAGGAGATGCACGCTATAAGCCTGGTGTGAAAAACTTCCCTGTAGATTAGACGATTTTTACACCTCCCTTCTTCTTTCAGATTCTAATACTAACATCACTTTTAATGGAAAATTTTGCTCCAGGGCTCTCTTTATTAGGAAACAGATGGTCAAATCCATAACTTACTGTAAATTCTTAAGAAGCATGCTGGGTTTTTTGAATTTGGTTGTGCAACGAATTAATGAGAGATGTAATATTATAGTAAGAAGTAAGAGTCCTTATAATTCTATATTTTGTTGGTAGTTGTGTCTGTTTCTGTTTTCTGGTCTTAGACACTGATAAGAAACAATTTGCAAAATGTTGCTTTTCCCCAGGCGGTGGGGGCCAATGTCCTTTCAAAACACATCCTTGCATGCTCTGAGAATACATGGGAAGCAGGGAAGGTTACCGGCAGCCTCCTCGTCTCTCATCATGCTTCTTCCAAGCGTTACAAGGAATGTGAGGAAACATTCTCCCTGGAAAGCTTGCAAGGGGTCAGATCAGTCCCAAGAGATGCTGATGGCCATGGTGGGAATGCATCTTGCCACCCTGCTCACACTCCAACAACCTGCCACCTGAGATGGTTGCCTCAACTTGCCTCATGAAAAACAAGACAAAACTTCTTACAGGAAACCAACACATCTAGGACAAATCATAGGATCATAGGATCATATGAAGTTGCCATATACCAAGTCAGACCATTGGTCTATCTAGCTCAGTATTGTCTACACAGACTGGCAGAGGCTTCTCCAAGGTTGCAGGCAGGAATCTCAGAGTAGCCAGTCAGAGTAGCCAGTACTGAGCTAGATGGACCAATGCACACTAGTCTTGAGGCCTCTGAGAAGACCTATTAGAATATTCCCCTGCAGCTGAACAAAGTGGGATCTGGTCTGTGGAACATCAGGGCTACGATGCATCCCTTTGGCAGGGGTTCTGAAACTTGGGGCCCCAGATGTTGTTGGACTTCAACAGGGCTGAGGATTATGGGAGCTGAAGTCCAGCAGCATCTGGGGACTTGGGTTTGAGAGAACCTGTGCCTTATGGCCAAACCACGCCTGATGTTTAAGCTCCCCTTGGAAAGGTGAGTTTAAACCAGGTCTGCACAACTTCTGTGCTCCTGCAATTATCCCTGCTGATTGGCCAGTGTGGCTGGAGATGATGGGAGTTGTAGTTCAACAACTGCTGGGGGCTGATGTTGTGTGCAGGCCTGGCTTAAATGCAAAAATGGACCAGAAGGGATCCTTTTAATTTGAAAAACGAGTTGTGAGGGACACAATCCAGCCTGGGAATGGGCATGAAGAAGGGACGAACACTTCCCCCTGCATCGTCCTCCCCCCGCAAATGCCCTCCCCAGTTCCCAAAGCAGTAATCTGCTGTAAAATGGTGCGGGGGGGGCAATTTTAATGCCCCTCTTTGCTGTGCATAGTGCGCCTGGGCCAGATCCAGGGTGGGGTTGCAGTGGCTGACTTGTAAAGAGAAAAGGTCCACTTCCATGTTCAGCCAGTCTTGTGAAGTTGGGTCCTTTAGGAACATAGGAAGCTCCCTTATACTGAGTCAGACCATTGGTCCATCTAGCTCAGTATTGTCACTCTACACAGACTGGCAGCTGCTTCTCCAAGATTGCAGGCAGGAGTCTCTCTCAACCCTATCTGGAGATGTCAAGGAGGGAACTTGAAACTTTCTGCATGCAAGCAGGCAGGTGCTCTTACACTGAGCTCTGGCCCCATCCCCTAAGGGGAGATCTTACAGTGCCCACACATGTAGTCTCCCATTCAAATGCAAACCAGGGCAGACCCTGCTTAGCAAAGGGGGCAGTTCATGCCTGCTTCCACAAGACCAGCTTTCCTCCCAAATGCAAGATGCTCTCTCGTATTGTCTAGAACAGACAAATATGGCTTGCAGTATTCCCTGTAACGGGTTCCCAGGTGGTGATTACAACTCCCATAATCCCCCCACCAAAGGCCATTGCTACTGTGGACGGTGGGAGTAATAGTCAACACTATCTGGAAATCCTTGTTACAAGGAACTTGGCCTGGCTGCTCTTTGACTACCCTCCTCTTAAGAGAGCAGGGTTGGAGTAGAGTGGGAAATTTCTCCAAATGGAAAACTGAAAGAGAGCTTCGTAGTGCTTGGGGGGGAAATTTCCTCCTTGGGGAAACTTTCTCAGGTGGCTTCTCTGCAGCCCATTCTAGAAAAGATGCTGGTGCACAGGTTCACCGAACCAGCCAGAGCCTTTCTAATTTGAACATCTGCATGTGAATGGTGTCCCTCTTCTTCTGGTCAGTCCCAGTAATTCCAGAAAGTGATTTTTGACCCCTTCTTACCCTGCCCTCCCCCATTACAAAGGATAGCTGCCAAAGTGCTGGTTATTACCTTTAAAGCTCTGAACGGCTTGGGTCTGGGTTACCTTAGAGAGCCCCTTCTTTGGTATGATCCCCATCGCTCATTGAGGTCATCTGGAGAGGTCCTCTCCAGTTACCACCAGTACGTCTGGTGGCGACTTGGAACCCAGCCTTTTCTGTAGCTGATCCTGGCCTATGGATTGCACTCCCGGCAGATATCCGCAGTTTAGGCTCACTGTCGGCCTTTAAGAGAGCCCTAAAAACTTACTTGTTTGGCCCGGCCTTCCAAGGTTTGTAAAGTGGTGGTGTTCTTTAAAAAGTATTTTAATTGGTTTTAAATGGTTTTAACTGTGTTCTTTTAAATATTGTTTTTAGCACTGTGTTTGAATTCAGTGTGTTTATGTCATCTTAAAGTTGTTGTACACCGCCCAGAGCCTCTGGATGGGGCGGTTTATAAATGTAATAAATAAATAAATAATGTTGAATGTTGTTCTGTTTGTGGGCATATGTCAGGTCCGTCCTGCAGGACGTCTGCCTGAATGCCAAACACAGCTACATCCTGGCCACAGAGCCCTATGAGAGATGGCTACGCGTGCTGCTCACTACCGTGTGGGTCGTGGTGACCCTCATCATCGCCCTCTTTGTCCCGGACATCAGTAAGGTCATCAGTGTCATTGGGGGGATCAGTGCTTTCTTCATCTTCATCTTCCCAGGTATGGTGGTCCTCTTCTGCTGCCTGTTCTCGGGTGGAGGATTTGCGTATTGGCGGCTGCCCTTTTTGTGTGCCTCTTTGTTCTGAAAGAAGACATGCCTCTCAGCCAGGCTTGCGTGTAACAGGGTTCCCAGATGCTGTTGACTACAACTTGCATAACCCCCAGCCAAAGGCCACCGCAGCTGGGGATGCTAGGAGTTGTAGTCCACATCATCTCAGAATCCCTGTTACCTGGAGCCCTGCTCTCACCCACCAGGCTGAAAGTGGGGATAATGAAAGTTGTAGTTCAGCAACAGATGACATGCCCAGGTTGTCTATTTCTCTGCTTTAGGCCGTAAATGCCACACTTGCACCCTTAGATGTGACCCATATAAGATAGGCCTATCCCATCTTTAAAGTAACCCTTCAGCATATGAACTATCTAATCAGTGAAAATCCTCTTCAGAGGCCCTTCTTTCAGGTGGGTGGTGAAATGAGAGAGGTTCTCTTTCTGGGGGCAATGATCATAGGAACATAGGAAACTGCCATATACTGAGTCATATCAATATCTCGCTCAGTATTGTCTATACAGACTGGCAGCGGCTTCTCCAAGGTTGCAGGCAGGAGTCTCTTTCAGCCCTATCTTGGAGATGCTGCCAGGGAAGGAACTTGGAACCTTCTGCTCTTCCCAGAGTGGCTCCATCCCCTAAGAAGGGGAATCTCTTCCAGTGCTCACACATCAAGTTTCCCTTTCACATGCAACCAGGCCAGACCCTGCTTAGCTAAGGGGACCAGTCATGCTTGCGACCACCAGACCAGCTCTCCTCTCAAAATGATCAAATGATGGGGGGTCTCAAGCCCTCGCTCTCTTGATATGTTTAGCCCGGCATCATCCTTGTTAACTTTTAGGCAGCAGGCTCCTGAAATTCTTGATGATAGTGGAGACCCCCTTAACACGTGTTGCTAGTTTTTATTGGTTCTGCTCCTTTTATTTAGAAGTCTTACCGTTTCAAGTTGCTAGAGGCAATAGGTGGGATACAATTCTATGAATATCTGGTTGAACAGAAACTCTGCTGAGGACCTTCTGATCTGATTTGTAGGGCTGTGTCTGGTGTGTGCCATGGAGACTGAACCCATCAAGCCAAGGACCAAGTCAGTGCACCTGGTTTTTACATTCATTTTTGCCTCTGCTTGTCTCGTGGTGCTGAATAGTTTTGGGAACTGCTAGCAGTCTAGTATACGTAACTCCTTATGACGGTGTGCCCTCTCCAATAATACTTCTGTGGCTGGGGATGATGGGAGTTGTAGTCCAACATCATCTGGGGACCCTGGTTTGAGAGGAGGATATTGATTGATGTGCCTGAGACAATGTGTTGGGTCGGACGGAGTGATAATGCCAACCTGTCCTCTGCCACCAGGGACGCTTTGGAGGATGCTAGGATTCTGTGTGTGTGTGTGTGTGTGTGTGTGTGTGTATAACTCACAGTAATGCATTGCAGAGAACCACAGAGGCTGGGATTCATATGCCCCTCAATGCCCAGTTTGCCTTTCATGGTTACTGGCATTTTGCTAGTGCATAATTTGGAGGAGGTGTGTGGCTTTCTTGTGTTTGCCACCTTTTCGCATGAAAGAGTGAAACTCTAAGCTCCAGTTATTTCTGAGAACCTGACAAGTGTAGGCAACTGAATCTTGTGCTTCCCCCCCCTAACTTGCAGGTCTTGTCTAGTGACTTGGGGCATCATCACGGTTTTGTGTGGCGCGTTCATCTTTGGACAAAGCACAACCATTGCTGTCATGGAACTGCTGTACAAACTCTAACCTCTAGGTGGAGACAGCGGCAAGGTAGCAGATTCTGGGGGAAATGGACGTGGTTCTCCCATGCTGGACAATTTTTTACTGAACGTTTCCAAGTGACAAAGGCAGGTAACTGGGCAGATCTTTACCATTTGGACTTCACTTAACTTAATACCCACTTTTAGTATAATATGGATGAATAAAAATTGTATAAATTGGTTGTACCTCTTCACACGTCAATACCCTGTGTCTGTTTTTGTCTGTTTAAAATTCCCGCATGTGATTTGAGAGGTAACACAACTGCTTTCACTTGTCTGCTGCAAGGGTGTGTGTGTGTTAGTTTAATCCTGCTTCTGCTGAATTTCCTCCAGAGCTTGTTGACTCTTGCATCTGTCTCCTGTGTTGAATGAAGGTCTCTTGAGGAGTTCTGGCCTCCTGTTAAGGATGCTTCTCGTTGGCTCCTGCGACTTCTGCTCTCTGTCTTGCTTCCTCCTTGTCTTGTAGGGATCTTGAAATTGAGTTTTGAGGGTATCTCCCCCCCCCCCCGCCCCACCACTAAATGAGGCACTGGATCCAATCCCCTGGGACTCTAAGTAGGGGGCATCTTTCCTTTGACTGAGAGATTCTTTTCTGGCGGTACTGAATAATGCGTAATAACAAAGTTGTATTTTTCGTTTGTATCGCGGCATTTTTTGATATGCTTTTAACCCATTTTTCCTTCTTACCACCAAAAAGAAAATGACAACCCTGTAGAGAATACTAGACTTTTGTTGGAAAGGACCCCAGAGACCTTCAGCCCAACTTAGTGCACGTAGTAGTACAGAAATCCCACTGCTACAGCATCTCAGACAGATGGCCACCCAGCCTCTGTTTGTTTGAAACCCTTTAGTAAACTAGAACAGGGTAACTTTTTCAGTTCTGTACCTAATAGGATTGACACTTGACTGGGGATTTGTGGGGCGGGGACCTCCTGATTTTGTGACCACCTAGTTAGAGGAGTTCTGAGTATGTGTATAGTTGGATTTTTGTGTGTGGAGGAGAGTAGAAGTTGAGAGAGCATCTTTTCCCACCTAATGCACATGTTGAAACTGTGTAGCCAGCGCATGGGCACTAGGGTGCTAGGTGTTTGAACTGGGTTTCACAACAGAACTGTATATGCTGCTGCATGAAATAGCTGAGGTGTGCGTGTGTTTTAATGGCTGCTCCGGCAGGCTGCACGGAGCCAAAGGTTCATATTACGGGGATCAAGGTGAGTCCAGCCCAGGCCTGCTCAACTTAGGCTCCCCAGCTGTTTTTGGACTACAACTCCCATAATCCCCAGCCACAGTGGCCAGTAGCCAGGGATTATGGGAGTTGTAGGCCAACACCTACAACATGGAGGAGGGCCCAAGTTGAGCAGCCCTGGCCTGGCCCATGCCTTCTGGGGTGGCAAAACTCTACTGCTGTTCCCAGGTTTTCCCAGCAATGCTCATGGAAAGGGCCCAGAGCCACCTCTCAAGAACTTGTTGCCTCCTTCCAGTCCTGGATCCCACTGAACCCTCCCAGGTGTCCTTCAGCGGTCTTCCCTCTCTCCAGGTCTTTTCCTCATTTTTCCAACCCAGCCCCTTATCTCTTGGCTTAAGAGAGAATTTAGACAGAGGGGTGGATTCAGACAACCACCAGAAAGTAATTTGAAGGGGACTGAAAGTTCCTCGGGAGAGCAAAGCTACTTCCAGAGGTGCACTTAAGTAAGTTTGGAGGCCCCGCTCCCACTACATGTTAAGCATCATACCCCACACACCCCATGACAAACACAGTATTTCTAAAACGTGGGGTATAATTTATACAGTAGCAGAAACATTTCAACACGCAACTTAACATATCCCCATCCCACATTTTTCTTTCCCCACTCCCTGCTCTGTCTCTCAAAAGCACCCGGCACAGGTCATAATCACACTCGGCCGCGTGGTGCAGTGCAGGCCAGCTGCAACCACACCACCCGCGACAGTCCAAAGAGGATTTGGGGGCCCCCAGGGGGTGTTGAGGCCCTGGACTTCAGCCCCAAAGTCCAGGGCTAAGAGTGCCAATGGCTACTTCCGTGTCCTCCAACCTGCCATGTTGAGTTGTCAGTGTCTGGTTCCCTTTGCCACCCGAAACTCCTGGGTGGCAGAGAGACCCACACATTGGCAACCCCACATTGGCAGGTTGCACCACCAGATGAATGTGTCCCTCAACCTGGGAGTGAAACCTCCACAGGGACCTCTGGTTCCCTCAGACTTACTTTCTGGTGGTCATCTGAACTCACCCAGAGAAAACTTTTCTAACTCACCACTTTAATCTCACTGTAGACAGTACAATGGATTAAAGGACGATTCGCCAAATCTATCTTGGTGCCCTCTTCAGATAGGCCACCTGGGCAACTGCCCGCCTCATCCACCCCTAAGACCAGCCCTGCTAACGAGTATTTACTAAACTTTCTGGTGAATTGTGAACCACCTGCCTTTCATGCTTTCCAAAATCCACAGCTTGTGGTAACTCATAGTCTGAATACAGGTGAGAACAAATGGAAGAGCAGCTCTTGACACAAGGTCAGTTTTCTGTTTTTTTAAATTTTATTTGGTTATTCGCACTTAGTCATAATTATACAGTAGCATATTTTCCTCTTTTGTTTCTTAATTGCTTACATGTTGGCTAATACGGACGTCCTGCAGAGTGCTACGCTGTCGAGCTAGGTAATCTTGTTTCTAAAACAGTACAGGTAAACTATCAAAGGTTACAGTCAAAAGTGAAGAGAAGCAAGCCAGCTTCCTGAAGAAAGAGGTTTTTGTTTTGCGTTTGGCTGCTTCTGTCCCAGTTTAGAAAAAAAGAAATCTAAGAAAGAAAATGCACAGAACTTGGTAAAGTAACAGTGCTACTTCCTACAGCAAAAAAAGGCATTTCTAAGTACATCAAGGCTTAAGTTTTTTTTTTAATTCATGCACTGGCGTTCAAGTGAAGGAAACGGAGAAGAACCAAAAGGGTGGTGGGGAAGAGAGGTACTGGAGGAAAATAATTTGAAATGAGGAGTTCAGTGGGCATACTTACCCTGTGCCCATGACGATTGCTAACCATGGTGTTATCTGCACCAAGGCTGCACAACTTCAGCCCTCCAGTTGGCAGGATTACAAATCCCATAATCCTTGACCTGGCCACTGGCTGGGGTTGATGGGAGCTGTAGTCCCCCATTTGGAGGGCTAAAGATGTGCAGATCTGATCTACACTAATGGTTTTGGCAAATTCCTGGAACTCAGGGGGCAGGTGGTGGCGGTGAAATCCTCAAGGGGGCACTCAAAGCTGGGTCCCCAGGCCATTGTGGCTTGGAGTTGTTACAGCTGGGAACCCAAGTTCGAGAAACCCTGCCCTATATCATCACTCACTGACCTACAATTGCCAGGATAATTTGGAGGCTGCTATGGCAGTTAATGGTACAAAAGAGAGATGCTGGGGTCTTCTCCACCCCTTGAGGTATTGGTATCCTGTGCAACTGCCAGCTACTGTAATGGCATCTTTATACAGTTATTTTCCTGGCAGAGGAAAATGTTGTTGTTCTCCTCTCCTCTCCCTGCAGCATTTCGCAGCTGCTGCTTGTGGGTGAACAGTTCTGTGCCAACTCTGAGTATAAAGGTGCTCTGGGGAGCGGGGGGAGATACACTTGCTGCTTTGTGAGGAGACTTCGGTGGGCGTCTATGCTACCAGTGGTGACTGGGCCTGCTGCTCAGGACTAGATCTGGTCCTTCCACGAAGCCTTCAAGTGGGGCCCAAAGGCCATGGTCTTCTCTTGCTGCTGCCCCCCAACTGGTATCCAGAAGCTTCCTCTCTCTGAACATGGAGGTTCTATCCAGCCATGGATGAGCCTATGTTATAGAGCTTTTGGCTGGCCAGAAGGTGTGGGGAAATGATTTTTAAACAAGCAACAACAACCCCCCGCCCCCACAAGCCTGGATGTGGAGCTAGGGTTGGGAGCAAATGTGCAAAAAGTGCATAGCTATTGTCAACATGCAAGAGTTCTTAGGCCAATTGAAGTGTCCTAGCTTCTTAAAACCATCTTGGGAACTCTGGTGGGGCGAAACTGCTGAGAATGGTTAGAGGGTCTCTTACCCTCTCATGGAACAACAGTTCCCACATTTGGAGGGGGGAGAATTTATTTCGCTTAGTGTGATGTTTCACCCTGGGATTGGCAATCTCCCACTCTTTCCTGCTCGATAAAACCACAAGTGCCATCTTTACCTCTCTGGTCTGCAGCTCTTTAAAGAGTGAGTATATATTATTTATTTATTTAATCTGTCTGTAGGACTGTCCAAAACGCAAGTCTCTTGGTAGAAAAGAAAGTGGGTAGGTTGTGTGGCTGGTGCTGGGTGAGCCCCATGTGCGGAAATGGGTGTGAAGTCTGCACATAGGCACACTCCAGTAGGCATGGCTTTTCCCCTCAGATTGCTCAGGGAGGAGTCCATGCTTGATACGGGGGAAAGTGCTTTTCTTTAAGCTTTAGTTGCCATGACGGGGCATTTAATTTGAACAGTAGAGGGCAGTGCGGGCTAAGGGGCAGCGAGAGGTACCTTGAAAAGGGTCATTACCTGTGATACCCCTACTGACTGGCCAAAGATGCACTTTTGAACGTGGTGAGCCTCTTTATTTAGCAGGGGGAGAGTAACTGGCCCTATCCGTCCCCAGCAGAGTACCTCCAGTGACTGCCTATCTTATGTTCCTTTTTAGATTGGGAGCCCTTTGGGGACAGGGAGCCATCTTATTTATTTGTTGTTTCTCTGTGTAAACTGCTTTGGAAACTTTTGTTGAAAAGTGGTATATAGTGGTTGTTACTGCTGGCACTTGCAAGTCACCGTGAGCAGCAGCTGTGGCGCCAGCTCTCCCCTAGCCTCTGTGCATGCATGGAGGCCATTTCTGTGGCCAATATGGTGTTGCCTGACCACGCAAATGGTCTGCGCATGCACAGAGGCCAGGTGAGTGCTGGTGCTGGTGCTTGCGGTGGCTTGTAGGTCCCAGCAGTGTCGCAGGTAATAGTTTTTTAAAGGTACCTCTTGCCCCCCACCCAATCTGAAAATGTAACACACAACTCCACTTGGGGCACCTTTCCCTTTACCCACAGAAGTAAAGGAACAACTCGTACAACTCATGGCAGCAAACCTGCTCAGTATTGCACTAGGCCCTGAGCTCGATAACTGACCCAACAGGAACCCCAGAATCGTCCCTTTGTTTTGCTTGGGCTCTGTCTGCAGTACTACAGTGGGACTGTAGGCCTATCCAGGCGTTATATTGCATGCACTCGCACATATGTTGGTGTGGATGACTCTACCCGTGTTGTTCGTCTTAAAAGTGGAACTGGGCGCAAAGGCATGGCACAGATTGGGGCTGCTGTCCCTCGGTTCAGCATAATAAGGTATGGAAAACTGTACACGCCGATGAGCCTCAACCAAATGTGCAGATAGGGCTTGTGTTTCTGGTAGGACCAGCAGGAGGTTGTGCTAGAGGTTTGGTTCTGATCGATTGTGTTCCTTCACTTCAAAGAGCAAGCAGATCACACTTCTGGAGAGAAATGTGTTCAAAAAGACAACACCTGTAACAAAGTGGTTAGAAAAGACAGGAGTTTTGTTCTCTGCAAACCACAGAAAGGACTGAGCGCGTCTGGAGGAGAGAGTGGCCTTCACTCCGCTGTCCCATCTTCTGCTGGTCAGTCTCTGTTGAGGGTGCACCAGGCAGCTGCCGGGAAAAGAAAAGGAAGAAGCGGTAGTGTGTGTGTGTGTGTGTGTGGTCCTTCTCCACCCCAAGGAGGGAAGAGCAAAGGCTCTTCCAGGAAGTGGTGTGTTCCACGATGATAGAGAAAATGAGAAATCCACACGATGCACAAGGATGTGGAATAATAGTCTTATGTGTGGATTGCCAGCACCATCTGCTGGCAATCGGGACCAATCCATAAATGAATTAGTTTTTAGTCTAATTTCCATATGGAAAGTACCTTTATGCGATCGCCTTGCATTCTGTGTATGTCCATCCATGTCTCTCCCCTAACAACTTCATATTGCTTGCATCGATTTGCACCAAATTTGGTGTGATGTTGTGCCACACAGGGGTAACTGCATGACATTGTTTGTGATATCATGTGCCCTTATCCAAGATGGTGGCCGCATAGAAGGTAGGTGGATCAGTTCTTACCTGAACTGTTCGCTTCCCCCCTCCCCCAAGGTAGAACGAAAGGAGTTTTAAAAGGCAGTTTATTCATGGATTGCCACTGATTCCCAGCAGGTGCCACTAAGAATATTGCACAATCTCCTTGTCCATGTGTGGATTTCTCATAATTTGGGCTGAAATTGGAATGTATCACATTCTGGATAAACCCTGAGAAGTGTGAGTAATTTTTCTGCCCATCAACTAACCCCTGGATTTTTATTTTTCCCATCCCATCTCTGCAGCTGTTTATTGAAGACAAAGTGTGTATATGCGTGAGAGACAATTAAAATGTGGAATCTAACATGGCAGTCTGCTTGCTCACTCAAGGCAGTGGCCGACTGCCTCTTTTATCCCGTCAGCTTGTAGGAGGAACCCAGGCATAAGAGAGCTTGCCTTTGGCCAGTTAGATCATCTCTTTATGGGCTCCCTGAGCCTGGAGTTCAGCTGGGAAAGAGTGGGACACTTTCATTTAATTCAGTGACATCTGATTCTGTTCTGCTTTTTGTAATCTACCCCAATAAGGACAAGAATGCTAAATAAACTTTAGCAGGAAAAATGGAGGCAAGGCAGTTTCTGAAATATGAAGGAAGCGGGGGTTGATGAAACCAGACCGCATAGCAACTGACAGTTCACTTTCTCTGGAACTGCTTCAGTACATGGCCATGAACAAACTCCTATGCAATGCTTGCCACAGTGAGCAAGAGTGCCCAACCTGGGGGCCTCCAGATGTTGCTGAACTACAACTCCCATCATCCGCAGTTACAATTTATTGTGGCAGGGGGTGATGGGAGTTCAGCAGCATCTGCAGGACCACCGGTTGGGAACCCTGATCTGCAGTACACTCATGCCCCCAGTGCATGCCCTGGATTTATACCTGGCACTGACACAGTGGAGACGGCTTCCGGCTGAGTCAGCGTGTCCACTTTCACATGCCGGAAGCTCTTGCAAGCCGGACTCTGCAAGTGCCTGTGGAAGAAAGAGGAGGAGAGTGGATCATGCTATGGGAGAAAGATACGACTAATATTTATAAACCACTTTTCAACAGAAGTCCCCAAAGCAATTCACATAGAGAAATAAAAATAAATTAAATGGCTCCCTGTCCCCAAAGGGCTCACAGTCTAAAAAAGAAGCACAAGAGAGACACCAGCAACAGCCACTGCAGGGATGCTGTGCTGGGGGGTGGATAGGGCCAGTTGTTCTCCCCCTGCTAAATAAAGAGAACCACCACTTTAAAAAGGTGTCTCTTTGCTCAGTTATTAGGGGAGTTTAGATTGCTTTAATAAGTTAGTCTTCAAATTTTCCAGTGCATTTCAGAAACCAGTGTGGCCCCTTCAGGTCCTACTCTGCACTTCTTTAAACAAAATTGAATTTGATCTGCTCTAGAGTTAGTGGCGTCACCTTAAGTGGTGCAGCAGGCAAGTGCTTGACTAACAAGCAGAAGGTTGCCAGTTTGAATCCCTGCTGGTACTTATATCGGGGATCAGTGATATAGGAAGATGCTGAAAGTTGCTGAATCTCATACTGCATGGGAGATGGCAATGGTCAACCCCTCCTCTGTTCTACCAAGGACAACCACAGGGCTCTGGGGGCGCCAGGAGTCGAAACTGACTTGACAGCACACACTTTAGAGTCAGTGGACTGACTTACTAGTTGGACAAGAAGACACTCTATACAAAGTGGGGCCATCTCTGTATGGTTCTTGCACTTGATGTAACATGTTTATAGCTGCTCATTGACCATAACAAAGCTACTCCCTGAATTTTAATCTTCCAGTCTTCTTGCCTGCAAGTGCAAAGGCATTGGGGCAGCTGGGGAATACGCCCTACTAATACTGATGATCGCCAGCACGCTGTGCAGCATGACAGCTCCACAGGGCTGTGCCTGGGGCTGCTGTGCAGACAGGATGCAGCCCGATGCTGTTATGAATGGGGAGTTGTGCTAGGTGGGCTCACACAGTCTTTCCCATGTGTGACAATGGGTGGGGGCGGGGGGGAGAGAAATGGTGCAAGTACCTAGCTGCTGCTCTTAACAGTTTTGAGGCTGTGCTCTGACTCCACAGCAGTCTCAGGATGCAGCACTCATGCGCTTTACTGGGTTTGCGTGAGAACGTAATAAGACCAGGGCCGAGTGACTGAGCATATGCGGGTGGGGGGGGGGGGGCTTAACATTTCATATGTAAAACACAGACGCAAGCATACACAATGTGACATTCTTGCATTCCAAACTTGAATTCCAAAACTGAATTCTCTGGCAATAAAAATCTCATTTGAAGGAAGACCCTTGGACTCCCAACACTTAACTCAAAGTTGGATGGCATCCACTGTGTAGGTTATATTTAAACAATCCATTATATATGTTGGATAATTGGTGGACCATGCAGTAATACTTCCTAATGATCTACAGCTACCAGATTTTGCATGAACAATCCTGCCACTGAAATTAGCTGAATGCACGACTATTTACACTAGAATATGCTGGGGTGGGGAGGAATGTTTTCTCTAATTTTTTTCATGTGCAGAATAAGTTTTGTTCTGAGCAGCAGTAACAAGGTAGTGTGTGCGCACCTGCATTTAGAATGAGACTTTTCCTGATTTGACCTGAGCGGGATATAAAATTAACTGAGTGGACATCAGAAAATGTCTGAGTGTGCACACCTTAGAAACAGGGGTGTGGGCGGGAAGGTTGAAATATAATTTGCTTGTATTCTTTTTTAGACGAAATCCTCAAGATAACAAGCAGATTTTAACTGTCATTGTTCTCAACAGATGTTCACTACTCAATCAGATCAGTAATTCCCAAACCACATCATGCCCCAAAGCAGCAGATCTTTCTCAGATTCACATTTACCATATATAGCCATTACTGAATAAAATGAAACATGTTTGAAGTTCAATCGTACAAATTTCAAACAGTTCTTTTACTTCCTTTTTGCAAGCACATTAATTAAAAAAACAACAACCCACCTGATTACCTATATTTAAAGTCATTTTGCATAGATTGTACTGATATACGAACTATGCAAAATGACCTTGCCTAATCACCTACTAGTTGAATATTATTGGACAGAAACCCAGCTATGATAGTTGCTCCCATCTTTAAACTGACAGAAAAACACTTTGTGAAGCATACAAGTGCATTGCTTTGCTTCTGCCACAAAAACAGGAATACCATGAAGAAAAATGGGCATGATTTAGCAAAACTTGTACACTCTGTTCACTGAAATTCTTTGTGTTTACCATTTTTGTTTGGTTAAATATAAAATTCAGTTAGATTTGTAGAGCCTTGCATTTGTGTTAAACTGTGCTGACATTGCAACTTTTATGTGGTAAACTACCTAGCGATGTGAGTTTGGGGCAATATACAATTATAATAAACTAATAAACTGTTGTTCTTGGCCCCTGTTTTTAAAATGTTGGGTCTTGTTCATAACTCTGCACTATGCCCTCTGCTGCCTTCTCTTCAACGGCCTGCTCCTCCAACAGCTGCACTTGATGCCCGTAGAGTGTTGTAAGACGGCTCATAGAGCAGGACTTCTGCAGTTCTCCATCGAGGAGAGCTGCGTCGGCATATCTTCAGAACAGGCCCTGTGCTCAGGTGGGAAGCTCTGCTGAGCGGCCGGGCACAAGGCCAAGGGCCTAAAGGAGCAGAGGGTGCCCAGCGCAACAGATGGCGGAAGAAGTGTGCAGATGGAAGGCTCTCCAGTGAGCCATCTTCCAGGTGAGATTTTTGGCACAGGATCTAAGCGCAGGGAGAGATGTGGCTTTGCTTTCTTTTTCAAGGAGCGAACTTGCAGCGGCTCCCTCAGCTATGTTGAGCCGGATGTCCTCCTGCCAAGTCGAATGATGGGTGTACCTACCAGAACATTTAAATGCTTGAACTGTGGATCTTACTTCCTGCAAGGAATGAATCTAAATGGGGGTTGGGGCAGGACAGCATTTGGCACCCTAGTTCAGATGCCAAAATGTCTTAGGCTTGGCCCTTCATCTCTTGCTTTTAATTAAAAGTATGAACATTTACTGCTAAACTTGAGAGAGAGATCTAAATCTAGGTTCACCAGACCAGAATGGTTAAAACGGATGTTTGGTCTGTGGCGAGGAGAAATTGGTTCTTAAATCCTTTCTGATATTCACTATGCTGAACATGTATATGTGAGAGTATAAAAAATGATGCAGCTTATGCTGTGACTATATTAGTGAGATATTCTAACATTTATTTAAACTGGAAAATAATCAGGTTTTGTAAAAAAATGAAGGGCTTGCTTTTCCTTCCCTGATGTTGCTCACATTCACCCCAGTATATCTAACAGTTGGCAAATATCAGCAAGGCTAACTTCTTTTCCCTTCCACCCCCTCAAAAGGTTTGTGGTGCCATAGGGAACAGCTGACTCAGACCACGTGGCGAACAGCTACAGACTGGAGCATCTGCATGAGAGCCAACTTCAGCTAGCCACCATGGCATGGCTTGTAGGTCCGGACTGAGGCCAGGTTGCCCTTCACAACGATGCCTAGGAAGCTGCCTTCTACCAAGTCCGACTCTTGGTCCATCTAGCTCAGCATTGCCTACTCAGACTGGCAGCAGCTTCTCCCAGGTTGCAGGCAGGAGTCTCCCTCAGCCCTATCGGGAGATGCCAGGGAGGGAACTTGGAGCCTTCTGCATGCAAACATGAAGATGCTCTTCCACTGCGCTACAGCCCCATCCCTTAAGGGGAATCTCTTACAGTGTTCTCATGTTGTCTCCCATTCAAATGCAAACACGGGCAGACCCTGCTTAGTGAAGGGGACAATTTGTGCTTGCTGGTGCACAACAAGACCAGCTCTCCTTACCTCTTCCAGTCCTCCTCGGTCTCCCAGAACTCATAGACAATGAATGTGACTCCATCCGGAAGCCTCACCGCAGTTACGCTGCAAGAAAGAGAAGCAAGTGGGCAATGGTCAAAAGCAAAAACAGTTGTTGAGAACAGAAGGGATTGTACATGGGCATGGGCATGATCTTCCATCAGGCTGTATCAGGAGGGCTCTTTGTCCTACATAGGAAGCTGCCTTATACTTCAGACACCAGATGCATCTGTAGCAACTGATTATGGATGCTATGCCCCTTGAATTTCTGCCTGAACATGTAATAGAGCAGATGGCATTGGGGGGGAAGGTGTAAATTAGATAGGTGTGGTATCTCCTATCCCTTGCCGGAGATGCACCTGAACAATTTTTGCCTCCACAGTCCACTGTAGAACTGGAAGCTCAAGAAAAGTAGGGGGTATGTGAAATCTGGTGCAATCCTAGCCTAATGTGCGAGATTGAACAAAGTTGCTCTTGTTTACATATGCAGAAAAACAAACGGGGTGCACGCACAACGAGGCAGAAAAAGCAAAAAGAAATCGTGCACACTGCTGAATGAGGGAAAACCAAACTAGAAAAAAACTGGAAAAGCACGAGCTGGACTGTAACCTAGGAACCTGTGTGGTGATGATGCCAAATGATACCCATAGGCAAAATGCATCTACCACCTCTCTTGTGAGCAAGAGGAGGCCCCCCCCAGAGGCAAGTCACATGACTGACTCCCCAAGCCGCGCACCCACCCTGGCTTCCTTCAGTTGTATTCATCCTCCAAAATTGATGTGGGTGTTAAGACCTGGAGCTACCAGAACAGCAGGTCTTTCTCTAGTACCGTCAAATGACTTGCATCCTCCACAATTTACAAAACCTTAAAAAAAATAATTTTGGATGATGTGCTGTTGTGGCACAGCTTTACTATGCTTACCACTCATTTAAGATTTCTTTACTTCATGAGCTGAGTTTCAGTGGGGGGGGCATTTTAAAATCTTGTCTCTGGGCCCCCTCCAACCTCGCTATGCTCCTGAATAAAGGTATATGTTTGAAAAAGTACCAAAATGAGTTGCTGTCAGGAAACATGCACCTATGGCGAGTTTTCCTATGTATGCCATTGTTTGTAGCTGTGGTTGTTTCTATATGTTAGGCAACAATCCAGTTCCAGCAGGATGATTCCAAAGGATGCCCTAAAAAATGAGGTTCTGAAAACTTTCTGCCCCTCCGCCCCCCCCTGCAGAAGAAAAACCGAAGTCCCACTTACTGGAAGCAGTCCTGTTCTCCTGCCACATTCTTCAAGTACTGTTTAAGTGAGCCACAAAACTCCCCCAGGTGCTTCTGGGAAACAGTCATCTCATTCCGTACCAAAAGAAGATACTGAAGAAAACAAAAGAGAAGAGAATGTAGCTAAACCTTGACATGGACAGGTTTTGTTTTGTTTTTTAATTAAAAAACGAACTAGTAAAAATGCCACTACCACTGCCGTAAATACCAGTGTCCATTGGGCTGTTAGGTTGCACATGCCTCCCCATGCCACTCTTGTGGGGTTTCCGTATGCCAAGAAGACTGATCAGACATTTGGTTGGATACATCTATGGGCTGGTCTTGAGGTAGCAAGCATGATTTGTCATGCCCTCTCTTCTGCTGTTGCTCCCTTGCACCTGGGATTTCGAGGCATCTTGCCTCTCAGGCTGGTGGTGGTCTATAGCCACCAGACTAGTAGCCATTGATAGACTAGTCCATGAATTTGTCTAAATCCCTTTTAAATCCAAGCTAGTGACCATCACCACAGCCCATGGCAGAGAATTCCATAGATTGATTATGTGCAGTCTGAAACAGTACTTCCATTTGTTGTATCCTAAAATTGTCTGGCCTTTCACTTTCATGGGATGACCCCTGGTTCTAGTGTTGAGAGAGAGAGAGAGAGAGAGAGAGAGATTCTCTCTCTCTCTCTCTCTCTCTCTCTCCACTCTCTCTACTCCATGCCTAATCGCCAGCATTTTGTTTTAAGAGAGATCTCTTTTCCATCTTCCTCACAAAGGTGGATGGAGTCTGAGCCTTCATGGATGAGCCCCAAACACTTTTCCCCAGCTGTGAGACAATGGGAAAAGAAACACTTCTGCAGAGAGAAGGCGAGTTATTTTAAGGCCCCGTTCTTCATACTCCAGTTGCTTTTTAATCACAAGTGACAGGATCTGATTAGAAAAGCAATCTCCCAGCTTAACCTTGCTTGCATCTGAAAGCAAACAGCAGTACCGGCAATGTGCTTTGAGGGCAATAAATACAGCTTCAAAGCACATCCGTTAGCAATATGATGGATCGGTTAATATGGGATACAAGTCAGGGCCGTAAGATACTCCTGGGGTGGAGGAGAGGTAAGGCAGAGAAAGGGACAGTTCTTAAGTCGCCCTCTGTGTGTTTCTGTCCCAGGGGGCGAGGGAACCCTGAGGAGGCTTCAAATCCAGCTGTTTAATTAGGGGCAGCTCCGGAACAATGAGTTTGTGGGGAATAAAGGAGTGGTTACCTTAAGTGGCACAGCGGGGAAATGCTTGACTAACAAGAAGAAGGCTGCCGGTTCGAATCCCCGTGGGCAGCAGCGATATAGGAAGATGCTGGAAAGCATAATCTCACACTGTGCGGGAGGAGGCAATGGTAAACCCCTCCTGTATTCTACCAAAGAAAACCACAGGACCCTGTGGGTGCCACGAGTCTAAACTGACTTGATGGAACACCTTACCTTGATGGAACACCTTACCTTTAAAGAATGGTGAGGATTTTTTCTATACATTAACTATGTTCAGAGGTAAGGTAATTAATGCTCTTTGTTTATTTAGCTTGTTAAGCAAGCTTGCTTGACATTTTAAAACTTATTCAAAAAATGGGCCATATTCCTCCTGGAAAATACTGCCTTTTTTGGATGTACAGATGCCTGTACACTCGCACAAACTTCTGTGTGAATGACTGTACCTGTTTCACTTAGAAATCGAACCTGTATAAAAGCCCTCAAATGCATGCTACAGATACGACAAATATTTATATACCGCTTTTTAACAACAAATCTCAAAGCAGTTTATGATAAAAAAAAAATAAAATGGCTCCCTGTCCCCAAAGGGCTCACTATCTAAAAAGAAGCATGAGATAGACACCAGCAACAGTCACTGGAGGTACTGTGCTGGAGGTGGATAGGGCCAGTTGCTCTCCCCCTGCTAAATACAGAGAATCACCACTTTAAAAAGGTGCCTCTTTGCTCAGTTTGCAGGGGACAAATAGGAAACATCTGTGTACTGCGGTACCTGTGTTCAATATAATATGTAAATAACTGGACCTATGTACAGTGTACAAGTTTTGAACATAACATGTGAATGGGGCTATCCCAGCCCAGTTCCTGGCCAGGAAGGAAGCTGAGGTGTTGGTCTGGCTCCTGAGAGGTAGGGTACCTCTCTATCTGGCTGCACCTGCTTCTGCTGCTTGTTTTGGGGTAGAGGAATGAGAAAGTGAGGCTTCCTTAAACAACGGAGGCCTTTAAAAAGAATTACTTCAAGCTATAGGCCCATAATATTCTATGACTGTATTGTCCGACACTTTGTTGTAAAGTTCCAGTCTGGTGGTTAGGGGACTGGGAAATAATTTTGGGAAATAATAAGCATCCACTACCCCATGGAGGCCTCCCGATATATAACAGCCCAGGTTTAGCAAAGTTTACCACTATAATTAATTTCCCTACCAGAAATCTGAACAGGAAGTGTGCATGGGTTTCCAGATGGCAATAAACTGCAGAGTGTTCACAGCTTTCATGCAGATTCCAAGCATGATCTCACGCCCCATACACATGCTGCGGCAAGTTTCTGAAATACTTCCCACCACGCTTTTACCTTCTGTACTTACACTGAGCAGGGACCTTGCATGCTTTTTGCAGCGCCACCTGCTGGCCAACTCTTGCATTGTGAAAAGAACCCACCTTGTTGCATTACGACTTCTGTGATGACTGGGGAAAGGAGTGGGTTCTCAGATCCCCTGCTAACTGGGCAAAGAGGCACCTTTTACCGTGGCGATTCTCTTTATTTAGCAGGGGGAGAGTAACTGGCCCCATCCACCCCCAGCACAGTACTTCCAGTGACTGTTGCTGGTGTGTGTCTTATGTTTCTTTTTAGAATGTGAGCCCTATGGGGACAGGGAGCCATCTTATTTGTAGGGGTGTGCACCGGACCGCGGACCTGCGGCTCGGCACTGGGGTGGGGGGGTCCATTAAGGGCAGGGGGGGCTTTACTCACCCCTCCCGCGCTTTGCTGCTTCGGCGCCATAATTACTTTAAAAAATGCGCCGCAGTATCATTTGCCGCTCCGGGGCTCCTTCTTGACTGCAAAATCGGGCGGCAGGATACTTCCCTGCCGCCCCCAAAGCCCCCTCAAGCCATTTGAGCGCTTTAAATCTCGCCCCGGACCGAGTGCTAAAGCGCTCGGGCGGGCGGCGGGGAGATGTCCGTCCGTCCGCCCGCCCCCTTCCCTGCCTTCTGCGAAGTGCAGGGAGCCTTCTGCGCGCGCGTGCGCAGACACTTCGCAGAAGGCAGGGAAGGGGGCGGGCGGACGGACGGACATCTCCCCGCCGCCCGCCCGAGCGCTTTAGCACTCGGTCCGGGGCGAGATTTAAAGCGCTCAAATGGCTTGAGGGGGCTTTGGGGGCGGCAGGGAAGTATCCTGCCGCCCGATTTTGCAGTCAAGAAGGAGCCCCGGAGCGGCAAATGATACTGCGGCGCATTTTTTAAAGTAATTATGGCGCCGAAGCAGCAAAGCGCGGGAGGGGTGAGTAAAGCCCCCCCCCCGCCCTTAATGGACCCCCCCACCCTAACCCTCCCGAACTAAAACCACCCCTTGTCCGGACCGGTTCGGAGGCCAGTAGAATGGCCTCCGAACCGATCCGTGCACACTACTACTTATTTGTTTGTTGTTTCTCTTTGTAAACCACCCTGAGCCATTTTTGGAAGGGCGGTATAGAAATCAAATTATTATTATTATTATTATTGTTATTGTTATTAACGTAAGAGCTGGGCAGCAAGTAGGAGCACAAAAACCATGCAAGGTCCCTGCTTGGCATGAATACGGAAGATATGATTGTACTAGGAAGGAGTGTGGAAGCTTGCAGCTGCATACGTATGGGGGAGTGAGATCATGCTTGGCACTTGCATGAAAGCTTGAAATCCCACCGTTTATTGCCATTTGGAAAGACCCTATTTTAGAATTTATAAGAGTACTGTATAATACTTTGATCTCCAGCTCAGCATTAAACATTGGTAACTTGAAACATTATTCTGTGTCTGCAGGCAGCACACCCATGGGGCTATTATGTGTGCCTTCCAGGCCTGCTCAACTTCAGCCCTCCTGCAGATGTTGGCCTACAATTCCCATAATCCCTGGCTACTGGCCACTGTGACTGGGGATTATGGGAGTTGTAGTCCAAAAACAGCTGGGGGGGGGGCAAAGTTGATCAGGCCTGCTTTAGACCATGCTCTGGGACACCGTGAAGGGACAGGGACTTGTCTCTGGAGTTTCAAAAGTTAGCAGGAATGTATCCCCTTGTCAGCAACTCTGGGGTTAATTCACAGCCCTGGTCTTTTCTAGCTTGCATCCTTCATGCAACAGCGCAGAGATGACAGCAAGAGCACAACCTCAAGGCTAATATTTTCAAATGCACCTGAGCTCTGCCATGAGGAACAAGTGTAGAGCCCGTGGCAGGCAAAGCCCAAGTTCTCAGGCTTTTGTGTGTGTTCAAGACTTAATCAAGTGTGTGACAAACATCACCTTATTTGCCTTGGTCTGCACGGCAGAGCTAAGCAGGACCCAGCCTGTCAACCTCATGACTGGGATACTTCTACACCAAGCTTTTCTTCTCTGACAGGCCCAGAGAAAAGAAAGGAGAAGGGGAAAAAAGAAAACCACTTCCCATACAGACTAGTGATTATTATACTCTCTGCTTAAAAAAAAAAAAATGTAAATTTTTGCGATATACAATCCAGTTCAGCATTGCTGAGTTTGAGCTGAATTCTACTAAACTTCCTTGATTTCTAGAAACTGAAATGGTTCTCTGCAGTTGTCCAGCACACACACACCCATGTGCCATCTTATATTAAAATGAACACAATCATGGTCATTCACACACACACAAATATGTATGAGTATACCTCAGTGTTCCCTGTAACAGGGATTTCCAGAAGCTGTTGACCACCGTTCCCATCACTCTCCGCTGCAATGGCCTTTGGCTGGGGATTATGGGAGTTGTAGTCAGCAACATCTAAGAATCCTGATTACAGGGAACACTGATGTACTACAGACATCTGTAGTTCGCTCATCCCAGCATAATGTCTGCATTACGTAATGTCTGCATTAAGAGAATGTCTTCTTCGCCATGAGCCCCACTGCCTGTTAAGATCATCCAGAGAGGTTTGCCTGCGGCTGCCACCAACCCATTTGGCAGCTACTTGGGTACAGAGCTTCTCCATTGCTGCTCCTGGACTTTGGAATGCACACTCTGTTGAAATAAGAGCCTCTCCATCTCTGGACACTTTTTAAAAGGTGCCAAAGACACATTTATTCACCCACACTTTGAATTCGATCTATGGTTTTAAATTTTAATGTTGGTTTTAAATGATTTAAATGTTTATTTATTTAAACTATTGACACCCCACCCCTCCAGTGCCCTCCTGCTTGGGGCAGCTCACAACAAGAAGACAGACACAAGATACAATAAAAGTAATAATATTAACTAAATTAAACAAAAAAAGGTTGTCAGATTAAAAACCACAATCATTATTAGGTTCAAATTAATCTTGTTTTAAAAGCTAAAAACTGAAAATTATAAAAAGCTTATAATAAAAGCATGTTTGTTATAAGCTTATTATAAAACCACGTTTAAATGATTTTAATTGTTTCATTGATTTAGTTTGGATTTTAATTGTTAATTGATTTTAATGGCTTTTATTTTGTTGTAAACCATTTTTGGAAGGGCGGTATATAAATTAAATAAACAAACAAAATACAGCTATGCTCCACATTAGAAGTCCATCCTTGTGCCATGGATGGGCAAGTGGGCCATCTCTCTCTCTCTCTAGTCTCTGGGCAGGCAGGATTTGACCCTGGATGTAAGGATGAAGGAGCAGCCTCCCCTCCAGCTCCTCAGGAAGTTCTTCCTTTTTTAAGGGAACCGCTCAATGACCATCTGGCTGAGGCAACGTTTCATGTGGATAAAGTGGGGACAGCGTGTGACAAACAACCTAGGAACCCACTGGAGGGGGACACTCATTAAGCTCTCCTCCTGGCTGACACAAAGCAGAGATGACCTTTCGAGTCACATTTGCAGCAGATGGAGGCTGAGATGAATGCAGGAAAAAGATGCCCTTCCCTGTTTCGTCTATTTGCATATGCAAATCTAGTACAGTCTAGGTGCAAGTACTCACCGCACAGGCTGTGTTTTCGCTGTCTGACAATCGTTGGTGCAGGTCGAACCAAAGAGTCTGTCGAGAAGGAAACGGATAGAAGTTAAAAATGGTGGTAAACAAAAGTGGGGGAAATTAAGCAGAGAAAGAGCCCATCAGAAACTCTTGTAGAACAAAACAAAGCAGAATATACAAGAAGCACAAAGTATGTTTCACACATGCAATATTTATTCAACATTTGCTAAGGCATAACAGTTAGATTTTACTGTATTTTCCATCGAGTACTGTTCAGGAGGAGAGCTGGTCTTGTGATAGTGAGCATGGCTTATACCCTTTGCTAAGTAGAGTTTGCCATAGTTTGAATTTAGGTGGGTGTCTACATGTGAGTGGTATTTGCTGTGAGTTATTTTCTTAGTGGGTGAGCCCATAGCTCAGTGAAAAAGAAGGTCCCAGCTCTGTGTAGAATATCTGTTTGCATGCAGAAGGTCCCAGGTTTAATCCTTGGCATGATCTTCAGGTAAGGCTGGGAGAGACCCCTGCCTAAAACCTTGGAGAGGGGCTGCCAGTCAGTATACCAAGCTAGACAGACCAAGGGTCTGACTCAGTATAAGGCAGCTTCCTATCTTCCTAAGATACCGTAGGACCAAGGAAATGGAGGTCTGCAATTTCCCCACCTTTTTGTTTATCTTTGTTTGCTTTGCCCTAATTTTAATCCATCCATCCCTTCACAAAGAAAACAGATGCAGGAAGAGAGTCAAAGGCGGGCTCTCCCCTTGAGGAAACTCAAAATGCTGCTAGCCAGAGAAGAAAAATGAACTAGTCTTTCATGAAGGCCTTCGGTATATTTTTAACTTGTTGCTAAGGATCCCATGACGTGACACTTCTCGCTGGAATGTTGAGCTGGCTTGCTTTCCAGTGGGCTGCGCTCCAATTTTGCCATACTTCTGCTTCCTCTCATCACACGTGGACGCCGAATGTGCCATGCTACTGCGTAACTCGAATCAATAACTTCATTAGCGGCTCCTGCAAAGATTCTCACTTCTCCTGTGGCTTCCAGATAGATAATGCCTTCATTGGCTGCGTGGTGCGAGTTGGAAGGAGGGAAATTATGATGTCCGACGGAGAGCGCCCTCCACTTTCCCCTGCCAATGAATTTCTTGGGCTAGTGTTAATATTTGAAAGAGGAAGGTTGGCATTTTCTTGATGGGGGGAAAGTTTCAGGTGGAGCTTTTTACAGGGTCATTGTGAGGAGAGAATACCAAAGCATTGTCCAGTGTTCCCTCTAAGGAGTGCGCACGTGTACACGCTCATGTTTTTTCAATGTCCGCTCAGTTGATTTTAGATCCCGCTCAGGCTGGATCAGGAAGGTCCCACTCTGAATGCATGTGAGCACACACTGCTTTGATACTCCTGCCCAGAACACAACTCATTCCGCACACAGATGGGGGGAAAAAAATAGAGAGAACACTGGTCCTAACTACTAACTGGGCAAAGAGGCACCTCTTTAAACTGATGATTCTCTTTTTTGAGCAGGGGGAGAGCAACTGGCCCTATCCATCCCCTGCACAGCATCCCTCCTGTGGCTGTATTGCAGCGCTTATGTCGCATCTGCTTAGTAACAAACATATAAGTTGAAGAATTAATAATAATAAAATAGGGTGCAGTTCCAAAAGACCTTGAAGAGCACCTCAACACCATAGGGGCCACAGAAATCACCACCAACCAATTACAAAAAGCAGCTTTACTGGGAACAGCCTATATTCTGCGATGATATCTATAACAAGTGACAATAAAATTCTGGCATCCCAGGTCCTTGGGAAGGACTCGATGTCTGGATAAAACAAACCAGTCAATAACACCTGTCTGACTGTGTAAATAAATAATAATAATACAATTTCCATACCGCCCTTCCAAAAATGGCTCACGGCAGTTTACACAGAGAAATAATAAACAAATAAGATGGCTCCCTGTCCCCAAAGGGCTCCCAATCTAAAAAGAAACATAAGATACACGACCAGCAACAGTCACTAGAGGGATGCTGTGCTGGGAGTGGATAGGGCCAGTTACTCTCCCCCTGCTAAATAAAGAGAATCACCACATTAAAAAGGTGCCTCTTTGCCAAGTTAGCAGGGGTGACCTAGAATGGGGAGGAGGCAAGCACATGGGCATTTGCAAATCTCAACACAGCCCCAGTCCCCCACAATATGTATGTATGTATGTATGTATGTATGTATGTATGTATGTATGTATGTATGTATGTATGAAAAAGTCCTGCCAGATCAGGGCCACCCAGACCAGCATCCTGCCTCACCAGGGCTGGATCTAGGGTTTTTGGCACCCTAGGCGAAGTTTGACTTTGGTGCCCCCCGCCGGCTGAGAAGTGCAGAGTCCCGGCTTTTATTTGAGCTGTGCAGGTGCTCATTTGTGAGGCCAAAGGACCAGCCCCTGAGGACGACCAGCAAATAACTAGCCTGCGCTGGTTTGAGGATACAGTGGGAGAGAGTTCCAAGTCTATGATGGGGGCAAAACTCCAACACTCCAGAGATGAAGAGATGCTGCTGGGAATTTGGAAATCCCATCCGAGACCCTTTCTTCTGGGGAATGAATGCTGAGGCGGGCAATTTGTCTTCAAGAGAGGAGGTGCAGCTTATGAGACTAGCTGTTTATTGGGGGCTGAGGTGCAATGAGCAAATAGGTCTGTGTGTTTCAGGGTGCAGAATGTGAGGGCCCTTTGGGGATCAGGGGCAGTTTTACACATTACATTCTCCCACCACTGTGCACTGGAGGACCGCTGGTCTTGTGGTAGGAAGCATGAATCGTCCCCTTTGCTAAGCAGGGTCCACCCTGGCTTGTATTTGAATGAGAGACGTGTGAACACTGTAAGATATTTCCCTTAGGGGATGGAGCTGCTCTGGGAAGAGCACCTGAATGCTTGCATGCAGAAGGCTCCAAGTTCCCTCCCAGGCAGTATCTCCAGATAGGGCTGAGAGAGACTCCCACTTGCAACCTTGGAAAAGCTGCTGCCAGTCTGTGTAGACAATACTGAGCGAGATGGACCAACCGTCTGACCCGGTAGAGGGCAGCTTCCTATGTTCAGTCCTTCATGGGTGCAATACAAGAGAAAGAATCATTGGCCGTGCTATATTCTGGCACTGTTTCTGTGCACCCCAAGAATGGGTGACTGCCCCATGCAGCATGTACCTGGGAAGTCCCCAATTGGGGGAAGAAGGAACCCGCCCCTTCTTGTTGTTGCTGTTCCAGGACAACAAGCCCCCTCGGATCCTGATGGAAATAGTGACCACGGCTAGTAGCCATTGATAGTCCTATCCTCCATGAATTTGTCTAACCCCCTTTAAAAACCATCTGGACAGGTGGCCATCACCACATCCAGTGTCAGGCATCAGCATCAGCATCAGCCAGCATGGTGTAGTGGTTTGAGTGCTGGACTAGGACCAGGGAGACCTGAGTTCAAAATCCTCACTCAGCCATGCTACTTGCTGGGTGACTCTGGGCCAGTCACTCCTCTCTCAGCCTAACCTATTTCACAGGGTTGTTGTGAGGAGAAACCTAAGTATATAGTGCACCGCTCTGGGCTCCTTGGAGGAAGAGCGGGATATAAAATGTTTTTTTAAAAAGCAAATTCCAAACAACAACATGCTGTTGCAGCTCCTCAAGGCTGCTTTTGCTGTCAGCCAACTTTAAAAAAATAAAATAAATCAGGTTTTCCTTCTAGCTAGATCCAAACTTCCTCTTTCCCCATCCTTGGCACACACACATGCCAGAAATGGTACTTGCATTGTCTGTCTTTTAAAAAACTACACTCAGGCCTTTCTGCTAAAATATCTGAGATGTTCAGTTCAGTTCAGTTCATGACGATCTTTGATCAAACATACAGATCTCAGACCCAGATGAAAAGAACCTTAAGGGTGAATATTAATTCAGCTATATAAAAACACACACACAAGCTATGACATAAAAGTAAAATAAGATAAAATTAAATTAAAAAACCAAATCAATCATTTCTAACACACCATGTGTGGATCTTAATCACAGCCTATCTAGAACTCATGTTAATTAAGTCCCTCCCTGAGGGAGGGAGGGAGGGAGGGCCATGATAAACCACACACCCCACCCCATGACAAACACAGTATTTCTAAAACGTGGGGTATATTTATGCAGTAGCAGAAACATTTCAACACGCAATGTAACATCTCCCCATCCCACATTTTTCTTTCCCCACTCCCTGCTCTGTCTCTCAAGAGCACCCGGCACAGGTCATAATCACACTCGGCCGCCTGGTGCAGTGCAGGCCAGCTGCAACCACACCACCCGCGACAGTCCAAAGAGGATTTGGGGGCCCCCAGGGGGTGTTGAGGCCCTGGACTTCAGCCCCCAAAGTCCAGGGCTAAGAGTGCCACTGGGTGCAAGGGGCCCCAATTTGTGTTGGAATAAATCGAGTTGAGGGGGGATAGTATTGTTATTGGTTTAAATGGTTTCTGTTTTTAATTGTAAACCACCCTGAGTCAGTTCGGAAGGGCGGTCTAAAAATAGAATGAATGAATGAATAAATAAATAAATAAACAAATAACCAATAGTACCATTTCCAAAGTGTGTCTGGGGCGTTTGCCCCATCACAGGTGCTGTGGTGACTCTCCTTGGTGTATTACACAAATAGAGGTCTTAGAAGTGCTTGGATGTGTCTTTACATTGGTGAAATGTTGGAGAATATGCAGCAAGCCTCTTTTGACGGTCCTACTTTAGGCTTCCATAAAAAGAGGCTCAAGCTATCCTACTTCGGACACATGATGCGAAGACCCAGCTCCCTGGAGAAGTCCATAATGCTGGGGAAAGTCGAAGGAAAGAGAAGAGGAAGACCAGAAGCAAGGTGGATGGACTCGATGACAACAGCAATGAAGGCACCACTGAGAGACCTTAAAGGCCAAATTGAAGACAGATCATCCTGGAGAGAATCTATCGATGTGGTCGCTAAGAGTCAACTTGATAGCACTTATGCATTCATTCATTCATTCATTCATTCATTTATTTTTTACATTTTATATCCCACTCTTCCTCCAAAGAGCCCAGAGCAGTGCACTATATACTTAGGTTTCTCCTCACAAGAACCCTGTGAAGCAGGTTAGGCTGAGAGAGGAGTGACTGGCCCAAAGTCACCCAGCAAGTCTCATGGCTGAATGGGGATTTGAACTCAGGTCTCCCCGGTCCTAGTCCAGCACTCTAACCACTACACCACACTGGCCCACTCACTCACTCACTCACTCAATCAATCAATCATTTATGGCTTCCAATCACCCATGGAATGACTTGACACTTGCATTAACGGAATGAATGGAATTAACACTTGCATTCATTTGGTTCCTATGTGGGAAAAGCACGGCCATGAAAATGCTGTGCACTGCCACAGCTGGGGTTGTCCAGTACCATCCAGGGTTTCCAATTCTAACCGGGGCATCTGCTTGGCTTGTTGCCAGAAGGCGCAAAGGTCTTGCATGAAAAGGATGTCGTTCCAAAAATAACGCCGAGGGAGGCACATATTCTCCAAAGCCCACCACGGTTGAGAGTTTGTTTTCTTTTTCAAAAACAACATCAACACACATATCCTGTTGTCTAGGCAACCTCTTTCCAAAAATATTGTCAGAATGATCATTATTTTTATAGAGGTGCCCCCCAAGTTGTTATGACAACATGAAAGGAATAAATGTGAGATTCCAGGATATGAATATTCCAAGAGAGGCTCTGCATTGCAACAATGAGTTGTTTGCAGTGCTTGAAAATTGGAGATCCCTGACCAGAGCTGGTGTCCAGAACTCCAGTGTAGACACCCTACTATATAAAAACAGGTATCAGCATCCTGACGAATGGTGTGCTTATGCAAGGGTACTGCACTTCCTCTAGGAGGCCACACCGGCCTGGAGATTGCATTCCAGGCTAGTTTTGCACTGGTACAAAGTCTTTGCACTTGGTCAACAAACTGCAAAATCTGTGGTGCACCTCCTGCTGGGAAACCTTTTCCTCCACCCACTTACGTTGCAGGGAATGTTTGCACAAGGTTGCAATACTGCGATGTCTGGACTGTGCACAGCTATGAGGTTTTCTTTGCTCTGTGAACATAGGAAGCTGCCAAATACTGAATCAGACTGTTGATCCATCTAGATCAGGATTGTCTACCCGGACTGGCAGCGGCTTCTCCAAGGTTGCAGGCAGGAGTCTCTCTCAGCCCTACCTTGGAGATGCCAGGAAGGGAACTGGGAACTTTCTGAATGCAAGCTTGTGGGTGCTCTTCCCAGGATGGCTCCTTCCTCTAGGGGTGATATCTTACAGTGCTCACATGTAGTCTCCCATTCAAATGCAAACCAGAGTAGACTCTGCTTAGCATAGGGGACCAACACCTCACTGATGAAAACATATCAAATGCTACTATGACCAAGATAAATATTTATATACAGCTTTTTAGCAAAGTTCTCAGTAAGGTTTACACACACACACACACACACACACACACACACACACACACACACACACCAGTGGTGGCTGGTGGTTCCTGGGACTGGGGGAGCACTAGGCAGGGCAAGTGATGGGTGGAGCCACAGGTAGTGAAAGGTGAAGCCAGTTGTGAGTAGCTGCGGAGGTGGAGCCAGGACTAGAGGTGTGCCTTAGCAATAACTGGCAAAATTGTAGCTACTGAGTGAGATCAAAATATAAACACACACACAATCACACCAATCTCAGTTGCTCATCTGCAGAGATACAGAGAAATATGGAAAGCATCAGCTGCTTTAGAGTGCTTAACAGGACTACAGTAGTGTGTAGATTTGTATCTAACATGACAGGATCAAACACAAGTGCACAAGGAAAAGAACTGTACACAAGCCACAAGCAAAGCATAGACCAGCTACAAAAGGCTGCTTCTGTGGAGAGCAAATGCATAGTGGAGTCACTTCAGTATGCAATGAATACTACTAGTACTAAATTAAAAACCAAGAAAGAACTCTGAGTCAGAGTGGTACAGTGCTTAGTTTGCTGGACTAGGCTGGGGAAATCCACGTTCAAATCCCCATTCAGCCATGAAACTCATTGGGTAACTCTGGGACAGTCACTTATCTCTCAGCAAAACCTTCCTCCTAGGGCTGTTGGGAGGATCAATGTAATCATGTGCACCACACTGGTCTTCTTGGAGGAAGCACATTATACATGCAAAAATAAATTAATCTATATAAACCACAGGTAAAGCAGAGACCAGCTACAAAAGTGAAGAAGCAATAGCTATTTCAAAAATGTATACATAAATAATAGAAAAATCACAGGTTTTTCAATTATGCTTGCTGCAGATACTGATTAATGGTTATGAGGCATAACTTGGACACTCAGACTGGGAGGGAAGTGCAGAAGCAATGGATTACCTCTAGCTCAGAAAGTAAAGGGTTAACGTCAGAAGGGAGAGGGGAAATTGATATGTTAATCAACTCCTGAATTCCAGCACATATACTGCCTTCCTTCTCCTTCTGTAAACACTTGCAACCGGCCTCCCGCTTTATTTTTAATATAGCTGTGTTTTGTTTATTTTATCAGGATGGTTTTCTTGGAATTTTAGTACTGTTTTTAATTTGTAGTTAACTACCCTGGGGTCTTCAGATGAAATGGGTATAAAACAGGAATAAAATAAAATAAACCCAGCCTTTTCATCCAGCATGATTAGTGTTTACTATGTTTTTCCTATTTTATGTAAGCTTAAAGTAAAGTTTTAGTTGCAGTCATGACCTATCCAGAGTCAATCTGGATTCTTCAGAAGCAGCTCGGCTAATAGGAAGAAGAGAAAAGATGATGCAATTGGGGCCAATTAGGAAAGTCACTCCACAATCACCCCACCTGTCATCTGGTCCGTCTAGAGACCATGGATTCTCAACGCTGGGTCCCCAGATGTCATTGGACTTCAACTCCCATAATCCGCAGCCCCAGTGGCCTTTGGTTGGGAATTATGGGAGTTGAAGTCCAATAACATCTGGGGACCCAACGTTGAGAATCCCTGGTCTAGACTATAAAAGTGACATATCTAGGTGCCCAAGTTAGGAGAATCACCCCACCTGTAAGGTGCTGCATGCATAAAGAACACCACACAAGTCACTGACCATGGAAATATACAGGGTAAAGAATTCTGCCAATTTCCTGTTGCTATTTGTGATAACTAAATTTCAGAGTAAATGCGCCTGGGCACAGGTGTTCCATAATTCACTGCATCCACTCCATGTAAACTCTTCGCTGGAAGGCTAATTCAAAAGGGAACATGAAGACAGACAATGACAAGAGCATTTCACTAGATGCTGGGATGCCAGGAGTTCAAGTGATCTCTGCTGGGATGAGTTGCTCATATCCTAGCCAAGGACAGGTCCAGTACCTTCCGCTTAATTCTGCAACAAACTGCATTTAATCTTATTGCGTAAAGTATCAACTTTCTTTTTTTTTGCCACCACAGCAGAAATGGCCCCACGTGGTGAACCAACGTTGCACCAAAAAGAATAAAAATATGTTGTGTTTTGACCTATGCAGTTGTTTGATAAAACCGAAGGCCATAGCACACAGCAGCAGACAAACAGAACCAGAGAAAGGTTCACGGGAGCAGAACAGGACCATGGACAGATCACAGGGTAAGAGCAGGCTGGGTAGGTGGCACCTTCAAGCAAGAAGCTAGGATGGCCCTATCCAACCCCAGCACAGCATCCCTCCAGTGGCTGTTGCTGGTGTCTACCTTACGTTTCTTTTTAGATTGTGAGCCCTTTGGGGACAGGAGACCATCTTATTTATGTATTATTTATTTTTTCTGTGTAAACTGCTTTGAGAATTTTGTTGAAGAGTGGTCTATAAATATTTGTTGTAGTAGTAGGATGTTGCTCCAACAATGGTCAAGCACAGATGGCCTAAATAGCCCTACCTTCAGACTGATACCCCAGCTCCACCCCTTCAGCAAGAATTGTTGGCGCTTATAGGAAAAACGTGCCCTGTTTTTTCAAATGCTGATTTGTTTTTCAAATTCTGGCTCCAGCAGTGCTGGGAAAGCTCAGAAGAAATTTCTGAGAGTTCTGAAGATGCCACATAGCCTTGGAGGAGGACAGTACTACCTCCTAAGAACATGTTAGTAAAGGCTTCTGGTGCTCCTCCTTCCTTTGGTGGTAACGTCTAAAGTTCCCTTTGGAGCTGGATTATGTGCCCAGCCTTTCCCATCTTCTGTGCCTTCAGCTTCTCCTCTGAGAGCAGAGGGTTTGATTCCCAGACCATGACAGAGATGCAATCACAGATCTCTCCTTCTCTCTTCTTCTTGTGCCCTATCTAGGACATCTTTATCCATTAAAGTTGCTGGCACCATTGAAGATGGAAGCCCTTTTCTTGGAAAGGAAGCAAAATGGCACAAATTCTAACCATGGGACCCCTTTCTTTTGCATGAATGCATGGGTGAGTGAATGAATGAATGAATGAATGAGCTAACCCTTGTAAAATACCATTGACTGGGCAAGAGAAACACGATAAACATTTCGCTCCGCCATGCCCACCCCAAGGCCTCTGATGTTTGCCCAGACACAATCAGATAGACAGCAGCCTCGAGGATATAACCCAGATGAAATGGATTTCATGGCACGGTGGCTCTCAGGGACTTGGAGCAGCTGCAGCAAGCAAGCAGGCTTAGGAAACATACTGAAGAAAATAACACAGGAATAAGGCTGCGTTAGAAGCTTTGACGAGCGGAAATGCAAGCTGGCCTTTTGTTGCCTCCTCTATTATGAATATGAATACGACAAATATTAATATACCGCTTTTCAACAAAAGTTCCCAAAGTGGTTTACAAAGAAAGAAAGAAAGAAGGAATAAGCAAGCAAGTTCCCTGTCCCTAAAGGGCTCACAGTCTTAAAGGCAGCTTCCCCTTGCTACAAGACAGTGGGCGTTTTCATCTAGACTGCAATGTGTGTGGGGGTGGGTGGGGAGGGGGGTACAGACAGGGAACAGGGGAAGGAGGAGTCCCCTTACCCCTCACTAGCCCCTCCCAGCAAGTCAACTCTCTATATGTCTTACAAGACCCTTCATGGCCTTTGCAATCTAGACCAGGCATTCTCAATGTTGGGTCCCTAGATGTTATTCAACTCCCATAATCCTCAACCAGAGGCCACTGGGGCTGGGGACTATAGGAGTTGGAGTCCAATAACATCTGGGGACCCAACATTGAGAATCCCTGGTCTAGAATACAGTCAGAACCAGAAACCCCCATTTCAGGGACATGAACCAACCTCCCTCAGCCATTAAGGAGCAGCTGTATTCCTTTGTCAGATCTAGGCAGTTAAAATATATATTTGCTGATGCTCTTTGATAGGAGTAAGGATTAAAAGGCTACAAGTAATAGTTAATTAAATGAGCACTTCCCTGTGGAAAAGCATTCCATGGAACTACTACAGATTGGGGCGGGGGCGGAATACTGGAGTATTTTTCCTCCCCCCACTTTCTCATATATCATTAAGAGCATGCACCCCATGTGTTCTATTCCTCGTCAATCAATCTACTTCCCCATCTGTGTCACAGGAACTTCAATGAACAGTCCTCTGCTCTTTGCAGCTGTGATATTGTTTCCTCCCTGAGTATCAGGGCTAAGGAATTTATGGCATAACTGCTTTGCACCAGATCAACATCAAGATATACAGCAGAGAATCTGCTTCTTTAATGCAGCTAAAAACGAGGCAATATTTGATAGGCACATTAAATGTCCTGACTGTAGGAACAGGGATAGCCATAAAAGCCAACTTCAATAACTGGTGGAAGAAGCCCTGAGGTAGGGAAAAGTATATACTTTGAGGGGGAAGGCTCTGAAATAGCTCATTTAAATTACAGATTTAAAATACCATTGAGGCAAACCATATTTCTTTTACGTGCAATAAATCACAGTTTCATTACCCCGTCGATACACATAAAAAAGAAGGGAGCAGCTGAATTAAGCTCTTTTAAGATCTCAGAAGGGAATGGAATAGAACAGAGTTGCAAACCAACAAAGTGCATGCCGATGCAGATGTGCAAAGGTGACTTGTCTGCATTGCGGGAATGTTGCACCCGCACATGTGGAGGGGGAGGAGCAAATTTCAATGCTTTGTTCTGCCTCTGAAAGTGCCCTCATCACCTGTAGGGCACTCCCAGATGGGAATTTATTCCAACATGAATGCAAATTGCAGCGAGAGATTATCCAAGGCATCCAGGTGATGTCAAAGGTTGTTGCACAATTTCTTAGCGCCATCTACTGGCTGACTGCTGACAATTCATGAAAAATCCATGCTAAAAAGTCCCTCTGAAATACCACTTTTAAAATATTATTTAAAAGGGATAGAAAGGTGGCTAGGAAAAGTCTGCTTTCCCCTTTCTCCTTTTGTTATTTTTCAGCTTAAAATCACCCTCTGCAGATTGCTTTTTCAGCTGGGCGCTTTCCAGATGGAGCCTGTGAGCTCTACAGCGGTAAAATGCCTCAGCTTGGCAGCATTGCATGGTAAACACAAATAAAGGGGGGAGGCTGTTTGATGCGCAAAGCCACCAGGAGGAGAAGCAGTCTCTTCTAGCTTGTGCAAACCTCCAAAGCCCTCCTGCAGCAGGAAAATACAGCTATTTTCCTGCAACGCACATGCAGCGTTGTAGCACTCAAACGCAAAGATAAAACCCGGAAGAAGGCATCGGAAATGTGAACGGCCCTTTGCTGACAGCGCAGGGGCTGCGATGTCAAAAGACAGGCAGTACGGAAGCACACTTAGCAGTCACGTGGTGACAAGGTTGTAGCGTGCAATCTGGAAAGTTCCCTGGAGTTGAACATGGGAGTACTTTCTCCTGTATGCGAAAGAGCAGCTTGGGGTGGATGATGTGGAGCTGAAAAGGGACTGGAGAGGAAAAGGTTAAGCAGCTCCCTCCATATTCCCTCTCCCCTCCCGAACTTGCATCCTGCCCAGGGCTACTTTGGGTGACAAAAGCTGGCGGAAGGAATTCAGAATCTTGCAGAGCATGCCATTTTTATTATCTTTTCTTGTTTACACAGTCAGACAGGTGTTGTTGTTAATCATCATCTGACTGTGTAAACAATCATCATCATCATCATCATCATCATCATCATCATCATCATCATCATCATCCCAGGTCCTTGGGAAGGACTCGATGTCTGGATAAAACAAACCAGTCAATAACATCTGTCTGACTGTGTAAACAAGAAATAATAATAATTTCAATTTCTATACCACCCTTCCAAAAATGGCTCAGGGCAGTTCGCACAGAGGAATAACAAACAAATAAGATGGCTCCCTGTCCCCAAAGGGCTAAAAAGAAACATCAGATAGATACTAGCAACAGTCATTGGAGGGGTACTGTGCTGTCGGTGGAGAGGGCCAGTTACTCTCCCCCTGCTAAATAAAGAGAATCACCATGTTAAAAGGTGCCTCTTTGCCAAGTTTTGAGCCTGACGCAAAGTGATTTGCTGCAGAGCACCCAAACACCCCCCCCCACACCCAAAGCCTGGATTTTTGCAGTTCACTCCATATTAAGAATAAATAATTGGCCAAGCCTTGAAACCCCTGAAGTTACACTTTGTCAAGACAGCACTTTCAAAACAGAGGCCTTCTGAAACCCTCCTCCTACCTTGTTCTCCAGTCTTCCAATCAGCTCTGCTAACCTGTTGATCTGAGCTTCTAAGTTCTCCTCCTTGGTGTCTGAAGAAGCTGTCGCAAAGAAATAGAATCATGGGGTGCAGAAAAGGATATCAACCCAGTTCAGGCAACAGCAAGCCTGTCATTGCAAGTAGGGATGATGCAGCAACCAGGGGCCCGTGACTAGGGAGTCATGAGGGAGAGGCCCATGGGGCACAGGCCCCCAATGAATTGCCCCGGGTCCCAAATCTCTTGAGCCACCTCCTTCCTTCATGACCTCTTCCAGAAAAGAAATGCAGCCATGGAGGCACCAGCATAGAGCAGGGAGAGAGCTCCGAGCCTGGCTCTCAGCGGATTCCATCTTCAGAGATGCTCGGATATCATACAGTATTAGAGACTTTTAAAATAATTATGATTCAGGGGCGGGGGGGATGATTGAGTTTGATTATCAAAAGAGGGGTCGTGGTCCCAGGATCTTTTAAGTGCCTAGCAACGCCCCTGGCAGAAATGTTTCACAGCATTTGGGAATCCCCCTTACGGTCAACCTAGGTGCCACTTTAGTTGCAGTTTTGAACTGCATGTCTGGGACCAGCCTTAGCAGGGCCTGAACTGGATGGGAATGGGTTATTTATTTGTTTGTTGCATATCTGTACTGCCTTTCTATCAAGGCAGCATATATACACACCCAGGGCAGCTTGCAATTATTTAACAAGAGTAAAATAAAATTTTTGAGACTCAGGGGGATTAACCCTTTCCCCTGTGCTACTTTGCCACTGAAAGATGTTTGTTTGTTTGGTTGGTTATTTATGACTGATCCTTTATTAAGTTCCCCCCAAAAGGGCAACTACCTCCCAAAGATGCTTCAGCCAAATCACAGCTAGAAACTCTTCACCCTTTATCCAAAATTCAAACTGCCAACTGTCTCAAAACTGCTTCTCTGCCCCCCTCTCAGTCGCTGGAGGGTATTGCCTTCCATACCTTTTCGTCACAGTATTACATTCCAAAAGGTGGAGAGAGAACCTCAGCTATCAGGAGAACCTTCCATCGTTAGTTTCCCATAATGATTTATCAGCCATCAACCCAGATGACAACTAGTGAGCCACCATAAGAACATTCTGCTCAGGAGGACCACTGGTATTGCATTATTGCATTATTGTGTACACTGCTCAGTATTGTCCACACTGACTGGCAGCAGCTCTCCACGGTTTCAGGCAGGAGTCTTTCCCAGGCCTGCCTGAAGATGCTGCCAGGGACAGAACCTTCTGCATGCATAGCGGGTTCTCTACCACAGAGCTGTGGTCTCCCCCCGCCACACACACACACACACACACACACACACACACACACACAGTCATCTTTGTGCAGAGGCCATGGTAACCTTCTCTCTCTCTCTCTCTCTCTCTCTCCCAGTTTTAGTGATATGCATCATACGAACGCCAGCCAAGCAAACGATGGTGTCCCAGGAGCTATAGCAACACTTACCAGTTTGGAAGCTTTTCCTGCGTTCTTTGGCCATAATTCTGTTATTGGCGGGGTAACTAGGCACCGGGTTGTCGTACCAAGTGTCCACGGCGCTGTGGCCAGATTTGCTTTGGAAGTGTCTGTAACCAGAGAGGGATAAACAAAGGAGCGGGAAAAGACGGGGGAGTTAATATTTGATGTTATTTCTCCCCAGAGACACACATGGGCAGTCATTCTGACTAACACTGCTGCACTTGCACAATTAATAAAGTGCAGGAAGATTGTGCAGAGGCATTCGGGGCTGTAGTGAGGGGCTGTAGCATAGTGAACATGGGTGGCCTCCCCTCTCACTCCCACCCCCCAGTCCTCCCCCCCTCCAGCTGTTCCCCTACTGCCAATGCTGCCTCCAGAACCCGGGCAGGCTCTCCTTCCATTGGGAGTGCAAGCTTCACAGAAGTGTGTGTGTGTGCCCTCCTTCCATTGGCCAGGAGCCCGGTTGATGGAAGGATGGGCGGGTCTGGAAGCTGGTGGCGGCCGGCGGTGGCGGCAGCAGTGGGAGACCCGGCCAGGGAGAGGGGGGAGCTTGCCGGCTCCTCCCGGATGCCCAGAGGTGCCCAGGTGCTTTTTTAAAACCCATCTGCCCGGTTATAGCTCCGCCCCGGCTGCATTAGAGCATGAGGGATTTCAGGACTCTGCTCTCGCACAAAGAGTTCCCTGCAAAAACATGCACAGCAGCGGGCCACAGCTCGCCCACCTTGTGGTCCAAATGCAAGCAGGTCTGCACGAGCAGCACACTGGGCTAGAGCACAAGCGCCAAACTTGTATTTATATTTATTTCTTTATTGTTACATTTATATACCGCCTTTCATTTACACAAAAATTCAAACAAGGCTATTAAAAAAATACACAATTAAAATACAAGCTAAAATATAAAAACATAGATCTGACTAAAAAAGTTTAAAATAAAAAGCATAAAAACTGTACAAAATACAAAGAAGCAGCAGTAGAGTCAATCATATAAAAGCCTGGGTAAAAAGCCAAGATTTAACACACTTTCTAAAAACTGTGATGGAGAGCGAGGAGCGAATAGCCACCGGGAGAGCATTCCAGAGTCTGGGGGCAGCAACAGAGAAGGCCCTGTCCCGTGTGCACAACAGCCAAGCCTCCCTCATTGTCGAAACGCAGAGCAGAGCCCCCTCAAATGACCTCATCAAGCGGGAGCAGGCGGTCTCTCAGGTATCCCGGGCCATAACTGTTAAGACTTTAAAGGTCAAAACCAGCACCTTGAATTGGACCTGGAAACAAACTGGTAGCCAGTGCAGCTCTTTCGAAATGTGCTTGAAGTGATCCCAGTGGGCAGCTCCAGATAAAACCCTACCTGCCACATTTTGCACTAGCTGCAGTTTCCGGATATTCTTCAAGGGCAGCCCCACATAGAGCACATTACAGTAATCCAGCCGTGACGTAACTAAGGTGTGGGTGATTGTGGCCAGATCTGTCTTCTCGAGAAAGGGGCGCACTAGCCGAAGCCGTGCAAAGGCACCCCTGGCCACCGCCTCCATCTGGGTTTCCAAAAGCAGAGCCGGGTCCAGCAATACCCCCAAGCCGAGTACTTAGCACAACTAGCAAGCACCACCGCCCTGGTGTGTCACTCAGGATGCCAGCCCGGCTTCCTCAACAGTTCTTCTTGAAAAGGTAAACGGATGCTGCCATGAGCTCAGCAGCTTCCACAAACAGAGTAGTGGTCCAGGCACAGAGGCTGGAATTGAGCAGAACCCCCCACCCCACTTTCAGGGCCAGCAATTCTTCTTGTTGCTTTTGTTTCCCTGTCTGTGAGAAACTTACCACAAGGCGTAAGTCACGTCTGAAGTGACATCACGGGCTGGGACGGGCCTTTCCTGGGGAAAGGCACCACCTCCTGTGGCAGATTATTCAGGAACCAGCTGGTCAGAAAAATGCCTCCCTCCCCACCATGGCCATCAGAGCAGCCCTCCGAGGCCCACCAGACCCTCTCAAGCCTTTCCAAGGAGTATCTAAACACCTCACACTCCTCAGACGAGGAGGCTGTTGGCAACCTTCCTTGCTTGCTGCCCCTTGAGTTACTTTCAAGCTTACAAGGGCCGGTTTTGGGAGGGTAGTGTGGTGTATTGGTTAGTGTTGGACTAGGACTGGGGAGACCCAAGCTCAAATCCCCATTCAGCCATAATACTCGCTGGGCGACTCTCTCAGCCTAGCCTACCTCACAGGGTTGTTGTGAGGCGAAACATAACTATGCCCGCCATTAACTGGGCTCCTTGAAAGAAGAGCAAGATAGAAATGTAAACAAATAATAAACAGACCACTAAAATTAAACACCTTGGGACCCTGATCAAGGGGTCAGCGCTTGGTGCTAAGATGAAATCCTCAATCTGTTTGGATAGTTCAGCTAATAGAGATGACCAAAGCTCATCCATGCTGATGGTAACCACTCCCTGATGAAAGAAGCCTGCTCCCAGTTCTACCTTGAGCTTGGCTACCAACTTGCAGTTGCCTGGAGACACTCAGCAAAGCGGTGTGTTCAGGGGCATAACGAGGCTGGAGTGGGCCCAGAGACAAAATTTTAAAATGGGCCCCTCGCTGAGACACACACACACTCACTTCACATGTGACTTGCCTCTGGGGGGGCCCTCGAGGTGTGGGGGCCCCCAGGCAGCCGCCTCCCCTTGCCTAATGGTAGTTACGCCCCTGGGTGTGTTACCTGCCGTTCAGCACCATTAACTGTCAAGGGAACAATTTCCTGTCTCCCCTTGTCACTGTGATAAGCCCTTGACATCCGCGGAAGATTTATGCATGGAAGATGGAAAACGGAGCTGTCGAATAAGCTCAAAAATAGGAACAAGGTGGAAGGAGGAACGAGAAAAATATGGTAAAAAGGGGGCCAAGTGGATGCTTCATAATTTCACAGCCAGTCAGTGAATAAGGCCCTGCCAATATGCTGGAGGCTTGGCGAAAACAGCATGTCGTTCAGTGCTGCAAAGAGTGGGCTGGGAAGGATCTCTGCTCTCCAAGAAGCCCCCCCTGCAGGAAACCCCACACCAGCAGAACAGAGGCAATGATTTGCTCCTTCCTTGTTATTCAGAGCATCACAGAATGCAACTAGGAACCAAGCGACCCTGAATTCTCTCGTTTGCAGACCCATGAGCAGAGAGAGAAATGTTTAGTTGCTCTATCAGACAACTGATTTCTTCTGGGTGAGTTTTTCTCTTCTGCTAATCTGCAACCCCACCACTGTGTTAAACACTTTTACTTTCAAACACAAGCTCATTAGGGGGATTTTCACTCTGGCATCTCAACTCAGGGTGAAAGCTTTAGCTGGCATCTAAACTGCCATCAACCTCAACACATATACCGGTCTGGAGAGATAAGGATACCTAGTATGGGAGTGGCTGGTGTGGACTGCAAGCTCAGCAATCCTTTTGTCATTCAGCACAGGGGTCTAACCAGCTCTGCTATCCTGTTCTGATGATTCCCAGACAACCAAGCAGATTACAGGGCTCCCGCTTCATGAAAGCATCCACTCAAATTCACAAGTTCCTACAGCCAGGGGCCATCACCGAGAAGACAGCTCATTGGTGGGGGTGTGCATGGAACTTGCTCGAATCGATTTGAATTTGAATCGATTTGAATTTGAAACCAATTAACAGAGTTGAGATTCACTCAAATCAATCTGAATTTGCTGAAAGCCAAATTGAATTTGGTCAAATTCAAACGAAATTGATTCGACTTTGGGCAAATTCGAATCGATCTGAGCAAATCTCCACACTGTTCAATGGTTTCAAATTTGAAAAGATTCAGATTGTTGAGTGAAATTCATGCACATCTCTACTTATTAGATGTGGAGCACCCACACTTTGAAAGGCAGATATAGCATGCCCATTACAGTCTGGTGGCATTCCAACAAAGGAGTCACTCAGCAAGTACTTTCTGTTATTGATAGCAGGGGATCCCAGCTCTGGGTTTCCAGATGCTGTTGGACTGCCACTGCCTTCATCCCAGCCACAATGGCCAAAGGCAAAACAAGACCTCATCAGATGTGAAGGGAAGTAGTTGTTCTAGTGGGGAGAACTTTATGATGCATTGTTAACTTCATTGTGAGGAGTGACAGTTTGTGAAAACTTAAAGCTGAGGAGGTGAACACATTTGTACAGTCTAATTCAGTTTATTGGAGGGGCTCTCAAACCTGGCTCCCGAGATGTTGCGGGACTTCGACTCTCGTAATCCTCCAGCCCCACTGGATTATGGGAATTGAAGACCAACAACATCTGGGGACCCAAGTTTGAGAAACCCTGATTTATTGACTGGGCCACTGATGAAGACTAGGGATGTGCACGAACTGAGGTTCATGCACTGGTTAGGACGAGGTCTGAACCAGTTCAGCACCGCAGGGAGGGGAGTGGCGAGTGGGATCTTTTAACCAAAACGAGAGCAGGTCCTTACCTGTTCTCTGCCACTGCAGGCATCTTCCTGCTACGATGGTACTGTCCCCAAGTTCAGCAGCTATTCACAAAGCACCGAACCAGTGCATGTGGCGCCAGACCGGTGCATGAACTTCTGTTCATGCACATGCCTGATGAAGACCAGGGAAGATAACCCTAACTGGCCAAGAGTTTACTGCTGGCAAAGAGTCTACTTATTTGGACAAGAACTTGCTACCATATATATAAGTAACTGCGCGCACACACACACACTTCTTCTGTTGTTGCAAACCTGGGGAGTATTAACTGATATTTTAAAAATCATCATCATCATCATCATCAACATAGCAATACCAGGTGATAGCAGAATAGAAGAAAAAGAAATAGAAAAAATCACCAAATACAAAGATCTACAAATTGAAATTGAAAGGCTGTGGCAGAAAAAGACTAAAATAATCCCAGTGGTCATTGGCACCCTAGGTGCAAAAAAGACCTTGAAGAGCACCTCAACACCATAGGGGCCACAGAAATCACCATCAGCCAATTACAAAAAGCAACTTTACTGGGAACAGCCTATATTCTGCGACGATATCTATAATAATAACAGCAACAAAATTGATAATAAAATTCAGCATTCCCAGGTCCTTGGGAAGGACTCGATGTCTGGATAAAACAAACCAGTCAATAACACCTGTCTGACTGTGTAAACAAGAAATAATAAATAATAATAATAATTTGATTTATATACCGTCCTTCCAAAAATGGCTTAGGGCGGTTTACATAGAGACATAATAAATAAATAAGATGGATCCCTGTCCCCAAAGGGCTCTAAAAAGAAATATAAGAGAGAGACCAGCAACAGCCACTGGAGGGATGCTGTGCTGGGGGTGGATGGAGCCAGTTACTCTCCCCCTGCTAAATAAAGAGAATCACCATGTTAAAAGGTGCCTCTTTGCCAAGTTAGCAGTTATTCAAACTACCATTTGAATAAATACTCTTGTTTATTAAGGCTATAACTTTGACCTAATTTTTAAATTTTTGCTTATTGTACTGGGCCAGTTTCCCATTGTTTTTGGTTCTGTAACATGGCTCATGTATTCTCTGATGTTCTCCCTCCTCATCAGTGCAATGTCTGTATGGGAGTTCTGAGCTTGGTACCCCTCCACCTCAGCATCTCCTCTCCCTCTGAGCACAGGGCAGCAGGCTGTCTCTTGCTTTGATGGTGTTTTTAGAAACCACTGCCCATTTGCTAAAGATGAAACTGCTGCATTGAAGACGCAGTCCTCCAGAAGTTATGGCCACACTTGCAAAGGAGTGAGTTGATGCATCTTTCCCCACCTGCAATGCAGGGAGCTCTATCCTGCTGCCCTGTTAAGTAATTCTCATGAATATACATTGTCTGCCAGTATCCGGAGGCTGATGCAAAAATCAAAAGCCTGCCAGCAGCAGCAACAGAGCAGGAACAGAGAGGGAAGAAGAAATCTAGGAAGAAACCCACTTGACTTTCTTACAGTAGAGTCCTTCTTGATGCCGTTCCTTTGTTTTTGCCAAAGAAAAGGAAGAAGCAGAAGATCAAGTTCTGAACTTCTATTGCTGTTTTGATTAGAACTGCAATGTTTGATCAATTGGGTTAATGGAAAAATGTTTGACCTAATTAATTTCGCCCTGATTAATCAAGCAGCAGGTTTTGTATTTTAAAAATGTTTATTTTTAAAAATACAAATGCTAATAGAAACTGCAGCTCTTAAGTATCATAACGGAAGAGGCATTCACCTTCTCTGATACTCATGGGAACATAGGAAGCTGCCTTATACTGAGTCAGACCAGACAATACTAGCTCAATATCGTCTACCCAGACTGGCAGCGGTTTCTCCAAGGTTGCAGGCAGAAGTTTCTCTCAGCCCTATCTTGGAGATGCTGCCAGGGAGGGAACTTGGAACCTTCTGCATGCAAAGCTGGAGTGAATGTACTAAAATGAATGACAGGGAATGCCCACTGGAAAGCCCTGGTTCCTTCCAAAGGACCATAGGAACGCAGGGAATTTCTGAATGGCCAATGGCCATTTGGAAAGTCAATGCATTCCATGGCCAGCTGGAACATAGTAAGCTACCTTCTGATGGTAGATGGAGTTAGTCCATCTAGCTCAGGATTGTTTAACTCCGACTGGCAGCGGCTTCTCCACAGTTACAGGCAGGAGTCTCTCTCTCAGCCCTACCTGGAGATGCTGCCAGGGAGCACGAGCGGAGCCAGGCCAGCCACAGCCCATGTCCGGCCACAGTGGCAGCCCCACTCGTCCCATCCCCTGTTCCTGATGCCAGATGCGGGTGTGTGTGTGTGTGTGGTCTAGCTCCCGAATGGAGTCCTCCATTCAGATGCAAACCAGGGCAGACCCTGCAGAGCAAAAAGGTCAATTCATGCTTGCTACAAGAAGACCAGCACTCCTCATTCAAAAGACCCCTGGATCCAGGAAAGCAGTCTGCTGGGATACTGCTGGGTGCCAGAATATGTTTGTGGATAATAATTTTGAACAATATTTGAAAGACTTTGGTGTCATTCCCCCCACCCAGGAGACATGTCATAATATCTAGCTTCAATGTGCTTTCTTGTACTGTATTTACCCGAATTGAACATGACTCCAAATTTAAGAGGATCGCTTTAAAAAATATAAAACTTATACCTTCATTTATTCAAAAGGAATAGGACTCTCAATTTGATGACCTCCTGATTTCTAATATTTAAAAACTTGGAAAAACTTAGTCTTAGATTCAGGTAAATACAGTAATTTCAACCCCTTGCTTCTAGTCCTGCCCTCAGGAGCAACAGAGAAGGTCCATGCTTCCTTCTAGGAGACAACCCTTCAGATAGTTGTGGATTGCTGTGTCATATCCCCCCTTAATCTTCTCTTCTATGAAACACACCCAGCTCTTACAACCTTTCCTCACAGGCCTCAGTTTCCAGTCCCTTCACCTTCCTCTGTTGCCTTCCTCTGAACCTGTTCCAGTTTATCAATTGCCTCCTTAAAATGCAAAGTCCAGAACGGACAGTATTCCGAGTGAGCCCTGACCACCACAGAATAGAGTGGAATGATTGTGTTTCGTAACCTGGACACTAGGCCTCTGTTAATGCAGCCTAAGATTGCATTCGCCTTTTTAGCAGCTGCACCACACTGCTGGCTTATGGTCAACATGTTGTCCACTAGGACCCCCAGGTGCCTTTCACAGGTCCTGCGGCTTATGCTTGAACAGCCTCTCCCAGAACAGACAGCATGTTGCACACAGCTTTTCCTAGCAGGACAAAGGCTGTATTAAAAGTGACAGCAAGGTGCCGAACAGATTAAATTTACTGTGGGATGGATTAAGGGCCCGATAAATGTAACTCACCTTATCTGACTAGTCTGCTCATCAATAGCATCGACGGCACTTTCCACTGAGCTGAGCAAGGACTGGATTTGATTCGCTGTCTCCTTCAACAGGAAACGGGTCACAAATTGATCTACGTTTGTTCCTCTTTCATACACCTGAAGAAGACATCAAAAACAGTTCTCTGAAAAATGACAAGTTCCTTGAATGAACATAACCAGCTGGAAAATTCTTCTTCCCTGATCTCAGGGGTTCTCAAACTTGAGTCCCCAGAGGCGGATGGACTTCAACTGCCATCATCCCAGGTACATTTATCATACACCAGGAGCCCCTGGTGGCGCAGTGGTAAAACTGCCGCCCTGTAACCAGAAGGTTACAAGTTCGATCCTGACCAGGGGCTCAAGGTTGACTCAGCCTTCCATCCTTCCGAGGTTGGTAAAATGAGGACCCAGAAATGTTGGGGGCAATATGCTAAATCATTGTAAACCGCTTAGAGAGCTCCGGCTATAGAGCAGTATATAAATGTAAGTTCTATTGCTATTTATTTATTTCATTTCATTTTTGTATATAATTGCATGTCACCACTTTGAGAACTTTTATTGGTAAGCAGTATATAAATATCCACAGCAGCAGCAGTAGAAGATGCCAGTTGATCACCTTTTACAAATGGCAACCCTCTTATTTTGCAGCAATCTTCCCAATCCTTGAGATTTTGGCATCCAGGACAGACACCAGGTGTGGTTAGGAGCTTGGAAGAATATCTTAGATTTTCTCTCCTGCTGCCAAGAGATCTGAACCCTTTCTTTCCCCCCTCCAGGGATTGATTCACTGGCTCAGCTGTGTGTGTGTGTGTGTATATCTGACATTTAAAAAGATATATACTGTGCATTCTGCCTTGCAAAGCCAGATTCATCAGACGGCAAGGCCAATGACTCTCCACAAGCTTTCAAGACTTGGTTACCCTGGCAACATTGTCCAATTGAGTTAAAGTTGTGATGGACATCTGCCTCTTCCTGAATTTCCGCGCTCTGTTGAGAAATGATTGTCAAAGCCCAGCACTACTTGATAGCAGCTGGGTCTTTTGCAGGATGCTAGGAAACGTATGTACGATATAAAGTTTAACTACAAAATATCGTGGTTGACAGCCGCAATAAAGATTCTGTTTCTGTTTCCAGTCTGTATGATACAAAGAACTTTTGCACAGGTGCTGCACTGTATTCCTAGCAATGAGACTTCAGCCGTGCGCTCTGGAAAGTTATGTTTGCTGCGCTGCGTGAAAGAAGATATGAACACTTGCAATGAAGTGGTGTGCAGAGCTGCCCTCCTGAAATCTGTGAGTGCAGAACTGTAATAGTGTAACCCGACACAGTAAAATAACTATTCATTATCATCATTATCATCAATAGGAATGAGGACTGCTAGCAGCAGAATGTCTCGATGGAACGATCCCCTGGAAGACGAGCTGAAATCTTGCTCCTGAAGCCACCTCTCTCTCACCACCAGTGCTCACACCCATTCATAAGGGGGTGGGGTGGGGCCAGCTGCCACTGCTCCCCTCTGCAAACTTCTTTGGCCAGTTGGATCTCCAGTGTTCAGTTCACAGTACCTTGTCTTAGTTCTGCCAGTTCCCTTCCTACTTCGTGGCCTGGCCAGTTCTCCCTTACGTACTCCACTATACAGAAGTGCTCCTAGGTAATTTTGGAGCCTGGACCTAAAGGCCTTTGGAGATACACACACACACACACACACACACACACACACACACACACACACACACACACACACCCAACACACACACCTTGCTGCAAGTTAAGCATCATCCCCTACACACACACACACATCGTGATACACACAGTCATTTTAACACATCGCTTATTGAGGGCACAAACCGCAACAGAACTCACAATAATGTAAGCGTATAAAAGGTATATTTATGCAAATATGCATGAGCAGAAACATTTCAACTTAACATATTCCCATCCCACATCTTTCTTCCCCCACTTCCCCCACCCGCTCTGTCCCAGCACAACACGGGCCGGTGTCATGGCGACCGCACCATCTAGGACAGACTACAGATGTTCTGGGGGCCGGCAGGGGGTATGGAGGCCCTGGAAGTCCACCTGGAAGTCCAAAAGGAAGAGCGCCTCTGCCATTATATATCTCTCCCATTCAGCCAGCTGTTTTGAGACACTGCTGGCCCATTTGGCGGAGAGCCGGTCTTGCAGTAGGAATCAGGAGCCAGCATGGTGTAGTGGCTAGAGTGCTGGACTAGGACCGGGGAGACCCGAGTTCAAATCCCCATTCAGCCATGAAACTAGCTGGGTGACTCTGGGCCAGTCACTTCTCTCTCGGCCTAACCTATTTCACGGGGTTGTTGTGAAAGAGAAACTCAAGTATGTAGTACACCGCTCTGGGCTCCATGGAGGAAGAGTGGGATATAAATGTAAAAATCATCATCATCATCATCATCATCATAATTTCCCTTTTGCTAAGCAGCATTTGCCTTGATTAGCATTTGGATGGGTGATGGCTGTAAGGTATTCCCCTAAGGGGATGTGTTCAGAGCTCAGTGGTAGTGCATCTGCTTTGCATGCAGGAGGTCTCAGGTTCGATCTCTGGCTTTTCCCGGTAGGGCTGAGAAAGATTCCCGAAGCGCTGCTGCCAGTCTCAGTCAGTGTAGACAAAACTGAGCTAAAAGGACCAGTGGTGAGCTAGATGGACCAGAAAGGCAGCTTTCTGTGTTCCTAAACTGATCTCAGCTTAGCTTCTTTACATCTTTGACTTGGCACGCTGACTTACCAATACCTAAGCAAGCACATATATCTGCCCTATTGCCGGATTCTCCAGAGACCCTGATCCTGCAGGGGGTGTGGCAGGACATGGGGCACTTTTACAGTGGCATCTGAAGGCATTCCCTGTCCTTCATTTTAGTACATGCCCTGGAGTTTACATGATCAGATGCATGGTGTCAGCCTAATGGACTAGGAACATAGGAAGCTACTTGATACCAAGCTCTCCAAGGTTTCAGGCAGGAGTCTGAAACCTTTCCAAGCCCTACCCGGAGATGCTGCCAGGGACCGAAATTGGGACCTTCTGCGTGCAAAGCAGATGCTCTTCCACTGATCTACAGCTCCATCCCTGAATTGTCCCCCCATGTAATAGTGCCTTCCTGTGTAGCCCCACTTCCTCATGGGTGATCTGAAGGCTGAATTCAAAGGATAGTTCCTCATTCTCTGGAAATGAGCTACGAACACTGCGTCAGTCATGGTGTAAGCCCAATGCTGGATGGCTTTCATGTCCAATCCACCTGCAGGCCATTAGAATGCTGCTCTGGTCCCTTGTCAATTAACATGGCCCATGGAGACCACCAGGGAATCAGCACGCAGCATGATGTCATCTTGTGTTTTGTTTGTCTAGACTGAGCATCTTTGCAGGGGGGCAGGGGCCTGTTTTATATTTCCTGACTATACATTGCATATTGCTTGCAGGGATGTGCGGACCTGTTTGAATTCGAACCAGTTTGACAACGAACAGGCCTGGTTCAAGGGCTTGATGTTGAGCCGGCCTCAAACCCAACCTGCCCTGGTTCAGCTTGAGATCGAGCCGGACACCCCTGGCCAGTTCAGGGGTTCTAACTGTTAATTTAAAAAATAACTCACCACCTCTGGGGGTGCTGCCGTGGCCATGGGGGGGTGTCTCCAGAGGTTCCCCTCCCCCGCCAGCCTCCCCCAGTATCATGACAGCCCAGTTTGGGTGGTTTTCGGCCTGTTCTGGGCCTTTGTGTAGTTGCAGCAGCCATTTTGGAGGTCACCGCACATGCGTAAAGGACAACTGCATGACCCAGAGGCATCCCCGGAGGCGGTGAGTTAAAAATAAACAAATTAACCCCTGAACCGGCTTGAACCCGAACTGAACCAGGGGGTGTTCAGGGATGCACAAAACCAGTTTGCCCAGTTCAGTTCGAGTCCAGTTCAGACTTGAATCAAACTGGGCAACAACAACAACAATATCTAAGATGCAATGCTGACATACAATTGCCCATTTGCACACTGTACTTCTTATTCAGGGGAACTTCCCTGACTTGGTGCTAAAGCCTGATGCGACAGGGAAGCAGGAACAGTGCACATAATATAGGTGTGTCCTGCTTTGAAAAATGTCTATCCTCCTTCAAATGGTATAGATGAAAAGAATGAGTTGCATCGCTAGCTGCAAGGACAGAAGGATCAAGGCTAAGGACTGCTGCAATCTCCCAACTGCTTGTGATTCTCTTGGTCAGGGCCAGAGGGCTCACCAGGGCACATCAGTCTACCTGGAACACTGATTTGTGCAGCGTGGTGATTGGCTGATTGGTCAACCATCTCTTGGAAGGTTTTGCAGAATTTAAAGCACTAATTCCTTCCTATATGTGTATGTGTGTGAACATACATACATACATACAGTTGATTAACAAACATAATAATGTGCAAAATGTTTTGGCTTCAGCCTTCTTCAGTTGCGCTGATATTAAATGAAAGGCAGGCCTGTACAAAATTGGACCAGTAAAACTGGAAATGGTCTGATTTTACCCCGACAGGAGGGGTTCGGAGAGAGTCTGAATTTGAACTTGCATAGCCCAGTTTGATTCAGACTTTTCTGACCCCATCTGGAAAAAAATGGAGTTTCCCCGAGCTCAAAATGGCAGCAAGTTCCTGCTCTTCAAAAAAAGAAAAGGTTTTTGGGAGGGGGGGGGGGGTTTAAGCAGCTGATGGGGAACAAACACATTTCCTGCCCTCTATCTGCCCGCCTGTGCATATCTCCTTGTTTAGGAAGTTTTGTAAAGTTTTTATCATCCTGTTTTGACTCATGAGCAGATGGTTTCCGGGATTCACCTGTGATTCTTTGGTGTTACATCACTTCTCCTTCAATTCTTTGAAGTCACATCACTTTCCCTGCAGCTCTCTGGTGTTAGGTTACTTTTGGGTTCACAGGGAGTAACCACAGTTAATTCTTTAAAAAATGTTTTGTTTGTCCAACCCCGACCCCAGACTCGACTCTAATCCCAGTTCCGGTATTTAGAAGGGTCCAAAGTACCCCAAACCAACATTTGTGGGGTTGGATCAGGTTGGGTTGGACCCGATCCTGACTTTTGTGTTCAGGCACAGCCCTAAAGAAATGTCCAGTAGCTTTAGTAACTGTTATAGAAATTTAAAAGCTCCCTTCTCTATATATATGGAGAGAAGGAGAGAGAGCAAGTTATGAATGAGTCTTTGGTTACTTAAATATACAAGCATCTCTTCACAAAAGAAGAGATGCGTCTATGCTCAATTGTCACAAGAACCCCAAGGTACATTAGGCTGAGAGAGCATAATTGCTTCAAGGTTACCCCAAGAGTTTCATGGCTTAGCAGGGATTTGAAAATCCATTCAAATTGGCAGCTGTGAGCTTATAAAAACAGCACCAGAAGACAAGCACAATGCAAGCTATTTATTGGCCAAACACCATCTGGTGCAGATATGTTTTACATTGCTTCATAAATAAAGGGAGATCTCACATCTAATACTTCCAAGCATCGCGACTTCCAAAGCTTTTTGGGGTTTTTAAAAATCTGTGGTTTGGATGTGCTGGGCTTTAATCTTAGTTTAATGAGCTCCCAGATTTTAACCCACTTTCCTGCTGCTCTGCTTCCCTACCCTTGTTTGAACTATTTTATTGTGATTTTTAGTACTGCTTTGTTTTTAATGTTGTCTTATTGTGATTTACTATGGCTGCAGGAGTGTGCTGAGGGGGTGGGATAGAAATATTTTAAATACATAAATATTGGCTGACATCCAGAGCACTGAAACACTTGTGGGATGAGCAAATTTGTGGTAGTGCGTTTGCTGAGTTGCACTGAGAAAACCACCCAGACCCAGAAGTTTGGGGCGGTCTAATAATAGATATAGATATATAGAAGATATAGGTATGATATGATATGATATAATATATAAAATGGAGTTTTATATATAAAATAAAATAAAATAAAATATAAAAAATGGAGTTTAGCACAAGAGCGCTATTGTGCAAAAGTTCCCCTTAAAACAAATGAGGCATGCTTGCAGCAATGTTACAGACATGTACTGTGGTGTTTTTGGTTAACCCATTCCTTGATCCAGGCCAGAGGGGTTTTGAATGGGGGTTTAGTTATGTGTATTCCAGTCCTGGAGTAGAGGTGGGGTTAACAAACAGCCAGCAATTCCAAACCAAATCAGCCTGAACCAGCTTCCCAGTTCCAGTCAAATCAAGTCCAAATAGATAGGCCAAATCGATTTGGAAGCAGTTCACCTCTGAAGTCCCCCCACCCCATAGCAGTAATTCCTGAAAAGACTACAATTCCCAAGAAATCCTATGCCTTTCCCAAGACTTCAGCTTTAAAAAAAATCCACTTCTTGGACTCTATTGGAAGCAGAAGTGACATGTCACAGCCCTTGCCTCCTCAGATGTGGGAGCACCCAGGCCCTCTTGCAGCCTGGACAGGCTAAGTACAGGAAAGGGGAGAAGGGCAAAGATTCCTTGGCTCCAAACTGAAGCCACTGCTATTTGCTATACTCCAGGAGTCAGACCCACACATCTTGGCCCTCGGTACCCTCTTAGGTGACAAATGTTCATAGTGATTTTTGGCCATGTCTACCCCCACCTCAGAGATGGAGAAAAGGTGATAGCATTGTTGCACTTACAGCTTTCTGTGTATTCTCACCCCTGCTTCTTCTTCCCCACCCCCAAATGATTAGGGTAAAATTGTTGTCATTTTTGCAAAGAGGTATAGTATTTTATTTTTTATTTAAAAAAAAACAACACTTTTCAAAGTTTTTAGGAACATAGGAAACTGCCATATACTGAGTCAGAACACTGGTCCATCTAGCTCAGTATTGTTTTCACAGACTGGCAGCGGCTTCTCCAAGGTTGCAGGCAGGAATCTCTCTCAGCCCTATCTTGGAGATGTGAGGGAGGGAACCTGGAACCAAGATGCTCTTCCCAGAGCGGCCCCACTCCCACAAGGGGAATATCTTACAGTGCTCACATGTAGCATCCCATTCAAATGCAACCAGGGTGGACCCTGCTTAGCAAAAGGGACAATTTACACTTGCTACCACAAGACCAGCTCTCCTCTAATGCACCATTGGACATTTGACTCCTGCATTCTGATGGCCAGGACAATAAAAGCCTAATAATAACCCACCAATAGCTGAAAGTCTTGCAATGTGATCACCTCTTTCCCATTTCTAGGGGTGTAGACATTTTCCAAAATCATAATGAGCATAATGGTGGGTGGTACCAACCACCCCAGTTGGTTCATAGATTGTTATGAACTGAGCCAAACTGAAGCTGCTTCCTAATTCGAATCAAGGGCCACCTTGGAGGCAGGCTCCGAATCGAATCTGTTAATCTTTGCACACCCCTACTAAAATAACTAAAATCCACTACACTTTTACAGCAAAAGCAAATTGAGCATTTAACAGATTTTGTCTATTGATCTACAGGCTAGAAACAGTTCAAAGGAAATGTGTTCCTCACTCAGTGTTTCAGATGCATTCAGAGCGTCAGGTCATTCGCCACCATCAGTGGATACAGTACATACACAATCTTCCCAGTCTTGGTTTAATTGCTCAGTGCTCACCAATCTACAGGCCATCCATCACCTCTAATTGCCTTGGTTTCTTCCACCTTCCTTGCATGAGTTTGGAGGTCTCCTGCAAGGTCACGTCAAATCCTTTTTACAGAACTATGAGAAAAAATGTTTTCTGTTCCTATGCATTTCGGAGACTGAGGAATACAGCTTTCCCTTTTCATTTATTCTTGCCTTTAGAGCAAAATGGCAGAGGTAACAACACTTGCAGCAGAACTCCATGCATGCTTATTTGAAAGTAAATTCCAGTAGATTCACTCGGGCTTATTCCCAGGTAAGCATGCATAAAATTCCAGGCTGAAATCTTTAAATGCACTCTATGTCATAATCTGTCGTATTCAAGTTGAGTCTTTCTCCACTTGTGCTCCAGTCATCTACTTTGCCGCTTCAGCCCCCGTAGATCTTCCATAAACCAAGGGGCCAGTTTTGAAATGGTTTGGAGAGGATGCTTAGGAACCATCATGGTGACTGCCATGGTGAATTGGCTATTCCAATTCTCCACCAGGGCATCAACAGGATCACTGGCAGAGCCAACACCAAATCCTTCCAAGTCTTCTTGGAATCCTATTGGATCCAATAACCGTTTTGGGCAGACGATTCTAATAGGCCCCTCGCCCCTGCATATGTGGCATGTGATTGTTAGTTCAGTCAACGGCCCATGTTATCTTGAATTGTCAGTTTTATCGAACTTTGTGGGAGAGATATAGAACTCCTTTTTTAACAGCATACCCCAGTTGTTCTGAGCAGTTCTATCTGGAATTACTTTTGACGGACCGTTGGATGCAGTATCTTATAACGTGGCGAAGTTTTGTTTTTCATTCTGGCTAACAAGACTAGGATAAGAAATGTTGAGCAGCGAGATATGGGGTTGGATTGAATTAAATTTTAGATTATTACAATGCATGGAGGGCTCTGTTTTATGTAACAGATGAACTCGGGTGTAAGGGTTCTGTTTTATGTTTCAACAGTTTATTATTTTATTTGACCAAGTTTGCTTTTATGTAAAGCTCACTTTTATGTTAAGTTTTTGTACTTTGTGTTTTGCTGGTCAAATGACCGTAACAATAAAGATTTGTAAGTCCAACCTTAACCAGATGGTGGTCCATGCATGACAGTGGGGAAATCACAGGGGTCCCCACCCACAGAACACTACCCTGATCCGAGTAAAAGACCAGATCAAGCGTGTGACCTGCAACGTATGTCAGTCCAGAGACTAGTTGGGATAGGCCCATAGTTGTCATGGCTGCTATGAACTCCTGAGCCACCCCGGACAAATTGGTCCCGAAGTGAATACTGATGTCTCCCAGCACCCAAAGTCTGGGAGAATCCAACGCCAGCCCCGTCAGGGATTCTGTTGGGCAGTGGGGTAATCGGTACACCAACAGAAGTCCCAGTCTATCCCTGGTCCCCAAACTTAAGTACACACATTCAATATGATCAGATACTTCAACAGGGATCCTGGTAAGGGAGATGTTATAGACCACAGTCACTCCACCTCCCCGCCCACGTCCCCTTATCTGCTCCTCTACAGAGTATCCTGGAAGGAGAAGCTGGGACCAGACTGGGCCACAACCCTCTCCCAACCAAGTCCCTATGATGTGCATCAAGTCAGCCCCTCTATGCATAATCCGATCATGGATGAGTTCTAATTTATTCTGGACTGACCTGGTGTTACAAAGGAGCAAGGTGAGGCCCTGTGGGTGGTTGGCAGTGCCCCCTGAGGTCAAAGAGCTGCCTGGACAGCCGGAAGGGCAAAGAGCTATTCCATTTTTGATTTCCCTTTCTATGGAACGGCCTGCTGTCCTGCCAACGTTACTTCTTCTATGCCCCCCCCCACCACCACCAGAATAGCTGCCCCATAGTCAATGGACACATCTCCTGTCTCCCCATCTCCAGGCAGACCCAAACACATTAAAGACTAACTTAACCCAAGACTCAGTAACGAAAGCTGGCTAGACAGCTGCTACAGCTCCTAAAATAGCCATAAAGGGAAATATTGTGCCCCAGCCCTCAGTCCCACACCAAAGGCTGGCCCCCTTTGGCGGCTGACTTTAGTGGCCACCTACAGGCCAGCCGTGCCACCAGCCACAGCCACCTTCCTTATAAACCTCCAGAACCTCTCTTCTCATGGGGGACTCTGGGCAGGGCTGGTGTAGTCAGTCAGTGCCCACAGGTGTTAGTGGTCAAGCACTCAGGAAGGGAGAACCCCAGTTAGGCTGAGGTGATCTTCAAGCTGTCCCAGGCAGCAAACAAAGGGTGGGGTGGTGTGGGGTGGGGTGGTGTGGGGCAGCCTGCTGTAAATCTCCTGGCAGTCTGGCAAAGGAGATGCACTGGCAAAAGTCAAGGCCTCTCACTCACCCCCTCCGGTCTTCTCAGATGCTGCCAGAAACATTGATAAAGTTTTAAAAGGGTAACCAATGGTCTCACTTCTGAGTCAAGTTGTGCCGAACTGTGCTGTTAATTAATTGGTTGCATTAACCGGCTCAAAAGTTTTTGATGGTCTAAAAAGGTGCCCTCAATTAATCAGGCAACACGTTTCACCAAAACGGTTTGATACAAGTCGTAATAGTCCGAAGTTGCTGGCTCACCCTGCCTTATTTTCTACACTGATTGGCAGCTGCTCTTCAACATTTTAGACAGGACATCCCAGGCTTACTTGAAGGTGCTGCTGCCGGGGATTGAACCTGGGACCTTCTGTATGCAAAGTGAGTGCTCGGCCTCTGAGCTACAGCCCTTTCCCCAACAGTCATGCAGTGTTAGTATGGATGTCAGCCAGTCCTGTATCCCTACCACAGCCCCTCAGAAGTCAAGGGCAGCAAGGCGGTGGAGAGCTGGAGTCCTCTGAAAAGGCACAACCGCCATGGATGGAGAGGTTTCACACAAAAAGGACCGCAAGGCTGGAAGAGGGGCTTTGTGTTTGGAGCGCCAGCTCTTTTTAATAACGAAACTAAGATAATAACAGGGTATGGCGATATCACTCATTATAATTTATTTGAACACACGCACGGGCAATCTGAATAATCAAAGTTCCATACATGCAAATTGCTTTGGGTTTATGACAGAGAAGATTAACGAAGGTCCGTTGTTATGGCAACCCATGGAGGCTCACGGATTTCAGAAGAAGCAAGGGCAAGTCTCCCACCTTTCTATTTAAAACAGGGCCCAAAAAGAAAGGAAGGAATTGCAACGCATACCAAGAAGTGCCTACACAGTCAAATTAATTCAGGAAGCGAAATGCACATCCTGTTCATTCTTCCTATTTTGCCACAAGATCTAACCTTAGATAACTATTACAATGTTGTTGCTGTTGACAACAATAAATTAAACCACCACCACAAGAAATAAATAATAAACATGGCTGGAGGTGGCAAGGTTAACCAGCCGTCCCTCCCTGCCAGAGGGAAGAATGCTCAAGAAGGCAGCCTTTTGTTGGCTTTTGATAAGAAAAGAAAACACCTGGCGGGCGGGGAATCCACACATCTGCTGAGCAGAGCTTGTTGAGATTGACTAGGTTGAGATTTGGATCAGGAAGAGGAGGGAAGAAAATGACACAGTCCCAAAAAGCCAAGGGGGGAAAGGAGGGGGGATTCCTAAAGACGCTGAATAAGTGTTATTCAATTCTTTATCCAGTTATTGCCCAATGCATTTCAAACTGAAAATGCTTTTCTCAGAGACAGTTGTACACTGTAGTATCTTTTGGGGGGATTTTATCTCACACCAGCAGGACAGACACAGATATTCTTGCTGATTATTTTTTTTAGCTCGAAACGCATCAGGCAATAATTGAATAAACAATTGAATAACATTTGTTCAGCATTTTTGGGAATTCCCTCCCACTAGAGATGTGCCCCAAACCGGCCAGACTGGTTCGGTTGAAATCACCAGATTTGAGCCAACTCAGCCTAGCTCGGTTTTGGTTCCAGTCGAACCAGACTCAGACTGGTTCGGGGTCTACTGGTAAAGGGGAATCCAGTGAGGCAAATGTGGTCACACAAATGGACCTCTGTGCATGTGTGGAGGTCACTAAAATGGTCCCCGCATGTGCACAGAGGCCCAAACCGGGCTGAAGACCTGAATCAGGCCACACTTTGGGGAGGCCAGTGAGGGTGGGGGGAAGCCTATTGGTTTACGAATATCTTTTTAATATATATTTCTATATACAAAGTTCATTTGAAATACATTTCCTGGCTATTCCTATTCCTGTTAATAGAAAAACACACACTTTATTTATTTATTTAAGTTTAGTTTTTAAGTGGTTTTTTAATTTCTATTTTGGGGGTGTATTTTTGTTGAAATTTTTATAAGGTTCACTGTATGTTTATTAAACTACTCTATTTTTGAAGACGAAAAGTGACTAATATATCTATAGAAGCTAGAAATAGAACATAGACGGTCATGAGACATTCAGATCCGAGTTTCAGGTTCCCCCTTTGGGTGGGGCTCCCAGCAATTGGAAAACTGTGAAGTAAGTGGTGTGATTGTTTTCAGGGAGGTTTCTAACACTTGATTAGCCTGTTGTACTTCAGGGGATTTAGCCTTTCAGGGGCCAACTAGCAAAGCCTAGAGAAAATTACAGTTGTTAAAAATATATACAAAGATAGCAGCAATTTAATGGAAAGGTCATTCCCTGATATTTGAAGCTTTAGAGTGTTTATGCCAATGAAGCAAGTCTGCTCTAACACTTGGCATTAAATCTCAAGGCTACAAATTCTCCATGATTTGTGTTTTCCAGAACTTCCCCATTTACCAGAGAGCTCCTTATGGATATTTAATTAACAAAACTTGTTTGCAAGCAGACGTTAACTGGAGAAACGGTGGCTCGTGCCTCTTAGAGTTGGCTCAAAACAAACTTGCTCCAAAAAGTTCTCTTCTGTGAGTGCTGATGTGGGATATTCTCTAGATATTCTATGCAAATATCCTGAAGTTTCAATATTTCATGAGACAATCTTTTTACAGTATTTGACAGCATATTTGGCAGAGCTGCTGCTGCAGCACAGAAAAGTTAATTGACTCAGGAAGGCCGTCGGTTGAATCTTGTCCCCGCAAGGAGGGGCGACACTTTCATGAGGCAAGGTGAGACAGTCACCTCTGGTGGCAGATTCCTGGGGCACCGTCATGTAGTAATCTCCCCCTCTCGTCCAATGACCATAGCAGCTCATTGGGACTGATTTGCCCCTTGCAAGGAGCACCTCCTTACACATCCTTTGGAAACATGAAGAGCCACAAGAGGGCTGCTGCAAACTTTCCCACTGCCACTCTTTGGACTGATTTGACCCTTGCAATGAGTACTCCTTGCAAAGCTTGCAAGAAGCATGCAGAGAGAAGAGGTGGCAGCTGGCAACTGTCCCTCCCCCCCCCCCTGTCATGACACTTTCAAAGCTGGCAAAGGTTGGTTTTGATAGGGGACTGGCCCCCACCAGGGTAGCACTGGGTGCCTTGCCTGGCCCCACTTCATTGTGGGTCACCGCGGCTGCTACGAACTCACTCGGAGACATAGGCAAGTCTCCCACTCAGCTACACGAGGATAAGAATATTGACCTAAAGATAACAAGTCAAATCTTTATCGTTACGGTCATTTGACAATATCGTGAGCATAAAGTGCTTCCAACCATCTGAAAATGCTGAAATAAGAGCCTCCCCATCTCATGACTTTTTAAAAGTCCCTAAGGACTCATTTTTTCACCCAAGCTTTTTAACTTGACTGTGGTTTTCAATGGCTTTAAGGTTTCCATTTTAATTTGTTTTATGTTGCAAATTGCCCAGAGAGGGAAGTTAGTGGTGGTCTACAAATCTGAGAAACAAACAAAAAGTGCTATATTGGTAATGATCAGTGACATATGCTAAATATTATAGCGTTTGACAGCTCAGGACATTTCTGAATGCAATATTTGGGACATAAGATGCTGCGGCAATTCTTTGTGCTCTTTTCTTTTCGCCAGTCTACGACTGTAAGAACAGTATTCATTCATTCAACTCATTCATTCATTTCAAGTGTTATGCCCACCAAAATCAAAACAGAGCCAGCATGGTGTGGTGGTTAAAATGCTAGACCAGGGCGGAGGAGACCCGAGTTCAAATTTGTGCTCAGCCATGAAACTCACTGAGGCTGTTTGAGCAGCCAGGCCTGGCCTTGGCTGCCCATGAGAACCACCGGGGTCCACACAGATCCCAACGGTGCCGTGGCGCCAAACCCAGTGCCAAAGCCCGGCTCTTAGTCAAGGTTGAGGGCACAGTTGCGCCCTTAACCCAGCTGCTGGGATCGTGTGTCAGTGTGGGCTACTTATAGCTTACGCTGACACAGGGACAAGAGTCTAGAGCAGGGATTCTCAACGTTGAGTCCCCAGATGTTATTGGACTTCAACTCCCATAATCCCCAGCCCCAGTGGCCTTTGGTTGGGGATTATGGGAGTTGAAGTCCAATAACATCTGGGGACCCAGTGATGAGAATCCCTGGTCTGGAGCATCTGACCCCTAGGGGAATCTCCCAGTGCATCACATTCAGCGGTCAGTGCTCTGCGGGATACTTGGAGGCTGGGATAACCTCAGAGCGATCCTCACTGTGTGGAGCAGCGTAGATCATGTGGGAGCACACTCCGCCCTCCCACCAAGCACAGGATGATCTTCTGCAGGGAAGGCAAGGGTTGTGAAACCTTCCCTCGGCCGCCTGCCCACCCAGGAGGTCATATGAATGGCCCCACTGAGTGACTCAGTCACTTATCCCTCAGCCTAACCTACCTCACAGGGTTGTTGTGAGAGGAATCGTAACCATGTACACTGCTCTGGGCTCCAGAGGAATAGCAAGATATAAATGTATGTATGTATGTATGTATGTATGTATGTATGTATGAATAAATAAGTAAATAAATGAATAAATGAGGAAACGCCAACCAGCCTAAACTACATCTAGCATTGCATCAGCATGCAACGAAGTCCTGACAGCTGCTTGGGGAGATTTCCCTACATTTCAAATATTTGCACATACTCATTTTAGCTACACTCCACAGTGATCAACAGATGTTAACCAGAAACTGCCTTTCATAGATGCCGCTTCTTGTTGCAGCTGCTTCACTTCTAACACCCAGCTCTGCAGAGCGATCTGTATCTCACAACTGGCACGGTGTCTTTCCGCCTCAACCTTCACTTTGAGTTATTTTCTCTGACATGAACAAGGCCCGCGCAATATTGCAAAGAGAAGGATTGTTACTTTGAAGCCATCGTGAGGATAAACAACCCATCCTTTTTCGCTTTGTAGAAGCATGGAGGAATATGCTGCTGCCACCGGCAATTAGATGCTTCATGCCAAGCAAGGTCTTGGTGAGTGCCTGTCACCTGCAAGGCATTTTGCATGAAGCTAGCCTTAGCTACCTTCAGAGACAGCTCATTTGAGATCATACGGATATTTCCAAGCATTCACTTGGATGTGCTGTGAGTCATAGTTTGGAGCAAGGTTGGAGGTGGGCCGTAGCTCAGTCATAGACCCCCTGCTTTGCATGGAGAAGATCCAAGCTTCGTTTGAAGCACCTCCACGTAGAGCTGGGAAGGACTCTTGCCTGAAACCTTGGAGAGCTGCTGCCGGTCAATGCAGACAATACTAGGCTAGATGGACCAAGGGTCTGACTCAGTATGAAGCAGCTTCCTATGTTCCGATGGAGCAAGGCAAAAGGTAGAGAGGAAGACGGCGAGATCAGAGCAGAGTTCTCACAGAGGTAAATAAACCCATGCCTGGATGGTACCCCTGGTAACTGAGCAAACAGGCACCTTTTGAAGTGGTGATTCTCTTGTACTTAGCACGGGGAGAGCAACCGGCCCAACCCAGCCCCAGCACAACATCCCTTTGTTGGATGGTTGTTGCTGGTGTCTACCTTGTGTTGCCTTTTAGACTTCTGGGTCAGAGAGTCATCTTATTTACTCATTTTTCTATGTCAACTGCTTCGAGAACTTCTGTTAAGATGTGGTATATCAATATTCACAGTCATACTACTTCACATTCCGGGTAGAGACTCATAGGACCGAATGGCCCTCCACCCCCGTAAAACTCCTTGCACATAGAAAACTAACTTGTCAGGGAGAAGGCTAAGCTAGAACCCTTGCTGCTCCCTAGCTTTCCATGCACAAGTAATTTGCTTTTAGTACAGAGTCACATTCAGCTGTGAACTCTAACCCTTGTGCTGTTTAAAGCAGGGCTGTGGTTGCACTCCCGTTGCTGTTGAACTACAGCTCCCATGATCCCCAGTGTCGCTGGGGATGATGGGAGCTGTAGTTCAACAACAGCTGGAGAGCCAAAGTAGCCAAACCCTGGTCTAAAGGTGTTGCCCACTCAGACAACAGCAGGCCTAGGGATGTGTGAACTGGCTTGACCACCAGCCAGTTCGCCATTGAACTGGTCCGGCTCAAGGGCTTACCTTCGAGTCGGACCGGGCCCGGTTCAGTTCAAGGTTGAGCTGAACCCAAAATGGCCACCACAAGTGCAGAGAGGCCTAGAATGGGCTGGAAACGGCCTGAACGAGGCCATTTTGAGACCGGGGGGAGCTGGTGGTGGAGGGGGAACCACCAGAGGCCACAGCTGCAGCCCCCAGAGGTGCTGAGTGTTACATTTTTTTTAAAAAAAACTTTAGTACCCCCGAACCGGTTTGAATTCTAGCCAAGCCAGCGGGGGTCTGTGCGGGAGGGCAAAACCAAAGAGGCCCAGTACTGTCTGAGTCTGGTTTGGACTCAACAAAACCAGGCAAACCGGTTTTGTGCGCAGGGGTGGCCCATCTGAACAGCTACATTTTCTCCAGCTTTCTGAAGCGCAGTAGAGAAGGAGCCTGGAGGGTGTTCTTGGAGCCCGATAAAGGAGCAATGATGAGGTGGAGAGCTGGTCTGGTGGCAGCGCGTCTCCTTGGCTAAGCAGGGTCCACTTAGGCTTGCATTTGGATGGGTGATGACATGTGAGCATGGTGGCATGGTCAGAGAGTCCCCTGAAGACAGAGCTGCTCGGCTTCAGCCCTCCTGCAGATGCTGGCCTACAACTCCCACCATCCCTGTTGATTGGCCACTGTGGCTGTGGATGCTGGGAGCTGTAGTCCAAAGACAGCTGGAGGGCTGGAGTTGAGCAGCCCTGCCTTAAGGGATAGGTCTGTAGATCAGTGGTATAGTATGTGCTTTACATGGAGAAGGTCCCGGCTTCAGTCCCTGGCAGCATCTCCAGGTAGGGTGGGAAAGACTCCTGACTGAAACCTTGGAGAAGCCACTGCCAGTCTGTGTAGACAATACTGAGCTAGATGGACCTACCGTGTTTCCCCGAAAGCAAGACAGTGTCTTATATTAATTTTAGCCCCCAAAAATGCACTAGGGCAATTAGCGGTACATCAGAAATTACTGCTAGGTCTTACTTTCGGGGAAACAGTATATTTATTTATTTATTTTATTTAGCATATTTCTACACTGCCCCAAACACAAGTTCTCTGGGCAGTTCACAAGACAATAAAAACAACCAATAAAAAGATCAACACACCTCAACAATTAAAATGTGAAAAGTTAAACCCATTAAAACACAATTAAAACACAATTAAAACAATGTCTAATTAAAAGCCTGGGTGAACAAATGCGTCTTGACTGCCCTTTTAAAAGTTGTAAGAGATGGGGACGCTCTTATTTCAGCAGGAAGTGTGTTCCAAATCCTCAGGGCAGCAGTGGAGAAGGCCCATCCCTGAGTAGCCACCAGACGAGCCGGTGGCAACTGCAGACGAACCTCTCCAGATGATCTCAATGGGAGATACAATTCATAGCAAAGAAGACGTTCTCTTAAATACCCAGGGCCCAAGCTGTTTAGGGCTTTATAGGTTATAACCGAAACCTTTTACTTTGCCTGGAAACTTAACAGCAGCCAGTGTAGATCTTTTAAGATAGGAGTGATATACTCCTACGCACACAGAAGTCTACAACTAGACTGTAAGGCTGTGGATTGCAAGAGGGGGAAAAACAAAGCTTTTCAGGAGCTTATTCAACCCATCCCTCTATTAAGGTTCCGACATACGGGATTTCCAAACAGACAGCACCTCCTCATGCAAGACTCCCTCCTTTGAAGACACATGAAAAATGTTTGCAAGCAAGACCAATATGCTGGGAAAATCCATCTGACTAAAAACCCACAATCCTCTGAAATCACATCACTGTGGGCACGATTATCAGGTGTGACTTGCAGCAATGAATCCTCTGTATGAACAAGCCAGAAAGGAAATAGAATTATCTCTGCTACAGAGAGCACCATACATATAGCCAAAGAAGCTACCCAGGGACAGAGCACATTTCTTGCATAGGCAGGCTCATATCTGGAAATGAAAGAAAAGAAAAATCTCCACCTGATCGTCTATGATTTTCCTTTCCCTTGTCATTGATGGAAACGCTGTGTGTGCATGAGAGGAGTAGCAAATCTACAGACACCAGTCCGTACTGACTGCAAGCACCTATGGTGGGGAAGGGGAGGTAACAGTGCACCTTTCTCATTACTTCTCCATAAGGCTAGTTCACATGACCATTTGGAGGTGGGTTGCAGGGTTGGAGAGCTCCTACTGCATTACCAGCACATGGCCAGAACCTCGGTGGAACATAGGAAGCTGCCATATACTGAGTCAGACGATTGGTCCATCTAGCTCAGTATGGTCTTCACAGACTGGCAGCGGCTTCTCCAAGCTTGCAGGCAGGAATCTCTCTCAGCCCTACCTTGGAGATGCTGCCAGGGAGGGAACTTGGAACCTTCTGCTCTTCCCAGAGTGGCTCCATCCCCTAAGAAGGGGAATCTCTTACAGTGCTCACACTTCTAGTCTCCCATTCATCTGCAACCAGGGCAGACCCTGCTTAGCTAAGGGGACAAGTCATGCTTGCAACCACAAGACCAGCTCTCTACTCCAACACACAGCTAAGCCAGTCCATTGTTGAAATTGGGAACTGCAGGCCTCAGCCCGCCATGAAGAATCCTCAGCAGCCTCGCATGCCTTCCCAGCATGCTTTGTACAGCAGGCTGGAAAGCTTCATGATGTCAGTGGCTGCCCTCAAGTTGGCCATGCAGGAGCGCATATATATATATATATATATATATATATATATATATATATATATATATATATCACACACACACACACACACACACACACAACATATACATACACATAAACACACTAGCTGGGCCAGGCACAGAACATCTGCGCCTCCGGCCAGCCCACCCACCACCATTTTTTCCTCCCCCCTGCTGGTACGCCTGGCTTTTTGGCCAGCCAGCCACTTCTCTCCCCGACCACCTGCTTCTTGCCCCCCCCCCGCTTTCTGGCCGGCCAGCCTGCTACCTCTCCCCGCACCCACTTATCGCTCCGCCATGCTTTTTGGTGGGCGGGCGGGCCAGCTGGCCCGCCTCCTCTCCCCCGCCTGCTTCTTCTCCGCCCCATCCCTGTGTTTTCTGGTTGGCGGGCTGGCCAGAAAGCCGGCCTGCCACCTCTTCCCACCTGCCCGCCCACTCCTGGTAGTCACTGCCAACTCCCGCCGGCCAGGCCAAGTCGGCCTGCTGCCGCCTTCTCCTCCTGGTGGCTGGGCCGCCTGTGGGTGGCTGGGCTGCCCGCCTGCTGCCGCCTCCTGTTCCCGTCGTCGGGCCCAGCCCGCCAGCATCCCTATTTTCTCCCCCATCCCCATCGCTAATGCTATCCAGCAGCTGCTCGCAAACTCTCGTGAGAGCTGCCACACATGAGATTAGTGACGGGAACGTCTAAGAGAAATAAATATATAGGAGATAGATTGTCTCTGCTCTGTTGGGCTTTATTGTTGCATTGGTGTGGTTCTATTCAAGACTGCTTTATAATAGTTCAATTATGCTTCATGTGCTTGTTCTTCTATTTCTGCTAAGCTGCACTGTGGAGCTGGATCGCTGGAGAGGCAGGGCATAAATATTTGAAATAAACAAGCCACCAAATTGGGACGTATTATCAGGACTTTGGCTGGCTACTATGCAGTTCCCGAGCAACCGATTCTACCCCTCACAGCACTAGAGCATAAAGCCCTGTCCATGGTGCTGAACCTCTAATCCTTTCTCAGAAATATATATTAGGGGTGTGCAATTCGGATTTTCGGTGTTTTGATTCGGATCTGAACTGAAACACCCCCGTTCTGTTTTGTATCCGAATATGGCCCGTCCGAATCACCCCTGATTCGATTCGGATCTGAATTAATCCGAATCCGAATTGATTTGGATTAAAAAAAGGGTCCTGGGGCCAAAAAAGTGGGGTGGGGTGGTAGTGCCTAATGGGTGGAAGCTACCACCCAAATTGCAGAGGGATTGAGCAGAGGGCTGATTTTTGGTGAATTTTTGAAGTTTTAGTGTCTTTGGGTCAGATTGGGGGATCTGGGCCAAAAGAGTGGGGTGGGGTGGTATTGCCCAATGGGTTGAGGCTACCACCCCAATTTCAGAGTGATTGGGCAGAGGGCTGATTTTTGGTGAATTGTTGAAGTTTATGCGTCTTTAAGGTTTTTCCCCACTAGGTATAATGGAGGGTGTATCGCTTCATGTCGGGGGGAAAGGGGTGGCCCAGAGCTGTGTGGGGTTGGTGGTAGTGCAGGGTAGGGGCAAGGAAGCTACCAGATTTTTTTCAAAGGATTTGGGCAGAGGGCTGAATTTTGGTGCATTATTGAAATTTACGCGTCTTTAAGGTTTTTCCTCATAAGCTATAACGGAGCTTTCAGCAGCCCCATAAGTGCACTTGGGGGGTGCTGGGGTGGCCCAGAGCGAGTGGTGGTGTAGTGCACATAGGGTGCCAACCACCCCCATGGGTTTCTAACCCATGGGGTACAGGGTTCTGTTGTTTCTGAGGTATTCTGAGTGTGGTTTCTATGATAGCAAATGAGATTTTCAATGAGACACCATGAATCCACTCTAATTTGCTATCATAGAATCCACACTCAGAATACCTGAGAAACAACAGAACCCTGTTCCCCATGGGTTAGAAACCCATGGGGGTGGTTGGCACCCTATGTGCACTACACCACCACTCGCTCTGGGCCACCCCAGCAACCCCCAAGTGCACTTATGGGGCTGCTGAAAGCTCCATTATAGCTTATGAGGAAAAACCTTAAAGACGCGTAAACTTCAACAATTCACCAAAAATCAGCCCTCTGCCCAAATCCTTTGAAAAAAATCTGGTAGCTTCCTTGCCCCTACCCTGCACTACCACCAACCCCACACAGCTCTGGGCCACCCCTTTCCCCCCGACATGAAGCGATACACCCTCCATTATACCTAATGGGAAAAAACCTTAAAGATGCGTAAACTTCAACAATTCACCAAAAATCAGCCCTTTGCCCAATCACTCTGCAATTGGGGTGGTAGCCTCCACCCATTAGGCACTACCACCCCACCCTTCTGCCCCAGATCCCACATTATGCCCCCAATCTGACCCAAAGACACTAAAACTTCAGAAATTCACCAAAAATCAGCCCTCTGCTCAATCCCTCTGCAATTGGGGTGGTAGCCTCCACCCATTAGGCACTACCACCCCACCCCATTCTTTTGGCCCTGGGACCCGAAATTCAAGTAGACATCACATCAGACTTTTTTGCATTGAAGTCAATGGGAGGCAAAAAGGCAGGAAATTCAAGTAGATGTCGTTCTGAAAATGGAGGGGGAAGAAGAAGGCACTTTTTGGGGCACAAAATGGAGGTCCGAAACACCGAATATTTCAGATCCGAAACAGGGGTGATTCGGTTCGGATCAAAAAATTTTCGGAAATCGTCGGGGGTGATTCGGTTCGGCTCTGAATCACCCGAAATTGGCCGTTTCGGGTACAGATCATTCTGTACCCGAAACGTTTCGCACATCCCTAATATATATGCGATAAACAGATTATGACCCCATCAGGAAAGAATGCTTTCTTCACATACAGAAAAAAGAAATTTTCCAGGTTTCCTTTTCCTTTTTGGCAGGTTGGGGGGTGGGGAGTACAGATTAGGAGACTGCCGAGAAAATCAAAGCAAAAAGTACATGGTCACAATGTTGCTAAAATAGGCTTATTTTTACAACATGCAGCTGTCCCAAAAGATGCAGCTTTTGGGACAGAGAAGGAAACGGAGAACAAAAAGGTTTGTGCACTACCACACAAAACAATCTTTGAAAGAGATTTTTCTGCACAAGGTCACACAACATATGCTTGGGACAGTGTTCTAGAGCACAATGAAGAAGCAAAATGATCCAACTTCTGGTTCTACATACACTGTCCATAAAATCTGGAATATTGGGGTCTGAAAAATTGAGGTTTTGCTGTATTGGGTAGATGCACAGCACTCTCCATTTTTGTGAGTTCACATAGTCATGCAAATGTGGGTAGTCCAGCTTATATCCTGTGAGAACCAGCCTACTGTCTTTCATGTACAGCACTCAGAATGCATTTTGAGAGAGGTTCTCCTTCTGGTCTACACCATACTACTGTGCCCAGCTGTACAATGGATTCTAGAATTACTAGGGCTGTTTTGTGGTAGCCACAGTGGAACAAAGAGCTAAATTATCAAAAAGAGCTGAAAAATAACTGAGAATGAAATCGCTCCTCAGAGTAATTCATGCACAATTCAGACATTTCCAGTATGTTGCACTTCATGCTAATTATGCTCCTCGTTGCAACTCCCTGTCAAACAGAAATTGCTTTTTACACTAGGAGGAAGGGATGGAGTTCTAAGACCACCAAATGTGCAGCTGCATAAACTAGGCCTGGGGTAGGAGTCCACTGTCTACACTGCAGTTTCCCCTGTGGTCGACAGGTCACCTGAATGCGTCATGGCAAACTCAGGAGACTTCAAGCTTTTGGCATATTCTTTCCACTTCTTAATGAAAAGCCTCTTTGACAACTGCCTCCTCACCTTGAAGATTGGTTTTCTTGTAAATTAACTCCTTGACGTTTTCGCAAATCCTTTGTTTACTAACTAGAGAGATAATGAGATTGTTCACAGCCACACAATTGAGTGGGAGGGGTGGGGGGCGGAAAGCTAGTTAAACTCACCTCCCCCCCCAGATGAGTGATCATATGTTTCTGGGAGCACAGACTGCACTCCCAGACGATCCATGCTGCGTGGCATAGCATGGATCTCAGGATGACATGTCCCAGCTTCCAGATTCCCACAATGCATCATACAACATGTGCAATGCATTTGGGACTCCCCCAAGAGACAGGCACTCTAGATGTCCATCTCTGTGTCCTCTGGGGCTGAACATAGCCCCAGCGAACACACAATCCTAGAGCCCGAGTTAAGGGCTTGCTTGAGGCCTCGACCCCGATTAAGAGCCAGGTTAAAAAGCAGGGCTAGGTGGCGCTTCCCCACTGGGATCGGGCCCAATCCCGGCAGTTCTCACACACGGCCCAACCCAGGCTGGGCTTCCCCAGCCTGAGTTAGGCTATGCGTGAGAAGAACGGCCTCAATAACTAACTGGCTTGTATCTAAAAAAGAACAAAACAAAACATATCTTACACTACAGTCAGGGGTCGCTGAACATAGACATCAGAAAAAAGGAATAGAATGGCTCCCTTCCCCCAAAGCACACACAATCTAAAAAGAAATGTAACGTAGGCACCAGCAACAATCACTGGAAGGATGCCAGGTGCTGGGGTTTAATAGGGACAGTTGCTCTCCCCACTAATAAATATAAGAACGCCATCACTTTCTTATATCTGCCCACTAAGTAAATATACCTGCCAGCTAAGGATAACAGCTGACATCCAGACTAAGCAAGTCAAAAGTACTACTCAGGACAAGAGTTACTCCAAAGTTACTTGAAAAATAACTTAATTTCAAAGTTATTGAAATTAAGTTACTCTTAATTTCAGTGGTGCTTCCATCAAGCAATTTAGTCAGGATGTCAGCCAATATTCCATGCAACTGTGGCTGACCAGCTCCAGACCCTCTGGGAGGAAACAGACTATCTAGAGCAGGGGTTCTCAACCTTGGGTCCCCAGATGTTGCTGGAGTTCAACTCCCATAATCCCCAACCAAAGACCACTGGGGCTGGGGATTATGGGAGATGAAGTCCAACAACATCTGGGGACCCAAGGTTGAGAATCCCTGATCTAGAGCCTTGTCAATCAGGCTCCAGGCCCGGCTTTGGAACAGAAACTGCTTTGGTCACCTTGTGGGATAACCTATGGAGAGAGAGAGAGAGAGAGAGAGAGAGAGAGAGAGAGAGAGAGAGAGGGAATGCAATCTTGTTAATTCTCTTGGATCTCTCAGCAGCTTTCGATACCATTGACCATGGTATCCTTTTGGATAGGCTGGCCGAGTTGGGTGTGGGAGGCACTGCTTGGAGGTAGTTCCACTCCCACCTCATGGCCCCTTCTCAGAAGGTGGTGCTGGGGGACTACTGCTCAACCCCTTGGCAGTTATGCTGTGGGGTTCCGCAGGGTTCCATTCTTTCCCCTATGCTCTTTAACATCTACATGTTAAACAGAGAACAATTTGTTATCGGGCAGCTAGCAAATAAAGTTTATTATTAATTATTATTAATTGTTATTAATAATAATGAATTATTATTAGTCACCCACAAGACGTCTTTGGGACAAGAGATGTGTTAGTCTTTAAGCTGCCACTAGACCATTGGGAGTTGCCTATTAAGCTCACGCCCATTAAGCATCAGCACATTCAAAAGGCATGGAAGCCGGGTCTCTCTTGACTGACAGAACAAAACCAGAAGCTGAAATGGGATGAAGCCAAGGCTGTGTTTTAAAGCAACAACAGTAAAGATTGCATTTCAAGTACCCAAATTTCTTCATATTCTTCTCTTAGCAGCCCTAATTTCAGCCTTGTTAGGTAGATGAGTATGAGCATCCAGGTTAAAATATGGCTTTTCCTAAGGCATTTTGGGGTGTGGCAAAGGCTGATGTAGGCTGGCTGGTCAGCTTTTCATTTCCCTGTTTATGTGAGTCTCATTGGCTTTTATGATTGTATCATTTTATACGGATGTCCTTTCTGAGTTGCCTTAGATAGTTTTGAAGGAGAAATGTGGGATAGAAATCTTTTAAAATAAGCAAACAAGTGATCATCCCTAAACTGCAGGGGTTCTCAAACGTGGGTCCTCAGATGTTGCGACAACTACAACTACAACTCCCATCATCCCCTGCCACAATGGCTCTATTAGATCCTCCACCTAACAAAACAGGACTTGCTGGAAGGGATGAATAAAGAAAAGAAGATGTCTATAATTTCCCATAACGCTGAAAAACTCAAGAAAGCACCTCCGTATGTGTGCACGTGCATGCACACCCCCCTACACTGATTTATGCCTTAATCGCTGGATGTTACATGTTTACCCTTTTCACCAAACCCATACAGTTCATTCCTTTAATCCCTGGCTATAGCATTTAGATGCTAGAACAGTATTTACATAAATATATAAAAATGTGGGGGTTGCTGTATTAACTGGAGGCATGCCACTTTGGCTCTGAGTACATGGTTTAATTACAAACAAGTTGCAGTTAAAATCCCACAGCCTCTCACATTAGGATAGCATTTAACTGAGACCAGAGGATGCCAGGAGCGGCCTCCCCACCTTCTAAAACAAAATGTCACACACTTCTTACTTTTTGTTTCACAGCGGGCAACGAACAACCCTTGTTGGGTTTGTGAAACACTTACAAAAACCAGCAGTTGGAAGTAACAGGAACTCTAGGGCACAGCTGCAGAACTTCAGCTTCCTGCAGACGTTGGACTACAATTCCCATCATCTCTGTATATTGGACAATGTGGCTGGAGGGCGGAGTTATGCAGCCCTGCTTGAGGGGGCAAGGTGTGTTGTCTTCAAGCAAGACAACTTGTGCAGACTTCCCTTGCCTTCGGATGGCAATTGTTCAGGTTGAAGCAAGCAGCTTCTGAGAAAAGAGGCATTCCCTATGAAAAGAAGCATTCTCTCTTTCGGAAAAGTGAAGGGGGCATCTTCTAAGATGGTGCCTGCCATAAGGCTGCGATCCTAAAAACACATTGAGGAGAAAATCTCACTGAACACAGTGGGACTTACTTCTGAGTCAATATGCATTTATTTTATTTATTTGGCACATTTAGTACAGTACCTGAACGAGCTGGGGTGGTCAGTACAATTTGATGGGACAAATGCTCATAGTGCTTTGGAGAAGGTCTTCAGCCCTAGAGATGGAAAACAGGTAATAGCACTGCAATACTTCGGCGTATCACCATGCTTTCATCATACTGACCATCAGTCCTGCAGCACTGAAATTTGCAATAGTGGTTTACAAGCTTTGGATTTAAAAAACCCCAAACACAACTACTATAAATTTATCTCGATGCTGTCCGAGGAATTGAAATGAAAATTGGCAGGAATGTTCTCCAATGCTTACTCCATGAAGAGAGTGCCACAATTTGTCCATTGTTACTCTAACCCCAACTCTTTTCTCTGTGCAAAAATGACTGCAATTTTACCCTCATTGTTTGAGGGTAGGGATAAAGAAGGAAAAAGCTGTAAGTGCAACATTGCTATTGCCTACTTTCCATTTCTTGGGGGATAGACGTCACCAGAAATCACTCTGAACATTCGTCCTGAGATGGTATCAATGGCCAAAATATGTGTGTCAGGCTCATCGACTATTAGGATTGTGTTGGGAAGTTGCAGCTCTGCTAAAAATGTGATGTGTCAAACTGGCCAAAGTAAATGTTACAGAACTGAAACCTCTGGAAAATCTCCTTGAATCTCTCCTTTGATTCCTATACGCCATTTCCCCTTTAGTTGCTGGGTCAAGGGCCCAGTATTCTACTTTTTACACTGCCCTGACCTTCTGTTTATATCGCTGCGTTATCAGATCCGACATATTAAAAATGTTCCAGTGTGGAACAATGTAGTACATTGCTTCCCAATGCTCTTTAGTGCACATAACAACAACACACAACCCATTTAAAAAAAAAAAAAGAATAAGAATGATACCGCTACATCTTGCAGAGCAGCAAGTCTGAGCTCTGGGGAAATGAAACTGACGAACGAATGGAACATATGAGAGAAAGAGAGATTCATTAAAAGCTCGCTTCTACTAATAAAGCAAGCTGCTTGCCAGCATTCGCAAAGAGAGGCAAACAGAGAGAGCTTCATGTTGAAACAAGAGAGTTTGGGTGTCTAATATTTGTATCAGGATTCTCAAATGTGGCGCCCCAGATGTTCTTGGAATACAACTCCCATCACCTCTGCCAGCCACCATGGACAATGCTGCTATTTCAGAGAGGAAAGGGGCATCCATAGTTGCAAAATAAGGTTGCCCTATGGAAGTAAACAAAAGCTACAACTCAGCATTTATAGCATTTTGGAACACTCTAAAGTATTGCAATGCTGTCACCTATTTTCAATCTCTAGGGCTGCTTAAGTCCTTCTCAAAAATGCTTCCCAACATTATGCAGATGAAACCCTCTTTGAGAGCCGTTTGCTGAGCAGAGATATAAATGCTAGCCTGTATCGGGACAGAGTCACCATTGAATGGGGCAGGGGGAGATAGAGGCCCCTCAGGCTCCAGTGCCCAGGGGCCAACTGGGGCCCTCTCCCCCTAGGCACCCCGTTGCTCCCCAGAGTACCTAGCTGGTGAATGAAGCACTCATAGGCTGGGAAAGGCAGGCAGCATGTCTTTGCCCTGATGCCTACCATGCCCCTTGCTGTTAGCATGCTGGCGTGCTTCTGACGCCAGCACAAGGGGCCAGCTGGCATTGGGACATGGATATGCCTCCGGTCAGCCTCTCCCAGCCGGTAAATACTTGGTTTGCTGGCTGGGTGCTTCCTTTTTCTTCCTCGCTCGCAAGAAGGGAAGCACCCAATCCGCAAACAAGAGCTCACCGGCTGGAAGAAAGGCCAGCAGGAGACACATCTGTGCCTTGATACCGAGCATAGTCCACACATTGGCTTCAGGGGCATAGGCAGGGGTAGAGGGGGCATTTTTCAAGGCTGGAGGTCCCACGGCTTCTTCCATCTTTGGGGCCCCCTGGCATGCCTGCCTGCATGAACCAATAAACAGCACAAATAAATGAACATAAATGCATCTGCAGGAAAAACACAAGAACAACCTGCTGGCCCAGACCATCCTGCCTCCGTGAGTGCTGCAGCAATGCACAAGAGGCAATTTCCATTCCCCACCAGCAACTGGTATTCAGAGGAATACTGCCTCTAGAGTAATTTAGCCATCATGCCCAATAGCCAACAGCAGACTTCTTTCCTGGAACCACAGAAAGCCAAAGTTAGGAGGGACCTTGGAGGTCTTCTAGATCAACTCCCTGCTCAGTACAGGAAACTGCAACAGCATCTCTGACAGCGCAGCCACTGTTTGAAAACTTCCGGAGAAAGAGAGCCCACCCCTTCATGGGACAGACTGTTTCACTGTCCAACAGCTCCTACCGTTAGGAAGTTCTTCCTGACGTCTAGCCTAAATCTGCTTCTTTGTAATTCCAACCAACTGATTCTAGTCTTGTCTCTGGGAGCAGTAGAGCAAATTCTGCTCCTTCTTCCACGTGACAGCCCTTCAGATAGTTGAAGGCAGCTATCATATGTCCCCTTAGGGCCCTTTTGAACATAACGTGAAACCGCAGGTTGACGAACCAGAGGTTAGTTCTTGAACCCGGGAATCTGAAGTTAGTTCTTGAACCCGCAGACGATCTCCCAACCCGGGTTGGACAACCTCCAGTTTCAGGGCAGAGGAGCCCTTCCCTTGTCCTGGTCCACTGAGGCTGCATCCCAGAAAGCTCCGTAGAGTTTGCATAGCCAGATTGCAGGCAAGGCGTCAGCATCTGAGCACCGTGGCAGCTGTTGCCTACGATCTTCAGAAGGGGCGTGCCCAGCGTGCCCATGCTTTTTCAGCATTGACTGCCCACCCCCGGCAGGGAAAGGACATTAAAAATCCTTCTAAATGGCATTTAAACCCTTTCCCTCACACCACTTGCACTGCTGCCCTTGCAAGAGCCCTGCAGCCAAACAGTCTCGCACAAGCAGAATTACTGGTTATGGGGGGATGGGGAGGGGCACTATTTTTCTGTTACTCCAGGAAGGGGTCGTGATGACTTCCTAGAATATGTGTATGAGGGCGGGCAAAGGATTCTGTGATATGGTCCACCGTGACACAGGATGCTCTTGTGATGGCAGACTCGGTCAAAGCAGTCCAGGAACCCCCCAAACACTCCTGACCCCGTGAAAAGCTTTCCGGCCAGGGATTAGCCCTCTCATGAGAGGGCCAGTCTGCTGGGGAGGACCAGAGGCTCTATGAACTTGGGGGCTCCGACAACCAGGTTGCCCAGTTTATGGTGTCACCAGGACTCCCTGTGCTTGTGAAAATACTTCTTCGTCATTTGATTTATATGTGCATACAGATCTGCACATGCACACACTGAACACAGATTGTACGCCTGTCAAACGTAATATATGAATCTCTATTGATTCCCATATGCTCCCATGTGTGAACATAACATGCAAATCCCTAATCCCGTGTTCCCAGTAAGGTAGCTAATACTATTATCAAAGTCAGATTTTTTAAATTTGCATGCTTATTTTTCTGATCGTGTTGATTCTGATAGATATTTCTGGTAATGTTACTACCTTGCTGCATTATTGCTACTTTCTGTTTGTGAAACAAAATAAAAGTGCTTTGTTGGTGCTTTCCCCCCACTTCCTAAAATTATTTTTTAAAATGTAGAACGGATTAAAAAGTAGCAAACAAATATACAATCTCGTCAGAGGCAAAAAAATAAAAAATAAAAAGGCAGAATAAAAGGTATCAATAACTAGGCAGTTAAGAATTAATTGCACTTGTCACAATTAGCAAAGTTTAAAAAGCCAAAATGAGGAATTCCCACTACCGATTCCATGAGAATTATTCACAAATCTTAATAGCTAAAATGCAAATTTTGCAACAGACTAGGTTATACGAGGCTGAACATCTATATTAGTTGAGGCTGAGAGATAGTGGGTTAAAGGTAAAGTTGTGCTGTCGACTCGTTGTTGACTTCTGGCGACAACAGAGTCCTATGGTTGTCTTTGGTTGTCAACAGGAGGGGTTGACCATTGCCTCCTCCCACACAGTATGAGATGATGCCTTTCAGCATCTTCTTATATCGCTGCTGCCCGATAGAGGTGTTTCCCATAGTCTGGGTTACTTAATGCCAAAACTGAAGAGCTTTGAACAGAGCATTACTTGGTTCACACCTCTCAGTTCCTACACTACAAGGTCACCTTGTTAGCATTGAGTTTTCATGCTCATGGATGGGATGCTTGAAACGTTTTGCCTAAAGAAACCCTCTTTTTTCTTTTGTTTTTTAAAAATCTCAGAAGTTCCTCTTCTGGGCATGAATATTTGGATGCCCAGCCAGATCTTAGCATGTGGAACAGCTTCCTAAAGATGGAGCTTGAACATAGAACATAGGGACATTGGAAGCTGCCTTGTACTGAGTCTGACCATTTGTCCATCTAGCTAAGCATTGCCTACACTGATGGGTAGCAATTCTCTGCCACAAGATGTGGTGACAGCCAACAACCTGGATATATCTAAGAGGGGTTTGGATAACTTCATGGAGGAGTGGTCTATCAACGGCTACTAGTCTGAAGGCTACAGGCCACCTCCAGCTTCAGAGGCAGGATGCCTCTGAGTACCAGTTGCAGGGGAGCAACAGCAGGAGAGAGGGCATGCCCTCAACTCCTGCCTGTAGGCTTCCAGTGGCATCTTGTGGGCCACTGTGTGAAACAGGATGCTGGACTAGATGGGCCTCCTTGGGCCTGATCCAGCCGGGCTGATCTTACGTTCTTAATGGCTCTCCAAGATTTCAGGCAGGCGTCTCTCCCAGCCCTACCTGGAGATGCTGCCAGGGAGTAACCTGGGACCTTCTGCATGCAAAGCAGATGCTCTGCCACTGAGTTACGGGCCCCACCTGTGGCTTCCCGCTCCCCCAGTTGGGTGTGGGGCATGCATTTCCATTTCAACTATGTATGACTGTAATTTCCATGCTTAATTGTGGAGATCAATAGATCATTAACATCACATTAATGAGGGCAGAAAAATAAGTGTTGACCAGAAGAGAAATATAGTAGGTTGGAGACATGCATTATTTTATGGGGAGTTATACTATTGATTTCCATCCTGTCTGCATTTTAATGTGAGAAAGTTCACCCAAATAGCACTTACATTTACTTACATTTAAAATTAATAAAATTAATGTACTAATAACGAAGATAATTTAGATCAGATGTCATTTCCAAAGTAAGTTTCTGTGTGCGCATGCATTTGTGCATGCAGAAGCAGCTTTTATAATTGCAATTAAGGCAGATAATAAGAAATTGAAAAATCTTGGCAGGATCAGCTGATGCTGTTGAAAAATAAGCTGCTATTGATGGAGACACAGTTGGGAATTAAACAGAAAAGTGAGTCCCCCTGCCTTGGAGGATGGCAAAGACAAAGCCTCATAGACATAAGTCAAGTGAATAATCAATATATGTATAATTCTTAGTAGGGATGCTTATCGATTTATGTTCCGCTTTGGGGGTTCTGAATAACCAAGCACTTACACCTTAGTAATCCACCATTCTGAAATCCATTTTTATTTCTGAACTTTGTAGAGACCTTCTGCTTCCCATGCAGAAGGTTCCCGGTCCAATCCCTGGCAGCTAGCTAGGGATGTGCACGGACAGGTTTGGAGGCCCTTTTATGGGCCTCCGAACCGGTTCGAACCTTGCCCGGCTCGTGGGTTTTATGGTGGGGGTGGGAGTGGCTTTAACGTGCACAGTCACAACAGTTGCAGCTACTACTTCCGGTTACTTCCAGAATCCGGATAATATTGGAGCAGGGCGACAGGGAGGTACGCTGCCGCCCCAACGGACTTTCAGGGAAACGTGCACCAGCGGGGGAAATGCAGCGGGGGGAGGGAATGCATCCTCCCCTACCCTTAAAGCCACCACCTGCCGTCGAACCGGCCCCCACCGGTTCCATGCACATCCCTACTGGCAGCATCTCCAGGTAGGGCTGGGGGAGACACCTGCCTGTAACTTTGGAAAGCCACTGCCAGTCTGCGTAGACAAGGCTGAGCTAGCTGGACCAAGGGTCTGACTCAGTATAAGGCAGCGTCCTATGTTCTAGAAAGTCCCCTCCAACTCCATGATTCCAAGAAATTTACAATTTCTTAAATGCTGCTCCAATTTTTGAACGACTTTCTGTTGCAGAAATGCGTTTTAACAATCAATATACTAAGACGCACCATGACCCGTGTGCAAATATGGGTTTTCATAATCCCCTGTTTCTGAATCTCTGTCAGGAGGTGTCTCACATTGTTAATGACCTGCACTTTGCAAAACAAGTTAAGATGACAATTACCGAAAATGTTTCAACCCTGGGTCTTATTAACAAATTTGTCAGCCTGTCCTAGGGAGATTTAATGAGGTCTGCTCAGATTAATTCTGCTCTGAATAGTTATTTCCTGCTTAGTTGGGTTTTTTTTTGTTTTTGTTTAAAGAAGTTAAAATATTTATGCCAGAGGCTGTACATCAAAATTGTTGGTCAATTGAGTCATTGTATAACAGAAAATTGAGGAGGGATGCATTTGGTTTTTTGTTCTATTCAGTCATTAGTTCAAGGCTAAGAAAATACTGTTTATAGCTTTAGCTGATGCCAATAAGACTGTAGAAAAAACCTTGGCAGGCAAGCATTGCTATATTTTGTGAACCGATTACCGCCCCCCCCAAAAAAAAACCCCCCACAAAAAACCATGAGCATGGTAGTTGTTTCGTAAAGACAAAACTTTATAGTAGGAATGTGCAGAATGTTCCAATTCTGAAACATTCTAGGTGAATTTGTTAAAAATCACCCCTTTGTCCAATTTCTTTGAAATTTGGGTGGTAGCTTCCTTTCACCCATTAGGCACTACCACCCACCCCATTCTTTTGCCCCCAGAACCCCTTTCTGGGGTGATTTGGAGGTGAAGATTCAGACTCAAAACAAATTGGGGGTGATTCAATTTGGGTACCAATCAAATAAAAAAGATCAATTTGTGTGCATCCCTAGTTTTCACTGGGAAAAATAAAAAATGGACTCCAGGTTGGGATCAAGTCTGATCCCAACATCCTGAAGGGTCCAAAAGACCCAAAGCCTGTATCTGTGGTTCCGATTAGAATCAAACCTGATCAGCTCCGAATTTTGCAATCGTGCACAGCCCTACTTGAAGGGCTCCCAGGGGTACTCAGAACCCTCCTTCCTCCCCACACTCATCTGAGGATCACTGGCTTGAAGCCAAGGAACCACTCTGAGAACCTTGGTTGAAGAGCAGTATATAAATATGCAATATAGTAGTAGTAGTAGTAAGTATGTGTCCACTGCAGTAGGGGAGGAGGAGGATGAAGTCCCTCCTCCTCTGCTCATGATTGGCTGGCTACCTGCTGAAGCTCAGCATACTCCTCCCCTCAGCCTGACTGACAGGCTTCAGATACTTAGCACTGAGTACTTCCATTGAAATTAATGGAACAAGATATTGTCCCTGGATTGCTGCAATGCACTTTACATGGAGCTGCCCATGAAGAATATTTAGACACTTCAGTTGAAAATGGGACATTTCAATGGGAATACTCATGAGTAACTCAAATCATCTTTATTACGGACTTAGACCAACCTAAGTACAAAGCATAAAAAGGGTTTGAAGGGCCAAATGTTTATAAGGTATAAAAGGCATAGAGGCATTAGGAGGCACCCCAAGACCTGAGGTTCCAGAAACCCAGTGACTTGGAATTCCAGGATCTGGGTAAGGACTATCATCCTGTAAAAAAACTATGTAGCTGTGGAAGCTAAAAACCATTGGATTTTATAGATTTTAGATAGTCTTCTTTGTGGCTATCTAAAAGCTAGAAAAGCTATAGCTCTGTAAAAGTAGTAAAAACTGCTAACGCTATAAACTTGTCCCATTAATTTCAATGGGAATACTAATGAGTAGCTAAGTCTGAATGTAAGCCATTGACTGGAGTAGTCTATCTCATAACCATAAACACACACACACTATTGCGGGGGGGGGGGCTAAGCTAAAGGTTTGTACGTGGCAGGGGTACACTTTTTCAAAATAGGTCAAGAACTCCTGCACTACTCCCGCATAACAAGGCACATGGTTTAGGCATGTGCATTTGCCTATTTGCTCAGGAGAGAAGAGGAAATCCACTCATACAATCACAATTTAACTTCTGGAGACCCTCGGGAAGAAATTAGAAGAGTGAGAACTCTAGCAGTCCACACGAACACACATTCACCAAAGCATTCCCAAGCAGCAAGAATAGGGACTGTGCTCTGGGCTGACATATGGAAAATAGGACAGGTCTTCCATACCTTTGGCAGATGCATGGAAAAGGGAGTTGCCACAGGTGCAGCTTGTAATGCAGAGGAAAGAGAAGCTGCACCTGCTGAAATTCCCTCTTCTGTGCATTCCTTAAAGGAATAGGAGATCTGTCCTCTTTTCCATATGGCAGCCCTAGACAGTGACTGATCAGGGGCAGGAAGGAACAAGAAAATAAGGGCAGCCATTGGAGCTATTGAAATGAGCCCTTCCCACCAGTTCACACCACCAGTAAATGTTTGCCTGACTAAAAATACTCTGCACCTTTTCATACCACAAAGCTGCTCCCACAAGAGAGTCCCCATAAGGAAATGAGAAAGGCCACAATCCTCCGTTAAAATACAGGGGTCTGTGTATACTGTCAGCAAGAGGTGCTACTATGACCTAGGCATCTGGATGCAGATCTCAGAGGCTTTAGCCTGCATTTGCTAAGTCTTTTTAGCATTCAGAATTCCAGGCAATTAAAAATGTTCCCTGACAAGAGTTTAAAGCTTCAGCACAGTTGAGGAGGAATACCCTGGAGACATTTGATGAGAATCGGATCAAACAGCAGCACCCATCTGGAGCTAATGTAGGCATTTTTTTTTTTTGGTCCTCTAAGCTGTGACAATCTAAGCATCAATTTAGGTGGTTTTCACACATATTCAGAGGCTAAGGATGATGGGAGTTGTAGTCCAACAACATCTGGGGACTGAAGTTTGAGAAACTCTGTGTTATATGATGATGCCTGAAGGCGAATCAGAGGGAAGTCCATACTTTCCCCTCTCGCTCTGTCACCTTATGGGTAAAAATTAGAACTAAAAATGCATACAGTGGGGAAGAAATCAGCCCTATTCAGACGTTGGCCACAAAAACATGTATGTGTGTATGGACCTCTGAATGCAGATACAACATGTCTGCATTCGCACGTAATGCGGAACCTTAGTTGAAGGGGCCAGCGGTTCTGCGAGCGTTATGTGCAAATGCAAGCAATTGGAGGTAAGTGTGGCAGCAAAACTGAGGGTGCAGATTTGGAACTTGAATCGGAACCCTCGGGTTGTAGTGAGTTTTGTCACTGCAACCCGAGTTTGGACACGGCCTGCGGTATGTCCGTATGTCCGAATGTGAAACCGCAAGCTGTATCCCCTCCCCCAACTCTGGGATGATTGGCTGTGTGGGCTGTCCTTGAGTCAGGAAGGAAGCCCACACAGCCAGTTCCCCCTCCTCTCTGCAGTCTTGGAGACTGTACTGCACAGAGGATGCTCTCTGTTACATCCAAATTAGGATGGGAGAGCCGGGGGAGGGAGCACAGAGCTGTGGGTCCATTGAACCCGCAGTTCCGCATTATGTGTGATTGAGGCCATTATGTTGTACCTGCATTCAGAGGTCTATACACACACATACATGTTTTTGTGTGAAGTCAATCTGACAGGCCTCTCAAATACAGGTTACAGATAGGGAGTGTACTTCTGTACACTTCTGTACACCTGTGTTCAACATTGCATGCAAATAACTATACCTGTGAATGGATCTGTATACAGATTGTAGAAGTTGAATAATGGGGCTATATTTTGCCCCATTTGTAGGCCTCCTCCGTTGCTGAAAAGGGGTATTCCTCTTTTTTTCTACAACAGGCTTGGGATTTGGAGGTATTTTTGCTTTAGCCCTCAGCTCCATATAGATGACCACAAGTGGTTCCCCCATCAGGAGATATCCAGATATCAACTGCTCAGCATATAATCAGTATCAAGCTGATGAGAATACAATTAAGGAGCTGATAGAGGAGGCATATTAACACATGAAAGAGCTTTTGTCTTTCTTGGGAAAAGTGTACATAAAGGAAAATGCAAGAGACACCTGGCTCCCAAGGAATGTTTCTGCTGAATTTCTTCAACAAATAAGAATCTTTTTTAAAATATGCCAGAAATCCTTTTCTTAGAAAAGTCTGGGGAGCTGAGACATTTGTCAGGTCTTTTCTCTTTGTAGAGATGTTTCAGGATTGTTTTCAGAAGTATGAAAAAGTTCACTTTCTCTCTGCCTCCTTTTCTTTCTTTCTTTCTTTCTTTCTTTCTTTCTTTCTTATAGAAGAACTAATTTCCATGTACCAAGTGCCCTCTGTGCATCTTCTGCAAACACACCTAGAATCAAGGAGGGATCATAATAATCACTCCTGATGTTATAGGTATTTGAAAAGAGGCTTGGATGGCAAAGGTTATGTCACCTTCATTGAAAATCAAGAGGCAGCAGGGCAGAGAGAGGCAAAAGTTCAGATTCCAACAACAACAATAACAAAAGGTGCTTCTTTAATAGAAAATATCAACTCCCAATGCATGTTGAGCTCAAGTGCTCTTTGCTGGGGATGCGAAGGATGAGGTGGAGGATTATTTTCCCCCCATCACACAGGCTCAAATTACACAGCTGCGGTCTCACAATCAGTTGTGGTTAAATCGGATTCAATCCTGGCTATCTATCTTGGTTAAATGCTGGGTAACCGGAGTAGTTTGTCCAGGATTGCCCTGAGATTCTGCATTCTCACAATCAGCTCTCACAATCTGCTCTAACCCAGATTAACGTTTTTGACCAGGATCCTTGCAATGGTGTGGATGCAGCCAATAAATATATGAAGTGAGATTCCAGCCAAGGTCTTCCTATCTCAGACCATTCTCAGCTTCAAAAAAGGTTCAACTTATTTTTGTGGGACTTGTATCCACGTAGGTGCTCATAAAATTGTAGCCATTAGCATGACACAAACAGGCCAGTAGCATCCTGGTACAAAAAATTGTACAAAAATTTGTCTAAAATCTGATCTACAGTGAGGGAAATAAGTATTTGATCCCCTGCTGATTTTGTCCGTTTGCCCTCTGACACAGAAATGACCAGGCTATAATTGGAATGGTAGGTTTATTGTAGCTGTGAGAGACAGAATAACAACAAACAAACCCTCAAAAGCCCAGTGCCCAAAAGTCAGCGATGGATTTGCATTGTAGTGAGGGAAATAAGTATTCGATCCCCTATCAACCAGCAAGATTTCAGGCTCCCAGGTGTCTTTTCACTATATGCAGGTCACGAGCTGAGATGAGGAACACCCTCTGTAAGGGAGTGCTCCTAATCCCAGTTTGTTACAGTACCAGTGTATCTTCACTTGGAAGCAAGTCTCGCTGTGTTCAATGAGCTTTATTTTCATACCTCACTGAAGCTTCACTTTCACAGGAACATTGTAGGAGGAGAGCTGGTCTTATGGTAGAAAGCTTGAATTGTCCCCTTTGCTAACCAGGGTCCACCCTGGTTTGCATTTGAATGGGAGACTACATGTGTGAGCACTGTAAGATATTCCCTTTAGGGGACTGGGCCGCTCTGGGCAGAAGGTTCCAGGATTCCTCCCTGGCATCTCCATGATAGGGCTGAGAGAGATTCCTGCGGGTAACCTTGGAGAAGCCGCTGCCAGTCTGTGTCGACCAGGGATTCTCAGCGTTGGGTCCCCAGATGTTATTGGACTTCAACTCCCATAATCCCCAGCCCCAGTGGCCTTTGGTTGGGGATTATGGGAATTGAAGTCCAATAACATCTGAGGACCCAATGTTGAGAATCCCTGGTGTAGACAATACTGAGCTAGATGCACCAAGGGTCTGGCTCAACATAAGGCAGCTTCCTATGTCTTTATGCTCTCTTAGTCCATCTAGCTCAGTATTGTCTATGCTGACTGGCAGCAGCTTCTCCAAGGTTTCAGACAGGAGTCTCTCCCAGCCCTTCCTGGAGATGCTGCCAGGAATTGAACCTGAGACCTTCTGTATGCAAAGCAGATGCTCTACCACTGAGTTACAGCCCCATCCCGTAAGACATTGGTGGGCAATCTTGGCTTTATTGTGGTTGTTTGGGATGATGGGGGTTGTAGTTCAGCAACAGCTGGAGGGCCAAGATCGCCCACCCTGCCCTAAGGGGGATATCTTACTGCGCTCACATGTAGGCTCCCATCCAAATGAAAACCAGGACAGACTCTGCTTAGCAAAGGGGACAATCATGCTCACTACTGCGGGACCAGGTCTCCTCCCTTCCTGTGTGCACCTTAGGAGGAGCCTCCATACGTTGTTGAGCAAGAAGGTCCTGGGAAGATCCTGGCTGCCCATAAATGCCTGATATGGCAACAGCATCAGCATGTCCACACAAGTCCATGGGGCACCTTTTCATGTAGCAATCCTCGCACAGAGGCTATATCCTTATTCTCTAATACAGGAGTAGACAAACATGGCTCTCCATTTGTTGTTGAACTACAACTCCCATGTTCCCCAGCCACAGTTTATTGTGGTTGGGGATGATGGGAGTTGCAGTTCAACAACCAATGGAGAGCAATCTTTGCCTGCCCCTGCTCTAACACATGAATATTCTGCTTCTAGTTTTTCTCTTGCCGATTAATTTAAAGATAGGACTTCACACCAGAAAAGGGAGGTATTGATTTTATCTAAGGGGGTGCATATTGTCTACCAAAGAACATGTTTTGCTGTATAGATGGATGCTGCTCTGCTGAGCAAGCCATTTGAGGCCCGGTCAGCAGTTTTTGGACGCCAGCAATACAGTGACAGCAATACCACGTAGACATCTGCAATGGTTTTATCCAGCTGTCTACGCAACTTGACTTCTCGCAGCCACTGCTGCTGCTATAAACAATCTGCAAGTCCAGATACAAGAACATAAAAAGCTGCTTTATGGTCCATCTAACTCAGTTTTGTCTAATCCAACTTGCAGCCTCTAAGGCAGGGGTGGGGAACCTTTGCCCTCCAGCTGTTTTTGAACTACAACTCCCAGCTGGGGATGGTGGGAGTTGTAGTTCAAAAACAGCTGGAGGGCAAAGGTTCCCTATCCCTGCTCTAAGGTTTTGGGCATTTTCCAGCCCACCTTAGAGATGCTGCCAGGACTGAATGTGCAACCTTCTGCATGAAAGGCAGATACTCTGTCATAAGCTACAGCCCCCTCCCCATAATGATAATTTATAGGAACAAAGGTAGCTGCCTCATACAAGGATCTGACCCTTGGTCGACCTTGCTCAGTTTTGTCTACACTAAATGGCAGCAGCTTTCAAGGATTTCGGAGAGAAATGTTTTCCAACCCTCCTTGAAGATAATGCCAGAGATTGAACCTGAGACCTTCTGTAGGCAAAGCAGATGCTCTTCCACTGAGCTACATCAGAGCATCAGAACTACTGATGCTCTGATGGAGCTACAGCCCCATCCCCAAAGGAACCACATGTGATCAGAGAGCACTCTTTCTCAACTGATAAATTTCCTCAACAGATCTGGCCACAGTTACCCATACCAGAACCAGCAGATCAAAATCATCTCCTGAGTCCCCACCCTGCACAATAAGTATCTCCTTCTTGTTTGGATCAAATCTCAGTTCGTTATCCCTCATCCAGCCCATCACCACCTCCTGGCAGGCATTTAAGGTAGTTATGCCTTCACCTGATGATATTGACATAGAGAAAGATCATGAATAGATTGGGCTGTCATCGACATACTGATAACACACTGCACTAAATCTCCTGATGATCTCTCCCAGTGGCTACTTGTAGATGTTAAAAAGCACTGGAAACAATGTGGAGCCCTGAAGGATACCATATAAAAGTTCACATTTTGAAGAGCAACTGTCTCCAAGGGACACCATCTGGAATCTTCCTGAAAGGTACGAGTGGAACCACTGCAAACCAGTGCCTCCCACCCCTAACCCTCTCAGATGCTCTAGAAGGATACTATGGTCACAGAGGTGCACCTAGGTAATTTTGGAGCTTGGACCTAAAGGCCCTTGGAGGGCCCGCCACCCCTGCTTCAAGTTAAGCATCACCCTACACACACACACACACACACACACACACACACACACACACACACACCGTGACACACACAATATTTTTAACGCGTGGGTTCTTGAGGGCACAAACAGCAACTGAACTCGCAAGAACGTAAGAATATAAAACAGGTATATTTATGCAAATATGCATTAGCAGAAACATTTCAACACGTCACAACATATTCCCATCCTGTAGATTTCTTTCCCCTTTCTATAAACAGAGGCTTGGCTGGGCCAACCAGCACAGGTCACGGTCATGCTCAGCTGCCCAGCACAGCACAGCGCAGGTAGGTGACGCAGTTACCACACCATCCGGGACAGACGAAAGAGGATTTGGGGACCCCCAGGGACTGTCGAGAGATCCCAAAGGACCAACAGATCCACACTCCCTCTGTCAGCTCCTAATTGGAGATCATCCATCAGGCCGAACAAGGCAGTCTCCAGCCCATAGCTCGCCCGGAAGCCAGTTTGAAATGGGTCTAGATCATCAGTTTTCTCCAAGACTCTCTGGAGTTGGGAGGCCACCACCCTCTCAATTACCTTGCCCAGCCATGTAAAGTTGGAGACTTACCTAGAATTAAATTCCTATATATGTATTATGTCATAAATTATGTTATATTATATTCAAATATAGAAAGATATTTCCCTTGGGTGATGGGACCGTAGCTCAATAGTAGAGCATCTGCTCACACACAGAAGGTTCCAGGTTCAGTCCCTGGCGGTATCTGCAGGTAGGGCTGGGAAAGATCCCTGGCTGAAACTTTGGCAAGTCATAGGAACATAGGAAGCTGCCATATACTGCCATGTACCCCTGCTAACTTGGCAAAGAGGCACCTTTTAATGTGCTGATTCTCTTTACTTAGCAGAGGGAGAGTAACTGGCCCTATCCATCCCCAGCACAGGACCTCCAGTGACTGTTGCTGGTGTCTATCTTATGTTTCTTTTTAGATTGTGAGCCCTTTGGGGACAGGGATCCATCTGATTTGTTTATTATTTCTCTGTGTGAACCGCCCTGAGCCATTTTTGGAAGAGTGGTATAGAAACCGAATGAATGAATACATACATACTGAGTCAGAGCATTTGTCCATCTAGCTCAGTATTGTCTTCACAAGCTGGCAGCGGCTTCTCCAAGGTTGCGGGCAGGAATCTCTCTCAGCCCTATCTTGGAGATGCTGCCAGGGAGGGAACTTGAAACCTAGATGCTCTTCCCAGAGCGGATCCACCCTCGAAGAGGACTATCTTACAGTGCTCACACATGTAGTCTCCCATTCAAATGCAAACCAGGGCAGACCATGCTTAGCAATGGGGACATTCATGCTTGTGATCACAAGACCAGTCACTGCCAGTCAGTGTAGACAATACACTGGACCAAGGGTCTGACTTGGTGTAACGTGGCTTCCTATGTTCAAACAGAGCAGCAGACCTGATAAATGATTGAGCCTGGACACAGATAACCTTTGCCAGTGCTTTCTTGTATTATCAAACAGCTTTGGTGCAAGAAGTGGCAGGCCAGGTCTATTAAGGAAACTGAAATATCCACAGCCTGTCCTACTTGTTCATCATGAATATTTATGCATCCTTCGGGCGGGTTCCCCAAAGCACTCTCCTCTTGAAATATAGATGAGTGAGGTGTAGGAGGCCAGAATCAATTGGGCCTGTAAAACTTGGACACTGCTCTTGAAGGAATCAAGAGCTGCTAAGACCAATCGCATTGAGAATCTACTGACATGCCATCCTCCTCCCAGAGCTGGTATGGAGATTTCGGAGCTATGAAGCATATCTGGCTCTAGAATCCTTTGGCTCTGTTGAGTACTGGGCTTGGAGGCACAGGACACATTCACACATAATGTGGAAACATGGGTCCAATGGACCCATGGTTCCGCTCGCCACCAGCCCCCCGTCCAAATTCGGACGTAATGGAAAGTTACCTCTCTGCAGTCAGCAAGACAGCAGAGATGAGTGGAAACTGGCTGCGCAGGCTTCCTTTTTGCTTGAAGGACAGCCCACACAGCCAATCATGGAGGGAGAGAGGGAGGAACTTCCTCCCTCAACTCCAGTCTGACCAAATGCAGCTTCCAGTGCTGAATTCAAATATAATGGCAGAAAAATGGAACCCTGGTTATAAGCAGTGAAACTCACTACAAACCAAGGGTTCAAATTGGAATCTGCCGAGGGAAACCTTAGGTCACTGGACGAGTGGGACCGGAGTTTCATACATTCTGACCTAATGGTAGGGAAAACTCTGCCCTGTGCAACTCCGGTTCCACGTTACATGTGAATGAGGCCACAATCTCTTGCAACAGAAAGATTTATCCCCAGCATAGTGTTCATTTTCTCTCATAGGTTTCAAGATTTACCCATCCAGAGCGTTGATTCCCTCCTCCCTTTGTTAGTACAGTTGTTTCCAGGTTGGGTCAGCTGGCTGGCAAAGGAAAGCAGATGGCTGATGGCGGTAGTTAGCAGGGGACACAGAGCATCTGGCTGGATGGGCGGGTGAGTGGCTGAGGAGGGCCAGAGGCTGGCTGGGGGGTAGGTTGTGGCAGAGGCATGGTGGCAGTGGTGGGCGGGGCTTCAGCAGTGGTGGCCTGCTGCTTGAAAAAGCCCCCCCCCAATTCAGCATCTATGGTGTTATAAAAAGTGGGGTGGGTGCAGCTCAAATCTTGCACATAGGGCCCTTCAGGGATTTTTAGACTCCTGGGTTTATCAATGGGGATGGGATGGATGTTCTGGGACATTCTGAAAACATGCTCAAAGCCAATTCAAGCTTTCCCTGAGTGGGAGAATTTGGTGGAGGAACACATGTGACGATCATGTTAACTTCTCAGGGATTGCGCAGGAAATACCAAGGAGGAGACAGGAGCCCTGGACCGTCTGGCTGAGATTTCTCCCTGCCAGGAATATTCTGTTATCTAGAGTATCACATTTACTATATTTAACAGCAATGCTGGTTAAGCACAGAAGGTCTTTAGCTACAACATAGTCTTCTCAGAGGGGACATAACATTTAAAAACCTGCTCTCTGAAGGCACTTGGTGTGAAAATGAGTTATTTTAGAGCCTGCTCAGCAGATCAGAAGGGGGAGAAATATATAAATAAGATGAAGCAAAGTAATCTGCCAAAGTGAATACAGTTTGATGAACTATTTTATCCCTACCTATTTGAACAATGGAGGTCTCATCAGTCTGGGGAAAGTGCTCAGCTTGGCAAAACCAGCACCTGGGTCTCATAAAGTAATCTTCAGGCTGTTCAGAGGATAGGAACATAGGAAGCTGCCTCACACCAAGTCAGAGCATTTGTCCATCTAGCGCAATATTGTCTACACTGACTGGCAGCAGCCCTCTGAGGTTTCAGACAGGAGTCTCACCCAATATGGACGTGCAAATAGGTTTGATGTTGAACGTGTTGGTTTGACTGTTTGGGGTCGAGCTGAACCATCCCTTGTCGAATCACAATTTCTTAAAAAAAAATTTTTTTTACACTCACAGTGGAGGTTCCCCTCCCCACACTGGCCTCCCTTATTCCAGAAGTTGGCAGTTCATTTTTCGGCCTTCCCCGCTCGGCGCGGTGGCCATTTTGAAGGGCACAAATCACATTTCAAGCCACACTTCATTGGTTGTATTCTATCATAGGGAAGTCAAATCAGAGTGAGGACAATGCTACCTGCCCTCACTCTGGAAAGACTTGCAGGATTAAAAAAAAGGGGGGGGGGGTTCTTAGCAGTAGTAGAGGCTGTAATTTCACTACCACCTAATGGCACAGCGGGAAATGACTTGCCTAGCACGCATGAGGTTGCTGGTTCAAATCCCCACTGGTACCTATATTGGGCAGCAGCGATATAGGAAGATGCTGAAAGGCATCATCTCATACTGTGCGAGAGGAGGCAATGGTAAACTCCTCCTGTATTCTACCAAAGACAGCCAGAGGGCTCTGTGGTCGCCAGGAGTCGAAACTGACTCCACAGCACACTTTAAGTGGTGAAAACAAGTTGCTTCTCTCTTCAGCCCACCCTGAAAATCACCAAAGCAGTGCCCTTATTAGCAGCCTACAAACAGGGTAGAGAAGAATGGAAGATAAATTTAGGACCGGCCCTGTGAGAAAGAGATTTATGTCCTCATCTGCTGTGTGTGGAAGTGAAATTGAATTTTGGAAGAGAAGGGGGGGGAATGCATAGTGATAGTAGCATTCCCACTGAAATAAGCACATGTAATAAAGACAAGTTTACCAGCCTAGCAATTTTGATTTCAGAAACCAATGACCGAGGGTGACACTACCAGAGGCATGATGAGGATATTACAGAGGTACCATCACATGGCTTCCTGATATTGATTTTTGAGACTTCTGCGGCAGAATCAAGAGCGGAAAACGGCAGGTATCAGGAAGCACTTTCAACTCAACATGCAAACTTTCCAAATGGGTCAAGCATCCCTGGGTTAACTTGCATTTTTCAGAGATAGGAAAATAGGAAGCAGCCTTATACTGAGTCAGGCTCTCAGTCCATCTAGCTCAGTACTGTCTACACTGACTGGCAGTGGCTCTCTGTGGTTTCAGGCAGGAGTCTTTCCTGCCTGGGAGTCTTTTCCTTTACCTGGGATGTTCTGCATGCAAAGCAGATGTTCTGCCACTGAGCTATGGATGTTCCTTCTGAGTCAGACTCTTGGTACATCTAAGTAACTATCATCTACACCAGCATTCTCAACATTGGGTCCCAGATGTTACTGGACCAACTCCCATAATCCCCAGCCAAAAGCCACTGAGGCTGGGGATTATGGGAGTTGAGGTCCAATCTGGGTCCAATCTGATTGAGGTCCCAAATCTGGGGACCCAACATTGAGAATCCCTAACACTCTTCTGCAATCGTGCTGTCAAATTCCCAGTTTTGAGGATTTTCTCCCGCTCTTGTATAGCCTTCTCAATAGCATAGAGTGGGACTTCAGGCAATAAAATGTGTGTGCACAGACAAGGAAAACACACTGGGGTGTGCTGTAGCAGTGCACGCTAGGTGCATGAATTAAACTTGCACACCATGGTCCTTAGTTCTCCCCCTCATTGAATTCTCACCCCATCACCAGAGGCTTCCATGGAAAAAGAGGCGAAGGGGCAGACCACGTTGCACCCAATGCCTAGTTTTCACCGAAGTGGTAAATGTGTGTCTGGGAGGACCCATCTGCAGGTGGGAGATGACAACTGAAGTGGTCCAGTGGTCCAACTTGGGGAGAATTGGGTCTACCAGGTTTGTTATCCAGAGAGCTGATTGCTGTTTCAATTCACTTCATTTCCCCATCTTTCTTGTGCTAATGGAAACAGATGTCCCCTGCTTGAATGCAATTATGCTTTGGAAGAAGACCACTGGCTCCATGGCTGCCCAGTTCAATTATTCAGTGGCTTGCCATCCCAACTGCAGTCTTAAAGGCAATACAAAGCCACTGGAAAGACATCAGGTGGCTTTCAGGTCTTCTTGTGGCAAATACCCTTTCGATAACCCATTACTCCTCAGACGCCTGGGAGCCTCTCTGTTCCAAGATGCCCTGAATATCTCCATGGCATCCTTCACTTTGCAGCTTTCATGTCACAACTGAAGATGTTAGACATCAGCAGGAAAGCTTCTCTCCAGCCACTAAAGCAATTAGGCAAACGGCATGGGTTACGTTAAGACCATGCATTTCTTCTTCAGCAGAGATTTTATTGGAACATGGTTAAATAAGTGGCTTATTTTTAGATCTTTTCTCTGCAAATGAGTGGGGGGGGGACACTGCGGGATGAACTAGCCCCAAGAAAACACACACTGACTGCAAAATTAAGTTTGCTTCAAATTCAATCAATCCTAGGGCTGCTTCAGCTCCTCACAACACAAAAAAGAAAATATCTGCAGAGCAGGTTTTGACATTTAGTTAGGATGCACCCCCACCCTTTCCAAAGAATGTATAAGTTATAACAGCATATTTCTCTGGATAACTTTCTGATTTAGAAACTGAGGTAGTAATGCTGTCAGTCTTGATAAAATGAGGGGCAGGTGCTTTTGCAGACAATAAAATACAGCAATAAGGAAAATATAGCAATTTCAGACTGCTTGGTTTAGCTGCTGTGATGAAGGTTTTCTGAGCAGTTCTTGCCATATCTTAGGAGGAAACAGGTGAAACCAGATGTGATGTTAATCATCTTGCCTTCCGTGTGTGTGTTTTTCTCCTGAAACAGCAGCTCAGAGTGTGTGTGTGTGTGTGTGTGTGTGTGTGTGTGTGTGTGTGTGTGTAGATAAATCATCATTTGATGGGTTTTCTTCCCAATTTTTAATACCTCTGAGATATCATAAAGCTGAATCGTTTATATTAAGCAGCTCATTTGCGACAATGAATGACAAAGGGATCTGAGTTCTATTCCACCTTAGAAGATCACTTGGTATACTTTCCAGAGTTTGAGATTTGCTCCAGTCACCTAACTCCAGAACCTTACGGTTCTGAAATACTGAAAAGCGTTTGCACTGACACACCATAATCCTGATCTGGTGTTATACAAAAGGCGATCTAAGTAAAGGTAAAGGTAAAGTTATGCCATTGAGTCGGTGCTGAGTTATACCATTGAGTCCTGGTGACCACAGAGCCCTGTGGTTGTCTTTGGTAGCATACAGGAGGGGTTGACCATTGTCTCCTCCCATGCAGTCTGAGATGATGCCTTTCAGTATCTTCCTCTATCACTGCTGCCCGATAGAGGTGTTTCCTATAGTCTGACTGGCATGCAAACTGGCTGGGAATGGAGGATGTGCAGGCACCCTGTGTCCATCAAGGCAGGTGTGCACCCTCCGTTCCCAGCTGGTTTGTGGACAAGTGTGGGCAGGCAGTAGGAGCACTGCCAAGAAAAACGCCGATGGTGAGCGGGGGGTGGTGGTGTGTGCACTGCCACTGAGGTTAAGATGCACTCCTCCTGGCTGCTTTTCCGCTCCAACAGGCAGCTTCCTGCAATTCCTTTTCAGGGAAAGGAAAATGGCTGAGTGTCAATTACAAATCTCTTGTATAGTGTCTAGTCGCACTGTTAGATTCTGAGTGTGAATTATATTTCCCTCCAGCATAAACAAAGAATAGAAATGGAAAGCGCATCAATTTTCATGAAGAGAACAAGAGAAAATGTCATGCTTCTTGATGCAGAGATTTCTCTGTAACATTTAACAAGCAATTTCACATCAAGGTGTTTCATTCCCAGCAACTAGAGATGACAAAACTTACTTGCCACTGTAAGAGAGTGGTCAAAGAGAAATTAACGTGGGCAGAAGCATAAGTCATAACGTCAGTTCACGTTGCTTGAGAAGTGATGCCTGCTAAGATCTGGTGCTGAACCAAATTTGGGGGACATTTTCAAATAAATTCTTCCCACTTGGACTCCCCAAATGTCCATTTATTGTCTCCTCATCTGAAGGTGTAACAAGAACGAAATGAAGCAAGTTTATTCTTTAACATTGCTTCTTTAAAAAGAGTTATGCATTGTTTAATGTAAGTACCAAGTGTTGAAACTTTTTTTTTAAGTGTCTCATGAGATTGAGTCTCAAAATCAAAACTTGAAAATGTTCACAATCCTAAAAGAGTCACATACTATCCTAAAGTTTTGTCACATTTAAAATTTGTGTGAATTTTTGTTTCAGCTCTAAGGTATCATGTACATTTTGTTTGGCCTTGCAGAAATTTATTTGTTGAAAATATTTATATCTTGTCCCTCTAGTGCTAATGGCACAGTGGGGCCATTAGCTTGAATAGCAAGCTAGAGGTCGCCAGTTTGAATCCCCGCTGGTACACCTATACTGGGCAGCAGTGATCTAGGAAGATGCTGAAAGGCATCATCTCATACTGTGCAGGAGGAGGCAATGGTCAACCCTCCTGTATTCTACCAAAGACAACCGCAGGACTCTGTTGTCTCCAGGATTCAACATTGACTCAACAACACACTTTACCTTTACCGTCCAGTGCAATACTGCTTGGGGTGGCTCACAACAATAAAACAGCAGTTACTGAAGATTTTTGGTGAGCTCAGATAGTTAGATTGGTAGCCAAATGTTCAAACTTGATGAAGATTCACTGATAGTTCCAGTTCATCAATGCCTTTCTTAAAATATAGTGCCCAGGACCGGAATCAGTATTACAGGTGAGGTCTAAGCTTACTCCTTCATAAAGTAAAATGATCACTTCTTATAACTGGGACGTAGGAACATAGGAAGCTGCCATATACTGAGTCAGACCATTGGTCTGTCTAGCTCAGTATTGTCTTCACAGACTGGCAGCAGCTTCTCCAAGGTTGCGGGCAGGAATCTTCCTCAGCCCTATCTTGGAGATGCCGCCAGGGAGGGAACTTGGACCCTTCTGATCTTCCCAGAGCGGCTCCATCCCCTTAGGGGAATATCTTCCAGTGCTCACATGTGCAATCTCCCATTCAAATGCAACCAGGGAGGACCCTGCTTAACTAAGGGGACAAGTCATGCTTGCTACCACAAGACTAGCTCTCTTCTCTTCACATGTAACACGAAACTAGAGGTCCCTTCACCTCCAGTTTCGCTAACCAAATGTCCAAATATCAAAATGCGGCAAATTACAGTTAAAGGAGGAAATGGACCTGTGGTTTCCCTCTCTAAACTCCATTTGTCATCTTCAGTTATCACTTGCTTTTATTATCCCAACCTACGGATTGGTGGTGCCCACATTACATCCGAACACTGGCACCACTGTTAGCCTTCTCCACAACCAGAGATGAGGGAGGAAGCTCCTCCCTCACGCTGACTGCTATTGGCTATGTGGGCTGTCCTTCAGGAAAGAAAGAAGCCTGCGCAGCCAGCTCCCCCCACCTCTCTGCAGTCTCGCTGACTGCAGAGAGGATGCTCTCCAGAACATCCGAATGTGGACAGGAGAGCCAGGGGTAGGGGGCAAAGAACCACAGGTCCATTGGCAAGGCAGCCTATGCTTTGAGATATTACACAGATCTTTGGTATTTTTTCCATATGACACATAATTAATCTATGGAATTCTCTGCCACAGGATGTGATGGCGGCCACCAGCTTGGATGGCTTTAAAAGGGGCTTGGACAAATTCATGGTCTATCAGTGGCTACTTGTTTGGTGGCAATAGGCCACCTCCAACTCTAAATACCACTTGCAGGGAAGCAACAGCAGGAGAGAGGGCATGCCCTTACCTCTTGCCTGCGGGCTTCCCAGAGGCATCATGGTGGGCCACGGTGTGAAACAGGATGCTGGACTAGACAGGCCTTGGGCCTGATGCAGCAACAACACTCTCCTTATGTCCTGATCCATCTTTTATCAGCAGTGAGATGGACTTTGCAAAGGGCTGTGGGTCTGTGTGAAAAGCGGGGGCTTTCAGGGTCTTCAGTAGCCTTTTGTGGAGTGGAAGCAGCAAAATTATGAACCCCGGAGTGTGGGCAAGTGTAGTCCCCATCCAAGTTAGCATCCTTGACCCCCTTTTCATGCACCCCTGAATCCTGCTGAATCCCAGCAGAGCTAAGATGGAGTATTTAAGACACTTCACTGTCCTAGGCGGGACACAGTTCAGCCCTGTTGCTACCTCCCTCTGACAGGCATGTCGTTAAAGCCAGAAGACAGGAAAAGTGCCTTCAGAGTCACAAGCTGTCAATTGCTTTCCGTTCCTCAAAAATGGATCAATCGCAAGGGAGCCTGTCAAAAGCCACAGCTTCCCCTGTGGGAGAGGCTCATTATCTTCCCTCCAAAGCTAAGACTCAGGCTCACAGTTTGCTTTAGCAAGGGAAGGTTCCCGAGGAGCACAGGAAGGCTGTTGTGCCAACTGTTGCTGCAAGAGACTGGTCTTCCCTGATGCATCTGGCATTTCTCCATCAATCCTATCATTTGGCCCTGCACATTTGGCTTTTGGTTTGTCAAGGAGCAGCCATGGGTAGGCATGGGGTTATGAAATAGCAGCTGCAGGATAGGGACCATGGTAAGGGTGGAAGGAAGCTTTAACGCGTTCTCTCTCTCTCTCTCTCCAACAAGGTCCTGGTCCAAACCAGGGGGCCCATGGCGAGATATGCCTCAAGAGTCTTCTGACAGATTGATGTCATTAACTTTGCGCAAAGACATGGTAAAAATAACCCCCTTTCAATCTAATATACGTTTTTAGCCAAAGGGTATCATTTTTGACAATTTAATTAGCATCAGCTGAACACTCACTTAACGGATGCTCTTCTTCAGAACCCCCTAAGAACCATCGCTTCTTGTCTTGCACAGGAACACGGCACAGATGGCGCCACAGAAGGACCATAAACGGAGTAATTGTCACTTGGCGCCCACCACATTCAGGCAGATTTTATTTAAAATACCACCAATGATGAATAAACACAACAGGCAAGCAGGGGCGTAACTATAATAGGGCAAGGGGAGACAGTTGTCTGGGGGCCCACTGCCTTGGGGGTCCCCCCCAGAGGCAAGTCACATGCCTGACTCCCCCAGCCGCGCAGCCGCCCGGGCTTCCTTCAGCTGTATTCATCCTCCGAAGTTGATGTGAGTGTTAAGACCTGGAGCTACCAGAACAGCATGTCTCTCTCTAGTACCATTAAATGACTGGCATCGTCCACAATTTACAAACCTGTTAAAAATAATTTAGGATGATGTTGTATTGTGGCACATAGGATATATATATATATGCTTTTTGTTACCACTATTCAGCCTCATTTAAGATTTCTGTACTTCATGAGCTGAGCTTCAGTGGGGTGGGGGCATTTTAAGATCGTGTCTCTGGGCCCTCTCCAACCTTGCTACGCCCCTGCGAGCGAGCCAACATCAAAGCAATTTATCCCCGGATGCTTGAGGAACTCTCATTCTCTAAGATTCTGTGCTGGCAGCATTGGGCAATGAGGCCACCTGCCTGCAAGGCTCATAGGAAAGACCAGCCCTGCATGCAGAGGCGTATCTAGAGAAAATAGCGCCTAGGGCAAGCACTGAAATTGCGTCCCCTGTCCAAACATCTGACACCCATCTTTCAGATAACTTTACCATAATATCAGCTGAAAAGTTTCCCCCTCCCCTCGCTGGCCTCTAGGGCCTTGCAGGGACAATCTGAGCATGTGCGGTGGCCATTTTAAAAAATAACTGGTTTTTTTAATGGCCGCTGAAAACAAAATGGCCACCGTGCATGCTCAAATGGCCTCTGTGAGGCCTGGCATGGCCTAGGGCCTCACAGAAGCCATTTGAGCATGCACAGTGACCATTTTGTTTTTGTTGGCAATTTAAAAAATAATAATTTTTAAAAATGGTGCCCCCCTTCAAGTGGTGCCCGGGGCACATGCCCTGCCTGCCCTACCCTAGATACGCCCCTGCCTGCATGGGCACCTACTGGACATTTTCCAGGGTGGGGGAAGCTCCTGATGGTGGCCCTTGGGCCTCTACCCCATTGTGAATGGGCGTGTGTGCTTGCATGTGCCCTCTAACCACACTTCCCTGGGTCAACGTCAGATGTGGGGAGGTATGGCCAGTGTTGGGAAGAGAGGCAGCTCTGTCCTTCTCATAGGAACATAGGAAGCTGCCATATACTGAGTCAGACCATTGGTCTATCTAGCTCAGTTTTGTCTTCACAGACTGGCAGCGGCTTCTCCAAGGTTGCAGGCAGGAATCTCTCTCAGCCCTATCTTGGAGATGCTGCCAGGGAGGGAACTTGGAACCTAGATGCTCTTCCCAGAGCACCTCCATCCCTGCAGGAGAATATCTTACAGAGCTCACACATAAAGTCTCCTATTCATATGCAAACAGGGTGGACCCTGCTTAGCTAAAGGGACAAATCATGCTTGCTACCACAAGACCGGCTCTCCCTAGCCTCTCAGCAGCCTGTGCTTCATTCAATGCCGACTCTGAGATTTTTTTTGGCAGAGAAAAAAGCTCCAGGACAGCACTGAACGAAGTGCTGCCTGCTGAGGATCAGGAAAGGGGAGGAAGCGCCCCTCTTTCTGATCCTGGCCACACCCTCTGCATCAACCTCAGATGCAGGAAGGCATGACCAGTATCGGGGAAAGGGGCAGTTCTGTCCCTCTCCTGATCCTCGGAAGCACTGACTGCCGAGGTTGGGGAGAGGGATGGAGCTGTTCCTCTTTCCAGTACTGACTGGATGCAGGGGGGCAACTGATCCCCTCGACCCCATGTGGATGCCTATGCAGTCTGGGGTGCCAGATACTCTGGAGGGCCCAGGGGAAGCCTGGGAGGGAAATCTGGGAGGGAACAGCTAGGGGCCTGCACGGAACCGCTGGGTTCTTTGAATCCATCCGCTCGATTACAGCTCCCCGCCTGTTCAGCATTGTCTGTATCCGGGAGGCACAACTCTAATGCCCCAGTGGGCTGGAACCAACCACAACTTGGTGTGTGTGTGTGTGTGATGGGGGGGGGGGGAGATCAATTTCCAGCACATTAAAATTGATTATTACAAATATTAATGAAAGTGAGGGGCCAGAGGCTGAAAATTTTATTTAAAATCTTCAGGGGGAAAGGGAAAGAGCGACAGACTCTGGCCCAGGGGCAGGGGATGCCTGGTCTCAAGTGGCCAACTGCATCGTGCTATGGTGGCTCGTCAGCAAGACGACCAAGAGCCCTTCATGGCTCCTGCTGTTGCGGCAGGAGAGTCCTACCTGCGGGTCAGGGAAAAGGTCTCTCTGGGCCAGATCCACCCCCTGGGACCTCTATTGTGCAGGCCTGGTCTACACTAACTGGCAGCGGCTTCTCCCAGGTTCCAGGCAGGAGTCTCTCCCAGCCCTACCTGGAGATGCTGTCAGGGATTGATTCTGGGGCATTCTCTGTGCAGTGCAGAGGCTCTACCTTGGAGCTACGCCCTCCCTGTCAACTAAGGGGAACACCGTATTTACCCAAATAGAAGATGACCCTGGATTTAAGACAAGCTTCCTAAAAAGCAGAGGTTAAAGACAGATTATTCATGTATTCACTTGAAAGGAACAGCACTCTGAATTTAAGACAGCCCCCCAATTTCTAACGTCAATGAACTTGGAAAAAATCTAGTCGTGGAGTCAGGAAAATTCAGTACCTAACAGCGCTCACATGTAGTCACCCATCTAAATACAAACCAAGGTGGATCCTGCTTAACAAAGGGGACCATTCAAGTTCAAATATGATTAGTATTTATATACGACTATATTTATATACTGCTTTTCAACAAAAGTTCCCAAAGCAGTTTAGATAGACAGATATAAATAAATAAATAAATAAATAAATAAAATTATTGTTCCTGCAAGACCAGCTCTCCTCCTCCTATTTGACAGAGTGAATTCCTACATATTCATACATTCACAGCGAATGTGCATAAATAAGCAGCCTCAGGAGAGGATTTGCCGTATAGTCCAGCCCATGAGCATCGACTCCAAATGATATCAGGGAATACATAGAGCATCCAGCCTGCAGTGGGGTGTTTCATAGTTGGCTTGACCAGCATGCATTTCTACACTTGAAAGTCAAGCACAGTCACTGGTGCATGACCTGGAAGTTATGCATATTGACCAGACAAGTTGCAGTTGCTTGTTCATCCTCTCAGTATGTGTATATTCACCATTATGTTTGGTAAATGTGCACATTGCCCAGGGTTTTTTTGGCCAATGTACAACTTTAGCTACGTTTTCCAATCAGCATGATGTATTTAAATCAGAAAGGTCCCTTGTGAAAAGAATGTGAGACTCTTGCTCTGCAGTTACAATATACACAGTCCACAAAGAGCTTCCCCTCTGGGTCTAGATTCTATGAAAAGAAAGGAACCCATACAAATTAGACTCACCCCATTTCAGGAATGGAGCTTTTTACGTGGCAAAGGACTGAACATATGCAACCTATGGAACTTTCTCTTTCACCTACCCACCAACACAACAACAATAGATCTCACTAAATCGGAAAGCAATTACAGCCCCACACTTTGTTTAGCTTGTAGACTTTAGTGCCTAATTACTGCAGATCGTTTACAAGCTTCCCCCACAGAAAATAATTGCCACATGTCTCCTTATAAGAAACAAATGATCAGCATTCTCTTAAAGGCACAAAATATAAACACCAATTAAAAATGGTTATACAAGCCCTTCACAAGAAAAACAGCCCTGTAGTGAAGATTTTAATAGAAGGAATCCAATATGCCTTTTTTAGAACTTAGCTGCACCTGTGCTTGCTTGAAAATTAAAAAAGAAGAGGGAAAGTAGCGTTTAGAGAGGATTTTCCTTCTAATGGGTTGGTGAAACCTCTTTAGCGATACCCGAGGCAGCGGTTGTGCAGAAACGCAGCTGCACTCAAGGGCACGTCAACATTTTCTTTTAAAGCAAAAAGCAATTTATTTCTTCAAGGATAAGAGAGAGAAAAAGAGGGGCAGAAATGCACTGCAATCACTAATGACAGCCTAGGTCAGTGCAGAAAGTATGCTTCCCGCCATGAGAGAAAGGGCCAAAGGATCTTCCTTTTAGACTGTTTTTGCCATCATTACAATTCCTCTCTGTTTTACAAGAAATCCCAGTCCCAGTTAGTGCCGGAGTCAGATCTGGATAATGGCTCATTTTCATTTTTCAAAAGAAGAGTTGCTATGGCTTTTGTTTCCCACCATGCCTCTGTGTAACATGTCATCCGAGATCAACATAGGAATGTAGGAAGCTGCCATATACTGAGTCAGACCACTGGTCCATCTAGTTCAGTATTGTTTACACTGACTGGCAGCTGTTCTCCAAGGTTTCAGGCAGGAGCCTCTCCCAGCCCTACCTGGAGGTGCTAAGAAGTGAACCTGGGACCTTCTGCTTGCCAGCAGATGCTCTACCACTGAGTAACGGCCCCTCCCCTAAGGGGAATATCTTACAGCAGACAATGCTCACATGTAGTCACCCATCCAAATGAAAACCAAGGTGGACCCTGCTTAGCAAAGGGGACCATTCATGCTTGCTACCACAAAACCAGCTTTCCTGCTTTTACACTTGACTTCCTTTTTTCTTTGAAGACAAAAACGATCTGCACCACAGTTGGTTAAAACCAGAAATATGAATACAATTAATATTTATATACCATACAATGAATATTTATATACTGCATTTCAACAAAAGTTCCTAAAGCAGTTTACAAAGATAATGAATGAATGAATGAATGAATGAATGAATAGCTCCCTGCCCCCAAAGGGCTCACAATCTAAAAAAAGAAACATAAGACAGACACCAGCAATAGCCACGGGAGGGATGATGAGCTAGGGATGGATAGGGCCAGTTGCTCTCCCCCTGCTAAATAAAGAGAATCACCACTTTCAAAAGGTGCCTCTTTGCTCAGTTAGCAGAAATACCCTTTTCTCATGTTTTGACTTTTTCTGTTTATTTCCAACCTCATGATGAGATATTTTTTACAACTACAAAGCTCTTTCTCACTTGATGAACTTGGGTTGCTTTCAACAAAGGCATTGCTTGCTGCCTTTGTTTGGATTTACAACCTTTTGTCTTAGATCATGATCCAAAGCAATAATGATTCCTACACAGAGTAGAAGGTTGGACTAATGACCTAAAAGGTCTCTTCTAAAAGAGACTCCAAAATTCTATAATTCCGCAGCAGAAATTAGTATTTGAAATGTTTATATATCACTTTTTAACACAAACTTCCTCAAAATGGTTTACATACCAAAAGGGATGGGAAAATGGCTCTCTGTCCCAAAGAGGCTCAGAAGCTAAAAGAGGCACAAAGGAAACCTCAGCAACAGTCACTGCAGGAATGCTCTGTTGGGCTGAATAGTGTCTGTTATCTCTCCCTGCTAAATATAAGACAACTACCACTTTCTTGCCTTGGCAACGACCTATAAGATCTCTCCATCTCCAGGGGGATGCTGCTGGAGCAACATCCCCCATCGCTATACCTGGCTCCTGCAGTTTCTCATTAGCTCTGATGGTGGTCCTGACTGGTTGCTCTGGGAGCTGTCCAGGGTCTGACCATCCTTAGCCCTTTGCCATAGAGCAGCATGTGACACAGCATACAACAACCCACCCTTTCAGACTTAACAATGTTTCTCATTTGATTTCAGAGATGATATTTAAAAATATTTCTATTTGGAATACCCGCTGGAGAATTTTCACTCTATGTCTATGGAAATGCATCCGAGAGCCACAAATTCCAGAATTATTCAATGAACAGCAAACTAACTGCACTACAAATATATAGACTCTATAGTGACCACTCACCCGCTTGGTATAATCCATTGCCTTCAGAATGGAGAGATTGAGTGTTTCCAGTGAAGCCAGAACATCTTCATAATCTCCCATGTGGTCAGTGAAATAATCTGGATACCCAACGACATCGCAGGATTCAGGGTAGGGGAGAAGGGAGAGGAAAATAAAATGGAAAAGAGAATATATGAGATAGTCATTTGTTTGCTTCAAGCTTGCTGCAAAAGACGATCTGAAATATTTAATTATTTACTTATTATTTATTAAAAATATTTACATCCCACCCCTCCAGCACGTTACTGCTCAGGGCAGCTCACAAACAAACAAAACAATACAAATTTAATAAAATTCAGTTAAAAACTGGACCCATTTAAAGTCAGATTTACAGATTAAAAATTTACTGGAACAGATAAAGAATAAAAAACAACAACAACCCAGAAAGCCTCTCTGAAAAGATGGGTTTTAAACTGTTTCTTAAGAACCCAGAGGGAGGAAATGTGGTGAAGCTCATCTGGGAGAGCATACCAAAACTGAGGGGCCATAACCAAAAGGGCCCTTTCTCTAGTCCCCACCAACCAAATCTCAGTCAATGGAGGCGCTGTGAGCATTCATTCATTCATTCATTCAATTTTTATACCGCTCTTCCAAATAGCTCAGGGCGGTTTACAATTAAAACAAAACCACTAAAATCAGTTAAGAATTAAAACAAAATTAGAAACAGTACAACAATAAATACAATTTAAAACATCATAAAACAAAATTAAACTAACACAACAATTAAAAACCCTGAAAACTAGGTTAAAAGCATTAAAGCCTATTACAACTATTTAAAACCCTGGAAGGCCAGGCCAAACAGAGAGGTTTTAAGGGCTCTCCTGAAAGCCAGGGCTTCAGATGTAGAACGGGGGGCCCTAGCAGATTCATATGGGCAAATGCAGGCTGACAGATACCCCAGCCCCAAGCCCTGTAGGGCTTCACAGGTCAAAACCAGCACTTTGCTGTACAGTTCGACAGATTTTCTGCTACCAAGTGACCGAGCAGGGCAATTATCTGTTCTTTAACAACATTGGATCCCAGCTTTCATTAGCTGGAGGGGTTGTGAATATTTGAAGAAACAATTCTTCAAATAATGGCAAATTGTCTTCTTGGAACATTAAAGAAAAAAAGCAGGGGAGGGGGTATTTACCAGGGTGCAGTGCTAGTAATTTGTTCATATTTATGTGTTTATACATATTTACTCCATTTCATTCAAGGTGCTGGTTTCCACTTTTAAAGCCCAAGCTGGTCCAAAGACACTTCCTGATATCTTGCACTACCTTCTGCTATTTGAAAAGAGAGGCTGCCTTGCCCAGTCTCCTTAGCAGGGCAGTGATGCCAGACAAACACAAAAGAGAAAAGAGAAGAGCAGGAGATGAGGGTTTTGGCTCACTGTCCAGAGTCCCACTGCTTAGAACATAGGGGCTTTCCCTTCATTGAGACATCAGAGGTGCAAGGGTCATGTTCGCAATGGTAGGAAAATTCAGGCCAACTGTTGGCCCAAATGCACAAATGAAGGGTCCTTATCATCCCGTTCCTGATGAAGGGCTCATAAGACTATTAGTGCCACATTGGCAAGGATATCAGCAGGGAACTGCTCAGACAAATGGGACTAGAAACAACTCACTGGACTAGAACAGGACCATGGACAGATCAGTCAGTAAGAACAGGCTGGATATATGACAGGCAAGAAGCTAGGATGTTGCTCCGGCAATGGTCTAGCACTGAGCATGTAAACTGTTCTGCCCCCCAGACTGATACCTCCAGCCAGGGACATAGCCACCACTGAATGTGGGGTGGAACAAATTTCCTCTGGATGCTGGTATCAAAAAGGGACTGCCTGTTCGAAGTTTGCATGCAAGCTCCAAGCATGATAGCGTTCTCCATACACATGCTGTGGCAAGCTTCTGTGCTCCTTCTTAGCAGGGTCTTATCCTTTCCATGCAGGCTGAGCAAGAGCCTTGCATCATTTTCATAGCGTCACCTGCTGGACAGCTCTGACATTCTGAGAAGCAGCCATTCTTTTTCCCTGTCACCACAAAACATGAAATTTTTAAAAAGGGTGAGTCCTTCTCCGAATGCAAGAGCTGGCTGGCAAGTGGCTCTGCGAAAACTATACTGCCGTACCTTACAGAGGATAAGATCATGCTAGGTAGGAGTGCAGAAGCTTGCAGGATGTGTGTACAGAAAGTAAGATTGCACACAGAACTTGCAGAAATCCTTTCCACATCCCACCGTTTCTTGCCACCTGGGAAGACTTAGAGCCACTCAGCTGAGCAGCTTTGGAGTATCTTGACTGCAGTGCTGTCCTTGGGGGTGGGGGTGGGGGAGAAAGCAGGGCAAGCATCCAAGCCCCACGCCTTTCCCTGCCAGTGGAAGTGCAGAGATTCCTGCAGCTACCAGCACCAGGGAAGGCACCTCAAAGGGGCAGAGGAGCTGATCCCCACCATTCCACCTTTGCTGCCTGGGATGCACTCCTGCCAGGAGCCAGTCCAGGTCTCCACCCAAGAGAGAAACTTGGCTGCGGCATGCAGTGAAGCTCGCACCCAGCACCATTGCCACAGCGCAGTGCCGCATGGCCCTGGCAGCACAGAGAAGGAACCTGAGGGCTCCAGGGATGGAGAGGAGAGGAGTGCAGCCCAGACAGAGCTGCCACCATATGCAGCTGAGCATGGCCTGCCACAGGTCGGTCAAGGCAGAAGGCAGCCACGGGCCTACTGCGGCAAGTGGGAGCCACCATCTGGGGTGGCAGCAGTGGGGAAAAGGAGATCCCAGGCCAGAATCTCTGCACTGCCACCAGTTCTCACCAGGACCCCTCTCCATGGTCCTGAACCCTGCACCCCACTAGAGATGCCTCTGCTTAAGGGGGCTAGGTTTGCTTTCCTTTAAAAAATGCAGAGCTTCGTGCTACCGCCATCTCTTTTTTAAAAAAGCAGCTATTCATATTGAATTGACATTTCTTACAGAACTCTTCTATAAATAACCTCAAGAGACAAGACCATTAATTAGCTTTCCTGGGCTTAATTAAAATGCCATATATCTCTCTGAGTAGCGGGAGGATGAAGGGAGCGATAGCAACAACCGGAGAAGCAGCAAAGTGACATCCGTCCGTGGTGATCTACAGCAGCTTGCCACCGATAAAAACCCAGCGCCTTCATTTTCGGCAGTGGCAGATCTTTCCCCACCATACAAGGGAGTGGGAAACAAATCACTTTATTGAGTCGGCTTTTAAGCGAGAAATGGATAAAGTAAATCCTTTTTCCAGAGAGGATAAAGCAAAACCTATTGCACAGTCCATAAATCTCATGAATAAAAACAAGATTGCAATTTTGACAAGGGTTAGTGATGAAAAGCCGTACATTGAAAGGGGATTAAATTGTAATTTTGATTAAAAGCCTTTGCAAACACAAGGCATATGTTTGCTCTTCAGCCAGCTGGAGATTTGTGGTACCTGTAAATAAGTATTCAGGATGGTCTGTGCTGATGGTGCCATGAGTGCAGCATCACCAAATGTGACTCCTGTTGTTGGGCACTAGGGATGTGCAAAATATTCAAACAAATCGATTCAACTCAAAACTGCTTGCACATTCGAATCGATTCATATTTGCCTGAACTTGAATCAAATTCAAGTGAATCAAATTTTGATTCAAGCTCAGGTGAATTCATATCAATTTGAACAAATCCCATTCTGTGCAAGCAGTTTCGAACAGAACCAATTTGAATTTGGTTCAAATCGATTCGGTCGAATGTTTTGCACATTCCTATTGGGCACTATCAGATTGGTTCACACGTGCATGTGCATCGCATGAACATTGTCAGCTAAATGTGCGAACAGACTAACACATTTTTCATGCCTGTTCGCATATATTCGTGTCTGCACAGCAGACGACATTGGATGCTGTAAAACCTATTTGTGATGGCTCTCCCATGCACACGTGCATATCAGGAAAGGAAGGAAATTGTGTGTAAAGCAGTCCACACAGGGCCACTGTGCAAGCATGTCTGGGAGGTGCACCAAACTCTTGTGCTTGTATACATTAACAGGGTTTTGCAGTGCAGAGGGGCAATTTGGGTGATCATCCCCTCACGCACAATTAAAGGACGTGCCAAGAATGCATCAGCACATCTTTGAGTGATGTCGGGGTGGGTGCGTTTTAGACAGGACTCAAGTCTTATCACGTCTAATAGGTGCAGCAGGCCAACATTCATCTGAATGGGCCTGATATCTTTTCCTCAGAAAAACCCTTTGCTGCCATGTTATTCTTGGAGGTCTCAGAAGATATGCAAACATTACTAAAGGGCACAACTTCAGAAGCACAAGAGGATGCAAGGGCCTGGAATGCACGCTTTCCTGCATTATTTCTGATTTATGCTTGTGTTGCCTACAAAGACTTTATGTATGTTCTTTGTTGGTCATTATTGATAGAAGTTATACAGCCTTGAATAGGTTCCGCTTTAAATTGACCTGTTCTTAGCTACTTCACTGATGGAGCTGCATCCACATTTTTGGTATTTCACATGGTTTTTCTTTGGTTATACTGATGATTCATCAGCATGATTCATCTCTGAGGCTTTAGAGGAATGAAGTTCTGATCAGCCTTGACCACTGCTTAGAGAATGGGATGATAAATCTCCTGAAGGAGTTCTGGAGTTTCAATACCCAACATTTGCCTCATGCATTTTTGTGTATTAAGTCTCTGCCTCCTTCAGATCTTAAGGTTTATAGTCTTTCGACTGAGACATTTGGATAATGCACTGAAAACTTCATAAATTGTGTAGTAGTAGATTTTTATTTGCATTTAGTCATCAGACCATAGCAAAACAAATGGAATAAATCCAATAAAACAATTTAAAATTTTGTTTATGCAGGCCCAGACAAAAACTTAAAAACTAGTACAAATACAAAAATAAAATAAAATCCAATTACATACATGCAAAATAGCATAAGGGTCCAAATGAAAATGAACCATAACTTAAAATTCGGAACCCCTCTAACAAGCAACAACATTTTCCTTCAACAACTCCTCTCTAACACTAATTACTGTGGACAGAAAATGTAATATATGTGCTGATGCCTTGAGAATAACTTTGTGTGGGCTATCTGGCTGTTCTGACTGACCTCCTGGTACTTGTAGATGGAATTACTAGCTGGTGGAGATAAACACATTAGTGCTCTGCAGATGTTTGTGTTGCAGTTTTGGGTCAAGGGTGTATTTTTAGGAAAGCTCATAAACATTTGAAGATAAAGTACACTTGTGTTATCTCTTCCCACTTGCCCACAATTCTGATGTCCTAGTTACAGGCTGACCTTATAAAAATTAATTTTACTTTGGCTCCCTTCTTCTTCTTAGCAGACCGAACAGGAGCAGCTAAAGAGATTGTGGTGCCCGAGGTGAGGCAGCAAATGCTGCCTTGCTCCATGCCCCTGGTGGGGCCAGCCCCATTCCAAACTGGCTCCTTGCAACTCTGAAAGTTACATGGTGGGGGGAGCTTGGCAGCAGCCTCCTCTTCTCTCCTTGTGCTTCATGCAAGCATTGTGCGGAGTGTGAGAAGAGGCACTCCTTGCAAAGTTTGCAAGGGTCTGATCAGTCCCAAAGACCTGTTTTGATGGCAGTAGCAGAGGGCATCTTGCCACCCTGCTGGCGCACCCATAATCTGCCACTTGAAGCAACTTTCTCACCATGCCTCATGAAAGGGCCGCCCAGACTGAGAAGCTTCATGTAACCTGTCTGTGATGGTAAAATCCTCTTCCCCCTTCTCCGTGGGAATGAAGAGAGGCACCATTAAAAGGTACAGGCACACAGCCTATAATACAACCACATTTCAAGCCTAGTAAATCTCACCCAGAAACAAGGGACCCCATGCTGTCAAGTTCCCGGCCACTGAAGATTCACCAGGGCTTGGAAGCTCAGGATGGTTCAGGGGAAGGGCAGCTAAAATGGGACCGTTAAGGATTCAACCTTGTTGGAGATGTGACTCCATAGTAGTAGTAACTTTATTACGGTCCTTAGGCCAGCCTAACATTTATAAATGTGACTCCATAGGCATCGACTCTTAACACCCAGACTTCCTAGTGACCACTAGGGACATTATTAATTAATTAATTGATTTGATTTGTATACCGCCCTTCCAAAATGGCTCATTAGGTGTAGAGTTAGAAAACTGAGGACTCCCTCTTCTTTTTGTATCTCTGCTGTCAGCCTCTTGTGATTGGTAGACTGAGGGGCCATTCATGCAACCTACCGGGTGGGTGGGCGGGGCAGGGAGAAGGCTCCCCAAACCTTGCCTTTGCCCCAGTTGTGTTGTTGGTGGGAGTGCACTGCGTGCTCCCACATGAGTGCACTGCGTGCTCCTGCAACGCGGAGCAGGGAGGATTGATCTGAGGCCGGGACTCATTGTCCCAGCCTCTGTGAAACCCACAAAGCAGCATGGGCATTCTAGATGATTGCCTCTGTGTGTGTGGCCAGGCTGGAAGCAGCCCATGCTCACACACAAGCAAGTAGCCGCTGCGGGGTAAGGGAGCACTTGATTCCTTAACCTTGGCTAACAGGCAGGGTAAAATAGTAGGGCTAGGCAGTGCTGCTCCACCAGGATCGGGCCCAATCCCAGCGGTTCCCATGAACAGCTGCACCCGGGCTGGGTGTCCCTAGGCCAGGCTAGGCTGCACGTGAGGACAGCCTCTGATGCTCTTAGGACACTCCCTTCTTCTGTGCTCTCTCGGTTCTGTTCTTCCTTCCACCATGAGGTAGCTAATACAGGATGCAGGCTTTCTATCTAACTTTGTAAATTCTTAAAATAAACCTTTACTTGTTTTTGACCGTAAGCAATTGCCTCCAGATCTCCTCCCTGAGCTCTGTTCTCCTCAGACTGGGTTTCTCTCCCCTACAAACCATGGATTATCTTAAAAGACTCTGGACTATCTATCATTTCTGCTGTTGTTGTTTTTTACTGGATTTGGACACATACCCTCCAACATTTCACAGATGAAAACAGGCACACCCTTACAGTATAACACTCCAGTTCTCATTCCAAGGTTGCTGTCATCTTTATAGTATATGCAATGAATCTATGGTCTCTGTGTGTGTATATATATATATGTGTGTGTGTGTGTGTGTATAGAGCTTAATATTTTTATTGTCTTTTATTGTATGTTTTAATTTTGTAAACCGCCTTGGGGTTGTCTTTTAACGAAAGGCAGTATATAAATGCAACAATAAAAAAAAAAAAAATATAATTGTCTCTGTGAGACCCGCTGTGGCTGGGGGTGATGGGAGTTGTAGTCCAGCAATATCTGAAGGCCCATGGTGGGACCCCCTGACTAGAAACAACCCATTTCCCCTCCATTCACTAGCTACCTGCTGGGGAGAACAAAAATGTCCCTACTGGATACAAACATGCCAATGCTACTTCTGTATTTACCCAAATAGAAGACAACTCTGAATTTAAGATGACTCCCTTAAAGATACAGGTAAAATAGAGGTTGTACTTGTATTTACCCAAAAGGGAGAGGACCCTGATGGATCCCCACCCCCAAGGAGAGCTGGTCTTGTGGTATCAAGCATGACTTGTCCCCTTAGCTAAGCAGGGTCTGCCCTGGTTGCATATGAAAGGGAGACTTGATGTGTGAACACTGTAAGATATTCCCCTCAGGGGATGGAGCCGCTCTGGGAAGAGCATCTAGGTTCCAAGTTCTTTCCCTGGCAGCATCTCTAAAATAGGGCTGAGAGAGATTCCTGCCTGCAACCTTGGAGAAGCCGCTACCAGTCTGTGTAGACAATACTTAGCTAGATGGACTAATGGTCTGACTCGGTATAGGGCAGCTTCCTATGTTCCTTTGCCTACAAAGAAGTAGGGGGAAAACCTTTTCTTGGATTCAGGCAAATGCAGTGAAATCAAAGAAAGCTGAGGATGGAATGAGTTGAACAGAATGTTTCGAGCAAGCAAAAGAGAAATACTCACCACATAATTCCTTAGTATCCACGTTGCTTTAAAATGAGGAAAAGAAAGACATGGGAAAAATTAGAGGAGAGAAATCAGAGGAGAGGGAAAGTGAGGATTTCATTGTGGAACATGTGGAGCAGAAAGAGGCCATTGTCAGCATTCAAAGGTGTCCTACTACTGTTCTCACTAAAACATGCATTTCAAAAGTCACACACCAGGCCTTTGTCAACGCAGGTGTTCCTAAACCTATTGCAATTAAATATCATGAATTATACTCAGCACACAGTATAATTTGCGATCTTATGTAACCATGTAAAGAAAGGTAAGCACTTGTGTTGTAAAACCTCATGCACACAGATAATCTCTGACACAATTTTGCTGGGTAAACAAATAGCACTTCGGGGGCCCTGACAGCACCCACCCTATAATCTGGTTGAGCTAGAAAACAAAACGGGCTGGGGAGAGGCAGGGAAAGAAGCAATTTATTTGCCACACCCATAGTGGGCTGGCCATATGGCCAATGTCCAGAACTGAAGGTCCCAACTGGGTCTTGGATTTCGACCTCTATGTTTTCAGGGACCTCTTGCTGGAGCTTGTGGTTGCCCCAATCCCTCCCTCATACTCAGTGTTGTTCTAGCAGGCAAACACAAACTTGTGGATGCCTCCACCATGGCCACCCCAAGCACAACACTACAACAAGAACACACCACACAGAGACGAGCAGTGTTCCCTCTAACAGGGATTCCCAGCTGTTGTTGACTACACCTCCCAGAATCCCCAGCTGCAATGGCTTTTGCTTGGAGAGGAGAGCTGGTCTTGTGGTAGCAAGCATGACATATCCCCATAGCTAAGCAGGGTCTGCCCTGGTTGCATATGAATGGGAGACTTGATGTGTGAGCACTGCAAGATATTCCCCTCAGGGGATGAAGCCGCTCTGGGAAGAGCAGAAGGTTTCAAGTTCCCTCCCTGGCTTCTCCAAGATAGGGCTGAGAGAGATTCCTGCCTGCAACCTTGGAGAAGCCAATGCCAGTCTGTGAAGACAATACTGAGCTAGATAGACCAATGGTCTGACTCAGTACATGGCAGTTTCCTATGTTCCTATGTTCCTATGATTACATTTGCTTGGGGGTTACATTTGCTGGGAAATGTAGTTCTTCCAAAAGCCTTAGGATGGACTATATTTCCCAGTACTCTGCATGTGCCTTGCTGCGCACCTTGCAAAACATAACTGGGGCTTCCCCACAACTTCCAGTCTCTTTAAGGGCCTTTTGTGAACCTGTGCAGAACAGTCCACTCTGCAGGGAGGTAAGCCCAGTTAATCACCATCTACCTATGGGGCCAGTGGCAATGTGCAGATAATTCTGGTTTGATGCTTCCCCGCCGAATCATTGTACAGTACTACTAGCATGCCCCAATTATTTCAGAAAGGGTGCATTTACATGCTGAACTTTGGAAGACGCTAATTCCTCCGTGGCTAAAAGAGGGGTTTCTCAGCTTCACAACTCTGTTATGGGCACGTAAGGTAAAGGTAAAGTGTGCCATCAAGTCGGTGTCGACTTTTGGTGCCCACAGAGCCCTGTGGTTGTCTTTGGTAGAATACAGGAGGAGTTTACCATTGCCTCCTCCCACACAGTATGAAATGATGCCTTTCAGCATCTTCCTAGATCGCTGCTGTCCAATACAGGTGTTCTTCATAGCCTGGGGAAGATACCAGCGGGGATTTGAACTGGTAACCTCTGGCTTGTTAATCATGTCATTTCCCCACTGTGCCATTAGGTGGCTACTTTATGGGCATGTAGGAGTGCCTAATTTTATCCTCCGCCCATGCACACTCTTGTACATTAGTCACATCTCCATGTATTCAGGCAGACGTCCATTGGTTGCACTAACTAGCCTATTTGTCATCGGGAGCCTCCCAATCTTATTGCAACTGCTGCCTTAGCCTCGGAAGGCAATAAAAAAATACTCTCCTAATAGAATTTTTTTGAAACCAATTTTATTGATACGCCAGGGAGCTGTTTGATTAACTCAAACTCATTCTTGATCTGCTTGACCTGTCAGCTTAAGTGGGTTATGGAGGAAGAGTAATTTAAAACCGTTCCTCATTGGAATTAGTTAGCCCGTTTCGTAACTGCAGAAAGCATACTTTGGGCTTTGAGATGGCTCTTGTGGGACAGATGGATGCCTGAAGGCTCACCCATGTCAAAAGTCCCATGCTTACGGCAAGTTGCACATCAGAGGAAGGGACAGACTGCTGTTGTGCCTCTCTATCAGTACCAGCCAGTGATGCAGTCACAAATTCAGAAGTGCAGGCACACTCCAGGAATCTCCCCTACTCACTGAGCAAAGGGGCACTGTCCATCCCCAGAACAACAGAGAGAGCAACTGGCCCTGTCCATCCCCAGAACAACATCCCACCCAGTAGCTGTTGCTGGTGTCTTATCTTATGGGTTTTTTAAAGATTGTGAACCCTTTGTGGACAGGGAGCCATTTTCTCTTCCCTCCCTCCTTTGTAAACTGCTTTGGGAACTTTTGTGGGAAAGTAGTATATAAATATTCATTGAATTCTTATGTCAGCCCCTGTAGCTGGACCCACCATGACAGCCAAGCCCCATAGCCATGCCAACCCCAATGACAACATCCCCACTTAGATATATGCAGTCTTGGGGTGTTCTGTTACAAGAAGTCAAGGATAATGTAGCAAACTAGAGAATGTGATGAAATGAATTTATTTATTTATTTATTCATTTATTTATTTATTTAATTTTGACATATTTTTATAATGCCCCAAACTTACGTCTCTGGGCGGTTTACAACATGGTTGAATGACAGGGAATGCCCACTGAAATGCACATGTTCCTCCCAAATGGCCATAGGAATGCACAGAATTTCTGAATGGCTGTTGGAAATTAAATGCATTCCATGGCCATTTGGAAGGAACATGTGCATTTCAGTGGGCATTCCTTGTCATTCATTTTAGGATGTCCTGACATTACTCCACCATAGGATTTGCATGCTGATGGTCCCAGGTTCAATCCCTGGCACCATCTCCAGGTGGAGCTGAGACAGACTCCTACTTGAAACCATGGACAGTCAGTACCAATCAGTGTAGACAATACTGAGCTAAATGGATCAAGGGTCTGACTCAGACCCTTAGTCCATATGTCGAACGCAGTATAAGGCAGCTTCCTATGTTCCTAAGACAGGTAGCATGGTAAGAAAATCAACTGTAGTCTGATATTCAATTACATAACAAACTGTAGGAATAGCAAGAGCAGGACATGATTTCCACGTAGAAAGCCAAGGGTTTTGCATCCCTGCTGAGTCCCAGGATGGGAAAATGATCCAGTACTGCCCATCCCTGCAGCACTATACAACTGGAAGCAGCCCAAAACCAGAACTGGATGAGACCACTTAGGAACACAGGAAACTGCCATGTACTGAGTCAGACCATTGGTCCATCTAGCTCAGTATTGTCTTCACAGACTGGCAGCGGCTCTCCAAGGTTGCAGGCAGGAGTCTCTCTCAGCCCTGCCTTGGAGATCCCAGGGAGGGAACTTGGAAGTTTCTACATGAAAACATGCAGGTGCTCTTCCCAGAGTTGACCCATCCCCTGAGGGCTCACACTTCTGGTCTCCCATTCCTATGCAGCCAGGGCAAACCCTGCTTAGCAAAGGGGACAAGTTATGCTTGTTACCACAAAACCAGCTCTCTTCCTTGGAGGAGGCCAATGCCACAGTTAACAGCAGCACATGAAGACCATGGAAGGGCAGTAAGACCTAACATACACTCCAAGATCACCACTCTGGAAAAATAAAACCTGCTAATTGCACAGTTGACTCCCCTGCGTAGCAGCCCAAAGTGTAAAGTGTAATCAGCGAGATCCAGCTGAAGTCCAGCATGTACCTGAGCTATACATTCATCTGGTGGCAGAGACTTTCTGGGGCAGCAACACTTCTCACAAAGGACATCGATTGCCTCCTCATCATGTAAAACAGGGCTGTGCAATTTCAGCCCTTCAACAGTATTTAGACTACAATTCCCATCATCCCCAGCCTCCATGGCCAATGGTAAGGGAAGAGGGGAGCTGCAGTCCAGCATCTGCAGGACGGCCAAGCTGTGCAGCCCTGATGTAAAAGAATCCCCTGCATGTAAAAAGGTAGCGTGTCGGGAGCAGGGGTGCACCTAGGCAATTGTGGCCGCCTGGACCGCTTCTGCTGTGAGCCCCCCACCATGAGGCCCCTCTGAAACAAACTCTGGGGGGCCTCCTGCTGCACCAAACCTCCAGGTTTTTCAGCCACCACGTGGCCGAGGGGTGACTGCCGGGGGTTGAGCCAAGCAGTCCTCCCCCACTGACGCAACCGCTGGGCCTGTCCCGGATGACACGGGCTTGCGATGACCTCTCTCATCTGTGCAGGTGCGCCTTGCAGTTAGCAAGAGCCAATGGGCCGACTGCTCCGCGGTTGCTCCGGCCACCTGCTGGGTGAGGGAGGACTGCTTGGCTCACCCCCTGGCAGCCACCCTTTGGCCGTGCAGTGGCTGAAATAAAATTTTAAAAACCCTGGAGGTTTGGTGTGGTGGGGCAACAGCGGGGCAGGCGCGGGGTGGTTGCAGTAGCCCCACTGGGCATTTGCAGCCCCCCCGGACCTTGAAGGCCATGGACCCGGGCCCCAACGTCCGGGGGTTAGTGCGCCTATGGTAGGGAGGTTCAAGTTCAGTCTTTTTTCCTGATGTGCAATATTTTTGTGTGTGCAGAGTTAGGGTTAGTTTTAGAAGTGTGATTCCCTATTGGTAGTCTGAAGCAGGGTTCTCAGGCCCGGGTCCCCAGACAGTGTTGGTCAACGGCCATCATGGCTGGGGATGATGGGAGCTGTAGTCCAACCACATCTGGGGACCCAAGCCTGGAGATTCCTAACCTAGAGGCCTAGAAGAGTGTTCCAGTTGCTTGAAGAGCGACTCCTCACTTATTTTTGTGTGTGGGAGGAGAGGAAAGACACTTGGCGGGGGCGGGGGGAGAGAAATATATTAATAAATAAATAAATAATAATAGCACTTAGCAATAGCAATAGCACTTACATTTATATACCGCTCTATAGCCAGAGCTCTCTAAGCGGTTTACAATAATTTTAGCATATTGCCCCCAACATTCTGGGTACTCATTTTACCGACCTCGGAAGGATGGAAGGCTGAGTCAACCTTGAGCCCCTGGTCAGGATCGAACTTGTAACCGTCTGGTTACAGGGCGGCAGTTTTACCACTGCGCCACCTGGGGCTCTTCATAATATAATAAAATAATAATAATAATAATAGTTGTTGTTGTTTTGTTTTGTTTTGTTTTGTTTTATTTGTTAGCCACCCCATAACAAATTGGTCTGTTTTGTTTTCCACCATGACCTTACAGTTCCTCTGCAAAAAAGGCATGGAGAAGAGAAGGTGGCAAGGGGCACATATCTACCAATTGTCCCACTCCAACCTTGCTATGCCCCTGGACAGAAAGTACTATAAGCCATCCGATGCATTATGCAGGTTGGCTAGTTTTAGGCTTGCATGGCCTACTCTCCCCACCACAGTTCCCATGGTCCACTGATGTGGTTTAGATTTCCAAAGCAAATTCCGGTTGCTTAGTGGTTACAGCAGAGGAGCTCACCTGTGCTCAGCTTGCTTCAGAACGTAAGCACCCCTTTGCTGCCCCAGAGCACAGACCATCTAATCCAGTCTCCCTTGCAAAAATCCCAGCACCTGGCAAGCACTAGATGGTTCACTGAAGATTGGCCCAACAGTTGATCTTCTGCCCTTCCTTGAACTATACGATCCGGAGAGCAGAAATCTGCAGTGACTCTCTGGACACAGCTTCTACTCCAGAGATATAGCTCACCTGTGAGTCTCCTTTCTCAAACTGAATTCAGTATCACCTCTTCTTCACCTTTTCGGGATAAAATCAGCAAACTGTTTCACATGGATTTTGGATAAGTTGGGGTTTCTTATCAGCGGGCTAAGCGGCTAGCTTTGCCTTTGGATTTGCTTGTCATATTTTTACAGAGTTTTCATCCCGATAAGGTTTCCAAGGCAGCAGGTGATTGACAGTTCTCCCTTGCAGAACCAAAGGGGCTCTGATTCATACAACTGTTTTTTGAAGCCCCAAAGCTACATCATTTTGTCATTGTTTGGGCTGGTTTTTTAACATCTCTCCTGAACCTGGCCTGGCTACTGAGCCCTGCCAATCCTTCGCAGGGCTACCGAGAGTTAATTTCCATGAGCATATTTTATTTTCAGATTAAAGAAGCCATTGAAATGCTAAACATGCAGATACAAAGCTTCCTAAATGCAGTCTAGCCCCCTTTCACAGGGAACAGTTCAAAGCACTTCAGGAGGAAGCAATTGCTTGATCAGAATGTACAAGGAGGCCGACACAGGCAGAAAGCTACTTTCTGGAGAGCAAAAGCCATTCAAAGTGGATGCAGAAATTACAAGGCCTTCACTGAAAATTCACCAGAGTTAATTAATTGGCTTTTTGGTCAGAGGGGGCCACCTGGCCTTTCTGGAGGGATGTGGGATGAGCCTGCACAAGCCTAATGATATTTTCATTTGCCACTGGGTTAGATGACGCCAAGAACCTCTCTGAGCTGGCTTTCTGAGGCATGAAACGGGTTGTTTCTCAGGTGCATAGAGACAGGGTCAAATGTTCCTGGGCTGCTGTAGACCCACAGGGCTGCCAGGGTGTCCCTTCCCTCCAGTAGCTGTTGCTGGTGTCTATCTTATGTTTCTTTTTAAGATTGTGAACCCTTTGGGGACAGGGAGCCATCTTATTTATTTATGTATATCTATGTAAACCTCTTTGGGAACTTCTGTTGAAAAAGTAAAGTTGTGCCGTCAAGTTGGTGTCGACTCCTGGCGACCACAGAGCCCCGTGGTTGTCTTTGGGAGAATACAGGAGGGGGTTTACCATTGCCGTCTCCTGTGCAGTCTGAGATGATGCCTTTCAGCACCTTCCTGTATCGCTGCTGCCCGATATAGGAGTTTGGGAAACATACCAGCGGAGATCTGAACCAACTGCCTCCTGCTCTCTAGGCAAGTTTTTGTATTTTCTTAACATGATGCTGAGCTTTTCACCATTCATAACCTCCTTTGACTGCCTGTTGCATCACTTATGAAGTCTGCAGCAGCAAATGTTACACAGCTCCTGTCTCGGGTGCTACCAAAGTGTTGAGCCCTTGACCAAGGCATTTCAGAGCTCAAGCTGTCAACAGATTGCATTAAGAAGCAGAAGCCCACGGGCATACACAGCAAAGGCGGGGGGGGGGTGCGGCGGCTCCAAAAAAATGTTCAAGATGATGAAAACACATCAAAGTCTCTTTAAATCAAGTGCATCTCATGCAAATTATGTCCCCAAGGAGTGTTCAAAATGCCAGTCAACACCTGATCAGCTGCAGCTAATAAGCTTCCTCTGCTGAAAAGTTTCATAGCAGCAGCCCGCACTGCAGGGAAGGCTGGCTTTCTCTCTTTGGCAAAGAGAGCACTTCCACCAAGGCTGCTCTCTGGTGTGTAGACTCAGTGCCATGTTTCATGTGGCATCCAAGCAGAGGGGGCAATAACTAGGGAATGTCAACACCTGATGCATGTTGCCAGCAGATACGCAACTGGGACTTGCATCAAAGGTTCCAGGGCCATCAAAATGCTCAAGGGCTTGACGCTGGTGCAGCCATTTGATAAAGGAGCTCCTCGACAGGCACTTAGCAGGGATAAAATGGTTGAAGGGGGGCGGAAAGGAGGTAAAATAGGGATGAAGTATGTGTGCGGGGTCGGGGTGGGGGGGTGGGGAGAGCGTCATCATTGCAGTAGATTCTGCCACTGGCAGAAACAACAAAGAGAGAGCCAGCGTGGTGTAGTGGTTAGAGTGCTGGACTAAGACCGGGGAGACTCGAGTTCAAATCCCCATTCAGCCATGATGCTAACTGGGTGACTCTGGGCCAGTCACTTCTCTCTCAGCCTAGCCTACTTCACAGGGTTGTTGTGAAAGAGAAATTTAAGTATGTAGTACACCGCTCTGGGCTCCTTGGAGGAAGAGCGGGATAGAAAATGTAAACAACAACAACAACAACAACAGAGTTGTCCTGTTTCCAGTGTCACTGGCTCCATGACTTTGTGTGCACATTTCTGCAGTCCTGAATTGTTGCAGACCTCTCTTGCTGTGCCCATCTTGACATCCCATCCTTGTGCAGATTGACAAGCGGGGGACCATAAGATGTAGTGGGAAACAGGCTTTCTCCAATGTGGTCCTCTCCCTTTAAATGCATTGAAGCCAGGGATGCAGCATCCCTGTTGCCAGGCAATGGCAGGAAGAGTGCAGAGATGGCAGAGGGCAGGGCATCAGCACTGAGACACAGCCAGTGACAACTGGGGGCCACCCTAGAACCCACGCAGCTCTGGGCTGCTCTGAGCCAGCCTCTCAATGGTAGTGGGTGGAGCTTGAGCACGAAACCCAGGTTACAGCCAGCAGAATTTAGACGACACAATGCCACCTTCAAATCTGAGGTTTCAGCAGCAAAACACATAGGAACATAGGAAGCTGCCATATACTGAGTCAGACCATTGGTCTATCTAGCTCAGTATTGTCTTCACAGACTGGCAGTGGCTTCTCCAAAGTTGCAGGCAGGAATCTCTCTCAGCCCTATCTTGGAGATGCTGCCAGGGAGGGAACTTGAAACCTTCTGCTCTTCCCAGAGAGGCTTCATCCCCTAAGGGGAATATCTTGCAGTGCTCACACATCAAGTCTCCCATTCAGATGCAAACAGGGCAGACCTTGCTTAGCTATGGGGACAAGTCATGCTTGCTACCACAAGACCAGCTCCCCTCTCACACTACACACTACAAACTCAGGTGTGGGAGTCGAAAACTGAGCCACAGTTGGGTGACGAAACTGCGATTTCACACATTCAGACGACCACAAACTTGGACTTCTGGCACGTTTGCCCCATGTTGGTGTTACACCAAAGGCAACCTCTCTGTAATGCTAGTTCTTTTTCTTCAGATTCTGATTGAGAGAGTCTGTGCCTGATTGACCAGCATGTCTAACTAAGAGATTGATTTGCTGATTTACAACAGTAGCTGACCTTCACAGAGCTTTTTCTGGAGTACTCCAGTCTAGCTTAGATCTACCAGCTCCTAATGAAGGCAAATGGAATTTCTCTGTTTAGGATGGAAGTATAGATTTTTCTTTTGGTGCACCAGAAGTTCATTTCTTTGCATGCCAATAAAATGTTTAACTGCATTCTCTTCCTATGCCAACTTCTCCCTCCCTCCAAGACACAGTTTACACAGAGGATCTATCTGATTTGCAATCAAAGTTGAAGGTCAAACGTCTGCTGTGCCTTTGCAGGGTTCTGTGATGAGAAACATTGGCCGAAAAAGCTCCCCCAACAAAATATGCACATTTTTTGTGGGGGGCGAGGGAGAGGCCTCTCAACATATTGCAGCTGTGAAGAACTTCCTTAGAAGAGCTTTATAAACTATGTTTCACAGGGGCATAGGATGACACAGAGGAGAGCTGGTCTTGTGGTAGTGAGCATGAACTGTCCCTTTTGCTAAGCAAGGTCTATCTTGGTTTGCATTTACATGTGAGTGCTGTACGAGATTCCCCTTAGGGGATGGGATCCTAGCTCAATAGTAGAGCACCTCCTTGCATGCAGAAGATCCCAAGTTCCCTCCCTGGCAGCATCTCCAAGGCAGGGTTGAGATAAACTGCTGCCTGAAACCTTGGAGAGAAGTTGCCAGTCAATGTCGAAGATATGGACCAAGGGTCTGACTCAGTAAAAGGCAGTTTCCTATGTCCGCATGTTTGTGTCTTACTTTCAGTGGGAGAAAACTGAGCACAGCTTCACTTTCATTGGAAAACCTATGATAATTAAAAGTGGCTGGATCATGCCCCATCTTTTACTCGCCATGAACACATCTTGGGGACAGAATTAAGTAGGGGTGTGCATTTTGGAACTTTCTTGTTTCGATTTGAATCCGAATTGAAACATCCCCGTTTTGTTTTGTACCCAAATTTTCTGAATCCGAATCAGCCCTGTTTTGTAGCCAAATTTTCCGAATCCGAATCAATTAGGATTTTTAAAAAGGGTCCCAGGGCAAAAAGAGTGGGTGGTGGTGGTAGTGTCCAAATGGGTGGAAGCTACCACCCAAATTTCAAAGGAATTAGGCAAAGGGCTGATTTTTGTGTGTGGATTTTTTAAAGTTTACACATCTTTAAGAATTTTCCCATAGGGAATAATGGGGATTCCAGCAAATGTATCGCTTCAAATCAAGGGGAAAGGGATGACCCAGAGCAGAGTGTGGTGGGTAGTAGTGCCCAATGGGGACAAGGAAACTTCCAGAATTATTTCAAAGGAATTGGGCAAAGGACTGATCTTTTGTGATTTGATGAAGTTTACGTGTCTTTAAGATTTCTCCCATGGGGAATAATGGAGGTTTCAGCAGGCCCATAATTCCACTTGGGGGGCACTGAGGTTGCCCAGAGCGAGGGGTTGTGTAGTGCACATAGGGTGCCAACCACCCCCACCCCCACAACCCTGTGGGGTACTGGTTTTTGTTGTTTCTGAGGTGTTCACTGTAGATTCTCTGGTAGCATATGAGATTTTCAGTGAAAAACAAGAATCCACTCTCATATGCTACCAGAGAATCTACACTCAGAACACCACAGAAACAGCAGAACCCAGCACCCCATAGGTTAGCAACCCTTCCCCTGGCCAATGTGGGGTCAGTAAAGAGTGGGAAGAAGCAAAAGAGCCAGTGGGGAACAAGGAGGGAATTGTCAGCAGGTCAGCCCATGAGTTAGGTCACTGATCAGAAGTCTGGAAGGGTGGGAAATTCAAAGAGATGTCAAACACAAAATGGAGACTGACTCAGAGATCACCACAAAATGGAGGTCCGAAACAACAAAACGTTTTGTAGCCAAAACAGGGACGTTTTGTTTTGTATACAAAACTTTTGGATCTGGAAAATGGGTGTTTTGTTTTGTCTACAAAACACCCGAAACAGGCTGTTTTGGGTACAAAACATTTTGTATCCGAAACGTTCCGCACATCCCTAGAATTAAGTGCCTTTTTCTTCTTGCTTGGAGCACAGTATCAAAATATCCTGCTTGCTTCTCCCACCCTCCTTCCTTCCTCCATGTGAGTCGATGAGCTCCAAAGGCAGGTAATATGTTTTAGTAAATTGTTTGTTAGACCACATGAGGGAGAGCATTTCCCCTTCTGCTGGATTTGTTCTTCAGAAATTATTTCCCCTGTCTCCTCACTGCAGAGTCCTGGGGCATGAAATCCAGGAGTTTTACAAAAAATGCCATCAGAAGCAGAATACGGTTCAGCTCTTTCCCAGGGACTAGCTTCAGACTAAGCATCCAGGCGCATGAAATTGAAGCACTGCAGCTCTTTATAAAAGCAGCCCATGTATAAGCTCAGTGACCAGGAATATTATATGACAAGGTATGGGGGGGAGAGACTTGCTAGTGCAGGAGGAGAATCCCAGGGGCACAAACCTCAGATTTCTTTCAAGGCACTATAACATGATTGTGTCAGGCTGCTTTATGGACCATTAGTCCGTCTAACTTTGTACCACTTACTCTGACCTACGAGAGCTCTCCAGGGTCTTCGGCAGAGAGAGGTCTTTCCCGGTCTGCCTACCTGGGATCCATTTAAAACTGAAGGTGGCAGGAACTTCCTGAATGTTTTACCCTAGGGGTACCCTAGGAATATAGGAAGTTGCCTTCTATCACGTCAGACCACCGGTCCATCTATTGCTGACACTGACTGGCAGCAGCTCTCCAAGGTTTTGAAGAGTCTTTCCCAGGCCTACCTGGAGATGCTGCCAGGGATTGAACCCGGGACCTTATGCATGCAAACAGATGCTCTTCCACTGAGCTATGGCCCCTTCCCTTAAGGGAATATCTTACAGTAGACAATACTCACATATAGTCAATCGTCCATTCAAATGTAAACCAAGGCAAACCCTACTTAGCAAAGGAGACAATTCATGCTTGCTACCACAAGACCAACTTTCTACTCCAGGGTTTCTTAACCTTGGGCCCCAGATGATGATGATGATGATGATAATGATGATGATGATGATGATTTACATTTTATATCCCGCTCTTCCTCCAAGGAACCCAAAGCAGTGTACTACATACTTAGGTTTCTCCTCACAACAACCCTGTGAAGTAGGTTAGGCTGAGAGAGAAGTGACTGGCCCAGAGTCACCCAGCTAGCATCACGGCTGAATGGGGATTTGAACTCGGGCCTCCCTGGTCCTAATCCAACACTCTAACCACTATACCTGGGATGATGTTGTTGGACTAAAACTCCCATCATCCCCAGATATGGCCTTTGTGGTTGAAGATGATGAGCGTTGTAGTCCAACAACATCTGGGGGCCTAAGGTTAAGAAACCCTGTTCTACTCCATTGTGGGGATGATGGGCAGTATATAAATCTGCTAAATCAATCAATCTGGGGACCCAAGTATGATAACCCCTGTATTACCCAAATCAAAGCACATGGATGTGTCAAACTCTAGTTATCAAGCAAATGGCTTGGATATGAGATTAGAGCTTTTTTCAGTATTTTGGCATTTAACTGATATCAATCAGCCCAAATGAATGAAGTTGATATAACGTTTTCTAACATTTCTACGTCTTCTAAAAAATGCTGTCAAAGGTTGTTTGCTGCTGCAGGTCAGCTAACTGTAAGAACTTTGGATGTCCAGTGTGGACAGAGAGAATAACACCTTGCTGCCAGAAATTTGGAGAGGTTCTGCCCAACCAGAGAGTATTTGACAACAAACTTTGCACAGGAGTATTTCAAGAATTGTATGTGCAAGTCCTTTCCAGCTCTTCAAGACAGTGGGCAAGAATTCACTAATGGATGGCAAAGGCAGTTCCAGATATCCTCACTCTCCAAGGCTGGGTTCAGACATAGCATGGAATTGTGGGTCCAATGGGCCGCGGTTCCACACCCCTTCCCCATCCATATTTGGACATCGAGGAGAGGGACTTCTCTGCCTTCTGTGAGACTGCAGAGAGGCGGAGGGAGCTGGCTGTTCGGGCTTCCTTCGTGGCAGAAGGACAGCCCGCACCGCCAACCAGGCCAGAGTGAGGGAGGAGCTTATTCCCTCAACTCCCGTCTGATCAGGCCCAGACTACAGTTCCAGCGTTTGAACATAGCGCTGGCACCACAGAAATGCGGGTTTGTAGCAGCAAAACTCCATTCTGACCAAAGGTTCAGAGTGGAGTTTGTCAAGGGAAACTACAGGCTGATTTCCCCTGCAAATTCCATTTTCCAAAGTTTGGACGTTTGGGTTAGGAAACCAGAGGAGAAGGGAGTTCCGGTTTCCTATTTTGTCAGAACTCGGCACAAGAATTCAGATGATTTGGGAGATGTCTGATTTGCTGAGTCAATATGCTGGATACTTGAAGGGGGTAAATCAGTAGTATCTCTTCCTGGTCCAAAGGCCATTGGCCATTCAGAAATTCAATGCACCAGTCGACCCACACAGAGCATCTGTGCACTCTTTGGGGCCGGCTGTTCTCCCCTCCCTCCCGCCCCACTCTCTTGCCCTCCCTCCTCCTCCCGCCTAACTCTGTGGCCAGTCCCGCCGCTGCCTCAACTCTGCGGCCGGGCCCGCCACCACCTGGTCTCCATAGCCGGGCCAGGCCTGCCGCCGCCTCTGGCCTCCATGGCCAGGCCCACCGCCGTGGCAACCAATCCTCCTGGGTGCTCCTCAGCCAATCAGACGCCTCCGCCGCCCAGCCAATCAGCTGGGCACTGGGATGCACATTCTAAGACGCACCCAGGATAATTAATAATATAGATTCTATGGTCATTACACTGAGTCAGTCCATTGGTCCCTCTTACTCAATAGACTTGTCTCTCCACAGATGTGAAACTGCAATGCAGTCTGCAATAGTGCTCTACTCGCCTCACCAGAGAGCAACAGGCCTATTTTGAACAGTATTCAGCATTGAACAAGCGATTCGTATTTATGACTTAATAATGGCTCCTTGCAGCTTTCGTGTCTGATTGATTCCCCTGCATCTACACTCCAGCTCCAGGTGAGAATAGCAACATAAATCCCACACTGCTAACTAAAAGGCTGAGTCAGTGTCTTGTTCCTGTGATCTATTTTGCTCTTGCAGCCCAAGTAAGGCTCCTTTAGCATCCACAAAAGTTAAATAAATGATGACAAATGCGCTTGCTACATTGGGAAAGCAAAGCAATGGTTGGTTAATGCTCTCAAGTATCACACAATTTGTTTGTGTTTGGGATAAAGTTAACAATGAGTTTGTATAATCAAGCCTACCTCAGAGGCAAGATGCCTCCAAATACCAGTTGTAGGCGTGCAACAGCAGGAAAGAGGGCATGCCCTCACCTTTTGCCTGTGGGCTTCTCAGAGGCATCTGGTGGGCCACTGTGGGAAACAGGATGCTGGACTAAATAGTTCTTGACCCTGATCCAGCAGGGCTTTTCTTATGTTCTTAATTTAGGAAACCAAGGGCCAAATTTGAGGCATGTCAGTATTCAAAGCAGCAGCTGAAATAAATATAAATTTCAGTGACTCTCTCTAATGTCATATCTACATAAGGAACATAGGCAGCTGCCATATACTGTGTCAGACTATTGGTCTATCTAGCTCAGTATTGTCTTCACAGACTGGCAGCGGCTTCTCCAAGGTTGCAGGCAGGAATCTCTCTCAGCCCTATCTTGGAGATGCTGCCAGGGAGGGAACTTGGAAGGAACCTTCTGCTCTTCCCAGAGTGACTCCATCCCCTGAGGGGAAGATCTGACAGTGTTTACACTTCTAGTCTCCCATTCATATGCAACCAGGGCAGACCCTGCATAGCTAAGGGGACAAGCCATGCTTGCTACCATAAGACTTCTGCTCCCAGCAGAGGTGCACCTAAGCAATTTTGGAGCCTGGACCTAAAGGCCTTTAGAGCCCTCCCCACCCCGCCGCACTGCAGGTTAAGCGTCATCCCCCCCCCACACACACACACTTTGACACACACAGTATTTTTAACACATGGGTTCCTGAAGGCACAAACAGCAACTGAACTCAAGAATGTAAGACTATAGAACAGGTATATTCATGCAAATATGTATTAGCAGAAACATTTCAACATGCAACCTACCTAAACAAATTCCCACCCCACACATTTCTTTCCCCACTCCCCCCTCTGTCTCTAAAGCAGAGGTCACGCCCACAGGCGCGTAACAAGGATCGGGCAAGGGGAGACAGTTGTCTGGGGGCCCCACTGCCTGGAGGGGCCCCCCAGAGGCACCTCACGTGACTCCCCATTGCCCCCTGCCCAGCCCCAAGGCCCCTCAGCCACTTGCCCTGTTCGCCCTCCTCTCTCCTGCTTGTTCTCCTGGCCGGCAATGGAAGCAGCAGACAAGCTGCAAAGAGCTCCTTTTCTCCCACCTCTCAGCTGATCGGCGGGTGGGCGGTTGGGCTTCCACGGAGGCCTCGTGTAGGCCTCTGTGAAGCCTGAACTCCAGTAGGGCCCAAGCCAGCCAGGAAGGAGGAGGCAGCCAGAGTGGCCACCACTGCTCTCTGCAGCAGAAGACCCCTTGCTGCCCTGCCGAACCCAGCATTTGCCAGGTAGAGTGTGAACTCCTTTTTGTGGTTACCTTCCTTCCCCCCCCCCCCCGGATATATAGGCATCTGCTTGCCATAGGGCTTTGATATGGGGGGGAGGGACTGAGAAGTCTCTGAATATTTATTTTTAAACAGCTTGGAAAATTTGCTGGCTTAAAAAAAAACTATCTAAAAAGTCCTATAAGTGGCTTGTTTCATGGCAGAAAATTACAAAAACTTCTGGAAGAAACAGTATTATATTTATTTTATTCATTCATTTATAAATGCACTTATGTTCAAGTTGTTTTGCAACCCAGAAGGTCTGAGTGAGAACTGTGAAGCATGTGTGGTGCTTTTATTTTATTTTATTTTTCTTGTGTGTGAACTGCTCCCCAATAACTTGCAGGGACTTCAGGGTCAATCTGGCCAACATGTGAATGCAGCACCGCCATTCCAGAGGAGATGTGTGTTAAAGGGCTTTAAAAGCCTCTTGTGAAAAACCTCCTGGAATCAAACTTGACTGAATTTGTTCAGAATTCTGAGAAAACAAACATAGGCTCACCCTGCATGGTTGAAAGTCTCCTTTGCTAATCTGCAGCGAGGGGCCCATTTTAATCATTCATCTTTCTAGTGTGTTCTAGGCATTAAAAGTAAAACAAATGTATAGTACTCAATGTATATCACTATATATTGTGACATGTGCGTGTGTGTATTCAGTGAAATGTATTTCCAGGCAGCATACTTATTTTGGAATATCAGACTTAAATCCTTGGGGGCCTGGGGTGTGCGGAGGCCCTGGACTTTGAGGGGGGGCCCATTTTAAAATCTCGTCTCTGGGCCCACTCCAACCTTGCTACGCCCCTGCACGCCCGGTTGAGGTCACAGCCATGCTTAGCTGCCCAACTCAGTGCAGGCCAGCAGCACGGTGACCACACCCCCTGGGGCAGACTAAAGAGGATTTGGGTGCCCCCATGGGGTGCGGAGGCCCTAGACTTCTGCCTGGAGGTCTAGGTGGCAGAGCTCCTCTGGCCCCCAGTTTCATTAATAAAAGAGAAATTACAATACCCTTGTTACAGAACTCAACTTATAGTACTCAATTTCACCCAAAAACATTCACTGCAAGGGTGAGAAAAAAGGAAACTGCCTTATACTGAGCCAGACCATAGGTCCATCTAAGTCAGTACTGTCTTCACTAATTGGCAGCAGCTTTTCAAGGTTTCAGACAGGAATCTCTCCCAGCCCTACCTTAAGATGCCAGGGAATAAACCTGGGAAATGCTGCATTAAAGCATGCAGACGCTCTTCCACTGAGCTATGACCCCCATCCCCTAAGGGAAATATCTTACAGCACTCACATGCAGTTCACCCATCCACGTGCAAACCAAGGCAGACCCTGCTTAGCAAGCTTGCTATCAGACAACCAGCTCTCCTCCTTCAAATTCCTCATTTTGAACACAACAGTGTGGTTAAATATAGTGATGGGGTGGAATATGAACGTCCCTGTTTGGAAATCAAGGGCTCATTATGAGCGAAAGTTTGGGCTGGTCTTGTAATCAGTTTGCAGCTATCACCCAGCCCTCTTTTCCCTTGATGAGGTTGATTGATCAGCAGCAGGGAGGGGTTGCTTGGGACAAAAAAATCTTTGTAGACATCATCTTTAAGACTTTGATGCTCTGAAGTAAATATGCTCAAGAGCATCGTTTCCTGCTGGGATTCATGGCATTTCTTATGGCTCCTAGTCCAGTTTATTTAAGCAGGAGGCATGGGAAAATACAGTTCCCATGCACCCCAGCAGGAGAAGATACTGCCTGCTGCTGATTTCGTTATCCACTTTCACGTGGATAAATTTGCTTGTGGCCTGAGGAAAAGCTCTTCCCAACTTCCCCCCTGAATTTTCTTCAACTTTTTCCTGAGAATTGTCCAAGAAGCTTGCCCATCACTAGAACTTCAGTACTATCAATGGAATGTATATAACTGTGTATCATTACAGCTTTTCTGGCCTGCCCTCTGAAGAAAAAGGAGGGGAGAGGCCTTATTTTCTGCACAGACCACCACCAATTAAGGCAGGCCTGCACAATATAAGGGCTGAGGGCTGGATCCAGCCTGCAGGGACTTTTTTGCTGGCCCCAGGGCTGGCCCAAAGTATTGTGGTGCTTGAAGTGAAGTGCAAAATGCCACCTTGCCCCATGGACCTGGTGGGGGTCAGCCCCCTTTCAAAACTGACCTTTGAAGGCGTTGAAAGTGTATGGGGGACAAGGAAGAGGAGAGGTTGCAAGGGGCCTCCTCTTCCCTCCGCATGCTGTGGGTAACTAATACTTGCTTTCATTAATATTTTTAATAATTAATTTTAATGTAATCATTAATGTGCTGAAAATTTACCTCAGCCCCTGCCTACCAAGTCATTGTTGGTTCCAGCCCAGCAGGGTATTTGACTTATGCACCCCTGAATTAAGGAAGGCATGAAATTGTCAGGAAATCTAGGACCAACAAATGGAAGTACTTTTTCACACAACACATAATCAGCTTGTGGAATTCTCTGCCACAAGATGTGTTGACAGCCAACAGCCTGGATGGCTTTAAGAGGGGTTTGGATAACTTCAGGGAGGAGAGGTCTATCATTGGCTATTAGGTGGAGGGCTATAGGGCACCTCCAGCCTCAAAGACAGGATGCCTCTGAGCACCAGTTGCAGAGGAGTAACAGCAGGAGAGAGGGCATGCCCTCAACTCCTGCCTGTGGCTTCCAGCAGCATCTGGTGGGCCACTGTGCGAAACAGGATGCTGAACTAGATGGGCCTTGGGCCTGATCCAGCAGGGCTGTTCTTATGTTATGTGGTGGATTAAACAGTCTTCTCAATGTGACTGGAAAAACTGATGGACAGAGAATGGACTATGTCAAAGGGTTGCAATAGAGGCCATAGTCCAGGGCTGTACAACTTTGCCCCTCTTGCAGATGTTGGACTACAACTCCCATAATCTCTGTTGGCCATTGTGGCTGGGGACGATGGGGGTTGCAGTCCAACAGCAGCTGGTGGGTTAGGCGTTGGAGTTGTCTAGCCCTGCCCTAGTCCTTTCACCTTTGGATAAGCCTTTATGTGAAAATTACAGAAGAAATTAGTGCAATATCACCAAACACAATGGTAAGTCCAAGTCACACCTGACTTCTCTATCCTCTCTACTGAAGCTATTTTAGGAATTTGATCTTTAAAAAAAAAGTTTGGTTAAACTTTGTTTCAGTTGTAGAAGTTACACAAAATAAAATTTTGACTGGAGAAGTTTCTGAACATGATGATAAAGCAAGAACAAGGTAGAAAAAATATTACTGGTCCATAGAGTTATTTTAGACTTCTAGAGCAAAGTCTCTATTACTGGAACAAGTTCTTATTATAAAATGTTTCTGATGTTAATTATACAAGAACAAAATTACTGACTCTTTTTAGTAAGACTGTAAATTGTTTGATAGAGTAGAATTTAGAAAGAGAGTTGCCCAGTGAGGGTAATTGGCTGATGAATCACAACTAATTGAATGATGGCATTTGAAGTATAACGTAAGATGCAGGAAACAATAATTAGCAAAGGCAAATTGATTATTAAATGAATCAAAGCTGAGGAAGGTTTTCAGTTAACTTGTTAAATTGACTTTGATCCAAGCTGAACTAAATAAGGTTGAAGAGGAAAATTGTTAATACTAGCAGTAAAGAAAGGATTTCTGCGATCTTTGTTCAAAATGATTAGTCCAGAGAAAGTTGTTTTCTTCCTTCAAGTCCTGTAAGATCTGCAGCACTATCCTGCACATGGTAACTTAGGCAGGAATCCCGTTGTGTTCAGTGATGCTCACTCTTAGAAAAGGATGCTGAGGTTTGCTGCCCCAGAATCCTAGTCAGCAGGATTCCCAACTTTGGGTCCTCAGATCTTGCGGGACTACAGCTCCAATCACCCCTAGGCAAGCATGCATGCACTCCAGCCATGCAGCAAGCCTGCTACTTCTTATTGGATCCTCAAAATAAACCCCTACTCCTTAGAAGAAAGGTTCCAACCTTGGGTACCCAAGCGTTGTTAGACTACAACTCCCATCATCCCTAGCCACAACAGCTCAGCTAGAGTTAGAATCAGAGTCAGAGCATCAAGGAACAAATGGTTGCACTCTCTACATGGAGTAATCTTTGGAGGCCAATTTTCATTTCCATTCCTCTGAGAAATCAATAAAAATTTATAGTAGATTTATGTGTTTTTAAAACTTTTTGAAAGCTAATTTGGCTGCTGCAGGCCTGATGGTCAGGACAATTAAAACATAGCACACTTGAGAGCTGAAAGTATTGCAATGCTGTCATCACCCATTTTTCATCTCTGGGGTGTAGAAGACTGTATCGAAGATCACAATGAGCATCCATCCCCCACAGGGGCATAGCAAGACCCCCAGGGGCCCAGGAACAAAATCTTTATGGGGGGCCCCTATTGTGTGCGCAAAGTGTGCATGCAACCACAAGCCATGCACCCTGCATCTGACATCAGATGCAAGAAGCAGGGCAACAAACATCTCGCACCTGCCGCTGCTTCCCTTGCACCACCGCTCATGCCCTGCCGCCCCTTCTTACTTTTGCCCCCGGGATGGTGGCGGGTGCTGTGGCTGGGCCACGCCTCTCCGCACGGCCTGTGTGCCCCCCCCCTCACTGGCTGGCCAAACTGTGCACCTGCGCAGTTCGACTATGGATGTCGCATGCCTGCAGGCGTGCAGTGTGGCTGGCCAGCAAGCGAGAGAGGCATGCAGGTGGGCCAGAGAGGCCCAGCCCAGCCCAGCTACAGTGCCCACTGCTGCCACTGCACAGGAGCAAAGATAAGAAGAAGGGGCAAGGGCATCAGGGCAAGGACGGTGGCGTGGCATGGCAGGGGTGGTGGGGTGTTCTGGAAGGGGCCCCCTGACCCTCTGGGCCCAAGGACACTTGTCCCTGCTTGTCCAATGGATGCTACGCCCATGATCCCCCCCACCCCAAATGGTACTGAGCACCCCAGCTGCCTCATGTGCGTGAGGAGGATGCAAGAGCTCTAAGTGAGAAGACCCTGGACCTCCTTCGTACAGAAGTCAGATTATCTGTTTCCACTCCACACACATCCCCATTTATTTCTGCAGATCCAAGAAGATCAGTGTGAGGCAGCCAACGCAGCTGTTCCCATTTTCTTTCAACTGACGCCTCTTTTTCAAGTCACTTCCAATTGCCTATCGCTCGCTGTGCATTTGGGAAAGAGAATTTTAAATATTATCTGAAGCCACCTCGAGCGAAGAAATGATTCTGGAATGTGTCAGATCTGCTGCTTACAAATTAAACAGCTGAATAGCTTGGAGCTTCGTTGCCAAGGTACTGTATTTTGTGCACAACAAGTGTCTGTCAACAATTTTCATTTAGAACACCAAAATATACCAGGGGGCAGGAGGCGGGGGGAGGGGAGACCTTGCAGAACCTGAGACAGTGAAAGGTTTCCTTGAACAGTTTTATTTTTAGGCTGATAACAGATAAAGAAGATATCTGTAGGATAAATATATGGCACCAGAGGATGTTGCTACAGGCAATAACTCTGGGGGAAGTACAAGAAAGTCAATGCTGAATCTCTGCTTTTAATACATTTCCCACTATTTTGGTTGCAAACTTATTTTCCTTTATTTGCTAACACCGTGCTCAGTATTACAATGGGGGCAAGGGCTGGAAGGAGGAGGGTTGGCATACTGCAGAACATAAACAGAGGCCAGTCCGATCAGGTGCAAGGTTCATCTAGCCCCAAATCCCTGGTTCCCACCACAGTCAGCCAGATGCTTCTGGAAAGCCTATTTGAAGTATGAAGGCAAAAGCCCTTTCTCATCCCCTCTCCAAGCTACTGGCATTCAAAGATAGACTGTTTCTGTATCTGGAGGCTCCATTCTGCAATCATGGCAAACCACTGTTGCTAGATACAGCCTTGGTGAATTTGACTTAATGCCCTTTTGAAACCATCTAAGCTAGTGGCCATTACCACATTTTCTGGCAATAAACTGATGTGTCTTTTGGGGGAGAAAAGACAGCTCTCTGGGCAGGTTAAAGGACTAGGACTGCTTAGCTTCACCAGTTAAACACTGGCCTGTGACTTCATATCCTTTCTCTAATAGGCTCTTCCACCTCATGTTGACCCTCTGCAACAAGCCCATTAACATGCTGGAAGGATTAAAAAACAAACCAAAACCCTGAAGCTCTTCTCACAAACTGTGAGAAGAGCTTCTTCCGGGTCTGCAGGGAGAGCAGGCTTAGCCCGCTCTCCCCACAGATGAGCAGCTGCTCATAGCTGGGGGGCTGGATTGGCCGCCCACACAACTGCCAGCTCTGTCACAGAGCTGGTGGGGGCTGTGGGGATCGGGGGCTGCACAGCCCCTGGAAGTTCCAGGAGAGACCCCCGAGAGACTGGAGAGACCCCCAAGCCTGGGAGGCTCCTGGAGAGACCCCCTGAGCCCGGGAGTCTGCTTGCAGCCTCCCGGCCAGCGGTCTACTCATGTGTCACTGCACACCGCGGCAACACACAAGCAACAAAATGCGGTGTTAACGGAGCGCTCCGAATCTTTTAATTTAAGGGGAGGGTGCTGTAGGCGGGCTAGCCGCCTTGGGAGCACCCAAGTGGACTTTCCGTGGATTGTGGGAATATTCTCTCTGTGTTTTAGGTGGCCTTGATGACTGCTTGTTTGTATTGCAATTTCATTGCATTGTTTTAAATTATGGCCAAATTCAGAAGTAATAGGAGACCAGAGGTCCTTTCACCAAGCTGCACATCTGAATTGAGGAAACCAGAGTTAAAGGCGAAAAGGGACCTGCAATTTACCTCGCCAAACTCCACTCTGAATCTTCGGTCAGAGTGGAGTTTCGCCGCCCTTAACTCCAGTTCTGCGGCGCCTGTGTTGCATCCAAAGGCTGGCACCGCAGTTTTGGCCCCATGGAACCAGAGTTGAGGGAGGAAGCTCCTCTCTCACCCCGGCCCAATTGGCTGTGCAGGCTGTCCTTCTGTGAAGAAGGAAGCTCACACAGGCATCTCCCCCTGACACTCTGCAGTCTCGCTGACTGAAGAGAAGCGGCTCTCCTGAATGTATGACTGTGGACGGGAGAACAGGGGAAAGGGGGCACAGAACCGCGGGTCCACTGGAACTGTGGTTCTGCATTACGTCTGAAGGTGACCTATGTGTAACCTGCCTTCAGAAATCTTTGGACTGAATGGCGGCGCAGAAGTGTTATCAATCAGTCTGATCTGCTTGCATTGCATTAGGATGCTGACAGGTGATAACGTGCATCTATCAAGTTCCAAGGGAAATTGGGAAGTAGGCAAGCCAGCAACTTTCCCAGGGCAGGAGAGTCACAGCATTAATGCAGAATTGTTCCAGAGCTGCTTTCACCAGTACCTAAAGATAAGCCCTGTGCACATCACCAACAAAATTTAGCCCTGAAGGATGCTCTGCCTTGAGCCAGCTGCTGAGGCCCAGATGAAAGAGCATCATGATGGTTTCTGCAGCTCCTTTCTGCTGTGCAATTAACCTACTTTCGTTCCTTTACGAACACTGTTTCTTCTGAAAGCTTTGCTAGCTAGCATATTAGGCAAAGCAAACATAAGAACAGCCCTACTGGATCAGGCCCAAGGCCTATCTAGTTCATCATCCCATTTCACACAGTGGCCCATCAGATGCTTCTGGGAAGCCCACAGGCAGGAGCTGAGGGCTCGCTCTTTCCCCTGCTTTTGCTCCCCTGCAACTGTATTTAGAGGCATCGTGCCTCTTATGCTGGAGGTGGCCTATAGCTCTCAGACTAGTAGCCATCGCTAGACTTGTCCTCCATGAATTTATCTAAGCCCTTCTTAAAACCATCTAGGCTGGTGGCTGTCACATCTTGTGGCTGAGAATGCCATAAGTTAATTATGTGTTGTGTGAAAAAGTACTTCCTTTTTTTTGGTAGGGATGTACACAAAACCGGAGAAGCCAGTTTGGCTAGAATCCAAGGAGGATTCGAGCCAGACCGGCCTGATCCAGTTCTGTGAACACTCGAACCGAGCCTGGTTCGGGTTTGAACCGAGCCGGTTCTATAGGCTCAGAAATCTTCTGGTAAAGGGAATATGGTAAAGATGGGGTGGGGATTTAAAAAAAATACCTTTAAAGTTCTGCCACCAGTGGTGGCTCCAGCAGCTATGGGGGATGGGGGGGGCGGCTTCTCCCCATCCCTGGCAGCCTCCCGCTGGGCTGGTTTGGGCCCAGTTTGGGCATCTGCACAGGTCAATAAACTTGCCTCTGCCATGCATGGAGGCCATTTTATTGACCTCCATGCCTGCACAGAGGCCCGAACCAGCCCTGACTAAACGGGGAATTTGGTGGGGGTGGCAGATGTTGCTGCCCCTGCAGCCCCCAGAGGCAGCACTTTAAAGGTAATTTTTTAACCCACTCCCACTCCATCTATGTTTAAGGAAGCCCTCCTGCTCCCCCCTTTACTGGCAAAGGGGGATCGTTACCAGATTCCCCTTTACCAGTAGATTTCTGAGCCGGCTCAGCTCGACCCGTACCTGGTTCAACTTGAACTGGGGCCAAACCGGGTCCAGTTCAGTTCTAATTGAGCCCTTCAAGCCAAGCCGGCTCACACGCCCCTATTTTGCTGGTCCTAAATTTCTTGGCAATCAGTTTCATGGGATGACCCTGGTGCTAGTGCTATGTGAGAGGGAGAAAAATTGCTCGCTTGCTCTCCACACCATGCTTAATTTTATAGACCTCTGTCATGTCACCCCCTCAGTCATCTTTTTTTTTTTTGAAAGTTAAAAAGCCCCAAGTGGTGTAGCCTTGCCTTGTAAGGAAGGTGCTCTAGGCCTCTGATCATCTTGGTTGCCCTCTTCTGCACCTTTTCCAGTCCTAAATGTCTGTCTTAAGATATGGTGACCAAAACTGTATGCAGTACTCCAAATGTGGCCACACCATAGATTTGTATAAGGGCATCATAATATTATCGTTTTAATGTTCAATCCCCTTCTTAATGATCCTTAGCATGGAATTGGCCTTTTAAAAAAAACCAAAAAAACACTTCTGCTGCACATTGAGTTGACACTTTCAACGAGCTGTCGACCATGACCACTAGGTCTCTCTCCTGATCAGTCACCGACTGCTCAGATCCCATCACCTTATATCTGGAGTGGGTGCTTTGTTTTGTTTTTTGCCCCAAAATGCATTACTTTACACTTGCACTGATCAACATCTGCTATTTTGTTGCCCACCCCCCTAGTTTGGAGCAATTCCTAACCATTTCAGGGACCGATTGCCTTTTTCTCCTAACCAGAACTTGAGAAATGAAGGCATGGAGAACTCATTTGACTCTGCTGTGGGGTGTTTCTCAGTCCGCATCGCCCAACTTGCATCACCTCTTCCTCAACCAACCCCCTTCAGTGCCACATACACACTCACAACTTTAGGTGGCGACCTGAGGACCTCCCAAGCTGAAAGCAGCCCACCTGTGATTATGCAAGAAAGCTCCCATTGGCTAATGAAGGATGCTAAGTAAAGTCAGGAACAAGACGCGTCTGTCAGTTCTGCAGATCCCATTGGCTGCTGGGCAGGTTCTAGGGGTCAGCAGCAGCCCAGGTGATCCCACCAATGGCCTCCACACAGTGACTGACCTCTGCAGCCCATGAAGCCACCCTGGGGGAACAGGTAAGGGGAGCTGAACTCTTTTCCTTCTTCAGTCTTCCCCTGCAACCCTCTGGTGCAGAAGGCCATTTCCCCCTCTAACTGGGCTCCAACATGAGACATAAAGCACACCAAGGACTGCTTTCAAATATATTTTTTGGTTTAAAAATTATTATTTTTTAACAAAGACAATTATTATAGTTTCAAACAAACAATTGTTTTTAACCCTTTTACAATAATTCTGATCTGCTCTAAAAAGAATAGTAATAATAGCAATAAATTGCCCAAAGCCATACAGAAAGGTCCTAGACTTTGTTACTTAGTACCAGTCTCTGCGTCGGGGGAGGAAAGTCATTTCTGAAGCAACCTCATGTAGATAAAGCTGGTTCTCAAGAGGATTTCACGCTTCTCTGAGGATTGACCTTGATATGTTTCTCAAGGTGCATTTCTTTACAAGCCACTGGCTGCTTAGAAAGAATTCATCGTGGCTCTAATTTGTACATTAAAATGCTCCTTTCAGTACTGCTTCCCCAGATTTACTGTCTAGGAAATGGATAGGCAATCTCTCTCTCTCTCCCTCTCTCTCTCTCTCACACACACACCCTTTATTTCTATTTTCAATGGGGGAGATTTGGGCACATGTTGAACTCTCTCAGTGAAATGATTAGGGCTTAAATGTGTTCAGCTCTGGCTGCATTTTGCCCTCTCGTTCATATATCACTTTTCCTAAATTGTCAGCTTTAGTTTCAAATTGGCATTGTGAGCTATAGTAGTGTAGTAACACCGTAGTAACATTGACTGAGGTTTCTCAGTCTCATACTTGGGGAATATGTTTTACCTAAGCCGTAGGCTGCATAATTATTCAACTTTGAAACTTCAGCATGTGCACATTACTGCTGGCTCTGTGCAGAGGTGGCTGTTCCCAGCACTCACATCTGTGCAGGATGATGCCACGTACAGCACCGCAAAGCTACAGCTTAGGGGGTCACATTAGGAAGGGCCTTAAAGAGCTGCCTTAAAGCCAACCTTAAAGAGCCGCTCCCCCCACCCCCATGGTTCCATGCATACCACTAGCCAGGAGTTGAAATCAACTTGATGGCACACTTTACCTAGTACTTCTAGTAATGAAGTTATGTCCTATCAAGCTGCCAGCCTTAGGAAACTCAGCCAACTAATATTTTCCTATTCATCACAATCTTCCAATACATTATAGCATTTTTAGGCATTCTTTGGGAATGGATAAGACATATTATATCTACACTCTCTGGGTGAAGTCCCATTATTTTTTACCTCTGGAGACAATCGCATACTTTAAAAGGTAACGCAATTAAAGCCATCCTAAGCCTAGCTGAGAGTTAGTTAATAGGAAACACTAGCACGTTAATGCCTTTTTCTGGATTCATTTTATTGAACTTGTCTGCCCCCATCTCCAAAGCTTTGTTTCAATGAGCAGATCTCCCACGGTCTGGCTGCTTTGTTTAACCAAGACAGGATGAGATTTCTTTTCTGGACTGAACTTCTCTGGCCGAACACCATGTTTTTGCCTTTTTCTCATGAGAATTCATGCTCCCTGGTCTGCAAGGCGATTCAATTCCTCTTTGCTTCTGACAGAATGAAATGCAGCCTAGGCTAAGTAGCCCAAACAGAGAAATTGAAACGGGGACATCAGAGATTTGAAGAAACCTACCCAGAACTCTTACATGTCTTCTAGATGCTCATTTTGATTCCTTTCAGAGTTTTGAGATGCTTGCCCTTGGGGAGAACCCTCAAATTTGCTTTTATTGATTGATTAAGTGCCGTCAAGTTGGTGTCAACTCTTAGCGACCACATAGATTCTCTCCAGGATTATCTGTCTTCAAACTGGCCTTTGAGATCTCTCAGTGGTGCATTCATTGCTGTTGTAATCAAGTCCATCCACCTGGCTGCCCTCTTTCCTTCAACTTTCCCCAGCAGTATGGACTTCTCAAGGGAGCTGAGTTTTCACACTATGTGTGAGATAGTTTGAGCTTGATTATTTGTGCCTCAAGTGAAAATTCTGGATTGATTTGTTCTATGATGCATGTGTTTGTTTTTCTGGCTGTCCATGGTATCCTCAAAAGTCTTCTCCAGCACCAAAGTTCAAAAACGTCAATACTTCTTCTATCCTGCTTCAAAGTCCAGCTTTCGCATCCATAGAGTGTCATGGGAAAAACCATTGTCCAAACAATTCTAATCTTTATATGTATAGACATGTCACTGCATCTAAATATCCTTTCCAAGGCCTCCTTTGCAACCCTACCAAGTGCTAGTCTGCGGCGTATTTCTTGACTGCTGGATCCTTGACTGTTGATGGTCAATCCTAAAAGGCAGAAGCTATCCACCACTTCAGTGTCTTCATTATCATTGAGGCTGGTTGCTGAACCCATTGTCATTAGTTTAGTCTTCTTGACATTTAGTCACAGTCCCATTTCTTCCCTGTGCTCCTTGACTTCCATTGCTAGAGCCTGCAGATCATTCACATTCTCAGCTATCAGAGTGGTGTCATCAGCGTAGCGCGCGTTATTGATGTTTCTTCCTCCAACTTTGAAACCATGCTCATCTTCTTCCAATGCAGCTTCTCTCAGTATATGTCCAGCATATAAGTTGAATAAATAAGGAGAAAGTATACAGCCTTGTCTTACTCCTTTGCCGATCTGGTACCAGTACCAGTACGTTTCACCATGTTCTGCCTGGACTGTGGCTTCCTGTCCTGTGTTTAGGTTTCTCATAAGAACAATGAGATGTTCTGGGATGCCCATTTCCCTAAGGATTTGACTATTTCCTCAAAATGTGGTGCCAATCCTCAGGTCATGCTACGTATGGGACGGGGTTGTCTGGGTTCGGATGAAACTGTAAGGAAACCGTGGGTCCCTCCAACTCCAGTCCCTCATTATGTGCAAATGCAGCCAGTGACTCCACCCCCAAGCCAGTACACAGACACATTCAAGTGCCCCATAAAAAGAACTGAGACAACATCCATGGAAAAATCCCAACAGTGGCTACAGAAGAAGAAGGGTCCAGGTCTTGTGAAGAGGACAAGTAAAAAGCTGAAGATTGGTTTTTTGTCAGCTGGAGAACAGTGTGTTTGCTGTTGGGTTTTATTACAAGATCGATAGGAGCTGAATTATTGTTATGTTCAATCCTGAGTTAGCTGGAATTCTAATTTATAGCTCTGATTGGCTGGGGGGGGGGAACAAATAGGTAGGCAATTCCTTCCCTGCTCAAGTCAGGAAACGAGCTTGTGAGCCTCCTTAGAAACTAGGCTCCTGATATAGTATTTTTATTTTTTTACCTGCCAGAAGTATATTTTTACTACCTTTTAAAAAACTTATATTAAAACAAATTTACAATGCTAAGCAATATTGATCCAAGCACAAACAGCAAAACATAATATGACAAACCCTGATTCATCAATCCATCCACACTCTAATATTGTCTGGGGTAGGAAAACAACTATAATTTCCCCAATTAATGTAAAGAATCAAATAATTTTTGGATGTCACTTCTGTATTGACATCAGAAAACACATTTACTAATGTCAGCTGGGGGAATAATCTTATTTATGGTTTTTAATCCTGCACATCTCTGTGAATACCTCTGTTGAAAAGGATGAGACCCTAGGACAGGTCCACCAAAGATGAAAGTAGTTTCCCTTCATCCCACAACCATTCCAGCAGAGCTGAGAGCAGGTTTTGGGGATGTATGCTATTTATACTGGGGCCAGGTACCATCTATGGAAAACTTTGATAAAGTGATGTAGTATTATTATTAATATTTATATAAGCCTTTGGAAGAAAAAGAGTTCTCAAAGTGGTTTTCTAGCAAAAAAAGAATGAGAAAACAGTTCCCTGCCTCAAAGGATCTCACAGTCTAAACATACACACATACACTCACACAGAAACACACACCTCACCACCACCAGAAACAGCCAGTGGGAGAAATGTTAAGCTGGGATGAACAAGGGCCATTTTTATCCCCTTGCTAAGTATAAGAGAGAGTTGCCATTTTTAAAGGTGCCTCTTTGCCCAGTTAGTAGGGCTGTGTTGCCCAGGAAGAACTGGCGTGAGTTGGTAATGGACTGAACATAAAGAGCAAAGGAGAGGGAGGAATGAAAGATAAAGTGCTTAAAATAAATTAAGCACTTCAAAGAGAATTAAAAATAAAAAAGTACATCCTTGTCTGCAAGGTCAAAATTTTAAGTATGGATGAGAAAGAGGGGAAAAGAGAGGGCAGAAGGGGGAAAGGGAGACTAGAACATGTGAGATAATGCACAACTTATAAAGCATGACTCAGCAAGAGTGGACGGTCATTCTAATAAGAAGGTGGACACTTTTTTTTCCTTTTCAAAAAGCAGGAAAATCTTAATGGAGGCAAGTTGTTTAAAATAGGAAAGAAAAAAGATGTGGCAGAAAGAAGTCCAGGCATGGGGAAAGAATGTATGCCACCATCAATGTGGTGTGGAAGATCCTCAACAGGGTTGAAGCTAGAAAACTCTTACCTCCAGTTAGATTTCATAGCAGATTTTTAAGGCTGTGCATCAAACAAAACTGAATGCAGTTCTAAGTTCCAACGCACAGTGGGTTGGGTACATCAAATCGACCCAGCACATTGGATTGGTTGGATGCATTGGTGGGGGGTGGGGCCTTATCTGACAGGTGATCAGCGGGCTACCCCTTTTGACAAAGTTCCTCATCAACGAATCCTGAGGAAACTTAGCGGTCATGGGATAAGGGGACAAGTACATGTGTGGATTGCTAACTGATTGGAAGACAGGAAACAGAGGGAAGGTATAAATGGAGAGTTTTCACAATGGAGGGAAGTAAGAAGTGGGGTCCCCCAGGCATCTGTACGGGGACCAGTGCTTTTTAATTTATCCATAAATGATCTAGAAGCAGGGGTAAGCAGCCAGGTGGCCAAATTTGCAGATGATACCAAACTCTTGGTAGTGAAATCCATAACTGATTGTGAAGAGCTCCAGAAGGATCTCTCCAAACTGGGTGAGTGGGCGACAAAGTGGCAAATGCGGTTCAATGTTGGCAAGTGTAAAGTGATGCACATTGGGACGAAGAATCCCAACCAAGTATACGCTGATGGGATCTGAGCTGTCGGTGACTGACCAGGAGAGGGATCTTGGGGTTGTGGTAGACAGCTCGTTGAAAGTGTCAGCTCAATGTGCAGCAGCTGTAAAAAAGGTCAATTCCATGCTAGGGATCATTAGGAAAGGGATTGAAAATAAAACTGCTAATATTATAATGCCCTTATACAAAACTATGGTGCGGCCACACCTGGAGTACTGTGTACAGTTCTGGTCACCACATCTAAAAAAGGACACTGTAGAACTGGAAAAGGTGCAGGAGAGGGCAACCAAGATGATCAAGGGCCTAGAGCACCTTTCTTATAAGGCTAGGCTACAGTACCTGGGGCTTTTTAGTTTAGAAAAAAGACGACTGAGGGGAAACATTATAGAGGTCTAAAATCATGCATGGTGTGGAGAAAGTGGAGAGAGAGAAATTCTTCTCTCTCTCCCATAACACTAGAACCAGGGGTCATCCCATGAAATTGATTGCCAGGATATCTAGGACCAGCAAACGGAAGTACTTTTTCACACAATGCATAATCCACTTGTGGAATTCTCTGCCACAAGATATGGTGACAGCCAACAACCTGGATGAATTTAAGAGGGGTTTGGATAACTTCATGGAGGAGAGGTCTATCATCGGCTACTAGTTGGAGGGCTATAGGGCACCTCCAGCCTTAAAGACAGGATGCCTCTGAGGACCAGTTGCAGGGGAGTAACAGCAGGAGAGAGGGCATGCCCTCAACTCCTGCCTGTGGCTTCCAGCAGCATCTGGTGGGCCACTGTGTGAAACGGGATGCTGGACTAGATGGGCCTTGGGCCTGATCCAGAAGGGCTGTTCTTATGTACCCCTCTACCCTGGAACTGGAAAACTGATAGATAGTCTTTATTTTGGCCTTGGACCAGCACAACATCGGAACAGACAAAAAACAGTTCAATCTACATCTACAAAATAAAAGTCTCTGTAAAGTTACTTAGAGTAATAAATGGAAGACGCTAAAAGTTAAAACTATGGAGATAAAACTACATATAAAGGTTAGTCAAAACTAATGTCAGAGTGACACTGATTACAAAGGTAGCGAGACAGCAAAATTATATGATTAATACAGAGCGGTGTTAAATCTCATAGAATATTAGTTCTTAATGAGCTCTGATCGAATTTTGCTAGCTATGAGGCAAAACCTAGCCACATTATAAGACCTAGAGGTCATTCACACAATTGAAAACTGTTCTACCTGGGTTTGAGAACTGTGTGTACTCCCAATTTTTGTTTGTGTGGAAGCAAGGTTAGAGGAAAACCTAGGTAGAAGTGATTGTGTGGAAGCAAGGTAGGAGAAAAAGCTACCCAGGTTTTCCTCTAACCTTGCTTCCACACAATCACTTCTACCCAGATTTTCCTCTAACCTTGCTTCCACACAATCAAAAATTGAGAGTACACACAGTTCCCAAACCTGGGTAGAACACAGTTTTCGATTGTGTGAATGACCTCCTAGAGTCATTCTGATCTGATTCTGATTTATTCCTAGATAAAAGGAATCAGTACAGCCTGGATATGGACTAATATCTAAGGAGATAAGCTTATGCCGGATATCGCGACAATAGTGACAGTAGAAGAGAATGTGAGCCGTCATTTCAATCTCACCAGAGCCACAGGGGCAAGTAAACTCTCCACATGGAATTCTTTGGTATCTCCCTTCCAACACAGCTGTACACAAGGCATTGCTTCGGGCCAATGTCAGGGCTCTGCAGTACTAACTGGGGAACTGCTACCTTCTGGGCAGCAGCAGAAGAGCTTTCAAATACTGCTCCCCCCGCTCCGGGAATCACCCAACATGGCACAGAGAAGGGGAGCAACATCATGATGCTGTGTCCTTTCCATTGCTCAGGGATGGATAAGGGTGGATATTGGTTGCCGTTGCTTTATATGTTTGGGGCGCTAGGACCCGTGAAAGGGCCTTCTCAGTTGCTGCCCCACTTCTCTGGAATTCCCTTCCCCTGCAGATTCGTTTAGCTCCTTCCTTGTTGATTTTTAAATCTTTATTGAAGACTTTTCTCTTTCTCCAGGCTTTTACCCTGCAGTTTATCTATTTGGTTCTTTCTTTCTTTCAGTTACTTTAGTTTTCTTTAGAATGTAATTTTAATGCTGTCTTGTTTTGCATGTTTTTGTACACCGCCCAGAGTCTTCGGAGTGGGCAGTATATCAAATGTTCCAAATAAATAAATAAATAAGTGGATGGGACAGTAAACAAACACTGAGAATATCAACTGCTGCTGATTCCCCCCTAAGTATTAATTCTGAGCTCATCAAGAGCCGAAACATTCAGCAGCATAGGCAGAGGGGACTTCATTCAGCTCGCGGAAAGGTGGAGAAGATCCTCCTGAGTTCAGTCCCTGCCTTCCCAGGTCAGACTGGGAAAGCCGTGTCTGAAACCCTGGAGAGCTGCTGATAGTCAGTGTAGACAATACTGAGCTAAATAGACCAGTCGTTTCACAATACGACAACTACATTCCTAAATGACAAAGTGCCAGTATTTGGTACCAAAAAGTCCCTGTGAGTTCCCCAGTGCTCATGCAAGGATCCTTGGTTATATTCACTTTCCTGTTCTGCTTTTGCTGGATTGAATTTAATGCTTAAAATCTGGCATCTTGTTCAGACAGACTGCAATTCCTCTTTCAGTAACCTTATTCAGCTGAGCTGCACAGCAATGTAAAAATCCAGCTGGCTTTATTGATAGTCAAGGTGGACACAGGCTGAAGTTCTGTTTATGTTGGGCAGAGAATCAAATATTTACCTGAAGCAAGAAAAGGGGTGTGTGGGGTGGGGGGAGAAGATGCAGAATGATATAAATAAGCAGTTCAGGTAAGGATTAATCTGCTTACTTTCTGTGTGGCCACCATCCTGGGGTGCATGACATCATCTCAAACCATAGGAACATAGAAATATAGGAAGCTGTCATATACTGAGTCTCAGACCATAGATCCATCCAGCTCAGTATTGTCTACACAGACTGGCAGTGGCTTCTCCAAGGTTGCAGGCAGGAGACTCTCTCAGCCCTATCTTGGAGATGCTGCCAGAGAGGGAACTTGGAATCTTCTGCTCTTCCAAGAGTAGCTCCATCACCTAAGGGATCTTCCAGTGCTCACATTTCTAGTCTCCCATTCATATGCAACCAGGGTGGACCCTGCTTAGCTAAGGGGACAAGTCATGCTTGCTTCCACAAGACCAGCTCTCCTCTACATGCCATTCAGGTGTCCTAATGTGGCATGACATCTGTACCAAATTTGGTGCAATTCAGTGCAGGCATTGCAAAGTTGTTAGGGACCCATAGACAGACAGACAGACACACACACACACACACACAGAGCGCAAGACGATCTAATAAGGGTACCTTCCATGTGGAAAGCAGGCCTAAAAAGCAATTAAAAGATTCAACCAATGAAACTATTTCTGATCATACAGAAGAGGGCTATCCAGCTTGTGCATATTCTCACCTTGCCAGAAACAAAGATAAACAAGGGATGTTTGAATTCCAATGATCCAACAACTCGACACTCCAGTAAAAATAATTGGCCTCTCCAAAGACCAGAACACTTACAAATAACCCTGCAGCTGACATTGCTGATTAAAACCATGGGAGTGTGTATTGCTTGTGATAAAGCTAAGAAAAAAACAAATGTAAGTATTCGGCATCTAAAAAGGGAGAATTCAGATTATTTCCAGACTTCTCCTGCAGTTCTCAGTTTTGGTGCATTCCTCAAGATGTTACTATATCAAAGGTCCCTTGCTCACTGAGCAAAGAGGCACCTTTTAATGTGGTGATTCTCTTTATTTAGCAGGGGGAGAGTAACTGGCCCTGTCCAGCCCGAGCACAGCACCTCTCCAGTGGCTGCTGCTGGTGTCTATCCTATGTTCTCTTTTAGACTGTGAGCTCTTTGGCGACATGGAGCCATCTTTATTTATTTATCTCAAGATGTAATACGCTAAGGTCATATGTGGCAAGCCCCACCCACACAGTGCTTTACCAATCGGAGGTAACAGAGCAGAAGCACCGTGGTGATTGGGCAGCAGGAATCCCATATGCAAATAGGGAAGAGGAGTGGATAGTGGGTGAGTGAGCGAGTGAGTGAGCAGCAGGGAGTGAGTGAGCAGCAGGGAGTGAGTGAGTGAGTGACGGGGAGGGGGCAAGCAGTGGGGAAGAGGTGAGTGAGCGAGTGAGAGGCAGGGAGGCGGCGACCAGTGGGGAGCAGGCGAGTGAGCAGGTGACCAGCATGGAGGGGGCGAGTGAGAGTGGGCAGATGAGACTGAGCAATAAAGCAGGGGCTGTGGCGGGGGGCAAGGAGAGCAACAGAGCGGGTTTAGCTAGTATCTATGTACATTGCTTTGGGAACTTCTGTTGAAAAGCGGTATATAAATATTCATATTTGTATATTGCAGTGTAGTACTTCTGTTGTTTTACAGTTTCCTAAAAAGTGAGGGCATCCAAGGTTCTTTCACCTATCAGATTTATTGAGGTGTCCTTAGACGTTTCCATTTTAGACACCCAAACTCAATAAAATGCTAATTTAGCCTTCCTCGAGGGCAAATAAATGTAAAAATAAAATAAAATAAAATAATAATAATAATAATAATAATAATAACATCAAACTCTGTAATTTTCTGGTTTGGAATGCAATTTTTGGTGACTCCTAAGGGCGGGTTTTAAAATGACATAACCATCACGGCCCTCTGAGTTGATCTAGAATTATAGAATATCAGAGGTTGAAGGGAGCTTGGATTGCAATACAAGCTGAAGAAGAACTCCCTCCTCCTCTCCCCTCTGCTGTCTTTGGGATTACCTGCCCTGCTGTCAGTGGCAAAAGCAGCAGCTGGCTGGAGACCTTCCTCCCTGCCTGACATCCCCTAGACCACTGCTAAGGTAACCCTCAGGCACCAGGGACCCTGGGAAATGTAGTTCTCTCACAGTACTTGAGTCCTTTGTATGGACACCAGCCATCCTAGAAGCTATACATCCTAGGGTTTAGCCCGAGAAAATATCAAAGATGCCATGGAAACCCAATTTTATTTTTAAACTGGCCTGATACATTTTAAGCTTTACAGCTCTTTTTCAATAGTGTAACAACATAAAAACAAACACAAACATTATAATGGAGTAATTACTCCCACTGCTATATTCCACAATGCAGTTGGCACTAGTAACACAAAAAACCAATCTTTTCAAAAGACAATGCAATTGTACCCATCAGATTCATTTTGATTTCTAGAGGATTCTATTAATACTAGCTGGCCCAGCACAAAGCATCTGCATGCTAGTTCTCCGTCTCCCCGCCCCCCCACCGCCCACTCCCCCGCCGCTAATCCCGCTCCTTGCACCACCTTGTAACAGTTGCAGAGGAGTTGCAGGGGAGTAACAGCAGGAGAGAGGGCATGCCCTCAACTCCTGCCTGTGGCTTCCAGTGGCATCTGGTGGGTTACTGTGCAAAACAGGATGCTGGACTAGATGGGACTTCTTGGGCCTGATCCAGCAGGGCTGTTCTTATGTTCTCTCTGCCCCAGCCAACCCATGCCATCTGGGATGGCAGTGGAGGTGGCAAAACCTCCTTCCTGGCCCCATTCAACCCCCCAGCTTGCCTCCCCCACCACTTAAGCTGCCCCATGGTGGTGGAGAGGACGGGCGACGACAGGGTGCTGTCAGTGGAGATGGTGGCAGACGCACGTTCCATGGGCCCACCTGCTGCCCAAATGTCAGGCCAGGCTGTTTACAGCACATTTTGGGGCACTCTTAGAGAGCCCCAAAATGTGGGCCCATGGAAGGAGCTTTTACAGCCCCCTCCGCCTCCGGAGCAGTGCCCTGTCACCACTGTCTCCACCATTCCTGCCTAGGACAAAAGTTGTACCTGCAAGCCCCGCCCTCACATTTTCATTGGTCATATCTGCAGCGGGGGCAGGGCTTGCCACATATGACCTTAGTGTATTAGATAGATAGATAGAGCCTTTACACAAGGCTTAGTGTATTATAGATAGATAGATATAAATAGATAGATAATATAATATTTATAGTATTAATATCCCTTTGGTGTCTAGCAACACCACCTTGCCATAGTCCGGTCACTGTGGGCTTAGTGATTTCTCAGTCTACCACCTACACACCAGATTGTTAGGCAGTCCTTTGTGCCATTTTTGATGTGGTTACTTAGACTAGGAAGAAGACAGTCCCTTTATGGGGCAAAGCAGTCAAGGAATCCGAGAGAAACTTACTTGGTGTTGTCAGAATCAATGGTATGGAAAAGTTTTTCGAGTTCTTCTTCATTAAGAGTCCCATCAGAAAAGAAGGCCTGGAATTCTTCCAAGGACAGTTTCCCATCATCTGTAAACAATGAAACAGAAGGTGTTACAAGCACATTTAAAAGCATGAGGAAATAAACAATTCTATGTGAGTAACTAATTTGCTACAAGGCAGGGAAAGGCCATATTTCTTGGCATTCCCAAAGTCTTTAAACAGATGGAAGGATGTCAATGTTTTAGGTTCCAAGACGACACTTTTAGGGGCCTTGTCAAAGCTGCCGTCAAAGTCATCAGGACTGGAACTGGCACTGAAATTTTGTAAAGCTCAAATTCCAAGTGCCTTTCATGGTGCCCTCGAAGGTGAAACATTGAGAATTTTCAAGGGAAATCAAGCAAGGTGTTATAAGACAAGACAATTTCCCTGGGGAAGTCAGAAATGGTAACCCAACATTTCCCAGCATTTCTGTTGGACCAAGTTAAATGGCCAGTGAGCTGCTAAGCTGCCTTGTAAATGGCCTTTGTGGTGCCTCAGCTGAGAAGTGTCTCTCTGGCCATGCAACTACTCGGATGGAATTCCACCACAACAAGGAGAATTTTAGTTGGAGTTCCAATTGACGGGGTCCCTCTTGTCATTACAGAACTCTTTCCTATAATGCCCAAGAAGACATATTGGTTCCGCCATGCCTCTTGGACCAACACGAATGCACAGCCCCAATCCCTAGGGTTGGTACTAAAATTTCACACAAAATGAAATTCAAGGTTCCTCCTAGAATGAAACATCTGAAAACGTTCAAGGGAAGCCAACTGAGGCTCTTTAAGAAGTGAAATTTCTCAAGGGTTTATTTTTGTACATCACCAATTGGTCTCTTTTTCAAAACACAAAAGTGTGAACCAGGGGAGGGGGGAAAGGAATTTGTAGTAAAATGCATGCTTCAAGGAGGTCAGGAGAGTGTGCATGCTCATTGCTATATATATATTGTTTATTATTATTAAATTTTCATATATGAACCTTTTAGAAAGCATGAGCACTGATTCAGCAGTGAAACCAATCCCAGTAGCCTTCCTTTAAGAAGCTAATTATACTAAATGTTCTTCTTGCAGAATGTTTTGGCATTTCCCCATAATATATTTCACAATGAGTCTCCAAAGCAGATTAACAACTTGCAATTTATAAGATAATCTCATACAAATAGTTAATTGTACAAGCATCATTGAAGCTATTCAGACAATTGCTCAAAACTGGGCTGGGCTCTCCATAGCCCAGTTTCGAGCAATCGTGAGAACCACCAGGCTCACGGGCGAGCCTGGTGGTTCTCTGGCGGCTAGCCCGCCTAACTACCCCTCTCCCTAAACAAGGTTAATGGAGCAAGCACTCCGTTAACTTTGTTTATTTGATCGTTTGTCAGCCATGGCTGCTTGAAGCTGAGGCTGATACACTGGGGTTGGGGGGAGGGGGGACCTTCCTGGGGTTTGGGGGGCATATCTAGGGAAAACAGCGCCTAAGGCAAGCACTGAAAATTGTAGGGGGGCCCCCAAATATCTGACACCCATCTTTCAGATAACTTCACCATAATATCAGCTCAAAAAGTAAAAGTCAAGCTTATTAATCTTTTAATTAAAAAATTATGGCACTACCTGAAAATTATAACTGCACCTTACTTGCTTTCACTGATGCAAATTGCTGAGGCAGCACAGACAGAGCCTTCTTCAGAAAGCAGGAATCACACCTATCAGCTATTCAGAGAGGTACTGGAGACTGGATGTAGTCCTTATACTCCCTGATCAGCATGTTCATTGCATTCCAAATCCAGCATTGTGTATTAGCAACCCTCCTGCCGCCCCCCCGCCCCCAGCTGCTATCTGCCAGCAAGCAGTAACATTCACATTTTTTATATCCCGTTCTTCCTCCAAGGAGCCCAGAGCAGTGTACATACTTAAGTTTCTCCTCACAACTACCCTGTGGAGTAGGTTAGGCTAAGAGAGAAGTGACTGGCCCAGAGTCACCCAACAAGTCTCATGGCTGAATGGGGATTTGAACTCGGGTCTCCCTGGTCCTAGTCCAGCACTCTAGCCACTATCAAGGCAGTGTGTGCGCACCTGCATTCAGAGTGGGGCCTTACAGCCTCAGTGCCTCCTCCAAAACACAAGTCAGCCTACATGCACATACAGCTACAACATGCAATAAAACAAACAAAAAACCCACTCCCATCTTAAGAGTAAGATACACAAAATGAGCAGGCAGGGCTATTGCTGGGGAATCTCAAGGTTAGGGCACGGAAGAGAGAGAAACTAATAAATTAATTCATAAGGGGTACACTCATGAACAATTCTGGAATGTTAATCAGACTGTCCCCTCCTTTCCCCTTCCAATAAATTAGAGCAAACAGCAGAGGAAGAGAGACTTCGTTTATCCTTCTGCAACAATCAAATCCATGTGCCCATGAGCTGCTAAGTGCCTACTCCCCTCCCCTCTAACCCCCTCCAACAACAGAGCACAGAGCAAAGCCCACCCAAAGAAAGGAAGATTGGATTTGAGCAGGATGGGGAGAGCAGTTTGTTTGTTTGTTTAACTTCTATACTGCCCAAACTTTCATCTGGGCAGTGAACATAAAAACAATTAAAACACATATAAAAGTTAAAACAATGCAACAATTTAAAAACAGCCATAAAATTAAAGACAGACAATTCTTAAAAGCTGGGAAAGCTTGGGTGAAAAGATGGGTTTTCAGGTGTTTTTTAAAAATTGCCAGAGATGGCAATTTTATTAATAATAAACACATTACTACTATGGGCTTTGTTTGGTCTTTGCCTAATTCCCTTGGTTGAGAATAAATGTTGAAGAGAATGAAAAGAACAGGTGCTGTCTTTAAATCTAAAATGATCTCTCACTAGTAGCCATCACATGCTGGAAAATCTCAGGCCAGGGGACTGCTTAGTCTGCATTCTCATGACTTAGGACAAGTCAGTTGTGCACCTGACAAACGCTACTTATACTTATACAGCCAATTATTTTCACTCTTCATTACTGCATGAATATCAAATGGTTATGTGCCACAACACCTTCCTTATAATGAATCTGACTTAGAACCAAGTTAAATAGAATTTAATGGAATTTCCATAGGTAAGGCCTGAAATTTAACTGGGTAATCCTTTGCAGTTTTATGATCACGCATGAGATCTTAGATCCTCACAAAGGGAGCTGTTCCTTACAGAAGACATTCCCAGCCGCTCACACCTATTCTAACTAGAATCAAATACCTACAGTGAGCCCACATGATCCATTCACCAAATAACTTGAAGAACACACCTTGGATTGAAGAGCTGCTTTCACACAGCTGCCCTCAAATGAGACTGAACTGAAGAGCTCACTCCGGCTCTTTAGAGCTCTAGGCCCCCCCTTTACATGTGATGTATCACATGATGACATCATATGCAAAGGGGGTGTGGCCTCGAGCTATAAATTGCCGGAGCGAGCTCTTCAGTCTCATTTCAGGGCAGGCTTGCTGCCTGAAAGCATCTATTTTCTCTGAAATTAATGGGAAAGTCAGTGCTCATGGAGGCTCCTGGGGGCGTGTGTCCCGGGACTCAGAGAGGAGGGCAGGATGTGATTTTCAAATATATATATATATATTTTAAATCAACTGTGGTGGGTGGGGTGGGGCGGGGGGCATGGCAGGCACTTGGCACCCCTCTGCAACTGGTGCCTAGGGCACGTGCCCTGCCTGCCCCACCCCGGTTACGCCTCTGGGACACTAAACAGTGGTGCTCCCCTTCCCCCAACCCCCAGAGCTCCCGATGGAGCTGTAGCCAGGCACAGGAGCACCTAACCAGAGAAGCTGCTCATCTGACTGGCTGGTCTGGGCCGGCCACCTAGCAAAGAGTGCCTGATCGTGTGCAGGGAGAATGGGCTAAGCCCGCTCTCCCTGCACAAACCCTGTGTGGCGCTTCCACCTCATTGTCTCCCAAATCTTAAACCACTAATCACTTTTAGTGGCGTAGATAGAGCCTTTCAATGTTTACCAAACACTAGTCTTGCTGTAGTTAACAAATACAAAATTACCTCCCAATATACCATAAGAACCCTCTGCTGTACATCATTCAGCGATAACACACTAGGATCCAAGGGAAGAGAGATTTTCAACATTTGGCTGTCAATATCACCACCAATAATATTTTTAAAAACCTATATCCCACTTTACCTCAGTTTGAAAATAACTCCAGGTGCAACAAGGTTTAAGCACACCATATATCCAAACAAAATGCACAAGCTTACTTATTTATTTTGGAATTCTAATTTTCTGAGATTGTGGATTTGGGGTTTTCATGAGCTGTACGCCATGATCATCACAATTATAACAAATTAAGGCTTGACTTATCTCGCTTTGCATGTAATGCGTCTGTCTCATATATCAGTTTCACTTTTTAATTTGCATTACTGAAATTAATGGACTTTTGCACGATATTCTAATTTTCCGAGTTTCACCTGTACCTGAGGCATAAGGTAAGGTGGCATTTGATGCCTCTCCTGGGGCACTGCAATACTTTGGGCTTCCTCTCTGAACCTAGCATGCACTTCTTCCCCTTCCAAATAGCTTGCTTAGGGGTGCCATCTGGATAAGGAACATGGTGGTGGTGGTAGGAGGCTTTAACGCTATCTACTGCCAATCTCAATCCTGACCTGCACCCATGCTTAATGTTCAGTGGGGGCCCCATGGGGAAGCTCATGTGGGAGGCAACAAAACCCTCCCTCCAGAGCAAATAGCATGCACCGAGGAAACAATCCAGATCAGGACCACAGCAATAAGGGAGGATTAAAACATATCACCTGATATGTTTCCGAGTGAAATACAAAGTGCTGGTTATTACCTATAAAGCCCTTAATGCCTTGGGTCCAGGCTATTTAAGAGAGCGCCTCCTTTGTCATGAACCCTGCCACCTGTTACGATCTTCTGGAGAGGTCCGGTTACGGTTGCCACCAGCTCGTTTGGTGACGACCCATGACCGGGCTTTCTCCCTGTGGTGGCCCCCCGGGCTTTGGAGTATGCTCCCTGCTGAAATAAGAGCATCTCTTTCTCTGTTTTCAGGAAAACCCTCAAGACTCACCTGTTCTCACAGGCTTTTAAATAGAATTAATGTTAATAATTTGTTTTAATAATTGCTTTATGCTACTGTTTTAATTGTTTTGTGTATTCTAATCTGTGCTGATTTTTAAATATTGTTTTAAATTTGTACACCGCCTAGAGATGTACATATCAGGTGGTATAAAAATATGATAGATGAATGAATGAACGAATGAATGAATAATAAAGTCCTCCTAATCCTCCCACTGTGGTCCCAATCCAGATCAGCTTCCTCATACACATGCTATTTACGAGAGAGGAGGAAGCAAGTATGCCTTGACTAGTTGACGTGATTAGTGTCATCTAAGTGGTTTCTTCTTTTAAATCTATGTTTGGTGGTTAACCATATGTCTATTTTTTAAAAAATAAAACACTTTTAATTAAGTTTTATACATTAAAAGAAACAGAAAATAGTGCACGCGCGCACACACAAAGAAGAAGAAGAAGAGAAAATTTGAGTCTAATTCCAGACAGGACATTATTTATTTAGGGAACATAGGAAGCTGCCATCTCCTGACCTGGTCAAATTAGTCCATCTCTGTTAACTTAATTGCAAAGTTGCATAGCAGACCCTATTAAAACCATGCAGTTAATTCCAACACTGTGCAAACTTTAAGGTGTGTGTGTGGATTAAAAAAAAACACACACACACAGAACCATTAAACCATATATTGACAGAGCACAATAGAGGAGCAGGCCTGTAAGAAGCAAGAGGTTTGGGAGATAAGATAGGCCAAGATCACAGCAGGAGCTTGGAAATTACGATTAGAGACTTAAAAATCCCCCCACACACACACTGCCCAGCAACTGGTGGAACAGCTGTAACATCCTGCTTATACAACCAGAACAAGTTAAGATAAGTGATGCTGAATTTGAGAGACTTTGTATCCTAGAAGTCTTATCAGGCGGGGCGCATGAAAATAAATTTGAAGAAGCAGAAATGTACGGATATGCTCTGGGCAGGATAAGAGTTTAAGCCTGCCTTGTTATAATTTGATGTCCAAGGGTTCTCAGATGCTGCAAATGGACTGTCAGATTGGGCACCATCAGAAGTGTTAAGTCCCTCTGCCTCAATTCTATTATGGATAAATTGATTTAGGGCTGGGATTCAACATGCACTTTGAAACAGGAAGTCTTATCCTGCATAAAAGATACAGAAACAGAGAGTGTGTACACAGAAGTTTTCCTCCTTCTTTCATAATATTAAAGCTCAGGTCTCCCAGTGAAACTGATTAGAAGTACGCTGAGGATGGACAACAGAAAGTCCTTCACACAACACATGGATAACTTCTGGAATTCACTTCCAAGAGATACTGGGATGCTTAGTAGCTTAAATTCCTTTTGGGCAATTCCATGTGTAACGGAATCAGGCATCTTACCACATTTTCAATTACTGCGGCCAAACTAGCCATAAGCAAATTTTCAAGTTGGTTTAATAAATATCCACTGGCAAGACATCTCTCCTAGCATAAGGCAATATCTTTACAAAACCCTTAAATAGTATAGTGTCTGAAAGGTGCAAAATACATCAGTAATGGAATCAGAGCTTTTGGACATTGTTTTGGATTCCATTACTGATGTATTTTGCACATTTCAGACACTGTAATATATGACAAGACATTCTCTTGCCAGTGGGTACTACAACAACAAATATTTATATACAGCTTTTCAACAAAAGTTCCCTAAGTAGTTTACCTATAGTAATAAAATAAAAAACATGGCTCCCTGTCCCCAGTAGGTTCACAATCTAAAAAGATACACAAGACAGACACCAGCACAGCCAGTGGAGGGATGCTGTGCTTGGGATGGATAGGGCCAGTTGCTCTCGCGCTGCTAAATATAGGAGAATCACCACTTCTTTTTAAAATTCCTCTCTGCTCAGTTAGCAGGACCATATATTCAGGGACTGGGTATATGATATCAACTTGAACATTTGCTTATGGGTACAGTCATTAAAAAAATGGTAACATGCCTGATTCTGTTACCCTTGGAATGCCACTTCTCGCCTCCGTGCCCGAGCAGGTGAGGCGGGAGGCGGGGTTGTGCACCTGGCACCAGGAAGCAGACACGGAAGCGCCATCTTGGCCCCCTCCACATGACCAGGGATAGCCCAGTCAGGAGAGGGGGCCGGGGGAAACAGCGTAGCCCGGCAGCCATCTCATGAGCAGTCTCTCTGCTGCCGGGCACCCACCCACCCTCCCTCCCTCACTCAGGGAGGGATAGCCAGTCGCCTACGGGGACCAAGTAGGAATTTTTTGGGTCATGCCAGATTGGCTGGGGCACGGCCTTTTTTCGCCTACTTCTCACTGAGGCTTAGGAGCTGTGCCAGTGGTAGCCATCGTTACCTATGGGCACTGGGTGGCAGGTAGGCATTGAGAATTGATCGGTCACTTGGCAGGAGAGTGCGGGTGTTGGGTAGGTAGATTCAGGGATCGGTGTTTGGCTGGAGGGCCAGTTGGGTGAGGGGGGGTCAAGGAGCAGCCTTTCAGGGCTTTGACGGCCCGTAAGGTTAGGAATGGCCCCCACTCGGGGGGTGGGCGCGACTCACCGGCTCAGAGCTTTGACGGCTTGGGTTGGGGGGGTGTCGGACCACCCCCCCCTTGGCGGGTTGGAGTCCCGCGGTGAGAGGAGGCCAGGACTTAGAGCCTGGCCAAATCAGGACCCGGCCCTTCGCCCTGGCGTGGGATGCTCTTCACTAGGAAGGGCCACCACGCGAGAATAGTACCCGCACTCTAGTGTATTTGGACCTCGTTGCAAGTGTCGCTACCTCTGTACAATAGTAAAAGTGGCCCTTATTTACCCCAACTAAGAGTGTCCTGTCTTCATAGGGGGGCCTGGGGGTGAAATCACCTTTTCCTACAAGGTTAGACAAATTAACTACAAATAGGTCATGACTGACCTACTACTCCAAGGCAGGCACATGTGCCAAATCTGAAGTGGAGGGTTGGTCTACGCACTGGTCCCAACTGGGAGACCAGCTCTTTCTGGAAAAAGGTGCCATTTTTAGGCCCATGTCCCCAGCCAAATGAGCCTCAAAATGGTGTTCAAATAACCCGAATCGGTGGGGATTCTCTTCAAACTCAAATCAGGCCCTCTATTTTGAGGGCAATTTGATTCAGGGTCAGATCAGTGAATTGCCCCCATCAACCTGAATCTATTTGAGTTCAAATCAAATTGCACACTCCTAATTCCTGTGTTGTGTGGGCTGATATCAAAGCACTATTCTCCCAACACCACACATTAATTGGTTCCTTCCATTCCCGACTGCTGAGGGGACTTCATTGGTGTGTTCCTCCAACACATGATTAGTTCGTGCCAGTAGTATTGTCATGGACATTCCAGGAATGGCCGAAAGAGTTGCCCTACCTTGTGATTTTGCAGTGCTATTTCTTCTTTTCAGTTTTTGTGCAGGGCACGTAGAGGATCTCAGCCAAGTTACCCTGACATTGCACTAGCTTACTAAGATCATAGGAACATAGGAAGCTGCCATATACTGAGTCAGGCCATTAGTCTATCTAGCTCAGTATTGTCTTCACAGACTGGCAGCAGCTTCTCCAAGGCTGCAGGCAGGAATCCCTCTCAGGCCTATCTTGGAGATGCTGCCAGGGAGGGAACTTGGAACCTAGATGCTCTTCCCAGAGCGGCTCTATCCCCTGAGGGGAATATCTTACAGTGCTCACATGTCTAGTCTCCCAATCAAATGCAACCAGGGTGGACCCTGCTTAGCTAAGGGGACAAGTCATGCTTGCTACCACAAGACCAGCTCTCCTCTCCATCAAAGGTTTCCCCAAGTTTATGAATCTTGTTTGATTGAGCAGGCCTCTTTTCAGGTCCTTATTAATCACCATTTGCTCAGTGATAGCAATTTCCTAACTATTTTGAAATAATCCATAGGATGTATTGAAAGTTTGAGTGCGTTCTTCAGTTCAGTTGTTTTCTTTTTCCTGGTTAAAATTGATTAGCTCATCTAAATGATATTTTGTTCCAAATGGTTTCTGATTGGGAAATGCTAGTGGAGAATCACATTTCCTGAACAGAAAGGTCAGCAAGTGCCTTTTCATCTGATTTATGAAGGAGGCCTGCAAATTCTATGACCCATTAACATGAATACAGCCCAGCAGGGTTCAGTAAACTTCCTATTTTTCTTGCCCGAGATTGTTAAAAATTGGCTGGGTGGGGGTGGAAGCTCTCTGGTAGGCCTCACAATATACAGATGATGGGAGCACTTGATGGGACACAAGTTAGGAGCACAGGAAGCTGCCTTATATCAAGACAGACCACTAGCCTAGTATTGTCTACACTGACTGGCAGCGGCTCTCCAAGTTTTCAGGCAGGAGTGTCTCCCAACCTTAGCTGGAGATGCTGCCAGGGAACCTGAGACCTTCTGTATACAAGCATGCAAATTCTTTCAAACTATGCCCACAAAGGGAGATTTCATAAACTTCCAGTGGAACAGCACCTTTGTCCCTGTGGTGCTGGCCAAGTGGAGGAAATTATGTCTTTTTGTCACTATGTCTTTTACTGCCCCTTCTATGATGTGATTAGACGAAAAACATCGAGACACATAATAGATAAATTCAAGGGGGTCAGATGTGGGATATCTGATTCACCTCCTTGCAGATGTAATCCCCTGTGTTAGCTACCAAGTTGCCACATTTGCCTTGCTTTCCTTTAAACTTAGAAATTAATTTACTTCTCTCTGTTGTGCTTCATTCCAAATTGTAGTGCTGATCTCAGCCTAACTGATTCTGTATCATTAGTTGCTGAATTTTATTGTATGCTGAGGGTTTTTTAAATACAGAAAATTGGAAACCTATTTTCCCTTTTTTCTTTTTTTTAATGTTGTGTTACGACCAGTGGTTACAACAATAAACTTGTTGCTTTCTACTAGCATGCAGGTTCTACTGAAGTGTGGACCCATTCTTACTGCAGACAGTGTTCACATGTAGTCTCCCATCCAAATACAAACCATGGCAGATCCTGATTAGCAAAGGGGACAAGTCATGCATGCTACCTCAAGACCAGCTTTCCTCCCCAAGACACGCAAGTTCTGTAGGCCTGCTATAGGCATAGCTGGTATCATTGTTCAATTGTGGAGGGTCCAGGACCCTCAGGACCCTGAGACAACTTCTGTGCTCCTCGTTTTTATGTGGTTGTAGCACCCAACCAGATAGAAGAGAGGCCCATAGAGGACAGTTTGCTGAGGGTCTGGATAGTGATGTCACTGAAACTCAGAATGATCCAGCTCAAACGTGTCCAGTTTGTAATACCCTTGGCTATGCGATGAAGTGAGTGCCGTGTCATTGGGACCACTCAAAGATCTGAACTTCAGAACTGGGTTCAGAAAGAAACGTGCTGTTTTGCATTTTGTGGTTTGCTAGGCCCAATTACAAATTAGGTGAGGTTTGCCCACGAATTAGGAATTAGGTTTGCCCATTGCTAGCTATGGAGGTCTGAGCAGAAGCAAGCACACCTCATTTGACTCACAGGCCGCTAAATCATCTCTCTTGTCTGGGGTAGGTAGTGAACAAAGACACCACTTGCTGTCCAAACATAACCAGTGGTGTCTCTGTGTGTCTTGACCTACCCTCTGTGCTGAGTCTGGGATCTCCCCAAGGCTCCTGGGTCTGTGCTGGAGAGAGGAAAGGTTTACAGCACCTTGTCCCAGCCGGTCGTCACCTTCAGACTCACAGGGCAGTCTACACATCCCTCTTGGTCTTGACGGCCCTCCTCTAATGCGGCCTTCATCATTGGACAGACAATGCTTAGATGTCTCGGAACGTACCGCAGATGCTCCCCATGAGGCAGGACCTCCACTGGAAGCACCTTCCGCCTCCACAGGGTCACACACCGTGCTGCTCTCAAGTGCTTCTGCTGCTAGCCACCCTTGGGTCTGGTTCTGGGAGCAACTGTCTGCTGAACCTGGCATGTGCCCCATGGTGTCATGAACCAGGGATGCCAGGAGACATGCCTAAGGCCTCAGGTGGACATGTCTGGCTCCCTGGGCAAGCCTGGCTGCCTCCCTTTCCTACTGACCCCCAACACCAGCTCATCTCTCTATCAAATGTGAATACGCGCCTCTGTTCAGCACTAGGCACACCACTCTGTGTGATCTCCCCAGGACACTTCAAGACCTTGCCAGTAACGAAGTCTAGCTAAACGCCTAAGACAGGAAATTAGAATTGTCTGCCATGAAGCTTCCTCCATCTCTCAACTCTCCACTGAAGTGGGCACAGTCCAATTATAGTTTTACAGGGTTATTCACAACAGGGGAAAAACAAATATATATATGCAGAGAGTCAGTTACTTACTTTAATTGCCACTAAACGTGTGCTTGCACATTTATTACAATCTGCTGCAAAGTGCTCTCTGTGACACTCATACCAAGAAATCCCCGGTTGAGAAATGTCATCAGCAAATTATCTCTGAAAACTAGTAATTGCTTTTTAACCAGTTTTCAATCATGACACCCACTGAATTCAGTGGAAACCTCTCAGAGCAAGACCTCTTCCATTGGTCTGGGACCAGTTCCCATTTGGTTCCTCTCCTCCCACAACTGTCTCCTTGAGTGTCTTAATTAGCTTATTCTCTCCTCCCCTCCCTGTCATTTCTCCTGCTTCTCTCCTTCCCCCCTTTGGAACATGTCTATTAAACTGTAAGCAATTACAGTTTCTGTAATCCTGGTCTCTATGGGAGGACAGCTGGTCTTGTGGTAGCAAGCAAGAACTGTCCCATTTGCTAAGCAGGGTACACCTGGTGTGCATTTGAATGGGAGACTATGTGTGAGCTCTGTAGATATTCCCCTTAGGGGATGGGGCTGTAGCTTGGAGGAAGAGCACCTGCTGGCTTGCATGCAGAAGGTTCCAAGTCCCCTCCCGGGCAGCGTCTCCAAAATAGGGCTGAGAAAGACTCCTGCCTGAAACCTTGGAGAAGCCGCTGCCAGTCTGTGTTGACAGTACTGAGCGAGATGGACCAATGGTCTGACTCAGTATATAGCAGCTTGCTGTGTTCCTATGTACTTCAAGCTGTGAACAATATGGGGTGTGTTGGTGGAAGGGCAATATAGACAGGCCACATCCAGACATACCTCTAGTTGCACATGAAATGTTTCTCTGTGGCGAGATTCCAAAGGCCACTGAGGCTGGGGCTGATGGGAGTTGTAGTCCAACAGCAGCTGGGGACCCCCGCTTGAGGACCCTTGCCTTCATGTATGCACAGAAATCTTGCTTTATGGTGAGGCATCCCGCTCTGTTTTCACCCACACTTACACAGAAGGGGTCTAGCCCAGAGACCTTATTTGCTGGGTGAGTTTTGTCTTTGATAGCAGAGATCTGTGGATCAGAATAATGCCTCTGTCCTGGAAATGAGGTCACAGCCAATGAGCAGCCACACAGGTGCATAGATGGGGAAAGGAGTCCCACCTGTGTGGGTAATTTGTGTCAGCATGAATAATCGCTCCCTCCCTGTCTTGCCCTGTGTTCTGGTTACTGCAAGGAGCCAGGGAAGGCAGAGAAACTTCTAGAGTATGAGAAAATAATGAAGGTGGGTGTCACACACACACACACACACACACACACACACACACACGTAAGAGCATAGTACACCATTCCTCACAGAGTCAGAATTTCAAAGAAGCCTCTTGAATTTTTAATGCTCGTACTACTTCCACTTTTGCTGAATGCACACTTTTCTCCCACACAACCATAATGTTATGTATTTAAAAAAAAAAAACGACGAAAGAGGCCTTTTATCTGCTTGTTGCAGCTATTAAACTGGAGCACTGGGCTGAGTGCATGCCAGAACAGCTGACGTGACAACCCAAAGGGCTGAAGAGCAGAATACCAGCCATCGAAGGGCACATACAAGGGTTTGAGAGACACATACTCAAGCCTCATTGGATTCCAGTAAGACATGCTCCTTCAGGAGCTTGGACAAAAGTGGGTGTCCTTGCTAGCGTAGATACGATTTGCAAAAGGCAAGGAACTTCTCACTGCTCTCTGACCATTGAGAAAGAGCTAAACTAATCTTTTACAGTCCAGTACAGAGCTTCCCAGATGTTTTGGACTACAACTCCCATCATCCCTGGCTGCAATGGCCGTTGAATGAGGATTATGGGAGTTGTAGTCACCAACATCTGGGAAGCTCTGTTACAGGGAACACAGGCCCAGTCACTCTGTCAAGGGTGGCTCCAGGTATGGTAGCCCCTGAGGCAAGGGGTGTAATACTGCCTCCTGCTGGTGGGGACCAGCCCCCCATTCAACAGTGGCAGCACCAGAAAAAAAACTGAGGGGCCACAGAAGGGGCAAAGTGCATATCTGGGTGGGCGAATTGTGTCCCATGTGTTAGGTTTCCGAAACAGAAAGGGGGGGCAGTTGGGGGAGGCAACTACACAGGGGCATAACTATAATAGGGCAAGGGGAGACCATCATCTGGGGGCCCCCATGCTTCGGGGGGCCCCCCAGAGGCAAGTGGAGCTGACTGCATTAGGGATATGGAGGAGGAAATAGTCCACAATTTACAAAACCTTAAAAAAAATTAGGATGATGTTCTATTGTGGCACATAAGGGGTGTGTGTGTGTGTGTGTGTGTGTGTGTACATTTTTACTATGCTTATTCAGCCTCATTGAAGATTTCTTTACTTCATGAGCTGAGCTTCAGTGAGGAGGGGCCCATTTTAAAATCTTGTCTCTGGGCCCTCTCCAACCTTGCTCCGCCCCTGCAACTACATTTCCGAGTGGGCACTTTCCCCTCCTCTCGAGCCACCCTTGTCTTTCAAAATCAACCCTTACATGCTGAAAATGGTAGAGGGAGGGGAGGTAGGTAGACATAGTCTAGCAGACCCGGCTCGCTTCCTCTCCTCTCCTGCAAACTTTGCAAGGACTGTGAGGACATGTGGTCTTCACAAAGCTTGCAAGATATCTCGGTCCCTGCTCTGATGGTGGTGGTAGGGAACTTTTGCTGCCGTGCTGCTGCCCCAAGAATCTGCCACCAGAGGCACCTGCTTCGCCTTGCCTCACGAGAGGGCCGCCCCTGCACTCCACAATTCTAAGACATGTAGAAAGGAACACAGGAACAAGGGAAACTGCCATATACTGAGTATATCTAGTGGTCTGAGTATATGGTCCATCTACTGGTCCATCTAGCTCAGTATTGTTGACACAGACTGGCAGCGGCTTCTCCAAGGTTGCAGGGAGGAGTCTCTCTCATGCCTATCTTGGAGATGCTGCCAGGGAGGGAACTTGGAAGCTTCTGCTCTTCCTAGAGCGGCTCCATTATCCCCTAAGAAGGGGAATATCTTGCAGTGCTCACACTTCTAGTCTCCCATTCATATGCAACCAGGGTGGACCCTGCTTAGCTAAGGGGACAAGTCATGCTTCTACCACAAGACCAGCTCTCCATCTGCAAACATGCAGATGCCCTTTTCAGAGCAGCCCCATATTCCCTAAGGGGGAATCTCTTACAGTGCTCACTCATGTAGTCTCCCATTCATATGCAACCAGGGTAGACTCTGCTTAGCAAAGGGGACAAGTCATGCTCACCACCACAAGACCAGCTCTCCTGCTGAAAACAGGCCCAACACTAACCTTTCAATAAGAAAACAAGCCAAGGTAGGGCTACCTATTTCACTTACTATGGAAGTGGCGACCCAGTTCTGCCCATACAGGACACTGAAGGCCCAGGAGCGTAGGGAGGCTGGCGGCGGCCCGTGTGTGGCCACTGCTCTGGCTCCCTGGCCCCTCCCCTGCACCTGATGTCAGACGCAGGGGCCTGGCTAGCCATGCCCCCGTGTCTGCCGTCAGATGGAGGGGATGTGGTCTCCCTCCCAGACAGGGCCGCGTGGCCCCGTTTGGAGGGGAGATTGGCCCGTGCTCCATTGGGAAGCGTGGGCCGGAGCACCTCTGGCAGGGAGAGGCGTTCCGGCCACGCGGCCAATGCAGCGCACGCCAATCTCCCTCCTAACGGGGGCCGAAAGGCCCCCGTTAGGAGGGAGGTTGATCAGCCCCACTGCATTGGCAGCGAGACCAGGAGCTACTCTCTCTGCCTTTAAGGCAAGGAGAGTCACTCTGGCCGCACTGCCAATGCAGCGTGGGCTGATTTCGGCTCCAAACGGGGGTGCACGGCCCCATTTGGGACCGAAATAACGCCCCTGCATCTGACGTCAAATGAGGGGGGGGCGGTGTCTGGGGGCTGCGCTCACGGTCCCTGATTGGTGGCAGCCTGGGTTCTTTGAACCTGCCCTCCCAATAGTAGCTCCGCCCCTGTGAAGGCCCCCACCCAACAGGAGCTGCTGGCTGGCTTTCATTTTCTGTTGTTTAATAGCACATCTTCCTCATAAGGAAGACAAGAAGGGAAGATCAGCAGAACAGAGGGAAGCAGAGAGAAATACCAAAAGCAGGATTGAATGCATGTTCTACATTCAGGAAGTCCCAGGTCCAGTGCCTGCCTTGCATCTCCAGTCAAAAGGATTTCAGGCAGCAGATCCTGGGGAATCGGCTTCTTTGAAGATTCCTTGAAGATTCTTTTGGGGAATCTTCCAAAGGCCTCCTATGGAGAGCTTTTGCCAGCCTAAAGCACCTGCTCTCCATTTCCTGTCTCCGCTGTGCACCTCCGACAGCTTCAAATTGTCCTCTTCAGTAGGTAATGGCTCCAATATGTCATAGGCCATTGTGGCATGCGATGATGGGAGTTGTAGTCCATCACAGCATCTAGGGATTCAAAGTTGGGAGCTCTTGGGCTAGACCAGGAGTTCTCAATCTTTTATTTTTAAACAAATGTACCCTTTCTGTGGCAAATCTTCAGCTCAGGAATGCAGAATCCAAGGGAAGGAGTTCTATGGTGCAAGGACAAGGCAGTGGAGTGGAATCAGGAATATTAACCATTTCATGAAACAGATATTAAGTACAGAGAGACAAATGCAGACCAGTGTTCTCTCTAATTTTTTCCCCATCTGATTGTGGAATGAGTTTTGTTCTGGGGAGTATCAAGGCATTCTGAGTGGATGTGAATTCGGAGTGGGACCTTCCTAACTTAGGAATCTAAAATTAACTGAGTGTACATAACAAAAAAAAAACATGAGCGTGCACACCTTAGAGGTAACATTGGTGCATTCTGCTTTTCTGGGCTCTTGCTGCTGGCTGTTTGTTAGCCCCGCCTCTACACCAGGACTGCAATACAAGTAGCTAAAGCCCCATTCAAAAGGTGGCCTGAATCAAGGAATGGATTCACCAGAGGCAAGTGCAGACTGCTTTTCTGGGCTCTTGCTGCTGGCTGTTTGTTAGCCCTGCCTCTACTCCAGGACTGGAGTACAAGTAACTAAAGCCTCATTCAAAGGCTGGCCTGGATCAAGGAATGGGTTAACCAAAAACACCACAAGGAACTCCATAGTGAGTGAGTGTACACACACACGTACGTTACAGTTATGAGACAGGCTAATCCAGTCACTGACCAGACTAAGTTACTCATGAGTAAGGTAAAAGGTAAAGTGTGCCATCAAGTCGGTGTCAATTCCTGGTGACCACAGAGCCCTGAGGTTGTCTTTGGTAGAATACAGGAGGGGTTTACCATTGCTGCCTCCTGCACAGTATGAGATGATGCCTTTTAGCATCTTCCTGTATCACGGCTACCCGATATAGGTGTTTCCCATAATCTGGGGAACATACCAGCAGGGATACGAACCAGCAACATCTGGCTCCCTAGGCACGTTACTTCCCCACCACGCCATTAGGTGGCTTACACCTATTGAAATATAACGGGACAAATTTACTTGTCCTATTAATTTCAATGGGTTAGATTAGGGTGCTAATTTTCGGAAGCCTGTCAGTCAGGCTGAAGGGGTCAGGGTATGCTGGGATTCAGCACCTACCCTGCTGCAACATAGGGAGGCAGGAGGACTCTGAACTCCCGCTGGGGGACTTCAGGCCCCCTAGGGGTTCTAGTACCCCCTGTTGGGGACCCCCTGGAACTAGACTATTGAGTTTCTTCCATTCAGAGGGTACAATTTATATTTAAAAACTGGAAATGCCTGATAAAAATTAATGCATCTGCGGAGGGGGAGGAAATTTGCCACACATGCTGCAATAGGGAATGGACTCAATTTGCAACAAAACGTGAAGTTAGTGGCAGTTCTGCGCCAATTAGAAGAGCTGCAATTCAGTTCTTCTGCATGTGTGGTGTATTTTCGAAGGTCATTCACTTACGAGAACAGAACCCCTGGTGAGATCAACACACTTTCCTGAAACGCTAGCCACTTTAGTCATTAAGACACATGCTCTAAAGTCTTGGATCCAACTCCTTTAAGAAAAAAGGAACTTCATTAACATGAGGTGTCATGTCGCCGAAAAGGTCAGTTTACTCACTCAGGAATGAAGCTGCCTAATTGATGAGCAAAGTTAATTTTTAAACAGCATACAAGGATCCAAGGATAATATTCAGAGAGTCGTTTTTCTTCATTTTTCAGAGCTCTGAACTGAGCCCCATACTGGAAAATCTTATGAAAGAACTAGCCGGAGACTATCCTAGGAGTTTTGCTTTGCTGGTTGATACCACTGACCACCGTTGGTTTGTTAGGGCAGCTATTGGTTTTTCAGGCAAGAGCTTCAAAATAATAAGCCAGTTCACAGAATTGTGAATGGGGTAGGAGTAGGACAAGCATCCTACCCAGCTTTGGGAGTCCTCTGGGCATTCCCGCTTTGTGATCATGTGTGAGGGAGAAACAAGGTGGGAGGCATCAGCAATGATAGTCAGCTAGTCTCCTGGTAACTGAGCAAAGAGACACCTTTTAAAGTGTTGATTCTCTTATATTTAGCAGGGGGTAGGGATGTGCACGGAACCGGCAGGGGCCGGTTTGATGGCAGGGGGTGGATAACTTTAAGGCCAGGGAAGGGTGCACTTACCCCTCCCTCCACTTCCCCCCTGCTGGTGCTGCCTGGAAAACCAGTCTGGTCGGGTGGCAGCTTACCTCCTTGCCGCCCTGTCCTCTCTTCGGACTGGAAGTAGGCGGAAGTAGCAAGCGCATGTGCGCATGTGTGCACGGATGTTGCGCGCCCGACCAATGTGTACGAGCACAAGTGTGACTTGCGCACGCACACACGTGCACGCTATTTCCGGTCCAAAGGGTGGACGGGGCAGCAGGGAGGTTTGCTGCTTCCCCACCGGACCAGTTTTCCAGCCAGTGCCGGCGGGGGGGCGGGGAATGGAGGGAAGGGTAAGTGTACCCTCCCCTGCCCTTAAAGTTACCCCCCCCCCGGCCATCAAACCTTTGAACCGGCCAGTGTTTGAACCTGTTCAGAGGCCCATAAAAGGGTTCGTGCATATCCCTAAAAGGGGGAGAACAACTGGCCCTGTCCAACCCCAGCACAGCATCCCTCCAGTGGCTGTTGCTGGTATCTGCCTTATGTTTATTATTATTATTATTATTATTATTATTATTATTATTATTATTATTATTATTATTTCAATTTCTATACCACCCTTCCAAAAATGGCTCAGGGCGGTTTACACAGAGAAATAACAAATAAATAAGATTGATCCCTGTCCCCAAAGGGCTCATAATCCAAAAAGAAACATAAAATAGACACCAGCAACAGTCACTGGAGATACTGTGCTGTGGGTGGATAGGGCCAGTTACTCTCCCCCTGCTAAATAAAGAGAATCACCACGGTTAAAGGTGCCTCTTTGCCCAGTTAGCAGGGGCAAAGTTGGGGGCAAAATGTTTCTTTTTAAGTGGTGAGACCTTTGGGGACAGGGGCGCCATCTTATTTATGTATTTATTTATAAACTTCTTAGAGAACTTTGGTTGAAGAGTGGTATATAAATATATGTTGTAGTAGTCGTCGTCATCGTCTCCCTCTGGGTAGGATGGCTCTGTCCAACTCAGCAGCTGTTCCCCAGTATAATATTCAGCCCTTAGGTGAAGGCTGTTCTAATCCCTTACAACCTTTTAAGGTCTTTGCCAGACTGACTTTATTAATTAATTTATTTTTGTTTTTTATGCAACTTGTAAGTCTTTTCTTTTGGTGCCAAAAGATGGGATAAACAAAACAAAAAGAAATCATCAGGAAAAGAATAAATCAAGCCATTCAAACTAGAGTTTGTTTAAAAAACGGTTGAGAAAATTCCCACTGTGTACATTGTCTGTACTCTTCTCTATACAGTATGTTTGAATGTGTCTGTGTACTGGTTTGGGGGTGGCGTCACAGTTTGCTTGTTGGTTGTTCACTTGCTGACTTGTATTCAGACTGAGAGGCTCCCTCTCTCTGCATAAGAGGCTGCTACAGTTTTTAACACTCTAGTTCAAACAACCTTTCCTTTATTGTTTTCTTACTTAGTTTACTTAGTTAAAGCTGCTTCCTGTAATTTCTCTGCAACAAAAACCAGTTCCATTCCTTAATTCTATGGCCGCGTCCACATGTAACATGGAACCACAGTTGAAGGGGTCAAAGGTTCCTTGAGTGTCACATCCAAATGTGCGCAACTGAGGTCCCAGTGATGATGTGCCTGAGGGTACAATTTTCTGCCTCCAATCTGAACCCTCGGGTTATAGTGAGTTTTGTCATCACAACCTGAAGTTTGATGCAGCCTGCTTTTTGTCCGAATTCAGAAACCACAGGCTGTGTCCCTTTGAACCAGAGTTGAGAGAGGAAGCTCCTCCCTCATCTCCAGCCATGATTGGATTTGTGGGCTGTCCTTCATGGAAAAAGGAAGCCCACACAGCCAGTTCCCCCTCCTCTCTGCAGTCTCGCTGACTGCAGAGAGGGAGCTCTCTGTTACATCTGAATTTGGATGGGAGAATGGAGGAGGGGGAAGCAGAACCACGGGTCCATTCGACCCGTGGTTCTGCACTCTGTTGCCAGATTTGGCTTTTTAAAAGCCAAATCTTGGGTTACGGCCCATTTGACTCACGAGTATACCCCTGAGGTTCTGGCCATCCTGCATTATATGCAAAAGCAGCCACTGCCAACATCCAAACCTACACCATTAGTCACAATAGTTTTAACTGAGGTCCATGCCTACATTTCACGGGGGCAAAGAAATGCCCTTTGTGTCTCCTGAAGAGTTTTAGTGACCGAACATTGTTGCCCACAGGCCAAAGAATGTAAGGCGTTCAGAGGCAGGCCTTACATGAGGCACGCTGGGGCAGTCACCTCGGGTGATGGAATACTGGGGTGCCAGCAGGGCGGCAAAGTGTACCCTGCTGCTGCCATCAGAGCAGCTCTTCGGGCCCAGTCTGACCTTTGCAAACTCTGCAAGGAGGAGAGAGAAAATTGCCCTTCTCTCCTCACCCTCCTTACAAAGCTTGCAAGAAACATGGCAATCTTCCCTCCTCCCCATCCCTCGCTTGCAAGGGGACTGGCCACCACCAAGGGCATCGGGGGAGGCAGCATTTAGCCTCTCACCCCAGGCAACACAAGCACCTTGGGCTGCCCCCAAAGGAGATGGCAGGAGAGGGGTATGCTGGTGTGAAAAGCCCCACACTCCAGATTTCGGCTCAGAGACATCTCAGCACTTCTAACAAATGTGATTACGTACAAACGATGACAAATGTACAATGTATAAATAGCGAAGAGAAATCCGGTGTTTGCTTTCAGTGACAAAGGACTTCATTCTGCTTCTCTGATCCCCTTCCTTTCTTCCTAGCTTTCAGTAGAAAACAGCTTTCCAAAGACAGAAAACCTTGTCAATTAGGCAGTGGTTTGCCCTGTTACCAGTGACGTAGCTGGCCACTAACAAGGAACATACAGTTGGACTTTGCTCATCAGAAATGTCTTCCCTTCCCCCACATGACCTATAAAATGCCAAGTGCCTCATTTTGCCATCACAAGCAAGTTTTAAAAACCAAGCATCTCTTTAGTGTTAAAGCCACATAGACATCAAGGGGAGACTCCTTTGCCCTGGTAAGCTTCCTTCTGCTCCAGTCCCTTCCAAAGCATTTTTGCATTTATCCCCTTTCAGTTCCTGGTAGTATAAAGCCACAATTTTAAGCTAACGGCATTGCCTGAGTCCACCTAAAAGAGAATTTGGATAGAGAAGTTTTGCTAATATGGAACTCTGTCATGCTGATTAAAATCCACATTGCTTTCACTGGATCTGCTGCTGCACACTCATCCAGGAAGGGCATTTCGTATTCTTCACATATGTTTCATTTTAAAGCAATTATAGCACACTCTCTGCCATAGAAAAATGGAACTCAAAGCAACGTACACCACCCCTGAATAATAATGATAAGATCACATGAAAAACAACCAACTCTAAACCCACATAGCAGACTAAAAGTGCACCGAAGTAAGATTCCACAAGAGTAACAGTGAATCCCCGAACTGTAAAAAATTTCTTAGAAGATTTCCCCTTCCTAATGATTCTAGACTTTCCTGTTATTTTATGTAAACAGGTCATCCACATTCCATTCGGCACTTTTGTTAAATGAGGATGGAGGAAGACAATGTTTCAAAATAAAAATATATTCAATGAAGAAGCACCCACACAGCTGGCATCACACAAGTGACTGACTGGATGTCAAAGAGTCCTATCACCAGTCAGGTAACAATTCACTAAGCGAACACCACCACCTCCCCCCCACCCCACGAGATCTTTCCGGCCCTAATTCTATTAAACTCCTACAAAAAGTTAAATTCGCAATAGACATTTGGTCGTCTCTGGTATTCCCCAGGGCAACTTTTGCAGGGAAATGCAAATGAACCACGTCAAAATCATTTAAATCTTAACAGTCTGAAGGGGTGGCGGGGAGCCAGGCTCCAATTATAATGGCAAGTTTCTCCAAGCCAGCCACACAGAAAAGAAGCACCTGTTTAAACAGCAGAGGCATTGACCAGCATCTGCATGGTGAGTTACTCATATGCATAATTATATTGCCTGACATATATGTATTAATTGATTTGCATGAACAATGGGCAAATAGGCTTTCATACACCCTGCATTTGGAAATTCTACCCATAATGAGTAATTAGGCACACAGAACTACACAAATACTGTAATTAGAAATCTGCATGCCACCCTGGAGGGGGGGCTTAGGTGGGAAGACCGCTGCTAGTGCTTTCTCTCTGACTCACAGCCAAGCAAAGAAAATGCCCTTTGGATTTCTGCTTGCATGTTAACAATCAAAATCAAAACCATTTGATGATGTCTTCAATACGAAGGAAATGGATTGCTTCACAAGAAACCAGTGTGAAAGTTGGCTGTGATGTAGAATCCTCTTGCTATGTCAATGGTTAAAGTTGCAGCTGTTTTCAGTATTGTGCAAGCATATCCCTGGCATCTTATTGCTTCCAGTTCCTTTTTTGGCTATGATGTCTCACAAGAGGCACCCACTCCATCTGCTGCTGTTAAAAAACAGCTTCTCTAGAGGACTTGGAGCTAGAAGTTTGAAAAAAAAAATTGGAACGTTAAGTAGGAAGGCACAGTCCTACCCAGAAGACACTGCAGAAGCATTGCTTCATAGCAAGATGTCATTGGTCCATAGCTCAATATTGCAACAGCTCTCCAAGGTTTCAGGCAGGAGTCTCTCCCAGTCCTATCTGGAGATGCTGCCAGGGATTGAACTTGGGGCCTTCTGCAGGCAAAGCAGATGCTCTACCTCTAAGCCAAGGACCCCTCTCCTAAGTGGAACATTTTACAGCAGACAGCACTCAAGTGTAGTCACCAATCCAGATGCAAACCATGGTTGATCCTGCTTAGCAAAGGGGTCAATTCATGCTTGCTACCACAAGACCAGCTCTCCTTCCCAATTCAAGCTGGATACCATCAGAGTGAGTGCAGAGGAAGGGGAACAGAGAACCTTTAAAAAAAAAAACCAACAACACCATGCAGCTAACTACGGTGGGGAGAGTGAAACTGTTGCCAGTATGTGGGGCAGGAATATTGCCCCATTTGGATTGTTGCCATTTCGAATCCCCACTGGTACTATATCGAGCATCAGTGATATAGGAAGATGCTGAAAGGCATCACCTCATACTGCGTGGGAGGAGGCAATGGTAACCCCCTCCTGTATTCTACCAAAGACAACCACAGGGCTCTGTGGGTGCCAGGAGTCGAAATTGACTTGACGGCACACTTTACCTTTACCATCATTGAAATGTCTCCCAACTTCACAGCCTATATAGGTGTGGTAACATTTCACCACCTTCAGTCTTTTTTGGTGCAATTGTTTCCCCTAGCTGTTGTAGTGGTGCCAATTTTTCACCGAATGATTGCTTCTTTTCCAATCTTGCATAGGTAACATGGATAATCCCAGATCATCAGGGATCATAAAGTGCACAGGATGATATTATGCTATCTAGACAGATATGACAGGCCACATTAGCACATAACAGGAAACTAGAGGTGAAGGAGCCCGAGGTTGAATTCCTTGTACGTCTGAATGCCTGCAACCGTGGTTCCATCAGAAAGGCGACCCAAGGTTTCCCTTCCCAAACTCCAATTTGAACCCTCAGGTTGTAGTGAGTTTCGCCGCTTCTACCTGAGTTTGCATTCGGCAGTGTTACGTCCGAAGGCAGAACTGGCGTTACAGCGAGCTGTAACTGGAGTTGAGGGAGGAAGCTCCTCCCTTGCTCCAGCTGTGATTGGCTTCCAGGGCTGTCCTTCATGCCAGAAGGAAGTCCACACAGCAAGTTCCTTCTCCTCTCTGCAGTCTCTGAGATGGCAATTTTGAACGTCTGAGAAGCGTGTGGGCTGGGGGTGACTGCTGGTCCAGTGGGCCCACCGTTTCCCGTTACATGTGCATGTGGCCACTATATGATTACATCATTAAAGGCTAATCAAAGCCAATTGACAGTGAGGACAATGCTTTATGGATTAATCACATGGGTGATTTCAGCCAATCAGAGATGAAAACTTTGCCACACTACAAATTTGGCTATGGGAGGACATCAGCGAGGACATATGAAGTCCAATAAGAAAAAGTACAAGGAGAAAAAGTGTATATTTTCAGAAGCCACATATAGAAATCACCTCAAGGGGAGGTGTCTTGACAGAACCACATACGTGCCTGAAAAACAGTTAGTGGCTGATATCCAGACTCAATTATTCAGTGAAGGTAATGGAGTTGGATGAAACAAATAGGACAAGCGAGTCAATCAACAGGACTTTTGTTGAGTTATTTAGTTAGGATGTCAGCCACTAGGTTTCGCTCAGCCCTAATTGCCATTGTATTTTAACAGGATAGCTGAATTTTCCAGTGTTACTGATTCTTCTCCCGCGGTCTATAAAGGATCGTCTCTGCTGGGCAACCAACCTATTTGTATTGAATGGGAACTATTCATCAGCTTTGGCAAGTACCCTATACTTTTACATTGCTCCCATCGGGAGAACTGCTCCAGTTTTATTCCACTGACTGGCAATGACCCATAATCTTAAATGAGCTAGCAGCCCCATAAATGTTTCATGCAGCCCTTTCCACGCTGCCGTCACCTAACAACAGTAAGGTCAGCTAGGTGATAGCCAATTAAGCATTTCAGCCAAATATTGTGGCCCTTTCCCATCATTTCAGAAAAAGATTTCGTTAATATGTCATCTTCCACTAAGCAAATGGCTTCTCAAAGCCTCCGACGGGGGAAGGTGGAGGAGAGGATAGATCCTCTCTCTTTCTGGCCCCTGCAACTCATGCCAAAGCCATTAAATTCCACAGCCATAACAAAGTCTCATTCATGTCTGTTGCTCCCGATCTCGCTAATGAGGATTAGGAAAGAAAAGGCACATCTCTCAGGCGACACAGGAAGCGAGGTGGCTGCTCTGGGTTAACACTGGCGATCAAGCCATAATTGGCCAACTTCAAAGCAAGTCCGGAATGTCTGAAACACACACACTTTATGGATCAAAACAGCTGTGTTTCCCTGTCTCTGCTGCCCCAAGATTTCTGTCTCGTTCTGCCAGAGAGCAAAACATGCCATTGCCATCTGTCTCCCCTTCCATGAGGTTTCAGGTGTTGGTCATGGGCATGATCCAGGCACTCTCCAACCTGAAACCCCAGATGCTTTTTGGACTACATCTCCCATCAACCCCAGCCACAATGGTCTTCAGCTCAAGTTCGGGAGCCCCTGGCTAAATTATAGGAACATCAGAAGCTGATCTATACTGAATCAGACCATCGGTCCATCTAGCTCAGTATTGTCTACCCAGATTGGCAGCGGCTTCTCCAGGGTTGCAGGCAGGAATCTCTCTCAGCCCTATCTTGGAGATGCTGCCAGGGAGGGAACTAGAAACCTTCTGCTCTTCCCAGAGTGGCTCCATCCCCTGAGGGGAAGATCTTCCAGTGCTCACACTTCTAGTCTCCCATTCATATGCAACCAGTTTGGCCCCTGCTTAGCTAAGGGGACAAGTCATGCTTGCTATCCCAAGACCAGCTCTCCTCTCCAATGGACTCTTTTCTCCCCTGCATGGAGCATTTACAGGGAGACGGTCCTTGCAGCATGAAATCCAACTCATTAAAGTCCCAGGCCTAAGCAATATTTAAATGGGGGGGGGGCTCCCCGCTAGAGCTCCACTGCATATTTACTATTTGGGCTATTTGCTTGGAAAATCACATATTTGACACAGCTGAACTAATGACTGACAAAAACAACAGCAACTAGCGATTGGGCAAATTCCCACCCTCATGCTTGGAATTGGGCTCAGCAAAACCAAACTATTTCCCTCAACACTTGGTAAGCAGGGGCACACCTAGGTAATTTTGGTTCTCGGACCTGAAGGGCTTTGGAAGGTCCCCCCCCACCCCACTAGTTTTTAAAAAAGTTAACGTTTTTTAAAAAGGGAACTGCGATGGGATTCCCAGAAGCATGTCGCGCTGCCCCGCGGTGCTGAAAACCTGAATAACTGCAGCCGTCATGTGCGTGGCCAGGGAAAGGGGTGTGCGCACAGGCTTGCGACACTCTATTCTAATTGCACAGGGGCACCGGAGCGCCTCGCAGTTCTCAAGGGCCTCTGGGCCAAACAGCCCAGCCCAAAGGCTGCTCCCGCTCCGCCTGCTGACACCGCAACCACCATGAGGGTGGGAGAGGCCTGCTCAGCTCACACACACACACACCCCACACACACACCATCCCCTGGTCATGAACATGGCGGCTACAATTATTCAAGTTTTCAGTGCCATGAGGCAGCAGTGGGGTGGGCATGGGGTGGGCATGGGGTGGGGTGGCAGCAAGAGAGCCCTCTGGGCCTTTGGAGCTGCCCCACCCCCCACCCCGGGCCTTGGAGGCCTTGAATCTGATCCAGCAGGGTTGTCAATGTTGTTATGTTCTTGAATGTTTCCTGTCACAGTTCCAAAGGTGCTTGTTAAAATCAGAAAGACTTCTTGGCAAGTGTTTGCAGTCAGTATTTTATATGATATTATTTTCTGTCTGAAGTATAGTTAAATTCCAGCACTATGGTTCTACGTAAATACCATTATACTCTTTTCCTTAGCCTTGGACCTGACTGGTGCACCTTGTAGATTTTGTACTTTAAAAAATAAATTTAAAAAATGCCTGTGATAATTGTTATAATGCATGGTTTACATAATTGTATTCCCCGCAAAATTGTCTTCACTGCTGCATATCTGGTATCCTCAGATTCTGACGGCAACTGAAGAATCCTTGTCTATCAAATGATGATGCTGAAGATAAAATATTTGCAGATGGAATTATTCTCATGACCAGAGAATATCAATATCTGCAGAGAAGAATTTGGAAGGAGCAATTCATTTCAGCTCTTGCACATACTGAAGTTATGGAGTCGCAAAAAGGGAAAGGGAAGAAGACCTTCCTTCACCCTCGGCTTTAGGGCAAGAGTTGCTGTGTTGGCTCTCCTCAACCCTGGAGAGGGCCTGTTAAAGTTGACCTTTCAGAGTTAGAAGCACCACATGCTGCTGCACAGAAGTGTGATCCAGCAGGGCTAGAATTCCTCCAGATGCCTAGCCCTCCTCTCTCCTCTGAATCCTGCCTCTGACATCCTCTCTTGCCTTCATCATAAAACATTTTGCCAGGTTATTCTGAACAGATGAAGAATGATTCACCAGAACTACTCCAGTTATGTGGGCGACTGTCAAGTTGTTAGGTCCCCCCACCATGCAGGAATAATTGTAAACATTCTGAACTGCTGATTCATTTAGAGACAGTGCGAGAAAGTGTTATTTCTCCTCAAAGCTTGAGGAGAAGTAACACTTCGGAATATGTGCCAAATGGGATGATTCCACTATGCAAGGGTGTTTTCTTGAGCTTTTCGCTGCCAATGTCGCCTGCCAAACCAAGAAGAAATGTAGAGATCAGGGGTTTCCAACCTTGGGTCCCTCCCTAGATATTGTTGGACTACAACTCCCATCATCCCCAGATGCATTGTCTATGAGCAGAATCATAGAGTTGGAGTCCAACAACATTTGGGGACCCAAAGTTGTAGATCCCTAAATTAGAACATTTAGTTATTAATACAAAACCGATACACCGATTCCTGGGTTCACAAAGATTGCATGTCCAGCTACCCCATTCAAACATGAATTTGCTTACTATACACTGACTTCTGCAAAGAGGACAGGTCTGCAGATAGGTCTAAGATTTACAAGTCTATGCCCCTAACTCTTAAAAATAAAGGGCTAGACAAAATCTTGGAGACTCGATCTATCAATAGCCATTACACAGAATGGCTAAGATTGGACAAGTTGGACATGAGCCAGGAGTGATAGGCAGTGCCTTAAAAATTTAATGAAATTTTAGGTTGAATTAACAGAGGCATCATACCATGAGAAGTCAAATCATTCTGCTCTATTCTGCGCTGAACAGATCTCACTTGGAATATTGTATCCAGTCCTGGGTACCACATTTCTTTGAGAAGAGTATGGATCAACTGGAATGGGTTCAGAAGAAGAGAGCAACAAAGAGGGTGAGGGGTCTGGAGCCATGGTTGGTCTCTGGTCTCCCTCCCCTCCCCCTGCCAGCCTCCCCTGGTCTCCTGAGGACCATTTCGGCCCTCTGTGAGGGTGCAGTGGTCATTTTTTAGGTGCCCCACATGCACAACGGCCTCAAAAATGGCCACTGCACACTCACAGAGGGTAGAAACGGGCTGTAGGAGACCGGGGGCTCTATCTAGAGATGCCAGAGAGGGAACTTGGAACCTTCTGCAGGCAAGCATGTGGTCTCCCATTCAAATGAAAGCCAGATCAGACCCTGCTTGGCAACAGAAACCATTCATGCTTGCTACCACTAGACCAGCTCTCCTCCCATACATAGGTAAGGGAATGGGGAGAAGTCAAGAGAAGGGAGTGGGAAGGGACAGAGCAGTGAAGGAAGTTCTGACAGGTATGTCAGAAATACTATAATGACGGAGGGGATTTTGGTGGAGTTCCCCCTGCTGGTGCTCCCAACGGTTGTTACAGAATTCTTTCCAGTAGTGCCTGACATTGGGTCCGACATGCCCATTGGAACTATCCAACTGCAGAACATTAGGAGACAGTACTAAGCTAGATGGGCTAATGATCCAGCCCAGATATTTCTTACAGTCCCCAACTTGAACTAACATATGTTGCTTTCTTTGGACATATTCTTGTAGGACTCCAAGGTCATTGCATCTAAAACAAAAGAGGTGGAGATGTGAAGCCCACATGCAAAAGCAGGCTGCAGATCCTGTCCATGGGGTAGAAGAATGGGTTTGCCTCCCACTGCTCTGCTGAGTGTGTGCCCTGCCTCAAAGCCTTGCATAAGGGATCCATATTCCAGCCAGTAAGCTGGCATGCTAAGTCCTTGCCAATGAGTATATATGTCCAAGTATATCTGCCAACAGAAAAAATAATAATCTACGCAGTCTCAAATTTAATGAAAAATTAATGTACTTAAATTCTAATCAAGCAATTTTCTGAACGTGCTCCTATAAAATTAGAAATATAGTCAGTCACTGATGCCTGCAGGGATATTTTTAAACTTGGGTGAGAGCATATTTTTCCTTCTGGATGATCAAGTAGCATGTAAGAGACTGGATCAGGCTGGGAAGGTATGGTGAAAAACACTGTTTGGTAATGTAAGCAACGCAAGGGCTTCTAGGACAATGTTCATGCAAAACATATTAGATGATGATGATGATGATGATGATGATGATGGTGATGGTGATGGTGATGGTGATGATGATGAAGAATCTATATACCACCTTTCAACAACAAAACATTCTCCAAGTGGTGGTTCACATAGCAAAAAACAAACAAGAATAGACTACTAGCATCCAATAATGTAATTTGCATCACTTCTGTTCTGTCACTTCTGTTCAAGTGAACAGCATCTGGGGCTCTTTACCTTGGAAAAGAGGCGACAAAGGGGAGACATGATCGAGATGTATAAAATTATGCATGGAGTGGAGAGGGTGGACAGAGAGAAATTTTTCTCCCTCTCTCACAACACTAGAACCAGGGGTTACCCCATGAAACTGAAGGTCGGGAAATTTAGGACCAACAAGAGGAAGTACTTTTTCACCATAATTTCACCATAAGGTCCATAATTGATCTATGGAATTCTTTGCCTGGGATGTGGTGATGGCCACCAGCTTGGATGGCTTTAAAAGGGGATTAGACAAGGTCATGGAGGACAGGTCTATCAATAGCTACTAGTCTGCTGGCTGTGGGCCATCTCCAGCCTCAGAGGCAAGATGCCTCTCAATACCAGTGGCAGGGGAGCAACAGCTGGAGAGAGGGCTTGCACATACCACTAGCCTGTGGGCTCCCCAGAGGCATCAGGTGGGCCACTGTGTGAAACAGGATGCTGGACTAGATGGGCCAATTTGTGCCTGATCCAGCAGGGCTGTTCTTATTTTATGTTCTTATGTCCTGTTCCCACTCCCCACCGCAAACACAGTCTTCCATTGTCTCCAGGCCTTGCACAACCACAAAATGAAGGAGGAAAACTTGGAGCTGAGCTCAGTAAAGGTTCTTTGGGATGAGCTACTGGACAGATTTTGCTGACACTCAAAGCTGGTTCACAGATACATTGACTGTTGCATGAATGGGTGATCGACAGGCATGAAAACTTCGTTATGAACCCTACCGCCCACTGAGGTCATCAGGAGAAGTCTGTCTGCATTTGCCACTGGCTCGTCTGGTGGCCACTCAGGGACGGGCTTTCTCCGTTGCTGTCCCGAGGCTTTGGAATGCGCTCCCTAGTGAAATAAGAGCCTCCCCATCTCTGACAGCTTTTAAAAGGTCCATAAAAACACATCTGTTCACCCAGGCTTTTAACTGATACTGTTTTGATTATTTTTAATGTTTTAGAGCATTGGTTTTTTTAAAAAAAATTAAATTATTATGTTTTAAATTTTGTTTTGTTTTGTTTTTAACTAATGTTTTAATGTTGTTTTTATCACCCAGAGACATACGTTTTTGGCGGTATAGAAATATGTAAATAAATTTAAAAAATAAAATAAATGAATGAGTCACCACTATGACATCAAGCACCAGACTTTCATGCAGAGTTCTGACTGTCCCAGGGATGATCCGTCCATGAGACAAAGTGAGGCAGTCGCTTTAAGTGGGAATTATTAGGGTGTCATTGGGGCAGCAGGATGCTCTCTGCACCTCACCTATCTCCTCTGCCACCCACCCACCCACCATCTGAGCAGCTCTTCGCCAACCACTGGTTCAAACCAACTCCTCTCCTCCTGACCTCCTCCTCTTCACCACCACTTTCAGCAGGTCCTCTTCTGATTCTTCCCCCTTCTCATTATCAGTCAAGCAGTGAAGGAAGAAATGGGGGAGGGTGTGCATGGCAGCTGCTATTGCCGCTGCAAAGAGGAAAAGAGTGGCAGCCAACCAGCAGAGGGATAGGGGTGTGCGTGTGCGCATGCATGTGTGTGCATGTACACTCACAGGTGCACATGTGAAATCAAGCTTTGGGAAAAGGAAGAGGTAGCATTTGATGCTTTGCCTCAGGTACAACGAGTTCTTGAACCTCTGCCTCATCTCAAAAAAGGATAACACAGAGTTGGAAAAGTTGCAGAAAAAGGCTCCCTAGATGAGAAAAGCCCAAAGCGTTTGGGGCTTTCTAGATTAGTTTAGAAAAACACACTACTAAGGTGGCCATATCTTGTGTTGTAAACATGACTGTAATTTTACCTCTGGTCTATTGGCCATCGTCCACTGCGTACATCAGGGGAGGCTCGTCTGTGGCTACCTTCATGTCACCTGGTGGCCACCCAGGGACAGGCCTTCTCTGTTGTCGCCCCGAGACTTTGGAATGTGCTTCCTGTGGGAATAAGTGTCTCCCCGTCTCTATCGGCTTTTAAAAAGTGTCTGAAGACTCATCTTTTTACCCAGGCTTTTTAACTTTTTAAATTTTAGATTGTTTATTGATTTGTTTTAAACTGTTTTTAACATTTAATTGATTTTAATGTTTTGTTTACTGTTTTGTTGTGAACCGCCCTGAGACCTTGGTTTAGGGTGGTATACAAATACGTTGAATGAATGAATAAACAAATAAATAAATAAATTGACCAACTGACTGAATGGGAGGGGACTTTGGACATGGTAGAGCTTTAAAAATCTCATGAAAGCTGTAGAAAGAGGGACTTTTCACTTCTAGAACTCAGAGTCACCAAGTGATACCGGCTGGTAGCAGATTAAGGACAGTCAGAAGAACATATTTCTTCACATAATGCCGGGCAGTAGCGCACCTAGGTAATTTTGGAGCCCGGACCACTCCCACTGTGAGCCCCCCCCCCCGCTGTCCCCCTGAAACCTGCTTTTGGGGGCCTCCTGCCACCACTACGCACCCGCCCCACCACTGTGCCAAGCTGCTGTTTCCCCCACCCCATAGTTTCAGCCGCCATGTCTGTGGCCAAGGAGTGGTGGCCAGAGGTGAGCCGAGGAGGCCTCCACCCCTGAGGTGGCAAGCAGTGGTGGATGGAGCTTCCACTTGGCCAGTCCGTCCGGCCCAGCAGCTCTTGAGAACGGTGAGGCACTCCGGCCGGCCTGAGCAGTTGAAGCAGATTGTTGCAAGCCTGTGATGGCACATGGCAGCTGAAATTATGGGGGGGGGGAGAGGAATCAGAGGTTCAGCACAGTGGGGCAGCGGAGTGACATGCGCGGGGTGGCGGCAGCAGGAGTCCCCCTGGCCAATTTGGACCGGGGCCCCAAGGTCTGGGGGTAAGAACGCCTCTGATGCTGGGATTCCCGGCCTTGAGCCCCTAGATGTTGTAGGACTACAATTCCTATCACCCCCATAATGATCTTCAGCCATGTGGCCGGGGATGGTGGGAGCTGTAGCCTGAGATTATCTGGGGAAGGCGGGGAGCCCCTGCTCTGGGACAGCACACATTCTCAGCCGTGTTGACTCAGATGCCTTTGGGAAGCCCAGAAGTAGAGCAGAAAGGCCTGGCTGCCCAAGGCATTGTTTCATGACCTGGATTGCCAGACTGATCAGGAGCTATTGGCCTGTAACCTGCTCTCCACTTGTCGCACACTGTGGTCTTCCTTGTGTAGGCTGACCTGTGCGATCTTGTGAGTAGGTGGCCTTACCTTTTCACTAGTCTGCCCTTATTTATTATTATTATTATTATTATTATTTAATTTATTCGATTTTTATACCGCCCTTCCGAAATGACTCAGGGCGGTTTACAATTAAAACAGAAACCATTACAACCAATAACAATTAAATCAGAAATATAAATATCTATTTGCATCCCTTCCAATGTTTGTGATTCTAAAACAGAAACAGTACCTTTCCTTGTACTCTCTCTAGGTCAGCAATATTCATTTGGGGGCCTGGAGGATGTCTTAAAAAGTTTTACTTATGGTCCTTATGGTCCCACTGAAGTATGAATGATGAACATTTCCCATTTTAACTGTGTTCATTTTTAATATCTCGACGCCAGAAATAGTCCAAGAAAGAATTTGATTATGGTTTGGCAGCTCAAATCCTCACAGGAAATGAGTTTATGAATTATAAACGCCACTGTTCTATTACTTCTATGCTTAATTCGGCTTTCAGACCACTACAAATTGTACCTGACTTTCCTTCCATTATAAATTTTTATCAAGATCTCTGGCTTCCAAAGAGAAAGTAACTGAGTATTCTCTCTGATTTGGGCAATGATTTACATAGCTATTCTTTTTGTTTAGGAGATTCATGCTGGCATGGCCTGGGTCCTGGATACATCACACCACTGGGGAGTAAGATGTGCATTTATCCTCGTCCTGAATTTTGTTGTGCTAGGAACACAAATGAACCAAGCATATATAGATGCATATGAACTGCCTGTTCTGGATGGGGTCACACTTCCCCAGAAGGAACAGGTACACAGTCTGGGGGTGCTTCTGGATCCAAGCCTCTCCATAGTGTCCCAGGTTGAGGCGGTGGCCAGAGGTGCCTTCTATCAGCTTCGGCTGATATTCCAGCTGCATCCGTTTCTTAAGACAAATGACCTCAGAATAGTAGTACATATGCTAATAACCTCCAGACTGGATTACTGCAATGCACTCTATGTGGGGCTGCCTTTGTATGTAGTCTGAAAACTACAGCTGGTCCAGAATGTGGCAGCCAGGTTGGTCTCTGGGTCATCTGATTGATTGATTAAGTGCCGTCAAGTGAGCGTCAACTCTTAGCGACCACATAGCGACCACTATGGCGCTATAAGACCACATAACGACCACCACCTGGGTAATCTAGGTTTTTTAAAAATAAAATAAAATAGGGTAATCTAGGAGAGAACATATTACTCCCATTTTGGAATATCTACACTGGCTGCAGATATGTTTCTGGGCAAAATACAAGGTGCTGGTTATAACCTATAAAGCCCTAAACAGCTTGGGCCCTGGATATTTAAGAGAACGTCTTGTTCGTCATGAACCCCACAGCCCATTGATATCATCAGGAGAGGTCTGTCTGCAGTTGTCACCAGCTCTTGCAGTTATCTGGTGGTTACTCAGGGACGGGCCTTCTCCGCTGCTGCCCTGAAGCTTTGAAACATGCTCCCTGCTGAAATAAGAACCTCCCTTATTAAAATACTCACTTATATTCTTTTGTAGTCATATAGTAACAACCTAGGACCATATTACAGTTTTTCCTAATCTTTTGTATTGCTTTGAATATTTGCTTAAGCCAGTTCAAGTGAGGTCAGTGAGACTTATCCCAAGTATTGGGAATGCAGTTTCATGAACCCCATCAAACTAACAAGAGATCAATTGTACAAACCCACCCATAGGATTGAACTGAAAAACTTCCAACTTTAATTGCAAGACTTCCCAGTGTGAGTTGATCTTTAGTAATAGGAAGAAGCAAGTACTGACGGGTTTTATGCTGTGCTTTGTATCTAACACAGAAGAGGAGAAGGTTCAAAGAGGTTCAAAAAAAGAACCAAAAAAGGTAAAGCACAGACTAGAACCTCAATCAAAAACAAAATTATAAACAAACATATAGAAAGAAATCTGTATTATTACAGCAAGCAACTACAAATGCAGACAATGACCATTACTTACACATAAAACATACATATATGATGGGTTTTCTGGATAATCATAACTCATTCCTATACTTTATCAAATGTCAAACGTATATTCTTAAAAAACACAAACATATGGGATTACTAAAGCAAAACTTATGCATCTACCATTATAAAACGAAGGATATAGGAGCCTGCATTTCTTAGCTTAATGATAAAATGGTATCAAAATCAGCCAAATTGATCCTGCGACAAGTTCTCTCTTTGGCTCATGACTACATTCAAGAGCGAGAAGAGCTTTATACGTGTTATATATAGGAAATGGTCGTTGTTTGCTGTAATAAATACAGACTCCTTTCTACATGTCGGTTTATATTTTGGTCTGTGACTGAGGTTCCAGGCTGTGGTTTACCTTTGGTGCTTTGTACCCATACACAGTTCTACCCACTCTGAGCAATCAGGATTGAGAAAAGGTTACACAACAAATTCATTAAAATGGCAGAGCTGTGTCTATTAGAAGCAGCCTTCTTGGGATCCAAATTCCAAAGCTTACTGTACTGCATCCAACTCCAATTAAATGCAAATTCAGTTAGTTTATTAAAGCTGAGACACAGGGTTATTTGGTATTGGGATGGGGGAGAGTTTTGAATGGGGAAGACTGTCAATTAGTCCTTTTGTGACAGATGTTCTCTTGAGAGGGGGGCGACAGCTGGCCACAGACAAAGAGGAAAGCTCTGGCAATGGTGGCACAGAACCAGTCCTCCAAGAAAACAGCCCAAGTCATGGAAATGACAAGCTGTGCGGGAGGAAATGTGAAAAGCAAGTGAACGGATTTAATTTGTCGTTCCTAACTTAGCACAGTGGGAGTCAAAGTGGGCACTGAATTTTCTGCTTCGAACTGAAAGCTTTTCACAAAAAGCTAGTGATGTCATCTACGCCCTTTAGAGACAATTTAAAGACCACCATCTCCTTACCTGTGGAGGAGTGCCACCTTTGCCAATGGACTGAACAATGGGCAATAAAACTGACTTTGCGAAACGTGTGGATCTCAGGGTTTGGGATGCTGGAGACCTGGCCCCTCTGGTGTGAACTACACCCAAGACAGATGCATGTTCTTGAATAATCCCTACAGCTCTTCACTTACATTTCCATTTAATTTCTTATTCTTCCTCCAAGGAGCCCAGAGCGGTGTACTACATACTTAACGTTTCTCCTCACAACAACCATGTGAAGTAGGTTAGGCTGAGAGAGAAGTGGCTGGCCCAGAGTCACCCAGCAAGTATCATGGCTGAATGGGGATTTGAACTCGGGACTCCCCGGTCCTAGTCCAGCACTCTAACCACTACACCACGCTGGCTCTCACTTAGGATAGGATTAGGAGATATGACTTTTGGCAAAATTACTATCCAGACACATCTTGGATATCCAATCTGTTTATGTTTTATTTTACCATTTTATTTATGTTTCTGTTTGTTTATGTTTCAGCTTTGACAACTTTGGTTGAAAAGCAGTATATAAATATGCACAATGGTGGTAAAGGAGTCTATGTCAACTCCTGGCGCCCACAGAGCCCTGGGGTTGTCTTGGGTAGAATACAGGAGGGGTTTACCATTGCCTCTTCCCGTGCAGTATGAGATGGTGCCTTTCAGCATCTTCCTATACCACTGCTGCCCGATATAGGTGTTTCCCACAGTCTGGGAAACATACTAGCGGAGATTCGAACTGGCAACCTCTGGCTTGCTAGTCAAGTCATTTCCCCACTGTGCCATTAGGTAGGGTGAGTATATTGGATATCCCTCACCCTACTACCATTGTACATATTAATATACTGCTTTTCAACCAAAGTTTTCAAAGCTGAAACATAAATAAACAGAAACATAAATAAAACGGTTCTTGTCTCCAACTAAGGTCTCACAATCTTAAAAACAAAAACATAAAGTAGACACCGGCAATAGCCACTGGAGCGGGGGAAAGGGGCCAGATGCGCTCCCCTTGCAAAATATAAGAGTGGATTGAACCTGGAATTTTCAGTATATACTCTACTTAGAGCATATACTCTACACAGAATATTTAAGAGTACTACTACAAATATTTAGATACCACTTTCAACAAAGGTTCTCAAAGTGGTTTACATAGAAAAATAAATAAGATGGTCCCCTGTCCCCAAAGGGCTCCCAACATAAAAAGAAACACAAGGCAGCCACCAGCAGCAGCCACTGGAAGGATGCTGTGCAGGGGCTGGATAGGGCCAATTGCTCTCCACCTGCTAAATTTAAGGGTCACCACTTTAAAGGGTGCCTCTTTGCTCAGTTAGCAGGAGTAACGCCTTCATTATGAGCAATCTCAATATGACCTATTGAGATCAACCAGGAAGATCCTTCTGCCATTGTCACCAGCTCTTCTAGTGGCGACAGACCTTCTGTGTTGCTGCCCCAAGGCTCTGGAATGCACTCCCTGCATTCCAAAGTAAAAGCCTTCATCGCATATCTGACAGCTTTCAAAAAAAGACCCTCAAGACAATTTAGTCATTCAAGCTTTCAACTGGATTCAGCCAACTGTGGATTTGTTTAAAACTATTTTAATGTTTTAACTTCTGTTCTCATTTATATTTGTTGTCAACTGCCCAGAGAGAGGGTGGAATACAAATAATAAATGAAAATTTTATAGCACATCGCTCACATGTACGAAGAGCTCCTTAACAATTCATTGATGTGCATCTTCAGATTCCACAACAGGATCACAGATGCCAACTCCCCATCTTCCTTAATATTATGACAACTCAAGTTTTCACAGCAGATGTTACAACTGGTTAGCAATCAGCTATAAGCTGAGGAAATATTAACAGGGTTTGGGCGTGTTTGGTTTTTTTGCTCTGTTGTAGAAATGCTCATTATCAAAACCGTTTGACTATCTGCACCCAAAGCTGGTTTTTAATTTGGGGGGGGGGAAGCACATGAGGCTTAAACGAGTTGCCAGAAATTGCTGGGATAACATCCTTGATCTTCCCCTCTGAACAATCCACTCACTGGACCATCCTTGGACCTCAACAATAAATACACCTAACCAGCTTTACAAAGCCCGTAGATTCAGTCTGCTGTGGCTTTTAGGCATTCCTTGCAAGACGTGTTCAGGGATGAATGCATTAAATCCACATGTCAGGTTAACTCTGCAAAAACCCTTCTTAATAAGAGGTGCCCAGCAGCTGCATACAGAGAGAGAAGCTATTAAGTAACAGCTCAGTGCATAGAACCTATTTTGACTTGGCTCCAATTTTAACTTACTTTCTCCGCTGCGAGTTCAAACAAAAACACGTAAAGGCTTTTAAGGGCCTGGCTATGTTTTAACACTCTGCCCTTCTAGTTGTTAATGCAGACATAATTTGTCAACTTGAATTATTCTTTGCAGGTCAGTGGTTACCGTGGCATCAAAAAGGACAAAACATCACAGCATGTGGACAAGTCCATTGGGTTAAAGCAACTATTTCTTCAGCAGGGCAGGATTAATCATAAGGCTAAGCATGCTATATGAGAGCCGGACGCCAGTCAAGCTAAGGATGCCATTAGAAATCACTTGTCCCCATGTTCTTCCACATCTGTACAGTTGTGCACCTCCTGTTTGCACTGGGCATTGCACAACAGAGACAGTCTAGTCCCCTCTGCTTTGGGGACTGGAGTATACTGGTGCCTTGTGCAACCAGTCCTTCGAACTGGGATCATTTGAAATCTGACCCTAAACTTGCCCCTTACTGATGCATAGCATGTGTGAATCCAGTACATGTTATCAGTATTGTGCGGTGCCAAATTGCACATTACATTAGGCCACTCGTGGCCAGTGCCACTGACTGGAGTGAGGTGCGGGGAGGCGGGGACCACGGCAAGTGGGTGCAGAATAGGCCCCAGCTGCGTCTCTCCCTCTCCCTCCCCATCCTGGCTGCCCCTCCTCTCCTCTCCCTGGTTTTAACTTGAGCAGTACAGAATAGTCATTTGCTGGTTTGGAGATAAACTCCAACCCAGTGACTCACCAGCCCTCATGGCTCAAGTAAAAGCCAGGGCAGGGTGAGAAAAGGGAGCAAGGGAGAGAGAGGCAGCTGGTCGGGATGTTAAAAAAAAATAAAATGACCCAAACGATTTGAATTGATTTGACTTGAATCTGCTTGCATAGAATGGGATTCGTTTGAATCAAGTCAAATTCACCTGAACTCGAATCAAATTCTCTCACATTCCATTTGAATTCGATTCGAATTCTCACTAATTCCAATTGATTCAAACGAATCCCATTCTGTGCAAGCAGATTCAAGTGGAATTGATTCAAATTTGATTCAGATTCAAACCAATTTGGTCAAATGTTTTGCACATCCCTAGCAGCTGGGGGGGGGGGCGGGGAGGCGGAATATGCAGCTGCAGCCCCCAGCCCCAGTGGCACCCACCACCATTATATTAGGCACATGCTTGACACTGTTCCTACTTTTTATTCTTTAAATAAATAATAAAAACAGTGCCTTGCTATGGATTGGAGACATGTCATGTGGGGAGTGGGAGCAACTTCATAAGTTCTAGTGGCCGCCTATAGGAAAGTTGCCGTATTCGGCACAAATCATGAGCACACTGGCAATCTCTGCTGTTATTAGCAAGCCAATATTGACTGATTTTTTAAAAGGTCCTGTTGCTAGATATGAGCATTCAGGTCCTCAAGCTGGCAGAGCTTTTGGGAGCCCGAGTTCCAATTCAAGCACCAAAACAAAAACCTACTGCCAACTTGTAAGGAGCATATACATGCCGCTGGAGGCATTTTGTTAAAGGAAATATACAACTCTCCAATTATGTAACGATAAATCACTCACGCAGCTGCGATTTATTTTTAAATGTGAGGGAGTGAGGGCAAGTTTCCTACTTGCATATTACTAGAGTTTATGCAATGATTCCCTGGATCGGCCAGACTTCTCCAAACTCCCCCTTTGTGCCATCTGGAGCAAGTTCCAAGGACACTGCAATTAACAGTCTGTTTCCAGGGCTGCTTCAACAGGACAGCGTTCTCATTTTCTCGCCTACCCTAACTCCTGCCTCCCACCACCCCTTTCTCTCTGTGTTGCATTTATTTCCGAGACCAGGAGGTTTTCTACACATGGCTCTATGCTTCTGGGGATCTGAAGACCGAATCTGCTTCGCAGCAGATTCGAGGCATTTTAATTCGAGGGATGAGATGGACCATTCACATAGCCATCAGCACCTCCATCAACACCTTCAGAGAAAGCAGAAGCCCCGGAGGTGTTTCCCCCCCCCAAAAAATCTGCTGGAAATAGAGGGTTTTTTGGGGTTTTTTACCATGGACATAACTCGGGCTAAGCCAGAATTCGCAGCCTCCATTCAGTCCAATAAAAGTCCTGTCTGTCCTGTTCCCTGATAGCCCACAGAGAGGTTGGGTTAAATGTGGACAGGCACATTCCAATCAGGAGTGGATTCGGGGGGGGGGGAGCCCTGTCTGTAAAACCTCCAGGTTAGCAAGCAATGCAGGATGAGTTGCAACATCAGTTCCTGCCATTCTTCCCAAGCAACTGCAGGTTCTCAGGGCTGTATAAGCCATTTACCTGAAAATCTAAGGCAATGTGGATTGTCACAGTTAGGTATTGCAATTATTCAGCATGTTTGGGTTTCTAAAGCTTCGTTCCCCAAAGGGCATCCATCCATCTTTAAATACAGTGAAGACCACAATTCATGACTGAGCAGCAGAAAAGTACAACTAAAAGTACAGAGTTCTAAAGCCAGATTTTTGGAGAAGAAAACCAGGAGGAAAATGAACTGTTCATCTCAACAAGACAATGGCCTGGTTCAGAAATCACATCAGGTTCTCTCAGCCTCGGGGCCCCAGAAGATGTTGGGCTATAACTTCCATCTGGGCTATAACTTCCATCATTCCCAGGTTCTCTCAGCCTTGGGTCCCCAGATGATGCCTTCAGCCACTCTGGCTGGGGATGATGGGAGTTGTAGTCCAACAACATCTGGAGCTCCAAGATTGAGAACTTCTGCACTAAACCAGGGTTTAATCATAATTTAGAGAGATCACCATAGACCTTGGACTCACACTCTCCCCTCTACACATGAGGGAAGGAAGTTTTCCACTTCTGTTGATGGTTTAGAACAACCCAGGGTTTGCTGATGTCTGAACCCAGCAAATCCCAGCTTGCTCTAACCACAGAATGTAAATACGAACACAAATACAACAAATATTTATATACCACTTCTCAACAAAAGTTCCCAAAGTGGTTTATATAGATATAAATCGATAAATAAAATGGCTATCTGTCCCCAAAGGGCTCACAACAATCACATAAGAGAGACACCAGCAACAGCCACTGGAGTGATGCTGTGCTGGGGCTGGATAAGGCCAGTTGCTCTCCTCCTGCTAAATAAAGAGAATCACCACTTTTAAAAGGTGCCTCTTTGCTCAGCATCTCTAGGTAGGGGGCAGGGCTGGAAAATATCTATCTGAAACACTAGAGAGCTGCTGCCAGCCAGTGTAGATAATTCTGAGCTAGAGGGACCAGTAGTCTGACTCAGTATGTGGCAGCTTTTGATATCATGATAAGGCATACTGAACTTAGACTGTTGCATTTTAGCATTATAAAGAAACTGAAGAAGTGAAGGAATGTTTGTTAGAAGCTGCTTGACAGATATTTAACAGCCAACAGGATCTTTCCCAAGAGTGAAACTACATTTCCCCTCAAACTCTCCTGAAATTACAAATTCAGTCTCAAATTCAGAAAAGTGGAGATCAGAATGAGTTACCTGCAACAGACATTTTCTCTTATATGCAAAGCAATATGTACACACTCACACACACCATTAATATGGAGACTTACCATTTTTGTCAGCTCGTCTGAAGATCTAGAATCAAAGAAAGATACATATTTACTTTTTGTTTTAATAGCTTGGCTGCTACATTTCAAACAAAAATGTTCTTCACAATACAAATGTAAACCAGCTGATATATTGACTTTTCATCTACCGCTTTGAAAACGTGGCGCAGGGGTCAGGGGAACCGATATAACAAAATGTCATTTTGCTAACTATAAACTCATTATAAGGACCATAGCTCAGTGGAAGAACGTCTGCTTTGCATGCAGAAGGTCCCAGGTTCAATCCCTGGCAGCATCTCCAGGTAGGGCTGAGAAAGACTCCTGCCTGAAACCTTAGAGAAGCTGCTGCCAGCCAGTGTAGACAATACTGAGTGAGATGGACCAAGGGTCTGATTCTGTTTCCTGTGTTCCTACCTTTGATGTCCATTTTGCACCCCTGTCCAGGTAAACCTCAGTCAAGAAACTCGATCAACCCACCCAAATCACACAGTTATAACCACTTTGTGAGTTGGTAGTCTATATCATTCTGCTCATGCGTAGAATCTCATTTCTGCACCTCCTCAGAGATCTGGGGGAGTGGTAAGATTCCACTCCTTGCCCCCCTCTCCGCAAAGGGACAAAAAGCAAATAATTTGGGACACTTTGGTAAGCTAGCACCTGGGAAAGAACAGTCTGTATTCACTTAGCTCAGGGGCTGCCAAACTAGAGTTGTTGCACTACAAATCCCATTACCCCCAGCCATCATGGATGATGGAAGCTGTAGTCCGACAACAGCTTGGGGCCCTAGTTTGACATCCTCTGACTTAAGTCAATTGGCAATTGCTAAGAATTCTGATCTTTATCAATGGCTTTGGACACTGCGTATTCCTCAATGGGGGCCAAAACATTGTTGCTCCAATAATCTGCCACCTGAGATGACCGCCTCGCCTCACGACAGGACCGCCCTGGTGGATGGCTCAACAGGCTTTTCTGCCGTCTCTGTCATCAGGGGCACAACAAGGCTGGAATGTGACTTAGGACAAAAAAATGAAGCTTTGAGAGGGAAGAGCAGAGAGCAAACTCTCACCTTGCTGAGCATAGGCATTGATCCCCCTTGTTCAATTTTAGCTACATCTCTAGGCCCATTCACACGTTATCTTCAACACTCATACGAGTGTACCACAGATCGGTACACAGGTCCAGTCATTCACATGAACGCAGGTACAGAGGTACACTTCCTCTCTGTATCATGCATTTGAAGGGCCTGTATCCAGGTTCACTTTTTAAATGAATGCGGGTATAGTCATTCACACAAACACATGTGCAGACATCTGTACACTTGAACAGCATAATGTCTGAATCAGGCTCCTGTCTTGCATTCGGACACTGCCTTCCATTAACACTGACTTTCTTGCAAGTGTCCATTGCAATGCCTAGACAGACACCATCAAGAGTAGCATTTCCTACTGCGATAAGACACACTGCTGTGCCCACATGTGAGGGGTTTATTTGCAAGGAGGCATCCCTACTGGATGCTTTAACTGGCACACTGATATTTCATTATTCCTTTGCTGGTTTTTCTGCAGATGTACTGCCAACAAGCCGAAGCAGCAGAGGAGCAAATGAGCGACAATAAGCAGCAGGAAGGGAGCAATCAAAGTGAAACAAACAAATATAACCTAACTGCAGCAGAAGGGCTGTGGCATATACCTGCCCCCATCTGCAACATAAAAAGGAGGCAAGCAAGGAAGAAGTAACATGATACAAGAGCACATGGCTGAGCCCAGGGGAGCTAGGGATCCAAGCCAGAAGACAAGGGCAGCATTGCTCTTGAAATGAAATTTGATCCTCCGGCATAAAAATAAATAATAAATAAATAAAAGGGTTGTCAGCAAGAAGATTTTCATGATCTTGCAGTGCCTGTATAATTAATGTACAGTAGTAGAAGGAGAGATGCTGGTTCACCCTGCGTGGGAAGGAGACAAATTTAGATCAAACAGAGCAGGGAAGAGGGGAGACAAAACGGAGGGAGATCTCTTGCTGGAAATAATATTTGGGGATCAGAGGCAGCAAACCCTCAATGCAAATCCATTCGAAAAGCTATGAAGATGGTCGTCGTGATTCATCAACTGATACTTAGATTACAGATGCTTGAAAAAGGCACCTTTGTTTGGGTTTGCCATCTGCAGCCACCCACCCACTGCAGAGGCGCCCCAGTCCCAACACAGGTTTTGTGCCTTTGAAGCTACATGACATGTGGCGATCCAAGAGGAAGGCACTCTCTGCATGGGGACATGACAATGCATGCGGGCTGACAGCCAGACTAAATTACTTCTGAGTAGTCCTACGGAAATTATGTAGCCCTTCAGAGTAATACCGTTCAGCAAGATAGTCTGGGTGACAGCCAGACAGTTTCAGCTTAGATGACAGGAGAAAGGGGGGAAGTGGAAACAAGGATGATGTTTATTATGGCAACCCCATCTCTTCAGTTGCATCTAGCAGGCCACTTTACGATGCCAGCCCTTCCTAGGGCCATTTTATCATGAACATCACTAGCCCTGGGGAGCAGAATCCAAACATTCGCCTTATTTGAGCTCAGAGAATACACCAAGTTTTGCAGTTACATTATTCCTCATTCAGTTTTGCTCAAATGCTGGCTGCATTTGCATGTATTGTGGAACCATCAAGGCAAAAAGCACATGGTCCCAAAAGTTGCTAAAACAAAACAAAGCCTTAAAAAACAAAATGAAACACAAAAAACACAGGTTTTGGAACATGGAATGCAATTTGCATTTGAATGGGAGACTACAAGTGTGAACACTGTAAGATACTCCCTTTAGGGGATGGGACCGCACGGGAAGAGCATCTTCCTGCTTGCATGGAGAAGGTTCCACGTTCCCTCCAGATAGTGCTGAGAGAAACTCCTGCCTGTACCTTTGCAAAAATAGCTGATTGTAGACAATACTGAGCTAAATGGACCAATGGTTTGACTCAGTATATGGCGGCTTCCTATGTGGAGAACCACCACCACATCACACACACTTTGGGACACAGAAAGTGATTTTTCTGCATGAGGTTGCACAGCAGATGGCCAGGACAGTGGTCAAGAACCAAAGGAAGAAGCAAAATGGCTGGAATTGCGAGGCCTCGAAAATGGAAGCTTCTCTGTGCAGTAATTCCTGGACTCTGCATGCATATTAGTGAGACATAAAGCCAGTTCAGACAGTACATCTACTGGTCCGCTCATGCGTGGTGTGCATGATCTCCTTCCACTCTCTGGCATGCCAACGAGCTAACTGTGTGTGCATGAGTCATCTGAACCACCCCTTAGCACATGGATAAAATACTAAATCAAAACACTGCCTATAAGTACTGCAACACAACTGCTTCAAAGGATTATATCACCTGTGCGCTGAGGGGTGGTTTGGATAAACCAATTCCTCTGCAGGAGGTGGCCGCAAAGATGAGGAGGAGGCTTACACACCCACGGTCCACCCTCACGTCTTGGAGGGCCAGCAGATTATCGTCTGAACCAGCCCATCACCCATTTAAATGAGACAAGCAGATCAGCTGTGTCCCAGTTCATCATCTCATACTGCGCGGGAGGAGGCAATGGTCAACTCCTCCTGTATTCTACCAAAGACAAGCACAGGAGTCGAAATCGACCTGACGGCACACTTTACCTTTAGGAGGCATGAGAGGCATAACAGCAACCTTGCAAATAGTACAGCTATGACAGTGTAGAACTATAAAGGCGGTGAGAGCTTTAAAATCAGGTTAGAAAGGCAGGGGAGGCATAGAAGGCATAAGTAACATGACAACAAACAGCAAATACTGGGCTACGAAGCTATAAAGCTGCAGTAGTATAAACATTATATATCAACTATTATATTAAGTTTATTTATTCTGCCCCCAAATAATAAATCAGTAACCTGCAGATTGATTCATTATGTATTTGTTTAAAATATTTATACCCTGCCCCTCCAGTGCAATACTGCTCCGGGCAGCTTACAACAACAACGTAGACACAGATACAAGTAATAAAATTAATTTTTTTAAAAAAGATAGTGTAGTTATGAAATTGTAGAAGTAGAAAGACTGTACAGGCTTTAAAAACCACGTTAAAACATTTGTATCAAAGCAGAAGAGGCATAAAAACATAAGTTTATTCTTATATTATTAATTATTATATATTATTTAATAATATTATTATTTATTATATTATTATTATTATTACATTTGTATCCCGCTCTTCCTCCAAGGAGCCCAAGGAGCCCACTACATACTTGGGTTTCTCTTTCACAACAACCCTGTGAAGTAGGTGAGGCTGAGAGAGAAGTGACTGGCCCAGAGTCACCCAGCAAGTATGGCTGAATGGGGATTTGAACTCGGGTCTCCCTGCTCCTAGTCCAGCACTCTAACCACTACACCACGCTGGCTCCATGCTGTTGCAGTGATAGAACTGCAACAACAGATACTAGGTGATGAAGCTATAAAATTGTAGAAATATAAACATCATAAAAGCTATTATATTAATAAAACAGTCAATGCATAGTCACAAAGCTGTTAGGCTGGTGGAGCACATGTCTTTCATGAGGCTGAATATTACATGGTCACTAAATATTGATCTATATCCCAAAGAAAGACTTGTGTTCTCTGCTCTCTGGTGGGAAATAAGGTGGTGAAGAGCTCTTCATTCTTGTGCTCTACAATTACAATCCATTTAGCCACATGGTTTCCCCTGCCGCACTGAACTTCCGTGTGTTTATACACCCTGGAATTTAGGGTACCCTCCCAAATTCTGGCTGCGAAATTCCACCTGGATTTATGTGGATTTCAAATGCATTGCCTGGATTGCCCGGATTTACTCTGGATCCAATCACATGGAAGGGCAGAAAAGGAGGGTATACAAATCTGTCACATAAATAAATAAATAAATAAATAGCAAATTAGTTGCCACCTAATTTGCAAAATATGCAAATTAGGGCACCTGGATTTGGGGAGCTTGAATATGGTAACCCTAAGTGGTACAGTCCTTCTTTTCCACACTGCCAAGCTCAGAAGGGAATTGACAAAGGAAACAGTGCAGACAGAAGTGGGGTATTTATTGCTAAAGTGACTACGGCAGTCAACTACTTCTGTTTGAGAGAGTAAGCTAGGTCACATGATCCCCAACCACCTGTGTAGGTGGAGCACCCAGCCAAGGTAAGAGAGCCAGGTGCACTCCCGAACCAGGGTTGTGTGAACTCCAAAAGCTAGGTAGGAGAAGAGGGGAGTGGTCAGATGGGAAGTGAGAAAAGGGTCAGATGGATGCACCTATCCAGATTCTCTCACCGGCATTTGGAACCTTGGAAAGATGCTGCCAGTCAGCGTAGATGATACTGAGTTAGATGGATCAGTGGTCTGACTCAGTACAAGACAGCTTCCGATGTCCCTATCAGATTGGGGTCATTTGGGGTGGATGACATCATCATTAGACAGTTAGATCTACCTGTAGAAACTCTTGGGTGCAAGTCACATCATGAGTGTTTGACCCACCTAACAGCAATCCAGTTGGTGGGGACTAGAGACAGGGTCTTCTCGGTCTTCTCAATTGTCTTCTCGGTTGTGGCCCCTCGGTTTGGAATGCCCTCCTGGAATGCCAGCTCACTGGTTAACAGCCTGCTTGCAGGCTAGATTCAAGGTGTGCCTTTAAAGCCCTAGACACCTTGGGGCCGGGATACCTGTCAGACCGCATTCACCCATGTGAACTTTTCAGGATCCTCTGCTTATCCTGTCAGCCCTAATTCATGGCCCCACCACTAACAGAGGTCCACTTGGTGGGGACTAGAGAAAGGGTCTTCTCAGTTGTGGCCCCTCGGTTTGGAATGCCCTCCTGGAAGAGCTTTGCCATGCTCACTCCCTCAGTGTTTAAAAAAAACCATACCCAATAACATCTTTTAAAAGATGCGTTTTAATGTCTTATCTGCTGCTTATAGTCTGGTAGGTCCTTTAATTTTTTAGTTCTTAGTTTTTAGCTGTTTATTAATAACCTTTAATGTGAAACTTTTAAAATCTGTCATTATAAATGTGGTTTTAGCTTGGTCTTTTCACTTCTTCAATTTTATTAATCTTTTACTTTAGATTATATCTATTTTACTAACCTGAGCCACCCCAAGCAGAAGTGTACTGGAGGGATGGGGCAAAATATAATTGATTGATTGATTGATTGATTGATGCCAAAGAAGAAACCTGAGAGCATGGCTGGACTTCCATTCAAGCCCCAAAGAGGCTTCCAGTGGCCAAATAGACTTGAAATGGACTCTGCGGAACTTGGGTCTGGTCTCCCCTTCTGAACGTCTAAGTGAAGAAGATGGATGGTTTGATCGATGGTTTGATATTGGTAGAGAGCCTGTGTGAAGATGGCCATGACATCATCTTGCATCATCACGACCCGCTTCCGACATTCTTCTGACCCCCACCCCACCAGCTGCAGGTTGCCATAGGGACCGCGATAAACAATGACGCATCATCGGGCTTCAGTTGCCCACTCCCTAACCGACTTTCCAACGGTTAAGGACGAGTACGGACAGCAGGCTCCTCTCACTGGAGAAATTGCCTGGTCTGCTCTCACCAGAGAGATCATCTTCTTGTCATCGTTGTTGTTTTAGTTATCCAGTGGACTTCTTTAGACGTTGACAGTCATCATGGCAGGTAGGAAATTGTGCCATCCAGGAGGAAAAAGAAAGGGAAGGTTGTGAGTTGGTGTCGATTCCTGGAGACCACAAAGCCATGTGGTTTTCTTGGTAGAATAAAGGAGGGACTCGGTGGCAACTCATTTGGATGGATTGTGCCCTGTGTCTGCTCTTGGGTCACATTTCCCTTGCTTTCCTTTATCTTATTTTAGACCACACCTTCCTGTTCCTGTTTGTTCTACCTTCTGTCCAAAGAGGTTATCCCCTTTCCCCAGCCTTTTAATATAGTTCATTCTTATCTGGAAACATCAATGGCCCCTTCCAAAGTCTTACAGGCACGAGACAAGGAAGTCAACAATCTAAATTTTGCCAGTAGGGGTGACCATGCATAACAGAGGCGGTAGGGGGCAGTGTTCCCTCTCACAGGGATGCCCAGATGTTGTTCAATCCCCAGCCACAGAGGCCAATAGCCGGGGTTTATGGGAACTGTAGGCCTACATCTACAGGAGGGCCAATGTAGAGCAGCCCTGAGTAACACAGACTTGGAGTTGGGGGAACCCCAGGCCTTGGAGATCGACTCTTTTTTATTGTAGACCATGGCTGGGGAGAGACGAGAGCCCTGACTGTGGCAGCTGCATGCACATCATCCATCTAATCTGGCCTGCTCAAACTCAATGAGATGCAGGAGCCCCTCTGGAAGTCCTCCAGGACTAAGAGGCAGAGCGGGGCATGAGTGCCGCTAGTTCTCCACATCAGGGTTGTTGGGCTTCCTCACCTGAAGAGTGGTACAATACTCCGAGCGTCCCAGCAGGGAGGTGGGTGCCTCCTTCCAAGTGACTGAAGCCATGGGTTCAGAGGGAGGCCTCGGGGAAATTGGGTAGTTGCCTCTTCCCTTCCCATCAGAAAGGCGTAAGTTGGGCCTCCTTTGCAGGGCTGTTGTAGGAATGACAGAAATCAAGGTGCCCCCTTCCTTTTTCTTACAGATGAGTCGACTGAAAAGAGGCCATCTGCTGGCTCTGCCTGTACGAGCGCGAGCTCGGCCGGGGAAGGAGGAGGTTCGCCCAGCAGCTTCCTCGAGACACCGACGGCGACCATTGGTTCCACCTCCATGCGGTCCTCTGTCTCTGACCTCTCCCTTCAATCCATCGAAGGGAGGGACAGCAGGGACCACAGCGAGCCAGCAGAGGGAGATCTGCAGAAGCCACAGCGGGGGCACCAGTGGCCTGGCTTGCCGGCGGCATCCCCCTACCATCTCCCCGGACCCTTCTTTGGGCCGCTGGCCCCCAGCCGTCCCACTGCGGGCCCCATGGCCCAATTGTTTGGCCATCCATCCATTGGCCAGCTGCGACCTCCAGAGCCGGAAGAGTTCCCACCACTCTTGCATAGGGTGAGGGAGGCTCCTGGCTACAGACATGCCACGCTTGCCCCCATCCCTCCTGCGGAGACAACATCTCTGGCCCAGCTTGCCCCCATCCCTCCTGCTGCAAGAACATCTCTGGCCCAGCCGGCCAGGGCGGACCCGGCGCACAAGAGGAATCTGGTCCTGCTGGCCCACCGGCTGCAATCAGAAGGCAGCACCACCACCGCTGCCGCTGGGGGGTTCCGGCCAGCCCCACCGGATCAGCCCAGGAGCGGCAAGCCAATGGACATTCGACGTGCGTCCAGAGGTGTGTGCTGATGCTGGGAAAGGGGCGTCCTGCCGCCTAGGGCTCCCTGTGTCCTTCCCATGTGTCTGGAGCAATCCTTCTCCTGAGGCCATGGTCTTCGAAATATATTCTTCGGAGCCCTAATCTTCTCCAGGGAGGAAGAAGATCAAGAAGCATTCCTCGGCTCTTTGCCAAGAGGGCCAACAATTCTCCCCATAGACAGCTCTCCCACCACTGCCCCTCATGGATTCTATGATAGCATATTAGAGTGGATTCATGGTGTCTCATTGAAAATCTGATTTGTTATCATAGAATCCACACTCAATACCTCAGAAACAACAGAACGCTGTACCCCATGGGTTAGAAACCCATGGGGGTGGTTGGCACCCTATGTGCACTACACCACCACTCGCTCTGGGCCACCCCAGCACAACCCAAGTGCAATTATGGGGCTGCTGAAAGCTCCATTATAACTTCTTATGAGGAAAAACCTTAAAGACGCGTAAACTTCAACAATTAACCAAAAATCAGCCCTCTGCCCAAATCCTTTGAAAAAATTCAGGTAGCTTCCTTGCCCCTACCTGGAACTACCACCAACCCCACACTGCTCTAGGCCACCCCTTTGCCCCCAAAGTGAAGCTATACATTTGCTGACACCTCCATGCTTCTTTATGGAGAAAAACCTTAAAGACGCGTAAACTTCAAAAATCACTTAAAAACCACCCCTTTGCCCAATTCCTTTCAAGTAATTCTGATAGCTTCCTTGCCCACCTAGGAACTACCAGCCACCACACTCCACTCTACGACACCCCTTTCTCCCCCGACGGGAAGCTATAATTTGCTGAAATCCTAATTATTCTCTATGAGGAATTCAAAAATACTTTAACAATTCACCAATAATCAGAGGAGTGTCCAATTGCCTTGGGATTTTTTGGGTGGTAGGCACCCTGTCTGTCTACCACCCACCCTGCTTTTGTGCCCCTAGGTCCTCCACAATAGGGGATATGGACTGGTTCGGGTCCCATTATACTCAATGAGAAAAATAATTAAAAATATTTCAAATATGCATAAAAAATCATAGGGGTGTCTGATTGCTTCAGGGTTTGCATGGTTGTTGGCATCCATGGGTGCTCCACAATAAGGAATAATGGCCTGGTTCGAGTCCCATTATATCCTATGAGAAAAAAATAAAAATAATTTTCAAAAATTCATAAAAAATTGTACGAGTGTCCGATTGCTTTGGGGTTTGGGTGACAGGTACCCCTGGGTGCCAGCTACCATCCTACCAATTTTTGGGTGTCCGAACTGGTCCAAACCAGCCAGAACCGGTCCGAATCAAACCACCCCCAGTTCGGTTCAAATTTGAACCTGCTGCCCGAACCTGAGGGCTGGTTCGGTTCGGATCCGAACCGCCCCGGTTAGGATCCGAACCGGTTCAGATCCAAACCGGTTCACACATCCCTATCCCTCGCCCTCCCTCAGGGGAAATCCACCACCTCCCCTTACCACACGGCAGGGCTGGCTCTGGATCTGATCCTGACCCATCCCCTGGTCATCCTCTGCCCTTCTCTTTCAGTCTTGATTCCTGCCACTGAGCAGCCACTAGCCATCCAAATCAAGGAGACTGCAACTAAGAAAGCAGAAGGCTTCAGCACCAGTGCTGCCCCAAGAATGAAGATCCCAGAGTTGGGACCATACAGAGGTGGGTGTGCACCATTGTGGGGGAAGGACAGTCCCATGACTGGCCCCACCAGCCCTTCGAGAACCTTGTGCTGTGGAGGTCTGATGTGGGTGGGGGGAATGCCACTCCCTCAGCATCTGTGCCTTGGGATGGGGAAAAGCTGCCCACAAAGAATGAGCCCAGATCCGGCCTTTGGGAGCCCATTCCTTTGCAACTCTTCTCCACTGAAATGTTTTCATTATTAGAACTTGCCTGGAAGTTACAGACTTGCTCCGTCTTTTCCCAAACAACTGACTTTTCTTCTTCCTTTCTAGCAGGGACCCAGGAGCGCCACCCACCATCTCCTCCCCAGCTGCAGGGTCGAGGAATGGCCAAGGGAGGAATAGCCCCGCCCACTGGGGAGATTCAGCTGCACCCTAAGGGCCCTCCAAATCGGAAGAAGCTCCTTGTTCCCAAGCAGCAGTTGCTTCCGGAATTCCTCTTCTCGCCTCCTCCACCAGAGACAACCAAAGTGCTCGCCAAGGGAACGGCTTCCCACCTGGTAGCCCCAGGAGAGAAGGACACCCAATGTGCCAAGCCAAGGCTGCAGCTCTTTGACTTTTTGCCCCCCATCTGCTTGGCGCCCAAAAAGGCCAAGGACCGCTCATATGGGGAGTTGGTGGGCAGGAAACTCCCTGCAGAGAACAATGGAAAGAGGGCAAAGGCAGCAGGGGCAGAGAGCGTGCCAGCACCCAAGGTGCCACGGGGAAGCCCAAAGGCTGAGGGGAGATCTGGAGAGACGGCCAAAGCAGCCCTTGACCACAAGGAAGGGAGAACCATGCAGAAGATCCCCACTTGCCATCTGGAGCTGGCCGTCCAACCCCATCTGCCAAGGAAACCAGCAGGAATCATGCCAGGCCAGAAGCTGCTGAAAATGCCTCAGGTCCTGCCAGGAAGGGGGAAAGCACGGCTGCTACCACCTGAAGCCAAAGCTGGGGACACAAAGAGGAAGAAAGTGGGGCCAGAGTCCAGTGGATCCGCCCAGACTGTGCCCCCGACTCCGAGGAGCAGCCTGGCCAGAATGATGCGGGACTCCGTGCAGGTGTTCCATGCCCTGGGACCCCCGGCAAAATCCAAGAGTGCAGAGGGACATCCTGGGCAGAGCGTGCCCCAAAAGACACCAGCCATGTCCATGGGAAGGCCACCGTCGGGAAGCATAGCCGAGCCACCACCAAGGCCTTTGGCAGCCCTGCCAAGCAGACCAGCGGGGAAGGCACCGCCCAGCTCCATGGCCAGGCCAGCAGCCATGCCGATGGCCAACCTCCCCCCTAGCTCCCTGGCCCACCCACAATCAACGCCAGTGTGGAGGCCGCCGGGATCCCGTCCCTTCATGCTCCGGCCCTCCTCCCTTGCGCAGGCAAATACCTTGCGGATGCACAGTCTTGCTGGGAGGACCTTTGGCCAGCCCCCGCCGGCCCCTCAACCACAGCCACAGCCTTGGGGTCCCACACCAACCCACCGACCCGTCCTCCCTGCCCACCAAGCCTCCACGGAACATCCGGTCCTTCCACCTGGTCCCCAGAGAACAACAGCAGAGCAGGAGTTCAAGGGGGACACGTTCATCCCTTGGAGGACGCCCCCGGCCCACCTGGAAGTCTCCCGGCCCATTACGGAGGAGCAACGGCCCGTCCGGGAGCTGATGCGGCGGCGGGCACAAAGAGCGAGGGAGGAGGCGGCTCAGTGGACATCAGCCGGACGGAAGCAGTAATTCGTGGAGCGGGAGGAGGAAATGAACATCTCCCTTCAGTCTGGCTACCCCTGGCGCCACTGAGAGGCAAGTCTCGTCTCTCGCTGGGTGTCCTCCTAAGCAGCAGGACTGGAGATGGCCTGGTGGGGAGAACTCTGACGGGCCCGTCTTCACCCTTCCTCCTGCCGCCCTGAGAGGGAAAGCTGGTCTTCTCCTTCACGGGCAATGATGGGGGCTCTTCTTTCCCTGATTGCTGCCGGCAGGGGGCAGGAAGGGACTCCTGGGCTTTTGGTGGCTGGAGGGATGGTGGATTGGGGCCAGGGATGCAGTTGCAGCAGAATATTTCTACATGTGGGCTTTGGAGGCCTGCTGTAGATTGACAAGCTGCCTGAGCAATCATAGCTCTGTCAGAAGCAGCCCTTGGAAAAGGTGGCGGGGCAATTAACCCACTTTCTAAAAGGGTCCGTCCTTTCACTTCCTCCTTCGGCTGGACCTTTAAGGCTTTCCTGGATTCCATTCTTTATTGCAGCACCTTTTCAACAGCAGGGAGAAAAACTGTGGCTGTTATTCTCTCTATTATAAGCTCTTTTCATGATCTCAATTCTCAATTCCCAATTCTCTTTCTTCAACCTCTCATGTTTCTTGAGTCTATTTTATGTCGGCAATGAATGAAAAGAATTCAGCTTACTCACAGTATATTACATCTCTCCCCCCCACCCCAAATATGATCGCAAGTTTGTATAACTCCATTTTTAAAATCAGTAAATCTTAACTTTGTACTTGTTATCTTCTGGTATTGATAACTTTTTAAATGATGTTGTTTTAACACTAGCACGGATTGGTTTGAGGGTTCTGGTATAGAGGTTAAGGCTAGAGTTCTGCATCTTCGATGACAAGAGTATGTCTTTCTTTTGTATTTGGCTTAGGTCCTTTTGCGAAGAGCCAGACAAGCTGCCCCCAAGAAAGAGAAGCAAGCCACACCGAAGCCAGACTTCTCTGCTGCTGCCCAGGTCAGTTTGGGGGGCGGGGCTTTGGCCGTTGCTGGGTTTTCCCCGCCCCAGCTCTTCCGTTTGGGCCGAGCATCCCCTCCCTCCCTTCCCTGGAGCAGAGCGGGTCTAGTGACTGGTCGCCCTTCGGGGGCCGAGTAGGAATTTTTGGCTCTCAACGCATTGGCCACTGTTGGGGGTTTTTTCGCCTACTCCGTTCTGCGTTTGGGTTTTGAGTTAGAATTAGGCTGGTCACACTGGCAGGAGCAGTGCGGGCTGGGTGGAGTTTGAGGGATGGAACATGGGTGAGCACCCTTGGATATTTCAGAGGTGGGTTGGCAATCGCTCCCTTGCGGTTTGTGCGGCCCAGGGGGGAAGAGTTTGCCATGAAACCAGCTTCAGGGCTTCACCAACCCTTGGGCTGAACAGTCCGGGGTGGGTGAATCTCAAGAAGTATCCAGACCCTCTTTCTTAAAGGGTTGGCCTTGAAGGAATTGGGCAGCTGTTACTTGCCTGTTTCCTGAGCCAGGGTGTGTCGCCCTCAAAGGTGCAGGGAAGGGCAAGGAGCCCTAACCCGGCCTTCTTAGGCCCGCACTGTTGTTTGGGGGGGTGACTAATCCCCTTGGATCCAGTCCATCATGCTTGGTTGTGATTAGTTAATAAAGTTGTGGCCCTTTTCACCCAAACTATGTCTCTGTGTCTTTTTGGGGCTGGGGGCTGGGGACAAGCCACGCTTCTCTGCAGCTGCCGGGGTCCTGGCCTCTGGATGGAGCTCACCTTTTCAGTCCACAATAGGTTTCATTGGTTAGCACCAGTTAGCACCCATCCCTATGGATGAGGCCATCAGTGATTAACTAGCCAACTCATTGGATTGGCTTCTAAACAAAGTTCTTGATACATTTGTGGTAGTCTTTTTCTTATTCTTAAATTCAATTGACCAGAGAAAAACGGTATTTAATTACAGATTCCTTTACTCCACTGCTTTCCTTAATCTTTTCCCCCACATCAGTATTCCTTGAAGCAAGCATGCAATACTTTTTGGTAGATAATATGCTGGACACCCACACGATATAGAAGCCAGAGAGATTCAGGTTAAATTTGATGCTCAGAATTGACAGGGTTGCCACTTTTCCGTTATCATACCTTTTCCTTTGGACTTTACTTAGAAAGGACATTTCGTCAGATCAGATAAGCCATAAACCATAAGCCCCCACCAAGACCCAAGGATACAGCCCTTCCTTCACTCTATGACTCGGGCGATTCCCCAGAGGATTAGTCAGCCCCATTCGAGGTCCCCAGCCCCACCAGAACTAGACCTGAGAAAACTGAGTAAGGTCCCTTGAAGCAACTGAGCCATCCCCAGGGGAGGAGAGGGGCCAATCCACTCTACCTGGGCAGCACCCAGAAGCCTCCCCTTATGTTGCTATAACCAGCTCTTCTAGGACCATGTTTGGGGCTAGCCAAGGTCCTGAAGCTTTTGCCCTCGGAGCTGTCCAATGGATGTGTCCTTCCTGAATCCCTGCCATGCCGGAGACCCCGGCTCAGGAGAGAAATTCCCTCCAGAGATGGCAATGGATTGGGGCCTGAGGGGACATTTGTACCAATAAGCCAGGAGAGGGTTTGGGCCAGTGGGGTAAAAAGGGGGGCCAGGGAGATCGCGGAGGGTGCTGCCATGAGAGCGCAGAAGGGAGAAGATCAAACCCACCCAGTGGACAAGCCAGGAGAGCTTCATCAGAAGCAGAGAAGAGGCTGATACCACTCGAAGAGGGTCAAGCAGCCATGTGAGGAGCTGTGGAAGAGATTCTCCTGGGCTGGGTCCCAGGAGGGGCTACCAGATGCACATTGTCTGTATCTGCTCATACAACCATCAATAGCAAATGAAATACATCTACATCAACCATTTATTCTACTTATTGGATGTCAATCAAGTGCTTTCTTTTGGGTCCCACTCATTTCTGTCTCTGTCTGCTTGTTCCAGCCTCACACTGACTTCACCAAGCTACTGGGTTTCCTCAAATGATTTTGAGCTTCTGTCCCTGAGTGGATAGATGGTGGCCGTAGCAGATGACGTTGAGAAAGATTGGTGCGGAGGTGGGGTGTGTGGAGAGGAAGACTGGGAGAGGGAGAGGTTTGGAATCTGGTGGAAGGCGCCCACACTTACCTTACACTTACCACACTTACATTACCCCCAGCAACAGCTGTGGAAACAGACACCATTTCCCAAACCTAATGCTCAGAGTGAACTAAGCTTGCATCCTGTGGCAGGGAGTTCCATATGGTGGGTGCTGTCGCAGAAAAGGTGGTGCTGTCTCACGTGGCCCTCTCAAGCGAATCTCAGAAAGCAAAGGAGCATGTCAAAGGGTCTCCTCTGAGGAGCGTCATGGGCAAGGAGCCTCATATGGGGGGAGGGGGCAGCATTCCTTAAAGTGCCTTGTCACCAAACTGGTTTTATTTTATTTCGTTCTGTTTTATTTTATTGCATTTATACACTGGTTCCAGGTGAACCTCCAAAGCGGTTTACAAAAATCTTAGCTATAGAACAATAGATCAAGCCACATGTTTCCATCTTTAAGGTGAACGGACAGGATGGCGTCCCGGGGGCGGGTCATGGCAGAGGAAACAAGTGAAGAGGCTCAGGAGGCAGAAGTGTCCAGTGGCGGTGATGGCAGTGGTGGTGGTGGCGGGATAGAGTGTTCTCCGGTGCACCCTGACTCTCCCAGAGGTATTCCCTGCCCCGCTGCCTCCTTAGGGAACACTGAAAATCCTGATTGGCACAACCGCTAATTGGCACATTGCACGGTCAGCAGTTCATCCTTCCTTGTTCTCCACAGTGCTGAAGGGAGAATGAGGATGTGAGACTTCCTTGGGCGAAAAGGATGGGTTAGACAGGGATCTGAAACCTGGGTCCCCAGATGTTACATAGGAAGATAGGAAGCTGCCATAGATTGAGTCCGACTCTTGGTCCATCTAGTTCAGTATGGTCTACCCAGACACCCAGATTGGCATCGGCTTCTCCCAGCTTGCAGGCAGGAATCTCTCTCAGCCCTGTCTTGGAGATGCTGCCAGGGAGAGAACCTTTCTTGGGACTACAGCTCCCATCACCCCTAGCCACAATGGCCAAAGTTCCCAAGTTTAGGACGCCCTGAGTTAAAGCATGAAGAGCTGGCCCACTTTGAAAGAATCATGGTTCAAAGGCACTTCCAGGACTACGAAACACACAACCAACATTCAACATGCAAGCATTTAAAACGGAGCCTAACTGACAAACCTCTCCTTGCAGCTCGCATGTGTCCTAACCGGTGGATTTGCTAAGAGATCCGTGAAATTCTCTCCTGATTTCAAGGTCCCAAGGAAGGAGACAATGGGGAGGATTCCTTAGCATTTCTCTGCAGAGTGGTTGGTCTGCATCTCTCCCTGGAGCGTGCATCCCCCCTGAAGGTGTTGCAGTGCTGAATCCATGCACACTCCACCCCTTGGGACGCCTAGAAGAGAAGGAGCCCAGCAACAAGGGGCTGCTCTTTATTTATTATTTTCATTTTTATTCCACTTGTTTGCATTTCTAGCCCGCCCTATACCCAAAGGTCTCAGAGTGGGTTACAATAAAACCAATATAAAACATCATTACAATTCACATCATGAATTTAAAAATACAGTAAAAAAAATACAGTGCCTGATAGGGGAAGAACCACTACATCTCTAGTGAAGGTAAAGGCCAGGCTAATGACCATTCAAAACAGCAGCCATCACATGATAGACAATTACAAAACTTTAAAAGCCGCTGTGAACAAGTCGATTAAAAAAACTCGCCTTCTTCTAAGAAAAATGGATGAGGCCCTTGCTTATTGGGGAACCATCTTTCCTATACCATTGAGAAGACTTCTCCCCGGTCACCACCCTCCTGATTTCACCTGGAGACTGAAACTTGGTTCATACAGGAGCCATTTACTGGAGGGCTTCAAAGGCGGAAATCAGCACCTGGAAGTGAGCCTGGAAAGGCCGTGACAGCCAGCTCTGACCTTTTACGATCAGAGTTATAGGATCCCCCTTCGGGCAGCGTTAAGATGGACAGTTTGGCTCTCCGTTGCCCCACTCCCTCCTCCCCCCCCCCGAGCTCTGGTAGTTGAAAGCCAAGTCTTTTCTCTCCTTGAAGCCTTAACTTCAAATCTCCAAGGGCAGAGACAGGATTCAAGGTCCGGCAGTCTGCTCAGGCTCAGAGGCACTGCTGCTTTCCCTGTTCCATCTGTTCCCTCTAAAGAGAGAGGGGGTTGGACTTGGACCTGGGAGAGCCAAGTTCGAATCCCACTCCAGCCATGGAACTCACCAGGAGACTCTGGACCAGTCACTTATCTCTCAGCCTATTCTACCTCACTCACAGGGTTGTTGTGGGGAGGAACAGAACCATGGACACTGCTCTGGACTCCTGGGAAGAACGAGCGGGATATCAATGGCAATCCATAAATGAAGGCAATGGGCAAGGTCCAACGGAGAAGGCCAGATCAAGCCCAGCTTACACTCTCTCTGCACAATTCCTGTCTGGAAGTGACAAGCTGACCAGGAATCAGAGCAAAGGAGAAAGGAAGAGGTGCGTCCATGCACACTGCCCCTTCTGAAGCGATTCCTGGAGATTCCCCACCTGGGGACATTCTTGTCCAGTATTTTTCACCACATCATGCCATAAAAACCTCCAGGGTTGCGTTCAGAGCTGATTCTGGCTCCATCCTGGAGCGTTGGCAACCCCAGCACCCAGCAAGAAGCATAGGATTTAGCAGGGGGAGAGTAACTGGCCCTATCCACCCCCAGCACAGCACCTCCAGTGACTCTTGCTGGTGTCTATCTTGTGTTTCTTTTTGGATTGTGAGCCATTTGTGGACAGGGATCCATCCTGTTTGTTTATTATTTCTCTGAGCCATTTTTGGAAGGGCGGTGTAGAAATAGAATGAATGAATGCATGCATGAATGAATAAGAGAAGGATGGAAGAAAGGGTTCCCAAGCATAAAACTAAGCACCTTTTTAAACACTGCGTTCAAAGCCACTGCCTAATGCAGGAGCTCTCAACAAGGCATCTCCAGATTTTGTGACGCTACAACTCCCTAGCTGCACTGGTAGGCCACAGCACCTGGGGGTGATGGGTGTTGTAGTCCAAGAACATTTGGGGCACCAGGTTGGAAACCCCTGCACAAGTGTCTTTCAGATTGAACCACACACACAGGAATGACTGGATTAATTAATAAAGGAGGATTGCGGGGTAATGGAGAATAGTAATGGAGGGGTGGAATTGGGAAGAGCAGAGGATTCGTTTCTAATTTACAGGATGGGGCCATCACTCAGCTTCCTAGGTTCCTATTTCTGGAGAAAGGTCCCAGGTTTCATTCCTGGAAGCATCTCCAGGTAGGACAGGGAAGGTTTCCTGCCTTGAAACCTTGGAAAACTGCTGCCATTCAGTGTAGAATCAGATGATACTGAGTTAGATGGACCAGTGGTAGCTTCCAATGTTCCTATCAGATCAAGGGTTTCCAGCCTTGCATTCCCAGATGTCGTTCGACTACAATACCCATCACCCTCAGCCAGAATAGCTTCAGCCAAGGTTGAGAACCCCCAGATTAGATGAGGAATTGGAACATCTGACTGGGCCGGATGTTTCTCGACTTCACTCACACTAACCCATTAACAGGTGGCTGAAAAGTCCTTGCCAGTGAACTGTGCAGGAGCAGGATTTCACCCCATTTTCTCTTCCGCACCCCGCTACCTTTGACTTGCCACCACCAAGAATATCTGCCGCAAAACAAACTAGACTCTGTCTTCAGGTTTTCATCTTCTGTTGTAAGCAGAACTGCAGAAACCATCTGTCTTTATCCACACATTTTATTATGAATTAAAATGGATCATGAATGACCACAGGTATGAATTGTTTTTGAAATACCAACTGCAGTTGTACAAGGGGGTGCGGGTGGGGAAACCCTATACATGTGCTGACTCGACACAGGGGCGTAGCAAGGGCCCCAGGACAAAAGGTAAAGATGGGCCCCCTCCCCATCTTCTTCTTCAGAGAGGGGGGAGGGAGGGAGCAGTTGCTCAGCAGCCCGGAGGGGGGCCGGGGGGGGGGCTCCCTGATGGTCCCAGGGACATTTTTCACCTCCTGTTCCCTGTTAGTGACCCCCCAGACTCCACATAAATATCAATCAATCAATCAATCAATCTTGATTATGATCATAGACCAGTACAAAGTATAAGGCGATTTACAAGTATGGTTAGAGGCGTGGCACAGCGGGGAAATGCTTGACTAACAAGCAGAAGGTTGCCGGTTCGAATCCCCGCTGGTACTATATCGGGCAGCAGCCATCTAGGAAGATGCTGAAAGGCATCATCATACCAGTAAGGTATTCAGTCTATCATCAAGCTTAAAGGGGTGGGTGGAGAGCAGAACAATCTACAAGCCTGTGGGTCTTTTGCCTTATGTAGTCACCCAGTCAGACAATGGCCATGGCCTCTGGTGCCATCTGCCAAGGGAGGCGCGGCAATCTTTGGGCAAAACTAGACACTAAAACGTGCATTTGTCTCGTTGTCTTCTTCACAATCACTCATGCAGGGTATGCTGATCCAGGCAATGGCCGCAGTGCAAAGGTGGCATTGCCCTGATGTTTCCCCACCAAAAGTGACCCTCCCAAGGAGAGATTACTCTTCCCCAGCAAAGGGGCCATTCTACACTGGATTACACCCGCAGAATCACATGAGTGGTCCTGATCTGGTTCACTCACGCACCTCACATAGCGATTTTATTATAATATTTTACACCATATATTAACAAAGCACTAGGTAATGATACGTCTAATGTCACATTAAGTTTGGCCCTTGGTCTTTGCTGGGATATAGAATTTCACTGCTGGGATGCAATTGTCTGCCTTTGGAAAACTCCTGGTTTTTGGTGAGGGTGTTTGGTCTATTCTACAGCTTGCTTTTTGTTTTGGGCCGTTTATCATTTTCTTTTGAACTAGTTGCTCTGTTTCACAGTGGCTTTATGTCTCTGCTGTCCTGAGCTCTATGGAAGGAAGTTGGGCTATACCATTCCATTTGCAAGCTTAAGTAGGTCAGAGTATTTATGCCTGCTTTGTATGTTGACCACACAGGCACAGACCTAGATCCCATAGTTGTCAACTTGCAGTGGGGGTGAGCGGGGGGAGCATGGTGTGGATGGAATGTATGTTGCAATTGGGACAGGGAGCTAATCTCAACTCCTGGGCAATTGAGATGCTGTACATAAATACAGGTAACGTGTTCCCCAAAGAGATTTATTTTAATGCAGCAGCAGCCCTGGGAAACTGCAACTCAGGGTGGAAGAATACATGAAGGAATGAATAAACCTTTCTATTTTACCACTCAAAATCCTTCCAGCTGTTTTCCCCGCTATCTGGGGAGCTGTTCATGTACTGAAATCATACTGTTGGACTCCCACACATTATGATTTATGCATACACATAAAAGATTTTACTGGTAGATCCTAAAAAACTACACAACATATTAAGATACCACACACACACACACACACACACACACACACACACACACACTTCAAATGCACATTTTGCATATAGAGCTGACATAAGGGTAAAGTGTGCCATCAAATCCATGTTGACTCCTGGCGTCCACAGAGCCCTGTGGTTGTCTTGGGTAGAATACAGGAGGGGTTGACCATTGCCATCTCCCGCGCAGTGTGAGATGATGCCTTTCAGCACCTGCCTATATTGCTGCTGCCAGTGCCTGATATAGGTACCAGCAGGGATTCGAACCGGCAACCTCTGGTTTGCTAATCAAGTCATTTCCCCACTGAGCCATTAGACATACCAGAATATAAAATCTTAAAGGACTTGACTGGTTTAAAGCTTACATTAAGCACCTCATATAGGTTTTGCTCATTTAAAAAAATCACATTATTCTATAGCGCAGAAAAGGAACTTTTCTGAACTGGATTCATTCACTGGAATTAAGGAAGAAACTGAATAAGCAAACACAAGACTCATGAAAGGTTCCCTCCCTACCTCCAAGGAGGGAATAAAAGAACATAGCAAAAATAGCTTTAACTCACCCAGATAAACAACATTCTCTATTTTCTAGGTCATAACTCAAAATATTCAAAGGTAACAATGCGGTGTGTGTGTGTGGGGGGGGGAGACTGCATGAATGGATTGAACTGGAAAATATTTGATTCATAAGAAATGTCTCTGAGTATGGCTATCATGGACACAAATAGGGCAATTTGCTTTCAGATTCTCAACAAAGAAAGAGAGCAGAAACGATGGCTGCATTCGGAGACAATGCCAAATCAGAAGCAAACGTGCCAGAGGTTCAGGTTTGTGGTCATCTGAATGTGTGAAACCATGGTTTTGTCACCCAACCGCAGTTTGGTTTTCGACCCCAAGACCCCAAATTTGAACCTTTCGTTTGTAGTGAGTTTCGCTGCTGAAAGCTCAGGTTCCAGACAGTGTTCCCTCTAAAAGGCATCCCAAGATGTTGTTGACTACAACTCCCAGAATACCCAGCTGCAATGGATTTTGTTTGGGGATTCTGGGAGTTGTACTCAACAACATCTGGGAATCCCTGTTAGAGGGAACACTGGTTCCAGAGGGCCATTGTTTTGTCCAAATTCTGCCGCCGCCATAACCTGAGTTTTGTGCTGTGGCTCCTCCTAAAACCATAGAGAGGGCAGCTCAGAGCAGCCCAGAAATGGACCAGCTCTATGCAAGCAGTGCTTCTCACTGGCCACCTCTTGGAAGTGTTGCCCCACCCTACCATCTCGGCACTCCCCCTGCCATTGCATCCCTAGCATTCATCCATTTAAAGGGAAGGAACCACACTGGAGAAAGCCTGTGTTTCCCGGGTCTTACGGGCCCCCATAAGACATATAAAAAGGATGGGATGACAAGATGGAGACAGCAAGAGAGCTCTCCAGCAAAACAGGACTGCAGAGATATGTGTGCAAACACATGAAGCCCCTGTAACAGCAGAAATGGAGAAATTAGGTTGTTTCCCCACAAAGGGCACAAATGCCAGGATGTTGAGGGAGTTATACCACAGCGCTACGCAGAAATACTAATGTGCCGGCCCTGTGCATAAACCTATGGAAACCCTGGCCATGGCCACCTTCCTGTGGCCCAGTTACATAAAGAAAGAGACAACATGTAGCTCCACAAATCTGCTTTCTGTCTCTGTCCATTGGATTGGATGTGCTGAGCAACCTGCAACAAACACCTTGGTGCATTGCCAGGCATGCAGGACCTTGGGATTGTATGGCAATCCCAAGTAGTGTTGGCACCTGCCATCCAGGGAAGGGGAGGAGGAAGCACATGTGCAAGGAATACACACACCTGATCTTGTGCGGCTGCTCAGCAAGTGTTGCATGTGCACTTTCAAAGGTGTTGCATGTGCTGTCTGGTTGGGCAGCAGAGTGTTAATGCCCCAGGATGCCTGGACACCCAGCCTGGATGCTAGATTCATGCAAGCCCTGCAGAAGGGTAACCCCACAACACCTTTCCTGGCCGCAGTGACTGCTGTGAAGCAGGAGTCCAAGTACCACCTTGACAGTCTGGTCTCCCTGCAACACATATCTCTGTGTGTGTTTGTTAGTTTGGCCCCACACAGCCACCTGGCTTGCTAGACTGAAATCTGCAGATGCCCTGCCCCGGGATGCCCTCTGGTGGCCAATTTACATATGCCACAATACCGGGCCTAGCCCAGCCTGTTTGGCCCTGGACGTAGGAGCCACCCCCAGTCCTTCCCAATTCTGCCCACCGGAAAACTACTCGGACCTTGGAAGCCTGGAATGGTAGAGTGGAGAGAGGAAGGTTTGGAGTTTGGCTTCTATTATTAACTGGGAGCCCACATCAGTGAAGCACACAGGACAGAGCTTGCTAGAATGCAGCCTCAGCAGACCAGGAAGAGGGAGGTGTCCCTCTACCCAGAAGCCAGAGGTTGTGAAACTGCAGTTGTGAAACCGCAGTCTGTGGCACAATCCCTGGATTCAAAGATTAACCACAGGTTCGTCTACTCAAGGTTTCACGCTATGTCCGAACGCACCCAACATTTCAATCCAAGTGAAAACCAGCTTCAAAAGAAATAAACAAGGACCATGTCATATAACATCCACCCTCCGAAGCACCCGGTTTCAAAGGGTTGGCTCAAAGCCATGTTTTCAGGGTCTTTGTGCAAAATTGACTCCAAAAATTGACTCTGATGGTATAATTCAATTTCTCATTCAAAAGGCCTTCTTTGATCCGAGGACTGGGAAAACATGAAGTGCCTTGTTGATGGAAAGATGATGGGCTTTAGAGCGTAGGAGCCGTGACCTCCCTCATTTGCATCTAGTCACTCTATTGCAAAGAAGATTGTGAAATAGCACTGACCCACATAGTACCCCTCAATTAACTGGCCATCCTGACAAAATACCCATAAATGCTCAAAGGGCACTGTAATTATACTGACTCAAAGTCGGAATCAAGGTATTAAGCGGTTGCATTTGAATGCCGTTCTCAGGAACAAGAAGTGACAAACAGAAATCCAGGACAGGGGCCATTTTATATATGAACACTGTAAGAGTTTAACCATTCAAATACATGTCCTTTCTTTTTCAGTCTTGCCTGCATAATTTATAGTGTTTGCAGCAGCAAAAATTTCAGTCACGTATCCCACAGGAACTTGAGGGAACAATGCACATGGAACATGCCTAAATTCTTCATGGCACGGCAGCTTTGGAACTACTTCCTCTTGGTTCCTTCGCACATCATGACATTAATATTTGGAAGCCAAGATCAAGTGAATGGAGCCAACTACAGATTCTTCCCACCCAATCGCTGCCCTCAGTCCTGGCCAGGTGACAGTCTGGTGGAAGCTGCACAACTGCACCTATCCATTTAAGAGAATGCCGTCTTCATTATGTGCCCCACCGCCCACCGAGGGCACTTGAGGAGGTCTGTCTCCAGCTCATCTGGTGGCCACACGGAGACGTGTGAGTGAGCCTTCTCAGCCGCTGCCCCGAGATTGTGGAATGCGCTCCCTGCTGAGATACGATCCTCCCCATCTCTAACTATTTTTAAAAAAACATTTGAAGACCCATCTCTTCACCCAAGCTTTTTCAGCTTTTTAAATGTGTAGGTTTTAATTTTATGCTGTTTTTAAATGGTTAAACTGTTTTAACTGTTTATATTTGTTTTAATTGTTTTTATGTCACTGTTAACCGCCCAGAGATGAAAGTTTGGGCGGTATATAAGTTTAATTAATCAATCAGTTAATTAATTCTGGCTTCCCAAATTCATTCATTTGATTTACTTACCGCCTGACTCCAAAAGCTCTAGGCGGTTCACAAAAACAAAACAAAAACAAAAGACAAACTTAAAATAATTTAAAACACTCAAAGATTACTAAAAGCCTGACTTAAAAAAAAGTGTCTTAAGGGCTCTTTTCAAGGCTGGTAAAGATGTTAAACGACGAATGTCTATAGGGGCGCATTCCACAGCCCAGGAATGATTACAGAGAAGGCCCGTTCCCGAGTCACTGACAGATGGGCTGGTGGCCTCCGGCGTTGGATCTCTCTGGATGACCTTAATGTGCGGTGAGGATCATGCAGAAGAAGGCGCTCAGATAACCTGATCCTAGACCATTTAGGGCTAATTACCAGCACTTTGCATTTTGCCCAGAAACCTATTGGCAGCCAATGCAATTGTTTTAAGACAGACATAATAAAGTCTCTCCAAGAAACCCTAGAGACCAATCTAGCTGCTGCATCTTGGACCAACTGAAGTTTATAAACGACATACAAAGGCAGCCCCACATAGAGCACATTGCAGTAGTCAAGCCTAGAGGTTACCAGAGAGTGCACCACAGTTCTGAGATAATTATCTTCAGGGCATAAGAAGCCATGCCTTACCACAATGGCATGAGAAGCCATCACAGGCTTTCACAATATTGTAGAACATTTATGAGATCCACCTTTGACCAAAACATTATGGGCAAGACGAGTACCAGCGAAAGGAACTGAGGCAATGGGATTCTATCATTCTCTTACGTCTGCCTCCCATAGTCTTCTGTTCTCCCAGATAAGCATATCTAGCCTAGGGTTTGTTTACACACACACACTCTCTTACATCCTGCTCCTCCTCCAAGCAACTCAGAATGGTATACATGTATATGTTTATCTTCACAACAACCCTGTGAAGTCGGTTAGGCTAAGAGATAAGCAGAGGCGCTCTAACCCCCGGACCTTAGGGCCCTGGTCCGTAGCCTCCAAGATCTGGAGGGGCCTCCAAATGTCTGGGGGACTTCCAGGAGCCACCTCACACCCACCCCGCCAAACCTCCATATATATTTTTCCAATTACAGCCACTGCATGGCTGAGGGAGAGCTGTGGGGGGTGAGCAGGACTCCGCTCTCCCCTTTCTCCCTCTGGCGGCGGCAGCAGCTGGAGTGACGCTGGGCCCATCCGCTCGGGCCAGCGTTCTCTGCCAACTGCGAGGTGCACCTGGGCAGTTGAGAGATTGTCACAAGCCCATGATGGTAGCTCGGCCCTCAGCCATTAAGGGCTTTAAGGGATCAATTAAGAAGATCCACGCTCAGTCTTAGGGCCATGAGGCTGCTTCAAGCTGGGGTGTAATTGCGTGACAAGAGTTCAGCTTTTGGCTCAGAAGCAATAATAATAATAATAATAATAATAATAATAATAATAATAAGAAGAAGAAGAAGAAGAAGAAGAAGAAGAAGAAGAAATGCCTGCATTGTAGGCCAAGACAAGAGTTCAGCTTTTGGCTCAGAATTAATAATTAACAACAACAACAACAACAATAATAATAATAATCAGCTGTTGTAAAAAGATCGCACAGACTGACTACAAACAAAGGCATGACAAGGTAGCAGTGATGATACACTGGAACATCTGCAAAAAATACAAGCTACCTGTAGCCAAAAACTGGTGGGACCATAAAATTGAAAAAGTTGAAGAAAATGAAGATGTAAAAATATTATGGGACTTCCGACTACAAACAGACAAACATCTGCCACACAATACACCAGACATAACTGTAGTCGAGAAGAAAGAAAAACAAGTCAAAATAATTGACATAGCAATACCAGGGGATAGCAGAATAGAAGGGAAAAAAATAGAAAAAATCACCAAATACAAAGATCTACAAATTGAAATGGAAAGGCTGTGGCAGAAAAAGACCCAAATAATCCCAGTGGTCATTGGCGCCCTGGGTGCAGTCCCAAAAGACCTTGAAGAGCACCTCAACACCATAGGGGCCACATAAATCACCATCAGCCAATTACAAAAAGCAGCTTTACTGGGAACAGCCTATATTCTGCGACAATATCTATAACCATTGACAATAAAATTCAGCCATCCCAGGTCCTTGGGAAGGACTCGATGTCTGGATAAAACAAACCAGTCAATAACACCTGTCTGACTGTGTAAACAAGAGATAAGAATAAGAATAGGAATAGGAGGAGGAGGAAGAGGAGGAGGAGGAAGAAGAAGAAATGCCTGCACTGTAGGAAGGGGGAGAGCCCATTCCCACTGCAGTGGTGATTGGCTTTGGCTTAAGAAACTTGTGGCCCTTAATTTCCAAGAAAACTTGCCTCCTGCCTTTTGTGGTGTGAGGACACTAGGCCTGCTAGCATTCATGACACACAGACAAATACATGGACACAAATCTGATGTTAACAATTATGGCACTGAATAACCAGGGAGAAAACCTTTTCAGTCTTCTGGAATGCCTCTGTTGCTGACCCCACGTAACACTCTTCAAGAAAAGGGTTCCGTAGCGTGCCCTAGTGTGAAATCCTTTCCCTAGAATCTATCAGTAAATGCTACTGCATTCAATTTGGGCAATCAGGGCTCTGGGTTGCTGCAGGGATTAAAATAAGAGTGAAGATAGTGTTAGATTGCCAATATCTGTTGCGAAAGTAGCTATTCTGATGGGAAGAGAAAGCAGAAAAACAAGAGGCAAAGCCTAGCGCAGACCCGTTCATTTGGAAGTCTCAGGGGAGGGAGCATATCTGGATAAAACCAGCACTCCAGTTAGCTGGATTTAGGCTTCTGCCAGTGTTGGCTGGTGTCAACAGTTTCAAGGACTGTTAATACTGACCCGACTCACGGCTATGTGCTTCAGAGCAGCAGGGTTCTGCTGGGAGCCGACTGCTTTCAGAGGAATGATAAACAAGTTACACTGCAAAGGAGGAAGGGACTTGACAGTTCTCCTTTAGCTGCAGTTTCTGCAGAGGGAAAACTTGGTTGCGGGCTCTCGGAGGAGGTGCAGTTATGTGGCTCATGGCATTCCAAACTTGGAAGCAAGTCTGCTCAACTTAGCCAAAGCAAGGACGCCAGGGATCAATGGTTTGCTCCTCAATGCCACTCAAACTTAGCCAATTTTAGTGGGATTGCCCAGTTTAAGATACAGGAATATAGGAAGCTGCTTATCCTGGGTCAGGCCATTGGTCCATCTAGCCCAGGATTGTCTACACTGACTGGCAGCTGCGTTGTATTCCATTCAGCAATCTTTGGCAGTTTGATTGGACATTTGCCCCATCCCAGGGGAACATCCTGTAAAGAGTGTGGGAGAGGAGTTGGGAAGGGAAAGGGAGGAGAAGGAGAAAATGGAGTTGTTGCTGAATAAACTTTTAGATTTTATCGTATGTAGATTAACTACATACGATTTCCTTGTGTGTATCAGGGAAGCAGCTATAAAACAAGCAGCTTCTCCGAGGTTCCAGGCAGGAGTCTCTCCCAGCCAGGGATCGAACCTGGAACCTTCTGCATGCAAAGCAGCTGCTCTAGGGAGTGTACTAAAATGAATGGCAGGGAACACTCACTGAAAATAAATAAAAAGTATGTTAAATAAAAAAATAAAAGCCCTGGTTGCTTCCAAAGGGCCATCAAAATGCATGGAATTTCTGAATGGCCATTTGGAAAATCAATTTCTTTATTGTTAAATTTATATACTACCTTTCATTAAAACTATCCCAATGCATTCCATGGCCATTTGGAAGAAGGAACACAGAAAGTTGACATCTTGGGTCTAGCTGAGTATTGTCTACACTGACTGGCAGCAGCTTTCCAAGGGTTCAGGTAGGAGTCTCCCCCAGCCCAACCCTACCTGGAGATGCTGCCAGGAATGGAACCTGGGACCTTCCGCATGCAAAGCGGGTGCTCTTCCACTGAGCTAAAGGATGCTGTAGGACGACAATATCAAAAAGGCCCTGCATATCTGGGGGAAGTTCCTCTCAAATATTAAATTTTCATATCCGTGTTACGTTGATTTTCATATCCTACTCCCATTCATACACCATCAATGTACAAGATACTTAGAAGCAGAGGTTCTCAAGCTTCGGTCCCTAGATGATGTTGGACTACAGCTCCCATCATCCCCTGCCACATGCATTGTGATGGGGATGATGGGAGCTGTAATCCAGCATCATCTGGGGACCCAAACATGAGCATCCCTACAATATGCCTCCTCTCCCAATCCATACCCCAGCAATGCTATTAATAGTCCTGAGAGCAAAGTATCCTTATAATCAATTATCTAATAAACAAATTGTAAATGTAGAATAAAATCATGTACAGCTTCTACAATAATGCAATCGATGGACAAGAGCCAAAAATATAGAACTCCCAGACAAATTAGTAGATCATCTGAGGGGGGAAATCATAACTTCCACAAGACTTAACAGAGAAACAAACTAGAAGGGAGGAATCAAGTCAGAAGGCTGAATCAATAGACCATTACATAACAATTGCTTTATTAATGAGGGCTGCTAGCAGGCACCAGGGATGAAGCAGCAGCTCCAGAATTTGGCATTGCTGCTTATTTGAGGGGCTGATCAGCATTAAAGAAGCCCAATCACACCCATGAGCTGCATTTTAAGATTGGGAAGGAAGGGTTGACCGTGGCAAGCCTGTAAGCAGAATTAGGTCATCACTTCAGTAATCAGGAGTCTACAAAACTAGGAAAGGAATATGTTATGTACAGAAGTCACATCCGGATAGGAGAAGCACCAAGAGACACAGAACAATATGTGGCTCAGTTTATAAGATACAGCACAAAGCAATCACGATATCTCCCAGTTCTCTCATATTACTGTCCTCTTTTGTAGATCTCCACCATTCAGGCAACTCCAACAATGGCTTTTTTGCAATGTCGAGGCAGCATTTCCCGTGCCCATATGAATGATAGTTTGGAAGGATGTACATTAGGTTTGCAGCCAGCCCTCCTCGGCTTTCGTTGTTGAATTAACAATACTCCCAAGCGATGGCTCAGATTAAACATCTCTTCTTAGAGTCACTGGCAAAAATGTTCTGTGAGCAAGAGAATTAAGGCCACGCTTCACGGTATGCTAAATACAGTTTGGCCCTGGTGTGCTTGTTTTTCTAGGAACCTAGGAAGCTGCCTTCTACTGAGTCAGGCCATTGGCCCATCTAGCTCAGTATTGTCTACACTGACTGGCAGCAGCTCTCCAAGGATTCAGGCAGGAGTCTCTCCCAGCCCTACCTGGAGATGCTGCCAGAAACTGAACCTGGCTGGGACCTTCTGCGTGCCAACCAGCTGCGCTGTCACTGAGCTACAGCCCCATCCCCTAAGAGGAATACCTTACAACACTCACATGTAGACTCTCATCCAAATGAAAACCAGGGCAGGCCCTGTTTAGCAAAGGGGGCGATTCATGCTTGCTACCACAAAACCAACTGTCCCTGTTCTAAGTGATATAGCAAGTCCTGGTGGAGGTGGGAGGCAATCAGGCTCAGGACAGTGGGGGGCCCCATGCTGGATTGGGACCACAGCAGGAAGGGAAGTCGCTTTAACTCCTAAGTTCTGCAGTCACACTGCTGCCACCTAGTTTTATAAGTCTTTCATACAAAACCAGTGGATACTGTTTACTGGGGCAAAGGTGAGGTGGGATGGCTATATCCTAAGCAGTGACCACCTTCTGCTTCAAACCACCTTCTGCCCTCTAGGGGGGAAACTCATTTATTGCCCCGTTTTTATAATGTCATTACAATGCCCTTATGATTTCATTTGGCCTCTTTTATTTCCCAAACTAATGGGGTGTTTTTTAGGCCACGAGCCCCCTGGAGACAGGATAATTCACATTTGAGGTGGGTGGTTTGTAGTGGGCAGCCTGCAAGCACTGAAAGAGTTAACAGTAAAAAAGCAGTTGACTTTGATTGACATACTGGAGGCCCTAGGTCATGACCCAATCGGTTAACCAGGTGGGCAGGACGAGAGGGCTCCAGAGGGGCTTCTGGGAAGAAGGGTGCCCAGGGGAGAGAGGAACAATGGGGTCTTGCCAGATGCTCACAGGGTGAGTTCTGCAAATCTGTGAGGGTCAAAGATTTCAGGGATTGGTCCCACCTAGGTCCTGGTGAGGTCCAAGGGAAGGAAGTCAAGGCTTATGGCTTCAGAAACTTAAACTTAGGAGAAAGTGTTTTGGTAAGACTTGTGGTTAGAAGTTGTGTGTGTGTGTGTGTGTATGTGTGTGTGTGTTGCTTTCTATCCCCAAGTATCTGCTCTTGCAATTACTATCTTCAACTTCAGTCTAGTAATGAACAAGTTAAGCACTGCCAGAGAACATCTGGGCGCTACTACGCTAATTTTAGATCCTTACCAGACTCCCCTTTACAAGCAAGGCAATCGAACCACTTTGCCCCAGCTCGACAGCTCAAATTGAACTGCCGTCGATTCCAACGAACCGGCTCACGGTCTGGGTGCGGTGCAGTTCGGGTTTGGTTTGAAGTCAAACCAAACCGCCTGTGCTGGTTCCGTGCACACACCCTGTGCACTCCCTCAGAGCTGTCATTCTCGAAGGAGCACACCCCACCGGGAAGAGGCACTCATCTCTCCAATAAACCATAAGGCACCCTGTGATGAGCTGCACCCCCTTGAAACTGCAGATGCAGCTTCACCTAATTAAACACAACACACAAAAATTCCCTCTACCCAGACAGCTGGCATGTCAGGCCTTGTGATCCCAAGGAGGGCTGAGGGCTTCCTCGGAGCCAGTCCTGCTGCCCTGCCCAGGAAACCAGCATGATAGGATGAAGGCAGCCCTCTTCTACTGCTATGTGAAGCAGCATGCCTGAGAAGAAACTCAGCATCTTCCATAGCAAGGACCATTAGCTAGGCCCACAAATTTTGCCCACCACCAGGACCATCTCAGGCGACAAACGCTCAACTCAAGAGGACTTTTGCAAACGTCTATCCCCTTATTGATGGCAAACATGTGATGGCATTTGTGGCACTTATAGCTTTCTCTCTTTTATCACCTCTCCTTTATCCCTACCCTGCAAAGCATTAGGATAAAATTGCAGTCATCTTTGCGTGCGTGTGTGTGTGTGTGTGTGTGTGCATGCGTGCGCGTGTTAGGGCAGCAATGAACAAATCAGTGTAGTTTCTCCATGGAGTAATCTTTGGAGGTCATTCCTGACAATTTTCACTTCCATGCCTTTGACAACTTTTATACAAATTTTTGTGTTCTTGAAACTTTAAAAAGCTTTTAGAACACCCTTGAAAATTTACCTGCTGGAGGCCCGATGGTCAGGACAAGAACAGCACAATAACACCCTGAAAGCTGGACGCCACCACATCTGTAGAGGTGTAGTACTTGTCAAAAATCATGACAAGCATTTGTCCCTCTAGATGGTACTGGTCATCTCAGCTGGCCCATGGACGACATTTGCTTTTACTACAGTTTCCAAGTCCTTCTAGACTAGGAAACCACGTCCTGCCAGACAAATAAGTAAATGCGCGTAATAATGTTTACTCAGCTCTCATTTGGAGCCACTTATAAGGCCATTAACAAACAACACATTATAGCAGCAACGGCAACATCAACAGTAGCTGAAAAGCTAAGCAGATCTAGGACGGGTCAATGCCTGGATACAGGACCGCTCCAGACCCTGCCTTGACTTCCATGCCTAACAAAGGTGGAAGATAAACTGCGCAGTTTGTAAGATCTTTCCGATCCAATTAAGGATCAGTCCGCTTCCCCGTGATCTTCTAGGGCCAAATGTGTCCATTTCCCACCAGACGTTTCTCATTCCAAGTAACTGGAGAAGATATGCATTTGTGTCTCATTAGACCAACAATGTAGTGCCGTTGATGTGGTGCAGCTATAGGAGGGCTTGGTTGATGGATGCCTGTGTTAATTAATCCACCATGATTCACACAATAGCAGGCAGATATTGCATTCTGCTGTTAAGGAGCCAAACCTAAGGAAGCTAAATATACACTCACTACATTAACTATCAATTCAATGTCTCATTTTTTAAAATCATCATTACTTCCTCTAAAACAATTGTGTAAAACTCTCTCCAAAGAAAGAGATTCTAGACACAGATTCCGTGTGTTCCCCAAACTTCTGAATGCTTGAAATACATCTTTTTAAAGTTAAAAGTTGGAAGCACACCTCTACAACTTAAAAGACTGCAGGGAGGCATGAGCACAGTGATACGGAGCAGCACCCAGAGATGCCGAGGGCAGCCTCCTCAAAGGGCAGGTAATTCATCCTGGGCGCTTTCCAGATTGCACCCTCAAACAGCAGTAAAATGATTCGGCTTGGCCGGATCGTATTGAAAACGACCCCCAGAATCTCAAACTCCTACGACGGGAAAATACAGCTATTTTTCTGCAACAGACTTGCAACATTGTAGCACTATAACACAAAGATAAAACCCAAAAGAAGGCATCAGAAATGTGAACGGCACCCTGCTGTCAGCACAGGGACTGCGGTGTCACAACACAAGGAGCACGAAAGCACACTTAGCAGATCCGTAGTGACACTGTGGTGGGGTTAAATCTGGAAAGTGCCCTGGTGCATCTTCAGACTGAGTATGGTCAGATCGTGATCAAGATCTGCAAGCCTCACAGGAGCCTCCAAATATATAATTAATTCAGTTTCTACCATGCCCTGGTGGCTCTCTCAAGTCTCCCTATAGTGGCACACAGTTTGGAAGTGGTCATTCGGGTCGGAGCCCAACAAGCCAGTAAAGAGGATTTATGCGTCACAAGCACCACTCGGCAAATGCAGGGAATTTGATTTATTCAGAACATTTTCCATAGCATCTTGATTTAAAAGTTGCTGTCTTTATTTGAAACAGGTGCTGGATTAGCTAGATAAAAAAGACCAAACCCACCTGGATAAAAAGACCCAGTGCTGAATTACTAAAGGTTTTGCAGGCTACATCCTGTAATAAAATATGGATCCATCCTTGTATCTGATCCATATAGTGTGCTGTGGAGGGGAGATCGAATGAGTCCCATTAATGGATAACCAGTTTGACAGCATAATGACACTGATCGTCATTTCTAGAGACCAACAGGTACAAGTTCTTGTGCACACCGCTGAATGTTGGTTTTTCATTTCATCAACCAACTATAACTAAAAGTGTTTGTATACCTCTTTTCAACAAAAGTTCTCCTCCAAGTGGTTTACGGGGGGGGGGTGGCAAAAAAAATAAGATGGTTCCCTGTCCCCAACTGGCTCACAAACTTTTTTTATTTTAAAAAAGGTAAATATCAGCAGCTCTGGACTCGATTGCGACAGCAATGAATGCACCACTGAGAGACCTCAAAGGCCAAGTTGAAGACAGATCATCCTGGAGAGAATCTATCTATGTGGTCGCTAAGAGTCGGCACTGACTTTATGGCACTTAATCAATCAATCACCAGCAACAGCCACTGGAGGGATGCTGTGTTGGGGTTGGAGAGGGCCAGTTGCTCTCCCCCTGCTTAACATAAGTGATTCGTAATCACTACTTTAAAGGGTGCCTCTTTGCTCAATTAGCAGGATGTAACCAACTTTCAAGACTGAATGCTGTGGAGTGTAATGCATCAACTCTAGTGGGAAGGAAAGAGGGATTCTGGGGAGTGAATGGGAAAGATGACAAAGTTCTGTTTCAGAACTGTAAAGAATACTTCCTGAACTTCGTTCTCTTTGCTGAGTACAAAGTGGAACCAGCAGCATCAGCTGTTATTTAACTGTTACCAACCCATCTGCCCTGCTTGCTGTTCAACTTAAATAACAAGATCATCGTCTGCCAAGCACCAAATGGGATTACCCATCTGCTAAAGGCTGAATTTGAAAGGATGTCCACTTTAGTGTCACAGAGAGATTCCACCAGTAACACTGCATAGGCATATAAGCAAGATACTACATCTTCTGTCTCCAGATCCCCATCCAAATTTAAAGAAAAGCCCTCCTGAAAGGTATATCATCGCATTATTAGATGAGCATTGCATTGCAAACCACAAATCGAGTCTTTGGAGTTGGTTCCCCCCCAAAAGTTGCACTGAAGCACAATTCTGTGGAAGGCGCACAGAATAAATGGATCCACCAAGGAAAGTGGAGATGAGCAGAGGAATAATAACCACACAACAAATCTTATTCTTCCAAATTCCCTACAATGCTGATTCACACCAAAAGAACTTAAGACATTTCCCCAGCTCATCAAACCACTCATTCAACTCTGCAGAACGGGGAGAACTGCATTGAACTACTCTATAGCTGGTGGCGGGGGGGGGGGGGGGTCAGGATCACTGAGATGTGTGATTATTTTGAACATTCTAAAGTGCTACAAACATTCCAATTAATTTTTCTGTAAAGGTTTTAGAGCCCGTTTTATTTCTTCTGCGTTCTGTCCATGCCCAGGGATTTCACACACACTCACTCTCCCCCCATAATATATGTACATAATTGTTAATTCTAAACACAACAATGGCTGAAAAAACAATTTCTTGTAGCAAGGGCCAGAGATATCGAGAGGGACCAAGATGTAGTCAATTCAGTTTTATATTGGGATTAATTAGGTGTTTTGTTTTTTTAAAAAATAATCTAACTTCTTGTATAATTTGATGAGATTCATGATTTTTAGCTTTTTAACGGAGCTTTGAATTTCAAACCAAGTGTTTGTTGTTGTTTTAGAATCTGCGGGTCCAAATAAACTGGCTTTCAATTTAGTTAATCGTTGTGATGACTTTTGGGGCTGTTCCCATCACTCCCGCCAGTTTGCTGATCCTTGTCATCTGTGCTCTGAGCTTGCTCTGTCTGAAGTTGCTCCATCCACACTTGGATGCCAGCCTGCCCTGTCTATGAGCACGAAGCGTTCCCTCTGCCCAGGGACCCGAATGGGCGATGCTGCCTGCCTTCTGCGGCGGCTGCTGCTTCTCGTAGAGGTTCTTTTCCCGAGTAAAACATACCAGCACACGGAGACCAGTTCCTGATCGCTTAATGGGCCACTGTTGGGCTCCCACCTCTGACCATCTAGGGAGAAAGTCTAGGGTTGCCAACTCTTCTCTCTGGCAGAGCGCCTGTGGTTTTAACAGAGGCAGAAGCGCCGGGAGCAAAGCTTCTTTTGCATGCTGCAGGAGTTGAAAGCAAGCCGCTAAGTTTCTGCCTTTCCGGCAGCCGCTAATCGCGGGGGGAATAGGTAACCTTTCCTTCCCTAATCCTGTAGACAATCAGTGGTGTAGGAAAGGCACTCTGCACAAGCTCAGAAGCACTGCAGGATTGGCTCTAAGAGCAAGCTAAGCTCAGGCACAAATTAAGTCTTTTTTGGTCCAAAATAAAGACGAATGGACTAGAAGTCGAGTGTTCCTGCCCAAATAGAGCCAAAGAAGACCAGAGAAAAGCACAGCTTTCCTCCTTTGCCTGGACCTGTCTGTCACCAAGCACGGGCAGCCCTCCAGGATCAGACCCGACCCGAGGCGGCTTCCTCTGCCCCTGCGTCCTCGCCCCCACCCACCGGGGCCAGCCCGGCTGCCTCTGGGAAGCTCCCGAGCCCAGGCAAGAAGACAGACAGCCCTCTCTTGCGGCTCGTCCGCCTCGGCGGGCTTCTCAGAGGTAGACTGCCTCCGCGCCTGGAGGCTCCACCGGCAGCGCCAGAGCCGCCATCCGGCCGCTAGTTCTTCTGGAGGGGGTTAGCGGCGCGCGGTGGGGGGGGATCGCCAAGGGGGCCGCTCCAGCAGTCGCCTGGCAACGGGGCGCAGAAGAGCCGGCTAGTGGCGGGGGGGGGGAGAGGAAGGCTCTTCGGGCAGCGGCAGCGGCAGCCGCCCCCCTTGGGGAGAAGAAGGGCTGCCCCGCCGCCACGGAGTGCTGGCCCCGCCGCCGCCGCGCCCCGCGCCCCTGCCCGGCCCCGCCGCGCGCCACTCACATCCAGGATCACCGAGGCGCCCTTCCGCTGCTCGGGGACGAGGAAGCCCCGCTCCGCCGCCGCCTCCTCCTCGGGCAGCAGCTCCCGCTCGGGCAGCAGGCTCTTGTTGTCGCTCATCTTGGTGACGATCCAGCGGAGCAGCCCGTCCAGCCCCCGGGCCCCGAGCTGCGGCTGCGGCGGCTTGCGGAGCAGCTTGTGGACGCTCTCCCGGCAGTAGCGCGCTGCCTGCTCACACATCTTTTACGGGCGCCTTCATGCTCGAGCCGGGGCTATTCCCTCCCACACTGGCTTCATCATCACCCCGTTGGCAGCCGCTCCTCCGGCGCCCAGCCCCACCCTGGCGGCGGCGGCGGCTGCTGGCGCGCGCTCTCCCGGGGGTGGGGGGCGTGCAGGCACAGGCAGGCAGCAGCCCCCGCGCTCCCCAAGGATGGGAAACCGGGGGCGGCAGAGGGTGTGTATGTGTTTGTGTGTGTGCGGGGGGAGGAGAATTCTCAAGAAACAAATCCTCCTGGCTCCGGTACTCTTTCTGGCAGAAAAGGGCATTCTTGCTGGTGCGCGGGGCAGGGGGGCATGCTTGCCCCCCAACCGCCGCCCCCCCTTTCCATTTCAGAAATCTAATATGCAGGACACAGCTGAGCTCGCCCACCTGTAAAGGCACTTTGCCTCTTAGGTGCCCCCCCTCCATCCCCCCCCCACTGGTGGACCCTGGGGCAAAAAGCAAAAGTGCCTCCCATCCTCTCCTTCAGTTAGGCACAAAGGTTGGAACCAAAGGGGCTTTCTGGGGGACAAGGGGAGCGGGAATACTGCCCCCTCCCCCGTGTTTCAAAAATCTAACACAACTCACCAATCTAGAAATGCACTTTGCCCCTTCTGCCCCCCCCTTTTCCTGGTGGGCCACTGGGTAGAGCAAAGAGCAAGCTGTCTCTCAGCTAGCAGCCCCCCCACCACCACCGGGGCCCAAGGACATCTGTGCCCTTCAACTCTAGCTACACCGCTCTTGATACAGCTATTGTAGCCCGATTCACATGTACACTCATAGGAGGGTGCAGTGTACCTCTCTCGCACAGATATTCATTCACACACATGTTGAACACAGGTACAGCAGTACACTTCTTATCTGCATCCTGCATTTCAGGGAGCCTACACCCAGGTTCCCTTTTAAATGAATGCAGCGGGGAAGTAACTTGCCTAGCCAGCAAGAGGTTGCCAGTTCGAATGCCCGCTGATACTTATATTGGGCAGCGGCGATATAGGAAGATGCTGGAAGGCACCATCTCATACTGCGTGGGAGGAGGCAATGGTCAACCCTTCCTGTATTCTACCAAAGAAACCCACAGGGCTCTGTGGTCGCCAGGAGTCGACACTGACTCAATGGTGCAACTTTACTTCACTTTAGTCAGTCACGGGGGGGGGGGGGATGTATGGTTGTACAGACACCTGAATGCAACAAAATGTCTGGACGGGACTTGTATTACCCATGTGCTGTAGAGACACAACAAATAGATCCCTGAACAAAGGAGCTTACCAAGTCCCAGACTATTTAAGGCTAAAGCCAGGGCTTCAAACTGAACCCAGAACTAGTGAAACTGAAAGAAGATAGATGTCATGTCTACCATATTAATATTAACCTCTCCAGGGACTTGGACACACAGCAGGCTTTACTGAGAGTTTACTGGGAGGCTTTACTGCGAACTTGTAGTTGTCCCAAAAAATTGATGCAAAAAGTGGATTTTTTTTTAGCCCGGATATAAATCGGACAACATTCTTAACGTGCAGTGAAAAACCCAAATTGTGTGCAAACTGCTCCCTGGTAACTTGCAGGGATTTCAGGGTAAATCTGGCCGATATGTGAACACACACACACACACACACACACACACCCATTCTAGAGGAGATGCAAGTTAAAGAGGAAAGCTGGCCTTGTGGTAGGAAGCATGACTTGTCCCCTTAGCTAAGCAGGGTCCACCCTGGTTGCATATGAGTGGCAAGGGGGAGCTTACTGGAAAGTTGGCTAAAAATGAGTAAAAGTAATTTCCAACTCAGGGAAATAGCTCCCAACTGGTAATAGAGCTGGGCATTATCTGTTGGAGACACGGCTCCAGCAGCATTGACTCTACACCTTCTCTCCTTTTGTTCCCCACTCCTGTTCTGCCTCTCTCTGCTCTGGTTTCCTCTGGAAGACTGCTATTATCAGGTCTCCCCCCTTCTCTTTCTACCTACTTGGTGCTTGCTGCATTTTGCACTTCCTCCTTCCTTGTTCTGTTCTAACACTGTGAAGACTATGCAACTTCCGTAGTAAACCTTTACAAGTATTTGGACTTTAAATGTCTGTCTCAAGGTATTCTTAATGTACTTAGTTCTTCCCACACGTGCTTGCTCTGTTATAACTGGGATCATGGAAATCCCTTCCCTACAACAGTATGCACTGAACAAAATCCAGATTTTTTTTCTGAATTACTAACTTGGAGGTTTTTCACACATGGCTCGATGCCTCGGGGTATCTGAAGAGTGAATCTGCTTCGCAGCAGATTCAAGGGATGAGAGGGACCTTTCGCATAGCCCAGGGGCGTAGCAAGGTTGGTGTGGGCCCAGAGACAAGATTTTAAAATGTCCCCCCACCCCGCTGATATACACACACAAACACACTTCACAATATATAGTGCACTCACACTCACATCCCCATTATGAATACGGTGAATACTTAGTTCACATTGAATTGAGTTTCTTTTACTCTCTGCTCCTGCCGATCTCCAAGAGACACAACATAATTCATAGGGGGTGCAACACGGGTGGGTGGGGAGTCATGTGATGTGCCTCTGGGGGGCCCCTCGAAGCAGTGGGGCCCCAAGATGACTGCCTCCCCTTGCCTAATGGTAGTTACGCCCCTGGCATAGCCATCAGCACCACCATCGAAGCCCTGGACTCCCCCCCCAAAAATCTGCTGAAAATAGAGGATTTTTTAAAACCACAGACATAACTGGGGCTAAGCCAGAATTAGCAGCCTCCCTTTGGGAGGGGAAGGGGGGAACAAAGCCCGGTCTGTCCTGGTCCCTGACAGCCTGCAGGGAGGTCGGGTTAAATCCAGCGAATATGTGGACTGGCACACTCCAATCAGGAGTGGATTCGGGGGGCAAAGCCTGGTCTGTAAAACCTCTTGGGCAGCTCTACCCAGAGTCTCCATCTGAATAGCAGATGCCTGCGACAACCCTCTTAAGAGCCGGAATGCATACCTTGAAACGGAAAGGCCATTTCTTCTTGAAGATATTTTCCCCAATTAAGAAAATGGCCTTTCCATTTCAAGGCAGGCACTTTAGCTCCCGAGACCACCAGCTGGCCAACCGGTTCTTTGGCTGCCCTCCTGATCACCGGCTGCACTTTGGAACACCAGACCAGCTAGGAAAGGTCTCACCGAGAAATGCCGGAGAAGGATCAGGCCTGCTCACAACAACTCCCCACGACAGACCGAGTGCGCCACTTTTCCTCTCCCGTTGGAATGGCACCGCCCTCCCCTCTCTCCCCCTCAGCTGGGAACTTCAGCTAATTAAAGGCACCCAGCAGGCAGCGGCCACCGTGCCTTTTGGAGCCAAATGTCAGAGATGACTGACTACGGTTTGCTAATGAACGGCAGATTGTGGTTGGCCCAACCGTTTCGGATCCAAAGGAGGGCCAAGCGACAGCAGCACCGACCCATCGCCTACGAAGCTGCTCAGCTAAATGCCTGGTCCATCGATACTAGGTGGCGAGTCTTGCTTCTCCTGAGTTACAGGGCCTCTCCGTGACCTCTTAAGATGAGAGCATCTGCTTTAAAGGCAGAAGGTCCCAGGTTCAATCCCTACCCTGGCAGCACCTCCATGTGGGGCTGGGAAGGCCGCCTGCCTGAACCCTGGCAGAGCCGCTGCCAGTCAGTGTGGACAGTTCGGATTCGCACACACTCCTACCCTTTAATACATACACAGGTTAAAATCCAGACCCACACTCCGGAAGGAGAAATGGTGGCAACATCAGCAACCTTTAGAGAGCAGCTGGGGCTGGGAGGCAGGAGTGCCGGTGGGTATATCACCACATTTCAGGCACTATTTTTCAACTTGGAAATTTACTTACGGCTATAGTGATTGGAAGCAACATGCCTGATTCCATTACCCTCGAAATCACTCAGAAGTACATTTCCTTGTTCTTCCGCTAGAGATCAATGCAAAAAATCTGTTCAGGGGGCAAGAGAATATCTCCAAGTCCATATTACTACAAAATCCTTACATATTAGAGAGAATGTCTGAAACATCCATAATATGTCAGTAATGGAATCATAACTGGATACTGCTTCTGATTCTGTTACTGACATATTTTGCATGTCTCAGACAGAATTTATAATATTGAAGGGTTTTATTAAAAATATGGCCTTATAGTAGGAGATGTTCTCTTGTCAGGGGATATGGATAATATCAACTCGAGAATCTGCTTATGGCTACAGTCACTGAAAAAGTGATAACATGGCTGCTTCCGTTACTACTTCTACTGTTACTCTTGGAATTGCCCTCCTATCTCTTTAATGTATGCCCGACACTCAAGTTGGCCATAACAAAGTATGTCATCATTTTATAGTCTGTACTTGCAATGCCTGGAGTGTTCCCTCTATTTTCCCCCCCATTTGTGTACAAAATGAATTTTGTTCTGTATCAAGGCAGTGTGCATGCACGTGCATTCAGAGTAGGGCCTTCCTGATTCAACCTGAGTGGGATCTAAAATTTACTGAGTGGACATCCAAACACTTGTGAGTGCAAATACACATGCACATCTTTGAGGGAGCACTACTGGAGACCAGCTTGATCATGCCTCCTTAAGCATGCCTAAGCTCTTTGATTTCGGTGTGGGCTTAGGTACACCTGACTCTGTATGAGTCCAAGTTGTCAAATTGGCTTACAACCACTACCACCCCTAGGGTCAAGTCAAGTATTTTACTAAATTTCTAGCCACAGAAATTCAGCCTAGGTTTTTTTGAGGGGTGGGGTGGGGGGCGACTTTGAATTGTTTCTGGGGAGAAATACACAGGCTCAGACTGTGGTGAGTCTCCAAGGGAAGAGAATTCCAAAGCTGAGGGGCAGCCACTGAGAACAAGAAAGAGGTAAACTCTTTATGTACACAAGCTTTTCAAAACTACCATGGCGGCGGGGGGGGGGGGGAGATTATTATAAGATAATCATTGGCTAGTGCTCCCTAAATATGTGAGGGAAGGGCAATGAGGTACAAGTACCTTGTATCCGACACCACCTTGTATGCAGTGGTAATGGCTCACCTGCTTTCTGCCGCTCTGCAGCGCCACCACTGCAGATGGCCAGAGGGGGCATTGCAGCTTTCAAGCCCAAGCAGCACCAGGTGACCCAAGGAGATAATAGGGCTCCATGTCAGCAAAACTTTGCAGCCTGAGCAATTCATTGCAAGATGCGCTGGTATCGACTGCCTAAAAACTCTGCCTGGCACCAGCCTGAACATTGTGTTCAGTACCAATGTGTTGCAAGACTGTGATAAACAGCTTACTTCTACCGTGGGGGAATTGTGGTCCAATTATCTGGATTACTGTCATGCTGCTAACAGAACTTGCAAGCTTTGTTAACATATGTCCTTGTTGGTCTTATACCGAGTCTTTCTTTGCCTGCAGAGGAGGCTGAATGGTCCTTTGGAGGCTTTGACTCACTGAAGCCATTGATCTGGTGTCAGCCCTGACCTCCCCTCACTCATCCCACCCTTAGCTTCAGCCCCAGTGGGCAGATTATGCTTGCACTACTCGGTTCTGGTGGAAACAAAGCCAGAAACGATCACAGGACTGAGAAATTATTCCCTGCCAAATCTCGGTGAGGTGGTGAAATGCAATGAATACTCCCTGGAACATTTTGGGCAACCCAGAGGAAGTCAAATGAGCAGAGCCAGTGTGTGGCGCGGAGGAGACTCTCTAGGGAGCTCGCCCAGATTCATTTCCTTGCATCTTGATGGTGCTAGAAGCCGGAATATCTCAAAAGGGAAGATTTATTTATTTCTACATTTCTATCCTGCTTCCTCCAAACGAACATAAGAACAGCCCTGTTGGATCATGCCAAGGAGACCCATCTAGTCCAGCATCTTGTTTCACACAGTGGCCCACCGGATGCTGCTGGAAGCCCACAGGCAGGAGCTGAGGGCATGCCCTCTCTCCTGCTGTTTTTTCCCTGCAACTGGTATTCAGAAGCATCCTGCCTCTCTGAGGCTGAAAGTGGTCTATGGCCCTCCAACTTTTAGCCTTTGATAGACCTTTCCTCCATGAAGTTATCTAAAGCCGTCCAGATTGTTGGCTGTCTCCACATCTTGTGGCAGAGAATTCCACAAGTTAATTATTTGTTGTGTGAAGAAGTACTTCCATTCGTTAGTTCTAAATTTTCTGGCAATCAATTTCATGGGATGACCCCTGGTTCTAGTCTTATGCAAAAGGGAGAAAGATTTCTCTCTATCCACTTTCTCCACACCATGCATTATTTTATATTTGGTTATGATTTCAAATTTGGTTTGTTTTTATATTTTTAGTTTAATATTTTATTGTCATTTTATTGTATGTTTCTTAACTTTTGTAAACTGCCTTGAGATTGTTTTTAATGAAAGGTGGTATATAAATTCAACAATAAATAAATAAATAAATAAATAAATAAATAAATAAATAAATAAATAAATGACCTCCATCATGTCTGCCCACAGTTGTCTTTCCCCCCCTTTTAAAACTAAAAAGCCCCAGGTGTTGTAGTCTTGCCTCATAAGGAAGGTGTTCCACGCCCCTGATCATCTTGGTTGACCTCTTCTGTACCTTTTCCAGTTCTGCAATGTCCTTTTTTAGATGTGGTGACCAGAACTGTATACAGTACTCCAGGTATGGCCGCACCATAGTTTTGTATAAGGGCATTATAATATTAGCAGTTTTATTTTCAACCCCCTTCCTAATGATCCCTAGCATGGAATTGCCCTTTTTCACAGTTGCCGCACATTGAGTGGACACTTTCAATGAGCTGTCCACCACAACCCCAAGATCCCTTTCCTGGTCCGTCACCGACAGCTCAGATCCCATCAGCATCCATGTGAAGTTGGGGTGCTTGGCCCCAATATGCATCATTTTACACTTGCAAATATTGAACCGTATTTGTCATTTTATTCGCCCACTCCCCCAGTTTGGAGTGGCTCCGCACCATGGCAACACACGAGGAGACCACTGACCGGGAGGCTGCAAGCAGCCGGAACTTCTGAGGGCCACACGGCCCCCGATCCCCGCAGCCTTCACTGGCTCCGTCATGGAGCCGGTGGTCGTGTGAGCAACCGATTCGGCTGCCCAGGGCTGCCTCTTGATCGTCTGCGGGGAGAGGGGGTGAAGCGAAGCCCTCTCTCCCCGCAAACCTCCTCTCGGCGCTTCCCACTGATCATGAGAAGCGCCTCATTGAGAAACTTTATTCAAGCCTGCAGTTCTACATTATGTATTTGTGAATCAGATGGTTGGATTTTGTATCAACATTTTAACAGTATTCATATGGATGACTATTCCGAGGATTTCTGTTTATTAGGATTGCACTATTTATAGACAACAGTACTATGGCTATTAATTCCTAGCGAATAAATAGATTTATTAATTGCATTCCTGATCTTCCTTGTTTTATTCAGTCTTCCTGGGAGTAGTTTGATTACTTCTCTGGGGTTGGATAGGGCCAGTTGCTCTCCCCCTGCTTAATATAAAGAGAATCTCCACTCTGAAAAGGTGCCCGTTTGGCCATGTTAGTAGGAGGAGACTTGGTTGATTCTTTTTTTAAAAAAACAATCCAAAAAACCCACACCACGCACCACAGTTCCAGGTATCTTGCAAAATTAAACTAAGCATGCTACAAAGAATAAAATGACACTATAACTATCAAAACTATCATTTAGAAACATAAAACACGTCTGTCAGTTACTAAAATCCTCACTGATTCAAACATGAGGCATTTGTAGTCACTTCAAACCAGCGTTCCTTTACTTTTTTTAAAAGGTCAGTAGAGCTGGGCTTTGATGACAGGGAACTCCATAATCCCTGGGGCCACCATGGAGAAGGCCCTGCTGAGAAACTGAGAATGCTGTGTATTGATGATATTTTTAGCCATCTCAGGTGGGAGCATGCATACAGGAGGAGGAGGAGGAGGAGGATCTGCTGCTCCCACAGTTGCTCAACATGCACCTGGAATTTGGGGCCTTCCAGACAGGGATCAGTCACCTTCCAGGTGGGTCTGAGCCCCACTGCCAGCCACAAAGCTCTGGTGGAGGCACAGAATCCCTCATCCGTGCTTTGTACAGACAAAATTCAGTGACCTCAGAATTGCATATGAAGAATCCAATTAGAATCCTCAATTAATCTTGGGACTTTTCTCTTCACTATACCCAATTACAAAATCCTGCTGTGACTTCCTACTGCTGCTTTTGAGAATTAACCAGAGCCTTAAATAGATTCCACTTCTAATCTATATCAAAGGGAAGCATTCCTTTTATTTATTAAGTGGGACAGAGGATGGTGGGTTTTTAAAAAAGAAGAAATCTTGCTTCTTTTGCAATTGATTTCAACGAGTGAAGTTCCTCCTTGTGCTCCTGCTAGAATCACTGCTTAAAAATACTTCTTTTAAATCATAATAGTAAAATGTTATCAGGGGAGGGAGTGGAGGAAAAGACACTATTGATAAAGCACTCCAGATAAAAGGTGTGCATAAAATGACCATTTACCCATATTTATGTGAACAGACGGCGACTGAATTTAAGACAAGCCCCTTAAAAAATACAGGATATATTTGTATTTACCAGAGAGTAAGAGGACTCGGAAATTAAGACAAACCCCCCCCCCCCAATTTCTAAAATCAAAGAACTTGGGGAAAACCTAGTCTTGGACTCAGGTAAATACAGTAAGATTATTTATTATATTAATTAATTATTATTATTATTAATGCAATTTCTATAGCACCCTTCCAAAAATGGCTCAGGTCAGTTTACACAGAGAAATAACAAATAAATAAGATGGAACCCTGTCCCCAAAGGGCTCACAATCTAAAAAGCAACATGAGATAGACACCAGCAACAGTCACTGGAGGTACTGTGCTGGGGGTGGATAGGGCCAGTTGCTCTCCCCCTGTTAAATAAAGAGAACCACCACGTTAAAAGGTGCCTCTTTGCCCAGTTAGCAGGGGCCATGCCTTACCCATCACCACTAAGAGCTCTAGGAACTATCAACCTGTGATGGGGTTAGGGATCTCAGAGAATCTCAACAAGAATCTTATGGCAACTTAAAGATTAAATCAGGGGTTCTCCCACTTGAGTCCCCAGACATTGTTGGACAACTCCATCATCCCCTTCTGCTGCTGTGACTGGGGATGATGGGAGTTGAAGTCCAACCATCTGAGGACCTCTGGACAAATATGTTTATTGTAACATCAGCTTCCATGGCCTAGAACACTTCGTAACAGGGATGTAGTCAGACTGAAGGTGGTCCTTAGGAACCTAGGAAGCGGCCATATACTGAGTCAGACCCTTGGTCCAGCTAGCTCAGTATTGGCTACACAGACTGGCAGCAGCTTCTCCAAGGTTGCAGGCAGGAATCTCTCTCAGCCCTATCTTGGAGATGCTGCCAGGGAGGGAACTTGGAACCTAGATGCTCTTTCCAGAGCAGCTCCATTATCCCCTAAGAAGGGGAATATCTTGCAGTGCTCACACATCAAGTCTCCCATTCATACACAACCAGGGCAGACCCTGCTTAGCTCAGGGGACAAGTCATGCTTGCTACCACAAGACCAGATCTCCTCTCCAAATGCATTCACAACCCACGGCCCTTGCCTTGTTGAGGGTGGGGGATCCTGGAAGGATGCATACATTCATCTCCAACCCCAGATCAGTTGAGTTCTACTTGTGGTGTATGATCTGTGATGGTTGTTTCACACATAGGAACATTGGTAGCAGCTTTATTCCATGTTACTCTGCTTTTAGTTTTTGTTCTTTTTTTGCCTGCATACCCCTGTGTGCACTCCAAATACAGAAATCTGGCTTTTTGCAGGCCATGAAAAGGGGAGCCAATATAGCCAGCTTGCATTCCTAAGATTCAAGGCATGGAAGCAGGTTGTTCTGACTAGGTGTTCTTTGGTATCCCAGGTCATGAGTGTCACTGCAAGCGACTGGGATTGCCACTCTGGCTGTCCCCAAGACACATGCAGAAAGCCAGAGCAGACAACCCTAAAGTTTCACAGTGGAGGTGACTGGCCATGGAACGTGGCTTCCTTCTTTTAACAAGCTGGCCTGCAGGTAAGTTAAGCATCAAAGACAGCATTTCCTCCCTTTTGCAGTAGTATCAGGTGAGGCATGCCTGGGAAGAGTGTGCCCCCTCCCATCTTTCTTTTCAGTCTGCCTCTTCAGCAAGACCCCTCTTGAAAACCCTTTTGTTTAAGAGGAAGACCTAAGTGATCGCCCACAGGATAAACACACGGCTGACCTAGAATCACATCCTATCTGGAGTCAAGTACTCAAATCCCTTTTGTAGGTGCTCATGTATGCATGCCCTCCGGCCCTGTCATGGACGGTAAAATCCTTCCCCCCTGAGGTGAATGGGTTCCCTCGCTCATTTTGCTCACACCCATCCACGCTTTCCCCCTTGCTTGCATGCGCACCCACGGAGAGGCTCCCTCGTGGACTGATCACAATCCCCACAAAGACAGCAGGTTGCTATGGATGCAACTTTGTACTATCCCTTTCACTAAAAAAGAGGGATGCTTCTAAAGAGGTTTTGCCCCAAACCTTAGCATTCGCCCCATTCCTTAGCATTAAAACCTTGATGAGGACATAAGATTAGATGGGCCTCCTTGGGCCTGATCCAGCAGGGCGCTGGATCAGGCCCAAGGAGGCCCATCTAGTCCAGCATCCTGTTTCACATAGTGGCCCACCAGATGCCCCTGAGAAGCCCACAGGCACGAGGTGAGGTCTCCTACTGTTGCTCCCCTGCAACTGGGATTAAGAGGCATCTTGCCTCTGAGGCTGGAGGTGGCTTATAGCCACCACCAGACTAGTAGCCATGAATTTCCTCCATGAATTTATCCAAGCCCCTCTTAAAGTAATCCAGGCTGCTGGCGGCTGTCACCTCATCTTGTGGCAGAGAATTCCATAGGTTGGTTATGTTGGAAATTCTCTGTGGTGAGAGAATCCCTTTCTCATTCTAGCAGAGTGCACAGAGGCACAACACAGTGGAATTTGCGTAGGCATGAGTGTATGCTGAGAGTAAAGTAACTTGGAGCCAATTCATAGTTTCAAATCAATATATAAGGCATTTATTAAGGAACTCCATTCTAGATAGGAAAGTGAGGAGTTAGGATCTCTAATCTATCTATCTAGCTGGATGCAGATGGATTCTGCATCTTCTCTGCACACATGGTGCAGGGAGAGGAGCTTGCCATGTTGCAAGGTAGAAGGGCAGGTAGGGAAGAGAGAGAGGAAGGAAGTTAATCCCTAAGAGTAGCAATCTACATTTCAAAGGGATAGTGTCAGAGCAGTGGAGAAGGGGTGACCAATGTCTTGACCCTCTAGCCCTCTGACTCACTCGTCTGTCCTCCACTGTCTGAGACAAGAGACAGCGCAAAGTCCTTTAACTTCCAACAGGTTAGGCATTGTGTGAAAAGGTACTTCCTTTTGCTGGTCCTAAATTCTCTGGCCTTCAGTTGCATGGGATGACCCCTAACCCTAGTGTTGTGACGGGGTGGGGGGGGAGGTGGTGGTGGTGGAATTGGTAAAATATGGTAAATGTGTATTCGGGAAACAGATTCCATTTCCAGAGAGTCTGCAGCCTCCTTGTGGGAAGACCATTTTTTCAGCACCCCACGGAAGCGCTAACTCCTGCTTTCACTTTGTAACCTCATCCTTCAAGAACCTCCCCACCCGCCCACCCCCACCAATCCCATAAATATAGTGCAAGATAAAACTACCAGCGGCGGGGGTGGGGAGAGATCTGTTTTTACAAGAAGCTGAAGCTTTGTAGCCCTCACAAACAAGACCAGCCAGCATTACAAACACAAAATTTGCAGGTCTTCCCTCCATGATGGCTGCTGGCAGGGCTGATGTTAGAGATCCCTGGTGGGGTCTGGGGTCTGGGGCAAATCAGCCAGTGCGGGCCCCTTCCAGTTAATTCTAACAGGGGTTAAAAGAGCGAGGCTGGGGGCGGTCACCCTGCTTGCCCTGTCCTAGGGACAGCCCTGGCTCCAGGCCCTCTTTGGGTTAAGGAGCTGGAAAACGTTGACAAAAAAAACAATTAGCACCTCACAGATGCACAGACGCAGGTGAGCTACTCTGGAAACGGCTTGCAGGCAAATGCCTCTTGTGTGTCCCTTCCATATTCATTGGGACGCTCAGTTTCAAAGACCAGGCTTCTGGACGAACTGGCGCTCTTAAGAACGCCACTGGTTCCAGAGTACCCTACCACGATCTGCTTCCCTGGTACCTTAAACTTAAACACATTACTGTAAGCAGGTTTGCAAGAATTGAGCTCATTCCCCCCACTTCCGTCAAAACAGAGTCATGAAGGGTTGTGGTTACCAGACCTCAGAGCAGGCAGGGCTTTTTCTCAACCTGATCTAGAGTTGGTGGGGATTGAACTTGGGACCTTGTACTAGAGATGTGCATGGCAGGGAGGAGGTGGCTTTAAGGGCGGGGTGGATGCACTCTCCCCTCCCCCCCCCGGTTTCCTCTGCCAGTGCAAATTTCCCTATAGGCCCGTCAAGTGTGTTTGTGTGTGTGTGGGGGGGGGAGCGTACCTCCCTGCAGCCCCAACGTGATCTGGAAGTAACCAGAAGTAGTAGCTGTGACTGCGCATGTCAGGTGTGTGCGTGTGGCATGCGCGAGACGCACAGTCACAGCTACTGCTTCCGGTTACTTCCGGATAATGTCGGAGCAGGGCAGCAGGGAGGTATGTGGCCGCCCAGAGGGGCTTTGATTTTTATTTATTTATTTATTTATTTACGACATTTCTATACCGCCCAAAATGCAAGTTCTCTGGGCGGTTTACAGAACAATAAACACAGCCAATAAAAGATTAAAACATTTCAACAATTGAAACGAAGAGAGTTAAAACTATTAAAACACAAACACAATTAAACAGTATCTAATTAAATGCCTGGGTGAACAAATGCGTCTTGACTGCCCTTTTAAAAGTCATAAGAGATGGGGAGGCTCTTATTTCAGCAGGAAGTGTGTTCCAAAGCCTTGGGGCAACAATGGACGAGGCCTGTTCCCGAGTAGCCACCAGAAAAGCCAGTGGTGACTGCAGACGAACCTCTCCGGATGATCTCAATGGGCAGTGTGGTTCATTGAGGGAAATGGACACCAGCGGGAGAAACACAGCGGGGGGGGGAGTGCATCCTTCCCCCCTTAAAGCCATCACCTCTGCTGTCGCTCAAGCCGTGCAAGCTTCAAACCTGTTCCTGCACATCCCTACCTTCTACATGCAAAGCAGATGCTCCACCACTAAGCTATGGCCCCATTGGTCAAGTCAAATCAGGAGTGCTTATGCAATTCACCTCATCTCAACTTCCTAAATTGGAAGTTGGTTCTAAATTTAGGGGTTCCAAACAACCTGGTCTTGTCTGTAGAGCAGCCCCCAAGAGCTAGTATCTGCCATTCTTGCATTTTGGCTGTCTGACTACTCTGCAGACACTGTTCGTCATAGCTCTTGGTTCACATTTCTCTCCCTTTCCTTATAGGTTAACACAGGAAGCTGCCATATACTGAGTCAGACCATTGGTCTATCTAGCTCAGTATCGTCTTCACAGACTAGCAGCGGCTTCTCCACGGTTGCAGGCAGGAATCTCCCCCAACCCTATCTTGGAGATGCTGCCAGGGAGGGAACTTGGAACCTAGATGCTCTTCCCAGAGCAGCTCCATCCCCTGAGGGTAGTATCTTACAGTGCTCACACTTCTAGTCTCCCTTTCGTATGCAATCAGGGCGGACCCTGCTTAGCTAAGAGGACAAGTCATGCTTGCTACCACAAGACCAGCTGTCTTGACTGATGCACAGAAGTGCATATGTGCATTTAATTTATTTTATTGCATTTATATACTGCCCCATATAAAATCTCTAGGTGGTTTACAAATTTAATCAATGCATGTCTGTGCTCATGCACACTGGTAGCCTTTATGGGGGTGGGCGGGGATGCGACATGTACCGCTAACTATATGCACCAATTCCGAAATTAATTTTAGTAAATCTCCCAATTAAGTGGGAAGAGGGAGGGATGAGAGGTCAGGGCAGAACCAAGCCACAGAATAATATACTGCTTCTTCCTGCCCAGTGTTACAGCCACCAAGCCAGCAGTTCCCAGCTCTGGATTCTTGGATGTTACAGGACTGCAACTCCCATCAACTCTACTGTGACTTGGGATTTGTAGCCCAACATCATCTGGGACCCCGGGTTGAGATGGTCAATGCTGTTATTCCATGCCTCACTTTCTGAATCTTTGCTCTTGGTTCAAAGAAGTTCATGGGACATAAATAACCACGCCACAGGATGTTATTCACAAGAAATAAGAGCATGGTTTACGAAGGAAATTGTTAATAAACTGCTACAAGTAATCATCATTCATTCAACGCAGCCTTGCAAACGTGATCGCATCTGGAACTCTGTGGAGTATACTTCCACCTGGTGGTCACAAAGAAGACTGCAGACAGATACGCAGTGAAAAGAGGCTGGATGGCATAATTGGTTGGTTTTTATCTTATTTCTATTAAGTTGTTAACCAGATTTGAGTTGCCTGAAAAACTGAACAAAACAAACAATTTTTTAAAAATGTACTGCTGCTTTTCTAGGCTATCGGCCTGAAGCACAAAGACAACCACATTTATTTCACTTTAATCTCACCCTTCCTCCAAGAAGCTCAGGGTGACAAAAAGGTCTCCCAATTTTCTCTTCACAGTCCTATGTGGTAGGTTAGGCTGAGAGAAAGTGACCGGCCCAGGATTACCCAGCGAGTTTCATGGCTGAATCAGGATTTGAACCTGGGCCCCACTAGCTTTAGTGCAGCAGTCTAACTACTACAGCAAGGGCAGCCAACATGAGGCTTCCAGGCTGTTATTTATTTAACATATTTTTATACCACCCAAAACTTGCATCTCTGGGCGGTTTACAATTAAAATCATTTTAAAAATTAAATCAATTAAACTATTAAGATCATTTAAACATTAAAATCATTAACAGCCAATATTAAAAATTAAAACCATAAATCTGATTAAAAGCCTGGGTGAATAAATGTGTCTTCAGTGCCTTTTTAAAAGTTGCCAGAGATGGGGAGGCTCTTATTTCAACAGGGAGCCCATTCCAAAGCCCAGGGGCACCAACGGAGAAGGCCCGTTCCTGAGTAGCCGCCAAGTGAGTTGGCAGCAACCGCAGACGAACCTCTTCAGATGATCTTAGCAGGCAATGAGGCTCATGGCAAAGAAAACATTCTCTTAACCCAGGGCCTAAGCTGTTTAGGGTTTTATAGGTAATAACCGGCACCTTGTATTTTGCCCAGAAACATATTGGCAACCAGTGTAGTTCTTTCAACACAGGAGTAATCTGGCCTCTCTTAGATAACCCAGAGACCAACCTGTCTGCCACATTCTGGACCAACTGCAGTTTCTGGACTATGTACAAAGGCAGCCCCACATACTGCGCATTGCAGTAATCCAGCCTAGAGGTTACCAGCAGATGTACCACCATTTTGAGGTTGTTCATCTCAAGAAACGGACAAAGCTAGCATATCAGCCAAAGCTGATTAAAAAAACCTCTGGTCACTGCCTCAGCCTGGGACACCAAGGAGAGGTTCAGATCCAGAAGCACCCCCATACTGCGTACATCCAGAACCAGCAGATCAAAATTGTCTCCTGAGTTCCAACCCCACACAATAAGTACCTCCATCTTATCTGGATTCAGCCTCAGTTATCCCCCATCCAGCCCATTACTGCCATTGTAGGACAACAATGGTCAGAGAGCCTTATGCTGGCCACATCTCATGACACCTTACTGGGATATGACCTTAAAAAGCTGTTACCTGCATGTGTGTGTGTGTGTAAGCGTTAAAGCATTATATGGTGGAATAGTCAACAGCCACAAGAGGGAGCCATTGTTCTAAATCATGGGTTGAGTGAGAGTTATAATTTTAGAAAGATGGATTTCTTTTGTCAATTTTATTGACAATTCTAAGTCCACTTATACTAGGCCAGAGTGATTAAGAATTATATTTACTGTGTGTAGAATCTCTAAGTTTGAAATGGTAGGGATATTTTGTGTGTTCTTTTGGATATTAGTAGTGCTAAATTTGGTTGCAAATGCTAGTTTTATATTGCACATTGTTTTAAATTAAAAAAAACCAAATAGTAAATTTTCATGTAATAGCAGCAATGAAACTGCTCGCAAAAATCTAAAGTGATGTTTCCCCAGTTCATATCCCCACCTCATTTTCAGTTGTAAATTCTGTTGGATTGGGGTGTTTCAGAATAATATAGAATGACTTGACAGGTTGAAAATTACTACTTGAACATATATATTCATTCATTCTACTATATATCTATAACATCCCTCAAATGTTACTTTCAAAAGTGAAAGGTGATCATTTGACACTGAAAAGGCCATTCATGTCCTAACATGTCCAAATATTCAGTTGCTAGTTGTGGGGAACAAGCAAAAGCGAAACAGAGTACCAGCCCTGTCCCGCCCTGGAAGGGAGAGACTCACACCAGCTAGCCAGTTTCTGGTGCCACCTCCGTCTAGACCAGGGGCGAGCCAGAGGGACTGAAATCTCTTGGACACGTCTGAGTTCCAAATGTGCTGCCAGGATGAACACTGCCATGCGAGGCCTCTTGGCTTCAGAAAAGATCTTGCCTCTAGCCCATCTGAGCAGCTGATGGTCTGGCCCATCGCCAATTGCTTCTCATGTCTCCAGGGGCTTTCCCAGATAGGCGGCTTTACTGTGACCGGAAGTGCCTAAAGTGAAGCCATTCTGAGCACTGCACCAGAATTCTACTTTTTTAGGATGCATATAACTGCAGATCGTCAGGAGCAAAGCTGAACAACATGGTTGGCTGTATGAACAGCATCTTCTGTTGCCACCCTGACATCATGCTAAATAGTTTCCCCCTATCCAGCCTAAGTGTAGCAAAGCTGCATTTAACTGCCATTTGGAAAAGCTCCTGGTCTCTACTGCTTTCCTGCCATGCCCAAATTAGACCTCCTGAGCACTAGTTTTGGGCCCTCGCTAAAGCACAACACTCAACCACAATAAATCTTCTTCTGCTACCTCTCTGGCTTTGGGGGGCAGCGTGAGCAAAGATTGCAATACTTTCTAGAATGCCTTTGCATCCATAAGAGCTAGAAACTTGTTCTTTTACTTAAAAACCAAGATTCTCAGGCAGTGGCGGAATTCTGTGGCCAGTGACACAGAATGCACTCTTTCCTGTGGAATCGAAGCACGTGTCTTGATATAAAGCTTCTATGGTCAACCTGAAATGGCTACTAGTCTGAGGGCTATAGGCCACCTCCAGCCTCAGAGGCAAGATGCCTCCAAATACCAGTTACAGGGGAGCAACAGTAGGAGAAAGGGCATGCCTTCACCTCTTGCCTGTGGGCAACTCAGAGGCATCTGGTGGGCTACTGTGTGAAACAGGATGCTGGACTAGATGGGCCTTCTTGGGCCTGATCCAGCAGGGTTGTTCTTATATAAATTGTTCTGTTTGTGCAGTTTTCTCCCATCACAGCTGATGCTAATCTGGCCTGTCCATATTGGCAGACTATTTGGTTCTTTGATGTCCTTTCCCAGGCATTCTTCTACCTAGTGGGAATTCTCATCCCTTTTCATCGTCCTTAAACATGAGCCTTGCAAACATAATTTGGGTGGCACCTATATCAGTTGCCAGATGTTCTCGAAACAGTCCCTGCAGCTGTGGATCGAACTAACTTCAGTTCCTCTTTCGGTTGGCATTAGCAACTTCTTGGATGTGTCAGCACATAGAGCAAGGGAAAGTTCTTCTTCCCAGTTCCCGTGACATTTTGCTGGTCTCATCAGCATTCACTTTCGCTTTAAAATGATAGTTCGGGAGAACACAATCTCATTGCAACAACCCCTGGCTTATTTTACCCTATATAAGTATAAAGGCAGAAATGCCATCCCTTGTAGGGACTTTACACGCACTCTTGGCACCAGCAGCATTTATGGGCTCTGTGCAAAAACATGGAACTCTTGACTGAGCAGCCCAGAACTCACAAAGCATAAACTCTCAAGTGGGAACAGTCAGCACATGCATAAAACCCCACGTGCTTTAACTTTATGGTTTTTCTCTTTTTAAAGTCATTTTAAATGTGGTTTTAGCCTAGTTTTTAACTGTATTTAACTTCAGTCTGGGTAACTTTATTACTCTTATTTTACATTGTATCTTTTTATTAATAATCCCTAGGCTGGGGATAATGGGAGTTGTAGTCCAACAACATCTTCAGACCCAAGTGTGAGAACCCCTTGTTTAGATTTTTAAAAACAAGTCATTTTCTGCATTTGGGGAAAGTGTTCCTTTACAAATTCATGACAAATTTTTATATACTGCTTTTCAACAGAAGGTTCCCAAAGCGGTTTACAAAGATAGAAATAAATAAGTAAAATGGCTCCCTGTCCCCAAAGGGCTCACAATCTAAAAAAGAAACATAAGATAGACACCAGCAACAGCCACTGGAGGGATGCTGTGCTGGGGACGGAGAGGCCAGTCGCTCTCCCCCTGCTCAGTGAAGAGAATCACCACTTTATGAAGGTGCCTCTTTGCTTAGTTAGCAGGGGACTTTAAATTGTATTTTATTTATGGTTTGTTGCCTTGAGGGGCAGCATGGATGGAAAAGCTGGGCAAAAATATTTATAGAGGGTGCATAATACGTCATAGCCATTTTGGCCCCCTTTCTGCAACAGGACAGAGTTCAGTTTGTCAGATTCCCTGTGCAACCTTCTCTTCCTCCAAGGAGCTCAGCAGGGCGCACACCTGGCTATCCTCACAACAGCCTCAAGCCGTGAGCTAGGAGGGGAATTAGCAGCTGGCTCACTCAGTGAGCTTCGTGGCTGAGTGGGGATTGAAGCTGGATCTGCCACTCCTTGCACCACCCTCAGTACATCACGCTTGCTCCCAAGAACTGCACTGTGTTAGGGTAGCAAACCGTGCAAAAGCAACTGACTGCTTCCCCCCGGGAAGAGCTACTTCAGGTCCACCGGATCTCTCCGACGTGCCCAAGCTCCCAGCTGCAAGTCTGGATCAGCAGAGCCAACCCCTTCCGACAAATGCGATGCCAGCTCGTTCATTTCTCTGCAAGCAGCCTTCCTAGGGGGCCCAGGAAGCATCTAACTCAGGCCTGCTCAACTTAGGCCCCCCCCAGCTGTTTTTGGACTACAACTCCCATGATCCCCAGCCACAGGGGCCAATAGCCAGGGATTATGGGAGTTGTAGGCCAACATCTGCAGGAGGGCCGAAGTTGAGCAGGCCTGCTCTAACTGCACAGTTGTCCAAGCCCATCTGAGAGAGCCCATCGCTCTTGCATGAGGTCATGCCACCGCTCTTGGGAACAAAGGCACACACTGGGACTACTGCCCTGCCTGCTGCCAAACACCTTGCAGGCCCGTTAACTGAGAGGGCCGCAGCCTGTGGCGCTCGGAAGCGGGCGTCCATGTGGAGCACAAAGAGAGGAGTTGAGATGCCAAATAACAAGAACAAGAACAACAACAGTGGACCACCTGATCAGCGGTTGTAAGAAGATCGCACAGACTGACTACAAACAAAGGCATGACAAGGTAGCTGGGATGATCCACTGGAACATCTGCAAAAAATACAAGCTACCTGTAGCCAAAGATTGGTGGGACCATAAAACTGAAAAGGTTGTACAAAAAGAAGATGCAAAAAATATTATGGGACTTCCGACTACAAACAGACAAACATCTGCCACACAATACACCAGACATAACTGTAGTGGAGAAGAAAGAAAAACAAGTCAAAATAATCGACATAGCAATACCAGGGGATAGCAGACTAGAAGAAAAAGAAACAGAAAAAATCACCAAATACAAAGATCTACAAATGGAAATTGAAAGGCTGTGGCAGAAAAAGACCAAAATAATCCCAGTGGTCATTGGCGCCCTGGGTGCAGTCCCAAAAGACCTTGAAGAGCACCTCCACACCATCGGGGCCACAGAAATCACCATCCGCCAGTTACAAAAAGCAGCTTTACTGGGATCAGCCTATATTTTGCGACGATATCTATAACAACTATTCTGGCATCCCAGGTCCTTGGGAAGGACTCGATGTCTGGATAAAACAAACCAGTCAATAACACCTGTCTGACTGTGTGTAAACAAGAAATAATAATCTATCCGAGCATTCATAAAGTAGGATTCTCACAGGTTTGGTTTAACTTGTGAGAAGGAATGTAGGACTTTAATTATTTTTTTAAAGGAAAACTGCAGGGAATTGTTATTTGCACATGCCACGCCTGTGCATTCTGGGTACTGAACTCTGCTGATGTTCAGAGACTCTTTCCTCCAGAGAATCTCGTACGGTCAGGAGATGAAAGATACATAAGCACAGGGCTGTCCTTAGGGCATGGCAAGCAGGGTGACTGCCCCAGGCCCCACTCTTTTAACCCCCATTAGAATTAACTGGGAGGGAGCTCTGCACTGGCTGACTTGGCCTTGCACTCCATCCAGGACAGCCCTGCATAAGCATCCTTAAATATGTTTAGCTTCAGACATCCCCTCATGGTAATGGGCTTGCCTGCAGGATCAGGGCCATGGGAACATAGGCAGCTGCCATATACTGAGTCAGACCCTTGGTCCATCTAGCTCAGTATTGTCTTCACAGACTGGCAGCAGCAGCTCTCCAAGGTTTCAGCCAGGAGTCTCTCTCAGCCCTACCTGGAGATGCTGCCAGGGAGGGAACCTTCTGCATGCAAAGGAGCTGCTCTTCCACTGAGTTATGACCCCCATCTCTTAAGGGAAATATCTTCCAGCATTCACTGGCCGTCTGCTATCCAAATGCAAACCAAGGGGGACCCAGCTTATTAAAAAGGGAACAATTCATGCTCACTACCACATGACCAGCTCTCCTCCCCGGGGACACCAAAGCAGCCTGGACAACTGATTTTACTTTTCATACTATCAGTCACATTTTAAAAAAATATTGGCTAACATGTCTTGCATTTTTGAATTGCGTCCATGTTCTTTTGGAATGGCACATTTAGCGTCTGGTTGCACATTAAAAGAAGCCCTGAAGTATCTTGTGTCTTCTCCTCTTCTCACAACACAAGAACCTGGAGTCATCCAACGAAATGGATTGGTCGGAGATGCAGCCCCAATAAAAGGAGACTTCTTTGCAGGGTGCATAATTAACGGCGACCACTAGATTAGATAGCATTAAAAAAGGATAAGACAGATTCATGGAGGAACAGAGGTCTATCAATGACTATTAGCTATTATGATGGCTCGGAGGAACCTCTATGTTCAAAGGCTGTCTACCACTGAATGCCAGTTCCTGGGAAGCCACTGGCCTGCTTGTGGGCTTCCCAAAAGCCTCTGGCTGCCCACCGTAATATGCAGCAGTAATATTACCACTGTAATATGCAGCTCTCCTCCAGCAGGACTCTTCTTAGGCTCTTAACTCATGCTCTCAACTTCCACCCCAGGAAAGGCAAGTGTACCAAGACCACTAGTGCGATCAAAGCCAACTTTCGTTTGATTCTAGATTACTTTAAGAGAGAACATCACAAAGCTAAGGTTGACTGGTCCACCAAGGGCTAAATGGTACCACCATGGTCAGAGGCAGCATATCAGCAGGGAGAGCTATTGCCTTCATGCTTGACTTGTAGGCTGCCTAAAGCTTGGCCACTCCAGGGAACATGAGGCTAGTAGGAGAAGTTGGCCTTTGGTCTGATCCAGCCGGGCTTTCTCATGTTAAGAACATAAGATCAACCCTGCTGGATTAGGCCCAATGCCCATCTAGTCCAGCATCCTGTTTCGCACAGTGGCCCACCAGATGTCTCTGAGTTGCCCACAGGCAAGAGCTGTGTTCATGCCCTCTCTCCTGCTGTTACTCTCCTGCAACTGGTACTCAGAGGCATCCTGCCTTGGAGGCTGGAAGTAGCCCACAGCTCTCTGACTAGAAGCGATTGATAGACCTGTCCTCCATGAATTTATCTTAACTCCTCTTAAAGCCATCCAGGCTGCTGTCTGTCACCATAGCTTGTGGCAGAGAATTCCATAGATTAATTATGCACTGTGTGAAAAAGTACTTCCTCTTGTCGGTCCTACATTTCTTGGCAATCAGTTTAATTGGGTGATCCCTGTTTCTAGTGTTATGTGAGAGGGAGAAAAGTTTCTCTCTATCCACTTTCTCCACACCATGCATGATTTTATAGACCTCAATCATGTCTCCCCGCAGTCGTCTTTTTTCTAAACGAAAAAGCCCCAGATGTTGTAGCCTTGCCTCATAAGGAAGGTGCTCCAGGCCCTTGATCATCTTGGTTGCCCTCTTCTGCACCTTTTCCAGTTCTACAATGTCCTTTTTTAGATGTGGTGACCAGAACTGTATGCAGTACTCCAGGTGTGGCTGCACCATAGTTTTGTATTTGTTCTTACTTCACAGAGTAAGTTGTAGCAAGTCATTCTTGTCAAGTGTGGGGAAAAAACCCAGCCCACTATAAATCTTCCAGTGAACCCTGGGTTAATGCACAGCTAATTTTCAGAATGTCTTTCCTGGGGTAGAAAAAAAATGGGTTTAGTGAGAAATTTCATCAGGAAATTCATCTCCCACTTCAGTGCACTCCAACAATGCATTGAGATAGCAACTTACTGTGGCAATTAGTTCCTTTGCAAAGTAGCTACACATGCCTAAGAAGGCGTCTGTGATTTGTTGTAATTAACATGGGCAGAGAGCATTCCTTAAAGTAATGAACATCGGCCCTAATGACTCGGGATGCTGGAAATATAGCAAGAGATGCTACTGGGACAGACAGACTCTCCTTTCTTGGGTGTGTGTGATTTGCTTAGATGTGCTCAGTCTTCAGATAATTACAGCTTGGTTTACAGACACTTGGCTTCACATCTGTAACGGCAAATTAAAAGTACCCTGAAGTGAATCTCTTTAAGCCAAACAAGAAGCGTACAGGCTGTTCTTAATCTCTGCATTCTTGTTTTGATGAGCTCTCTCAAGAGGCAAGTCCCATTGACAGAAAGGCCTCAGGAGGCCACGGAGGCCGAGGGCTCTCAAACCTGGCTCTCCAGATGTTGTAGGTCTACAACCACCATCATCCCCAGGCTCAATAGTCCAGCCACTGGGGCTGGGGAAGATGGGATTTGTCATCCAACTTATCTGGGGACCCAAGTTGGGGGGTAAAATTTTATGGGGAGGTAGATTGAAGGGGCCTGGGGACAATTGTCCTCCCTTGCTCAATGGCTGCTACACCCCTGCCCCACCCCTACTGGGCTAGGACTAAAACAAAAAACATACAATTTAAAGCAAGACAAAGGCAAAGATGTGTTTGGAGTTTTGACACACACCTCACCCCGTGATGGTTCCTTCATCTGCCACCACCCTTTTACTACAACAATCTTCTCTCATAATATTACTGCTCTCAACAATACTATGGGGGATACTATGGGCATGGGGTGTTACCCCAATAGAGAAAGGTCATATGCTGTAAAGAGAAAGAGGATTTATTATTGTTTCATCCAAACAAAAAGCTGATCCTCTCCAAGGAACACACAGTCCATAACACTACCAGTTACAGTTCACTCTCCTGCAGTCTCTACTTCCTCTAAGCTTCTTCCTTGACAGTCAACGTCCAGCTGATTCTACATCTACAGAATATCTACAAAACTCCTCCTGTCTTCAAGTACTTGACAACAGTTGCCATGCTTAACTCACTAAGCCCTCAGGCCAAGCCACACATAGCAGTGTGAATAATTTTTAACTAAACCCTTTATTTTGGATAGTCAATTCTTCACAGGTCCTGAAAGGCATCTGGGATCTGTACCCATCCAAATGCAAACCAAGGTAGAACCTGCTTAGAAAAGAGAACAATTCATGCTTGCTACCACAATACCAGCTCTCCTCCCCAAGACACATAGGAAGCTACCTTATACCAAGTCAAAACACTGCTGGTCCATCTAGCTCAGTATTGTCTACACCCGGGCTGCTCAACTTCGGCCCTCCTGCAAATGTTGGCCTACAACTCTCATGATCTCTGGCGATTGGCCACTGTAGCTGGGGATTATGGGAGTTGTAGTTGAAAAACAGCTAATGGTCTGACTCAGTATATGGCAGCTTCCTATGTTCCTATGCTGCTAGGGACCTCTCCAGTTAATGAAACTCTGAGAAGCATCGCCTGGTCTGGGCCTGTCTGCCTCTGTATTTCCAGGTGAGCAGACCCCCTGATTTCTTGCTTGCTGCTCCTCCTGCCTGAACACAGGATGTCAAAAGCTGGGATTTAAATGAGTGTAAACTGTTCCCGATTTCCCACATTTCCAGGAATGCCATTAAAACATCACTGGTATTTGTGCTGTTGGGGATTTGGTAGGACACACCCTCCATTAATAGACTGCCATGATGTAAATTGCCCTGCAATTAAACAGGCTTTTAGCAACTTGTACACCCAGCACCCCAGGGTGTGGGCCCCATTGCTAAACAACTCATGTATAATTAACATCTTTAAATGACTGCAAGATGGAACTAACTGGAGCTCTCCAAGATGACATGGGCAGGAATCACCCGCAGGAATATGAAGCGGTTGAGATTACACCTGCATATAGGCATTCTTTTTTGGATAAAGATCCCCTTGATATAAGCAAGCACACTTTGCAAATGCTGCTGCAAAAGGAAATGTAATTTTTACAGTGGGGCCCCGATGTAGTCAGTGTTCTATATTATGCACTAAAACCAACTGTTTCCAGCTTGGTAGACTGGATCCTAATTGGGACGACCTGGGAATATGCTGAGTCATTTGGCAAACACAGGAGTCAAGCGGGGCGGTCCTTAAAGAGTCCTGGTGAGGAGTGAGGCCCGGGGCAAATCAGCCAGTGTGGGGCTGCCTTCCGGTTAATTCTAATGGGGGTTAAAAGAGCGGTGCCCGGGGCAGTCGCCCTGCTTGCCCTGCCCTAAGGACAGCCCTGGAGTCAAGACAAACCTGACTGACTCACAAATTCATCTGCCCTTAGGGTTGCCAGGTCCAGATGGTGAAAAGGATAAGTATCCATGACCAAAAAACCCCCAAAAACAGAAATAGAGGATGCTTTACTTTTCACACAAAAGAAGTCTCCCCAAAAGTCTCCACTTTGCATAAAATTTGCAGATGCTTATTGGCTTTATATATGCATATTTTCATTAAAAACTAGATACTTTGAGATTATATACAGCTCACCACTGGGAAGCTGATGACCAGGTGAGCTGTCTGTCTGCTCAGTCCGCTGTCTCAAGAGACCTGCTTCTTCACCATGAATTCATCTCCTAGCTAGCTGTACTGCGCACACAGTCCTCTGTCCTCCTCCCCCATGGGCAACCCAGCCTGCTCTCCCCAGCCAAGCCAGCAACTTCACCTCTTGGTTCAAGGCAGGGCAGCCAGCCAGCTAGCTATCAAGCCAGACGCTTTGCATGCTGGCACAGGGGTGCATGGACAGTCTGCCACTTGCTTGCTGTTCTCTGTGATGATGACAAACATTTAGCAAAACAAAACATTGAGCTTTTCAATTCAACAGAAGGTTTCAAAGAAAAATAATAAGATGCTCCTTTGTTCCCAACGGGCTCACAGTCTAAAACGAAATGCAAAGTAACACCAGCATCAGCTACTGAAGGGATGCTGTCCTGGGGTTGGAGAGGGCCAGTTGCTCTCCCCATGATAAATAGAAGAGATTTTATTTATTGTATTTATTTATTTTTACACTTATATCCTGCTTTTCCTCCAAGGAGCTCGGAGTGGTATACAGGTGAAACTTGGAAAATTAGAATATCGTGCAAAAGTCCATTAATTTCAGTAATGCAAATTAAAAGGTGAAACTGATATATGAGACAGACACATTACATGCAAAGCGAGATAAGTCAAGCCTTAATTTGTTATAATTGTGATGATCATGGCGTACAGCTCATGAAAACCCCAAATCCACAATCCCAGAAAATTAGAATATTACATGGAACTAAGACGACAAGGATTGTAGAATAGAACAATATCGGACCTCTGAAAAGTATACAGTGTACTGTGCTTGATTGGCCAGCAAACTCGCCTGACCTGACCCCATAGAGAATCTATGGGGCATTGCCAAGAGAAGGATGAGAGACATGAGACCAAACAATGCAGAATTGCTGAAGGCCGCTATTGAAGCATCCTGGTCTTCCATTATATCTCATCAGTGCCACAGGCTGATAGCATCCATGCCACGCCGCATTGAGGCAGTAATTGCTGCAAAAGGGGCCCAAACCAAGTACTGAATACATATGCATGCTTATAGTTTTCAGAGGTCCGATATTGTTCTATTCTTCAATCCCTGTCTTCTTGGTTCCATGTAATATTCTAATTTTCTGAGATTGTGGATTTGGGGTTTTCATGAGCTGTACGCCATGATCATCACAATTATAACAAATTAAGGCTTGACTTATCTCGCTTTGCATGTAATGCGTCTGTCTCATATCAGTTTCACCTTTTAATTTGCATTACTGAAATTAATGGACTTTTGCACGATATTCTAATTTTCCGAGTTTCATCTGTACATGCTTAAGTTTATCCTCACAACAACCCTGTGAGGTAGGTTAGGCTGAGAGATACATGACTGGCCCAGAGTCATCCAGTGAGTTTCATGGTTCAATGGGAATTTGAACTTGGGTCTTCCCAGCCTTAGTCTGCTCTAACCACTATGCTACACTGGCTCTTTAAAAAGGTGACTTTTTTACTCAGCAGTGGTAACTGCTATTTCAGTAAAGTTAGTTAGCAAACTGCTGACTTCTCGAACTGCCTATGTGAAGGACACTGCACCTGGCGGGCCCACCTATCCTGCATCACGAGGCTCTGCAAGCTGACACTGAAGCAGAACCTCCCCTCTGGCTTCCCCACTGGATGGATGGTCAGTAGGAAGGGGAAGGAGACACAGGAAGACAAGCTGCTCATGACAGCAAAGTGTTCTGAGCAATGAAAAGGTTCCAGCTGCTCCCCAGAACTTTGGACACTACAACACATGCAAAAGAAGTTGTTTGCTCCCCAAAATAGTCACATGTCCTCTACACAAGTTCCTCGTTGGAAACCCTAGCTGTAGGAGTGGAACCACCGTTGAGCAAATGGGTTCAAAGAACCTGGGCCATCGCCAATCAGGGGCCGCGCATGGTGCCCCAGCCACACTGCAACATATGTGCCCCAGCCACACACGCAGCATGCGACAGGCACAAGGGGTGCGGTTTCATTCACAAACGGGGCCACGTCCCCCGTTTGACAGCAAATACCATCCAGTACTGCAATCACGGCATGGCCAGGAGCTGCTCTCCCTGCCTTTAAAGGCAATGGATGGTAAAAGTGGTGGATGGTATTGGCTCCCAAATGGGGAGCGTGGCCCCATTTGCGAGGGAAACCACACACCCTGCATCCATCTAATGTGCGAAAGCGGCCTATGATACCACAACCAGCCACCCCAAACAGCATCACAGCTCTCAGCACCACCTGACTGAATGCTCCTTCACACACACACACACACACACACACACACACACACACACACACACTTACTTTCCTGTGTATCGAAAAGGTTTAATTGCATAATGGCTGTGCTTTTGATATGGGAAATTAACAGATACGCCCAGCAAATATTTACCACCTGGACATGTGCTGATGGCAGTGGGGGCAGGATGGAAAGGAAGCTGTGCTATGGCAGGAGAGCATTGTTGCTAGAGTTGAGGATTGGGACTGAAATTTCCCCAAAGAGAAATCTGTCAGAGAGTTTCAGAGATCCTCCAGGGCTTCCTAAGAGAGAAATTCAGAACTGCACAAGGGTAGGAGAGTGTAATTTGCATATGCAGTGTGCACCAACACAACACACCCCTGTGTATTTTCCTGAGTTGCCAGGAGTCCCATTGCAGGACATTTAGAAGCCTACCCAGAGTGGGAGAAAATCATTTAAACAAACTAGGAATTGAGCAGCACTATGTCAGGAGAGTGTGAGATTCCTTCGGGAAGATGAATCACCCCATAGCCCACTCAAAAGCCAGTTTGAAATGGGTCTAGATAATAAGTTTCCTCCAAGACCGCCTGGAGCTGAGAGGCCACCACCTTCTCAATCACATTGCCCAGCCATGGAAGGGTTGAAACAGACCTCAGACTGAGGGATGTAAGGCAGGCTTCTTCAGAAGCAGTCTAATGACTGCCTCTGAAGAGGCATCCTGCCCTCCCTCAGAGAAGCATTTATAATGTCTACTAGGTCCTCTACAACAGCCTCCCTGCCAGATAATATAAGCCATGTCGGGCAAGGACCAAGAGGGCAGTGCACCATTCCAAACCACTTGTCCACATCCTCAGGAGTCACAAAATGGTACAGATCCAGGGTCATCACATAAAAGGAGCTGCCGGACACCTGGGCATCAGGCGCTGTAACAGTTGTGGCATTTGAATCTAAGTCAGCCCGAATACAAGAGATTGTGTCCACAAAAAACTCATTAAAAACATCACAGTGAGTAGCTGTTGGTTCCAAACACTGATTCACGGGGGCAGGGGCACACACTAGACCCTTCACGACCCTGAACAACTCTGCTGGATGAGAAACTGAGGACGTGACACGCACAGAAAAGAATTGCTTCTTTGCCTCACGTGATTCCTGAGCATAGATCTTCAAATGCTCTCTGTGTAATAATCTGTCAGATTCGAGTCCAAGTCTTTCTCCACTTGCACTCTAGTCATCTACCTCACCACTTCAGCCCCCATAGTTCTTCTGTATACCAAGGGGCCAGTCTCAAAGCGGGTCAGAGAGTACACTTAGGAGCGATTGTGTCCACTGCCCTAGTGAGTTGGTTTTTCCTGGTGGTCATGAGTTCAACCTTAATCAGATGGTACATGACAATGGGAAAATCACAGCAGTCCCCACCCATGGAACACCACCCTGTTCAGAGTGGAAGACCAGATCAAGTGTGTGACCAGCAATATTAGTCGGTCCCAAGACCACTTGGGATAGGCCCATAGTTGTCATGACTGCTATGAACTCCTGAGCTGCCCTGATGGCAATGGTGGCAACCCCCCCGCCGGTGGCAACCCCCCCGCCACAGGCAGTGTTCCTATAAGAAGCCCAGAGCTGGGCAAATGGTACCAGGAACTGCTGAGTCACTCACCCCTGGCCCCAGTCCTGCACACATTCCCCACAGATGTTCCACAGACAGAGGCGTATCTAGGGAAAATAGCACCTAGGGCAAGCACTGAAATTGCGCCCCTTGTCCAAACATCCAACACCCATCTTTCAGATAACTTTACCATAATATCAGCTGAAAAATACAAGTCAAGCTCGTTAATCTTTTAATTTTTCAAAAACAATTTAGAAAACTACAAATTTCAGTATGCTGGGGCTCATGAAATACCCAAATACTATGTGGAGGTATACACGGAAAACTAATGTCTAATAGCATCACTATTACATAAGTTTTTAAAAGAAATTGAGAATTTGACTTTTCCCAGATACTCTGAAAATAATTAAAGGATATGCAGAGTAAACTGTGTCACTGCTTGGAATATATTCTAGTCTTTCAGAAAGACAGTTAAAATGAGAGAAAGAGAGCAAGAAACTCCCAGTGGGCCTTAATACTAAGGATTTCACACTCATTCAAAGACAAACTCACCATTAATAGCCATATTAGCAAGACATCACATTTAACTCACTTATCACAAGAAGCAAAGTAAGAGCAAATGAATACAATCCTAGCTCATCAGCATCAGCTCAGTATTCACAAGCCCTGATTCTCTGTATATAGTGCCAAACTGAATATGTGTACAGTGACTTATATTATATTAATTAAAAAAAAAAAATACCTGTAGCCCCTAAAGGCTGTGGGGTGGGTCTGCAAAGGTTCCCGCTCCCCTCGCTGGCCTCTAGGGCTTTGCAGGGACCATTTGAGCATGTGTGGTGGCATATATATATATATATATATATATATATATATATATATATATATACTGAAAACAAAATGGCTGCCACACATGCTCAAATGGCCTCTGCGAGGCCTGGCATGGGGGCCTCACAGAGGCCATTTGAGCATGCACAGTGGCCATTTTGTTTTCAGTGGCCATTTTTTTTAAAAAATAATTTTTAAAAATGGCGCCCCCTCTTCAAGTGGCACCCGGGGCACGTGCCCTGCCTGCCCTACCCCTAGATACGCCCCTGTCCACAGAGGCGGCAGGCCACAGTCCAACAGGGGAAGCAAGGAGTAGGCAGGTAACAGCAGAAGGAACCAACAGCACATACAGTCTCTCACCCCGGGCAGCACCGAATGGAAAGTAGATGGGCTCTTCCTCTCCTCTGCTGGGCTTCTAGCCGGTATTAACAAGGATATCATTATCCCAGAGATAACAGGCACCAGGTAGTGGTGTCATTACACTGTGCTGCTGCCAGTAAAGGGAAGCAGGCCACGGCAGTGACAGCAGCAGTTGGCAGGGTCCATGGAGACCAGCAGAGACTATAGTGGAGGCAGTGGGGTTTTTGGCAGCCCATGTTACACAGCACTCAATGGTGGATCCGTCCCTGCTGTGGGGAGTAGCAGTGAAGTGTGCAGGAAGCAGGATGAATGGGTACGCTTAATCAGGGTCTGGGTTCCAGAACAGGCTAGACAGCTCAATTCACTTTTCTCATGGCTATCATACAACTTTTGCATGACTTGAGTTTTTGAACTGTACAAATGCCCTTTTAGAATGGTATGTGCATGTGTGTGTGCACGCACATTAAAAAAAAACTTATTTTAAGAACTGCACATTTTGTTTCTGTTTGCACATCAAAAGCAGCTCTGGGTTCCTTCCCAGGAGAAACATTAGAGACATCTCAGATAGATGAGTCTCCACATCTCATATCACAGAGATCGAAGTTCTAGGGACACTGGAAAGGAGACAAAACATGAAAAAAAAATCTAAGCATACTTTGTGCACAGTCACCATTTTTTGTAAACCATTTTTATTTTTATTTTTTACATTTATATCCTGCTCTTCCTCCAAGGAGCCCAGAGCGGTGTACTACATACTTACGTTTCTCCTCACAACAACCCTGTGAAGTAGGTGAGGCTGAGAGAGAAGTGACTGGCCCAGAGTCACCCAGCTAGTTTCATGGCTGAATGGGGATTTGAACTCAGGTCTCCCCGGTCCTAGTCCAGCACTCTAACCACTACACCACGCCATGAAGTAAACAATTTCTTAAAAGGCCTTCCTAATGCACCTCCTATGGGCAAAACCAGGAAGAGTGTTTTAGCAGGAACAGGTAGCAGAAAATGGTACCCTGGGAAAGAGGGCCACTGATCAGTAGCGCCTGGCCCTTCCTGCGGAGTTCTCTTCTTCAATTGCTCTCCCACCTGCTTCCTTTACAATCTGGCAGCTAAACAGCCCACGTGATACTATTTTTAAAAAGGAGCCTGTCGATATGTTATGTAACACTTTGCTTTGCATGAGTCAGTCGCAATATAAATATTAACTAATCTGCAGACTAAAATTGGAAACACCCTTACATGGATTCCTGACAGAGATCTGCTAAGGGCAGGTCTTCTATTCCTTATTGGTGGGGTGCTGCAGAGATCACAAGCAGCTAGTCCAAAAGCAAAACATGCATTTATTTATTCAGGCCTGTTCATATGGAAGCAGCCTTTTAAAGGTCAAATAGCTTTTCTCCCGGAGGGAAAAGTGTGCTTACATTAATGCTTTCTTCCTCTAAACAACCACCCAAGAAGGAACTGGTCCTGTGCAGGAGCTCAAAGACCAAGCTGCAGACCACGAAGGGCCTAGCTAGCTAGCAAAAATCTCATTTTTGCCAAAACTCCCTAGAAACATAGGAAGCTTCCTTATATCGAGTCAGACCATTGGTCCACCCAGTTCAGTCTACTCAGACTTCCGGCAGCACGCCCATCTTTCAGGCAGGAATCTTGTCCAGCCCTACCTGGGATCTGCGGCTAGGGAATGAACCTGCGACCCTCTGCATGCAAAACAGGAGTTCTGCCACTGAACTGCCGCTCCATTCTCAAATGACAGGGACATAAAGTGTGTTGTCAAGTCGATTTCGACTCCTGGAGCCCACGGAGCCCTGTGGTTGTCTCTGGTAGAATACAGGAGGGGTAGACCATTGCCTCCTCCCCAGGGGCGTAGCAAGGTTGGAGTGGGACTAGAGAAAGACCTGCTGTTCGGGTAGCTCCAGGTCTTAACACTCACATCAGTTTCGGAGGATGAATACAACTGAAGGAAGCCCGGGCGGGTGCGCGGCTGGGGGAGTCAGTCATGTGACTTGCCTCGGGGGGGCCCCAAGGCAGTGGGCCCCCAGATAACTGTCTCCCCTGGCCCTATTATAGTTACGCCTCTGCTCCTCCCACGCTGAACAAGATGATGCCTTAATTTCAGCATCTTCCTGTATCGCTGCTGCCCGATATAGTACCAGCAGGGATTTGAACCGGCAACCTTCTGCCTGTTGGTCAAGCATTTCCCCGCCGCACCACTTAAGGTGCATTGATAGGAACATAAGAAGCTGCCTTATACCCAGTCAGTCCACCTAGCTCAGTATTGTCTATATACTGACTGACAGCAGCTCTCCCAGGTTTCAGGCAGCCCTACCTGAAGATGCTGCCAAGGATCGAACCTGAGACCTTCTGCATGGAAACATGTAGATGTTCTCTCACTGAGCTACGGCCTCATCTTCTTACAGTCTTCACCAATAGTCACCCTATCCAAATGCAAACCAGGGCGGATCCTGCTTAGCCAAGCGGTGCGGCAGGGAAATGCTTGACTAACAAGCAGAAGGTTGCCGGTTCGAATCCCCACTGGTACTGTATCGGGCAGCAGTGATATAGGAAGGTGCTGAAAGGCATCATCTCATACTGCGTGGGAGATGGCAATGGTAAACCCCTCCTGTATTCCACCAAAGACAACCACAGGGCTCTGTGGGCACCAGGAGTCGAAATCGATTTGATGGCACACCTTTACTTGATGGTAAGCTGTTCCTCTAAGCAGTAGGTGAAATACTACAGCAATACAAGCAGGTTATATTTCATCGTGTAGGTTTGTCTGACCTTATATTGCATCTAAGGTTTCTCTCTTAGGTCACTGTGATCCCAAACCACATAGTTGCCTGTCCACAGTTCTCTTTGCTTTCACTGGCAATTCGAATAGATTCAACTCAAATCTGGGTGATTCAAATTTGAATCGAATCGCCCCTTAAAAGGGCAATTCAATTCAAATTCAAATTTCAAAATTAGATTTGAATTTGATTCAAGAGCCATTTGGCACCTTTTAAACATTATTCAGCCCCCTTGATTTGTTAAAAGAAATGCCAAAACAGTGTTGAATTGATTTGAATTAGATTCTAATTGAATCTTTGGACCAGATTCAAATTCAAAATGAATTTTTGGAATTTGATTCAAATTCAAAAACGAATTGAACAATTCATTCCGTGCACGTCTCTAATAACCATGCCTTGGAATGCCTTCATTTGAAAGACTTCCCAAGCATAAACCAGTATGGCTCTGAACTGTACTGCTGCTTTATTCATAGCAGATTAAGAGGGGAAAGAAAAACATGGACACCACAGAGAATTGTAGCTTCCACTACTTGCCTGTTTTGCTGTTGAACTTCTATTTATGATGCATCTGCATCAGCACTTCCTGTGGAAAGTGTGGTGCTGGATTAGCACTTAGCACCAGAGCAGAAGTGCAGAGTCATGGTCACATTCATGACTATGCTTAAATCACTGCTGTCTCGAGAATGCCTTGAAACAAGTCCCCTACAAGTAGTTGGAAATTACTCCAAAATCAGGAGTCAGGCAAAACATAACAATCTGACAAGCACTTTCATTTTAACACCACACCAGATGGTTCATGATTTCGGATACAAGTAATGCCTTTAAAGAGGAACAATAATAATCTGTCGAATCTAAACAATTTTGTGACATTTGCAAAAAATAAGTGAGCAGACATTGTGGTGTAGTGGTTAGACAGTTGGACTAGGACTAGGGAGACCCTAGTTCAGATCCCTCTATTCCACCATGAAACCCATTGGGTGACTCTGAACCAGTCACTTATCTCTCAGCCTACCCTACCTCACAGGGCTGTTGTGACGTACACCACTCTGAGCTCCTTGGAGGAAGAAGAGGACAGAAATGTAAAAATAAAAATAAAAATAAAAATAGGATCTAGCCAAGCAAAAACAGGTTGTAACTGACAATAGACTTTATCGATGAATCAAAACCATAGATCATTGTCCAGTTCAAGGAAGTGTTGTTGGCTGAGCCAAGAGTCTGGATGAAGACGAGATTCCTGGGAGATTTCAACCTCAGACAGCTCCGAGGGAGAGCGGTTGTCAAGTAAGGGGGCTCAGGACTTCAGACAAATCTGAGCAGGAAAGGTTAAGCTAGAGAGTCAAACCAGAGCAAGTGGGGTGTTGTTCCAGCAAAGGAGTCCACTGAAGACTTAAGTAGGTTATTGGCAAGTTTGGATGGTTAGCCCCACCCCTTCGCTGGAGGAGGTTTCTACAGCTTAAGGTGGCATTCCCAATTTAACAGGTGTTGACTCAGATGGTGCTGAGGGTCCTTCACTTCAACTATTGGGTCCTCAAGGAACTATTTCAAGTAGGAGGGTGGAGGTAGAACCATATCCTAGGGTTGTGGAGGGGTGTTGGAACCAATTACCCTGGTTTCCCTGATGTCAGGGATTACGGCAGAGTTTGGGTCTCCAGGGCCTGGACTGTGGAGGCTTCTCATATCTCAGTCCCCGTCTTCTTCTTTGTCTCCGGTTTGGGGAAGATTCTGACTTCAGGGTCATGGCATGTATATGCAGCCTTCCTAGCCTTGAGTCAACAAAGTTACCTGCATCATAGCTGGACTGGTTTATCATGTCAGCTGTGCTGACAGCACTAGATAGGCTGACAAACTAGTGATGGCACCGAAATTCAGACACCGCCCCCTCCAATTCTGAAAGCATTGGGCAATTGTGAGCTAGAACTAAGGTTTAGATTCAGATCTATAAAGAATTTGCACACACACCCTTACCACCAGACAACTCTCAACGCTGCCAGTTTCTGCTCCCTTTTCCAGAACTTACCCTTACAAAGAAAGGAGTCTGGGGGCAGAAAGTTAACAGCAGCATTGGGGGCCTCATATTTAAGGACCAGGAGCTCATCCATTGCTGCCTCTGGGAAACTGAGCTCCCCTGGCCTCTTTGCTCAATCTATTGGATATCAGGTCCCAGGTGGAATCAGTGTGAAAATCAGCACAGACAGCAGCCATGTGCTTTCCAACTGTTGGGTGTACTGAATGCCTCTCTGGGCGTGTCTGTCGATGCTCAGAGGACACCTTTCGATAAGCATGTACATGGGCTTGTTCCTTTCTTTGGCCATTACACAAACCCTTTCAGTTTAAATGGCATCTTCTAGACTAGCGTCTACATAAAAGGATTACATAACTTTATGGCCTGAGGTTCAATAGAAACAAAGTCCCAAACCGGCCCTAAACATCTTGCATGTGAACTCCCTTCATTGCATAACTTAACCCCCAGAAGACATTGCGGCAACATTCCCAAACACATGATTAAAAGTTCGTTACTGCACCCTTTGCCAGTTCAGTCATAATTGCCTTGGAACGACACAGCCTGGAAGCAAGGAGTTTTTGATCTGCTTCTCTTCTTTAAAGAGTCTATAGTTAACATTCCCCAAATGTGTTCATTTCCCAGACTTCTGATTAAAAGCAACCAGCACAGATGGACAATTAATGCTTGGCACATAGAGTAATGCTCCTCTTTTTAGGTATTCAGGGGTCTCTTTCCAGGGATGTCTTTCATGGAAGGTACACCACAATGCAGCTCTAATGCTTGGCATACAGTAGGGGTTATTCTAAAATCTTTCTATTCTGGGCCAGGAGGGAAGGGGCTCAGCTAATAGTTCCCACACTTAAAGTATATCAGGACAAAGTAGTTACGATGCAGCCTTTGCATTTGGGTAGAGATCTGGTAGTGGCATGAGAAAGTGGTTGCCCAGTTGGAAATAGTCTGGAACAAAAGGAGATTGTGGGTCTTCCTCAGGGCTGCTGCGCACCTAAGAACAGAGGCAGGGTTGCCCTCAATCTCTGTTAACGTCCATCTGGCATTGCTGAGATATTTCAAGAAACTCAAGAGCCTCCCAGACAATCATCTAGTCATATCTTGTTATTTGTGCTACTGGGAGGGGAATCCATGGGCAAACATGCTGTCCCACATTCTGTAATTGTATTCTTTGTCTGCAATAGAAGAACTTAAGGCTTGGAGGGAGGGGGTTGTGACTGCCTCCTTGATGGGATGCTAGCTGAGAAGTTGGTTTGGTCCAAAGCTCACTATGGTCACCTCCCTATAGAGGTCCAAAGACTCTATAGACTTTGGTCCAAAGTCCTCACTATACTAGCCTCCCTATAGATTTACTTTGCAGTATATGCTCCAGCTCACCAGCCTACATTTTCAAATGGTGTATCTCAAAAGGTAGATTTCACAAAGTCCCCATGGAATAGCACTTCTGCTCCTGTGGCCAGGAGCATGCAGAGGACATTATGTTCCACACTGCCCTTTTGACGATGTATTATGAGAGAAAATTGTTGAGGCAGATTATTGATAAATTCAGGGGTTCTGAAACGGGATGTGTAAACAACCTTCTGGAGGACGCAATCCCTTATGCCGCCATCTTTGCTTCGTTGTCTTTTAAACTTTGTACCTGCTAAACCTTCTAGACATCTGGCTGAGTTGTAGATTTAGGATTGCCTTATACTGTGTCTGTCATATTTATTCAAGTTGCATAGTGTCTGTTAGAACTGTAACTGTAATCAGGCATTTAAGGGTTGTCATTTTATTTTACTAATTAGCAGTGGGGTTTGGGGGGGTTTCTTTTTAGTGTCCTATATTATGTTTTTATGTTCATGTGTTAGGATAGGTGGTACTAAAGACAGATATAGATATATAACACAAAACAAAGTACCTAATAAATAGAGACTTATATTTCGATATCGAAGATAACAGAATGTATAACAGATTCCTGAACAATATAGAAAATAATAAGTAATTTATATAAAGAACAAAATGCAAGGACTAAAAGATGACTAATAATGGAGTATCAGGATATAGGAATGTACAAGTGCAGACTCGCTGTGCTATTGCGAAGTTTTGGATACTTCTTCAGTTCACTCTTCAGATAACTTCAGTTAGGATCTTAAAGTGAAAATACAGAATGATAACACAACTACCACAAATGGAAAGTTATATAAGTTACTTATTGTCTTCTATATTGTTCAGGAATCTGTTATACATTCTGTTATCTTTGAACGGATATCGAAATATAAGTCTCTATTTATTAGGTACCTTGTTTTGTGTTATATCCACTGTTCCCTCTAACAAGGATACCCAGAAGTTGTTGACTACAACTCCCATAATCCCCAGCCAAAGGCCACTGCAGCTGGGGATGCTGGGAGTTGTAGTGAACAACATCTGGGAATCCCTGCTAGAGGGAACAGTGGTTATATATCTATAATAGGATAGGTGGTAACAATAATTTCTATTCTTGTTGAATAGTGTGGTGTTTTTGGTTAATCCATTCCTTGATCCAGGGCAGCTTTTGTATGATGGGGCTTTTATTACTTGTATTCCAATCCTGGAGTAAAGGCGGAGCTAACAAACAGCCAGCAGCAAGAGCATGGAAAAGGCAGCCTGCACTTGCCTCTCTGTACCTAAGAGCTATTTCATGAAACCATGGATATTCCTGATTCCACTCCACTGCCTTGTCCTTGCAGACCACAACTCCCTCCTCTGGATTCTACAAATAGAAGAGGGGATCTTAGATGGCTCCATCGCACCAAGATAGGCCTGATCGCAAGAGGACCTGAAGATCCCAACTCAGAAAGCCGAATTCTGGTACAAAGAACCAGTTCCAAAACCAAACAGGCAGAGTTGTAGCTGCAATTGAACAAGGAGTGGGTGCGGGGGAGACAAGTGTCCCTTGAGGGCTGTCCTGGGGGAGGATGGCCCACTAGCTGTGTGACCAATTACATTTGGTCCTCTCCACCCCTCTCTGAAGATGATGGGGGAGCAGGGGCCCATCTTTAGTCCCCCCCCACCAGGGTCTACTCCAACCTGACTACACCCCTGCTTATAGGCTCCAGACTCTTGCAGTAGAGTGGGCAAGTATCCCCAAGATGCTCACACACCATTTGATAAAAGATATCTCTCAGGAGAGCCACCTAATGGCGCAGCGGGGAAATAACTTGCCTAGTGAGCAAGAGGTTGCCGGTTCAAATCCCCACTGGTATGTTTCCCAGACTATGGGAAAAGACTATATCGGGCGGCAGCGATATAGGAAGATGCTGAAATCTCATACTGCGCAGGAGATGGCAATGGTCAACCCCTCCTGTATTCTACCAAAGGCAACCACAAGGCTCTGTGGTTGCCAGGGGTCGACACCGACTCAATGGTGAAACTTTACCTATCTTTCAGGAGTTGCCGAGACCAAGAGAGCCAGGCAGCCTGTCAGGACCCAGGTATCAAAACCAATATTCAATGGGAGGTCAGGAACATGCCAGAAGTCAAGCCGAGCAAAGAGTCCAAGGAGGTAAGCAAGAAGACACCAGCAGCAAGGAGACCTTGAAACTGAGGCAAGTCAGGAAGCCTCTTCTATTTTTTCTGTCTGCAAGGAAGCTGATAAAAGGTCTCATGGGCTGGGACCAGCATGGTACCTGGAGACTCAAAATCTCATGCCATGTGGCAGTGAGGAGCCTTCGGGCCTGTAGGTTGAGAGCTCCCAGGGAAGTCAAGGCTTCATGCGCTTTGGAGTGACCCCACCCACCCAGGATGGCCATTGGCTCCCCCCAACCGGGAAGGACTACTAAGGCTTCCGATTTAGAGTGGAACTTCCCCTGGGCAGCCATAGTTAGTGCAGGGATTCTCAAGTGTAGGTCTCCAGGTACTGTTACACAGCAACGTCCATCCCCATCAGCCACAATGTCCTTAACCCAAGGTTAGAACCACCCTCCCAAATAAGCCCTGAGTTAGTGTTCACTGTATTTGACGCTTGCTTGATATCTGGCTGTGTTCCAGCCCCGACAACATCCATAAAAGACATTCCTGTTCTTACTCAGTATGCCAAAAACAAACAATCAAAATCCCCAGGCAGCAACTAATTTCTAACAGATGCCATATTTTCTGCCGAAGAGCCAGTGACCTTGGCTCCATCCACTGATTCACTGCCACACAAGCCAAGTCAAGCTGCCAAACGAGTTGTAACACTGAACGCCTCTGCAGGAGGCTTGATCAGCCATGGGACCACACAGTGTATGATCTGAGAGGGGGCACAGAGGAAAAAGTGGGGCTACGACTAAACATAAAGACGACTAAACTAATGACAACGGGTACAGCAACCAGCCTCAGAATTGACAATGAAGACCTTGAAGTGGAGGATAGCTTCTGCCTTTTAGGAGTGACTGTCAACAGTCAAGGATCCAGCAGTCAAGAAATACGCCGCAGACTAGCACTTGGTAGGGTTGCAATGAAGGCATTGGAAAGATATTGAGATGCCGGGACGTGTCTATACCTACAAAGATGAGAATCATCTTGACAATGGTTTTTCCTGTGACACTCTAAGGATGCAAAAGCTGGACTCTGAAGGAGCAAGATAGAAAAAGTATTGTCGCTTTTGAACTTTGGTGCTGGAGAAGACTTTTGAGGAGACCGTGGACAGCCAGGAAAACAAACAAATGGATCACAGAACAAGTCAGTCCAGAATTTTCACTCGAGGCACAAATGACCAGGCTTAAACTATCATACTTTGGACACATTATGTGAAGAGACCCAGCTCCTTTGAGAAGTCCCTCAAAGACAGGGACATACCCAGCTAGCCAGTGATATAAGATGGATGTGGAGCCCGCACGATTGCCCTGTGCAGGCTCAAAGGATGAGGAGAGCAGGAGCGAGCCCAGCAGCCTCACCCCACTCTCCGTGCTAATGGGGACCCTTGGCTATCCCCACATTCAGAAGCCTGTATTCATCATATTTCAATACCACCTGATATACACATCTTTAGGCGGTGTACAAAATTTAAAACAAGATTTAAAAATCAGCACAGCTTAAAATACACAAAACAATTAAAACAGTAGCATAGAGCAGAAATAAAAACAGTAGCACCAAACAAAAATTATTAAAATAATTTGCCTGTAGAGGCAAATGCTCAGTATGGGGGAACATGACAACCCCGGGGTTCTAGAATGCGGGAAGAAACCTTTCCTGCCAGGGTTGGCCTATGACATTTTGCTGCCTAAGGACAGTATGACACTCTCTCCCCCCCCCTTCACGCATGGGGTGTGTGTGCTCGGCATTCTGAGGTCATGTTGCTGTAGCAAATACATCTGGAGGCAGCAAACGGGAGGAGTCAAGAGTGACTCAGCAACAGTCGTGAAGGGAACTAGAATGCGGGGCGGGGGGAGTTGAGAAAGGATGGTTGGGGAGAGGAAAGAAAGGGAATGTATTAAAGTGAGTGAAGGGAAACAGAGTACATACAACTGAGACTTTAACACGTGGAAGGAGCTGTGTGCCTCTGGTGGAAGCCAGGGCCAGAGACGCTGAAGACAGGCGGAGAGAACCTGCAATCTGCAGGACAGAATGGCCGTGAGAAGCAGGGACTTGGCAGCTTGCAACACAGACCAATACTGTGGGATCCTCAACTTGTTGGGCCACCTGGACGCTTTCCAGATTACACCCTGCAACGGGGTCATGGCGGATCTGCAAAGTGTGCTTCCGTCCTTCCTGTGTTGTGACACCACAGTCCCTGCGCTGACAACAGGGTGCCGTTCACACTTCCGATGCCTTGTTTCGGATTTAATCGCTGCGATATAGTGCTATGACATCGTGTATCCAGCATAAAAAGGTTGCTGTTTTTTCGGGTTGTTAGTTTTCACAGGACTGCTCCCCCGCTGTTTACGTTTCGAGTGCGATTTTCCTGAACGGAAGCTTTTTGCTGCTGTTGAGTGGCTAATCTGGAAAGCACCCTGGACAACAAACAGGACTTCTATAATCTAAACTAGAGATATATTGTGAAGGGGATGGGGGGAGATCCACTGCATAGGAGAATTTAGGTGTTCGGTTTAATTTACTATCATTTCTTTGTTTACCCTGACAAAAGTTCGTTAAAGCTGAAGTGTTTGACTTGGGTTCTGTATGTGCTCCCTGCTGAAACAAGAGCCTCTCCCTCTCTGACAGCTTTTTAAAAAGAGTCTTAAGATGCATTTATTCACCCAAGGCATTTTAATGTTTTAATTGGTTGCAAACCTCCCAGAGAGATGAAATAACATCCAAACCGACTGTGCCCCATAGTCAAGGCAGGGGCAGCAACACATGGGCATCCTCTGGACTATGCTGCCAGGGCAGGGGCATTTTAGTTGGCATGAGGGGAAGAGGGGAAAGGGAGGGGTGCGTCCCAACAGGGTGAGGAAGGGGAAACAAAAGGCATGCCCAAGCAGGCTGAGGAAAAGCGGTGGGCCATGGGGTGGTGCCTGCCTGTGGCGGTGGCAGGACAGTGGTGCTCGTCCCCCTGCCTCTCTCTCCTCACACCTGAGTTGATCGCCTCATTCTGCCTAATGGAAGGACCACCCACTCTTTCCAGCCTGCATGCTGGTTCCTGCAGAAAAGTGCTGAACATGGGGAGAAGCCGAGGGGAGGGCCATCGCTTGCATTGGTGTGGAGGGCATGGCTAGCCAGGGTGCCCCATTTACTCCCTTCATGCATATGAAGAAGGCTTCCGTTACTACTCCAAAGTCAACATGTTGGGGGTTGTAATTTTTAGCTCCAGGTTATTCGCAGAGCACTAGGGAATGCACCCAACTCCAGTTAGGAAGCAGAATGCAGAGTGTAGTTGTTGCAGCTATTTAGAGAAGACACCTGGAGATTCTTGTAGAACTAAATTCTAAGTAAGTATTGGTGAAGTACACTTTGGATAGGAAAGGCCTAATCCTAACCTATAGAACTACAGAATGAATAGGGAGGGGTGGGGGGAGAGAGAGAGGTTTCCATCTGCTCTCTAAGAGAAAAGGAAGGGATTCTGACCCTGCACAGGAAATACCTGAAGAGTCATATCAAGGGTCATAGACAGGTAGAACAGCTAGGGAGACCCTCCCTCACTATCTCTACTCCCACTGCCCCAGTGGTCATTCGGATAGTTGGTGCAAAAGGTTGACGCACTGGAACTCCAACACAACACACCTGCCACCGGGTCCAAAGCCCTGCAGTGAGAGGGGGACAGTGGGTTACATAGGAAGCTATCTTGCGTCGAGTCAGCCATTGGTCCATCTAGCTCAGTATTGTTGACACTGACTGGCAGCAACTTTCCAGGGCTCTCCAAGGTTCCAGGCAGGAGCCTTTCCCAGCTCTACCTGGAGTGGCTACTAGTCAGAGGGCTATAGGCCACCTCCAGCCTCAGAGGCAGGATGCCTCTGAGTACCGGTTGCAGGGGAGTAACAGCAGGAGAGAGGGCCTTCCCCTTTCAACTCCTGCTTGTAGGCTTCCAGCGGCATCTGGTGGGCCACTGTGCAAAGCGGGATGCTGGACTAGATGGGCTTCCTTGGGCCTGATGTTCTTATGAGAGGCTGCTAGGGATGGGAGTGAACCTGGGACCCTCTTCAATGCGAAGTAAATACTCTCACTGGGCTACAGCCCCATCCTCTAAGGCGGGGTAGGCAACCTTGGTTCTCCCACCAGCCCTGGCTGCAATTTATTGTGGCTGGGGATGATGGGAGTTGCAGTTCAGTAACAGCTGGAGGGCCATGGTTGCCTGGCCCTGTCCGGAGGGAAACGACTTGCCGCTGCAGCCCTTGCATGGAGTCACTCACCCAAATGCAAACCAAGGCAAACCCTGCTTGGCAAAGGGGGCAATTCATAGTTGCTGCCGCGAGACCAGCTCTCTCCCCCGGTTCTGTTAGCCCTGGCACGGCGTCAGCCTTTGAGTGAATACAGATGGACGGTGTGAGAAGTTCACAGCACATTCCTCACCCAGAGTGTGCGTCCCCTCCAGCTTCATCACTTCCATGGAAAGAAGCCATGCAGAGAAGCAGGCCAAGTGCTGGTTTAGCCTCCGGTTTACCATCTTAAGTGGCGCAGCGGGGAAATGCTTGACTCACAAGCAGAAGGTTGCCGGTTCAAATCCCCGCTGGTGTGTTTCCCAGAATATGGGGAACTCCATATAGGAAGATGCTGAAAGGCATCATCTCATACTGTGTGGGAGGAGGCAATGGGAAACTCCTCCTGTATTCTACTAAAGAAAAACCACAAGGCTCTGTGGGCGCCAAGAGTCGAAATTGACTTGACGGCACACTTTGCTTTACTTTCCCCCAGCCTGTTTAGAAACCCTTTTTGCAAGGTGAAGCATGTGGATCAGCATCCTTCACCAGAGCAACCAAGGAAGGCAGAAACCGAAACATTTTGCTTCGTATCATCAAGAAGTGGAACCCAGGACAAAAAATAAAAAATAAAAAATCTTGTGTTGGATCCGAACTCTTGTGAACTGAGTAAGCAAGGAAAGAACAAAACCTCCAGGCGTTCGTGGGCAGCTGGACCCTCCGACCCCTACACTGGATCTCCCTGCTATCCCTCAAGGCCCTCTCTCACCCCCTCCCCGCAGTTCTCTCTCACACCATCCTCCTTCCCCCAGCTTCCAGTGTTATTGGCTGTACCCTGTTAACAGACAGGAGGGAAAGGGCCTTCTTTGGGAAACTTCATTAAGAAAATTCTGTGGCTGGAAAGTGTTGCATGCATTGCTCTCTGCTTCTTCAGGGATGGTTTTTCGTTTGGGAGCGGGGGGGGGGGTCCACACGCCACCAAGTAACATTCTGCAGCATGCCTCATGATCTCTCCCAACACCCCCAAATCCCCCCCACCGCCACAACTTAACAGGAGCTTGCAAAGGTTCTCTGTCTATCCACCAGGAGTCAGCAATGTATTAATAAATACGTCTATTAAGCTAATCACTGCTAATAAAGAAGGAATTTTCTAGAGCTGTTAACTGCATCTTTCTAGGATCCACAAATTATTTGTCTGAATACATGTTCGATGCTTTAGTTTTCATCTCTGTTTTCCCCTGCCCCCCAAGAGAAAACCTTGCAAATATTCTATACAGTGTGGCATATCTGATCTCACTGAGGGGAAGTAATGACATCTTCTTGGAGGGAGGTCCCCGGTTCAATCCCTGGCAGGTCTCCAGGGAAGGCTGGGAGAGACTCCCACCTGAACAACTAGAGAGCTGCTGCCCGTCAGAGTAGACGATACCGAGTGAGATCAATGGTTTGACTTGGTATTTATTTAATTTATATACTTCCTGACTCTGAAGGCTCTAGGCGGCTCACAAAAGTAAATACAATAAAAGCACAACCAAACTACCATTCAAAACAACAATTTAAAACAATCTAAAACATTCACAGCTTACTAAAAGGCAGGCTACCTGCCTAGAGATCGAGAGCCTGTTGGTTTGAATCCCCACTGGTGTGTTTCCCTGAATATGGGAAACTCCTACATCGGGCAGCAGCGACATAGGAAGGTGCTGAAAGGCATCCTCTCATCCTGTGCGGGAGGAGGCAATGGTCAACCCCTCCTGTATTCCACCAAAAGAAAACCACATGGCTCTGTGGTCGCCAGGAGTTGTCGATGCCGACTCGACAGCACAACCTTTCCTTTTCCCTTTATAGATGGTGAATCTCGAATTCCAGTCCCCAGGAGCCATGATAGAGAAGGCCCCCTTCTGAGTCGCCACCAGATGAGCCTGCGGCATCCAGAGACGGACCTCTCTCGATGACCTTAATGTGTGATGGGGACCGTGCATGCATAAGACAGGTTCCCATGTAAGCACCCACCACAGGCAGTTCTTTCCCCCAATCCTTGAGAATGCTTCTGTCTCTAAAGAGCTTGCTTCCAAGCCGTAGAAGCCCACAAGTATGCAGATCTGGGGAAACTGCTCCTGCTGGCTCTTTTGTGCCCAACATTTTGATGCCAGAGAGTAAGCCCAAGTATCTCCTCATAGTGGTGGGGTGTGAGTGGGGCAGGCTGGTCCTATGTGGGACACATCAATGCCTGTGGCTGGACCGGAGATTGTTAAAAGCCTGCTCCCATCTCTCTCTCTCTCTCTCTCTCTCTCTCTCTCTCTCTCTCTCTCTCTCTCCGCCTCCAATTAGTCCCTTTGAGCACCATCCAGCTATGCGGCTGCTGTTCATATTTCTCGCTGGCTGCCAAATTTGTGTCATAACCTTTTGCGCTGGCTTCACTTCAGTGCTCTCGCTAGGCCTACCCTCGAATGCCTTTCTACTGGAGGCCTTTGCTATTTGCCGCGCCCCCAGCCAGGGCCTCCTGGGATCTGCTGTCCAGGCCTCTTTCCCCACCCCCATCCATTCCAGGCCCCACAGCTCCCTTGCCAGCGGGGCTTTTCCGGGAAGCTCAGTGACAGCCCACGTAGTGAGCGCCAAGCTCCGTTGCAGCGATTGTACTAACACTGGGGCTGCCACTGAAGGTCTTCCAACAGAGGCTGGGCGCATCCATCAGGGATGTTAGAGCACACAGGTTGGCAACCGTGGTGCTCCAGCTGTGGTTGGACTACAGCTCCCATCACCCCCAGCTGTGGACTCCAAGGGAAAGAGTTGTAGTCTGCAAGGACAAGGCAGTGGAGTGGAATCGGGAATATTAATAGTGGTATGAAATAGATAGTATGCACAGAGAGGCAAGTGCAGACTGCCTTTTCCATGCTCTTGCTGCTGGCTGGGTTTTTTTAGCCCCGCCTCTACTCCAGGACTGGAATACAAGTAGCTAAAGCCCCATTCCAAAGCTGGCCTGGATCAAGGAATGGATTCACCAAAGCCACCACACCAGCCACAATGTATTGTGGCTGGGGATGATGGGAGTTGTCGTTCAACAACCACTGGAGATCCAAGGCTGCCAACCCTGTGCTCCATGCACTGAGCAGAGGGGTGGACTAGAGAGCCTTCAGGGGACCTTTCAACTCCGACAGTCTATGCTTCTATTCGTTTCAGCAACATTCAGGTTTGGACTCGTCCAGCGACCCAAGGGACTTCAGAACTTCTAGGGCAACCTCTTTGCTCAGCACTGGGGCTCTGGATTTTGAAGGGGGGCTTATGACCCTGTTCCTATGGCAGCTGGCAGACCATAAACCTAACCTTCTCCCCACAACCCCCATCCCAGTATGAAAGGGTACCACTCAAGTCGGCCTGAAGTATGGCAGCATCCGAGGCAAAGGGCCAAATGCTGCCTTGCCCCATGCCTACGGTGTGGACCAGCCCACTTCCACATAGGCAGCTGCCATATACCGAGTCCGACCCTTGGTCCATCTATCTCAGCATTGTCTACACGGACTGGCAGCAGCTTCTCCAAGGCTGCAGGCAGGAGCCTCTCTCAGCCTTGTCTTGGAGATGCTGCCAGGGAGGGGACTTGGAGCCTTCTGCAGGCAAGCAGGCAGGTGCTTTCCCCCCAAGCTATGGTCCCATCCCCTACTCTTAGAATGCTCACACATGGAGTCTACAAATCCCATCGGCCATCATTTTTGAACCATGATGATGGTCCAAAAACATCCGGCGTCCCAAGGTTGGGAACCCCTGGCTTAGGAGATAAACGCTGACAATACAGACTTTGAAAGATCATAGGAAGCTGCCGTATACCGAGTCAGAACATTGGTCCATCCAGCTCAGTTTCGTCTACCCAGTCTGGCAGCGGCTTCTCCGAGGCTGAATGCTTTTCTCCGAGATGCATGCTCTTTCTAGCAAAATCTGGTGAGCAGCGGTATGCCCTTGCTTCCTGAGCAATGTCCCATTCCCTGTTGAAAGATGAAACCTTGGAGAAGCCGCTGCCAGTCTGTGTAGACAATACTGAGCTAGATGGACCTATGGTCGGACTCAGTATCTAGTCGCCTCCTATGAACCTTCTGCATGCAGGTGGTCTCTCCCGAGTGGCTCCATCCCCTCAGTATCTTACAGCGCCCACACATGTAGTCTCCCATTCATATGCAACCAGAGTGGAGCCTGCTTAGCTAAGGGGACAAGTCATGCTTGCGAACGCAAGACCAGCTCTCCTCCCACAAGATGCCTGCCCTTCGGCTGCATAGTTATTCATTGTTTCAACAAAGAACTTGTGCTTGTTTTGAAGAGTCACCCGCTATGTTCTGACTAATGTTGCCTTGCAGTGTTTCTTTGCTGGCTATGCAGATGGCTTCCCATCAATGAGGCTGCCGGGTCTACCATATGACTTGGCCTCTCCTCCCGCAATGAGCACACACACACACACACACACACCCATGCTGGACTTGAAAAGCTCTTTTGTTGCATTTGCCTAGATTGTGTTCTGCGTCTCTTGAGCAAAATCAAGCTGGGTATTGACGGAGCTTTTCTAGCCTCCCTCACCCTGCCATAAAAAGCACACCCATTTGGTATCAAGCCCCTTTGATTTCAACACTGGATGATTTGTGACCACCAAATTCTCTTTTAATCTGTCCCTTATTCATATCTGGGCTGATTTTCATTTTTTAACACACATTATATAGAAGTCAAGATTATCAGGGACCTGGAGCATCTTCCTTGTGAGGCAAAGCTAGGCTACAATATCTGGGGCCGTTTAATTAAGGGGAGATGTGACAGAGGTTTATAAAATTATGCATGGTGCGGAGAGAGTGAATAGGGAGCAATTTTCCTCCCTCTCTCACAACACTAGACCCAGTTTTCCCATGAAACTGAAGGCCGGGAGATTTAGGACCAAGTACATTTTCACAGAATTTTCACTCGAGGCACAAATGACCAGGTTCAAACTATCATACTTCAGACATGTTACGTGAAGATCCAGCTCCCTTGAGAAGTCCATAATGCTGGGGAAAGTTGAAGGGAAGAGAAGAAGAGGATGACCAGCAGCAAGGTGGATGGACTCGAAGACGACAGCAATGAATGCACCACTGAGAAACCTTGAAGGCCAAGCAGAAGACAGATCATCCTGGAGAGAATCTATCTATGTGGTCGCTAAGAGTTGACAGCACTTAATCAATCAATCAATCATTTTTTAACACAGCACATACTTGTTCTATGGAATCCTCCCACACAGGAAGTGGTCAACATGGCTACCAGCTTGGGTGGCTTTACATAGAAAGCTGCTTTCTACCAAGTCAGACCCTTGGTCCATCTAGCTCAGTATTGTCTACACAGACTGGCAGCAGCTTCTCCAAGGTTTCATATTTCAACAGGGAATGGGACATTGCTCAGGAAGCAAGGGCATACAGCTGCTCACCAAATTTTGCTAGAAAGAGCATGCATCTCGTATGTGCAAGAAAGCACTACTACAGAAAGGATGCGAAACACCGCAGAATTGCATCACACACTTGACCGACTCACTTAATATACCTCTAGAATTAGCTTTTATATTGCCAGATTTGAAACTGCAGTAGTAGTTGGTTCATGAAAATTAATAAAGTGTTAGTTCATAGGAGGCTGCCCTATACTGAGTCAGACCCTTGGTCCCTCTAGCTTAGTATTGTTGACACTGAATGGCAGCAGCTCTCCAAGGTTTCCGTCTCTCCCAGTCCTACCTGGAGATGCCAGGGAGTCAACCGGGGACCTTCTACCTGCAAACTTGCAACAGCTATTCCACTGAGCATCACCCATCCAGATGCAAACCAAGGCAGACCCTGCTTAGCAGAGGACAAAAATTAGCAGCGGACAAACATTTTTCAGACCAGCCTGTCTGAAACTTCCTCTTGGTTTCACTTCCTACAAAGCTGGCATTTGAAGCCCCAGCCTAGAAAAATCTGACGGGCCATGTACTGAGCTGTGCAAATGAAAAGGCATTCAAGTTACTAGGAGGAGAGGAACCAGCAGTTTGTGGGGAATGAGGCTTGGGGAAACAGTACCACTCAAAAAACCTTGTATAAAGAGGATGCTGCCGTATACTGGGTCAGACCATAGGTCCACCTAGCTCAGTATTGTCTACACACAGACTAGCAGAGGCTTTTCCAAGGTTACAGGCAGGAGTCTCTCTCAGCTCTCTCTTGGAGATGCTGCCAGGGAGGGACCTTGGAACCTTCTGCATGCAAGCAGGCAAGTGTTCTTCCAGGTGACTGCCCCACCCCCCCATCCTCTCAGGGGAATATCTTCCAGTGCTCACACATGTAGTCTCCCACTCAAATGCAGACCAGGGTGGGCCCTGCTTAGCAAATGGTACAATTCATGCTAGCTATCTCAAGCGCACCTCTCCTCTCATGTCCCACAACCTTGGTTGTGTCTTCGGTTCACACAACCAATGCCAGTCTAGTGGCAAACACATTCCTTCTCCCCTGAGAAGCGGTCAGGAACAGAATAGCCGTTGGAGCTCCCCATTCCGCACATCGTCCATCATTCCCCCTCTGCGGAACTCTACGCACAGAATTGAAACAGACCTGAATCCAAACCAAAAAGCAGTTCAGCCACTTCTACCCAGCGAACCAGACCTGAACCCAAACCGAAAGCCTGTTGGTTTCCTTGACCCTGAAGAGGGACCCCTTATGGAGACCAAGTTATTTTGGAGAAGTTCTCCTTTTTCAAGGGCACCAAAACATAGGCAAACAATGAACGTACCTAATTCAATATAACAATCGAACCCAAGTGCAAATAACATATAAAAGGCTCCTTAACAGGCAGGGCTGCCAAGACCACCCACTAAAATAAATAACATGCAGAGCTCACCACTCTTTCCAAACTCTTGTATGTTATCTGGAGGCTCTTGGTTGTAATCCCTGCTGGTATGTCTCCCAGACTATGGGAAACTTCTATATCGGGCAGCAGCGATATGGGAAGATGCTGAAAGGCATCATCTCATACTGCGTGGGAGATGGCAATGGTAAACCTCTCCTGTATTCCACCAAAGACAACCACAGGGCTCTGTGGTCACCAGGAGTCGACACCGACTCGATGGCACACATTACTTTAGAAAACAACTTTCTACTAGACAAAACCCTGCTTACAATAACTATTCAGTCAAGTTGTGAACAGGCACAAAACCCATTCTTGTAGAAGGGATCTGGCCAATTGAACGGCATACTCTCTTAACTGAAAAACAGCATTGCACCCTCACAGAACAATCTCACCAAAAGGCACCCAATAACTTATAAAAACTAAATCCCTCCATCTCCTTTCATTCCAAGATGATATGAGAATTGTATTCAGAGCCCAGCCTTACCTTTCAGGACTTAAGATTCCTGTATGGTTAGCAGAGGCTTTCTTCAGAAATCTCACCACAGCTTTGCTTCGGTTGAACTGCTAGCTGACACAGCTGGGACTCCTTTCACCTGACGGGCAGCTCATGCTGTGGCAGAAGGGAACACCTTGAAAAAGTCTCGTGCACCTCACTGCAGACACTCCTGCTCACATTTACCACCAATCTCTGGACCAAGGGGTTTATGCTGCTGCTATGCACATTTATATACTGCTTTTCAACAGTTCTACATAAGGTGGCAACAGCAACTGGATGCATGCTGGGCTGGGATAGGGCCTGGTGCTCTTCCCTTGCTATTATAGAAGTGATTCACCACTTTAAAGGATTATTATTATTATTATTACATTTATCTCCCGCTCTTCCTCCAAGGAGCCCAGAGTACTACATACTTGAGTTTCTCTTTCACAACAACCCTGTGAAGTAGGTTAGACTGAGAGAGAAGTGACTGGCCCAGAGTCACGCAGCTAGTTTCATGGCTGAATAGGGATTTGAACTTGGGTCTCCCCAGTCCTAGTCCAGCACTCTAACCACTACACCACGCTGGCTCTCATATGCCTAATTATATTCCCTTCTCAGTATATGCAAAGGCCTCAGGTCAACACACCAGTCCTCATGAAGACCTGCTAAAATTTGTCGTTCCAAAATCAATTTGACTTCCCCACGTCACAAGAAACCTCTCATCCATAACCCCTTATTCTAGGGGTCCAAGGTTTTATTTCTTCTCTAAGAAATGCTCCACTAAAGGGGAACCCCTTATATCCTGCTATTTCTCTAAGGAGCTCATAGCTCATGGTTGAATTTATCCTCACAACAACCCTGTGAGGTAGGTTGGGCTGAGAGAGAAGTGACTGACCTAGACCTGAGCCACCCGGTGACTTTCATGACTAAACAGGTATTTGCACTTGAGTCTCCTCAGTCCAGCACACTAACCACTACACCAAGCTAGATCTCCTTACATTTCTGATATCACTCAAGCATTCTCCAATATGTACCTTCCATTGTCTAATTGCTCTCCCCACATAGATTTTGCAGGGAAATGTAATGGTATATACAACTGGAGCACTAAATTCAAGATAAGTGTTTAGACACTCTGCTTTGTGTTATATAGCTAATGTTGCATTTTCATTTTATCATGTTGTATTTTGTTAATAAAAACCTTTCAAAATCGAACAGTTTATGAATATTTTTCTCAGGTGCAATAGCTATCATTTGCATTTGTGTTAGAGAAGTATATTGCGTGCCGAAGAGTTTGATATTATTCTGCATGAAAATGTATCTAAACCAATTTAAAACTTATTCAAAAACTCCGAACTTCTCACTGAACGGCTTTTAGATTTAGTCTCTGAACCTTGGACAGCTGCTGCTGATCAGTGCCATAAGACTGAGCTAGATGGATCAAAGGTCTGACTCAGTATAAGGCAGCTTCCTCTATACCAGGGATTCTCAACGTTGGGTCCCCAGATGTTATTGGACTTCAACTCCCATAATCCTCAGCCCCAGTGGCCTTTAGTTGGGGATTATGGGAGTTGAAGTCCAATAACATCAAAGTTGAGAATCCCTGCTCTATACCAGAGATTCTCAATGTAGGGTCTCCAGCTGTTATTGGACTTCAGCTCCCATAATTCCCAGCCCTAGTGGCCTTTAGTTGGGGATTATGGGAGTTGAAGTCCAATAACATCTGGGGACACAACTTTGAGAATCCCTGCTCTATACCTTCCCAGTATCAAGGGCTGTGGGAGCTGCAGCTTGCAGCAGCTGTCAAGATAAGTGCCTCCCCATGATCCTCTGGGCTTTGTCCCTGGCAGGCTAATATTCAGTGCATGAGGCTGCCAGGAGAAAGAGAGTACCCCTGGTTAGACATTATGCAGTCAGAGGTGCACCTAGGTAATTTGGAAGCCTGGACCTAGGACACAGGCCTTTTGCCCCACCCCTGCAAGATAAGCTGCAATGCACTATTTTTACACCAGCACATGCTCAGGGAAAGCTGGAAAAACAACAACCCACCTTTTGGTGCGGGGGAGGCAAGAGATACTCAGAAGATACTTCCTACTGACTTGCAGAGAGATACCACATTTTGCATGGACAATCCTGCCCCTCAAATTAGTAGGCTGCTCAGCATTTGGAGGCCCCCCAGACCTGCAGAGGACTGGACCTCTGCCCAAAAGTCCAGTGCAAAGAGCACCACTGTATGCAGTATGAGCATCCAGACATCTCTATACATTGACAAGTTTTTGTGTGAACAACTGTACATGCAATTCATTTTAAAAGTGAACCTAGCTCAAGCTCAGGGTAGTATCAGGAAGTGTTCTGCTGTGCATGGATATAACATAACATGTAGATCAGGGATTCTCAGCATTGGGTGCCCAGATGTTATTGGACTTCAACTCCCATAATCCCCAACTAAAGGCCACTGGGGCTGGGGATTGTGGGAGTTTAAGTCCAATACCATCTGGGGACCCAACGTTGAGAACCTCTGATGTAGATAACTGTACACGTATTCAGATCTGTGTGTGTTCAGATTGAATATAATGTGTGAATAGGGTTCCCCCCTCTCTTTCTCTCTAATGGACTCCCATACTGCTCAATACATTTTTTAAAACTACACTGTCCTATAGTCACTGGAGTCCACTGTGGTCAAGATACAATGGAGGACATGGACGTGATATGCTTGCATATATTTACTGCACTTCACATAGAGGAGAGAAGCCTCAACTCAAGGAGAGCATGTGGGGGGGGGACAATATGTATTACCATATATTTGGAACACTCTGCATGAGGGTGAGAATTCTTGATCATAGCCATGCTTGCCGCTTTACTTGATTACTCTCTATAGCAGTCGAACTAACAGCAACTTGAGAGCTGAGGCTGGAATGTACTGTACGAGTGAGACACAGGGCTTTGCTCCAGTGGCTTGAACAGCAGAATCAGCTGCAGAGCAGAGAGCTGGTCTTGAGGTAGCCAGCATGACTTGTCCCCTGAGCTAAGCAGGGTTTGCCCTGGTTACATATGAATGGGAGACTAGAAATGCAAGCACTGCAAGATCCCACAGGGGACAGAGCCGCTCTGGGAAGAGCATCTAGGTTCCAAGTTCCCTCCCTGGCAGCATCTCCAAGAGAGGGCTGAGAGAGATTCCTGCCTGCAGCCTTGGAGAAGCCGCTGCCAGTCTGTGAAGACACTTCTGAGTAAGATGGACCAGTAGTCTGACTCAGTATATGGCAGCTTCCTGTTCCAGCGTTGTCCTGATAAAAGACTCCAACTCACCCACTCTGCAGCTCCTCATTCGGTGTGACTGACACCCAGGATCATTACCCCAGCCCTGGCTTCCAAGGCAGGAATTCAAAGGTTGACTCGAGCACTTATTTTTAACCTGGGCCTGCTTCCCATCTATTGATCTTTTTTTAGACAGGGGCAGCTGGACTGCCACGATGGCGTCGTGATGGAAATTTCCAACCCTGGGACCTCTGGGGCTGCCAAATGCCAAGAGCCCAGCACTGGGAGTTTACTCCCTCATTCTGGAAGCCAGCCAGAATGATGGTTTCATATGTCAAGCCTAATTATCTTTACAGGTCATTAACGTTTCTGTATCTGCCCATCCATAGTTTTTCCAGCTGCCTCGCTGCTTTAGATGTGTCTTCTGCCCAAGACAACCACAGGGCTCTGTGGGCGCCACGAGTCAACATCAACTTGGTGGCACACTTTACCTTCCCCAAGACAAGTACATCCCAGCATTCCTTGCAATGGTCCACAAAAATAGGGGTGTGCATTTTGGAATTTTCTTGTTTTGATTTGTATCCGAATCGAAACACCCCCGTTTTGTTTTGTACCCAAATTTTCTGAATCCGAATCAGCCCTGTTTTGTTTTGTAGCCGAATTTTCCGAATCCGAATTGATTTGGATTTTTTTAAAAGGGTCCCAGGGCAAAAAGAGTGGGTGGTGGTGGTAGCGTCCAATGGGTGGAAGCTAGCAGCCAAATTTCAAAAGAATTAGGCAAAGGGCTTTTTTTTGGTGAATTTTTTAAGTTTACACATCTTTAAGAATTTTCCCATAGGGAATAATGGAGATTCCAGCAAATGTATCGCTTCAAATCAAGGGGAAAGGGATGACCCAGAGCGGAGTGTGGTGGGTGGTAGTGCCCAATCGGGGCAAGGAAACTTCCAGAATTATTTCAAAGAAATTGGGCAAAGGGCTGATCTTTTGTGATTTGATGAAGTTTACGTGTCTAAGATTTCTCCCATAGGGAATAATGGAGGTTTAGGTTTCAGCAGCCCCATAATTCCACTTGGGGGGCACTGGGGTTGCCCAGAGTGAGGGGTTGTGTAGTGCACATAGGGTGCCAACCACCCCCATACCCACAAGCGCGTGGGGTACTGGGTTTTGTTGTTTCTGAGGTGTTCATTGTAGATTCTCTGGTAGCATATGAGATTTTCAGTGAAAAACAAGAATCCACTCTCATATGCTACCAGAAAATCTACACTCAGAACACCACAGAATCAACAGAACCCAGCACCCCATGGGTTAGCAATCCTTCCCCTGGCCAATGTGGGGTCAGTAAAGAGTGGCAAGAAGCAAAAGAGCCAATGGGGAACAGGGAGGGAATTGTCAGCAGGTCAGCCCATGATTTAGGTCACCGATCAGAAGGCTGGAAGGGTGGGAAATTCAAAGAGATGCAAACACAAAATGGAGACTGACTCAGAGATCACCACAAAATGGAGGTCCGAAACAAAACGTTTTGTAGCCGAAACAGGGATGTTTTGTTTTGTATACAAAACTTTTGGATCTGGAAAATGGGTGTTTTGTTTTGTCTACAAAACACCCGAAACAGGCTGTTTTGGGTACAAAACGTTTTGTTTCCAAAACGTTTTGCACATCCCTACACAAAAACCTCTTGGGAGCGTTATGCTGGTTAAACAGGAACAGAGGGTAGGAATCTGGGGGCAGCTCTTGCAAAGGAGGGAAGCAAGTAGTGCACCCCCTTCCCCAAAGATCTGTCTTGAGCTGGCCTTGTGGTAGCAAGCATGACTTGTCCCCTTAGCTAAGCAGGGTCCAACCTGGTTGCATACAAATGGGAGACTGAGCACCATAAGATACTCCCCTCAGGGGATGGAGCCACTCTGGGAAGAGCATCTAAGTTCCAAGTTCCCTCTCTGACAGCATCTCCAAGATACGGCTGAGATTCCTGCCTGCAACCTTGGAGTAGCCGAGACAATACTCAGTATTGTCTTCACAGACTGGCAGCGGCTTCTCCAAGGTTGCAGGCAGGAATCTCTCTCAGCCCTCTCTTGGAGATGCTGCCAAGGAAGGAACCTGGAACCTAGATTCTCTTCCTAGAGCAGCTCCACCCTGAGGGGAATCTCTTCCAGTGCTCACACATCAAGTCTCCCATTCATATGCAACCAGGGTGGAGCCTGCTTAGCTAAGGGGACCAGTCATGCTTGCTACCACAAGGCCAGCCCTCCTCCACTTGTACAAGCTCTCCCACTTGCACAAGTTGGCAGACTTGCAAGTTCTCACTGTGGCTTCTCTTCCTCCGTTCAGTTGTGTAAACCCAGAGGTTACCAGAAGCTCAGGAGTGGTTATCTACCACTGCACGAACAGGCCCCGATTAGGCTGCATTCTTCAAGAAACCTCGATGCATATCACTTCTTTCTCAAAGCTTATCTGCTGTAAAAAGGATGTGAACCCTAGGTTCTTGCTTCACTGGCCCAAGTGCGTCAGAACGGAAGCTACCGATGAACCTCCTCTCTTGCTGAAAACACTGCTTACCAAGTACGCCATGTCCTGGCTAGACAGGGACCATGGTAATCCGTGTGCTCCTTTCCTTGAAAATCAGACACATTGGAGTCGGCTCTCCCCACAAAGGAAGGAAACCCATGGTTTGTGGACCACCACATCTTTATTTAAAAAGCATAAAATCAGTGTACAAAAGAAATACTCCAGTTGTAAAAGCCCCATGCAAGCTCTTTGCTTACCAGCACTAAAATTCCACTGAACTGATCAGTCCTCAGCACACACCTTTAAAAAATCAGCAGAAAGGGCATCGTCAAGGTATTTGAGATGACTACAATCGCAGCAGTCATCTCACTTAGCTACTCTGCGCTCCTGCACAGCTCAGTAGGCTGAACTCATCACTATGGGACTGCGCTTGTCTGCAGTAAGAGATCCAGCAGAGACAGGTGCCCTGCAATATGGACAAGAACCTTGCATCCCTTGGACCCTTTGACTTGGATGCAGCAACCCTACCATGTAGGAGCAGAAGGCACTTCCGTGTGTGTGTATATATAAAACTATCAGTTCTCCCACCCTCTGCTGCAGCCGCTTATGCTCTGAGAAGCCGCTCTCAAAAACTGCCAACTTAGAGAGAGATGCCACCAATGGCAGAGAAAGCAGAAAATCCCCCACCTTCCCTGTGTACAGCTTTGGATCCCAGCCATCGTACCCTTGAGTGATTACAGCAGCACAGAACAGTCATTCTGATAGGACACTTAAGAGCAGCACGATTCTGAACGAGACTCTGCACACATGGAGAAAACCCCATTATAGGTTTAGCCATGTGGATTCCAAGCTTGCAGCTACCCCAATGGTCCTTGAGGTGGTTAATGGGGAAGTTACAACCTTGCATGCTTCCAGAGCAGCAGGTAGTACCCCACCTCACGTGCCAAGGTCTTCACAGAGCTGCCTCCCCAGTTTAGAACATGGGGAATGGTTGTGCACCCTGCAGATTTAGAAGTAAACCCCACACTCTTGCCAACTTCACATTCTTGGGTCTGCGACGGCATTTGGGAGCCATCCTAGAGAATGCTATGGTGGAGAGACTTCACATCTGGAATGATGTTTGCCTGTTCAGTGCCCTTGTTCTCTGGAAGAAGATAGCACCTCTAGAGAAAAAGGGAAACCCTTCCTGTTAGGGAGGGTTCTTGTTGGCTTTCTTCAGCAGAGAGCTGGCAACAGCCAATGCACCGCCTTGCACAAAGCGCACAAAGTTGTCCCCGGCTAGTGGACCCATGGCATAAAGTCCTTTCTCATGAACAGATTCATAGGTGAAGGGATCGACATCAATAGGGTTCCTCTTGGAGCTTACTGGCTGATCACAGTCAACTGCCAAGTCCATCCCGTTGTTGGGCAGGTAAGACAGGTTGGGGTTGGAGCCAATGAGAACAAAAGCCATGGAAATGTTGTACATTTTCTGGTGGCCCTTCTTGTCATGGAAGATGCACTTCCTGTCCTCTGTGAAGGAGACAATGTGATGCTCAGGAAGGCTGAGGTAGCCCTCGTATGGTCCCGGGCAAGGGACAGCCTGCTCTTTCATCATCTGGTGGACCTTGTGGTACTCGGGATACATGTTTTTAGGGAGCTGGTTGAAGATGAGAGCTGGGTCATTGACCCTCCGGCGGAAGGCATGGATCACCGGAATGTTGCAATGGTGAGCGAAGAGGATCGCATCCGCTGCTGTTAACCCAGCACCGACGATCAGGACTGGATCAGACATCATGCCAATCTCCTTGTTCTTCATGGCTTCTTCGAGAGCCGAGAGTGTGTGATGAACAAAAGGAAGCTGCTCCCCTTTGACGCCAAGCCAGGAGGGGCTGTCGTATGTCCCTGTGGCTAGGACCACGTTTTCTGCATGCACAGAGAAGGGCTGCGTGCCACTGATGGTTGTGACAAGTCCATCCACCTGGAAGAGGCTGCCACTGTCCGTGGGTGAGCCGTCTTTTGGTTTCTCCAAGAAATTCCACTCACAGCTGCTGTCTCTTGAAGTCTGATGCTTGTAGCTGGAGCCTTCATCGAGGCTCAGTTTCTTCACGGACGTCACAAGAGTCTCACAGAGGAAGTTCTTCTTTAACCCTTTCTTTGCCACGTAGTATTGGTAATACTGGACGATGTCTCCAGCGGTCGCCCTGTTATTTCTGAAGCCCCTGCAATTGGGAGATGTGGTATGTTAGTATGGCTTGATAATTAAAGGACACCTCTCCAATGATAGTTTGACTAGGCATCTCAAAACCCCCATGCACTTCTGATGACAGAGCTTTGCAGCCACATACAGCAGCGTTCAGACTGTCAGGAAGTCAAGTTATGTTATAGTGCAACATAAGAAAGCCCCCAGTTCCTGAGTTTTGCAAGTCGTATCTAGGGTTACAGAAATTCTCCAGACACCAAGGGTTCTTAACCTGGGGTGCATGGGGTAAGTCTAGGTCAGTGATTCTCAAACTTGGGTCCTCAGGTGTTAATGGACTTCAACTCCCATAATCCCCAACCAAAGGCCACTGAGGCTGGGGATTATGGGAGTTGAAGTCCAATAACACCTGAGGACCCAAGTTTGAGAATCCCTGGTCTAGGTCATCAGTGGGAAATCTTCACTGCACCCAGTTGAATTTGCTTCCTGGCACACCAGAATAAAGTTCTTCAATAAAGTATTCTGAGCAGTACTCTGTTAACAGGGATGCCCAGATGTTGACCACAACTCCCATCATCTTCAAAGATTGTGAACCACCCAGGGACTTCTGTATGGGGCAATACAGGAATGTACTTAAAAGGCCATTGCAGCTGAAGATGGGAGTTGTAGTCAATATCTGAGAATCCTTGTTACAGGGAACATTGATTCCGAGGACTTCTCCCCCACCCCGCCAATTTTTACTGGAATTTTATGAAGTTATACACTTGGAGTAGGGGTCCATGGGGTAATACCTTAGGATCTGGGAGTCTGTAAGGTGCATCAAGGTTTAAAAACCACAACTTATGCCCTCATTCTATTATTGTTTTGCGTCTAGGTTTGTACACTAGATCAGTTTGAGCAACAAAGCAAGTCAATCTGCAGCCCCCATCTAGTACAAAGGTAGAACATCCTCTTACAATTATTCTGTTTTACCCAGAGGGTTTTGGGTAGGTTACCGCAAGCCAACGAGATCTGGAGAGATAAACATACAGAAGCCAATTCAGCTTCCCTCTCTGTCCCAGCCAAACTGTGCCTACCAGAAGACATCCCAAGTAAGGTTTGAACAAGGCTTCTGGAAGCTTCCTTCGCCTTGGCAAGCCCTCAAGGAACAGTGGGGCAGGAGTTTGTTAGGAAACCGCTTCTACGTGCCTTCTTTTATGTGACTCATGTAGCACATGCTGATCACGGAAGACAGGAAAGAGACAAGCAAGGCTCACGAGTGGTGGTGAGGCCACTGGCTCCAGCCGCGGACTTGTGCAGGTGGCTCCACTGACCTGCTCACTCAAGCGGTCTGGGGCTCCCACTCAAAATGTTCTGGCCAGGTGCACATGCATCAGCTGCCATCACTACTCCCCCCTTCCTCCTGCATCCTGCCCTCTGCCTGTACAAGAGGCAGAAAGCAGGACATGATGAAGCACTTCCTGTTGCTCCAGCTTCCCTGCTGCTCCCATCACAAGGGAGGAAGAGGCCAGGCTTGGATTGGGAGTTCTGCGATCCACAGGCTTGCAACAGTCTGATCACAGCAGAGGATGAAGGGCTGCTGGGGACCTCGCTCATCTCCCTGCACTCTTGCAAACACTTGCACAGACTACCCTTTGAAAGAATGTAGGGAGAGGAGCAAGCTCCCTAGAAGCCCCTCATCCTTCCCTGCGTTTCTCTTAAAGGCTTCCAAGAACCAGATCGACTCTTGGGAGCGTTTGCAAGGGGCTCAGACGATGATGAGAGGCTACATGCAGCCTCCATCCTCTCCCCTGCTCTTTCAGAGACCTGCAAGCTCTCAACCTGACCTTTGCTAGCCTTTCAAGGGGGGCTGGGGTGATAACTAACCTCTGGAGCTACCCAGGAGGTCTTGGACCTACACGGCAGTTTCAATGAGAGAGTTTCCTATGAGCACCACCACAACATTAAGTCCCCAACTAAGAGAGGGATCTTACCTTTTCTTCCTGCTCATCCAGTCCTTGAACTCCAGATCTGGAAGCTCCATCCAGTCTCCCCGGCTCAGCGTGAACATGGATCCCTCAATAGACTACAAAATCAAGACAGCATACTGGCTGAGTCACATGAATATGGTGGGAAGTTAGGCAACTAGAAGTTACACAATTCAATGTCTCATCATATGAAGTTTAGCTGATCTGCTAAAGCTTGTATACAGGGCCAACCTACCCCCACATCCCCTGCACGATTATGGTTAACACAGAAGAGAGTGCCTTCTTGTGCATGTGCTATCTGAAGTTTTGATCATTTGCATTAATAATGTTGGATTTAAAATCTCCTGTCCAATTAATGGAAGACAAGGACACTTTTTTCGTTTTTCCAAAGACATTTTGACCAACCACCTGTACACTGCAGCTCTAGTGATGATTAGGCTGCAGCAGGTCTCACAAGCATGTTGGCCCTGTGGAATTTGCTCATTGTTGTAAAAAAGGAGATTTGAATTGTAGAGGTAATTTATCTACTCAAAAAAATATTTTGGCCTCTCGTATATAAGCAAAGCCAGGGTTGGTGGTCCATTTTATTTTTTTCTATCTATGTAAAGTGCTTTTGGAACTTTTGTTGAAGAGTGGTATATAAATATCCATCATATTTATATCTGTTTGCTACTAGCAGTCTGAGCCACCTAATGGCACAGTGGGGAAGTAACTTGCCTAGGAAGCAAGAGGTTGCTGGTTCGAATCCCCGCTGGTATGTTTCCCAGACTATGGGAAGCACCTATATCGGGTAGAAGCAATATAGGAAGATGCTGAAAGGCATTATCTCACACTGCGCAGGAGGCGGCAATGGTCAACCCCTCCTGTATTCTAACAAAGACTCAACTCAAGGGCACAACTTTACCTTTACTGGCAATCCAGCAAACCTTTTCTATGACATATTTTCCCTAAACTGCCCCCACCACCATTTTTGTTGGAAGTAGATTTCAATAAGGCAAGAACAGAACCACCCTAACCTCAAACAACTCTCAATTTGTCCAGATGCTGTTGCTCTGCCACAAATTCAGTGGCTGGAATTATGGTTTTCTGGAGATGCATCACTATGTGGCTTACCTCTGCTAAAATGAGCAGAGAGGCACCTTTGAAAGTGGTTGCTTTCCTGTTTAGTGGGGGCGATCCACTGCCCCTCCCAAACCTAACACAGCATCCCTCCAGTGGTGGTTAGTGTCTACCTTAGAGTTGTTTTTTTAAGACTGAACTCTTTCGGGACAGAGGGAACCCTCTTGTTTACCTTTATATTTAAACTGCATTACAAATGTTTGTTGAAAAGTGAAATATAAATACTAGTAGCTATTGTCATCACGTCTAGAGTCATTCACAAGAGCATGATGGCCCATCCATACAGATGGAAAGAATCCCCTTGGATTAGGGCTCTGGAGCAAGACGACTAGGAAGCCTGCAGGAGACACTCATGGATGACACTTACATGCCAGGCTCCTCCAGGAAGGTTTTTGCCAAGAACTAGATGAGGAACCGCTCTGTCAGGCTGATGCCACCAGGTGAGGACCGATTCTGCTGCCCCACCAAAGTCTGTATCTGGGCGGAGCAGGGAGTCAAAGAGGATCGCAACCGGGCTAGAGGACCGTCCTTCCAAGCCTTCAGACAGGTAATCCACATCCTGGAAAGAATATTAAAGTCTACCTTAGACACTGTAGATTCAGAATGCTTTAGCTGTAGACACTTTCCCAGTCCAGGGGCCCTCAAGGTTGAATCCCCTGATGTTGGATGAGAAAGGAGAGTTGGTCTTGTGGTAGCAAGCATGTCTTGTCCTCTTTGCTAAGCAGGAAGACGACATGCGTTTGCTCTGTATGATTCCCCTTAGGGGGTGGAGCTGCTCTGGGAAGAGCATCTAGGTTCCAAGTTACCTCCCTGGAAACACCTCCAAGATAGGGCTGAGAGAGTCTCCTGCCTGCAACTTGGAGAAGCCGCTGCCAGTCTGTGAAGACAATACTGAGCTAGATAGACCAATGGTCTGACTCAGTATACAGCAGCTTCCTATGTTCCTAACTCCCATAAGCCCTATCTGCCTAGCTCAACCCTGGATTCTGTTTCCTGATAGCAACAGATTGGACCTCTTCCTTCAGACTTTAAACTGTCTGCAAAGCGGGACCTGTAAATGTATTATCATGTATACCTTTCTCTTCCTGAGTAAAAAACAACAGCACACATACAAGAACAAAAAAGGAAGTCTGTGGTGGTCCCACTGGCACAACCCACATGAGAATGCAGCATGACCCATTTGTGGATTCAGAGTCACTAGTGAAGGAGAACAGGTGTGTGTGTACATTTATTTTATGTATTTACACTTTATATCCTGCTCTTCCTCTAAGGAGCCAAGTCTCATGGCTGAATGGGGATTTGAACCCGGGTCTCCACAGTCTTCGTCCAGCACACTAACTGCTACACCACACGTGCACTAAACTGTAGCTTTGGCATATGAATTTGAGAAGATATCCACGTTCACATCGCCTCTGTCTGGCTGTTGTGTTGTCTGTTATTTCCCCATGTAGAAAACCTTGACATAGAACATAGAATGGCCAAAGGCAGCGCTAGGGGGAATGGTCATGAGGTCAAGATGTGACCCTTGGTTTTGTTTTTTGTATAAGGCTTCTTATGCCCTGGATGGACAAGCCAGCACTAAACAGAACAAGATGAGTCATTTCCTCAGAAACCACTTTGGAACAGATTGTGTCAAACTCTGCAGTCCTGGACTCCATTTTACATTGATTTGGATTCTTGGTCTAGGACTACAGAATTTGCACATTGGATGGGAAAGACATCAACTAATTTAAAGCACATTTCCTTTTTCCTAAAATCCCATTTGGAACGGCTGTCCCTGCCTTTAGTTTCTTTGAGAGATGTAAATCCTGTTTTTCAAATTAAGTTCTCAAGGCAGCTTCCGAAATAAATCCAGCCAACACATGCACAGTTAAAAAAATCGAACAGTGACACAGCAGCTAGCAACCAAGTCAAAGGGGATCCTAGATACCAGGCAGACCCTTTACTACGTTTATATCTCACGCTTCCCCTGAGGAGCCCAGAGCAGCGTACAAGGTGATGTTTATCCTCACAACAACCCTATGAGTTAGGATAGGCTGAGAGAGAAGTGACTGGCTGAGGGTCACCCAGTGAGTTTCATGGCTGACTGGGGATTTGAACTCACATCTCCCCAGTCCTAGTCCAACCATTACACCACACTGGCTCTCTTTGCCTGGTGCATAAAAGGTAACTGAAGATTCCAGGCACACACACATCTCTGGAGAAGTTTTGACAGCTGGGTGCTACCACAGAAAAGGCGCTGTCCCCAGCCCAACTGAGGTGCAGCTGCGGCAAATGCAGCCACATAGGTACATAGGCAGCTGTCATATACAGAGTCAGACCATCAGTTCATCTAGCTCAGTATTGTCCACACAGACTGGCAGCGGCTTCTCCAAGGTTGCAGGCAGGAGTCTCTCTCAGCCCTATCTTGGAGATGCTGCCTGGGAGGGAACTTGGAACCTTCTGCATGCAAGCCTGAAGGTACTCTTCCCAGAGCAGCCCCATCCCCTGAGGGGGAATACCTTACAGCAGGGATCCTCAACATTGGGCCCCCAGATGTTCTTGGACTTCAACTCCCATAATCCCCAGCCCCAGTGGCCTTTGGCTGGGGATTATGGGAGTTGAAGTCCAAGAACATCTGGGGGCCCAACGTTGAGGATCCCTGCCTTACAGTGTAGTCTCCCATTCAAATGCAAACTGGGGTGGACCCTGCTTAGCAAAGGGGACAAATCATGCTTGCTACCACAAGACCAGCTCTCCTCCTGACCTAGGTGGAAAAGCGAGGAGACTTGACTCGAGCCAAAATGTCCTTCCCATTTCAACACAGGTGCTTTACTTTAGAGTCAACTTCTTTTGGAGGAGCCAGCCCAGCCCACGGCAGTATCCTGCACTCGCTGATCTGATCCCGATTCTCAGACCAACAGGGTTCATGCCACACCAACCTGGTCTACAACCGAGACTTCTGGTGTCTCTTCTAGTTTCCTCTGCAAGATGGGATTCGGATGGACCGAGTTTCTTCTGACGTAGGGGATGTTACCCGACAGCAGGTAAGACAAGCAGATCCCCGAGGGGCCATTTCCTGGAAGAGAGAGAAATCAGGTGGATGAAGGAGGAGACCTTTTCCAGAGATGGAGGCTCTCGGCAAGCTATTTTGCTCACCAAGCTGCAAGGCAATGGAACAGTGGCACGTAGAGACCAGTCCTGCAGGACTGAGCATGGCTTGCCCCTTTGCTAAGCAGGGTTCACCATGGTTTGCATTTGGATGGGCGACTACATGCAAGCACGGCCTGCCATCAGGTATTGGAAGGGGCCGTAGCACAGTGGCAGAGCATCTGCTTGGCATGCAGAAGGTCCAAGATTCAATCCCTGGCAGCATCTCCAGGTAGGGCTGGGAGAGACTCCTGCCTGAAACCTTGAAGAGCTGCTGCCAGTCAGAGTAGACAATGCTGAGCTAGCTGGAACAAGGTTCTGACTATATAAGGCAGAGCTTCAGCCTTCCATGTGTCTCTGGACTACACCTCCCATCATCCCTAGTCACAGTGGCCAATAAAGCTGCGAGCTGTAGGCCAATATCTGCAAGAGGGCGACCCTGGTTTAGAGCACGGATTCCCAGGCTTGGGTCCCCGGATGGTGTTGCACTACAAGTCCCATCATCCCCAGGCCACTGTGGTCTGGGGATGATGGGAATTGTGATCCAACACCATCTGGGTACTCTGGGCTGGGAACCCCTTGTTTAGAGAGATCGAGGCCTGCCCAAGGACCATATTCACTGCTTCCAGTGCCAATAAATCTTGGCCAGCCATGGAAACCTGTAACGTTTCAGGCAGATTGTTGTGAGTTCAGGCACCACAGTCCTCTGAGCGAGATTAATGTTTTACAGGGTCTCTGCAGAGCCATCCGTCTTTTCTGCCTCTTTACTGAGCCATAAAAGTCCGAATGTGTCAAACCAACACAGCTGCGCGTTGCAGGGAAGTGGGTCAGGGTGACAAAGCAACCTCCAGTCCGTATGAGAAGACTCGTACATTCGGCCGAGTCATCAGGCTGTACGAGGCAGCTGGGAGCGAAGACCTCTTCTCGGACTACTTTCACAGCTCTTGTTCCTGCCCAAGCACCAAAAGGTCCCCCCTCCCCAGCTAACTGAAGCTTGTGGGAGGTTGCATTAGAAGTCGAGGAGTTAAAAGTTTGCAAGGGCACTTATTTATTTATTACATTTATCTCCCGCTCTTCCTCCACGGAGCCCAGAGCGGTGTACGACATACTTGAGTTTCTTCTCACAACAACCCTGTGAAGTAGGTTAGGCTGAGAGAGAAGTGACTGGCCCAGAGTCACCCAGCTAGTTTCATGGCTGAATGGGATGGAAAGGGCAGTCTCCAGAAATAAAGGTGCAAAGGGCTTAAACACCAATGGGGACAGGAAGAATGTGAGTGGACACATTCTAACAGGGATTCCCAGACGTTGCCGACTACAACTCCCAGCATCCCCAGCTGCAACAGCCTTTGCTTGGGGGTTATGGGAGTTGTAGTCAAACAACTGGAAATCCCTGTTAGAGGGAACACTGCCTGTGGCCTGTTCCAGCATCTGGGGACCCACAAAAAGCAGACTGCCACCATGGCTATAAGTCTAAATTTGTCTGCAGCTCAATCTTTTGCTTGTTTAGTGTGGCGTTCCCAAAAGTCCTTGTTGTTTGACTGCAGCTCCCATCATCCACAGCCTTCAGCCACAGCCGCTGTGGATGATGGGAGCTGTAGCCCATCTGGGGGCCCAGGGTAGGAATGCCTTCATGCCTCAAGAAGGCTTCATGTTCGCTTGGAGGATCCTTCTGGAGACACTCCAAAGGACTGTAACAAGATCTGCCCTTTGACCCATCCAAAAATAAAAAATCTTTGGTCAACTCATCAGCTAATATATCACACCTTCACATGCATTAGAACAGAGAGTTGTGCTAATTACAGCAGCCCCCATCTCCTAGTTACACACCAGCAGTGGTGTAGTTGCACGTTCAGAAGGGCAGGGGCTCTCAATGACAGTGACCATCGTGGCCACGCTCACCCTAATGGCCACACACCCCACTCAAACAGAGGCAATAATTTGGGGGGTGGGGTCTGTTATGAGAAGTCGAGGATAATCTCCTCTTCCTCCATGGCTTGAACCTCATGCGCAGTGTTTCCCCTAAGGTGTGCACACATGCTCACAAGTCGTCGTTTTTCTATGTCCGCCCAGTTAATTTTAGATCCCGCTCAAGTTGGAATCAGGGAGGCCCCATTCTGAACGCATGTGTGCACACACTGCCTTGATACTTCCGCCCAGAACAAAACTCATTCCTCACAGATGAAAAAGATTAGAGGGAACACTGCTCTTCTGGGTGAACAGCCACATGAGCAGTCTGGATTGTCAACCACAATGCTCCTTGTAACGAAACAGGAAGAATGGCAAGAAGATCAATTCAGTTATGTAATGCTCTGCCAGCACAGCAAGAGCAGCCTATTCATATCAATCTCTTTTAGAAAGTCTCAGCATCCCTCCAGAGACCCTGGAGGAAGACACAGTACCAGGACTGCCTCCAATTTTGTGCTGCATTTTGTATTTTGGTCTGTTGCAATTTAATGTGTGTTTCTATCTTATGTTTCAATGTTGTGTACGCCCAGAGAACAATTTGATATGGGGAGTTCGTTATTATTATTAGCAACATAGACAAGCTTTGCAAGTGCCATAGGGGGCAGGGAGGAGAGAAAAGCGCCAGCAGCCCTTTCTTATAAGCTTTGCAAGGCATGTGTGTGTGTGGAGCAGCCTTCTCTCTGCACTTCTTGCACAGCTTGAAAGCATCAGATCAATTGCAAACAGCTGCTCCAAAGGCAGCCGTGGGAGGCATCTTACAGCCCTGCTGCCACCCCAGCCATCCGCCACCCGAGGCAGAAGCAACTGCCTTACTTTGCCTCATGAAAGGCCATTGATTCTCCAATGCTCTTCACCATCCACAACACACCAAGCCCTACAGGACTGCCCCGGACTTGTCACCACTTGCGGAAGTGGCGAGTGCTAAAGGGTCTTCCAGAAAAAGCTACATTTTGAGCCATGCCTTGGTGGTTAAGGGCCAGTGACCAATTAAGAGCTTAAGCAAGACTTCACTTATGACCAACTTGCCAAGAGGTTGGTGGCCAAAATCCATTGGATGGCATGCCTGTAGGTCACGGGAAGATAAGCCTGCAAGAGCTTATGCAATACTCCTCTTTGCAATGGCCATCTCAGAAGAGAACAGTTCCCTGTCCACAGATAAGAGGAAGAGCTTTTTAAGCCTGGGAGGAAGGACCGTGGGAAAGGAAAGCAGGCAAGAACCAGCAGACAGAGTAGCATATGCACAGCTGGCGGGCTTAGACCAGAGTTCTAGCACAGCCACTTTTCGCTGGGAGGAATAGTTGCAACCCACTTTACAGAGCAAAGAGGGAGGACTGTAGAGCAGGGATTCTCAACGTTGGGTCCTCAGATGTTACTAGACTTCAGCTCCCATAATCCCCAGCTCCAGTGGCCTTTGGTTGGGGATTCTTGGAGTTGAAGTCCAATAACATCTGGGGACCCAACGTTGAGAACCCCTGCTGTAGAGGACTCCAAAACAGAAGGTGGATACAAATAGTTCAGGCCTGCTCAACTTAGGCCCCTCCCCCAGCTGTTTTTGGACTCCCATAATCCCCAGCCACAGTAGCCAATAGCCAGGGGTTATGGGAGTTGTAGGCCAACGTCTGCAGGAGGGCCAAAGTTGAGCAGATACCTGGAACATATACTTAGCAGGTGGAAATTTGCTCTGGTGTTCATGGGGAAAGCAGCCTAGGCAGATATAATAGGTAGCAAACAGTCTCCTTGCATCAGAAGAGGATAGACAATTGGTTTAGTGAACACCAGGGTAAGTACCAGGTCAATAGAGGAGAGCTGGTCTTGTGGTAGCAAGCATGACTTGTCCCCTTAGCTAAGCAGGGTCTGCCCTGGTTGCATCTGAATGGGAGACTTGATGTGTGAGCACTGGAAGAGATTCCCCTCCGGGGATGGAGCCGCTCTGGGAAGAGCAGAAGGTTTCAAGTTCTTTCCCTGGCAGCATCTCCAAGATAGGGCTGAGAGAGATTCCTGCCTGCAACCTTGGAGAAGCCGCTGCCAGTCTGAGTAGACAACCCTGAGCTAGCTAGACCAATGGTCTGACTCCGTATATGGCAGCTTCCTATGTAATAGTCCTTCTGCATTGAGCTTGAGTTGGCACAGATACAGAGTACTCACACACACAGTTAAGCATATGGACTCAGGGCAGCATGCAAACCCCGTTATCCACACAGTGCTAGCTGCCCATGCCGCAGCACTGAAAGAGGAGAATTCTGGTGATGGCGTTACAGATCAGTTCCTGCTACATTTAAGAACCGCAATCCATTTGCTTTCAAATAAGCAAAATGGTGTTCACACCAGAAGGGAGGGTGGCTCCAGGACAAGGCTTGCCCCGGTCATAGTTTTGGCCCTGCAGCTTGAGATATGGAATACAAGGCAAGATTGCAGCTACTGGTGGTGACTGCCGATTACTCAGAGCGCACTTACCTATGACCACCACAGGAAGAGGCTTGGCACTGTTCTGCTCCAGATGCATGTGTAACATGGTGCACAGTCTGTGTCTCTCTCTGCAAAGTTCCAGGAACAAGTCCGCCTGTTAATGATAACGACAAATGCGGATCAACATTTCCAGAATGCTGCCTCAAGCCCTCTACTTTTTGCATATAAACAGTTTAACAGTACAGCCTGGTTTCATTTTTAGGACCACTTATACTTAAATACACAATTTTATCTTTTTTAAAAAACAACAACTGAGAACTGAATTATAAAATATTTTTAAAGACTTGGCATATCATACTGCTACACACGTTGAATGCAAGGCTTGTTGGCAAGCCTACCATATGACATTTCATAAGCTGCCAGATATCACAGCAAGGAGCCTCAAGATGCTGGACACAGCTCTTGGTCATGCCCAGTCCAACACCACCTGGGGCCCCAAGCTTGAGAAACCCTGATCTAGAGTTATTGGAACCAAAACATCTCAGGATCTTCAAAGCTGAGAGGGGAAGAACAAGGAGAGGAGAGCTGGTCTTGTGGCAGCAAGCATGACTTGCCCCCTTAGCTAAGCAGGGTCTGCCCTGGTTGCATCTGAATGGGAGACCTGATGTGTGAGCACTGCAAGATATTCCCCTCAGGGGATGAAGCCGCTCTGGGAAGAGCAGAAGGTTCCAAGTTCCCTCCCTGGCAGCAACTCCAGGATAGGGCTGAGAGAGATTCCTGCCTGCAACCTTGGAGAAGCCGCTGCCAGTCTGTGAAGACAATATTGAGCTAGACAGACCAAGGGCCTGACTCCATATACGGCAACTTCCTATGTTCCTAACTCTTCCCTCGAGAGGTTCCGAGACAGAGTATGACTGGTGAGAGCGGGCATTTCTGTCAAGTACAGTGAGTGAAGAGAGGACTTGGGCCGCTTCCCAAGAAGAGATTTCCCCACATGCTTGGCAGATAGCCTTGGTCTTGACATAACTGGCTTGCATAAAATGTCATTCTATTACTGTAATCTGCTTTTGAGCTTGGATTGGCCACTGGCATCCAGGAAGACAGCGTGCTTCAAGATCACGGCATTCCCCACGGACTGGGCAAAGAGGCATCTTTTAAAAGTGGCAATTCTCTTTGAGCAGGGAGAGAGCAACTGGCCCTATCCACCCCCAGCAGAGTACCCCCCTGCCCCCGATTATTGCTGGCACTGATCTTATGTTTCTTTTTAGGTTGTGAACTCTTTGGGGAAAGGTACCCATCATCTATCTATCTAAACTGCTTTGGGAACCTTTGTTGGAAAAGTGGTATACAAGTATGAATGTGATGAATATTTACCCTAATATGCAGGGTATATAAATATTTGTAATAGTTTACAATATGCAGGTAATTCTGAAAATATAGCAACTGCTTTAGAATAATATGAAGCAAAGGAACAAGCTAGATGCAATTCTCTGGCGTGTTTAAGGGGAGAACAAACTACAAGCCCCATGAAGCTGCTTTGAAGTAGCAGTGCTGTGGGGGAAGTTAACTTTCCCCCTCCATCCCAGTCATTCTCCCCCCAAGTGCCATTACCTCTGCTGGGCTGGGGAAGAACATAGCTCTAGAAATGCCTGCATTTTTCTCTCTGGAATACTAATAGTATTATTAGTATTATTTACATTTATATCCCGCTCTTCCACCAAGGAGCCCAGAGCGGTGCACTACATACTTGAGTTTCTCTTTTACAACCACCCTGTGAAGTAGGTTAGGCTGAGAGAGAAGTAATTGGCCCAGAGTCAACTAGTTAGTATCATGGCTGAATGGGGATTTGAACTCGGGTCTCCCCGGTCCTAGTCCGGCACTCTAACCACTACACCACGCTGGAGGAAGCAGCCAGAAGTCTCTCCCCGAGTGCTACTTCCCCAGTCCAGCATCCAGATGGGGGAAAAGCCACACGGGACTGAATTTTTTAAGAAAAAACACAAGCCATAAGAAACCTTGATTTAGCCATTTCTCATGCTTCACCCCGTGTCCACAGCTCGTGGAGAGAAGAGCACGAGAGCTTCTCAGCTAGTCCCCCCACTCCCGAATCTATAAGGTAGTTCACATGACCATGAACTGGCTAGGACAGGTGTCCTACCTAGCTTTGTGTACTCCTGATTTTTGGTCATCAGAAGATTCCTAGGTGGCCAGGCTCCAATGGCATTTCCTCCACTCTTGATAATATGCTGGGTAAAAGAGCTGGGTGTGACAATGCCGTTGGGGCCTGCACCTGCCTCCCGCTTGATCACTTCCCTTTCTTCCTACCTAGGTTTTTGCTGACAGACAAGGGAAAGTTGCGAACATGCACAGCTCCTGGGGCTGGCTGAGATGCCTGTCATACCAAGTTCATGGTCATGTGAGTTGCCTTTATGTATCAAGATCAGTTCTCACAGAGACATTTATGAGTGAATCGTACAAGGACAAGTTATCTGCAAGTCCGTGTATGCTACAGAGACATTGTGGTTGCAATTCTGCATATTACTTGGGGTGCTTTTCATGTCTATGTAGTGTACTTAGCAGTGACAGGTAAACCATATTAATCCCTTTCTTAGGAATTATGCTGGTTCGTTGCATGCAGATCAGCAAAGTGTTTGCCATTCGAAGGCTTCCGACTTCCCTCTTCCAGGGAAAGGTACTTTTGGAGCGCAAAAAGTTACAAAGTTCGGCGCTGAAGAGACATTCCACAGAGCAGAATTCACCACAGCAAGAAGTGGCGAGTGCCCTGGCTTGAATGGTTTAAAAGGGGGGATATAGACCAAGGGCTCTGGAATGTGGGTCTCTAGATGTTGGAGTACAACTCCCATAGTCCACAGCAACAGTGGCCTTCTGGGGATGATCTAAATTGTAATCCAAACATCTGGGGACCCAAAAGTGAGAGCACCTGATCTAGACCTTCAATGCCATCACAGCTTGGTATTCAGAGGAATTCCGAGAAATACCAGGTCAAGAGCAATACCAGAACCTTGGTATCCGTATCAGAGGAATACCAGATCAAGAAATGAGAGGCCACCGACGGTGCATCCCCACCCCATATCTTTCAGAAACATCTGGCAAGCTGCTGCTGGAAACTGGCCGAACCAGCTGAATCGATCACCAGATCCAGCAAGGATCGCGGAGAGCTTTGTGGATCTCAAGATGGGTAGCTGACTGCAGAAGACTGAGACACACTAGAGCTGTTGGGGGTTAAGCCACAGAGGTAACAGAGATGGGCAACATGCCCAAATGCTGTGGCATAGGAGGATAGGAAGCTGCCTCCTATCGAGTCAGGCCATTGGTCCATCCTGCTCATTCTTGTCTATACTAAGTGGCTGTGGCTCTTCAAGATTTCAGGCAGGAGTCTCTCCCAGCCCTATCTGGAGATGCTAGGGAGGGAACCTGGGATCTCAGGTGCTCTTCAACTGAGCTAGAGACCCATCCCCTAGAAGGAATATCTTGCAGTGCTCACACATGTGGTCTCCCATCCAAATGTAAGCCATGGTAGACCCTGCTTAGCAAAGAGGACAATTCGTACTTGCAACCACACAACCAGCTCTCCTTGGTATCAGGAGCTGCTGCCAAGGCCATCCTGATGCGAACAGCCTATTCTTGGAAGGTGTTTGTATAGAACTCTATACAGAGGCTCTAATCTAGACCAACGTTACTGCAAGCAGCCTCAACCCACCCTGCTCTGTAGCTGGGAGGAATGCTGCACAGCAGCACCAAGCATAATCTGAATTAGCAGGTTGTCAAGATAACATAGCAGATCTATGCTCCAGGCATGCTTCGTAAGGTCACATACCCAGCTCTTCAACTTCCTGGCAAGTGGCATTTTCAAGACAAGAAAATGGGTGGAAATTGGAGAAGACCACCAATGAAGCACAGATCCTGTCTGCAACAGGCTTCAGCTATTCTCCATATGCAATGAGGGAGGCAATCATACTTCCAAAAGGATGCTCTGGTGGTGGAGCATGAAAGGAACAGAATGCTAGACCTTGATCCTGAGCCATAAGTCTCCAAATGTGTGTTCCCTGCATTGACTAGTTACAGCCACTGTTTCCTCTAAGGCATGTGCACACTCACAAGTTTTCTGATGTCCACTCAGTTAATTTTAGATCCCGCTCAGTTTGAATTAGGAATACCCCACTCTCAGTGCATGTGGGCATACAGTGCCTTGATACTGCCACACTGCCCAGAAGAAAACGATTGTTTTCCATTTCTGTGTGGAATGAGAGGGACCACTGGTCACAGCACAGCCCATCCTTCTGGATGATCAGAGGCACAGGAATATAGGAAGCTGCCTACTGAGTCAGACCATTGCTCCGTCCAGTGCAGTACTGATTACACTGACTGGAAGCACTGTCCGCATCAGGCAGGAGTCTCCCAACCCTAACCCTACCTGGAGATGCCAAGGAGAGAACCTGGGGCCTTGTGAATGCAAATGCTCTTCCCACTGAGCTATGGCTCCATCCTCTCAAGGGAATATCTTACAGCATGCACATGTAGCCTCCCATCCAAATGCAAACCAAGGTGGACCCTGCTCAGCAAAGGGGACAACTCATGCTTGCTACCACATGACCAGCGTTCTTCCCCAAATCAGAAAGCAAGTTGCTGATCAGCCCTGGTACCTCTTTCCAACAACGAGCCATTGCCTACATGAAAAGCTTCCAAACTTGTGCTGGGGAACTCCGAAGAACTCCTAACAGATCACAAGGAAGGCGCCACAGGTTTACATAACCACAAGCCTCCTGCCAAGGAAGTCCCCGGGTGTTTCCAAATGATTCACCGCTCTGCCATAACCTCCTTCCAACCAGTTTGCATTGGATGTAGCTGTGTCTGCCACATCACTGCATCAGGTGCCGTTGAATAATCCTGCCATTCCCGATGCAGAGATGAAACAGAGTTACCTACCCCCAAGGACATATACCCAGGACACACACACACACTCACACACACACACACTCCAGGAGATGAGCTGCTCCAGTGCAGGAAAGAGTTGTGCTTTCCAGCTAATTCAGGAAGTGCACTTCAGCTATCATGTTTGAGATGACCAAGGAATCATCTTGAGCTGTTATTATACCAGGCTCTGGTGAGGGTGAACACTGGTCTCATGGTAAAAGGTAAAGTGAGCCATCAAGTCGGTGTCGACTCCTGGTGCCCACAGCGCCCTGTGGTTGTCTTTGGTAGAATACAGGAGGGGTTGACCATGGCCTCCTCCCACACAGTATGAGACGATACCTTTCAACATCTTCCTATATCGCTGCTGCCCGATTCATTCATTCATTCGATTTCTATACTGCCCATCCAGAAATGGCTCAGGGCGGTTTACCCAGAGAAATAATAAATACATAAGATGGCTCCCTGTCCCCCGAAAGGGCTCACAATCTAAAAACACAAGATAGACACCAGCAACAGTCACTGGAGGTCCTGTGCTGGGGGTGGATAGGGCCAGTTACTCTCCCCCTGCTAAGTAAAGAGAATCAGCACATTAAAAGGGGTCTCTTTGCCAAGTTAGCTGGGGTGATATAGGTGTGTTTCCCATAGTCTGGGGAACAGACCAGCAGGGATTTAAACCAGCAACCTTCTGCTCGATAGTCAAGCATTTCCCCACTGCTCCACTGGTAGCAAGCATGAATTGTCCCCTTTGCTAAGCAGGGCCCACACTGGTTTGCATTTGAATGGATGACTACTTGCACAAGATATTCCCCTTAGAAGATGGGACCTTAGCTCAGTAGAAGAGCTTCTGCTTCGCATGCAGAAGGTCCCAGGCTCAATTCAGACTCAACCCCTGCTAGAGGCACCTCTTAACATGGTGATCCTCTTTATTGAGCAGGGGGAGAGTAACTGGCCCCATCCACCCCCAGCACAGGACCTCCAGTGACTCTTGCTGGTATCTCTCTTATGTTTCTTTTTAGATTGTGAGCCCTTTCGGGGGACAGGGAGCCATCTTATTGGTTTGTTGTTTCTTTGTGTAAACTGCCCTGAGCCATTTTTGGAAGGGTGGTATAGAAATCGCATTAATAATAGTAATAGTAATTCCTGGCAGCATCTCCAGGTAGGGTTGTGGGGAGACTCCTGCCTGCAGCCTTAAAGTTATCACTGCCAGTCAGTGTTGATGATACTGAGCTAGACAGGCCAAGGATCCGATTTTGTAAAAAGCCATTTCCCATGTTCCTAAGAACAGATGGGACACAATAAGTGTGGCCCAAACAACGAAGGAAGAACTGCACACCCAGATCTCCACAGCTTAGGCTGGACATACAAGAGAGAGAGAGAGAGACAAGAATGGCATGGAGACCTTGTTGCTCAATAACCTTGTCAACTCTAGGAACAGATTTTGCCATGCTTCAAAATCGGAGTAGGTGCAACAGTGAGACCGGAGAAGTCCATCTGCACCATGGAGAATGTGCCTCAGACATGCCACTTGCAAGGGGCTGAAGACCTGCTGTCTCCCTGCAACTGCGCTTAAGGCCAGGCTTCATCCTGAACACTCTGGAATCTACTGTGCAGTTTCGCTTCCTCTTAGCCAGTTGCTCAATTGCTTTAAGAAACCAACTTGGGGACCTAGGCAGTGCTGGCAAACTCTGCCAGAGCTTCGCTTATCTGCAAAGCCAGGGGGTCCCCAACCTTGTGTCCCCCAGAGGTTGTTGGACTACAGCTCCCATCAGTGATCATCCCCAGCCACAAGAGCCTTAGGGAACTGGGGGCGATGAGAGCTGTAGTCCAACCTCTGGGGAGCCCCGAGCTTGCGGATAAGGTAAGCTCTTGCAAAGTAATAAGCCATTTTAAAACCAAATAGTTTATTCTGGTATTCAGCCCGAGCACACAGAACTACTAGTCTATAATATGGTCAGCCGCTGCCAGATATGAGCATTGCAATCCAGAAACGAAATACTGCATTTCCCACGCTCTCTACTCCTAAGACACACACACTTGCGTCCCCAGGGAAGCTCTTTTATCAGTGGCAGCGGGTGGTCCCTGGGATAGGAGTGGGGGTGGTGATGGGTGGAGCCACAGGTAGTGAGAGGGGGAGCCAGTTGTGGACAGCTGTGGAGGCAGGATAAGCAATAACTGGCAAAGTGTAGATTTGTAGCTAATACATACACAAGGACACAAATCTCAATTGCTCATCAGCAGAGAAATATGGAAAACAGTTGCTTTATAGTGCTTAACACTACAGTAGTGTGTAGATTTGTAGCTAACGTGGCAGGATCAAACAAGCACGCACAGGAAGAGAGCTGTACAAGCCACAAGTAAAGCACAGGCTAGCTACAGAAGGCTACTTCTGTGCAGAGTAAATGCATTCTGAAGACACCAGGGCAGCTCTGTCTGCCTGATTTCAAAAACAAATCCATGAATTAAACAGAAAAATCACAGTTTTTTCAATTATGCTTGCTGCAGTGATGAACCATCTCATGTAAGTTGGAAGCAAAGATGCACGTGGACACCCTCTCCCTACTCTATGCCTGCTGAAGAGCTGGGTGTCACTCTGCTCACCTTGGGTGCCCACCACTTAGCCTGGGTGTCCATCCTAGCAACCAACAAATGCTTTTTGTTAATAGAGTTCACTTCCTTAGTTCTTGCCCAGTGAAACATAGCCCCTAGTGAAAATATTAATGTTACAGATACTGGCCACAATCCAGAGAAAAACATGGTTAGCTCTCTGCATAGCAAATTGATTTTTAAACTTAATTTTCCTTCCAATAGAATCCATTCCTTCTCTACACCACACCCACAAGGAAAGACACTTCTGCAATTATTTGAAAAATAGTTTGGACTTGGAAATCCATGCATATTCCCTAAAATAACTTTCTGGTTTCTTATGCCAGTTTCTAATCCAATTAGTCCAGCCTTGCAATTTGCTATTCCTTCCAATGTTTTATGGCATTTTGGGAATGGGCCATAATGCTTTGCATGCAGATCAGAGCAGAGAGTAAGGAAACACAGATCAGAGCAAAGAGCTCCAAACACACACAAAGCCACCAAAAGATCAAACTTGCCAAAAGCCAGCCAGCCTACCTGCTTTCTAACCAAAATGGTGATTGGATTCATCCAAGTAGGTAAAAGAAAAAAAGACCTCCCCACCCCCTGGGCACTCTGAGTGGCTGCCTGTGTAGTCAATCAGCCTAGTCCCTCTCCAATTGGTTTATAGGGCAGCCCTAGGACCACCCACTTTGCAAAACAAGAGTGAGCATGCTTATTGGCTCCTGACTTATTAATATTAATATTTTAAAGGATCTGGAGCTTCTCATTTGTTCTTTGCGGTTGGTGCTACAATTGCTCACCTCACAACTCTTAGAGCAGCTGAAGCAACAGGGAATCGGGGGGCGGGGAGCAGGCACACAAAATGAGAGACAGACACAACATGACTGATTGAGAAGTTTAAGGTGAGTACTGCCCACAGATAGTCTTATCTCTTATCAAGTGTACTGATTATTCAGAAACAATCCGCTATAAACACTACTCAGAAGATTCTTCGGGTTGTTATGGTTGACCTTTTGTTCCTTGGATTCACTCCTAGTAGTTTTCCGCTCTTGTGATGGGAGTCTGCATAGTCCCTATTCACGGCACCTGACACAGCTCTCCCAATGGGGAGATAGCATTACATAACCGCGCTCACTGCCTGGAAGAATTATCGCAGGCTGAGCCCCAACAGGGTCACCCACTGAAGCAAGAGACACTTGGCACGTTTCGTTTGGCAGGTGGCTGCAGCTGGCCCTTCCCGGCTGAAGAAATGCAACTCAAGAGACCAAGCACTGCATTCTCACCACAAATCTGCCAGCCGTTTCATTTAAAACATTTACAGCCCTTATAAGAAGTCAGTACATGGTGCTTTTGAAGAGAGGCAGGGCTTAGACTGTACAACCATCAGGCCTGTTCTGCAAGAATATTCCAGAATGCAGAGAACATAATTAAAAAGCCACTTTCAGGTACTCAGTTAGGAAGGAAAAGTTACAGGCAGCTGCGGTGGTAAGAATAAATGAATGCTCAAGCAGAGCAAGTTTCATGACCAACTAAAATATCACGACACAACAAACAGCCTGATTTCATTTTACTTGTTTAATTCATTAGATTGTTTCTATCCCACCATTCCGGGAAATACTGCTCAGGGCAGTTCACAAGAATGATAAACAATCTAATAAAGGAAGTAAGATAACTAAAAACAGGACCCCTTTAAAACCAAAGTTAAAAACCTACCTGATGAAGTCGCAGAGCCTAAAGCACTGAAGCTTTTTTTTTAGTAAGCGCTAAGAAGCCTTTCCCCCCACCTCCAACAACAACAACAAAAAGGATGTTCAGGTGGGTTTAAAAAAACAACAACAAAACCCCACAAGAACCCTGTAATAGTTTGGCTGGTCCTAATAAAGTTATTGCTCATAGTAGCAATTGGCCCTAAGGAGCCCCTCACTCTTTCCCTGCCCCAGAGCTGCACTCCCTGCAGGCTGGCTATGCGTCAGGTAGAGCAGCAAAGCTCTACCTGACGAATAGCCAGCCTGAAAGCAGCACTGCTCGGGGGCGGGCAGTGAACAAGCGAGAGGAGAGCAACTTGAGCCGACTCCTTGCGGATCCCACCACAGCTCCTTAGTGCAAGCCGCGATGGAGACCCATCTTCCCACTTCCTACATGCAGCTTTCTAGCTGCATTTGTTTAGAGAAGTTTCATTCTGTCCGGTTGGCTCCACCGCCCCGAGCGGAAGAATTCCCGGCATCTTTGCTGGGGGGGGGGGAAATCTATGATCCGCTACACATGATGAATCGGTCAGCGAAGCCAAGGCTTTCTTACCTCGGGTGGAGGGGAAGGCAAGCTGCAGATCCCACGAGAGCTCACTCGCACGCTCTCCTTTTCCGCCACCCACTCAAGGCAAGCCCCAGGAACAGCGCCGCACGCTCCGGTTCCGCTGCCGGCTTCTCCGCCTTCTTAAATAGCTCGCCGGCAAGCGGGCCGAGGGGGCGGGGCCAAAGGCCACAAGGGGCGTGACGGGGGCGTGGCGAATAATCGCGCTCGTAAGCGTGAGTCAGCACCTGCCGAGTCACTGGCTCGCTTTGTGAATGGCGCTTTGCGCTGCTGCTCTCTGGGCGCTCCGCCGGGACGGGAAAGAAACAGGCGCAGCGCCCGGAAAGCCATTTGGCTGGCAACCAAGCGTGGCTGCGCTCCTGCGCACCCCCTGAGGCAGGGGGTTCCCCACCTTGGGGCCCCAAATGTTGTTGGACTACAATTCCCATCATCCGCAGCCGCGATGGCTGCGGGCAATGGGAATTGTAGTGGACATCTGTATTATAATATTATTATTATTTATTTTATTATATTAATATAATGATTCACTATTATTATTAATATACTATTTATTAATATAATGATTCACTATTATATTAATATATGAATATTTATGTATTTTACTTTTTAATCAAATCAAATCAAATCATTTTTTTTCCGACCAGCGACCAGCATGAGATTAAAACAAATGTAGAAGAGAAGAGAATCAAACTTCTACTACAAACAATAAAACCAAATAAATTTTTTAAAGTCCTCCTGATTTTAATCTGCAGTCATTCTTAGTTTTAGCTTTTTGATGTTATGTACTAATATGTATTTTAACTTGCCTTTTAAATTGCAATCATCCTTAATTTAAGATTTGTCAAGTTATGTATCATCATAACAACATTGCATAATGTAATTTTTAACCTGTGTTAATTTTATGCTGGTCTCTGAGCATAATAAAGGATTGATTGATTGAATATTTATACACCTCCCTTTGTCCTGAGAGCCCAGGGTGGTTAAGATGCTTAAAACAATGCAGTATTTACCTGAATCCAAGACTAGGTTTCCCCCCCAAGTTTTTTTATATTAGAAATCAGGAAGTTGTCTTAGATTCAGAGTCCTATTCCTTTTAAGTAATCTGTATTTATCTTGTACTTTTAAAGGGGGTCATCTTAAATTTAGGGTTGTCTTTGATTCGGGTAAATACAGTAATAAAATGTCAATAGAAACAAAAAATAGACAAACAGCTAAAATTAAAAATTAAAATAGTACTACTACTACTACTACTACTACTTATTATTATTATTATTATTATTATTAACAGAAGTAACTCCTGCCCATTGTTAATGGGAGCTTGCTTGCTAGTGAATGGGGCTTGCACACTAGTAAATGTGTGCAGATTTCAACTGTATGTTTAGGAAGACTGTCTTCATCCTGGGCATTGCCCCAAAATGTTGCAATTTCACTGAGTGAAATTGCATGAACCGTGATCTCAGTGTCCTAAGAATTTGCTCACTGCAATGACTAAGAACTTTCACCTGTTCCCACACTGTTTGTACAGTGGTAGGAGTTCCATTCATTCTGTGAATTAGTTGCAACGCGCATAAAACATTTTTACAAGGATCTGCTGCCTGCAGTCCTGGAAATATTCAAATGTATATTTATGTAGCTTACTTGTCATGGGCATTTGGAGTGGGTGGGGAAGGGTGGGGTGGGGTGGGGGGCAAGAGGGGACAGATGCCCCCCCTGGATTGAACCAGTTCCCACTGAATTCAACAGGGTATCAGGGGCGTAGCCACCATTGAACAAGGGGTATTATATTTCCAGTATGTGTTTTGACTAGATGTCTTTAGTGAATTTTGGGCGGGGCTTGGTTATCAGGAATGCAAATAGGTCTGAGATGAAGATGGGTATTGGTGTAATGCCACAAATAGGGTTGTTAAAAGTATCCAGATAAGGCTTTCATAAAAGTGCAAAAACACCTCTGTCTGAATGCCTGCATGGAGGATGGAGAGGCGTTCAGGCTTGCACACAGCTTGCCATTTCTCCCCACTCCAAATGCCACATACTTAACTTTGGGGCTGGGGAAGGCGGCAGCAGAGGTGGTGGTGGGGGTAGCAGTGGAAACTCCCAAGACTCTGGAAGAGTGTTTTTGCCTGCAGTGGGCAGCCAGTCCCAGAATCTCCAGTTGGAAACTGGTAGGATCCAAGGAAAGCCCAGCTCTGTCCAAACCCTTCATCTTCCCCTGCCTTAAAGATAAGTACTTGGCTTTTGGAGCAGCGGAAGGAGAAGGGTACACCAGTCTTAGCATTCCCTCCTCTTGCTTTCACAGCAGCACCTTAAGGCAGGAGTTCTCAATCTTCTTCTTCTTCTTCTTCTTCTTCTTCTTCTTCTTCTTCTTCTTCTTCTTCTTCATAATAATAATAATAATAATAATAATAATAATAATAATAATTCGATTTCTATACCGCCCTTGCAAAAATGGCTCAGGGCAGTTTACAAAGAGAGATAACAAATAAATAAGATGGCTCCCTGTCCCCAAAGGGCTCACATTCTAAAAAGAAACATAAGACACACACAGTCACTAGAAGTACTGTGCTGGGGGTGGATGGGGCCAGTTACTCTCCCCCTGCTCAATAAAGAGAATCACCACGGTAAAAGGTGCCTCTTTGCCCAGTTAGCAGGGCAACTGGGCAAATCTTGGGTCTCCAAATGTTGTTGGACTAGAAGAACTCCCATCATGGCCTTTGGCCATTGCCACTAAGGAAGATGGAAGTTGTTTCCCAAGAACTTCATTCATTCATTCACATATATATCCCACTCTCCTCCAAGGAGAGCAGTGTACAGGGTTATGTTTCTCCCCACAACACAACTGTGTGGTAGGTTAGGCTGAAAGATGTGACTGGCCCAGAGTTACCCATTGAGTTTCAGAGCAGAACAAGGGTTTGAATTTGGGTCGCCCCAGTCCTGTTCGACTGCACCACACTAGACCCAAGGTCAAGAGCCACTGACTGAAATAACTTCATCTCAAGAAAGGGGCTCAGAGGAGCACAGCTACCACTGACTTCACTCAGTAATTTCCATTTCAGGTGAGCAACAATCTCAGGCACATCCAGTACCCCATCCCAAATCCTACTTAAGATCAACTTAACTCAGGCATATCCAGGCAAGCACCAATTTCAGCCATATCCACTGCCCTTCAAACAAGCAACCATCTCCAGTATATCTGCCGTCCCATCCATAACCCTAGCTAAGATAAAGCTAAACCAGTGAAATAAATCATTGTTCCTTGTGTGGAGACCAACTGATGTAATGGTGCTGGCATTCTCTAAAACTATAATTACTGAGTTCAATTGTTGCTTTTTACTGGAATAACTTGCCCTGACCTTTGATCACTGCAAAGAAACTGATCTAGAGTTTGAAAGGTCAGTTCCCTTCTGCACTTCCTCTGTATCTCAGCATGGAATCAGATGCTACAAAAGATGTTGAGGTGCCCCATCCAGGAACTCCCTGACCCCTTTGCCCAGTTACATTCACTATACCTCACTCATGTCATGATGGATCTTGCTGTGCATTTCCCTGCCCTCACTTCAGATTGGGGCTGTCCGTGGTGCGGGTGAGGAAATGCAGAGGGGATGACATCACACCATGAGTCATTCTAGACATTGCACAAAGAGAGCCAGATTCTTCTAACATCGAGCTTTTCATGCCCCCCAGAAAGGCACCTGTGCTGATCTTTTGGCAATACACATGTGTTTTTAAATGTAATGGATAATTATAGGGATGCGTGAATCGATTTGGGTACAAAATTATTTGTACCCAAATCTACCGGTTTGGGGCAATTTGTAGACAAAAGAAATCACCCCTGTGCTAGCTGGCCAGATTCGGGTCCAAAACAAATCACTCAGATTTGTAGATTTGGACCTCCATTTTGTGGCAATCTCAATTGCTGTCTCCATTTTGTGTCAGGATTTTTTTTTTTAAATCCCACCCTCCTAAACTTCAGATTGGTGACTTACAGTGTGCAACGATTGGCTGGCGATTCCCCCCTGGTCCCAGATTGGCTCGTTTCCATTCAAATCTTGTTTTGCCAGGGGTGGCTGACCCCTCATTGGCTAAGGGAAGTGTCAAAGAAGGGACAAGGGCGCGGGGGGGGGAGTTTGAAGGAGGGAGTTTCAAATGTACTTAAGGAGACAGACAGCCACCTTTCTGCCTCGTGGGGGAAGAGAAAGAGAGAGAGAGAGAGAGAGAGAGAGAGAGAGAGAGAGAGAGAGAGAGAGAGAGGAGCTTTGCTTTGCCTTGCCTGCCTGCTGCCTGGAGTGGATGCTCTGCTTTGAGGAAAAGAGAAGAGGATTTTTTCTCACTCCCTTCCTGCTGCTGAGAGAATCACTGCCTGCGTCTGCTGTCTGTGCAAATCGATTTGGGTACAAAACGATTTGTACCCGAATCTACCTGTTTCAGGAGATTTGTGGACCCCTGTGCTATCTGGTTGGAATCGGACCCAAAACAAATGGAAGGTGCTTCAATTTGGGTACAAATCAAATTAAAAAACTTGAGTTGTGTACATCCCTAGATAATTAAACAACTGCCTTTTAATTGATTGAGCTTCTAGAAATTTTCCAGTTGGTTCACAGTCCTACTGGGAGCATCCTATGTGGGAGCTACTTGGCTGCTCCAAAGATCTAGGTTGCCAGGATCTGAATCTGTGTCGGTTCAAAGTTTGGGTTAGTATCAGTAACATAAGCAACACAAAGGGGTTTTTCACATGACACAGGTTGATTGAGTAAACTCTGTGTTGTATGGGAGACTGGGAGGCCTCCTGACCCAGCATCTGCCATCTCAGGTCGCCCAGATACGCTCCCCAAACAAAAAGTGAGGCAGGGCAGAAAAGGAGCCTGTCCTACCTCACTTTTTGATCGTGTGCTGGAGCAGGGCTCTGAAAATGACTGCCTGGAGCAGCGGCCATAGAGCCCTGAGCACAGAGCAGCCAGAGAGAGGAGCCCAGCTGCATTTCAGTTGCTCTACCCCAGGTAAATATAAGGTAGAGACCACTTGAAAGGGTGCTTCTTTGTCCAACTGCCCAGCTTGCACAGCTGCTATGGAGTTCTACATTCTACTGCACATGTGAGAGGAGAGAGTCATAATAATATGTGCTGTCATATTAAAAGACACCTCTCTGCCCTGATAGAAGGGGTAATTGATTCCCTGTCCCAAAGAATGAGAAGGTGGACCCCTGTTCCAAAGGGACTGAAAATTTAAAAAGAAACCAAAGAGAGACACAATTGAGCTGATGGGTTCAAAGAATCTGGGGGCCCCAGCTTCTGATGGACCCCCAGCTCCACCCCTCCCTATTTTCTTCATTATCTCCCTCACTCCAAGGGGCCACCAAGGAGAGGGGTGAGCATGGGCCCCCTCTCCCCTAGCTATGCCCCTGGTGGGATGCAATTCTAAGATAAATGGGGACAGTTGCTCTCTCCCTAGTAAATATAAAAGAGCTATCACTTCAGAAGGTGCCTCTTTGCCTAGTTGGCAGGGGTTGATGCCCCCATGTTTAGAGATGATTTGGAAACAAAAACCTTTTTCCGAACAGTACCTTTGACTTGTGGTAGTCTTGTCAGGACTGGGGCTAATCTGATAGTGTTCACGTGGTGCTGAACTGTCCAAACCACAGAAGGCCTGAGGTATTGTGTTCACCTAAAAGTATCCTTTCCGAGAACTTGACACTCATATCATTTCCTGCTGCCTGCCCAAAGATTGCCTGTTACCCAAAGCAGTAAGTCCTGATGTATTTCAAAGACAAGCATCTTAAAGACTACACATAAAAAGGGTTTGTTAGGCCTCCATGATTTTAGAAGTGCCACCACAGGCAGGATCATTCAGGACCAGTATTTTTGGGAAGATAATATTTAACATTTCCCCTTCACCGTCACAATGGTCCATTGGTACCAACAGAAGCTTCCACTTGGGAGTTAATAGTAGATTTGGGGGCATAATTGTATTTAGGACCAGAGAGGGACAGAAAAGGTACCTCCTGGGCACCATGGTGTCAGTCATGACTGGGCACTTGTGCAGCTATGATTTAACTTAAAAAACAAAACCCTGCATATTTGGACCAAAGAGATGTATGGTGTTAGGCTACCTGTGGTTCTATGCCCCCTCCCTCCACTCTCCCATCTGTATTCGGACTTACTGGAGAGCTCCCTCTCTGCACTCAGAGAGACCGCAGAGAGGAGGGGGAACAGGCTGTGCAAGCTTCCTTCTTGACCAAAGGACAGCCTGCAAAGCTAATCACACCAGAGGGAGCAGCTTCCTCCCTCAACTCTGTTCCCAGGGGATGCAGCCTGAGGGTCTGCATTCAGACGTACCGCAAGCTGTGCAGAACCTCAGGTTGCGGCAACGAAATTCACTACAACCTGAGGGTTCAGACTGGAGTTCCAAATCTGAACCCTCGGTTTCATCACCACACCAAACCCGAAGTAACGTCTGCAGAACCGCTGGCTCATTCAACTGTTGTTCCACGTTACGTGCGAATGCAAACTTAGTCTTTTTGGTGAAATATGTAACACTAGCTGAACCAGGCACAGAGCATCTGCACCTCTAGTTCTCCCTCATTCTCTCCTCCCCACCCCCCGGCCACCACTATCTCCCCCCCCCCATTCCCTGGCCTGTCATTTGGCCGGCAGATGGACCCAGAGAGGGAGGCTGTGCTGACCACTCAGCGACCTGCTCGGCTGTTCTCCTCGCCACTCTGCACAGGTGCAGAGAAGTTCTTTCAGCCCCAGTACAGGCCAACCTGACATTTGGCTGGCAGGCAGACTGGAGAGGGTGGCTGTGCCACCCTTTCCGCTGCCTGCCCATGCTTCACATTTGGCCTCAGTGCGGGCCATACTTCCTTTTGGCTGGTAGGTGGGCCGGACAGGGTGTCTGCACCACCCTCTCTGCCATCTACACAGACGTTCTCGCCCTCCCCCCAGCTGCCACTTTTGGCTGCTTTCCTCACCCTCACCCCCAGCCACTATTTTTCTCTCGCCACTTTCAGCCGCTTTCCACTCACCCTCCCCAAGCTGCCTCTTTCCTCTTGCTGCTTTCCTCTTGCCCTCCCCCCAGCCGCCGCTTTCCTCCCACTGCTTTCAGTCGCTTTCTTCTCGCCCTCCCATTTTCCTGGCCAGCAGTTTCTTTTCCCCACCCACTCATCTTTGTCACTATCCGGCAGCTGCTCGCAAACCCGCGCGAGAGCTGACACACCTGGGATTAGCCATGGGTATGCTTTAGAGATAGAGAGACAGACAGACAGATAGATAGGTAGTTTCCTTGTGAAATATTACAGGAGTTACTAAGACATGCAGTTTAGTACACATGTAGTAGTAGTAGTAGTAGTAGTAGTAATATGATACAAGGAGCCCTCAACACATTTACTGTGGCATACATGAAACCGCTAGGAGAGATCATCAGGAGGTTTGGTGCTCAGTGTTATCAATATGCTGATGACCCCCAGATCTAATTCTCCATGTTGACCTCATCAGCAAATGACATATATTCCCTAAATGCCTGCCTGGAGGTGGTAATGGGCTGGATGAGGGATAACAAACTGAAGTTGAATCCAAATAAGATGGCGGTATTGACTGTGTGGGGTTGGGATACTAGATATGGTTTAGATCTGCCCTGGATGGGGTTACACACTCCCCCAGAAAGATCCGGTACGTAGCTTGGAAGTGCTCCTAGACACAAAGGCTCTCCCTGGTTTCTCAGGTTGAGGCAGTGGCCAGGAGCGTTTTTTACCAGCTTTGGCTGATTAAATCAGACACGTCCATTTCTAGAGGTAAATGACCTTAAAACAGTGGTACATATGCTGGTAACCTCCAGACTTGACTACTGTAATGCACTCTACATGGGACTGCCTTTGTACATAGTCTGGAAACTACCATTGGTACAGAATGCGGCAACCAGATTGGTCTCTGGGACAACACAAAGGGACCACATAACACCGGTTTTGAAAGAACTGCACTGGTTGCCGATAGGTTACCGGGTGAAATACAAAGTGATGGTTATTACCTATAAAGCCCTTAATGGCTTGGGTCCAGGCTTTTAAAGAGAGCACCTCCTTTGTCATGAACCCTGCCGCCTGTTATGATCTTCTGGTGAGGTGCGGTTATGGTTGCCACCAGCTCGTTTGGTGGTGACCCAGGACCGGGCTTTCTCTGTGGCTGCTCCAGAGCTTTAGAATATGCTCCCTGCTGAAATAGGAGCATCTCCTACTCTGCTTGTTTTCAAGAAGACCCTCAAGACTCTCCTGTTCTCGCAAGCTTTTAATTAGAATTTTAATAATTTTAATAATTTGTTTTACTATTAACTGTTTTATACTATTGTTTTAATTGTGTCTTGTGTATTTTAATCTGTGTTGATTTTTAAATATCTTAAATTTTGTACACCACCTAGAGATGTACATATCAGGTGGTATAAAAATATGATAAACAAACTTTCATGGGTAAACTGCACATTATGCTAAAGGTAATCCATGTAGTGCTGCTTGCAAACTTCACTAGTGGACCTTCAGCAACAGGGCTTCTAATATGATGATGACGACGACAAAGAATATGTATATACCGCTCTTCAACCAAAGTTCTCAAAGCAGTTTACATAGAGAAATAAATAATACATAAATAAGATGGACATAGGAACATAGGAAGCTGCCATATACTGAGTCAGACCAGTGGTCCGTCTAGCTCAGTACACAGACTGGCAGCGGCTTCTCCAAAGCTGCAGGCAGGAATCTCTTTCTCAGCCCTCTCTTAGAGATGCCGCCAGGGAGGGGACTTGGAACCTAGATGCTCTTCCCAGAGCGGCTCCATCCCCTAAAAGGAATATCTTACAATGCTCACAATCTAAAAAGAAACATAAGGCAGATAGCAGCAACAGCCACTGGAGGGATGCGGTGCTGGGGTTGGATAGGGCCAGTTGCTCTAAATATTGCTGCTAAATATAAGAGAATCACCACATTAAAAGGTGTCTGCTCAGTTAGCAGGGACCTGCTCAGTTAGGGACTATGAAGTGCAATCTGTAAAATAAACCAGATATTTTGATTAAAATATAGCTTTCGCTTCACCTGCTGGCACTGGGTGAAGGTTCATCCAAATCTCTGCTGTTTTCTCCTGACATCCTGCCCAGATTTGCAAGTAAGGACTTTACTCATGTACTTACTGGAGGGCTCCCAAGGTGAGCTATCCTATCTGTTTACTGTTCATCACTGTTCATTCCAACTCAAGCAAAAATATTGATTTGGGCATCTGTTCAATTCTGTGGGAGTAAGCAATCAAATATAAGAGGAGTCCCATGAGAAGGTATGCAATGCTCTCTGACTATTCAGAATATTTCAGATTCTTATTCAGAATCCTTACAACAGCCCTGGAAGGTAGGCCAAGCATCATTAACCCCATATTGCATGTGGGAGAGGGCTGAGACAGACAGATTGTGGTTTGCATGTAGCCACTTTGTGAGTTCATCATGCCAGAAGCAAGACCCAGCCCAGGGACTTCTTGATCTGTAATCTGGTCTCTTACCACGACAGTGTACCAGCCTTATATTTAGACTCAAACCTGGGAATACCAAGGTTCTGCATGCAAAGCAGATGGTCTACCAATGAACTACAAGCCTATCCCCAAGGGTAGCATACACGAGTCTCCTATTCGGGCACTGACCACAACAGGATCTGCTTAGCTTCAGCAAGGTGGCTGTGTTGTGTATCTTTAGACCAATCTTGTGGTAGCAAGCAGGAATTGTCCTCTTTGCTAAGCAGGGTCTGCCCTGGTTTGCATTTGAATGAGAGATGAGCTCTGCAAGATATTATTCCCCTTAGGGGATGGGTTGCTCTGGGAAGAGCATCGGCATGCTGGCATGCAGAAGGTCCCAAACTCCCTCCCTGGTGTCTCCAAGACAGGGCTGAGAGAGGCTCCTGCTTGCAACCTGGAGAAGCCAATCTATGTAGACCATACTGAGCTATTATTATTAATTATTATGATGATTATTATGAATTCGACTTCTATACTACCCTTCCAAAAATAGCTCAGGGCGGACCAGCTAGATGGACCAATGGTCTGACTCCATAGAAGGCAGATTCCTATGTTCCTATGGAATACTGAAATTCAAATTATCCAGGGAGAAACTTGTAGGATAATTTCAGGAACAAACCTAGAACATCTTGTCACTGTGCGACAATCTTTGCTTCTAGAAGACTTCAGTGTTGCACACATGTGTGCTTCCAGTATTTTGAACACTATTTCATGCCATAAACGGTTTGTGTTTCTCCCGCTAGCTAAATTCAGGATTAATCTCCAGCTAAATCTCTGTCAGTTGGGCTGCCAAGCCAAATGGGTTAAGCAATTTCCAAGCACAGGAAGAATCTGATTCTGCACCTTTATAACTATGTTTGCTTTAAAGGTGTGATGGAACATGTTTAAGCCCACAAAATGTCATGCCCCTGACACCAAGCAGGGAGGTTTTCCTTGGCTCTCTCCCACTCCGAAGGAATTGCTGGAGGGTTCAACAACATTTCTAATTATCTGCAAGAAAAGGGTGGTGCTTTCTTTCCGTGGGAAAAAGGTGGGGTTTGTTTTTGTCTCTGCTCTCTGAATGGAGGCAGCTAGAGGCATTGTAGGGAGAATGAAGAATGGCTGAAATAATCTATAGGCCCAGATTCAAGGGGGGGATTTGTGAGAGCAATCTTGCACACTGAGTTTCATGAGGACACATGTCTGAGATGTTTCGACATTATTAGCCTACTTTCCAGTAGGCTTAGGAGATCACCCTGCATTCTGTGTGTGTGTCCGTGTGTACCCCGCTATCAACTTCACAATGCCTGGACATATGAACCAAATCAGGCACAGTTGTAGGGGACACATAGGGACACCTCAACGGCATAGTTTGTAATACTTCTGAGTACCAGTTGCAGGGGAGTAACAGCAGGAGAGAGGGGATGCCCTCAACGCCTGCCTGTAGCTTCCAGCAGCATCTGGTGGGCCACTGTGTGAAACAGAATGCTGGACTAGATGGGCCTCCTTGGGGCCTGATCCAGCCGGGCTGTTCTTATGTTCTTCTTATGTCAGCCACCCTGATCCAAGATGGCGGACAGGTAAACATTTGAGGCGCAAGTGGGCTAAATTGTGAACCGCCTAACTTATTTGAACCCAATTTGCTAGAGCTGTAGGGGCACACAGGGAAACTCCAATGACATAGTTTGTGAGGATGTCATCAACCCCAAACCAAGATGGTAGATGCGTGAATGTTTGAGGCACAAGTGGGCTAACTTGTGGATGGTCTAACCCATTTGAACCAAATTAGGTACAATTTTAGTGAGTGACACAGAGGGACACTCAATGACATAGTCTGTGATGATGTCATCACCGATTCAAGATGGTGGAAGTGTAAACTTTGGAGGTGCAAATGGGCTAACTTGTACACCACCTAACTGATTTGAACCAAATTTTCAACAGCTGTAGGGACACACAGGGACACATCAACGGCATAGATTGTGATGATGCCATCCAACCCAATTCAAGATGTCAAACATGTAAACTTTTGAGGCACAAGTACACTAACTTAGTACACAAATCTAACCGATTTGAACTAAATTTGCTACAGCTGTATGGACACATAGGGATGCCCCAATGGTGTCGTTTGTGATGCTGTCATCCACCCCAATCCAAGATGGTGGCCGTGTGAGCTTTTGAGGCACAAGTACACTATCCTGAGGACTGTCTAACTGATTTGAACCAAAGTTAGTCCAGTTGTAGAGAGAGTAAAAGGAAAGAATGCCGATTAGTTCTTACTAGAACAACTTGTTTTTATTGTGGCTGGCTAACAATAAATTTTATTGTTATTATTATTGTGGCTGGCGCACCTAGGTAACTTGGTGCCTGGAACTGAAGGGCTTCGGAGCCCCCCCCCCACCGCTTAAAGTTTAAAAAGAGAGAGAAGAAACCTGCATTTGGGGGGGGGGCTCCAAATGGCCGGTGGATGGGCTCTTGCTCATGATGTCACGGGTGTGCGACACTTGATTCCCACTGCGCAAGCATGATGGAGCATCTCGCAGTTCTCAAGGGCTGCTGGGCCGGCCAGCCAGACCTAATAGCCACTGTGCCAGCTGTGGGGGAGGCCTGCTTGGCTCACTCCTCACCCCCCGGCCACGCACACGGCAGCTACGAGGCAAAGATTGGCAGGACAGCAGCAGGGCGGGCACAGGGTGGTGGCAGGAGCCCACCCACCCCCAGACATTTGGAGGCCCCTTTCAACATTGGAGGCCATGGACTGGCATCCCAAGGTCCGGGGGTAAGAGTGCCCTCTGGTGGCTAAGGGGCTCAAAAGCGGGAATTGTCCCAGGCCTCCCTGGACTTCTGCGAGAGCCTGGCACAGGGAGAAGCAGCTGCCTCTGGAGAAGCAGAGAGCCTGGCTGAGGGTCAGGAGGACAGGGCTGTAAAATCTTCTTCTTAGGGGGCAGGGCTGTAGCTCCATGGAAGAGCGCCTACTCTGCATGAAGGAGGCCCCAGGTTCACTCCCTGGCAGTGTCTCCAAGTAGGACAGACTCCTGCCTGAAAGCTTGGAGAGCCACTGCCAACCAGGGTACGCAACACTGAGCTAGCTGGCCAAAGGTCTGACTCAGTAGGCAGCAGCTTCCTAGGTGGTGGGGCTGTAGCTCAGTGGCAGAACAGCTGCCCTCTCTACAGAAGGACCCAGGCAACAAGCTGGCACTGGCTAGATCCACTTCTCCGTGGCATTTAGAACGGCTTAGGTCCGAGTTATCTTAGAGAGTGCCTTCTTCTGCACGATCCCTACCGCACATTAAGGTCATCTGAGGAGGTCCGTATCCAGTTCATCTGGTGGCGACTCAGAGGTGGGCCTTTTCTGTAGCTGCTCCTGGGCTGTGGAATGCACTCCCGGCAGAAATTCGTAATTTGAGATCATTACTGTCCTTCAGGAGAGCCCCTAAAACCTATCTGTTTGGTCTGGCCTTCCAGGGTTTTTAAATGAAAAATTGTTTTACATTGTTTTAAACGGTTGTCCTGGTTCTCCAGGGTTTTGTAGCTGTTTAATTGTTTTAATTGGTTTTATTTTGTTTTTATAGTTTTGATTTTAACTGTTAACTGGTTTTAATTGTTTTTACCTTGCCCTGAGCCACTTTGGAATGGCAGTATATAAATTGAATGAATGAATGAATGAATGAATGAATGAATACATACATACATACATACATACATACATACATACATTTTCCCCTGGCATCAAACCCTTGTTTATTTTCCAGCAAAATAAAAAATCCAACATACACTTTGAAATCAAACAGACTAGTCAAAGGTCAAGTGTGGAAAACTGCCAATCAGATGCTCCCCTCTCCTTATCACAGCCAGCTTATTTATAAATACAAGAGTTCAAGGTAGCCGAGGCCCTGGAAACCACGAGCAGTGGCATTCACTGAGCTTGCCACAGCTGAGTTACCTTTGATGCTCCTTTTAAATCGATAGAAAAAGGAAAGGCATTCAGCAGCCACAGGAATGAATCAGGCCCTCATCACACCGTGACCTCATGGGCCCCGCAGCTAGTTCCAAAGGAAAGATCGCAAAGTTAGTTTACTAACATTATTACCAGGAGAGCTACAGCATGGATCACTCACCGTTATGCAACACCTTGGCAGAGTTATAAATTAACTATAGAAGGGGTCGGGTCCTATTATTGCTATCGAGATGGGATGATTTCCAACTAAGAAGTGAACTCTAGTCCTGTGTCTACTCCTTGCCAGTGACATGCACAGGATGGAATGTTTGGTCAGGATGTAGGAGACCTGGGTACCACACACACACACACACACACACACACACACACACACACACACAGCGCCACCCCGGGGAGAGACATCATAGCTCAGTGGTTATGCACATGCTTTGCACATTGGGTTTGACTCTAATTTAAAGGACGTTGAGAGAATGAAAATTCTACTGCCATGAACTGATTTACAGTTGTTGTCGGTTGTTAATTTTTACCCCCAGTAGGTAAATTTTACCCAGTAGGTAAATCAGCAGAGCACTAAGGAAGAGAACGCACACTCCAGTTACAGAGTAGGTAGCAGAGGATGGTTTAGTTGTTGCAGCTATTTAGAGAAAACACATGGAGATTCCTGTACAACGAAATACTAAGTATTTATTGGTTAAGTACACCTTAAGTGGCGCAGCGGGGAAATGCTTGACAAACAAGCAGAAGGTTGCCGGTTCGAATCTCCGCTGGGATGTTTCCCAGACTATGGGAAACACCTATATTGGGCAACAACGATATAGAAAGATGCTGAAAGGCATCATCTCGTACTGCGTGGGAGGAGGCAATGGTCAACCCCTCCTGTATTCTACCAAAAGAAAACCACAGGGCTCTGTGGTTGCCAGGAGTCAAAATCGACTTGACGGCACACTTTACTTTACACTTGGATAGGAAAGCCTAAATCTAATCTAAAGGATTACATAATGAATAGGTAAGGAGGGAGACAGATGTTTCCATTCCTGTTCTCTAAGAGGAATGGAAGGATTGTGACTCACTTACTCACTATCTCTACTCCCAGTGCCCTAATGGTCATTAGGATAGTTGGTGCAAATGGTCGATGCGCTGGAACTCCATATCCAATGACAGTGAGCCAGGGGAGCTGCTGTTGCTTAAAGGCTTTAGGAGGCTGCTTTCGACCACTGTGAAAGGACCAAAATTAAATACAGAGACAAGTAATCCCACACATGTCCATATGCACAAATGGATAGTTACACTTCTTGCATCTGCTTGCAAGATTCCAGTCATCTTGCCAAAATCCTTTTGGTCGAGCAAGCAAGGAATCAGCCACCCACAGTGCAAATGTCCAGGTGCTGAGCAATTGCAATGGGCAAATTGACATGTGTGGAACTGTCTGCGTGATGTTTCATAAATCCACACTTTTTTGGCGTGATGCTGATGGTGGAGGAATGCTGGATACCAGTTAGCAGTTGCACAGGGTTCCAATTCAGCTTCACCCCAGCATTTCCCCGTTTTTCTCTGTTTTTTGTTTTGAAATATGTTGCTCAGCATCACTTAGTTGGCCAAGGCTACAAACTGAAACAGTCAGTGTGCGTCCTTTCAGCTCCCTAGACTGCTTCCAGGGAAATCTGTTTCTCATTAGAGGTGATAGGAATATTAAATCTACCACATCAGGAAGGTGTTCCATAGAAAAAGGCAGTCGCACTCATGGTACCAACCACTAGAGAAATGGACAGTTTAAAGCAAAGCCCTTCCAAATGATCATAGGGGGATGGCTTGTGGGGAGAGGAGAGCTGGTCTTGTGGTAGCAAGCATGACTTGTCCCCTTAGCTAAGCAGGACCCTGGTTGCATATGAATGGGAGACTAGAAGTGTGAGCACTGGAAGAGATTCCCCACAAGGGATGGAGCTGCTCTGTGAAGAGACCTGACAGCATCTCCAAGATAGATTCCTGCCTGCAACCTTGGAGAAGCTGCTGCCAGTCTGTGAAGACAATACTGAGCTAGATAGACCAAGGGTCTGACTCAGTATATGGCAGCTTTCTATGCTCCTAAGATCTCCTGCCCTGGTAACCACAGATGAGCAGAACCTGTTTGGATCTGCAGACTGCGCACACGGATGAACCAGAAGCAGCAGTCTCCATTGCTGAAATTGGGAGCTAGGTTCTCCAAGGATCAAAAGAGCTATCCCAGCATGCATCGTGCTGCCAGTAGACTGGCAACCCTCATCACATGATCATCTTTCCTCTGGCCATGAAGGGGCGAGAGACAGGTCCAGCCCTACTGATGGCACTGCTAGCAGAGGATCATAGAGTGTGCTTTGCAGAGCGGGACATTCACAGCTGACAGTCTCTGTTGCCACAGCCGCCTATTGTCAACATTGTTTTGCGTTTTTTGTATATGTTTTTAATTGGTTTTATGCCATTGTAAACCACTCAGAGGTGAAAGTTTGGGGCAGTGTACAAATTTGATAAACAAACAAACAAAAATAAACATGGCTGCTGCTTCCTGTCCCATGACCTGATATTGAAGACAAATGCATCCAGACACCCAAAACATTGTGGTAGAAGCACTCACTTTTAATCCTACCTGAATAAAGAGCAGGATAGAGGATCTGGGTTACCCAGATTTGAGCGAGCTGGGTTAGAGAGATACCCGTGGGTTCACACAACCATGAATCCCTGGGTATACTGCCGTCTACCCTTTTCTTACATGCTTGTTTGAATGGACTTGCAATGTATTGGAGAGCCGTCTTATCCTGAATCAGACTATCGGTTCATTTAGGGCAGTATTGTTAGTGGCTCCCCAGGGTTCTAGACAGAGGTCTCTCCTGTCCTACCTGGGTTTGAACCTGGGATCTTCTCCATTAATATGTGTGCTTTGCATGTGTCACACAGGAAGATTCCCGTCACAATTACTGCTTTATAAGAGCGCCTGACTATTATACACCAAAAGCTGACCAACATGCTCGCCAACCTCTGGTCTTGCAAATTTGCCCGTTTAACTTGCTCCACCTGTCTCTCCTTGCCACACAATCCCTGCAGGGAGGCATTAAGATACAAGCCTTCCATCAGACAAGTTGGGTTTGCATTGATTGATTGATTGATTGATTGATTTGCCACAGTTGTATACCACCCACTACCCAAGTCTTTAGTCGGTTTATATGCTGCTTATATTAACAGTAATAAAAATAGCCAGTATTTGCATTGGTTTTCAAATTGGCTGAACACTTCTGGCTGGCTCCTGATGGCTCTATAAACGGTTTCTGTGTGCTTTCCATAGAAAAGGAATGTAGATCTATTACATCAAAAGCATTAAGAAAAAGCCTGCTGTTTTACCAAGAAACATAAGAATTCCACGGGAGAAGAAGGCAGTCACTTTTGAATTTGTTGGGCCATTTTTGAATTGGCGTTAGACCAATTTGTCTGAATGTTGGTGCTGGCTTCCAGGAAGTACTGCCCAGTGGTTGCAATTCAGTAGGCAGGGTTTCTTAACCTTGGGCCCCAAGATGTTGTTGGACTACAACTCCCATCATCCTCAGCCACATCATCTGGGGGTGATGGGAGTTGTAGTCCAACAGCATCTAGGGGCCCAAGGTTAAGAAACTCTGGTCTAGTTCATGCGATTGACATCTAGGTAGCAGGAGTGCTCAGCCAGGGTAGAAGAGCTGGGCACAATCCTGATGAGCAGTGGTGTGAGCTCCGAGATCAAAGAAGGAGGATGGGAGAATGATCATGTAGGAGCCAGGAGAGGGAGCTGGACAGCCCCCCACCACCACACTCAGTAAAATGCTGGGGAGAGAAGGATCTGGGTAGGGTGTGCCTGCCTGACCCAGCTCCCACCTCCCACACAATCAGGAGGAGCGCTGGTCTTGTGGTAGCAAGCATGACTTTGCTATGCAGGATCCGCACTGAATGCATTTGATTGGGAGACTACATGTGTGAGCACTGCATGATATTCCCCTTAGGGGATGGAGCCACTCTGGGACAAGCATCTGCCTGCTTGCATGCAGAGGGTTCCAAGTTCCCTCCCTGGCAGCATCTCCAAGAGAGACTCCTGCCTGAGATCTGGGAGAAGCCGCTGCCAGTCTGTGTAGACAATACTGAACTAGATGGACCAATAGTCTGACTCAGTTTATGGAAGCTTCCTATGTTCCTAATCACAATCCCCTCCTCCTGCCTTGAACTTGGAGTCATCGCTTCCTATGTTCCTAATCACAATCCCCTCCTCCTGCCTTGAACTTGGAGTCATCGGGATCACGCCTGTTTCTCCTACTCCTCCTTCCCAGATCTCAGTCATGTGAATTAACCTAGTAATTGCATGCAGTGACTTAGCTAAACAGAGCCTGCATATTAGATAAGGATATATAGATAACAGAAATATAGCACTGTCAATAAACATGGTTAGTGATATCAGAAAATAGGTAAGTCCCTATTCTGAGCAATTTACAATATAATGTTGACAGAGGGGGAGGCAACAGATAAGCCGAGAAGGCAAGGAAGGGAGAGGCACAGGTTAAGAAGGATGAATATAAGCAAGTGAAGACGCACGTAAATAAAGTGTGCCGTCGAGTCGGTGTCGACTCCGGGTACCCACAGAGAGCCCTGTGGTTGTCTTTGGTAGAATACAGGAGGGGTTGACCATTGCTTCTTCCTGCACAGTATGAGATGTACTCACAGCATCTTCCTATATCGCTGCTGCCCGATATAGGTGTTTGGGGATTCGAACCAGCAACTTCTGGCTTGCTAGTCAAGCCATTTCCCCACTGCGCCATTAGATGGCTGATGAAGTTGCACGTACTTGGAGTTTATTTCAGAGATAACAACCCAGAGATTAAGTCAAATAATAGGAAGGTTTTGAGGAGGGATTCAAAGACAGAAAAAGAGCTAACTTTTAGAATTCATGTATTTTAATCTCCTTTGCTACATGCAGTCAAGACCTTCTACCCAAGTGTTTAACTGAGGGTAGTTCACCAAGGTGTAATGTAAATTGTTGCCGTTGAGTGTATTTACTTACCTTGGCAAGAAAAAAAAATCTGTTCCACAATGCCCAAATCAATCTGTGTTTTCTCAGCTATCATCATCATCATCATCATCATCATCATCATCATCATCAATCATCATCCAACAAAAAAAGTTCTCAAAGCAGTACAGACAGAAAATGAGAGAAGAATGTTAGTCCCCGTTCCAAAGGGACTTGTGGTCCAAAAAGAGACACTACAACTACAACTACTATTTATATACCACTTTTTAACACAGAAGTCCTCAGAGGGGTTCTCACGGAAAACAAGGGTTCTTAGACACAAGGAAAACACTAGCACACAACCACTAGAGAGATACTTTACTGAGCAGAATGGGGGCAGTTGCTTTTCCCGCTGCTAGATAGAAGAAAGCCATCACCTGAAGCTGCCTCTTTGCCCAGGTAGCAGGGGCAATTGATTCCCTGTCCCAAAAGGGCTCAGAGTCTCAAAATTAACAGAAGGGAGGTGCCAGCAACATTTGCTGGAGAGATGCTATGCTGAGCTGAACAGCGACCATTGGTCTCCTCCAGTCGCTTTCTAGACTAGCTGCTCATCAGCAGCAAAATGCCTCAGTTTGGGCAAGTAGCATTCGGGACGTAAACAGCAGGGGGAGCAGTCTCGCAGCAACGAACAACCCAGAAAAAAACAGCAACTTTTGCATGCCGGATATACGACGTCCGTGCTCTATATCACAGCAATTAAATTCTCAACAAGGTGAGAATGTGAATGGCAGCCTGCTGTCCACATAGGGACTGTGATGTCACGACACAGGAAGTGTGGAAGCACACTTCTGAGATTCGTCCTGACCCCATTGTAGGGTCTAGTCTGGAAAGCGCCCTGCTAAATATCATGTTCAAAAGTGCCTTTTTTAAAAAACTGCACATGTGGGAAAGGAGAGCTGGTCTTGTGGTAGCAAGCATGTCTTGTCCCCTTAAGCTAAGCAGGGTCTGCCCTGGTTGCATACGAAAGGGAGACTAGAAGTGTTTGCACTGTAAGATCTTCCCCTCAGGGGATAATGGGGCCACTCTGGGAAGAGCATCTAGGTTCCAAGTTCCCTCCCTGGCAGCATCTCCAAGATAGGGCTGAGAGAGATTCCTGCCTGCAACCTTGGAGAAGCTGCTGCCAGTCTGTGTAGACAATACTGAGCTAGATGGACCTATGGTCTGACTCAGTATATGGCAGCTTCCTATGTTGTTCCTAAAGATTTGCCAGTCTGCACCAGAAAGAAAGAGGAGCTCAGAAGAAAGTGCAGCCACATGGCCCAACGTTTTCTGTACACAGTACAATACAACGGATATTTATACACCACTTTTCAATGAAAGGTTCCAAAGCAGTTTACACAGATATAAATAAATAAATAAATAAATAAATAAAATGACTCACTGTCCCCAAAGGGTTCACAATCTGGAAAATAAAGATAAAAAAATAAACCTAAGATAGACACCAGCAACAGCCACTGGATGGGTGCTGTGCCAGGGATGGATAGGGCCAGTTGCTCTCCCCCTGCTAAATAAAGAGAATTATCACTTTTAAAAGGTGCCTCTTTGCTCAGTTTGCAGGGGACAATTCATGTATAGCCATGAATTGCACCACATTGAATTAGTAATTACTACTGGGGAGTTAATAGCATGGAAGAGATTGTATCCATTAACAAAGTGACCTTGCTGCAGTCATAAGTCATACTGCAGATTATTGCAGTTATACAGTTTCAGATAAGATCAGAGTCAACAGGATTTCAGCTCAGAAAAATCCCTCCAGTGGCTGTTGCTGGTATCTACCTTATATTTCTTTTAGATTGTGAGCCCTTAGGGGACAGGGGACCATTATATTTATTTGCTGTTTCTTTTTCTATGTAAGCCGCGTTGAGAACTTTTGTTGAAAAAGTTTATAAACATTCAGAAAAATATTAGAAAAATGCAACAAGTTCAAACTTGGTCTTCCAAAGTAAAGCAAATCAGCAGAGACCAGTGGCTTTTCTGCATGCTCAGAAAAAGATATGTCCTGTCACATGTTATCCTTTTGCTGCCAAGGCCAGATCAATAAAAAATAACATGAAAACCAACACAAAACAAAAGCAATTACAGCAAAAAACCTAAATAGCAGTTTAAAATTGTTTAAATCTTAAACAGAAGTTTAAAAAATTAAAAATTGCAGCAAATTGCAGCAAAATACATAAATAGTTTGTGCTTTTATTAATTATTTTATTTTATTTTATTTTATTTTATTTTATTTTATTTAACATATTTTTATACTTCCCAAAACTTATGTCTCTGGGCAGTTTACAGCAAAACAAAATAAATGGCAACAGAAAAAATTAAAACATTAGTTTAAAAAAATGACAGCAAAAAAGTTAAAACATTACTACAATTTAAAAATTTAAAACAACATATTAAAACAATGTTAAAACTATTAAAACAGTATTTAATTAAAAGCCTGGGTGAACAGATGCGTCTTTAAAGATTTTTTTTAAATTGTCAGATGGAGAGGCTCTTATTTCAGCAGGGAGCGCATTCCAAAGCTTCGGGGCAGCAGTGGAGAAGGCTGGTCCCTGAGCAGCCACCAGACAAGCCAGTGGCAACTGCAGACAGACCTCTCCTGATGATCTCAATGGGCGGTGGGGTTCATGACGAAGAAGACGTTCTCTTAAATACCCAGGGCCCAAGCCGTTTAGGGCTTTATAAGTTATTAACAGCACCTTGTATTTTGCCCGGAAACCTATCGGCAGCCAGTGTAGCTCTTTCAATGTGGGAGTAATATGCTCTCTCCGAGATGACCCAGAGACCAACCTGGCTGCCGCATTCTGGACCAACTGCAGTTTCCGGACTACGTACAAAGGCAGCCCCACATAGAGTGCATTGCGGAAGTCAAGTCTGGAGGTTACCAACATATGTACCACTGTTCTGAGATCATTTATCTCAAGAAATGGACGCAGCTGGCGTATCGGCCAAAGCTGATAGAAGGCACCCCTGGCCACCTCCTCAACTCGGGACACCAGGGAGAGGCTTGGATCCAGAAATACTTTTAACTAGCTTAACTGGCGCAGAGCATCTGCGTGCTAGTACTTGATTGCTCCTCTCACCCCAGAGCCCCCCTCACCTCAGAGATCTCTCCACCCTCACCTGAGCCACACTCCTGCACGTCCTCCTCCATCCCCTTGATTCCATCCTCCTCACCCCTCTTGGTCATTCCTCCATCCCTTTATTCCATCTCCCTCGCCCTTCTTCGTCATGGCTGCAGCGTTGCTGGTGCTGAATGGCCAAGTTGCAGCCCCCTATCCCCAGAGAACTCCCCATCCTCACCCGAGCAGCGCTCCTCCTCCTCCTCCTCACAGGAGCAGCAGCAGCAGTTGGCCGGCCCTACCTCACGGCCACCACCACCATGGACGAACATTCTCCTCAGGCCCCTGACAGACCCAGGCCCATCCCTTGCTGTCCCCTCCTTCTGCCAATGGCCTCGGTAGACCCAAACAGCAGTAGTGGTTGACTGGGCCCTTCCTTGCTGCCAGTAGGCACCGCCATGGCTGCTCATTCCCCTCAGGCCGCTGACAGGCTTGGGCTCGTCCCTCTCTCTTCCCCTCCCTTCTTTTTCTCTCTCTTCCCCTCTCTCTTTCTCTCTCTTTCTCTCTCCCTTCCTGAGTTAACAAATCTTGTTCATCTTGTTTCCTCATCTAATTCACACAACAGCAGCCTTCTTTTCCTGAAGGGGATCTTTCCTCCCTCACGACCCCTTTCTTTGCAGACCCATGCCTAGATAGATAGACAGATAGATAGACAGACAGATAGACAGATAGATTCCTCTCCTCTACAATCAAGAACATCTTCCAACCAGTAACAGTTTCATTCAAACTGTCCTTAACCATCACAGGCTCCTCCTCCCTATCTGCATATGGAACCCCCATTCCCCAATCATCATGGTGCCACAGGCACCTCCCCCCATCTGCATATGGAATCCCCACCGCTCAATCACCATGGTGCTTCTGCTTTCACAAGCTCCTCCTCCCTATCTGCATATGGAATCCTCACTGCCCAATCAGGTGCTACCACTCGCAAACTCTCACAAGAGCTGCCACGCACAGGATTAGCCATGGGTATGCCTTAGAAAATTAAATACATAGATGCTATGCTAACAATATGGACTTTATGTAGCACTGAACAGCTAATAATGAAGGTGGCAGGCAAACGTGTCAAGTTCTTTCTAGCTGCCTTTGGTCTCACATGCCCTTACTTTTTAGTTTTTAGTTTTAAAAGCCATTTTACGGGGTGGTGGGTTCTCCCTTGTTGGACACCTTCAAGCAGAGGCTGGACAGCCACTTGTTGGTGATGCTCTGGTTCGGGATTTCCAGCATCAAGCAGGTGGTTTGACTAGATGGCCTCTAGGATACCCTCCAATTCTATGATTCTATGTTATTTTGAGAAGTATCTACGTATACTTCTACTGCGCAGCCCTTAGGGACATATTTTTGGATGGCCTCAAGGAAGGGGAGGGTGTGAAGAAATGCCCCTTTCCCTGTACAGTTAGTTGTTAGCCTGCTCTTCTCACTGCACTGGTGCTCCCTTGCTCTGTATGTCATCCACTGGATAGACTACTACTACTACTACTATATTTATATACCACTTGTCAGCCAAAGTTCTCAAAGCGGTTTATACAGAAAAATGTGTAATACATAAATAAGATGGTCCCCTGTCCTGAAAGGGCTCACAAGCTAAAACGAAATATAAGGCAGAGACCAGCAACAGCCACTGGAGGGATGCTGTGCTGGGGTTGGATAGGGCCCGTTGCTCTCCCCCTGCTAATTATAAAGAAAATCACCACTTTGAAAGATGCCTCTTTGCTTAGTTAGCAGGGGTTATGTATAGCATATAGCACTGTATACGAAATGAACGGAACCTATGGAGATCTGATCACAGATGTGTTTCCTTCCAATGCCTCTTACTTACTAGGGGTGTACATTTTGGAATTTTCTTGTTTTGATTTGTATCCGAATCTAAACATCCCCGTTTTGTTTTGTACCCAAATTTTCTGAATCCGATTCAGCACTGTTTTGTTTTGTAGCCGAATTTTCCGAATCCGAATCGATTTGGATTTTTTAAAAGGGTCCCAGGGCAAAAAGAGTGGGTGGTGGTGGTAGCGTCCAATGGGTGGAAGCTAGCAGCCAAATTTCAAAAGAATTAGGCAAAGGGCTTTTTTTGGTGAATTTTTTAAGTTTACACATCTTTAAGAATTTTCCCATAGGGAATAATGGAGATTCCAGCAAATGTATCGCTTCAAATCAAGGGGAAAGGGATGACCCAGAGCGGAGTGTGGTGGGTGGTAGTGCCCAATCGGGGCAAGGAAACTTCCAGAATTATTTCAAAGAAATTGGGCAAAGGGCTGATCTTTTGTGATTTGATGAAGTTTACGTGTCTAAGATTTCTCCCATAGGGAATAATGGAGGTTTAGGTTTCAGCAGCCCCATAATTCCACTTGGGGGGCACTGGGGTTGCCCAGAGTGAGGGGTTGTGTAGTGCACATAGGGTGCCAACCACCCCCATACCCACAAGCCCGTGGGGTACTGGGTTTTGTTGTTTCTGAGGTGTTCACTGTAGATTCTCTGGTAGCATATGAGATTTTCAGTGAAAAACAAGAATACACTCTCATATGCTACCAGAGAATCTACACTCAGAACACCACAGAAACAGCAGAACCCAGCACCCCATAGGTTAGCAACCCTTCCCCTGGCCAATGTGGGGTCAGTAAAGAGTGGGAAGAAGCAAAAGAGCCAGTGGGGAACAAGGAGGGAATTGTCAGCAGGTCAGCCCATGAGTTAGGTCACTGATCAGAAGTCTGGAAGGGTGGGAAATTCAAAGAGATGTCAAACACAAAATGGAGACTGACTCAGAGATCACCACAAAATGGAGGTCCGAAACAACAAAACGTTTCGTAGCCGAAACAGGGACATTTTGCTTTGTATACAAAACTTTTGGATCTGGAAAATGGGTGTTTTGTTTTGTCTTCAAAACACCCGAAACAGGCTGTTTTGGGTACAAAACGTTTTGTATCCGAAATGTTTCGCACATCCCTATTATTTACTTTCTGGCTTATAACACTGCCAACCTTCACTTCTCTTGAGCATCATTTGGAGTGAACTTAGGTCATGGCCAGAACTTGGCTTTTCATTCTGTTGAACTTGCTTTGCTGAGGTACAGTCAACAACTCCAAGGTGGCTTTTATTCAGACTCTGTAACAAAAACAAAAGCAGAACATTGCTCAAGTCAGTCCTGGGTGGGATCATGATGCAGAATGACAGGTCCTTTTCTTACAGGCAAGCAATGGCAAGCCGGTCCTGCACTTAATGCCATGGTTGTAACAAGGAGAATTATATAAGGTCTTTAATTCCTGAGTTACAAGAGGCCAATCCCATCACAAAGTGACTTGTCCAGAACATGTTGTGGCAACTTGCTATGACTGATGTCATTGATCAATCCACACCTCAATAGAGATTCGTGTTAACTGAGGTAACCCTGTGTGGGATTTCTGCCATTAAATACCAACCATCTCTTAAAGGCTGCAGCAGAAGCTCTGAGATTTTGCATGGATTCCTAGCTGAATGCCAGGTGAGCTCCTCACATCTACCTAGATTAAGATGTTAATCTCCTTTTGCCAGAAAGACAATCGCGAATGTGCTGAACACCACCCTGCTGCATCCACGGTTCATATCTTGCATCATTTGGGCTTTAGCTTGTTTATAATGGCCTCACTACTGCATGTGAAACACCCTTCTAAATTCCCACCCATTCCTATAATACTTATGCAATTAATGCTAAGGATTTGTTCTCACTGAGCGGGGACCACGGCACCACATCAGGCTGTTTTGACTACATAAAAGACAATGAAAGGTGGCATAAGTTTGCTGGGGTTAAACCAAGGACTCCTGTTTCTCCCCAAAACTTGAGTCCACTTCAGAATGCCCATGGGGGCATGGAATGTCCATTATAAAAGAACACACACACACAAAACCCTACATACAGAAAACTGGAGGTCAGGGAGTGGGGGCTACACACAGGGTTAGGAACATAGGAAACTGCCATATACTGAGTCAGACCATTGGTCTATCTAGCTCAGTATTGTCTTCACAGACTGGCAGCGGCTTCTCCAAGGTTGCAGGCAGGAATCTCTCTCAGCCCTATCTTGGAGAAGCTGCCAGGGAGGGAACTTGAAACCTTCTGCTCTTCCCAGAGCGGCTTCATCCCCTGAGGGGAATATCTTGCAGTGCTCACACATCAAGTCTCCCATTCAGATGCAACCAGGGCAGACCCTGCTTAGCTATGGGGACAAGTCATGCTTGCTACCACATGCTGTTGCTTTTAGGTATCTAAAAGCAAAGGTACACCTAGGTAATTTCGGATCCTGGACCTAAATGCATTTGGGGGAGGGGCTGCCATGCTGCCCCCCACTACCAGATAAGCTGCAGTGCACTATTGTTTACACCAGAACATGCTCAGGGAAAGCTGGGCACTGGTGGGTAGAATTTTTTCAGAAGAGATTCTGAATAAGATACTTCCACTGACTTGCAGAGAGATACCACATTTTGCATGTACAATCCACTTAGATTAGCAGGCCGCTCAGCATTTGGAGGCCCCTCAGGCCTGCAGAGGAATCCACCCAGATGTCCAGGCCAAAGAGCGTCACTGCCTAAATGTCTCGGGCCACAGGCTCACAGAGTCTGACCCATTCCCATTCACCCCCATATTTTTGTATTTATTTCTTGCACCATCTCCACACCGCCCCACACCCCGGCTGATTTTTTGCCCCCTTTTCTTTTGGGCTTTGCACTAGGCAAAGCTTTAAAAGTTTGTTTTAAAGTTATATTAGCAGAAGAGCGGATAAACTGTTGCAGGGAAGCTGGCTTGGCTGCAGCCTGCCCAAACACAACATCAGCATGTTGCGGGGGGAAATCCCTCTAGAATCTAGCCTTCCTGTTTGATTCAGCCACTGGCTTTCATCCTTCTATCACCTGGATAGAGAATGGGGTGTCTTGCCAGAACCAAAGAGGATTAGGCTCAATTCTCGCCGATATACTTGTTGTCTTACCTGAATGGAGCCAAACAACAAGGGTGCGTTGCTCAAAGAAAGCGCTTTATTTCATGTCATGAAAGGCACGAGTATCATCAGAGAGCATCTGGGTGATACTGCACGCATGAGTCATAAAGTTTGGTAGTTTTATAGGTTTCAAACATACATGCATATCAATAGAGCGATTAATACACATCATTAGTTATCAAACTTACATATTCCAGAGGTGTCATCTAGAGCCTGAGAAGATGAGTTACTACCTGGCTTTTATGACAACTTTAATCCCTATGGTATCTCTTCGTACTAGCAAGACCCTCTTTCTGCTGACTGAGGAATTTAGCTAATGCCGTGTGTTTGACCACTCCTGGTACCTGTTGTCTCTGGTGGGCCTCTCAACCCACATTCTTGAGAGGTGGGCCTCTTGCTCTTAACTCTGGCCTCCGAGAGGCTTCTCAACTCTGAATAACCTGCTAGCTTTATATTCCATTATATTCCATTATACTTTTGAGTTATACTTTGATACACACTTTTATATACTTATTTGTAGGCCTGGATTAAACCATTCATTATCAAGCAGCAGCAATCTGGGGTTCACACACTACCGGGGCTTTGTGCCTCAGGGACCCAGGGCTAAACACACACATGCGTGCTATATAGGTTAGTCTGCAGGGAAATGTAAAAGGTCAAAGTAGTCTAATTGACAAGAAGATGCAGCAGCAGGAAAGATCAAGAAACCCTGTTGAGAATGCAGGATGGTGTGGCGATGACAGACTGGGGAAAACAGCAGTCAGTTGACGGTCGGCAGTGAATGTTGGAGTTTGGCGGGGCCCCACCTGTCGCAGGAGTGCACGAGCAAGGAGAACACTGCTCATTCTTATTGTTTGGAGACACAGAGCCTATTCCCACGATCACGAGAAAGAGGGCTAAGGGAGCCTAGCCTGCTTTCTGGTGTTCGTTGGAACTCGTTGGTTCGCGGGTGAGCCCGATGGTTCAAAGGCGGCTAGCCTGCCTAAATCCCCCTCCCCATAAACGAGGTTAACAGAGCAAGCGCTCCGTTAACCTTGGGGGTTTTTTTTGCTCATGTGCCACCACGGTGCACGGCGAGTCACGGGTAGACCCCCAGCCGGAAGGTTATAAGCAGCCTCCTGGTCTTGGAGCTCCCCCCAGAATGCCCTGCGCACTTGCGCAGGGCATTCTGGGACTTCTGGGGGCCATGTGGGCCCCGATCCCCACAGCTCCCACCGGCTCAGTGACAGAACCAGTAGTCCTGTGGGTGGCCAATCCAGCCACGCAGGGCTGCAGGCCTCATCATCTGCGGGGAGAGTGGGCTAAGCCTGCTTTCCCCGCAGAGCCCAATACAGCACTTCACACTAATCGTGTGAAGCGCCTCATAAAGTTCTTAGTAAAGTAGTTTATTTAGGAAATACATCAGAGAGATAGGAAAGGCCTACATGCCTAGCTGCTTGCTAGATCAGGAAAGGGAAGGAGAGAGGAAGAGGAAGTCTGTCTCTCAGGTGAGAGAATGTAAGCTGAGGCTATCAGTCTAACAAAGAGGAATCAGGACCGAGATCGTGTGGTCAGAGGGGAATCCTTTACTCACTAGCTCTATTCCCTAGTGCCCCTAGTGGTCAACAGGGTTGCTGGTGCTGAGAATTGGTGCCTTCAGGGGCTGCATCGAACATTTAAGAGGGCTGGGAGAGGGTGAGCTGGGCACTTTCCGGACTGCGAGGCTTACACTGCAAAAAGTGGCATAAATGCCAATGTTTTGTGGCGCCAAATTCAAACTGCATTAGAGATCCATTGTAAGGGGGCAAGCCTCCTACAACGGGGAAATGCAGCTCCCCCCCCCCGCTTTTCTTTTCTTTTCAGGTGTGACAACATTATAGGGCTGTGACACAGCAATAATCCGAAAGAAGGCATCGGAAATATGAATGGCACTTTCCTTACAATGCAGGCAGGGGCTGTGATATCAAAACACGGGCAATACAGAAGCACACTGGAGGGAACCATTGCGACACTGTCATAGCGTGCAAACTGGAAAGTGGCCTGGAGGCTTGGGGAGTAAAGGAGTACTGAACAGAAGAGACTTCTCTGAGGAATAGAGAGGTGGAGGGTTAGGTAGAGGCAGTGATGAATCTGCTCTCTGGAGGAAAACCCTTCGCCTGTTCAGGGAAAAACCTGGAGTCCTCAGAGGGTTAGGGTTAGGTTGGGAACAGAGCAAACAAGCAAGGCACCCTAACTCCAAAAGGAGAAAAGACATAAAGAAGGAGCCTTAACATCCTATCATCTTAAAAACATCAGCACTGTTGTAAATCATAAGTTGCAAATTCATGTTGAAACCCTGAAACCACTATGCTTATTTACAATTCATACCTGAAACCACTGCACATTAACACTGAATAAACTTGTAGAACATCTTCTTTCCTCTTCCACACCACCAGAAGTGCTACGCCACGCAGCAGCAAATCAGAGGGAGCAGTGTGATTCTGCTCTCAGATCTTTCCAAAACAGGTCTGAGTGGTGGCTGAGCAGAGATATCTGGAGGTAGGCTGACCCACAAAAACCTCAGCATCCCAGGCGAAGAGCAATCCATAATAGCGGCAGCTGGAGCTGGTGCTGATCTAGTGGGCTACCTGGGATTCCCAGGTCTTGGACTTCTCTTTAGTTATTTTTTACATTTGTATCCTGCTTTTCCTCCAACAAGGCAACAGAGGTGCAAACCCTCCACACCGGCAATGGGGAAATAGCATGGGGTTTCTATTGGTTCACGCAGGAAGACTAATGCAGTCAGACTGGTTAAAGTCTCTCTTGTGAAGGAAGAGGCAGGCAGAGAACAAACAGCTCCAGGGTGACCACTAGGTTGGGCAGGGCAGGAAATAGGAAGCAAGGTCAAGAAGTGGGCAGGGCTGGAAGGAAGTAGGCTTTAAGCCCGGTCAGCTCTCTGCCCTGGGGTATTTGAAGACAAGGCAGCTGATGGCAGCGGGGCTGGTTCTGAGTTTGGGAGCCAGGAGTTCTCCGGGAGAGGGAACTGGCTGAATGCAGCCAGCCAGGAGGAGGACTCAGGTGACCAGCTCTCCTCCTCCCCTGGCTGTCCCTGGAGCTGACCTTTTTAGGGGTGCTCCAGTCATTCTGGAGGTTAAGAAGGGTTAGGAGCCCACCTCGTCCCCTGAGAGTCTGGCACAGTGCTCTCTTACCTGTGCTTTCTGCTGTAGCCGGGCAGATAAAGAAACCGCTCCTCTTGGGCTTGCTAACAAAGTTCTAGTCACGATTTTGCAGCCTGAAAACAAACAAACTTGAAACCACATTCCTTTTTTAAAAAAAAAAAAACTTTTCTGTCTGTATCATCTTGCCAAATGACCTTTTCTCCTGCAGGAAGTCATGTCTCCATAATGCTGTAAGCCGTGCTGCACAGTGTGCTTTTCTATCAAGCATGGCTGCGTTGGAGCCTGTGCAGTGCACACACAACCCTGCACGTACTGTGCAGTTGTGAACAGAGATGTTTCACTCGGGCATGCAAACCACAGCTCTTCAACCTGGTTGGGTCAACACTTGTCCCGCTTACTGTATCTCTCAGCAACCCCAGGGCTGCTTCTTACGACCTCCCCCCACCCCCCACCCTGCCACATCTGACATGGCAGTGACAGGGAGATCAGGTCGAGGTGGGGATGGAAAGGAAGAGCAGCTGCTCTCTCCAGGTCTTGCATATCTGAGGCCTCAGGCCTATGCTGTCGGAGGTCAGTGGAGAATCAAGACCTTGGTGCATGTCAGGCAATGCATGAAAGGTCACTCCCTTGCTTGCTCCCACCTCCCCCTCTCTCCTTTTTAAAAAGCAGCGGCAAGAGGGCACCCTAATAGGCTTCTGCCTAAAGCAGGGGTGGGGAACCTTGGCCCTCCAGCTGTTTCTGAACTACAACTCCCATCATCCCCAGCCACTTGTGGCTAGGGATGGTGGGAATTGTAGTTCAACAACAGCTGGAGGGCCACAGTTCCCCACCCCTGGAAAGGGACCACCTTGCCTCACCTCACCTCATAGAAGGGTCGTCCTTGCTTGTGGGGCCCAAGGCTTTCCTTTGACCTGCAGTGAGAGGCAGAAATGGGATCTTTAAAGGCCTGGTTCTTCCCACTGTGACCTAGCAGATAGGAAGCACAACCTACCATCCAACCTGCATAGAGGAGGAAGCATCCCTCTTCATGAGGTCCTGACTGACCATGGGACTTTCTAGTTTCTCATCTTAAATTTTAATTTTAAATTTTAAAAAAGTGTGATTGTAACTGATATTAAAAAATGTTTTTAAAATTGTTTTTGTATTGTCTTTTGTACTTTCTCCCATCCACCCCGCCCATTTTTTATTTTTTATTTTTGGTCTGTTGTGAATTAATATGTTTTTATCTCATTTAATGTTGTGTTGTGAGCCTTCCAGAGAACAATTTGTTATGGAGTGGCTAACAAATAAAGTTGTATTTATTGTTATTATTGTTTACACAGTCAGACAGGTGTTATTGACTGGTTTGTTTTATCCAGACATCGAGTCCTTCCCAAGGACCTGGGATGGCTGAATTTTATTGTCAATTGTTATAGATATCGTTGCAGAATATTGTTGTTGTTGTTGTTGTTGTTGTTACCACCTTGGGGTTCTCTTTCTCTATTAGGGTGGTCTTCCTCTGTGATATAATTGGCTGAATTTTGGCTGTTTGGCCTGCTCCAAAAATCATACAATCCAACTTTTGGTGTTTGGGGAGATGAAAGAGGAAGGAGAAGGAGAAGCAAGCTCAACAGGGGAAGAATGTGAGCTACAGTAAATGCACAGAAATGTCCTTTAGAATATGATTCTCAGTGCAGCTAAATGTTTGGTTGGTGATTAGGAGGAAGCGGTTAAGCCCAAGCCCACAGTTTGGTGGAGGGACCTGAAGAAACTGAGATAAAAATTCAAAAGTAAACTCTAAGAACAGAAACAGTCCTGACCTTGCATATCACTTTCAGATTGTAATCTTCGTGGGGCAAAGACCAGACATTTTGGCTGACATTACTCTGTAAAGCTCCCTGGGCACTGATAGTGCTGTAGAAACAACAAATCAATCAGGAACGCAAAAGTTCACTGGCACGGAGAAGTGTTTTCACCCAGGCAAACATGCTGACTTTGATCTTGAACTGTGCTGCCTTCTCAAGCAGAGAGGGAAATATGGTCAAAAGTGCACTATGTGTTGTAAACGTTCCTAGCTCGATAAAGAATACTTTGAAGAATTACATTTGCCGTGATCCATCACAGGGGCTTGAGATGTGGAAATGCTTCTGTATGTGTAACTGCCACAGGTGCTCATCCTGATGCTCTTAACAGCCCCATTGAATTGAGAAGATCAGAAGGTTCCCAGTTCCCTCCCTGGCAGCATCTCCAAGATAGGGCTGAGAGAGACTCCTGCCTGCAACCTTGGAGAAGCCGCTGCCAGTCTGTGCAGACATTACTGATCTAGATGGACCAATGGTCTGACTCAGTATATGGCAGCTTCCTATGTCCCTGTGATGGGAGAGGCTTCTGTACTCCTCCCTTGCGTGCTTTTCTTCCTGTTAAAATCCCTGCCCTGTTTTATGTGCTTATTGATCTTTGTTTAGACATAAGGATCTGTTGTCCTTCACATCTGGTTTGGCCTTTAGTTTGGGCTATGGCAACATCCCTTTGTCCTCGGATGTCACAGATGGGTGACATACCCTCCAGCTCTCTTTCTTTCTCAGGGACACTCCCTGTTTTCTCATATTTTCTAGAGTCTTCCAGGTGGTTTTCATTCTGCTACAACCAGAACTGGCCAGCACAATTTCTGCCTATCTCTCTGTTCTGGCTCAGCAAGGTACATCGGCAGCATTTCTTGCCTGGGGATTAACTTAATCTCATTATGTCATTGCATTCTCCTCCCTGTTTTATTGTTTGTTCTCGTATTCAGATTTCAAGAAACTTGGCCTTTCTAATCAAGAAGGTGAGTTATGTAAGATATTGGTTTGGTTTACATGGCAGCCGCTTTGGTTGTGAGCCTCTCAGAAGTGTAACTGTACACCTAGCGCAAGGGAGAAGAACATAGGGCAGAATTAGCCTGGAATTCCTGAGGACATCTGAGTCTGCAGACGAACTTCAGAGGTTAGTTTTCGCTGTGAGACAGAGGTCTCCAAAATTCAGCACCAGAACAATACAAGACTCTCTACAGATAAGAGCTTTCTCCGGAGTCAAAAGTGTTTGGCACAACGGCCCCCACAAATCAGATGGAGAAGCAGGATAGCTAAAACTTTTACTCAGTGAACTCACCCTGGCTCCAAGCAGAAGATCAGTCACAGGCTGGGCCCTGCTCCCTTTACAGGGTTCAAGGAAGGTCCTCACACTGCCCAGCCTTGGAAGCTGTCAGCTCTCTTGGCCATGGCCAAAGTGCTTCTATATGAGGCTCATTCAAACAACCACCAGGAGTGCAGGGCATTTTTCACACAGGGCTCTTAGTTCCCATCTCCTCCAGAGTGGAGGGGGTGCATTCACACATCAGCTAGATTTACCCTGAGGAAGTCCCTGTGAGCTATCAGGGAGAACTTCACACACAATTCAGGGTTTTTTTAAATTGCACATTAAGAGTATAGCCCAATTTATATCCAGGGTTTTAAAAAACCCCACTTTTTGCATCATTGGGGGGGGTAACTTTGAACTAGCAGCAGAGGCACTCTTACCCCTGGACTTCAGGGCCAAAGTCCAGGGCTGCCACAGCCCCTGGGGGCCCCCAAATCCTCTTTAGTCTGTCCTGGGTGGTGTGGTTGCCCGGCGGAACATCATGATTCTTAGTTTGCAGGGGGCAGGGCTCCAAAGGCCTTTAGGTCCAGGCTCCAAAATTACCTAGGTGCACCTCTGACGAGCACAGTAAGACCTCACAGTAAACTCATGGTAAAGCCTGTGGTGTGAAAAATGCCCAGGAGCAACATCTGCCCAGCTTCAGGAGCTGTGCCTACTCCTGATGTTTGGTCAGGTACTTGCAAAAAATCTAGGTAGGAGGAGGGAAGCCTGATTGGGTGCAAGGTGGCAGCTGGGTAGGAGGGCTGCAGTGTACCAGCGGTGCACCTAGGGAATTGTGGAGTCTGGGACCTAAAGGCCTTTGGAGGCCTCCCTGCCCTGCAAATGAAGCATCATCATGCTTGACTGGGCAACTACACCACTAGGGCCGGACTGGGGGCATTGAGAGGGTGGTGGAATGTATGTGGGGAGGGCACCAGATTTAGAGCAGAATGGGAAATTAAGGGTGGGAGTTGGGGTTCAGGGGCACCCCACAGGTGGGGTGCACCGGGAATATGCCCTGTTGCCCTGTGGGCCAGTCCGAGCCTGTACACCACCTGGGACAGACCAAAGAGGATTGGGGGGGGCAGGGACTGTGGGGGCCCTGGACTCTGGTCCCGAAGTCCGGGGGTAAGAACGCCTCTGAGTGCACCCTACCCAGATTTCATCCCCAGCAGCATTTTACTGAAGTCGGAGGAAAAGCCATCCTGCCCGGCTGCCGCCAAACACCCAACCATGATGCTCCCCTCCCCCTCCCTCGATTTTACAAGCACGTGGCCATGCTCAGCTCCTGGAGGGAGTACAATGCTTCCCCTACTCTGCTGCCGGCAGTCCTGCGAATGAGCTTACTGTTGACGTACAAGCAGCTTCTGTTCAGCAGAGCTCACCAACAATGTAACTTGGTTCTGGGCATTTATGGCTCCTTGTTCAGGGATTGGTTGCCTCATCCTTGCTCTGTTTCCGTTCCCTGCGGGGTCTGGTTAAATGCTGTCTTCTTTCTTTTAGAGAGAAAGAGTGTTGTTTCACTATGAACAAAAGGACAGACCGCTGCCACAACTGCACCTTCTTCATGAAAAATGCCAAAAGACAAGTCTGAAAAAAACAAGGAGAGCCTTTAGGAGCATTGGGAGCTGCCATACACTGAGTCAGACTACCAGTCCATCTAGCTCTGTATCATCTACACAGACTGGCAGCGGCTTCTCCAAGGTTGCAGGCAGGAGTTTCTCTCAGCCATATCTTGAAGATGTCTGAGAGGGAGCTTTTAACCTTCTGTATGCAAAGCAGATGCTCTAGGGAATGTACTACAATGAATGACAGGGAATGCCCAGTGGAAAGCCCTGGTTCCTTCCAAAGGATCATAAGAGTGCATGGAATTTCCGAATGGCCATTGGCCATTTGGAAATTCAATGCATTCCATGGCCATTTGGAGGGAGGAATATAGTAACACTAGCCGACCCCTCACAGAGCATCTGTGTGCTCCTTGGGGGCCGACGGTCACCTTTTCCCTCCACCTTCTGCCCCAGTCTCCACTTCCTGGCCATGGACGGCCCGTGCCGGGCCCAGCCACTTCTCCTCCCCACCGCCACTTCTGCCCCCACTCCCCCGCCCCGGGCCTTGCCTCCACTGCTGGGTCAGGCCCGCCACCACATCTGGCCTCTGCAGCCAGGACGGACCTGCCACCTCCTCTGGGGCCTGCCGCCACCTCTAGCCTCTGCGGTCACGCCCACCGCCACAGAGACCAATCCTCCTGGGTGTGCCTCAGCCAATCAGGCACCTCCGTCGCCCAGCCAATCAGCTGGGCGCCAGGACGCACATTCCAAGGCACACCCAGGAGAATTAAATATATACCGTAGATAGAAAGCTGCCTTCTACCAAGTCAGACCATTGCTCAGTATTGTCTACACATGCTAGTAGCGGCTTTCCCAAGGTTACCATCAGGAGTCTCTCTCATCCCTATCTTGGAGATGCCGGGGAAGGAGCTTGGGACCTTCTGCATGCAAGCAGGCAGGTGCTCTTCCCAGAGTAGCCCCACCCCCTGAGGGAAATATCTTACAGTACTTACAGTATCTTACAATGTGGCCTCCCTTTCAAATGGGAACAATTCATGCTTGCTACCATGAGCCTGGCTTCTCTTCCTTTTGAACCTCCTGCTTGATGCAGGAATTCCAGAGTCAGAGCATCCCCAAAGGTGGCTGTGTCCAGCCTTTTCTTGGAGATGGCCAGCAAAGGAGAGTCTACCCACCTCCAGGTAACGGCTTCCATTTTCAAACTGCTCCTACTGTTGAGAATTCTTTCTCCTCCTAAGGCTCAGGTAAAATCTACTCTCTTGCAACTAGATCTGGTCCTGATCTCTGGGACAAAGTAAGTCTTTGCCTAACTCTGTGTGACATTTCTTCGGGTATTTGAGGAGTGCTATCCTGCCGTGCCCCCCTGCCGCCAACTCAAGCCGCCCCCGTCAACTCGGTAAAAATTCAGAAGCTTCTATCATGTTTCCTGTCATTCAGTCCTTTTGCCAAAGCTGGATGATGGCTGAATTGCTCCTGAGTGTCACTCATGCTCCAAGCTCCGGCCTTGACTCCTGGCACTCTATAAAGTTCTGTTACTGGTGTTGAAATTCACTGCAAGTAATAAAATTTCTAGATAATAAGCTTGTTCATACAACCACCAGCACGAGAGGAGAAGCGCACAGCCTATTTAGGAGAGCCGGGCACATTCCTGATTTTCGGTCATGGGTTTGCAAACGTTAAAGTCGGACACAGAGAGAATGATTGTGTACGAGGCAGCAGCTGGGTCAGACCGCTTTTCTTCTTACCTCGCTAAAAAGCTGGGGATGGAATCTGGGGAGGTCCCCTGCTCACTGAGCCAAGAGGCACCTTTGTAAAGTGGTGATTCTCTTTATTGAGCAGGGGGAGAGCAACTGGCCCTCTCCATCCCCAACACAGCATCCCTCCAGTGGCTGTTGCTGGTGTCTCTATCTTATGTTTGTTTTTAGATTGTGATCTCCTTGGGGACAGGGAGCCATCTATATCTATATCTCTATATATTACTCTAAGGCGTACCCGTTACTAATCCCATGCGTGGCAGCACTCGCAAGAGTTTGCGAGCGAGCTGTTGGCAGGGGGAGAGGAAAGCGGCTGCGCCGGCAGACAGGCTTGCAGATGAGGGGGAAAAGAAAATGGGGTGGGGAGACAATGGTGGTGGCAGGTTGGTGGGCAGGGAAGAAAGTGGCGGTGGTGGCGGGCAGGTGGGCAGTTGGAGGAAAAATAGAAAATGGTGGCTGCTGCTGCAGCGGGTGGGGAGTTAAAACAATGGCAGCAGCAGTGGGGCTGAGAACAGAGGGGAAACCGCAAGGGAGGGGGGAAGGAGGTGGGGGAGAACTAGAGGCACAGATGCTCTGAGCCCGACTCAGCTAGTTTTATTTATGTATTTATATTTGCTGTGAACTGCTTTGGGAACTTACTTTTGTTGAAAAGCGGTATATAAATATTTGCAGTACCTGTATGCTCATGCGACCCAGTGCCACCTAGCACAGGATCCTTCTCCCCGCTTCTTACCTTAAGGTTTGCAAGCACACAACTTAAAAATGGGAGTGTGCCCAGCTCTCCTACCCAGGCTGGGTGGCTTTTCTACCCTGCTTGCAGTTGTATGAACAAGCCCGATATCAAAAACCAATTTGTTTTTCCATTGCTTTCTAATAATTCTATGAGGAATATCCAACACCTGCGATCCTAACGAAATAGCTGCACACATTTGCCACAGTGTCACTAGGGATCTGCAAAGTGTGCTTCCGTACTTCTTGTGTTGTGACACCGCAGTCCCTGTGCTGACAGCAAGATGCCATTCACATTTCCGATGCCTCACTTCGGATGTTATCTTTGCATTATAGTGCTACAACATTGCAAATCCATTGCAGAAGAATAGCTGTATTTTCCCATTGTAGGAGTTCTGGGGATTGTTTTGAAGACGATCCAGCCAAGCCGAAGCATTTGACGGTGACTCCTGTTGTAGCGTGTAATGAAACATCCTGATGGGATGAAGGGGAGAAGGAGGAAAGAACTGACAATCCTTCACTGCCACCCCGTGGTCAAATCATCGAACTGCTTTGGAGAGTTGTTGCACACGTCAGGGAAGTGAATGTATGTCCTGGTTAGTTGTCCTGCCTGAACTTGCTGTTTATTAAAGGGGCTCCCGGATGGAAGGGTTTTCCTTTTTTCCAAAGGGAAAGAGGAGGAGGCAGAGGAGGAGGTTGTGCAGCAGGGAAAGGCGGCATTTGATGCCCTGCTTCAGGGTCACAGAGGTCGTGAGTCACCAATAGATGTGTTGGACCCACACATATCTCCCCCTCAAGACCACGGCTGCCAGTGCCAGCAGCTCTGGCTGCTCCTGCTGGGATAAGCAGGCTGCAGCTGCAACCTTCTCTCATCTCTGGCAAGAGGCAGTGGGGTGCTCCATTCCTTAGGAGGAGAAGGGACAGTAAAAGATAGCAATGAAAAGCCAGCCAGTCAAGCGAGTATAGTGGTTAGAGTGTTGGACGAGGACCAGGGAGACCTGAGTTCAAATCTCTGTTCAGCCAGGGATGAGTTTACTCCTGTTCGGAGGAAACTCAGTAAGGATACCTTATTGTCTTCGGGGGTTTTACTGTTCAGAGAGGTTAAGGTGCCCTGTTGGTGAGGAGGAGGAGGCGGAAGAAGAAGAAGAAGAAGAAGAAGAAGAAGAAGAAGAAGAATTCTGTAGCTACAAAAACAGAGATAACTTGCAGCCAGATAGACCAAACTTTGGCCTGTGCACAGGTTGTATCAAGCAACCTGCAAGCTTGTGTACATGTGTGTGAGTTGATATTGAGTAACCACTGGAGCATTTCCAGACTCAGGCTTTACCATGAGTTTACTGCGAGGCTTTACTGCAAATTCGAAGTTGTCCCCCAAAAACCAATGCAAAAAGTGGATTTTTTTAACCACTATCAGCCAATTACAAAAAGCAACTTTACTGGGAACAGCCTATATTCTGCGACGATATCTATAACAATTGACAATAAAATCCAGCCATCCCAGGTCCTTGGGAAGGACTCAATGTCTGGATAAAATAAACCAGTCAATAACACCTGTCTGACTGTGTAAATAAATAAATAAATAACAACAGAGGTGAGCATTCTCTGAAGCATAGAAATCTGATACTGCTTTCTCCATTCTAATGGACCACCTGATTCTTTAGTAGCCTGAACCTACCTCTGGAGCCACTAGGCAGCCAAATCTCAGCTGGGCTGCCCATGAGTACCACTGGGATCCATGTCGATCCTGGTGGTCCCATGGCATCAAACCCAGTGCCAAAGCCTGGCTCTTAGCCGAGGTTCGTGTGTCAGCACAAGCTGCTCACAGCTCGTACTGACACAGAAACGGGTGCCTAGAACGCCTGTCCCTTGAGGGAATCCCCCAATGAACTGCGCCCGGTGCACTTGTGGGATACCTGGAGGCAAGGACAATGAGTTCTGGCCTCAGAGTGATCCACTCTGCACTGTGCTGCATGGAACAGAGCTGATCATGTGGGAGGGTGCTCTATGCTCCCATCAAGGGGGGAAATGAGGGGGGGCGGGGTAGGAGGCAAGATTTGCAACCAGAGGCGTATCTAGGGAAAATCGCGCCTAGGGCAAGCACTAAGATTGCGCTCCCTGTCCAAACATCTGACACCCATCTTTCAGATAACTTTACCATAATATCAGCTGAAAAATACAAGTCAAGCTCATTAATCTTTTAATATTTCAAAAACTATTTAGCAATGGACATAGCCGAACCAAAAAATGCTGGAAAACTACAAATTTCAGTATGCTAGGGCTCATGAAATACCAAATATTATGTGGAGGTGTACGGGGAAAAAACTAAATAGAAGCGCCTATCTAATTCTCTACTTTGCATTGTAGCATCACTATTACATAAGTTTTAAAAATAAATGGAGAATTTGACTTTTCCCAGATACTCTGAAAATAATTAAACAATATGCAGAGTAAACTGTGTTACTGCTTGGAATATATTCTAGTATTTCAGAAAGACAGTTAAAATGAGAGAAAGAGCAAGGAACTCCCAGTGGGCCTTAATACTAAGGATTTCACACTGATTCAAAGACAAACTCACCGTTAATAGCCATATTATTAAGACATCACATTTAACTTACTTATCACAAGAAGCAAAGTAAGAGCAAATGAATAAAATCTTGCCTCATAAACTTCAGCGCAGTATTTACAAGCCCGGATTCTCTGTACATAGTGCCAATCTGAATATGTGTACAGTGACATATTAATTATTTTTTTTAAAAAAAAATTGCCTGTAGCCCCTTTGGGGGGTCTGATGTATGGGGTCTGCAAAGTTTTCCCCTCCTCCCACTGGCCTCTAGGGCCTCACAGGCACCATTTGAGCATGTGCGGTGGTCATTTTTTAAAATAATAATATTTTTTAAATGGTCGCTGAAAACAAAATGGCCGCCACGCTTGCTCAAATGGCCCCTGCAAGGCCTGGCATGGTCTAGGGCAGGCATCCCCAAACTGCGGCCCTCCAGATGTTGCTGAACTACAACTTCCAGCATACCCAGCCACAAAAAATTGTGTCTAGGGATGCTGGGAGTTGTAGTTCAGCAACATCTGGAGGGCCGCAGTTTGGGGATGCCTGGTCTAGGGCCTCACAGAGGCCATTTGAGAATGTCCAGTGGCCATTTTGTTTTTGGTGGCCATTTAAATTTTTTTAAAAATTTTAAGAAATGGCACCCCCTTCAAGTGGCGCCTGGGGCACATGCCCTGCCTGCCCCACCCGAGATACGCCCCTGTTTGCAACATCTTCTCCCTGCCCTCCCTCCCAGTAGGTAGTGTGAATGGCCCCAATGTCTTTTAGCCTTACCTATCTATTTGGCTTACTCGGAGGATTAAAGGAGAGGAGAGAGAATCAAATGTACTGCCTGAACTGCATATGGCTGCATCATTAATGGATATCCAGTTGGTGGGGATTAGAGACAAGGCCTTCTCAGTTGTGACCCCTCAGCTTTGGAATACCCGCCCAGAAGAGCCTCACCATGCTCCTTCCCACACGGTTTTAAAGAAACTGCTGAAGACCCATCTCTTTAGAGAGGTGTGTTAATATTTTAGCTGCAGCTTATATCCAGTGGGTTTTAACTTTTTACCCTTTGACTTTATCATTTTAAATTTGGTTTTAACCGAGGATTGTTTTTCGTTGATTTCTATTCATTTCGTTAATTTTATACAGTGTATCTGTTTTATTTATTTTGTGAGTCACCTCGAGCGTAGTGTACCAGAGGGATGGGGTATAAATATTCTAAATAAATAAATGAGCTCCTGTCGTGAGCCAAATACATATGCAGTCACTAGATAGGCATTGACATTGATATAACATTTGAAGGTGGGTGTTTTTAAGCACAGTAGAAATGAATTTGTTTGTAGGTATATACTACTTATCAGCACATAAAAGTTCTATGTGGTTTCATAGTGAAAGGGAACAGAAGATGGTTCAAATGGACTCACTATCTTAACCCAAACCCAAAGGAGACACCAGCAGCAGCCACTGGGAAGGTTGTTATGCTGGGAAGAAGAGAAACATTCTTCTAACTGGAAGACAGCTTCTACTTTAAAGGGCACCTCTTTGTCCACTTATAAGGGGCTGGAGGAATCAAATGCTCTGGCGCAAAATTATTCTAGTGCAAAGGGATAATGCCAGAACACTTCCCAGTTACACCTTTACGTAGAAATTAGGGATGTGCAGACAGGTCTGGAGGTTTGGGGATTCGGTTTGAAGGTTCTGGGGTTCGGGATCGGAACACACACACACACACACACACACACACACACACACACACACACACACAGTTCCATCCAGACCAGAACTGACCCTCTGGACAAGTCCGCAATTTTTTTAAAAAAAATTAAAATAAAAAATACCTGTAGCCCCTTAGGGGGGATTCCTGTAGGCCGAAGGGGGTCCTTTGTGGACCCTACAGACGTTCCCCCTCCCCCAGCCAGCCTCTGAAATCACCGCTGGGCAAGGTAAAAAGGCCTTGTAACTGTGTGCAGTGGCCATTTTGGCTGCCGCCACGCATGCATACATAGGAACATAGGAAGCTGCCATATACTGAGTCAGACCACTGGTCCATCCAGCTCAGTATTGTCTTTGCAGACTGGCAGTGGCTTCTCCAAGGTTGCAGGCAGGAATCTCTCTCAGCCCTATCTTGGAGAAGCCAGAAAGGGAACTTGAAACCTTCTGCTCTTCCCAGAGCGGCTCCATCCTCCAAGGGGAATATCTTCCAGTGCTCACACATCAAGTCTCCCATTCATATGCAACCAGGGCAGACCGTGTTTAGGTAAGGGGACATGTCATGCTTGCTACCACAAGACCAGCTCTCCTCTCCTCTCCTCTCCTGGCAGGCCTCGCAGAGGCCATTTACGCATGCACGTGGGAAGACAAAATGGCCGCCCCGCACAGTTACAAGGTCTGAATGGGCCCCAAAGATGCCTTTTTACCCAGGCGCAGCGGTGATTTCAGAGGCCACCGGGGGGAGGGGGAATCTTTGCAGACTACCCCCCCCCATGCCCTACAGGAAGCCCCCCAAAGGGGCTACAGGTATTTTTTTATATTTAATTTTTTTTAAAGTCCCCAAACACCCCCCCTCCCACCTGGTCAGACTGAACTTGGCCGGTCTGGTTCACGTCCAGTACAGAATCGAACCAAACCAGGCCAGCCGGTTCCGTGCACACCCCTGTTAGAAATGCACTTTTCGCTATGGAAGTTTGCTCAAATTATTGTACTAAAACCTTTTGTCATTCCTTCGCAGCCAACTCTTCATCAAATCACCATTCTAGATTGAAGGTGGTGGAAAAGCAACCTTACTTTGTCAAAGTCTTTAAGGGGGTCTCTCATATTGACCTGCAGCACATTTCCAAGGACTGGCAGAGGCCAAGGTCCTGGGGGGAATTGCCTGGGACGAATCGTCTTCCAGAAAAGATATAAAACGAAGGAAAATAGCAGCAGCAGGCTGAATGCTTCTAGGGATGTGCGGTTCGGTTCGGATCCGGACCGGTTCGTCCGAACCGGTCCGGATCCGGCGGCTCGATCCCGGACCGAATCGGGCCCTCCCGGGGACCGAGCCGGACCGAATTCGAGCCGGTTCGGTACCGAACCGGCTCGGGTTTCCCGAACCGGTTCGGGAACGAAATTGAGTCTCTGGAGTGTCTCTTTAAAGTTCCAAGTGTGTCCTCCATTTTGTGTCTCCTTCCCGAAACTTTTGCTCCTCCTTGCATCCATTTTGTGATGCTATTTCCAGGCATTGTATTGGCTGCGCTATTGATCCTTGATTGGCCAGAATGAGTCCTTTGGTCTGGTAGGCTGCTTGGCTGTTGCACTGTTGAGAGCTGGCACCCTGTTGGCCGTGGGGGGAGTGCAAAGGTGGGGGCTCCCAAAGGAGGGAATTTCAAACCTATATAAACCCAAGCCTCTTCTCTGGAAACTTCTCTTGGCTGCAGTTGTGGGATCATCTCTGAGACCTGCTTGCCCTTTGCTGGCTGCTCTGGTGTCTCTGTGAGTCCTGACTGTGTCCTGTGTCTCTCTGTGTGTGCTCTGTCTAATCCTTTGTCCACCAGCCCTTTGTGACTCTCTGTGTGTCTCCTCTCTCTGTCTGTCTCTTCTCTTGCCTGTATACTGTGTGTTACTTCACTTTACTTTCTTCTTAATTTCCCCCAATTTTCCCTGTTCCTTGTCTGTCTGCATTTCTCCCCCCCCTCCCCCCCCTTTCCCTTCTCATCCTTTGGGCCTACCCTCCCCCTCCCCCACTCCCACCCACTGCATCCTCATTGCTTTAAATCTTCTTCCATTAATTATTGCTCTTTGTCCTGCCTTGTTGTTGTCCAACTTTTTGATTTTCACATTGCATTCCATTGGTTTCAGTTATATATTGCTTGCTGGTTTTGCTTAAATTGTACCATTTTGTTTGTTTCTGCTGACTGCTGCTGCCCTGCGAGTTGGTTCCCTGAATCCCTCCCCCCCACCCCCAGAGGATTCTGTTGTTGTTTCTTGTTGTCCCATATAATCAGTTTTGGTTCCCTGCTCCAAACTTGCCCCTCCAAGTCCAACCACACCCCACCCCAACCCCACCCCATCCAGCCTTCTCCCAAGTTTGCTGCTGCCAAACCGAGTCCAGTTTTCTTTGCTTGGTTCCACTTATTCATTTGCTATTATTAATTTGCAGCAATTGTGGTTTCATTGTCTCTGTTCACTTAGTGGCCCCCCTCAGAGTCTGTGTTTGGTTCCCCCTCCCCACACCCCCACCCCCAAGTTTTTTCTGCTGGTTATAGTCTTTCTTTTAATTTTTTTTTTAAACTTCTGGCTTGTGTTCTCTTGATATATATTGCTTTATATATTTTGCTACCCTCCTCCTCCTCCCCCCCCCCCTGCCTGCCCCCCCCACCCTCCCTCCTCCCAGACCCTACCCTAGCCCAGGCCCAGCTCCTCCCCCAACCACCCCATCCAGCCTAATCGCTGCTGCTGCCCGAGTTGTTCCAGTTTCTCCTTTGCTGTTTGTTGTTGCCCCCTCCCCTTCCCCCCAACACCCCTCTGCCACACACTAGCCCCCAACCACACACACCCTCTCTGCTCCCCCCACCCCACCTCTTTTTCTCCTTGCCCCTGACTCTCTCCACTCACCCCAGGCCCCCTGCCACACACTAGCCCCCAACCACACACACCCTCTCTGCTCCCCCCACCCCACCTCTTTTCCTCCTTGCCCCTGACTCTCCACTTACCCCAGGCCCCCTGCCACACACTAGCCCCAACCACACACACCCTCTCTGCTCCCCCCACCCCACCTCTTTTTCTCCTTGCCCCCGACTCTCTCCACTTACCCCAGGCCCCCTGCCACACACTAGCCCCCAACCACACACAGCCTCTCTGCTCCCCCCACCCCACCTCTTTTCCTCCTTGCCCCCGACTCTCTCCACTTACCCCAGGCCCCCTGCCACACACTAGCCCCCAACCACACACAGCCTCTCTGCTCCCCCCACCCCACCTCTTTTCCTCCTTGCCCCCGACTCTCTCCACTTACCCCAGGCCCCCTGCCACACACTAGCCCCCAACCACACACACCCTCTCTGCTCCCCCCACCCCACCTCTTTTTCTCCTTGCCCCCGACTCTCTCCACTTACCCCAGGCCCCCTGCCACACACTAGCCCCCAACCACACACAGCCTCTCTGCTCCCCCCACCCCACCTCTTTTCCTCCTTGCCCCCGACTCTCTCCACTTACCCCAGGCCCCCTGCCACACACTAGCCCCAACCACACACACCCTCTCTGCTCCCCCCACCCCACCTCTTTTTCTCCTTGCCCCCGACTCTCTCCACTTACCCCAGGCCCCCTGCCACACACTAGCCCCAACCACACACACCCTCTCTGCTCCCCCCACCCCACCTCTTTTCCTCCTTGCCCCCGACTCTCTCCACTTACCCCAGGCCCCCTGCCACACACTAGCCCCCAACCACACACACCCTCTCTGCTCCCCCCACCTCTTTGGACCGCTGCTACTGCTGTGTCCTCCCCCCACACCTGAATCCCCCCTCCCTGCTGCGCTGCGCTTCTCCTCTCTCCTCTTTCTCTCTATCATCTCTCTTTCTCCTCTCTCTCTCTTTCTTTTCTCTCTCTCTCCTCTCTTTCTCTTTGTCCCTGCCCCCCTCTCTTTTCTCTCTCTCTTAGTCTTTTCTCTCTCTGCTCCCCTTCACTTTCCACCTCCTCTCCCACAGCTGCAGCCGCACACAGTAGCCTACCCACCTGGCGGCTGCCATCGGTTTTTTTTTTCTTTTTATAGTTTTTGGTTGATTTTGTCTCTGCTTGGGGGTGAGTTGAGCGACACAAATAGTGTTGTCTCCTCACTTCTGCCCCTCCATCGTTGTTGAACTACCCCGGTTGCCTGTGTGCCTCGTGCGGCCGCCCTGCTGTGTCTCAGCCCAGGGTGGCTGGCTGGCGGCGGCGAATCCGTGACCAGCAGTGAGTGGCAGGAGAAGGACCGGAAGAAGAGGGGTTAGTGCGTGTGCGATTGTGCACCTTTTGTTGCCCCTTTCTCTCCCTAGCTGGCGGTTTTAAATAGGGACACCCCTATTCTGAAATGCATTTGGGTGTGGGGAGGAGGGAGGGAACCTTGGAGAGGAGATGTACTGTTGTAAAACTTGTGTCTTCATGCCCATGCCCAGTAAAGAAATTGCTGCTGTGTGTTGCGTTGCATTGCATGCGTCTTGCAGGTGGTTTTTGAACAGGTGCCTTCCAGAGTGCTTCCTTGCCTCTGGGGCAGTCTGAGTGGGGTCCAGGGTTCTGATGCGATGCTGCCACTACATGCTGGGCCCATGCCATGCCAGAGTGCTTCCTTGCCTCTGGGGCAGTCTGAGTGGGGTCCTGGCTGGGCTCTGATGCTGCCACTACATGCTGGGCCAATACACACGTATGATGATGATCATGATGTTCATTCCATGAGGCTGCCATCAAGTGTTTGCTGCTGCTTGCTTGCCATGGCATTGGGCAGGCAGAGTCACAGAGTGGGTGGGTTCAACCTCTGTGTTGGTGTGACTGGGTTCTGGTTTTGGTTGTGTGCAATTTAGAGTCACTAAATAGGCTGCATTGAGTTTGATGCTCCCCCCACAGGAGCATTACTTGAGAACCACCCCCCAGAACCCACACTTTGTGTTCCAGTTCACTAAATAAGGGTTTCCTCCTTTGATCTGCAGGTTCCCAAGCGTTGACTGCATCCCTCCCCCACCCCCGGTAGGTGCTGTGCCCTCCCCCCATCCACTCTCCCCCCCCAAAAAAGCTAAAAACTTGCCACCCACACCACAACTACTCCACCCAACTGCCCGTGCCACCCTCCCACACCGGGGTTCCACCCTTTAACCCCCTATTTTTCTAAAAAAAAACCCTCCCAGACCCATCTCCCCAATTGGCTTGGTGGTTGACTCCCAAATTCAAAAAGGACACCCTCCCCCTCACTTCGATTGGCTTCCCCCCCCATATCAAAAAGTCTTCCTTTCCCCCCAATTGGCTTCCTTTTTTGAAAACAAACTTCCCCCCCGCCGCCTCCAAATCAGCTGCCTTTTTTTTGGCCCCTAAGCCCCTCCAAATTATTTTTTTGACCCTGTCTGGCCTTCCTCCTAAAGTCTCCCTCCTTCTGACCTAGCAGCATGTCTGAGCGCCGTGTGGCGGGCAGGGCTCGCTCAAGGCTGGCAGGCAGAGGTGGGAGAGGCCAGGTGCGGGGTGCGCCTGCGGCACGGGGAGGGAGAGGACGCGGGGAGCCTGAGGACACCCCAGTTCTCCCCATTGGAGAATTCTTTGCTCCGGCCCCATCTTTGGTGCGCAGGATTCAGTTCCCCACGCCTGCTGCCGCCAATCGCGGCAGAGGCAGAGGCACCGTTAGGGCTGTGGCGGGTCCCTCCTCGCTGGCGGCACCAGGTGCTGCTGAGCTACCGCCAGTTGTTGAGGTGGAGGAGACTGTGGAGTTGGAAGAGCAGGTAGAGGGCGGTGAGGACCGTGCGGCTGGCAGCGATGCAGCCAGGTTCTCCCTCCCTCTGGGGCCCCTTCCCCCTATCCTTTCGCCGCTCAGTGGGGCCCCCCCTCGTGAAGCCCGACACTCTGGTGGGGAGCGGTCTGGCGAGGTGGTGGAGGAGAGGCCTGCCTCTCCGATGCCAGTTGAGCCGGGCCCTTCCTCCGCTGTGGAGGGCGGAAGGGGCGGGTTGGGTGGCAGCAGTGGGCAGGCAGCGGCGGCCGCCCCCCCCCCTAGGACTGCAGCCACCCTGCGAGAAACGGCCTAGGACGGCGCCCAGGGCGCAGGAGGCCAAGGGCAGTGGTGCATGGGTGCATTTTGAGGTCCCTCAAGATGCCCCATTCCACGCCCGCTGTGTCCACTGCAGGATGCTTGTCAGCCGTGGAAGGGACCCTGCACACCTGGGTACGACGCCTATGTGGAGACACCTAGAGCGTCACCACCCAGGTCTCAGGGGACAGGCTGGCAGCGCTAGTGCGCCTTGTGCATCTGCCACTAGGGCGGGCAGCGGCAGTGTGCCAGCCAGCAGGCAGGCTACACTGCCCGTCCAGCGGTGGACGCAGTCCTCGGGCAGCCAGCGTATTGTTCGCGTGGACCATCATCACCTCACCCGCCTCATAGGGGAGATGATTTCCACCGATGACCAGCCGTTTCAGGTGGTCGAGAACAACGGCTTCCGCCGTATTCTCCAATACCTGGCTCCCGAATACGTCATCCCCTCAAGGACGACGTTCAGCCGGAACGTGGTCCCCTCCCTGTACCGCCGGTGCAGGGAGCTCGTGTCGGCCGAGCTGCGTGCAGCTCCGGCCGGGACAAGCGTGCATTTCACGACTGACCTCTGGACCAGTGTCAGTGGGATGCACGCTTCTTTCCTGGCCCTCACTGCCCACTGGTGGGGACCGGAGAGTGAGGGGACCTCCGCGGGCGATGCTTCCGGGTCCGGCGCGGCTCCCGATGCACTACGGCACAGGTGGGCCGTCCTGCACGTGGAGACGATGGACACGAGGCACACCGCGGAGGAGGTGGCGGCCGTACTCGACCGCCAGATAGAGGAGTGGATTGGCGGGTGTCCACACCTCTCCCGCGGCTTCATTGTCACCGACAATGGAGCCAACGTTACCGCCGCTGTCGAGACAGTCATGGACTGTGTGAACATACGGTGTATGGCACACACGCTCCATCTGACCGTCAGGGACGCCCTTGGCCTTAGGGAGCTGAGGGCGTCCCAGGAGAAGGGGGCCCGCCCCATCGCAGGTGCTGTTGCTGCCACGGCCACGCTTGTGGATAAGTCCCGCAAGCTGGCCGCCCACTTCCACCGCAGCGAGAAGTCCAGGAGACTGCTTCGCCAGAAGCAGGATGACCTTGGCCTTCCTCGCCATCTCATCCCTACGGATGTGGAGACGCGGTGGAACTCCACCTTCCTCCTGTTCCAGCGCCTGTTGGAGCAGGAGAGAGCCCTTGTCGCCCTGGCGAGGGACGAGTCCTTGGATGTCTGCGACTTCTCGAACGCAGAGTGGAAGCAGATGTCCGAGGCGGTGTCGGCACTCGAGCCCTTCCAGCTTGCCACGAAGGGCTTGTGTGGCGACACCACTCCCTTGAGCCAGGCGCTGCCCACAGCTGTTGGTCTCGAGAAGCTGATGGGTGGACTCCATATCTCTCTGACCACGCCAGAGGGTCGTGCTCTGGCTGGGAGGCTGAGGTCTGGGGTTGACAAGCGGCTCGTTGATGTGCTGGGAGACAGGGAGGAGTATGTCCTCGCTTGTCTCTGTCACCCAGCCCTCAAGGGCAATGCCGTGAGTGCCGACGACTTGCCCAGGTGGAAGGGCATCCTGGTCGAGAAGGTTAGGGAGGAGGAGGCCGCTAGGGCCCGCAGAGACCAGGGTGTTGGTAGTGGTGCGGGGGCAGCCCTCGCGGCCCAACCCGCACCCAGCAGCAGCATGGGCGGCCAGCCGGCGTCAGCTTCCCCTTCCCCTCCCTCTTCCCAGTCCAGCAGCGCGGCATCCCAGGCGGCGCCATCGCAGCAGCCATTTGCTACCGACTCGAGATCCGCCCAGTGGTTTCAGCGGTTCTGCTATGGCGCCATGCCTGGTATGCGGGAGGCTCGACCTGCCAGGCCCCCCTCCAGTGCTGAGCAATGCGTTGCGCAGTACTTGGAGGAGCCTGTGGAGGGAGACGGCGTGGACTGCGCACAGTTCTGGGCGAGCCGCCGCCAAGTCTGGCCGGACCTGGCGGTGGTGGCTGTGCGCCTCCTCTCCTGCCCCCCAACCAGTGTCCAGAGCGAGCGGGTGTTTTCACGTGCTGGGGACGTGGTGACACCCTCTCGCTCCCGCTTGGACCCTGGTCTGGTGGAGCAGCTGGTCTTCCTTAAGGTGAACCTCCCCCTGTTGGGCTACCCCAAGCTGCAGTTTGAGACGGGCGAGTGATTACCGTGGGTTGCCCCATGGTTGGTCACCTGCCTGGCTCGAACTCTGTGCTTATCCCTACCCTCCCCCCTTCCACCTCTAGCTGAGCTGACGTGACAGATGCTGAGCCGTGCCAGCCAGTCGCAGCGTGTAGTGTGCCCACACAGAGATGCAGTTGTAGTAGTAGTTGTAGTGCTGCGACTGGCCAGATGTTTACAATGCCCACGCCCACCTAAAAAGAAACCCAATGCTGACCAGCACAGGCCCTTTATCTATCCACCTGTCAGCATTTGGGGACCTGGCGTGGGCACGGCACACCCCCCCAAAGTAGCACAGCCCACGGAGTACTAGACTTAGCGGCAGCGGCGGGTATACGTTCAAAAATGCAGTGTAGATATGTAAATACTGTATGTAAATAAACATGTAAATAATTTTTTCTTTAAAAACCCCATGTCAAAATCAAGCCTCAAAATTATGCAAAAGAAAGAAAAAAAGGTGACAAAGGGAGAACAAAATGATGAATGCAAAATGAATTGATTTTATTGAAAATGTCACCAGAAATCATGTGTGGGGGGCTTGGTTTACATGGAGAAGATGATTGGGTGATTTTTTGAAATGAAACGAATGAATTATTATCATCTTATGTTCATCTTGATTGTGGTCACTGTTGATGTTGGCTGATGGCAAAAAACCCAAAACCATCAGAATAGCAATGAACTGGCTGCCAACACAACATATTGATTGATAACTGTGCAGGGGGGGAATTGGGTCTGTGTGTGTGTGTGTGGTGCAGGCTCAGTCTGTCTCTTCCTGTTGTGTGTCTGTCTGTCTGTCTGTCTGTCTGTGTGAATGGATGCCTAGCACTGTCTCTGTGTGTGGATGCTTTCTGTGTGTAGTGTGGTGTGTGTCTGTCTACATGTTTTTTTTCCTCCCCCCCATGCCTCCCTCCATCCTTCCCCTCTCATCCTCTCCCCTTCCTCTTCACCACCTTCCATCCTCCCTCCCTTCCAGCCCACCACCGCCTCACCTGCCCCCAACCCCGGTCTGGCAGATGATGAGAGTCTGGTCTCTCCCACCGAAGCACACACGTGAGCACGTGTGTGCACAAATATGTGGCTGACCAACTCTGAGCCGGACCCTCCCCCCTTCAATCCCCTCTACATCCCTCTCCCCCTCCCCTTTCCTCCCCCCTGCCTCCCAGCCTCCCTCCCTGCCTCCCTCCCCCCTCCTAGCTAGCAGCGCACACATACACACACAAAACACCTGTGGTGGCAAACACCACCAGCACACATGCACTCACACTGGTGCCACCACCTCTGCCTTGGGCCTCTGTGTCCTTGAGCAGATATGTGGTGGTGGACCAGAGAAGCATTTCTTTCCAGCAAGGCAAAAGGCATGCACTCACTGCACACACACACACACACACACGAAGAGGTGAAGACGAGAAGAGGCAACTTCTAGAACCAGCAGCAGCAGGTGAGTGTCGTGTAATTGTGTTGCTTCCCAAGGCCACTGCCCATGCTCAATGCTCAGTCTGCTGAAACTAAAGAACTAGCTACAATCACCCTTCCTCACATGCAGCTCAGCTCAGCTCAGCTCAGCTGCACAGCACACTGACTAACTAGACACTACAGCTGGTGGTAGAAAAAACAGAAGTCTAGATTCTAGAAGATGTCCTGGTGGATTTTAAACTTTCAAATCTGTGCTAGGATTGCCTCGCCCGCCTCCTCCTCCTCCTCCTCCTCCTCCTCCTCCTCCTCCTCCTCCTGCCTGTAATTGTGCCCTCTCCCCTTGCAGTTGCGCCGTCGTGATGGGTTGGTGATGTGCGTGCGCCGTCTACTTGTTAGCTCTCTCCTCCTCATGTTGGCTGGGCTTGCCAGGCACTGGCTGGCAGCAGCTGTTGGCTGTGTGCTAGGCTCAGGCTGTGGCGCGCGTGACTGGACTGGGAATGTTATTGTAGCGGCAACACTGGTTGTGGTGGTAGCAGTAGTAGCTGTTGTTGTTGCTGGGCTGGTGGCTGCTGGCCTGTGCTGACTCTGCGCACTTGGTCTGGTCTGGTCTGGTCATTGGGATGCAGATGTAGGGTGTGTGTGCATCATCCATGGGGAGCATCAGAGCAGAGCAGAGCAGGTTGGCTGGCTTCTGTCTGTCGGGCCTAGTCAGTGGCAGGCACTGAGTGAGGCGGTGGTTCCTTTGGGCATCACGTCACCCATCATGCAGAGCGGCAGGTCTGCTGCTCTGCTGCTCCGCCTCCTGCTTCTTCTCTGTGTGTGCTGCTCTTGTGCTTAGTGTGCTGCTCCGCTGCTGCTGCTGTGCTGGCAGGCAGCACAGCAGTGGCCTTTTTGTTAGATCAGAGAGTGGGTGTTGTCTCTCTGAGTGTCCTCCTCTTACTTGCTTGGATAGGAGTGGTGGTAGTAGGTAGGCATTAAGATGGACTGACTAGGTGTTACGTGTTAGGGCGCCCAGAGAGAGGGGCCAAAAAGATGGGGTGGCAATTGTTGGGTTGCTCCTAGTATTATTGGTGAATTTCTGAAGAAATTTTTTTTCCCCATTGGCTAGAATGGGGGTTCGGGGCTGCCCCAGACCCGCCTCTGTGGGGTGGCAGCACCGCCAAAGTGGGTCCGGGGCCATGGCAAAAATGCCCTCAGTCCCTCCCAGCAATCCCCGTAGAGATAGGAGTGATGGTTCTGTTGTTTTTCTGAGGTGTTCTGAGTGAGTGTGGATTCTGTGATAGCAAATGAGAGTGGATTCATGGTGTCTCATTGGAAATCTCATAAGCTATCATAGAATCTACACTCAGAATACCTCAGAAAAACAACAGAACCATCACTCCTATCTCTACGGGGATTGCTGGGAGGGACTGAGGGCATTTTTGCCATGGCCCCGGACCCACTTTGGGGGTGCTGCCACCCCACAGAGGTGGGTCTGGGGCAGCCCCGAACCCCCATTCTAGCCAATGGGAAAAAAATTTTCTTCAGAAATTCACCAATAATACTAGGAGCCACCAATTGCCTTGGGATTTTTGGGGTGGAGGACACCCATGGGTGGCTACCACCCACCCCAGCTTTTTTGCCCCTAAGGGCTCCACATTGTGAGTTATGGGCAAAAATTTATTTTTTGAAAAAAATTTGTAAAAAATCAGAGGAAGGTCCAATCGACTTGAAATTTGGGTGGCAGGTAGAACACAATGTCCCCTTCAAAACCAGCCACTTTTTGTGATCCGAACCGGTTCGGTTCGGATCCGAACCGGTTCGAAACCGAACCGGACCGGGGGGGTGGTCTGGCAAAACCAAAACCGAACCACCCCGGTCCGGTCCGGACCCGGTTCGGACCCGAACCGAACCGGGAGAACCGGTTTTATGCACATCCCTAAATGCTTCCATGGCAAAAGTGATGGAGTTGCCACTGTGGAATATGTTCTTGGCTGCCTCTCCTAAGAGCTACAGAACAGTAGAATATCTAAAGCATGAAACTTCCTTGTTTGTACAAAAGGTGGACTCTGAACAGGAAAAATAGAGCAGTTTTGCTACCAGGGCTTTATGCTCTGATGGGCATCTAGACATTTTTTAGTGTCCAAAGAGGCTCAAGGTAACACAGTGCCTGAGGTGAGGTGCTAAATGCTGCCTTGCCACAATACCCTGGTGGGGGCCAGTTCCATCTCTGAGTGGACTCTGCAATCTTTGAAAGTGGTGCAGAACTGACAAAGTCACTAGCAGCCTCCTCTCTTCTCCTCAGTTTTTCAAGGAGTGTGTGAGGGGAGGTGCCCTTAGAAAAGCTTGCAAGGGTGAGATCCGCCTTGAAGGACTGCTCCGATGGCATTTTGCCACCCTGCTGGTACCCCAATAATCTGCTGCCTAAGGTGACTGCCTCAGCTTGCCTCATGAAAGGGCCACCCCTGTTTCCAATGCAACCCAAAGATTCTTAGGATGCCATATTTGGGGCCAGAGTGGAGGTTCAGCATCTGTACAGTGATCCCTGTGAACAACATAATCAATAACTGGAGAGTATAAAACTAATCCACCAAACTACAATACAATATTATAGAGCCAACACAAATCTTAACCAGAAGCAGTAACCTCCCACTCCAACACCCAAGTCAAGCAGCAGGTAGGCTGGGTGGCATTGGGTGTGATCAGCGACTTGAATAATGTCCATCCAGATGAGGATCCTGATGATGAAACCAGTGCTCTGTGCTGCAGCCATACACCTTCACCTTCCAATCAAAAAAATCTTCAAAGAGAGAGGAAAATGCAACTCTCTGAGCAGTCTGGCCACTGCAGTGAAGAATGGCCTCTCTCTTGTAGCTACCAACCAGTATTTCCTCTAACGGATTCCCAGATGTTGACTACAACTCCCAGAATCCCCAGCTGCAATGGATTTTCTTTGGGGATTCTGGGAGTTCTAGTCAACAACATCTGGGAATCCCTGTTAGTGGGAACATGGCTGCTAATCGTTCTTTCGTTTGCAGCAGGCAGGACCGCCTCACAAGCTAGTCCAACAACATCCGGGGACCCAACTCCAACTATTCCGAGCAATAATGGCCTTCAGCCACTGGGACTGGGAACAACAGGAATTGCAGTCCCACAAAATCTGAGGAACCAAGCTTGAGAACCATGGCACTAACTATTCGTGGTGAGGTGGCAGATGAGCAGATGTGGAGGGGTGTTCATCATTTCCCAGCTCCACGGGTCACCTCACTATGGCTCTTCCCCCGGCACCTCGCCTATTGGGCAGACACGGCAACAGCAAAGTCACTGCCAGCCTGCCACCTCTTCCTCCTCCCCCCACCATTGCTTTCCCCTGACTTTTGAAAACAGAAAGAGTCCTTTGAGGGAGGCCTTGCCCCTTCCCACAAGCAGTAGGAGCGGGGGGACATGTGGCGGATCAGAGTGGTAGACCACCAGCCCTGCTCCTCTTCTCTGCCTTCCTCTCGGCATTCCCTACCCTTTTGCCTTTTCAGACACCAAAGGGCAGGAAAGTGGAGGCAGCTCAAGAAAGGGAAAAGCTAGAGGAGACAGAGCAAAAGAGAATGGCCAACAAGAGGGGTGGTGAGCTTTGGTGGGAGAAAGCCTCCTTGCCTGAAATTTCCTTTAAAAGAAAAGGCAACAAACCAAAGCTTATTTGCATAAACATCCCAGCAGCACTTCAAAACATCCTTGAAGGTGGACAATATGCCTGAAGCATGAGGAAAAGGGCAAGGCAGATAACCCAATAAGAATTCAGATTGCTGATCAGCATAGCGAGAAGTTAAAAATAATGCAGTGAGCCCTGTTTGAAGACGGCATACATGCCCTTGGGTAAACATCTTGCATCACAGCAGAATTTCTACACGTGGGATCCTGACTTGCATTTCGTGGCTGTGGATAATTCTAGAACTTACAGCATATTTGTGAATTCTGCTTGTGGGAAGGGGCAAGGCCGCCCACAGTGCACTGAAGCACCATCCTCTGTTCACTGGAAATCCTGATGAGAAATAATAAAAATCCAACCTTCCAGGAAAATAATTTTTAAAGCAATTGGCAAAAATCCCTCCAAGTCCTTTAATATCGCCTAGAGTTACCCAGAGGAATGAGGTGACTGAACCGCTGGAAGTTTTTTGAACCACCACCCTCCCCATCACTTGCAGGGATTCTCAACGTTGGGCCCCCAGATGTTCTTGGACTTCAACTCCCATAAACCCCAACGAAAGGCCACTGGGGCTGGGGATTATGGGAGTTGAAGTCCAACAACATCAGGGGGCCCAACGTTGAGAACCCCTGACTTAAAGGGACTTTAAATTGTGAGGAGTGGGCAAGGGTCAGCAAGGATCAGCAAGACGAATGGGCAGATCGAACCTCTGAACCCCCCCAAATTACTAACCCCCCTCCAAACCACTAAAAGGCCTAGCCAACCGCGGATACTCGGATCGTGGTTGGTGAGACTGGACACAATTTCCTGTCCATGGGTACTCAAAACTGCAGTTGGCAAAACAGCAAGGGATGACTGTATACCAAGGGGCATTTAAAACACAGCTATTTCTAATAATGTATCATGTTCCCAAACATTTCACTTGTCACAGTACATTTATCTTCATAATTTACCTGGATTATTCCTACCCCGCAGACAATCTGCAGTACGCTTGTGGTCCACCAGTGACCTGCAGAACACAGTTTGGGAACCCCTGCTCTGGAAGATAGAATCTAATATTGGATAAATATTGATGTATAGTAAATCAGAAATGCATAGAGGTTCACAGCATGACATAAGCAACGCCATTATGTTTAACTAAACTCAAGGATCTGCTCTGCTAGAAGGATGCTTACTACTGTGTATTCTCTCTAGTAGTCTTCCATCCCCCATAAGTTAGAGTGACCGTGAATGTAGAACAATTTTGAGATAAGGCTGTCTGTCTGCCTGCGCGCATGTTTGTGGTTTATTCCCTAATCTTAGCAAGTCATGATGACGTATTTGCTATGTAGCTGAACAACATGTTATTCTGGAGAACAATTTTAAGAGTATAAATGTATGCTCTCTGTAATGGTCCTTTGTCCCGCTTTGAGCATAAGCCAAAGTAGTACCTCTGCAGAATAAAAGCTTTGATCTTTAAGACCTCTCATCTGGGCTGATTATTGGCTCCATCTGCCCGGAAAAGAACCTCCCCTACTGGGTCAAGTCTACCCTAATACATCAAGTGGTGCCGTGTCTCGGATTTAGGGTGAAATTAAGGACCCCACTGGGCGGTGCGTCCCCTCCGGGGCTCTTGCTGGGTGAAAAGGCATGCCGACTACCGGGAAGTTTCCCGAGTCCTTTTTCACAGGCAGAGCAGCCCCCGAGTGGCCACCACAAGTGAAGGAGTCTAGAGAGGCAGATCATTGGGTGCAGTCCGGCCGGTGGGATGGGGAAGCGCACAGGGGTTAATGTCCCAGGTTATTGAGGTTGCATATTATTGGGGTGAGTATTGTGCAGGCCTAGACACTATTGTGGGTTTAAGTCCCATCGTAGTCTAGGTGCACAAGATTGGTTAAAGTCCTACTCATTGGGTTGGTCCAGGGCTGCTCGGCTTCAGCCCTCCTCAGCTGCTTTTGTTGTGCAGCTGGGGGCCTGGGTTGAGGGGGCCTGGATTACTCCCACCCGCTGGGTTTAAGTTCCGAGCCCCATATGGTGATGGGGAAAAGCTCAGAGCAATTTTGAAAGGGGAGTCATGAACCCCGTTGGAATGTGTTTTATAGACCTGACTGGTTCTTGCGGGTGGTGTCCCGTTAAGGAAAAATGATTGGTCTTTGTCAAAAAATATGGTTTTGTTATGACTTGGATGGAATGAAATGGCTTTTGGAAGTGATATTGCAACTTCTATTGTTTTGTACCCGGGTGGGAATTGGTTATCCACTTCTGTCCAGTTGGTTGTCCACTTCTGCCTGGGAGGTTTGTTTAACATTATATGTTTTAAGGTTTGTGGACTGAAATTGAAAGAGGCAAGGAAGACTCTTCCCCCCCTTCCTTCCTTCCTTCCTGCTGGAATCATGTTATCTGTGTTCGGATCCCAGCTGCTGGTTGTTTTGGCTGGGAGAAAGGGGGAGAAAGGGTGAAGGAGCGCACTTTAGAGCGCACTGCTTAGGAGAGAGGAAAGTTTGTAAGTAAGAAGGGGAATTTGGATGGAATGTATTGCTATGTGGTTTGTAGTTTGAAGGACAAAAGGGAAGTTTTTATTTAAACGGTATTTAAATGGAACCACAGTTTTATTTTGTTTAATTGCAGTCTAAAATATGTAACTGTTCATTTTGTTATGTTTCTAAAATGGTATTTGATTGTATCCCTGACATGCGAACTTATCTCCCTCCCTCCAAACACTTTGTCTGAAGGTTAACTGCGTTTGCTGTTAGTTCCAGGGGAGCTTCATTATGTGTGTGTGCTTTTGAAATGACATTTAATTGTATCACTAATATGTGAGCTTTCCTGCCTCCTGTCAAGAGCTTTGTTTAAATATTGCTTGCGTCTGATGTTAATTTCAGGGTTGCTGTGGGGGTGTTTGTGTATATCTGGAGCGCTATGAAGGAGTGCTAAACGTGCTTAAAAGTTATGTCATCACAGTTTCTTTTGTTTCAATGCTGTTCGGAATATGTAGTTGTTCATTTTGTTGTGTTTTTATGATGGTGTTTAGTTGTAACACTGAGATGGGAGCTTCCCTGCTTCCTCTCACAAATGTTACTATGTGTTCAGTGTTACTATGCCTGATGTTAATTCTAGGGGAACTGTGTATAACTCTGCCCCCGCCTGCCACAAAGGCAGAAAGGCTTTGTGATAATATATACTATTGTTTTCCTTTTGTTTTCTGTGTGGCCTGTGGTTATAATGAACTTGCTTGAAATTGCTTGAGTGGATGTGTATACACTCAAATCTACACAAGCCGGTATATTTTCGGATATGGGGTCAAGCCCATGGCAGACTGTAACCGGAGTTTGGTCTCCTCAATCCAAATACTGAGTGAGAAGGAAAGTCTTTGAACAGCCACTTGTTGTTATGGGTGAGAAGGAAAAAGAAATTCTAAGTCAGATAGAGTTATTGTTTAATATCTTTTCAATATGTAAGAAATATTCCTGCTAGTTATTTCTGATGTAAACTGAGAGTATTGTCAATGGGTCTGAGGCTTCAAATTTATAGATTTGTCCTATTGCCAGCCCTGCTTTGCCTTCACAGTAGCTGAATCTTGACATTCCAGATCCCGGATGTGGGATTTGGTGAAAGGAATTTTGTTTGGCCACTCCTGCAAGTGGAGGGGAGTTCCAAAGGACTGGTCTGCATATTACCTGGAAAACCTCCCAGATTGAAAGGGATCAAGTTTTTGTGTGTTATCATGGAATCCATACCCTGTTTTCACAGCTCCCGCCTAGAGAATAGATAATAACTGTGTTTATCACAGGCTTCACTGCTCGGCGAAACTATGGACATTTTTCTTGATGATATCTTTTAATAAGGAAGCCTGTTTGTTTCATGAGACACTGGACCTCATGTAAGGGGTTTTAAATCCTGTTTCAACAAGGTATAGTATTATTGCTTGGACTGGGTGGGGACTGTTTCTTTTCTATAGGTTTTTATGAGGATATTGTAGCCCTACCAAGCTTGCTAGTAATGAGGCTGAAGATGGAGAGCTGGAATACTATCTGCACGTGGCTTAGATGGGGATAGTGAAAATCCCAAAGGCCAAATGTTACTGACAATCGAAGTCAGGTACACTGGATGGAGATTGATTGCCCTAACAGGAATCTGTGAGTATGTAGGCAGCCACTTAGGTTAGATTGCTGGGCTAGGAAGGGGAGACCTGAGTTCGGATCCTCATTTGACCATGACACTTGCTGGGTGATATTGGACCAGCCACTTAAACTGCCTGGCCTGCCTTGAAAGATTGTTGTGTACAGACATAGGACTTATGTAGTACACTGCTTTGGACTTTTCAGAAGAACAGCTGGACATAAGAGAGACTTTATGAGGCGATGGGGGAATGGGACTGTCAGTTCCACCCAAAGGCCCTTTGTGACATTTAAGCGCTGGAATTTCTGTTGTAGCCTCTCGAATGATAAGACTATGTTTTCCCACAAGGGGTGGGGGGGAAGGATGTGGACTTCATTATTGTTTTCCCTTTGGGCTTTTTTTAATTGTTTTTGCCTCCTGCTCCGGATTGCTCATTGGGTGAAGCATTTTACCTGTTGTCAACAGTAGTTGTCGCAAGCCCCAATTGAGGACATCCCCTATTTTGGACTTTGGGGAAGGGGAAAAAGGGCAAGCAGGAAAGCAAACATAAGTTGGAAAGAAATTGCCAATAGCCTCAGGTTTGTTTATTGTATTGGGCTATACAGGGACTCAGTCTCAGTATGATGTCCCTACCCAAAAAGAAGGGGGGGGGGAATTGGAAATTCATGCATCTATCTTTTATTCCTAAAATGAGCTGGATTGTCTTGAGCAGAGGACAACAGTCCTGACCCAGAAGGACTGGCAGTGTGACAGGCCAGGCTAACCAACGGCGGCTGCCTGAAAGGGGGGTTCCCCATCTGCATTCCCAGTCCAGGCCAATGATGACGGAACATCCATTGGCTGCCCTGTTTTGGATTCGAGGAAAGGGTCGTGATGCAGGTTTCTTGTTCCTGCTTCTCATACGTCCCGGAGTGTTGTAGTTACTGATGCCAAATATCTGATGGAATTATGGTGATGCCAAATATCTGAATTGATGCCAAATATCTGAGGAAGGCCTGTATGCATCCAGAGGACGGCCTTGCATATGTCCATGCCCTGAGGAGCCTATACCCGTTATATTTGTCCCCCGAGAGAGGCGGTGACAGGGGGAGCGGACATTCATGTTGTGATTTGAAGTGTCAAGCAGCCTTGTTGGGTGAAGAATTCCTGGATGGATAAGTTTTTATAGAAGCACTTGACATGTTTGGCTTTGGAGCTTCATTGAAACTGGGTTAGAGCATTGCCATTGGCTCTCTTGTGTACGTCTGACCCTTTTGCCCCTTTTTGAGGTGTTCTATGGGTGGTTCCCATTTCGAATGTCACGAATGACATTGACTTGCTTGTGGGGGGGGGGATGATGAACAGCAGGTGTATGTACAGGAACTGGTGCAGAGACTTGTTACCGGATATGCCTGCGTCCCCAACCTACTGCTGACCAGCCTCTACGTGTACAGTCTGGGGAGCCTTGATGTCCGTGACTGTGGGACTGGGGATGGCTCTTGCAGCATACTTGTGAATGTATTTGTGTGTATTTCTGTGTGTTTCTGTGGATTTCTGTCACAGATATTGAGGAGCACTCAGTGGGGTAGGAGAAGCCAGGTTATCTGTTTGGTCACTCAGGTTTGACTGTGGGTTGCTGTATTCCCCCCAACCACTTGTTCCCAACCATATTGTTCCCAACCACTTGGGGCCAAGTGATACCCCACCCCCAAGGTACAGGCAGTAGTCCTTGCCACCGGGTTGAAGGACTGCTGGGTGGGCACACGTGCTAACATGCTGCACAAATTGCCTGGTTAGGAGGTCCGGTACCCCTCACATGGTGGATAAGGCCCCCCACGTGTGGGATGAGGTCTTGTTTGGGTTAGCAACACTAACTGACCTTGATTGGAGACCCACATGGAGGGGAGGTGGGGCCCAGGTTAAGATCTGGTTCTTCTTGGGAATACCTGAATGGTGGAGAGTGGAGCATTGGTTGCATTGTCCTGTTGGCATCCAAAATGATACCACATGGCTACTGTGCCCACACCTGGCTTGTTGGCATTGTGAATGTGGGGAAGTGTTTCCCTCTGCATGATGGAGAACATACAGGTCCCTCAGGTACATTGTTCATTTGCATGGAGGGAGTACAAGGCGAGTGGGGATTCTGGTGAGCAATGAAACATGCAGGGATGATACGTATACCTGGGGTACCCCTTTTTGGTATCTATGGCTCAGCATCATCTGTGCCAGCCACAGGGATTACTCCCTGACCAGTGCTCCAGCCTGAAGGACCAATGTAAGATGTCTCTCAATCGTTGGGAAGAAACACTGAGAGAACAGAAATTTCTACTAGATTGAGTCATTGTTGTGCTACCTACAGTATGTTTCATTTCTTACCCATTATGAGATTAAAGGGAAGAGGCAAGCAACTAAACACCATGTGGTTGGGTGTGTCAGGAAGGAGACCAGTGCTGCCATAGCCTTGGTGTTTCAGTTTCTGATTCCCAGATTAACCCACAACGATGAAATCTACAGGCCATGTGATGTGTGGGAAGAGAAACTGTAGGACAGAGATGTGGATCAGGCATCTCCCCTATCCTGAATGAACCAAGGATGTATTGGTTTTGTAGCCAAACAGCATATAAAACATAACCCCCTGAGTGGAAGGGCCGTTACGTCCCAACCTATAGGGCCCCTTGGGTGGCAGTACCTCCAGAGTATTGAATCTAGCTTTCTGCATTGGCATCGAAAGTCAACCGATGGCAGTGTGGAACACAGGGTTTCACATGGCCTGGAGGGCAATCCTATCCGGTCTGGGGTAATTGGACTGGAAAAGGCGATAACCATCATCTCCCAGGAGGTTGAGGAGTCGTTTAATGCTGTTTTGTGTGTATTGTTGGACTTGCAAGGAGAGGTCCAGTCTTTATCTGTGATGATGGTCTCTGAAATGTTTCCAATATGCTCATTGCCCAACAAGGGGGGCCATGTGCCCGTTATTATTATGTGGATAGTGACGATCAACAATTGATTGTCAATCAACAATTGAACCAACGATTGGTTTGTTCAATCAACGATTGAACCAGAAGGCCCAGGAACTTAGGAATGCCCTGCAGGTGTTTTATAACACAGGGATCCACACAAGCTGGGATTCCTGGGAACAGCTTACCAGCTGGTTGCCTGACCTGAAATGCTGTCCTGTGGCTTTCATGTTTTAACTCTAGCTAACCACTCAGTTCTATGCCCTATGACTTTGAGAGAGCACATTCCATGTAATTGCAAACACTGTTAATGTCACTTATACTTATAATACTACTGGAGGAAATGACTGATATAGCACTGCGTTTGGGGGTGGGGGCGTATTTTCAGTGGGAACATAAGGATTATCCTATTTCTCTGATGTGGGTGTCATTGCTATGAGGGAATACTTAGTAAGTATGCCCTTTATTTTTAATTGATGGACTTAATAAGATAACTGTGTATAAAAATGTGCAGATATACGTAATATCCTGGTGTAACTTATTATTTCCTATGTTGGTTGTCAGAAGGAAATTATTTACTGTTTCTCCTGTACAGAACTGCTTCTTATGATAATGTGCACTGATGGTTGTGATGGCTTTGGGCTTGTTTCTGTTTGCTTGTTGTTACTTGTGTTAATTGTGTACCCTGTTACTTATCTACCATTAGAGGATATGGAACCTATTGAGAGCCATGTATGCACCCCTTATTACCCCTTCTGGGAATAAATTATGAATGGAGGCAGCTTTATGCTAATGGGAGGAGAAGGGCAGGCTATGCTATGGTCACCGCGTCCTCTGTTCTTGAGGTCACCCCACTGCCCCCTGGAACGAGTGCCCAGCTGGCAGAACTGGTAATACTTCATAAAGCGTTGGAATTGGCTGCGGGCTATAGGATGCTGCCTTGTGGGCTGGATGGGGATCGGATCAGCCTGTTAAATGCTCAGTTGCTACAGGCAGTTCAGCCCACAGCCGTGGCAGTTATGCATTGCAAGGGACATCAGGGTGGGCAGGACCCTATAGCGCAAGGGAATGCCTTTGCTGATTCCATTGCCAGGCTTGCAGCTTGATTGAAGGCGATCCCTGCTTTCCATGTTCCCTTAGTAAACCATCCACATCCTTTGCCTTTGACCCCTGAATATACTAAGGAAGATCTGCAGTCCCTACCCACTCGCCCCATGAGGACTGGACATAGAATCAGAATGAGTGATGTATTGAATTTGAGCTTGTATTGCACTTATGTCAAAAAGCGCAGTCTAACGTATTCTGTTTGTGGAAGACAGTTATTTCAATTGTCCTATTGGCTTTTGTTTTTGTTTCGGGTTTGACATAGTGGGGCTTATTTGTGAGTAAGCATGCATTTGTTTCAATTTGGTTAGTTAGAATGTGAACTTGATATGTGTAACAGCCCAGTTCTGCTCATTGGAGTTCCAAGTTTATTCCCCAAGTGATTATGCACAGAATTGGCTGTCCCAATATTTGGGTTTTTGATAAAACTTTGTATAATGATGTCTTGTATGATCTCAGTGTATGATATATGTGTAGTATTGGTTCACCCTAGAGGGAGAGATAGGTTGCTTTAATGGATCTGAAGGTTCAGATACGAACAATAGAGAGGGGGGGAATGATGTATAGTAAATCAGAAATGCACAGAGGTTCACAGCATGACATAAGCAACGCCATTATGTTTAACTAAACTCAAGGATCTGCTCTGCTAGAAGGATGCTTACTACTGTGTATTCTCTCTAGTAGTCTTCCATCCCCCATAAGTTAGAGTGACCGTGAATGTAGAACAATTTTGAGATAAGGCTGTCTGTCTGCCTGCGCGCATGTTTGTGGTTTATTCCCTAATCGTAGCAAGTCATGATGACGTATTTGCTATGTAGCTGAACAACATGTTATTCTGGAGAACAATTTTAAGAGTATAAATGTATGCTCTCTGTAATGGTCCTTTGTCCCGCTTTGAGCATAAGCCAAAGTAGTACCTCTGCAGAATAAAAGCTTTGATCTTTAAGACCTCTCATCTGGGCTGATTATTGGCTCCATCTGCTCAGAAAAGAACCTCCCCTACTGGGTCAAGTCTACCCTAATACATCAACATTGTAAAATGTGTTAGCCGTAGCATGTGGTTAGGGCTGAAAGATTATTTTGACAATGAGAGATAACCAGTGTGGGCTCAAGGTATTGTGGTGCCTAAGTTGAGGCACCAAGAGCTGTCTTGCTCCATGCTCCTGGCAAGGACCAACTTTTTTTTTAAAAAAAGAGTGGTGTGGGGGTGGGAAGCAGAGAAGGTTGTCAGCAGCCTCCTTTTCTCCCCTTGAGCTTCTTGCAAACTTTGCAAGGAGTGTGAGGATAGGTGCTCCTTGTAGGGCTTGTAAGGGACAGTGTCCCGAAGAGCTGCTCTGATGGGAGCAGCAGAAGACATTTTGCCACCCTGCTGGTGCCTCAATAATCTGCCATCTAAGGCAACCATCGCACCTTGCCTCATGAAAGGGCCGCCCCAGGAGACAACTAGGTAATAGCCAAAGATGCCTGAAAGAGGCATCCTCAAGATCAAAGAACTGGGAAAGATCTGGCAATCTGGAATCAGAGTCATCCCTTGACAACCGCTAGGGTTACATTCTTGCAAAACCCCATGGTTGGAGGGACATAGAAGTCAATGCTAATGAGGGGGTTAGGGGATCTGCAGTTACAAAAGCACCTCAAGAACAAGGGGAAAAGCCTAAAAATGAACTCAAAAACATGGGGAAACAAGTTGAAAAGCACTAAAAACCCACTCTCACTGTGTCCCAGCCCAAACAATAATAATAAAACTTTATTCGTTAGCCACCCCATAATAAATTGTTCTCTGGGTGTCTCACAACACACATAAATGGCATCTGCGCGTGCACAAACACATCTTGAGTGGTCAGCAACACCATGCTGACCACTCAAGATGGTGTCCGTGCACATTCAGATGCCATTTGCATGCCAACACCACCCGCAGGCTGCTGGGAACGGGGAACTTCCTGTTCTCAAACAGGAAACAGCCACACAGCGTGGCTTTTCAGGACAGACAGTGTGGCTGCTCAATACGGACAGTGCCACGCTGTGGGAGGTGGGGGCAAGAGGAGCAATGGAGGGCAAGTAAGACCTGCCTCCCTTCCGTTAAAGTAACCACTTGCCCCCACCACAATGAAGCATTTCAGTGCCTCGGAATAGAGGTGCCAAAATGCTTCGTGCACATCCCTACCAAAAATTGAGTAGCACTATTCAGGGAAGTGGGAACACTGAACCTTGTTAAATTTAAGTTATATCGGTGGGGAAGCAGCTTGCCTAGGGAGCAAGAGGCTGTGAGTTCAAATCCCCGCCGGTGCGATTCCCAGACTGTGCCTAGTAAATATATCTTTGTCGTCACCTATATCAAGCAGCAGAGATATAGGAAGGTGATGGAGGCGGATGCTCATTTCAGCGAGATCATCTCATACTGCGTGAGAGAAAGGCAATGGGATTCTCCTGTATACCACCAAGAAGGCTGAGCACCAAGAAAGCCACATGGCTCTGTGGTCACCAGAAGTTGACACCAACTCGACGGCACAATCTTTCCTTTTTCCAGTGCTCTCCAGTGCTATTCAGAGTTTGCAGCTACTTTTTCAAAAACAAAGAAATGTACAAGCCTGTATGCTTTTTAGGCACTCCTATTTTTAGACCACATTCTATCACATTGCCAGCTCCATGAGCCAAGAAACATTACCAAATTGCGGAAAGGGAAAATCTCGTAATACTGTAGCCTGCTTTCTATAGAACAATCAGCAATGTTTCTGCATCTTGACTGCACTCTTCTGTTTTGGACTAAGCTTGCGAAAGGCTTCTGTTTTCCCACTTGCTTAGAACATTTCTAAAAATAGATTGAGAAATCCCCTTCACTGATTTGCATTACAAAAAGGGAAATGCCCAGAACTTGGGTAACATTTTACTTGCATTTTCTTACCTACAACACACAGAGCAATTCATTCTGCGTGCAGTGCTGTGGTAACACACACTTTCTGGGTACTGAGGTTGTGCCATCGATGTCAGCTCCTGGCAACCACAAAGCCCTGTGGTTGTCCTTGGTAGAATACAGTAGTTGTTTGCCGTAGGGATGTGCACGAAACCGGGCAGGGGGGGCTCGAAGGCATGGGGGGTAGGACTTTAAGGGTGGGGAAGGGTGCACATACCCCTCCCCCCCTTTCCTCCCACCAACACTAGAGTTCTGTAAAATCTTTCGGGGCAGCAGTGTACCTCCCTGCCACCCCTTCCCCTCTTTGGCCGGAACCCACCCAGCATGCGCACATGTGCCTACTTCTGGCTCCTTCTGTCTGAAGAGAGGAAGGGGCAGCAGGGAGGAACACTGTCACCCCAAAAGATTTTACAGGACTCCAATGCTGGCAGGGGGAAGCAGGGAGAGGAGTAAGTGCACCCTACCCTATTCTTAATGTCCTACCCCCGACTCCCCCCCCCCACAACATTCAAACCAGCCAGTGTTTGAACCTGTTCACAGGCCCGTAAAAGGGCCTCCAAAATGGTTCACGCACATCCCTAGTTTGCCATTGCCTCCTCCCGCACAGTATGAGATGATGCCTTTCAGCACCTTCCAAGATCACTGCTGCCTGATATAAGAGTTTCCTGTAGTCTGGGAAACACAACAAGTGAGGATTCGAACCAATAGCCGCCTGCTTTCTAGGCAGGTTGCTTCCCTGCTGTGCCATTAGGTGGCTAGTTCTGGGTATTACAAGGTAAAATTGTCTCTTGAGCACAAAGAGAGAGAACCCTATTCCACATTTTATTGGTGGGCAAGAGGACCAGTGTTCCCTCTAACAGCGATTCCCAGATGTTGTTGACTACAACTCCCAGAATCATCAGCTGCAATGGCTTTTGCTTGGGGATTCTGGGAGTTGTAGTCAACAACAGCTGGGAATCTCTATTGGAGAGAACACTGAAAACGACTGCTGTTTCCATACCAAGAGAAGAGAACGAGAATGTACACAGCACTGCCTGTTGGATCTGCAAGATCAGATGTGGGGAGGGCTTGTGTCAGCGGGGGGGGGGGGGGAATCCCAAGCTGCATGACGGCCGCTCTAAAGGTCAGGTTATGGTTGCCATCAGCTTGCCTGGTGGTGACCCAGGACCGGGCTTTCTCTGTGGCTGCCCCAGGGTTTTGGAATATGCTCCCTGCTGAAATAAGAGCATCTCCTTCTCTGTTTGTTTTTAGGAAGACCCTCAAGACTCTACTGTTCTCACAAGCTTTTAATTAGAATTAATTTTTGCAATTTTAATTTGTTTTATACTATTGTTTTTATCGTTTCATGTATTTTAATCTGATTTTTAATATCTTAAATTTTGTACACTGCCTAGAGATGCACATATCAGGTGGTATAAAAATATAAGAAAGAAACATAGTGGTTTTGAGTTCTCCTGCATTAGGTAACAGCTCAGGGTTCCCCCTCCCCCTGCGCCCCCCCCCGGAGTTAGAAGTGTGTTTTAAGCATGATTACTGGTTAAAAGGTCAGTGCCTAGTCTATATTGCATAATGTGGGGGTCTACTTGTTTGCACGGCCACCAGCAGGGTAGAAGCGTCCACCCTGGGTAGGAGTGTTGGGCACGCTCCCAAATTTAAGCTGTGTGCTTGCAAACCTTAAGGTAAGAGGAGGAGAGAATGATCATGTGCAAGGCAGGAGCTGGGTAGGATGAATCTGCCCTCTCTAGCATCGGTCCCCAGCTTTTTACCAAGGCAGGAGGCAAAGCCAACCTACTCAAGCAGCTGCCGCCTTGCACATGATCACTTCCCCTGCCTAACATTTACAAGCAGACAGCTGAAAATTGGGAGGGCACAGAGTTCTTCCTACTCTGCTGGCAATTGTGTGAACAAGCCAAGTGTGATTGGGGGAAGAGAGCAAGCAAATCCCAACAACATGCAATGCAGACCATGCTCGCTCCTTGGCAAACCTTATTTGCTTGCAGAAAATTACTTTTTAAACAGAAGAGTAAAAGGTCTGGTGGCACATTCTGCTGAGTTGTCACTGTGGTCACCTTTTATACGTTTATGCTTTACATAGAATGGCCACAGACTACAGCCTTCTTCAGAAGGCAAATGCTTCCACCCACACTTTGATACGTGCTGCCAATCAAAAACTTTGCAGAGTTGTGAAATCATACTAAAATTTTTATTATCCGTTCAAAAAAATCCCAAGTAATCTTGGATAGTACAAGATTTTGAAAGGTTCAGAAACTTGGTTATACATGGTAGTCTTGATTTCACTTCACATATAAGGAACTTCGACCCACAGATCTTATCTTATGATTATAGTAATTTTTTTTTTTTAAAGGAGTTCCAGTATTAAGACTCAAGAATCAAACACTTCCCTAAAAAAAAAAAAAAAAAGCCACTGAAGCATATCAAACATCTCACCAAGAGGGGTGTTCTGGTCAAGTGCGGCAGAGAATTAGTCATTTGTACAAATCACTGGCTTTTATCACTGACCAGGGTATCCATCCCCAGGCAATCCAGCTGGCATACTACAACTCCCATCATCCACATCCACAGTTATTGAGGCTTTAGATAATGGAAGTTGTAACCAACCACTGGAGAGCCTCAGGTTGGACACCTGTCATAAGCAGGGGCTCATCTTTTCCATATTTTATTACAACATTAAGAGTTGACGGAAGCTTCCCTCCCATGACTGATGCTCTGGGGGGCAGAGTTTTCTGAGGCCACAGCAGGAAAGGGTTATATCCTCCCTCCCTATGCAATCCAGTCTTGATCAACTCTCCATCTCCACAGCTAATATTTAAAAATGTAGATCCAAACTGGCTCTCAAGATAAACCCCCTACAAAAGTGTATCAGTGAGAGAGCAACAGAACAATATTTTAAAGGAGCTACTAGGCAGAAACAAGGCATTTACATGGCAGTGCCTAGAAGCACACAACAGGAAGAGAAAAAACGAGGGAGGGAAAACCATCCAGAGGGAAAAATATAAGCTGTTGTAAGACCCATCCCCCTATTAGCCCCTCTAAAAAATCTCTTTAGCCAAGCTTTTAAGTTTAAGCTTTAGCTGATATTTTTAGTTGAATTCTGATTGTTTTAACTTTAAATTTTATATAGGTTTTTAATGTGTTAATTTGTTTTGTGTTGTTGTTGTAAACCACCTAGAGCCTTTGGTAGTGGGTAGTATATAAGTGTGTTAAATAAAATAAAAAATAAAACATTGCTTGCAAACAGAGACACCCTGTTGATTTGAGTTTGCAAGTAATTTCAGGACAGTGGCCTAACTACAATGTTTTGTAGTATTATCTAATTTTTAAGAGAACCCATTCGCATCTTAATGATAGCATACATGGGACCCACATTGGCTATGGTGCTGCCACTACTACAAATATTTATATACCACTTTTCAACAAATGTTCTCAAAGCAGTTTACACAGGAAAACAAGAAGTAACAAGGCTCCCTATCACCAAAGCATTCTCAATCAGAAATGAAATATAAAGGTAGACACCAATAGCCACTGGAGGAATGCTGTTGACTCCAACAACCACTAGAGACACCAGACACCAACCACCACGGAAAGAATGGTGTTGAAAAGGGACAGTTGCTCTCTCCCTGCTAAATATAAAGAAAACAACTTCCTCAAAATGTGCCCAGTTAGAAGGGACTAGAAAATGATACCAGTGTTTGACACCATCTGTAATACTACAGATTTCATGAATCTTCCTCATTAAGAGGGTGATATCATTCATTTACTCTCATGCCACTTAAGTGCATGTCTGAAACCACATCAAAACTATAACATCTAGCATTGTGAGCTAATGTTCTTCCCAAAACATGAGAGCATAAATTCCATTTCCACCATGCATAGAGCCTGTTCAGATATTTCTCCCCCTCCCCACAGGTCAAGACTGAAAGCAGTCCATATGCTTGTATACTCCTCCTCATATTATATTATAATTCTAATTATTAATTAATTAATTAATAATTCAATTTCTATACCACCCTTCCAAAAAATGGCTCAAGGCAGTTTACACAGAGAAATAATTAATAAATATGAACACTCTGGGATTTCCTGGTTTGGACGCAATTTCAATATGGGATATCCTTTCTGTATACAGTGAGATGAAGCATGCGTGTTCAAGAACCACTCCTAATCTCACTACATGTATGTGTGAGAATCATACTCACAGAGTTGCAAGTCTAAGTATATAATTTCTGATCCATTGATACATCACAGGGAAAAAAACCCATTTTCAGTCTGCAGCCACAGAATGCTTTCTGGAAATCATTAGGACTTACTACCAACTAATTTCATATAGAACTGGGGTGCAGTGTTTCCTCTAAGGCATGCGCAGGTGTGTGGACACACTTTTAAAAAAAAATTCCCACTCAGTTCATTTTAGATCCCACTCAGATTGAATCAGGAAGGCCCCATTCTGAATGCATATGTGCGCACACTGCTGTGATACCGCCACCCAGAACAAAACTTGTTCTGCACACAGATGGAAAAAAATAATTAGAGGGAACACTGCTGAGATGTCAGAACATTGGTATCACTGTAGGCAGATTTATTCTAACTTCAAGAAATAGGAATGTTTGAAGTTCTATTAGCCAACAGCTAGAATGTTTGAGAAGTTTCCATCCAATGGCAGAAATACAGAATATGTAGATCTGCCTGTTATATATTCAGTTCAATTTCAAGTTTACCATAAACCCCAACAGATGTAACTGTGCAAATGGAAGAAAAGCCAGTAGAAGGAAATGCCCAATATTCTAGAACCCAAGGCACCAAATTTGCATTTGCCACACTTTCAAGACAATGAACTGCCAATACCATTCGATGTATGGCAGTCACTGTCAACACCAACACCACCAGCAGTGTGTATTCTTCATGTCATCGTGTGTAGAAATGAAACAAACTTAAGGCCACCTCAGCAGACAAAATGTCACAAAAATGTCACTGCAGAAGACTTTTCTTTCGAAGGGCTAATTCTCTTAATGAGGTAATACTCTGGCCCGCTGTGGCCTGCTTTGGTCTCCTGAAAGCTATTGACCTTCACTGTTCTACCTACAAATCCATCGTATTCTGGTCCTTGAATTTCAAGTGCACTGCCAGCATGACACAGCCCGTGAGAATACAGGCCGACCCAAAGGCCAGGTAGGCGATGCCCAAGAAAGGGTTCTTGCCCCCCATCCAGGAGAGCGTGCTGAAGATCACCTTCTTGGTGCCGTTGAAGGGAAGGACAGGGTAGTTGTAGGTGATGTTGAGGTAGTAGTTGCCTTGCCGCAACCCCACGGAGAAGTTGCCCTGGCGGACGCGGGAGTAGAGCTTGCGGAAGGTGGGCAAGGCGGCGGTGCGCATCCACACCACGAAGTGCTCGTTGACGAAGCCAATGTCGTCGGTGTCGTTGGTGCGGTTGCCCAAGTCGTAGGCCGGGTAGGGCCAGTTGGGCGGCTTGGCCGTGCCCGCGAAGGCCAGGCTCAGGCTCCCGTTGACGGGCTCCGGGTTGTGGAACTTGAGGCTGGTGTCGCTCCACCAGGAGATGCCCCGCTCGTCCAGGGGCACCTTCACCAGCGAGCCATCGGCCCGCACCTGGTAGAGGGCAAAGGTGTCGTTGAAGAGGCTGTTGGCGATGGAGCCGCAGGGCGCGATGGGCCTGCCCTGGGCGCTCCGGCGGTAGGGCTTGCACTCCTCGGCCGGGGCGCGCAGGGCCGAGGCGGAGCCGCTGAGCTGCTCGTTGTCCCGGGAGACGCTGTAGCGCCGGTTGTTCTGGTAGTAGCCCGAGAGCTGGTAATAGAGGCAGACGGGCGCCGGCAGGTCGCGCGCCAGCTGGAAGGCGAGCCCGCAGGTGCAGGCGGGGGCGCGCGCGCCGGCCTTGCTCTGCTGCAGGCTTTGGGCGCAGCGCGAGCAGTTGGAGCCCGGCGCGGCCCCGGTGTAGTCCAGCTCGCGCTCCTGGATGTCCTCCGAGGAGAAGTGCAGGCCCAGCCCGATGGCCAGGAAGGCCGCGCCCAGGCAGAAGAAGAGCGGCAGCACCGTGCCCGCCGACAGCAGCGGCTGCCAGGCCGGCAGGCGCTGCTGCGTGAAGGCCGTGTTGTCCGGCTTGTTCGGCGCCGCCGCCGCCCCGGAGGAGGGAGTGGCGGCGTCGGCCGCCCTGCGGGCTCGCCGGACATCGTAGGAGGCCGAGGAAGAGGAGGCCATCTTGGCGGGAGCTTCACCTGCTGCAGGGCCGGAGCGGGGAGGGCGGTGGCGCCGAGCCCGCGCCTGACAGGTGTGCTCGGAACGCGCGCGCGGACGCACCTTGGCCGCTCCTCCTCCTCTCCGGCTCGCCCGCACCCTTCGGGCGGGGTCCCTGCGCTGGCGGCCCCGCCCAGCCAGGTGCGCGAGGACCCGCCCAGCGCGCCCGCCTTCCTCGCTTTCTTTGCCGCTCGCTCAGCCGCAGGTGCCCGCGGGGAGGCGCGCGCAAGCTCGAAGGGGGAAGAGGGCGCCCGCGGGACGGGAGCCCACCTGGCTGGCGCTTGGCCCTGCAAAAGGACAGGCCAGCCCGGTGGAAACGCGCGGCTCGCCTCCGACCAGGTGCGGCGGGACCTGTGCGCTGGCAGAGCCAATGCGGCTTCCCCCGCCCCCTCGGTTCTCTGCGCGGCGCGCCCAGGTGCGGGAGGCGCGCGCTCCGCCTGGGGACGTTGAGAAGCCGGGCAGGGAGGTGAGTCGCCGCGTGGGCAGAGGCGGTCCCAGGGCTCTGTTGCGCGGCGCCCCGGCCACGCGCTGAGGCGGTCCTGCGCGGCGTCTTCGCCGGCGGCGCTATCGCTGCCTCCCCGTGCGCCGCAGGAGTGCGCATCCTTCTGTCTTAAGACGACGAGGTTCTCGAGTGAGCAGCAGGAGTGGACCCGAGGTCTGCTTTTTAGTTTGGAAAAGAGGAGACTGCCGGAGACGTGATCGAGGGGCATGCAGTTATTTATGCGTGGAATGGACAGAGGCAGGGCTGTCCCCCCATTGTCCACCCAGACTGGCAGCGGCTTCTCCAAGGTTGCAAACCGGAGCCTCTCCTAGCCCTATCTGGAGATATGAGGGCGGGGAACTTGGAACCTTCTGCATACAAGCATGCAGGTGCTCTTCCCAGAATGGCCCCATTCCCTAAAGGTGATATCTTACAGGGCTCACACACGTAGTCTCCCATTCAAATGTAAACCAGGGTGGAGCCTGCTCAGCAAAGGGGACAATTCATGCTTCCTGCCACAAGACCAGCTCTCTTCCCCTAGACTATGGATATGTATTTGAGGACTAGCTAACAATGAATACATACAATCCTCTTAGTCTTATTACACTGTACAGGTAAATTTCTTGTCTTTAAAAAGCGAGGTATAACCTGGCTATACAGTCTGAAAGAGGCATTGTCTACATGCTTCAAATCACCTGTTGGAGAGTTATTCTGTAAACTTGAATGACATCATTCAGTGTGATCCAAGGATTCTGGCCATGAAGTCCAAGACAGGAAGAGGTTTCAAAAGCCTGCTTGGGCAACTCCTCCCTGCACTGGTTCCTGATTCTAAATTCTCGCTGCTTTATCAGAATTTACAAGAATAAATCAATCAGAAATGCTTTTCTTTGGGGTTCAAGTTAATAATTGTTCAGTTGTGAAGGAACTGCTTCCTTCTAACTTGTATTGCTCAACTTGTGTTATTTAGTCACTTCAAACATATACTCTTCTCCCCCGCCCCCCGTGTGCAAATATGGGGAAAGGAAAGGGACTGTTAATGACCTCCACAATGTACAGACCTACTCGTCTCAACTGCGGCCAACTCATGCCCCCCCATAGCCTTTTAGAAATAGTAACTATGGAGTCCATCACACATTAATATTCCCAGAAGGATTACTTTGTGATTATTTTCCCCTTCTCCTTGCTTGACTGAACCATTGCATTGTGTGTCTGTATATACATATACTTTTAAACATACATATACATGCAGAGCTTGCTGCAACCCAAGAAGGTGTGTCTTGCAAAGGAAATTGACTTTTCAGGGGTGAGTCAGATGTCACATTTTCTATTTATGTGTTAACTTCTAAACAATTTCCCTTCTGACCTCAAGGAAGTTGCACAAGAAATGGCTTTGTTCGAGACAGTTCTGTGAGTAGGCTTCTAGGTTCCTGTTTAGAAGCTGTTCAGCCAAGTGTCCAAGGAAAAACTACATGGGTAACTCGTGACAGTGTTACTTTTCCATATGCATGCAGGATCACTTCAAAATGCTCATTTCTGAATGGGGAACTCTGCTGGAATTGGCCGGTAGTACCAAAGACAACCACAGGGCTCTGTGGTTGCCAGGAGTCGAAATCAACCTGATGGCACACTTTACCTTTGCCAGCAGTTGGGTAAGCCACTTAATGGTGCAGCAGGGAAGTAACTTGCCTAGGGAGCAAGTGGTTCCCAGTTCGAATCCCCACTGGTATGTTTCCCAGACTATGGGAAACACCTATATCAGCCAGCAGCAATATAGGAAGATGTTAAAAGGCATCATCTCATCCTGCATGGGAGATGGCAATGGTAAACTCCTCCTGTATCCTACCAAAGACAACCACAGGGCTCTATGGTCACCAGGAGTCGACACTGACTCGACAGCACAACTTTACCTTTACCATCGGTTGGGGACCAGTTGTCCCCACCACTTGGGGACTAGCTGCAGATGTCGCTGAACTACAACTCCCATCACCCCCAGCTATGGCAATGTATTGCAGATGTTCAGCAACAACTGGAGTACCAGCAGTTGGGAAGCCCTGTATTAAAACATCAGCTCACCCAGGGATTCCCAGGACTAGTAGGGTCTAGATTCCTGTACTGTAATTCCCAGTACTAGATTCTAGTACTCCAGGTGTTGCTAGACTACAACTCCCATCATCTCTGGCTACAATTTATTGTGCTTGGGGATGCTGGGAGTTGTAGTACAGCAACATTTGCAGTACCACAGGTTGGGGACCCCTGAATTAGCCTGAAAAGTGCTAATGTTCTTTCTTTGCTCTCTTTGGTTATGCCAAAATGACAATGAGTTTCACCATCCCATTTTCTGGAGTGCCAAGGGCCTCAATCTGACTCAATCAATCAATCAGCTTTATTACGGCCAAAGACCAGCATAGGTAAATACATACAACTGTCAGTGAATATAAAAATGTCAAAAAAGTATAAAATGTTTAAAATAAGCTCTAAGATATACGAAAGGGTCACAGCGGGATAGCTCAAGAATCAGGGAAGACTGCTGATAAGACTAATAAAACTGATAAAACAGCTAACTGATATCAGCAATTTAGTGCCAGCTATACATACTATTGGTCTATAGGGAGATCCCACTCTAAAGGGATGACTAGTAAAGAGGAGGTAAAACATAGTTAAATATATAAGTACATCTATAACTAAGCTAAAAGCAACTAAGATAGTAAAAGTATGCTAGAAAACACGTTAGAATAAATTGGTCAACAGTTAAAACCATGGGTTAGGAGCTGGCAGTCAGGGTCCGACGGATCTTGCACACTGCCACGCAGGGCCTAGCAACATTGCGCATGAAGGTTCGCTTTTCAGCTGAGAGCAGCATCTTACTGTAGACTTGACTGGAATGGCTGGGGTAGTTGCAAAAAAGGGGAAGTATGAGTTTCTCCTGGCTATCTTTATAACTTATAACATCTATATCACTTCCAGTGACTGTTGCTGGGGTCTATCTTATGTTTCTTTTTAGAATGTGAGCCCTCTGGGGACAGGGAGCCATCTTATTTATTTGTTTGTTATTTCTCGGTGTAAACCGCCCTGAGCCATTTTTGGAAGGGCGGTATAGAAATTGAATTATTATTATTATTATTATTATTATAAAACAGGCAAGACAAGAGTACGTGTTCAGTGGTTTCCACCTCCCCAGGGTCACAGGGGCAGAGCCTTTCCATAAATGGGATCTTCCTGTATTTACCTTCCAAAACAGCGGATGGAAGGGCATGGCAGCGGGCGAGGGTGAACGCCCTTCTGTGACTTGGTATTTCCAGCTGGGTCCAATCCGACTCTCTGGGCAGCTGCTTCACCTCTTCAAGCAAGCAGTATTCCTATGTGGAGATTAGGAACATAGGAAGCTGCCATATACTGAGTCAGACCAATGGTCCATCTAGCAATAGCAATAGCACTTACATTTATATACCACTCTATAGCCGGAGCTCTCTAAGCGGTTTACAATGATTTTAGCATATTGCCCCCAACATTCTGGGTACTCATTTTACCGACCTCGGAAGGATGGAAGGCTGAGTCAACCTTGAGCCCCTGGTCAGGATCGAACTTGTAACCTTCTGGCTCAATGTTGTCTACCCAGACTGGCAGCGGTTTCTCCAAGGTTGCAGGCAGGGGTCTCTCAGCCCTATCCTGGAGATGCTGCCAGGGAGGGAACTTGGAACCTTCTTCATGCAAGCATGCAGATGCTCTTCCCAGAGTGGCTCCATCCCCTATGGAGAATCTCTTACAGTGCGTCTAGTCTCCCCTTCAAATGCAACCAAGGCAGACCTTGCTTAGCTAAGGGGACAAGTCATGCTTGCTACCACCAGACCAGCTCTCCTCTCTAGAGATTAAGGGCATCTGAGCCACGGTTTCCGTTTATAGTGAGGAGCGGCTGTCGGAGTCCTCCCAGGCATTGTGTCCTTGCACTCTGGATTGTATGTGGCAATTCTCGATTCAGGCAATTCCTATGTTACATTCACAGACCAGCACAGTTTACAGACAGAAGCCCAACAACAACAACAAAACCCGTATATAACATACAGTAGTTAAGCACCTGTAGGGTTATGTAGGGTGTTTGTTTTGTCTTGTCGGGTTTCTGTTTGTAAACTGTGCTGGTCTGTGACTGTAATAAAGGATTGATTGGATTTAGAATTGCCACATACAATCTGGAGTGCAAGGACACAATTCCAGATTTGTCATTCTGAGATTAATGCAGAAGAAAGTGAATGAAGTTCAGGAATTTTGCTATAAACAACTTGCCTCTGGGTGCAACACACTCTTTCTGTTAGCTCAGACTAACATGCGGGGCTGGTCTTGTGGCAGCAAGCATGAATTGCCCTCTTTCCTCAGCAGGGTCTGCCCTGGTTTGCATTTGAATGGGAGACTGCATGTGAACACCGTAAGATATTCCCCTTAGGGGATGGAGCTGCTCTGGGAAGAGTATCTGCATGCTTTCATGCAGAAGGTTCCAAGTTCCTTCTCTGGTATCTCCAAGATAGGGCTGAGAGAGACTCCTGCCTGCAACCTTGGAGAAGCCACTGCCAGTCTGGGTAGACAACTCTGAGCTAGATAGACCAATAGTCTGATTCAGTATATGGCAGCTTCCTATGTTCCTATGATTTCATTTCATTTCATCAGGTAGAAGGCAGCTTCCTATGTTCCTGTGAGTTTGAACATGGGGCTCCACGTGTGGTTAGAATCCCTGATCTAGAGCCCCTGACTTCTCATCCAGTGACATCTCCTAGCTTCATGGGCCATCAGCCACTGATCCGCCTAGCTTGGCAAAGAGGCACCTTTTAATGTGGTGATTCTCTTTATTTAGCAGGGGGAGAGTAATTGGTCCTATTCACCCCCAGCACAGTACCTCCAGTGACTCTTGCAGGTGTCTATCTTATGTTTCTTTTAGATTGTGAGCCCTTTGGGGACAGGGAGCCATCTTATTTGTTTGTTATTTCTCTGTGTAAACTGCCCTGAGCCATTTTTGGAAGGGCGGTATAGAAAACGAATAAATAAATAAAATAATAATAATAAGTGTTCACCAGCATTCATATTAGGAACATAGGAAGCTGCCATATACCGAGTCAGACCATTGGTCTATCTAGCTCAGTATTGTCTTCACAGACTGGCAGCGGCTTTTCCAAGGTTGCAGGCAGGAGTCTCTCCCAGCCCTATCTGGAGATGCTGCCAGGGAGGGAACTTGGAACCTTCTTCATGCAAGCATGCAGATGCTCTTCTCAGAGTGGCCCCATCCCCTAAGGGGATATCATGCAGTGCTCACATATGTAGTTCTCTCATTCAAATGCAAACCAGGGAGGGCCCTGCTTAGCAAAGGGGATGATGCATGCTTGCTACCACAATACCAGCTCTCAAAATCATTACAGCATTATGAGTTTCCTAGCCTACACTTGGTTCCTCTCATATGCTCCACACACCCTTTCCTGTTTCCTTGTGTATGTATTTTTTTATAAGCACTTTCAGTATATTCTAAAATTAGACAGTTACATTTGAGAGAAATGTTGGGAGACTCCCTTCCTTAGCTGATACCCACATTGCTGACAGCTGAAAGGGACAGTTTGCTGCTCTGGGCAATTTTGTCTTGCCTGGAAAGCACCCTTTGTGTCTCCTCTTCACTTTTGGTTATTTCAACAACGTAAGGAAAATCCTCTTGGATCATCAGACCATATCCTGATTTTCACAGTGACCAGTACTTTAGTCAGTATGTCATCCAGCCCCTGTACGTAGGACAGTGGTGTTCATGACAGCAGGGCAATGTAATGGCTTGTTCCATGCAAAGCTGATAAAAGCATTGCAAAAAAGCATGTCTTTTTTGCTGGTGAAGAAAGAGTATGTACACTTTAGGATTTACACAAATGGTTAATGAGGCTGAGTGGGAAAAGTATCCAGTTTTCAACAGTACAGACAGCAAGATGATTTAATGCAGTATTTTTGTCTCTTGCTCTTAAAAGTTTGAGATAAAGATATTCTTAATATCTGTTTGTATTTGATTTTTGTATTTTTTTATTTGTGTTTGATACGTTTTGATGATGGTGGTTCTTAATATCTTAAGTAAATTGAAGGCATTCCTTCATGCAGATGACGTGACCTAACCATTGCCTCTGATGAAGAGCAATCCTCAAAATGTGTTGGGCGTAGCAAATTAAGTAAACAACACAGGTCGAGATAGCACCATTTGAGGTTATTCACACAATCAAAAACTATGGTTTACCTGGGTTTGTGTGCTGTGTGTGCTCCCAATTTTTGGTTGTGTGGAAGCAAGGAAGGAGGAAAACCTTGCTTCCACACAGTCACTTCTACTTAGATCACACAACCGAAAATTGGGAGCACACACAGCTCCCAAACCCAGGTAGAACACAGCTTTTGATTGTGTGAATGATCTGTTTGTCTTTTCAGTGGCTGTTCCTGGGCTCTGGAACACTGGCTGTGTGTAACTCCTCTGTGCTTATTTTTAAATATTGAATTTTGTTTTAAATTATTTGCCCACCACCTAGAGACAATTTTTTGAGGTGGTACAAACATGCAAAGATCAATACACGAAGATGCACTTTGCAGCACATATATCAGATTGGACTCCGGGCAGCGGAAGATGTGGGTATTAAGTGACTTGCATTTCTAATCAGTTGGTGACTAAATCTGCTTGAGTTGGTTCTAGAGCTGTGAGTTGTCAAGAGGAGCCATGGTGAGTCACTGCTCCTGTTCTGTCCATGCTCCTTATTAAATTAGCATTGCCGTTCTATTCACAGAAACTAGGTAAGGGTTTGCAGTCATAACAAATCACCAAAGGTCTAATCATCTAATAAGGGAGCAATGTTGTCTGATCTTTGGGTGTGGACGTAAATTGGGAATGAGCCACATTTTCTTCAAAGGGATGGGAAGTACTTATTTCCACATCTGGATGTCTTTTAATAGAAATACTTTGCATATTTTGATTGCCCAGCATGGCTTGACACTAGTAATCATGTTTCGCATTTATTAAGTACTTTGGAGTGTTCCAGCACCTTGCTTGCACACATTGACTTGTTGTCCTCCGATCTATGGCAACCCTGTAAAGTAGGTCAGAATGATTATCTCCATATTACAGACAGGGGTCTAAGACTCAGAGAGAGAGTAGGCTTGTTCACATGAGCATTTTGAGGTGGGTGGTGGGAACCCAGGCAAGCTGATAGCCTGTATCCTGCACATGGGTAGCACCTTGTCTTGGTTCTGCACATACACAAGCATGGCTGCCGAGGGCCTGGGTGGTGAAATCAGCAGCTGCAAGCCCCACCCCTCCACGGACAGTCCTCCAAAGCTGCTTTTGCCTTCCCAGCATGCTTTGCTTTGCCAACAGACTGGGAAAGCTTCATGATGTCAGCAGATGCCCTCCCATTGGCCATGAAGGAGCAAGAAGAAGGCAGAGCCCTGCCAAAGTTGCCCCATTACAGAGTGTGCTTTGCAGGGCAGTGTGTCCATTGATAGCAGCCACTGTAGCCACAGCTCTCTATGATTGTGTTGCATTCTATCTAGCAATTGTTTACGTTTTGTTAATCAGAAGTTCGTCCCTGTAGAGATCCTGTAGGGAATGTGGGAGCTGGAGTCAGAAAGGAAAAGGGAGGGAAAGGACAATCATGGATGTGACAAATTGCAAAAGACCTTTACCACCCCCTTGACTCCAGTAGACTATCCCAATGGTCCCTGGGGAAAAACTTGCTCTGGATATAATGTGGCCTTGTGATAACTAACCCACAAAACAAAGATTTGTTATAATAATGATGGTGGATTGCTATTCCAGGTGGCCAGAAGTTTCATTTGCTGGCAACATTACTACAAACAAGGTAATCCAGTTCATGGCTGTGGTTTTTGTGAGATAAGGTCTTCCTAAAGAACTAGTGACTGACAATGGGACACAGCTTACCTCATTTGAAATTGAGCAATACAGGCAAACTTCACCATCCGTACATCCAATAACTGCTGTTTCATATATCCATGGTTGGGTAATTGACACCCAACCCTGGCATATATGAAAAAGACCCAGTGAACAAAGGGTTGATTTCATGTATTTGTGGGTCAAGGTGAACGGAAATCATCTCTGAGGGCATTTCCAGCCACCATTTTGAGGGTAGGAACCATTCTGTGCCTCATTTGCAAATAATAATAATAATTTATTAATTATTAATTATAATTATTAATTGTGGTTTCCCACCAAAAATGGCAGAATTGGGCTTTTGGGGAGGCATTGCTGACATCTGGGGACCTGCAGAGCACGGTACAACATTTTGTATTATTTATGACCGTTTCCAGCAATTTTAGCTTCCCCCCTCCCCACTTCCAGGAACCTAGCCCCCTGAGTCCCATTGACTCAATGCCTCGGTATCCATGATTCCATTATCTGTGGTTGTAGCAGAGAACAGAAGCCCCTATGGATCACCTGGAGGGTTTGCCTGTATTTGTATAACCATGGGATAAAACACAAGATTATTTCCTTGTACCAGCCTTGAGGGAATGGCTTAGTGGAAAGAATGGAAAGAGAGAAAGTTTACAACTGGCTAATATGCAACAACAACCCTGGAAGGAGGCAATCCATGGAAAACTATTTACTTGTCGAATTTGTCCTCATTCAACTATGGGAAAATCACCATTTGAAAAACTGAGCAGACGCAAAGCTACCATCAAACTTACCCAATGGCAACATCTTTCTGTGCCATCTCACCCTGAGGATGCAGAGGTTTGTGATCGGGTAAGGGAGAAGCAACAAAATTATAAATTGTATGTGGATCAGAAATGGGGTGTGAAACAGAGAACATTTCAGGTGGGGAACATTGAGTATGGCTGCCTTATAAACAAGAAAGGGATGTTCCCAATATTCTGAACCAAAACAAATAACTGAAATCTGAGGAGACGCTGTCATACTGGATGATGGAAAGAAATTGGGGGGGTGGGGGAGTTGGGACTTTCCAGCATGCATATTATGAGAAAAGAGGGAAGGGAGGCTGATCTCAGGAGAGGAACTGGAGAGGAACATGTTCTTGCCTCCAGTTTTGACCTCACAGATGAGGCTGATGGAAGTGATGGACAATTCTCTGTGCCAGAAAACAAATCACTAACAGCTCCTGTGCCAGAGACCCCAAGAATTAGGAGACGACTGGAGACCACCTAAAAGACTTCAAGACTTTGCCACCAGATTCTAAACGAATTCAGTTCTGATTGTTATAAAGGGGAGGGGTGTGTTGTATTCCCATCTAGCAATCTATTATGTTATGTTAATTAGAAGTTTGTCCCTGGGGATCCTGTAAAGAGTGCATGGGGTAGAGTCTGAAAGCAAAGGTGGGGGGAGGAAAAGGGAGTTGTTCTTCAACAAAGCTTAGTTAAACAAACCGAAGATGGCTTTGGGTTTACGAGGGAAGCGGCTATAAAGTAGACTGCTGTGCGGGGGAGGGCATGGGCGGTGTGTGTGCACCATTCAACCAGGTAGAAGAGGCACAAGAGTTTTCACACTACCAGAGAATCAAGGCAGGAGGGTTGTCCTCTTGACACTGACTTGGAAGATGGCAGCTTCCTATGGTCTGTGTTTGGTAACGGGATTCCTGGCAACTGTTGCTAGGAACGGGGATTGGCAGAGAGGATTCCAGGGGTGTCAGAACCCCGGAAGCAGAGGCAGCTTGAAGGTAATGGTCAAGAAAGAAGCCGGGAGAAAGGGACTCAGCCTGAAGGTGACTAAACTGTAACTGGTGGTGCTATGAACTCTGCATTTCTGGGAAAGGGTCAACTTCTGTGTGTGTCTTTTGTTGAAACAATAAACCCTCTGTCTCTATAAAGTATATGGCCTTTCCTTATTGGAGAAATACCCTGTGCCTACAGCATTCCTCTGCTATCATGGGCAGTAAATTTTTATGGAAGAAGACGGTTGGAGATAAATTGTGGTGGTGGAGACAGGAACCATCACAGGAATGGTGGGCAGTAATCCAACAAGAACTAGGGACTCAAGATTAGGAATCTCTGGATTAGTCCATCAGACTGGAAGGGCAAAGGAAAACAAGATAGCATTTTCTTGCTGTATCCAGAAGAGGAACCTGAATATGATCCCTGCATCTTGTAAGCCTATGCTCCATCTTCATCACACTAGTTTCTGAGACTGCTGCACTCACCTCTCCCTCTGATGCAGCCGGGCAGTGTGACTGTGTATTCAGATGGTCCTGGGGGTGGAGAGACAAGGGCAGTTGGTCCCAACTCCCAGCCATGCGGATGGAGGGGGCTGCCATATTCCAGCTTTCCAAATCTGGGTCCCTAATTTGCATATTATGAAAATTGGCTGGAAAATCGTTTTTGAGCAGAAGAGTGACTGCACGTTTTGCACCATAACTCTGCTTCTACAAGGGCTAGAGCTTAGCTAATAATAATAATAATACTATAATAGAAGAAGAAGAAGAAGAAGAAGAAGAAGAAGAAGAAGAAGAAGAAGAAATCTAAGAGAATCTGGGCAGGCTAGACAAACTGGGTGAGAAGCTTAAAATCCGGGTGAAACCTGGAATTTTCAGGGGACGTGGCAACTCTATGGGGCTATTCTCACGATTGGGAAAAATCAGACTAGGAAAGCCTAGCCCGATTTTCCCCGATTGTAAGAACCACCGGGCTTGGCTGCGAACCCGGTGGTTCTTGAGCAGCTAACCCGCTCAAGTAGCCTGCCCCTTAGCCTGGGTTTGTGGAGTGAGGGCTCCGCAAACCCGGGCTATCGGATCGTGAGTAGCCATGCCGCAGCTCCGCGCTGTGGCTACTCATGAGGAGACCCCTGGAAGAGAGTCAAAAAACCGCCTCCCGGCTTCAGGGGTCTCACCAGCATGCCCTGCGCGCTCGCTTGCAGGAGCTTGCGTGGGGCCCCGCTCCCCCAACCCCCGCTGGCTCCATCACGGAGCCGGCAATCATGTGGGTGGCCGATACGGCCACCCAGGGCTCCTGAAGAGATCGTCTGCAGGGAGAGCGCGCTTAGCCTGCTCTCCCCGCAGTATCGGCAAAAGCAGGTCTCACGGATCGTGAGTCCCGCCTCGATATCTGGCTGACCTCCTCTTCAGATGCAGCCTGGTGCAAGCATAGTAGTGCATGCTTGGGGCTGAGGCCCTGATCTTCAGTGTGGCTGCATGCAGGAGAGTAAGGGCACATTGGCTCTGAGATCTTGGAAGTGCCACCATCTCAGAGCTAACCCAGAGGAGGAGCGGAAGCCTCTGGGATGATGTGTCATCTTGGCGGCGTGGTGCCATTTCAGACCGCAGGTGCAGAGACTGAGTCTGGGGAAGCCCCACCCCATCAAGTCCTCTCTGCCTCCAAAACTAGCACACCCGGTGAAAGGTTGCAGGCTAGCCTTTTGATCAGCCCGCCTGGCCGCGGCGTGCCTGAATGTCACGAACGTCGGCCGCTGCCAATGGGAAATGGGCCTGAGGCGGTGGGGAGGTGGCATCTCTCTCAGCCAGGGACAACTCCCTCCCGCCTGAATTGCTTGGCACACCATTCCATGCGCCTCTTGTTTGCCAGGAGGCAAACGACAAACAAGGTGCAACAAGAGGAACTCGGTTGGCTTCAGTCTCCCTGTTGTGGCCAGAGAAGCTGCAGAACCTGAAAAACCAGAAGGACGCTCGAAGAATTCACTCACTCACTTTTCCAGCATTCTCACAAAGACTTTCTGAACAGCTCTGTGTAATAGCTCGGGTATGTGGGTAACCTACATGCTTGTATGCTTAATATGTTCTGCCTTCTGATACTCTGATGCATTTTTCTTATTACTCTCTCTCTCTCTCTCTCTCTCTCTCTCTCTCTCTCTCTCTCTCTCTCTCTCTTTTCCAGAGGGCAATATAATGCAGAATTTTGAAAGCTTACACACAAGCTCCAAACACCATCTTATTCACAGTCCACACACTCGCATCAGCTTCCATGCTCCTTCCTAGAGTGTGATTGCTCTCTGGCCACACTTTGCACGATTTTCACAGTGCCACCTGCTGACCGGTGCTTGCATTCCAAGAGAACTGGTCTCCCCACCCCACCCCATCCCCGCCAGTCACTAGTATCACTGTCTGAAATACTGTCAGTGGACATGAGGAACAGGGTCTTTTCTGTGATGGGGAGTGGATCACCTGCCAAAATAAATTCACCTAGCCTCAGCATTGCTCACCTTTCTTTTCCAACATGCTTTGTTTAGGTCGGGTTGATTTTTGCAAACACACAGTCGCTGATCAGTAGTACCCCATGACTCTCCTACCCTGGCTGGACACTCCTCCAACCCTGTTTTGCTTTCCTGCATTTGGAGAGGTTTTTCTTCCCAAATGGGGGAACGTTAGGTTGGTGGAGGTGCATATGTTTGAAATGGTACCATTCACATGAAACTTCGGCTCTCGGTTCTGCTGAATGTAATAGGCTGGTCCTCCACTTATGAAGGACTGAATCATCACGTAATGGGTTGTATGATCCGAAGAATCTCTGTCATGACTAAGACGCTTTGAAATCAGTGAGACAAATTACATGTGACTAACACAAATCCCCTTAATTCCAATAGACCAGGACTCACTCTCTTTGATTACAACCAATGATAATAATTGCAGAATTGCCTAAAAAACTGTATAGACACAAACAAACAAACAAACAGCCCTACCCAATCGGGTAAGGTTTGAATTTAGACAGAAAACTCTCAGTGAATTGATACAGGGGATTGGGCCATAACTCAGTGGAAGAGCATCTGCTTTTCATGCAGAAGAAACCCAGGTTCACTCCCTGGCAGCATCTCCAGACAGGGCTTTCCCCTACCCCCCCCCAGCCCGAATCCACTCCTGATTAGATTGTGCCAGTCCACATATTCGCAGGATTTAACCTGACCTCCCTGCGGGCTATCAGGGACCAGGACAGACAGGGCTTTGTTTTTTTCCAAAGGGGAAGGGAGGCTGTGGATTTTGGCTTAGCCCTTCTGTCCAGAGTAAAAAAAAAAATCCTCTATTTCCAGAAGTTTGGGGCGGGGGGGGGGACCTCCAGGGCTTCTGCTTTCTCCAAAGGTGCTGATGGCGGTGCTGATGGCTATGCGAATGGTCCATCTCATCCCTCAAATTAAAATGCCTCAAATCTGCTGCTCTTCAGATACCCTGAAGCATAGAGCCATGTGTGAAAAACCTCCAGGTAGGCTGGGAAAGACTCCTGCCTGCAACCTTGGAGAGCTGCTGCCAGTCAGTGTAGACAATACTGAGCTAGATGGACCAAGGGTCTGACTCAGTAGACAGCAGCTTCCTGTGTTCCAGTTTACAAGTGAGTATATGCCAGGTTGAAGGTCTCATTAATCCAATACAAAACAGGGCAGGTACGGCAGTTCTAGGGATGCCGCAGCTGTCCTGAGCTTCTGAGAAATGCTATGATTACCCACATGTACTCTCTTAATTACAGTTAAGCAACTGATGTTCCACAGACCAACATGGCAACAAGGCCTTTTCTATGTTAGACATGGGAACATTTCCAAAGTCAATTTTACTCTGCTTTAGTTTCTCCTACGGAACTCTGAACACTGCAAAGATACTGCAGGTGGGATAGGCATATACGAACATAATAAACTGCCTTATAAACTGCTAGACAGACATCTAGCTCACTATTTACTCTGACTGGCAGCAGCTCTCCAAGATTTCAGGCAGGAGTCTCTCCCAGCCTTACCTGGAGATGCTGCCAGGGATTGAACCTGGGACCTTCTGCATGCCAAGCAGATGTTCTTCCACTGAGCTGTGTGGCCCCATCCCCTCAGGGGAATATCTTAGACAATTCAATCAGACAAAGACAATCAGAGCCAGCGTGGTGTAGTGGTCAGAGTGCTGGACTAGGAGCAGGGAGACCCGAGTTCAAATCCCCATTCAGCCATGAGACTTGCTGGGTGACTCTGGGCCAGTCACTTCTCTCTCGGCCTCACCTACTTCACAGGGTTGTTGTGAGGAGGAACTTAAGTATGTAGTACACCGCTCTGGGCTCCTGGGAGGAAGAGCGGGATATAAAATGTTAAATAAATAAATAAATAAATAAGACAATGTTCACATGTGTGAGGGGTGAAAGGTGAATGCACCATATAGGAAATCTTTGGTCTCTTCATAAGCTTACACTTTGCCATGACTATTTGTCTGTCTATCTAGCTATCTATCTTCACAACAACCCTGTGAGGTGGGTTAGACTGAAAGAGTGGCCCAGAGTCACTCAGTAAGCTTCATGGCTGCATGGGAATTTGAACTCGGGTCTCCCCAGTCCTAGTCCAACACTCTAACCACTAGACCACGCTGACCTTTGGGGTGCGGCACCATGGCAGTCCATCTAGCAAAGCGTTTCTAGAGTCACCACTTGGCGTGTGGCTCACACACATCAACCTTCATGGGCATCAGGTGATTCCCCCCCCCCCCGCACACAATCCAGGGTTTTGGCTGGGGATGGGAATTGAAGCCTAACAAGATCTTGGGAAACTGCCCCCCCAAATGGGGAACCCCTGATTTAGGGAATAAGGGAAGGCTCTGTAACTGGAACCCCCCCCCGAAGGGAACACAGGGTCCTCTGCCCACACACCACAAGATGCAGGCTGAAGCCAGCCAAGTTAATTTCTGCACAGAACATCTAGAGAGGGCACCGTCCAGATCAATTATTTCCACCCACACTTTGCTTTCAGGACATTCAGAAATTGCAGTTAGTTCATGCTGGTTCCATGAGGAAAGATATCCCCAAGTCTCAGTAATATATTAAGATCAAGTTTTGGAGTTCTCCAGAACTTCTTCAGAACTCTTTCCTTTAACCAGATGTTAAAGGATGAAGGCAGGAGAAGAGGAAAATGAGTTCCCAGGAATGTTGAGAGAGCCCAGACCATGATGCCCTGAGACATTTGTTTCTCCACACCCCACCTATTTTCAAGTTGGTTTCTCCCCCCCCCCCCCGGCTTTTTGCTTCACTTCCTTCTTCTGGCTAGATGTTCTCATATGCTTGTTTAGCATTTTGTGGTTTTTCAGTTGATTCTAAAGAAAGTTTGTTCCTATTTTCATTTTACAGGCATCTATGAGATATACTAGGTATATCAGATGCTGCGGAGTATGTTATGTATCCCCCCCCCCATTTCTATCCTGTTCTTCCTCCAAGGAGCCCAAAGCGGTGTACATGGTTATGTTTCTCCTCACCACAACCCTGTGAGGCAAGCTAGGCTGAGAGAGATGTGACTGGCCCAAAGTCAACCAGTGAGTTTCATGGCTGAATGGGGATTTGAACTCGCGTCTCCCTGGTCCTAGTCTATCACTCTAACCACTACACCACACTGACTCTCAGTTGGGGTGTGCATGTCTGTCTGTTTCTGTGTGTGTGTGTATCTCTTTCTCTGTATCTCAGTTCAGCAACCCTTTAGAGCAGAAACGTTGGATGCCAAGGAGAATTTTTGGATCTACAGGTTGAGGACTTCAACACCTTATGGCAGTGTTGTTCATTGTAAGGCCTGGGGGGGCAGTAGTGGCCCCATCAACCCTAAGCACAGCTTCTTGACTGACTGCTTATCGGGCCTGCGCAAAGCTTCAGCCAAAGCTGAAAACTCTGCAGTCCCCCTAGTACTGGGGGTGTACAAGGAACCGATTCTGGCAGTTCGGTTTGAATTCGAGCCGAATTCAAACTGGACTGCCAGACTGCAAGTCGAACTGGGCCAAACCGTTTCAGAACCGATTTGTTTCAGCTTGAGGGGGTATGCTTGTAAAGGGGAATCTAGAAAGAGTTCCCCTTTACAAGCAAAGGGGGGAACCTTGCCTGCCTTTAAAAATACTCCTAATTGTGGGGGGGGGGGGGGTAGTGAGAGGGCACCTCTGCGGCGGTTGCTCAGCTCCTGAACTGGGTCTGGCAGTCCAGCGCAGCCTGGTTTGGGCCTCTGTGCATGCGCGGAGGCCATTTGTGTGACCTCTGCACATGTACAGAGGCCAGAACCAAGCTGTGCTGGAGTGCCAGACCTGGTCCGGAGTTCAGAGAAGCTGTGCTGCCACCCTCCCTGGCATTTCTAAGATAGGACTAAGAGAGAGGTGCTACCTGCAACCTCGGAGAAGCCGCTGCCAGTTTGTGTAGACAATCCTGAGCTAGATGGACTAATGGTCTGACTCAGTAGAAGGAAGCTTCCTATGGTCTTATGTTAACTCAGTACACATCTGCCAGTCGTCTTCACCTCTCTGCCTGTCCTAGAGCTCTTCTACTACAACATTCCTCCTCTGTTTATTTCCGTTGGCAACCTCCTCTAATATGTAGGTGTGTGTAGGCATGCATGGGCCCATACAAGGGAAACTCAACGGGAGCAAGAGCCCCCTCTCACAACGAGTTACTCCATTTATGTTTCAGCCATGCAACATGTGGGGCACAGCTCACACACCCAGCAATGCATTTTGCCCCTTCTGGGGCCCCCTCATTCCCCCCCCCCCACAAAAAAATCTGGTGCTGCCACTGAAAGGGTATACGCCACTTATCATTTGGATACTGAATCAAGGGAATAGCTATAATTGAAAATGCAGTGGGGTGGGGGGAGAAATGTCCCTGGGCCCCTGGGGGGGTCTGGCTGGCTGGGTGGGTCTTTACCTCCCCACCCCCCACCGAGGAGAAGGGGGGCAGGGGCCCAACACTTTTTGTCTCAGGGTCCACTCCAATCTTGCTACACACCTGGATGTGTATTTCCTTCTTAACCTGCTGCCAACTTAACTTGCTTTCTTTATCTTGCAGGGCATGAAAGAGTTACAGCTGGAACTTTCACAGCCCGGGGGGAATTCTTGGTTGGTGTCAGCAGTCAGCTGCAAGCCAGGGAGGAGCCTGCCCATGAGACTCACTCATAATCAGCAGAGCTCCTGCAGATCGCCTCTCCAGGGCTTCGCAGCAGTCGGATTAGGCTGAGTCCTGTGCACACACCTTCTTGGAGGTAAGTCCCGGCACTTGCTTGCAAGTCTGCTCTTCCTCGCTCCAGCAGAAAGTGCTTTGAATGACAGCTCGACCCTGCTACTTGATCGGCTTATAAGGCTAAATCGCCGAAGTTTCCTCCGCAGTGACTGTCACTGCATAGTGTTTTCTGGCTGGCTGGGGAAGGTACGATCCTCCCACTAGGTTTTGCAGATTGCTGAGCATGAGAGGCAAAGGAATCTGCAGAATATTGTGTTTTATTCACCACAAAATAAATTGGGGGTGATTGACTGATCTGGCCAGTTTTCGTAACTTTAGGAAGTGGTTTTTAGGCATAAATAGCAAGCAAAAAAACAGAGCCACATTAAGACATTCTTGAATGGCCAAGTGTGTTGGCTGCACAACACAAAAAACAGGTATAACCCTGATCCAAAGAATAACCCAAGACAATACAAGGGACCAGGGAGAACTAATGTAGTGCCAGGTTGTAATGCAGACCTCCAAAAGAATGAGAATACAAATCTAAGTGGGTATTTTAGTATTAAAACTTCTACATAGAATAGCTTAAAACTCAGTTCCAATACTGTGTTTTTTTAAAAAAACCCATCAAACATAAAAAAAAATCTTCATACACATGCTAATAAAATATTATAACAGTCCTAAAGCATATGTATGTATTACAGCCTAGAACTATATTAGTTCTCTCTGCTTATCCCTTTTATTGTCTTCAAGTGTGATGGTTGGCCAGAAAGATGAAGGGCTTTGGAATCGAAAGTGCATGATGCGTTTGTTCTCTTTGTCAAAGAGTCCTGGGCAGCGTTCAGAAAACCTCTCGAAATATCACTGAAATGAGGGCTCTTTCCCCCCTGCTCCGTCACTTGAAATTGTGTTTGAAACTGTGGCCCCATTCAGAGGCCACACCAAAGCGGAGGGAAACAAACCTGCGGTTAATTTCTGAACTCGAGAACCGTGCCGGAGACGGTCAGCCAGCTGCAGTTTCGTTACCTCCGGACGCTGGCCAGAAGGAGCGCTGAGCCTTCCCAGCAATCTGTGGGCATTGTGGCAGCATGTCGGTTCCCACAACTCACGTGATGTGAGAGGGGGTGTGCTCTGCGCGGTCATTGCCTGCCCTTGCTTGGCAAGGAAAAGACAGATTAACTCTTTCCTGCCCAAAGACGGCAGTGTCTTTTTCGGAATTGCTAAGCCACACAGCCATGCATATGCACAATTGGTAATACTTCAGTATGGCAAGGGGGGCATTGGGGGAGGAACACAGAAGACTCACTAAGAAATGGGAAGGAGGGGGAGTTGGGTAGATGGGTGCGAGAAGGGATGGCCCAGCTCTCCTGGGAGGAGAGAGGACCCAGAGTTCCTTTGAGTCCTGGGACCGGCTCCCACATGCTGCCTCCTCCTCTGAGCAGCAGCAGCAGCAGCCACTCAGGGTAGAGGGTCAAGGGAGAAAGCACGCAGAGCCGCAGTTGAGGGGAGGAAGAGAGAGTGCACGTGCAGCCCATGTGGGGCCTGCCGGCTGTGCACCCCCTCAAAGTAGCAGACGTACTGCTGCTGCTAGGCTGAGGGCTGGTGGTTGGGGCGGGCGGGAGAGTGTCCTTGCGGGGCCTGGGGAAGTGCGGGTTTCTTCATCAGGGAGGCCACCACGAGCACGCGTGTTGAGGGATGCAGCAGCCAGGTTGTGGGGTGGGGGGTTTGAACACGGGCCGCCTGTGCCCTCCCCGCACCATTGTCCCTGAGGAAGCAAGCAGCATGGACTGCATTGGACTTCAATCCCCAGCTACATATCGACGCCTTTTCTGCAAGACTAGCATGGCAGTATCTTTGGTTTTCTTTCCCTTTGGCAGCGAGTATACCTCTTGGAGTGGTCTCTTCTAGTTTATTTTATTCTAGTTTATTCTATTTATTTATTTAACAGATTTTTATACCGCCCCAAATGTGCGTCTCTAGTTCTGTGCTGCAGAAGCCCACTTAAGCGGCTCCATTCTATTTTTAGAACCCCCATGGCCTGTTTTGATGTTCATTCCCAGTAAGGCTGTGTGGGCGTTTGTTATTCCATAACATGCGGGACACAACATGGGCCTCTGATTCACAGACCTGACTCTACACGCCCGGTCTGGGATGACTCCTCTTGTCTCTGTGTGAGACCATTCTGTTCCTCACTCATTCTTGATCAATATTACCCATCAGAAAGGCATGTATAATAAAGTCATTACATAAATGAAGAGGATAACTACAAACCCTTCACCTCCCTGCAAGAGGAGTTCATAGGAAACTGCCATATACTGAGTCAGACCATTGGTCTATCTAGCTGAGTATTGTCTTCACAGACTGGCAGTGGCTTCTCCAAGGTTGCAGGCAGGAATCTCTCTCAGCCCTGTCTTGGAGAAGCCAGAGAGGGAACTTGAAACCTTCTGCTCTTCCCAGAATGGCTTCATCCCCTGAGGGGAATATCTTGCAGTGCTCACACATCAAGTCTCCCATTCATATGCAACCAAGGCAGACCCTGCTTAGCTATGGGGACAAGTCATGCTTGCTACCACAAGACCAGCTCTCCTCTCTACTTACCCCCATCCAGTGCCTGGCAGAATATGCAGTTGAAACATAGTATATCTGCTCAATTTGGACCCGACGCCTTGGCGGCCCCAGCAACTCCAAATAGATTAGTAGTGCATGCCGTTACGATGTTCCCCCTTCCAAAACCAGTGGCTGGTGTTCCCTGTAGTACCATGAAAACAGAAGAGCACCCGCAGGATTGCAAAGAGACTGGAAACTAGCTGCACCTCTTCCACAGTTCAGCAGCAGTGAAGAGGGGAAGTGATTTCCACTGCTCTCTCCTCCCTCCTAAAGGGCTATTCACTTGCAGGAATATGTCCCTGAGGGCCGCAGCATGGCATAGTATTATTTCTGCTTTGTCCCTAGGCATAGTTAATGCTGACCAAGATTACACTCATAATCCAGATTTGAAGTCCTGCGTACACTGAGGTCATTCACACAATCAAAAACTGTGTTCTACCCAGGGTTGGGAACTGTGTGTACTCCCAATTTTTGATTGTGTGCAAGCAAGGTTAGAGGAAAACCTGGGTAGCTTTTTCTCCTACCTTGCTTCCACACAATCACTTCTGCCCAGGTTTTCCTCTAACCTTGCTTCCACACAATCAAAAATTGGGAGTACACACAGCTCCCAAACCTGGGTAGAACACAGTTTTCGATTGTGTGAATGACCTCACTGTTTGCAGGATAATTTGGTTTGTCCCAGTGCCGATGCAAATCCCAGCTGTGTGAGGGGATCAGGGCGATGGTGTCTACATGGGCCAAAGAAGTAACGAGAATATTGTGCTATTAAGGTGATTTGTACGCTTAGGGGAGATGGAGGTCTAAAGCTAGCTCTATTCAGACCTTAGGTTTGTTCACACGATCCTCATCATAGGAGGAAGAGCACCCAGCCAAGGTAAGAGAGCTGGCCACACTCCTGATCGGAGGCTGTGAGAACTCCAAAACCCAGGAAGGAGGATGGGAGAGTGATCATGTGAGAGGCGGGAGCTGGGTCAGGCAGCTTTTTGTCTACCCTGGGTAAAATGCTGGGGCGAGAATCTGGGTAGGGCACCCCCATGTGACCCAGCTCCCACCTCTCACACGATCACTCTCCTGTCCTCCTTCCTGGATTCTGGAGTTCTCATGGCCCTTAGTTGGGAAGGATCGTGTGAATGAGCCTCATTTTTTTTTGCATTTGTGTACCCGTGTCTCTACACATCTACATGTTCTTGTGTAAATGGCTGTATGATGCTCAAAAGTGGGGTACAGACAGGAAGTGTTCTACTGTGCATGTTGTGAGCATAATGTCTGAGCAATTGTACCTTCATGTGTGCAGATCAACAACAAACTTTATTTTAGTCACCGACCAGAGGAAATTGTTTAAAAATACAACCATGCATATAAATAATAAAGAAAAGAAAGAAAGATTCTGCTGTCAAGTTGGAGTCGACTCCTGGCGACCACAGAGTCATGTAGTTTTCTTGTGGTTCACCATTGCCTTCCTTCTACGCAATATGAGATGATGCCTTTGCCGTTGTCACTGAAGTGAGCACCCGCCTCCGGCACCTTCCCATATCGCTGCTGCCTGATATAGGTGACTGCAAGGATATATTTACTAGGCGCTGTCTGGGAAGCATACCGGTGGGGATTCGAACTCGCAGCCTCTCGCTCTCTAGGCAAGCTGCTTCCCCGCTGCACCACCACGGCATATAAAAAACACATGGTACATAATACATGAAGTAACTGAATACATAAAATGTGTACAGATCTGCACCACTGTACACAGACTGCAAATGTGTCAAGCACACTATGTGAACAGGGCTTTTATTGCACAATATCCTGCTGATGGTGGTGATTTTGAAAAGTGAACTGACCAAGAACGTCTCTTCTTTTTCAGTTCTCCTCTCGGAACCTGACAGAATGTCCAGCCTGGTGCCTGTCCTTTACCAGAAGGATCTGGAGAGCATTACTATGATTAGGGCAGGATCCAGTTTTGCCCTCAAAGCCTTCCACGCACCTAGGAATATGGAGGTCTCCCTGAAGCTGTTGACTAGCCAGAAGGCAACAGAAAGGTGGGTTTTCTGTTTGGAGAGGGCAAGCGAAATGAATGGCTCTTGCCCAAGCTTGGCTGTCCTGCAGGGTTTGGCTCCGAGTCGAACCGAACCAAACCAGGTTCTGTTTGGCTTGAGGGAGAGCCATCAAACAGGCCCAGTTCGATGGCGAACCGGCTCAACCTTGAGCTGGTTCACACATCCCTAGTGGACGGGCAGGTAGGTAGATAATCAGACAGACAGATGGGCAGACAGACTGTAGTATATTTATATATATAGTATATATTGTTTAGTATATTTTGTATACTAAACAAAACTTATATTTCATACATTGTTTTTATATTTGCCTGTGAAGAAGAGCACCTCACACTCGATATGTATCAGGCAATATTGAATAAACTTTATCTATCTATCTATCTATCTATCTATCTAAAAATATTTCTATACCACCCAAAACTTGCGTCTTGGGCGGTTTACAATTAAAATCATTTAAAACATCAAATCAATTAACAATTAAAGTCATTTAAAACTTTGAAAACATTTTAAACCCAATATTAAAAAATATTTATTATTATTTTTATTTATTTAAAATATTTCTATACTGCCCAAAACTTGCATCTCTGGGCGGTTTGTATTGTATTGTATTGTATTGTATTGTATTGTATTGTATTGTATTGTATTGTATTGTATTAAAACTATAAATCTAATTAAAAGCCTGGGTGAATAAATGTGTCTTCAGTGCCTTTTTAAAAGTTGCCAGAGATGTGGAGGCACCTTTTGAGAATCCTCCCCTCCCCTTTAAAAGTTTTGACTTCTTGGTGCTGCTTCATTTTTCTCCCACCTTCTTTCCTTTTTTGGGCCAAGAGATTTGAGAACCCCTCCTTTTCAAAAAATGCTTATATCACAACATCATGAAGCATAGTCGTCATGGAGAAACTGTGGTAGAGGAAGGGAGCCTTCTGGGAACCAATGGACGTATTGCCCTCCTTTCATCTGAACTAGTCCTTGCCAAATTGCTGATGCTGCTCCTGACATCCAGACCGAATTCCTCAGAAGCACCACTCACAGGTTACTCTGGGATGACTTCCTCTCAGTAGACTTTCTGTTGAGTCATTTCGTCCGAATGTCAGCCAGTATCTTTTATTCTTTATGTTTTTGCAGAGATGTGAAGGCGCTGTTGCAAGAGGTAGCCACCATCCGATGCCTTCAGAATGCAAGGCTTATGCCCCCGCTTGGCGTCTGCCAGTTCCAGGGTGTCTTTGGGGTCGTCACTGAATGGATGTCCAATGGTTCTCTCTCCTTGCTCATCCATGAGGTATTTAAGAGATGGATCTCTAGACATTGTTTAGCTGGCCAGTGAGAACAAGCCTCGGGTTGCCTTGCCCATGGGGTGGAGATGCAAAATTCTCCAGCGGAAAGGTGGAGAAGCAGCAATAACTGGAATAGGACAACTGGATTCTTTTTCAGTGGGTCTTTTGCTCTTATTTGTGGTTATTTAATCTTAATGTTTTATATATGAAATGTTTTGCTTTTAGATATAATTGACATTCACCTGAGCCTCTGGGACAGGGGTCCCCAGACATGGGTCCCCAGAGATCGTTGGAATACAACATTCATCATCCCAGCCATTGTGGCTGGGGATGATGGGAGTTGTAGTCCAACATCTTCTGGGGACCCACATTTGAGAATTGACCTGCTCTAGGTCAAAGCAAGAGGGGGAAAACTCAAGCAGAATAAAACTGGGTTTCAGTGAAATGACAGTTTTTGTGGTCTTTTGTTCTTTTTTTAGCATGAACTCTATCCAGAACTGCCTTTTCCTTTATGTGTGAGGATCCTGACAGATGTGGCAGAGGCCCTAAGTTATTTACATCATTTGGAGCGTCCTGTCCTTCACCACAGCCTGAAGCCTTCCAACATCCTCCTCGATCGACAGTATAGAGCTAAGGTGGGCTAATTTAAACCTTTGCTTTCCTCTTCACTTGTTTCTAACGTACAATAAAACAGATTCATTAAAGGGCAAAAAAAAACCCAGAGATGTGCTTGGTTGACGTATCTTAAGGTGCATTTCCTTCTTGCAGATATCTGATTATGGCCTGGCCACCTGGAGAAAGAAGCAGCTAAGCTCTGCCTTGCAGAACTGTAGTACCAGAAGTTGCTGGGATTTGCTCTACCTGTCCCCTGAAATTCTCCAGGGAGGCAGCTTCTCAAAGGAAGGCAATATTTACAGGTGAGCTTTTTTAAATTTGGAAACAACTTTGTCACTCAAAGTAACCATTTTGGTATCATTCTGCCCAGGTATGAACAGGGGCGGCCCTCCCATGAGGCCAGGTGAGGCACTAGTGAGATGCCCGCCTGCCTCTCTACTTTAGAAAAGGGACAGAGCAGGGAGGAAAGTGTGCCCAAGGGGGAAAGGCAATGGACACCCTATCTCAGGCAAGCAGATTTCTTGAGCTGTCTCTCCAGGTGAAGCTGCCTTATCCTGAATTAGACTGTTGGTCCATTCAGTCCAGGACTGTCTCTTGTGACTGGCAATGGTTCTCCCAGGCCTCAGGCACTGAGGTCTCCCAGACCTGCCATCAGAGATGCTTGCACCTGAAGAAACCCAGCACGGAACCTGGGACATTCTGCATGCAAAGCCTGTGCTAAGCTACTGACCTGTGTCTGGCCCCGTCCCCTGTTTCTGGACTGTTGTGTATTGGGTTTCTTGTATCGTTATCTCATGCAAGCAAGAGGTCGCTGTTTCGAATCCCCACTGGTATGTTTCCCAGACTATGGGAAACACCAATATCGGGCAGCAGCGATATAGGAAGGTGCTGAAAGGAATCATCACATACTGTGTGGGAGATGGCAACAGTCAACCCCTCCTGTATTCTGCCAATACATAGAGCTCTTTGGTTGCCAGGAGTCGACACCGACTCGACGGCACACATTAGCTTTACTTTAAGCACACATGAAAAGGCCTTTTTGTTTGTTAAGGAGTGAAGTGATTGGCGGAATGCTGGAGCCCTTCCAAAGCCTCCATATGGATGCATATTCTGGATGAAAATAAACACAGACCTACTAGATCTGTGTTTTCTAGCCACAGGTATCCCTTAGGTATCCCTTAGATTTAGGGCTGTAGACTTGGAAAGGCACAGGAAGAGGCTTACTGTCATAAAATAGGAGGACTCCTGGACTAGAGAACTGACCCAGAACAGAGGAATGTTCAGGTGTCCAAATGAACTGGAATAGGAAGGCTGCCTATGAGGAGAAATACAGATCAGGGGCGGCCCTTCCATGAGGCACAGTAGTGTGGCCAGCTCAGGCTGCAGTTGACTTGGGCACCAGCAAGCTGGAAAGATGGCCTTCTGCCCCCAGCTTTAAGGGGAAGGGGAGGAGGGTGCACATCAGGGAGGTAGGATTTATTGCCTTCCCTCGGGTGCAAAGAGACCTTTAGCCACCACTGATATGGGCTGATAACAGTGATGTTGCTGAAATTCGTAATTGCCAAGTGGGGATACAAATGTTGGAATGTATTATCAAACATCATTTCCCTGAGAGGTTTTTCCACAGAGTGCAATGAGATTCTGGATAGAGTCTGCTTTTCATGGACGTTTTAAGTATTTGCCCCAGTCCTGGACACCAGTTGCAGCTCAGAAAGAACTGGGGTTGCATACAGTAGCTCCCCTTTCCCTGGGTCCGCTGTCTGTTCCCCAGAGCCTTTTTATTTTTAATTTTTAAAAATGTCCTTTAGACTTGTTTGCATAGCTGTGATTAGTGTCTAGGACTGGGAGCAAAAGTTGATAAAGCACTGAGGGGCAGTTAAACATATATTACAAGTCAGTTTAGAACCCTTGCAAGAAATGAATCCCATTTTTTTCTGTTAGTGTTCTACAGTAATCTCCAGAGATGTCTATATCAAATATAGAAATATGATGGATGGATGGGTGGGTGGATGGATAGATAGATAATGTTTGCAATGGAGATGCAGTTTCAAAAGCAAGCTGGGGGACTTTCAGCCCTCACTGTGGATTATGGAAAAGTTTCTTGTCAAGATGCTAGTTTAGACAGCAGATTCCAGAGTAACACCCTGCTTTTTCCCCAATATTTCTGCCTAGCTTTGGAATGGTGTGTTGGGAAATCCTAAGCAGACAGAAGCTATTGAAAGGTAGGCCTCTGTGTGCAAAGCTTTCGTTGTATTTTCCTTTAATTTCCCCCCTAAAGTCATTTCCTTGTCTCCATGTCAGTACTGTTTTTAATACCCACCTCTCTGACTTGGTCCTTTGCTGAATGTTATCATAATAGAATCTTTGTTCCCCCTCCTGATTGTCTTTAAAAATGTCTCAGATGTTTCCAAAATCTACTGTCCTATTGCTGACATCCAGACTAACAGTACTTCTTCCAACGGCCACTTTCCTTCCACAATTCCATTGCACGCCAGTCCTAATTCGGAACATAGAAAGCTGCCTTATATTGATAGTCAGACCATGGGTCCACCTAGTTCACTATTCTCTTCAATGGCTGGCAGCAGTTTCTCCAAGGTTTCAGGCAGGAGTTTTTCCCAGCCCTACCTGGTAGGGGTGTGCACAGAACCGGGTTTTTGTTGTTGTTGTTGTTCACTTCAAATTTGAAACCAAATTTGTACCGAACTGCCAATCCCCAACCCAGTTCGGTCAAATCAACCAATGGTTCAGTCCATTCTATCAAACCAGGTCAAACTGGTTCGACCTGGTTCGAGGGACTATGCTTGTAAATGAGAATCCAGTGAGGTTTCCCCTTTACAATCAAAGGGGAATCCTGCCTTTAAAAGGCTTCTAAGGGTGGCTGGGGGGTGGGGTAAAAGGACCACCAGTAGCTCCTCTAAACCCCAGTGCTCCCCCAACCATCAGCACGGCCTGCATAGTGGCAGCACAGTTCTGGCCTCCATGCATATGCGAAGGCTGGAATCGCACCACCACTGCATGGGCTGTACTGCTGGGGAGAGTGCCAGGGTTAAGAAGAACACCCGTAAGTTGCCCTCTCTCCACACACACCACCCCCACCTGCCACCTTTAGAAGCATTTTTAAGGCAAAATTCCCTTTTGCTTGTAAAGGGAAGATTCCTCCTCACCAGATTCCTCTTACATTCCTCCTCACCAGATTCCTCTTCACAAGCATAGCTTGTCGAACTGGACCAGGACCAGTTTGGTTCGAACTTGAACCAGCCGCCTTTTTTTTTTTAGCCAGTTCAAGTTCAAACCAGGTCAGTTCTAATCTAAACTGGTTTGATTTGAACCAGTTCTGCATACCCTTACTGCCTGGAGATACCAGTGAGTGAACCTGGGACCTAGATGCTTTTCCATTGAACTATGGCCCCATCCCCTGAGGGGAATGTCTTACAGTGCACACATGTAGTCACCCATCCAAATGCAAGTCAAGGTGGACTCTTCTTAGCAAAGGGGACAATTCATGCTTGCTACCACCTTAAGTGGTACAGCGGGGAAATGCTTGACTAACAAGCAGAAGGTTGCAGGTTCGAATCCCTGCTGGTACTATATCGGGCAGCAGCGATATAGGAAGATGCTGTAAGGCATCATTTCACACTGTGCAGGAGGAGGCAATGATCATCCCCTCCTGTATTCTACCAAAGACAACCACAGGGCTCTGTAGGTGCCAGGAGTCGAAATTAACGGCACACTTTACCTTACCACAAGACCATTGGAAGCTGCCTTATACCAAGTCAGGTCATTGGTTCCCCTCACTCAGTATTGTCTGCATTGACTGGCAGCGGCTCTCGAAGGTTTTCAGGCAGGAGTCTCTTCCAACCCCACCTGGGCATGCCAGGGAGTGAACCTGGGACCTTCTGCATGCAAAGCAGATGCTCCACCACTGAGCTACAGCCCCATCAGGTGACGGGAAAGCAAATGATGCATATGGCTACAGAATTCTATGCCATATAATCTTAGCTCTGCAGATTTCCAGGTAAATCTGTAAAGTACAACCGTGACAGAGGTATCTATGGTTTTAGGCCTACGTTGATCAAAGTGACACCCAGATAATAAAGAGAAGAGTGTTTGTTTGTTTTTCTGATGGTATCTAGACCTCAAGTAACATCTTAGGTTGTTTCCTATCCACTATACCCCATCTTCAATAGAAATGATCAGCTTTCCCATAGTAGGCTGAAGACCAGGAATGCATTTGCAACAGGATTTACCATAACACAGGTATTAAACCTGTCTCTTTTAGGGTGTGAGCCATTCCCCAATCTGACCCACATAGATCTTCCCACACATCCTACACCCAGGCAGGGCCTCCAAGTATTTACTGTTTATTTCTTAAATTTCTATACCACCCCATACAAAAAAGTCCCTGTACAATCTAAAAAAAACCCCATTAAAACATTGACACAATTAAAACAATTTAAAAATACAGATTAAAAACTCAAACACCTGAAGCTTTAAAACGATCAACCAAAAGCCTGATTAAACAGGTATGTTTTCATTTGGCGAGCACAGGACATTTCCGCACCAGGTAACCACCAGGGTTCCCTCTAACAAGGCTTTCCAGATGTTGTTCACTACAGCTCCCATAATCCCTAGCTGCAGTGGTCTTTGGATGGGGTTTATGGGAGGATTATGGGCGTTGTAGGGAGGATTATGGGAAGATTATGGGGGATTATGGGAGTTGTAGCACAGTGCTCCCAACCTTCACCAGTGAAAAAATGGGACTACAACTAAATGTCAAGCAGACTAAACTAATGACAACAGGTACAGCAACCAGCCTCAGAATTGACAATGAAGACCTTGAAGTGGTGGATAGCTTCTGCCTTTTAGGATTGGCCATCAACAGTCAAGGATCCAGCAGTCAAGAAATACGCTGCAGACTAGCACTTGGTAGGGTTGCAATGAAGGCCTTGGAGAGGAGATTTAGATGCTGTTACGTGTCTATACCCACAAAGATTAGAATCATTTGGACAGTGGTTTTTCCTGTGACACTCTATGGATGCAAAAGCTGGACTCTGAAGAAGCAAGATAGAAAAAGTATTGACGCTTTTGAACTTTGATGCTGGAGAAGACTTTTGAGGAGACTGTGGACAGCCAGGAAAACAAGCCAATGGATCCTAGAACAAATCAATCCAGAATTTCTACTCAAGGCAGAAATGACCAGGCTCAAACTATCAGACTTTGGACACATTATGCGAAGACCCAGCTCCCTTGAAAAGTCCATAATGCTGGGGAAAGTTGAAGGAAAGAGAAAAAGAGGACGACCAGCAGCAAGGTGGATGGACTCAATGATGACAGCAATAAACACACCACTGAGAGACCTCAAAGGCCAAGCTGAAGACAGATCATTCTGGAGAGAATCTATCTATGTGGTCGCTAAGAGTTGACACCGACTTGACGGCACTTAATCAATCAATCAATCAATCAATCAAAAGGTAAAGCGTGGTGTAGTGGTTAGAGTGCTGGACTAGGAGCGGGGAGACCCGAGTTCAAATCCCCATTCAGCCATGAGACTTGCTGGGTGACTCTGGGCCAGTCACTTCTCTCTCAGCCTAACCTACTTCACAGGGTTGTTGTGAGGAGAAACTCAAGTATGTAGTACACCACTCTGGGCTCCTTGCAGGAAGAGGGTGATATAAAATGTTGATGATAATAATAATGTTGATAATAATAACAATATTTGGGAATCCCTGCTAGAGGGGTCACTTGGTGTGGAAATGGTGTGTGCTCGCCAGATCTCCTTTCCAGCTTGAAATGCAACTTCCAGGAGCCACACAAAGATGCTCTTGATATCTTGGTCATGTTAGGCTTCCTCACTACCGGAGTCACCCTACAAGTGATTCTTTCCCAGTCCTACCACTGTGCACACCTTCTCCCTCTCCATTTCCACAGCAGGGGCTGCCCAGATGTGACATCTGAAGTGTCAATGCTGCTTCAGGGGTCTTGCTTTCTAGCTGTGGGGTTGAAGCCAAGCAGAGCCTTCTGGCCTTCTTCTGGTTGATAGCCAGGGCCACTCCAATATGAAGCTACTGGAGTGTTCTCTTGTGTGTGGACTCTCTGTTTAATATCACGTCTCCAGTTTCTCCTGCATCTCAGCTTGGAGCTCCTTCACCACATCTTCCAAGTAATAATCTGGGGCATAGGTGACTCCCAAACCACTGCACCTGTTTTCTGTAGCTTATGTTACATTTATGTCCGGCACCAGCAGTCAGCTAGCTTTGGCAAGCACTGACACTCTCTACAGAGGGCTTTTCTCTACCCCTCTTAAATAACAACCTCAGTACCTTTTGCAGAACTGATTATCTTCAAACCTTGCACAAGCATTGTTTTGTAGAGTTTGCGGCTGGGTTTACAGATAGGATATTCCAGGGAGTTCTCCACACAGCAGGCTTTACCGCTGGTTTTCTGGGAGGCTTTACTGCGAACTCAAAGTTATCCCCAAAACCCAATGCAAAAAGTGGGTGTTTTTTTTTAACCCTGGTTATAAATCAGGCTGCACTCTAATGAGCAGTGAAAAACCCGAATTGTGTGTGAAATGCTCCCTGACAATGTGAACACACACCCTCCATTCTGGATGAGATGCAAGCTAAAGGGCGTTAAAAGCTTAGTGTGAAACACTTCCAGTTAGGCGATAAAGGAGAAATCTGGATGGAGAACAAACTGCCGTTCTTTTCCATGTCCTGCTGCCCTCTTGAGGCCGTGTCTGTGTTTGTTCTCTTGGTCATCTACAGAAATGTGATTGTACAGTCATTCCTCGGCAACCGCTAATGTTCCGTTCTGGCAAAACCTCGCCATTGGCAAATTCGCAATTGGCGAGGCATTAAAGTCTATGGGAAACAGGGGGTGAGGGGAACCACGGCCTCAAAAAGACCTAAAAATAAAGGGGGAGAAATACCCCCCAAAGGCTTAAAAAAAAAATCACAAAAAATCCTGTAATATGACCAAGAATCACCAAGGAGAATGAGCAGATCAAAACTCTCGAAATTTTTTGAACCTCCTGACCCCCACCCCCAAATCACTCAAAGGCATTTTAAATTGGCAAGGGTCACCAAGAGGAATGAGCAGATCAAACCTCTGAACCACCCCCCCCCAAATCACTGATACTCCCCCCACCATCACTAAGAAAACCTCACCAACCATGGATACTTGGGTTGTGGTTCTCAAGACCTGTCACAATTTACTATTTGCATATACACAAAACCACAGTTGGCAAGGGATGGCTATATGTGGAATATGCCAGTACAAGTTCCCGTGCTGATACAAGCTACCCTGTGACTTTTGTAACAGGGGTTTTCTTGGGTTTTCTTTTCCTTCTGCAGGCAAGAAGACCTTACTTGAAGCTGTGACGGGAGTCTGCAGCGGTGTGCGCCCTGGTATTGAACCAGAATTTATACCCAATAGCCTGCCAAATCGAAACAAGCTGTTACATCTCATCATTCTCTGCTGGCACCAGGAGACCAGTTACAGACCCCGGGCTGAAGGTAATATAGACCAAGTGCTCACCTCTGACCAAATAGACAGATGCCATTTTTTTTCCAAAAAAATATTATTATTAGATTTGTATCCTGCTCTCAGCCCTAGGCTCTTTCCCCAATAACAACCCTGACTCCAAGGGGCTCACAATCTTTTTAAAAAAAAAAATTAAAAGAACAAAAAGTTCTCAGAGGATCAGATCTGAAAAGAAATGTATCTTCTAATGATAGTAGTAGCAGTAATAGTAGTAATTGTGTGTGTGTGTGTGTGTGTGTGTAAGGTTTCTATTAATATGAAATAATATCAAATATTAATACATTAATGATAATGCAATACAATACAACAGATATTTCTATACCGCCCTTCCGAAAATGGCTCAGGGCGGTTTACACAGAGAAATAACAAGTAAATAAGATTGATCCCTGTCCCCAAAGAACTCACAATCTAAAAAGAAACACAAGATAGACACCAGCAACAGCCACTGGAGGGATGCTGTGCTAGGGGTGGAGAGGGCCAGTTACTCTCCCCCTGCTAAATAAAGAGAATTGCCACGTTAAAAAGGTGCCTCTTTGCCCAGTTAGCAGGGATTTTCTGTCCCCAGCTTTAATTAAGATGCTTAATTATGCTCAGTGAACAATCAATCCTTCACAACTTTCAAAATCTATAATTACAGATTAATACAACAAATATTTGTTGACTTTCATTCAGCCTTTGATTCTATTTCTAGAAATTTACTGTGGGCAAGATTGGCTAATACATCAGTTGATAAGCGGCTTTTACTGTTACTTTATAAGTTACACGAGAACTCGAGAACTCTTCTATCTGTGTTCATTTGAACTCTACTGGTCACTTATCTAAAGCAATCCCAACTACAAAAGGTGTGAGACAAGGATGTATAGTTGCACCTTTTTTGTTTCATTTTTATGTAAACAATTTAATTAAACGTTTACAGGAATTGGATACTTTTGCCCAAATATTAGCAAACAGAAGGCTGCCTCTATTGGTGTATGCTGGCGATGCAGTGATTCTTTCCCAAACTAGATCAGGCCTTAACGAGAGCTCTGGGGGCTTTGGTAACACATTGTCAGGAGGAACATCTGGTCATCAATTATTCCAAAACGAAAATAGTTTGTTTTAACAATAAAGCTAAGAGCTTTAGATGGACTGTTGGGGGACATCAAGTCGAACAAGTAAAGCAAATCAAATATCTTGGTGTAATATTTCAGTATAACAACAGGCGACGTGCCCATGCTAGAATGGTTTCTGATTTGGCTCAACGAAGCACGGTAGCTATTCTGAGATTTCACCATGCGCAGGGCAGAGGATATATTCCTGCCACCATTAAATTGTTCCTCGCTAAAACTGTTCCGCAACGTTTGTATGGAGTTCAGTTGGGCCTCTTTGACAGTTTTATGCCCCTACAGCGGGTACAGTTGGGCTTTCTAAGAGTGCTTTTTGGTACACCTAGATGCACCCCTAATGTGGTGCTATGACAGGAGGCTGGGTTGTGGAGGACTGAGACCCGGGCATGGTTGCAGATTATTTTCTACTGGCTGAAGCTTCACCTCCGGCCAGTGGGACTTGTGCCTGGGTTTCTTTCGGCTACACCCCGGCCTATTTGGCTGGTAACGATTATGGCTAAACTTTCCAGTATTGGCCTAGATACTGAATTTTTATTAGAAACTGACCTAGTGAATGCCAAAAAATTAGTTCGTCAACATTTAAATGATATGGAGCTCCAGAACGAGTTGGCTTGTCTGCCGACATTTTACAGTCAGTTTAAGGCCAGGGTGGGTTCCCCACCAGCTTCATATTTGTCCGTCATAACTCTCAGAAAGTTCTGCCGGGCTTTTTCAAGAGCACGCTTTAATGCCTTTCCTTCAGCTATATTAATGGGGAGATTTCAACATCTACCCCTGGAGCCTCGCTTGTGCCCTTGTGGTTCGGGTGAACCTGAATCAATCGCTCACATTTTATTACGCTGTAGATTCTACAGTAACATTAGATGCCATTTGATTCTGCGCTTCTTTCTAGGTTTCAACATCAATTGGATGAATTTCTGGTGAAATTTTTACTTGATAATGCACTCTGCATCTCTCATGTTGTAGCAAAATTTTGTTACATTGCAATTAGAATTCGTAGCTCATTGATTGATGTTAAAGTTAATGACTAAGTTAATGTTGAATGCTGGAATAATGTTTATTGTTTGTGTTGTTGTTTTGTTTTGGCCATTGGCCGTAAATAAAGTATCTATCTACTAGTAAATAAAAATTTTAGTAAATATTTACTAGTCATAATGATTAATGATAATGATACCACAAGACCACCTCTTGAATCGACCCCTTTGCTAAGCAGGGTCCACCCTGGTTTGCATTTGAATGGGAGGCCATGTGAGTGAGCCCTGTAAGATATTCCCTTTAGGGGGTGGGGTTGCTCTGGGAAGAGCATGCAGAACCTTGCATGCAGAAGTTTCTAAGTTCCAAGTTCCCTCCCTGGCAGCATCTCCAAGAGAGGGCTGAGAGAGAGACTCCTCTCTGCAACCTTGGAGAAGCCTCTGCCAGTCTGTGTAGACAATACTGAGCTAGATGGACCAGCGGTCTGGCAGCTTCCTATGTTCCTATAATTATAATAATGACATTATTAAAATGATTTATTACATTATTTCATGAAAATATGTATGTACTATTTTTCAACACAAAAGCTTTAAAAGCTGTTTACATAGCAAACTGTATGGGGAAATGGTTCCCTGTTTGAAGGGGCTCAAAATCGAGGGGGAGAAGGAGCGAGTCCTCCCTCTCTTGCCTGCTTCCCACAGTCATTCTGTCCCATGCTGGTCTTCTGATGATGACCCCCCCCCCGCAAAGTGCCGATCCTTGGCTCTTCTCCTCAGTTCCTCCTCCTCCTCCTCCTCGTTCCCCTGCCTTCCCCTCAACTGCCGTCCTCCCAGCATTCCACACCCCTTGTCATCAGTTGCCTAGCATCTGTTGCCTGGACATTCCCTCTGACATCCGCCACACTTATATACAGCTTTTCGACAAAAAACAGCTCACAAAAGTGGTCTACACAGTGGCCAACGTCCTGACCAAGGATGCATGTGCACTGCAGGAAGACGTGTTGGAAATTCTCTGTGGTGAGAGAATCCCTTTCTCAATATAGCAGAGTACACAGAGGCACAACACAGCGGTAGATTAGTTAGGCATGCGTGTGTGCTGAGAGTAAAGTAACTTGGAGCCAATTGCTAGTTTCAAATCAATATAAAAGGCATTTATTAAGGAACTCCATTCTAGATAGGAAAGTGAGGATTTAGGATCCCTAATCTATCTATCTAAGTGGATGCAGATGGATTCTCCATCTTCTCTGCACATATGGTGCAGGGCAAGAGACTTGCCATGTTGCAAGGTAAACAGCCAGGTAGCAAGAGAGAGAAGGAGGAAGGAAGTTGAATCCCCTGAGATTAGCAATCTGCATATCAAAAGGGATAGCATCAGAACAGTGGAGAAGGGATGACAAATATCTTGACCCTCTAGCCCTCTGACTTACTAGTCTATCCTCCACTGTCTGAGGCAAGAGACAGCGCAAAGTCCTTTAACTTTCCAACAAGACGTGCCCCAACCGCAGAAGTGTAATAATCAAGAACAGCTGCCCTGTGATCATGCAGATATAAGTATAAATACAGCGGGTGTGTTTTTCCTTCAACAGAATGCCAAAAAACGCTACAGGACATTCTCGGCACATTTAAGAAGGAAGTGATTTCTGACGCCATATACAGCTTGATCCATGCCAAGGTAAGCTGTTGTACACTTTCTTGTTGAGGTGTCTGCATGATCTTGCCTTTAATTATCTGTTCCAAAGCCACACTAAAGGGAATTGGTTGCAAAATGCAGTGAGTGAAGCTCATGCAAGCAGGACTTTGGTGTGGACAGAACAGGGTGTTTTCTGTGAGGTGTGAATTAGGATTCACAAGTGGGACCCACAACAAAAATGTCACATCAGACCTGAAATCTCATGACTGATAGATTTTCATTACTGTCAGAAACCAGCCATAGATACACTAGATCAAGCACTATACCAAAGAATACAAGACAATATACAATAAAGTAAGATAAGACAATAATCAGGCAACCAGCTCTAAACTGAATACTTTGGTGTTTTAGTTACTGCTAAATGAAATGGCTGTAGCTCAGTGGGGAAATGCTTGGCTAACAAGCAGAAGGTTGCTGGTTTGAATCCCCGCTGGTACTATATCGGGCAGCAGCAATATAGGAAGATGCTGAAAGGCATCATCTCACACTGTGCGGGAGGAGGCAATGGTAAACCCCTCCTGTATTCTAGATCTGTATTCTTTATCTGCATGGATACTTTTTTTAAAAAAAAGAGGTAGAATTAACTTGTGACTGATGTCCTGATTAAAAAAGAGAAATTTCATGTGTCATATTGGTGAGGAGAAAAAGGTTAGTGTGAGCTAAAATGGATGAACTTTGCCGCATTCTGACAATAAAATAAGTAATAAAATCATGGAACAGCCCCTCTGTTGGAGATCATGAGAGTTATTCGAGGTGGCAGAGAAGTCTAGAGTTGCAGCGTTGGAGCCATATCTCGACTGACAGGGGCATCTTGGCCAGTGCCCATGCCCAGCTCTCTTTGTAAGAGTGATCTTGTAAGGCACTTTGACCTCTGCTCTGGACTTAGCAAATCAGCCTGCCTCGGAGAACAGTTCTACCTGGGTATAGGTGAAAGAACAGGGCAATGTGTAGCGGCTAACCACTGCTTTAGCCATGGGTCCAATTCACGATTCCCAAGAGTGGCAGGCTGGAGTACTCCTGAGACAGAAAACTGTAGTTCAGAAAGTGGTTCCAACATAAACTTTGCCTGGCTGACAAAGCAGTCTAGGTTTTCGTAACTTGGAAGGCCTGCAGTCTTCTCAGCGGTAGGCCCAGGGTCACGGAGTTTGCGATGACAGCTGGGTAAATCTCTGCAACCACCCACTCTTTTGAGAAGCCTTCTGCTTCCCACTCAATAATCATGACTGGAGATTCTGTAGAGAGTCGTATTTGGCTAGTCTCTGCTCTGCCTAATTTCCTACCACCTTCTAGTGGGGCACAAGGAGGAACTTGACTTTTTGTGCTGTATTTTACTTTTCCAGGATTGTGCAATCGATGGGGCCAAAGGGCCAGCAGCTCATGTGCTTGAAATGGACACACATAATTTGGAGGTGAGGAGCAGATTCTGTTTGTTCACGATACTCTCCCAAAGCCCTGAGGGCTCCCCTTGGAGAAGGGCCCAACCACACATGGCTTTAAGCATGCATTCTGCAGTTGTCTGCTTGTTTTTCTTTGTTAAATGGCATGCATGCTTTAGAGGTGATCAGGATTGGACCTCGACAGAGGGGAGTGAGGTCTCTAACCTTGCCACAGACCCAGTATGAATCAGGAAGGCACCCACAGCTTCTAGTCTACCAGGGAGAAAAGCTCCTTTGGTGCCGATGGTGGGAGTTTGCCTTCTTCTGGACCAAAGAAGAGCTGTACAGAGAGGTTATCCAGATTGGGATAATGGGGGGAAACATTCAAGCCTCCTGCCTCTCAGCCATAATCCCTTCTCTCACAAGGGCATGTGCAGTTTGACACAGTGATATGGGAGGATTCATATTCCTTGTATGCGCTGGGGTTTCTGCTGTCTTTTCCCTCCTGAAAATTGCTGAGTCCGGGTATTGGTCCATCTAGCTCAGTATTATCTATACAGGCTGGCAGCGGCTTCTCCAAGGTTGCAAGCAGGAATCTCTCTCAGCCCTATCTTGGAGATGCTGCCAGGGAGGGAACTTGAAACCTTCTGCCTGCAGAGCAGATGGTCTAGGGCAGGCCTGCTCAGCTTAGGCCCCCCAGTTGTTTTTGGACTACAACTCCCATAATCCCACAGTGGCCAATAGCCAGGCATTAAGGGAGTTGTAGGCCAACATCTGCAGAAGGGCCGAAGTTGAGCAGCCCTGCTCTAAGGAATGTACTAAAATGAATGACAGGAAATGCCCACCAAAAAGCCCTGTTTCATTCCAAATGGCCAAGGAATGATTATTCCATGCATTCCTATGGCCCTTTGGAAGGAGGAACATAGGAAGCTGCTGTCTACTGAGTCAGACCATTGGTCCATCTCACTCAGTATTGTCTACACAGACTGGCAGCGGCTTCTCCAGGTTTGCAGGCAGGAGTCTCGCTTGGCCCTATCTTGGAGATTCTGTCTGGGCGCTTTCCAGGCTAGCTGCTCAACAGCAGCAAAATGCCTCCATTCAGGCAAGTCTCACTGAAAACGTAAACAGCAGTGGGAGCAGTCTCGCAGCAACTAACAACCTGAAAAAACAGCAATTTCCTTATGTCGGATACACAATATCCCAGCTCTATATTGCAGCGAATAAATTTGAGACAAGGCATTGGCAATATGAACCGCACCCTGCTCACCGTAGGGACTGCGGTGTCACAACGCAGGAAGTGTGAAGGCACACATCCGAGATTCGACATGACCCCATTGCAGGGTCTACTCCGGAAAGTGCCCAGGAAGGGAAACTGGAACCCAGGCATGCAGATGCTCTTCCCAGAGTGGCTCCATTCCCTAACGGGAAGGAGCCAATGCCAATTGGGAGAGCTCTTTAAAAACATGTCTTAAAAAGAGAGGAGGGGGGAGTAAAAAGAGAAGTGACTCCAAGGTGACCTTCAGACTCTAAACCTGTTTGCTCAGACCTGTTTTGCATCCTGCTGACATGCTGGGAACCTACTGAGGGGGGGAAAGCTGTGGGACGAGCCAGACAGACCTCAGCTGCACCTTGATTTTGGCTGCATACCTAGAAACCTATGGGAGGACAGCTGGTCTTGTGGTAGCGGCAAGCATGAATTGTCCCCTTTGCTAGGCAGGAAAGAATGAAATGCATGAATGAGAATGATATCAGTCAGATTATCACATTAATAGTAGCAAGATCTCTTGCTGATGCCATTCAGATTAGGAGCTGGTTTAACAAATTTCAAGCTGCTAATCTATTTTAATTTTCTGAGCTTTCTTTTTGGTGCTATTCTGAATTGGTTTTGTATTCAGATGAATATTGTTATCCTTTTCATTAGCACTGCTCCCCTTCTGATTTTGTAATAGTCTTATTTTATGGTTAATGAGCTGAAACAAAGATACTGCTACTAATATTCCTTGTGACATTACAATTAACATCATGATGTTTGTACCTTCATTGCAAGCATTATTATTTTATCGGGGATTTTTTGTGCTTTTTAAATTTGTACACTAGACTGGATATTGCTGCAGAAAAACCGTACAAACATTATTGTGCTGCTATTATTTGAAATAATGTTTTCATTTTTCTTTGTTGCAGGTCATCTGTCCTCAGAACAATAACAGACTTGACAAGATAATTTCTTTCAAAGCACAGAGTTTGTCAAGTATTCACCTTGCGGGAAAGGCAGGAAAAGTTGCTCATCAGACAACATTGGCCAGCCACACTCCTCACAACACAGCATTAGAAAGAGGTAGCCCTTTTTAAATAAATCCTTTAAACTGATGGTTGCAGACATTAATGTGTTGGGGCTTGTGATTATTAAGCACCAAAATGCGCTACCCGCTCCAGAGTAGAGTGCAGCAGAGTTTAGTTGTTGCCGTTATTTAAAGAACACGCATGGAGATTGTTGTACAATCTCAGCTAAATACATTTATTGATGAAGGTCATTTGTGATAGGAAAGACCGATCCTGTCTATCACCTGCATAATGAATAGGTAGGGAAGAGAGAGAGAGAGATGTTTCCATCTGCTCTCTACGAGGAAAGGAAGAGGACTGACTCTCTACACAGGAAGTACCTGAGGAGTCAAGGCAGGGGTCATAGAGGAGAGGCAAAGCAGGGACAGGTAAGGAAACCCTCACTAGTGACCTCTACTCCCAATGGCCCTAGTGGTCATTAGGATAGTCAGTGCAAAAAGGTCCATGCACTGGAACTCCATCTCCAACAGAATGAAGCACAGGAACATAGGAAGCTGCCTCCGACTGAATCAGACCCTTGCTCCCTCTAGCTCAGTAGCATCTACTCTGATTGGCAGCAGCTCTCCAGGATTTCAGACAAGGGATTTTCCCAGCCCCCACCCCCCGCCCCCCCGCGCCTCCACAATGCCAGATTGCAACCCTGGGACCTTTTGTATGCAGAGCAAATGCTCTGCCACTGAAATATGGCCCCAGGTTCTCTTTGCTTCTCTTCTGGTCTCCTCTGAGATGCTGCCAATCAGTGTAGACAACCCTGAGCTAGATAGGCCAAGGGTCTGACTCAGTATAAGGCAGCTTCTTGTCTTCCTCCTTCCAAATGGCCATGGAATGGTCTTTGGCCCTTCCCGGGCCTGTTCCCTGGCACGGTGGTCATTTTGGAGGCCGCTGCACCTGCACAGTGAGACCCTGCGTGGCCGGGTCAGGTTCAAACTCAAATCAAACCGGGCCAGGTAGTCTGGTGCACACCCCTAGTGGCCATCACCCGGTCTCAGCAAAACATAGTTCCTATGAAAAGCGATTCATTCAAATCCGGTTCAAAATGAGCCAGCGTGGTGTAGTGGTTAGAGTGCTGGACGAGGACCGGGGAGACCCGAGTTCAAATCCCCATTCAGCCATGAGACTAGCTGGGTGACTCTGAGCCAGTCACTTCTCTCTCCGCCTAACCTACTTCACAGGGTTGTTGTGAAAGAGAAACCCAAGTATGTAGTACAACGCTCTGGGCTCCTTGGAGGAAGAGCGGGATATAAATGTAATAATAATAATAATAATAATATAAAATCCTTACCTATAAAAAGAGCGGCATTCAAAATACAAATACAAATGGGGAACGGACAACAGGGTTCACTTCTTTGGCATCCTGGCCCTGTGGCTAGACCTGCAGTTCGATATTTATTTATTTATTTATTTATTTTTACATTTCTATACCGCCTTATGTTAAAAGAAAACCCCAAAGCAGTTTACAAAAATTAAAACATACAATAAAAGCAGTAAAAACATCAAGCAATAAAAACACTAATATATTTAGGAACGTAGGATTCTGCCTTATACTGAGTCAGACACTTGGTCCATCTAGCTCAGAATTGTCTATACCAGGGTTTCTTAACCTTGGGCCCCCAGATGTTGTTGGACTACAACTCCCATCATCCTCAGCCACAAAGGCCATGTCTGGGGATGTTGGGGGGTTGTAGTCCAACAACATCTGGGGGCCCAAAGTTAAGAAACCCTAGTCTGCCTGGGCTAGCAGCAGCTTCTCCAAGGTTGCAGGCAGGAGTCTCTCTCAGCCCTTACTAAAACTACATGAGATCAGAGGTCAGGAAGGCAGCCAGAAAACCTGCTGCTTGAGTATTTATCTTCTGTAGCTATAAACAAAAGGATGAGTGTAATCGGCAACATCCTTCCTCTGGCTGAGCAAACACTGCCCAATCCACTTGTGTTGGCTCCATGAAGCTGAGAAAGGAGAAAGGTCTGTCAGCTGTGGTCAGGCCAGCCAAATAGGAACATAGGAAGCTGCCATATACGGAGTCAGACCCCTGGTCCATCTTGCTCAGTATTGTCTACTCAGACTGGCAGCAGCTTCTCAAAGGTTGCAGGCAGGAGTCTCTCTCTGGAGATGCATGCCAGGGAGGGAACTTGGAGCCTTCTGTATGCTCCAAGGTGCTCTTCCCAGAGCAGCCCTGTCCCCTAAGGGGAAGGTCTTCCAGTGCTCACACATGTAGTCTCCCATTCATATGCAACCAGGGTGGACCCTGCTTAGCAAAGGGGACAATTCATGCTTGCTGCTACCACAAGACCAGCTCTCTTCCCATAGGTATCTTGGTAGGTGACCCAAATCAAGGTGCAGCTGAAGTCTGTCTGGCTTGTCCCACAGTTGTTGTTTTTCTAGTAGGTTCCCAGCATGTCAGCAGGATGGAAAACAGGTCTGAGCAAACAAGTTCAAAGTTTGAAGGTCACCTTGGAGTCACTTCTCGTTTTACTTTTCCCCTCCTCTGTTTTTAAGACATGTTTTTTAAGAGTTCTCCTCAGTCTCCTTCACAGTTTTTAGAAAGCAAGTGAAATCTTGGCTTTTTACCCAGGCGGTTATATATGAGCATTGCTTTTGTTGCTGCTGCTCTGTATTTTATGGTGTGTGTGCAGGTGTGTGTGAACTTTTAATTAGATGTGTATTGTTATATTCCAATTTGATGTTTTTATTGTGTAACTGTTTTATAGTCTTCTATTGTTTTAAATGTTTTGTAAACCACCTTGAGGTTGTTTTAATGGAAAGCGGTAGAATTTGTGATTGTGATTCTTTAGCAAAGCCCCACGAGGAAGCTGCCCAGTCCAGTTATGCAGAGTCTTATTGGTGCAGTTAGTCAAGAACAAGCATGGAGATTGTAGTGCAGTATAAAGCCAATAAGATTTATTAGGTTAAGTACGTCTGAGATAGGAAAGACCGATCCTAGCGATGAGCTACAACATAGTGAATAGGAGCGGGGAGAGAGAGAGACTCTCCCATCTGTTCTCCAAGGAAGTAGAACTGACTCGCTACAGGAAATACCTGAGGAGTCAAGGCAGGGGTCATAGAGGACAGGTAAGGGGACCCTCACTAACCACCTCTACTCCCAATGCCCCTCGTGGTCATTAGGATAGTCGGTGCGAAAGGTCCGACTATCTGGAACTCCATCTCCAACAGTTTTATTGTCTTATATTGTTTTAAATGTTTTGTAAACTGCCTTGAGATTGTTTTAATGAAATGCAGTAGAAAACTTAAAACGATCGATCAATAGGTAGATTAGATTAGATTAAAATAAATTAAATGTGCAGAAGGTGCTTGCAGAACCATTAGGGTTGCCAACATTTCATTGCCAGAATGCGGGACACAAGTTCCAGAATGAGGGACACACGTTTGGGAGGGCTGGCTGTGGGGGTGGGCTGGGAGGTGTATGCAGTGGTAACCAAGAGCCTAAGTATTATTGACGTATATGTCATGGAATTATATGCTATTGAATAAATGAGGGACAAATGCTGTCCCTATAGGGACCAACATTTCATCCCTGAAATGAGGGACATCCTGCGTAATGAGGGACAGTTGTCAACCCTAAGAACCATGCAAAGGGGCTCACCTTTGTATTATTAAGAAATATAAAATCAATCAGTAACACGTACTACCCTTTATGCTTGTGGAATGACCCAGGCTCAGTTCTAGGTAAGACTGGGAAAGACCCCAGTCTGTAAGATAGAAGCAGGGGTGTCACTATAATTGAGCAGATGGGTTCAAAGACCCCGGGGGCCCCCAGCTCCTGAAGGCCCCCCCCACAGCTCCACCACTCTATTTTCTTCATCATCTCCCTCACTCCAAGAGGCTGAGAGGGGTGAACACGGGCCCCCTCTCCCCTAGCTATGCCCCTGGATAGGAGAGCCACTGCCGGTAAGTGTAGACCAGGAGTGGGCAAAGTTGACCCTCCATTGGTTGTTGAGCAATTCATTGTGGCTGGGGATGATGGGAGTTGTAGTTCAACAACAGCCGGAAGGGCAAGTTTGCCCATTCCTGGTGTAGGCTAGATGGGCCAAAGGTCTAAGGCAGCTTCATATATGTTCCTGTGCCCTGTTTAAAATAAAAGTTTTTTTCCACCAAATAGGTAGGAACAGGATGAAATTGGGAAGTTACTAATTCCCCAGTAATGCTACTAGTATGCATTCCGCTCTCCATTTCGGGGTGAGGGATGGTGTGCTAAGGACCCCGCCCCCTTGCTCTAAGGCAGTATGAATAAAGAGTACACATTGGGATTTGAACTCAGCTCTCCCTACTTTAAATTCATCACTCATCACCACACTGGTTCTCGAATGTTTGACCCCCACAAAACAAGTCTTTTCTGAAATTGTGATAATTCCGTGCATTCCATAAAAAAGATACTTACCTGGTTTCTTGCAAGTATTCTGAAACCAGTGTAGTGGGTGGTGGGTAGAGTGTTGTTATGTATTTAAAAGATTTATATCCTGAACCTTCATTTAAAAAGTCCCACTTAAGCAGCCACCAGCAACACAACACAACATGTCTAGCTAAGAGCTTGCCTAAACAAAACAGCCTTCGCCAGCACTTTGAATCAGGCCAACCAAGGCTCCTTTAGAGCATTCCAAGGGAAGGGAGCCTCTGCAGAGAAGGCCCTGCCCTGCATGTCCCCAAAGGGACCTCAGTTGGAAGAGACACTCACAAGAGGTCCTCTCTGGCAGAACTTATAGTGTGGGCAGATTCATGTGGGAGGAAGTAATCCATGTGGGAGGAAGTGATTCATGTGTGAGAAAGTGGGAAAAAGTGATCCATCTTTCATGTGGGAGAAAGTGATTCATGTGGGAGAAAATGACACCCTGGCCCTAAACAATTCCAGCCCTCCTTGCAGACTTGATAGTGCATGAAAAGTGAGGAGGAGAGAGGGTGGCGAGCAACCTCCCCTTCTCTGGCCTTGCTGAATTAGCACTCTCCTTGAAGGAGCTGTTTTAGACTGGGTTGATCTGGGTTGAAATCCTCACTTAGCCCTGAAGCTCTCTGATTGGCCTATCACACATTCTCAGCCTAATTGTTGTGAGAATAAAATAGGAGAGGGACCATATATGGCTTCTTGGAGGAGGAGTAAGATAAAACTAAAATTTAAATTAAAAACAATTTTTGTCACCATCTAGGCAGCAGATTCAGTGCAGCATCTCTTGCTTCTCCTCCCAAGAAAATGGAATCTTTTCATTAATAAAGCCTGGCTTACGACTCTTTCCCCAACTCATGTTTTGCTGTCATTTCTTTTCTTGTCTGCAGATCATCCAGTCTCTAGCAGTAATGGATCAAGCCCTCTGAATTCCTTCCCCACTTTTCTTTTGCCTGATCCCAGCACAGGTGGAGAAGGCATCATCCCATATCCCAGAGGATCGGAAGATTGGCAAAAGGGGCCCCCACAGTTAGTACGTGGACCGGATCACACCTTAACAGGTAAGATGTCAAAACCAAAGGTTGTTTCTGGGGAAGAGGATCTCCCATTCTGAACCAACCTGTTGAGAAAACAATGTGCAAGATGTGACCATTAGTCCACCTGGCTCAGGACTACCTACTCTGACTTTCAGCGGTTCTCCATGGTCTCAGGCAAAAGCCTTTCCCAGTTCTCAAAAAACCCAGTTGGGGGTGGAATGAAAAACTACCCCTTTATTGTAGGATAGTACATGGAGTATGAAGCCACAAGGGATAGGGTCCTAGACCCATAGCCAGCCTAAAAGTATAGGGCCTCCTCCACCCCCCAAAAAGTTAGGGGGACGCGTATCTGGCTCCCTTCAGTCCTAAATGCAAGCAACATTCAGTTATTTTATTCAGGTTTTTAAAAAATATTTGTTTTGAAAAATAGGGGCAGAGAAAAATTTAGGAGGAGTGGGTCCACTCTAGCCCTCCACCCACCTAGAGTTACCATGCCCCCCAGAATTCTGGGTTTCACCTGGATTTTAAGCATATCACCCAGATTGCTTAGTCCAGCCAGATTCTCCCAGATTTCAGATTTCATTTTTTTTTAAAAAAGCTACGCTCTAGACTTTAAAAAAGCTAAGCTCTAGTGGAGTTATGGAGCAAAACGTGCAGTCACTCTTCTGCTCAAAAATTATTTTCCAGCCAGTTTACATAATATGCAGATTAGGCACCCAGATTTGGAAAGCCAGAATATGGCAACCCTACACCCACCTCACCCCGGCTACAGTTCTGCAGGGTCGACAGTTTTATATTTGTAGAGATTGTACCACCGTGGATTCAGCTACAAGCAGGGGGTGTTAAGAGGTTATTGGGAGTCGGAAAAGTGACAGAGGGTTGCCAACTTATTGCCTCCCTTTGTGCTCCAGGTCCTTGTTGCAAAGAGAGCAGTTGCAGCATCTTATCCTATGGGCGAGAAGCCATTTTGAGCGGCATGACAGAAGGGCGCCTGAACCAGATCTTGGATGTCCTGCGTTCCCAGAGACTCTTGTCCAGAATGGACTATGAAACCATCACTGCCTTCCCTACCCTGACTGGCCGGGCACGTGCTTTGCTGGATACTTGCCTGAGACTTGGGGAAAAGGCTGCCCAGACAGTGGTGACCGTGCTGTCTGCTAGTAAATGCAGCCCTTTGACACGAAGCATCCTGGCCAATGCTGTGCATTAAGCCTACGGCTCACGGCAACGTTTGGTTCGTGTCTCTGTGAACGAGTAATTTGCAATGGCATCGACATGTGCATTCATGGCCTGCTGTCTCAGATGAGATGAGGGGTTTGCCCGGCTGCTGCCGCCCTGTGACTTTTGGTCCTCGTAAAGAAGAAACTTGAATTCGATTAAGGGACTGAGTCACCCACTGTCTGCAGCAAGAGCATCGGATTCTTCGAACAACAACCATCAGCCAGTTGGACATCTGAGAAGTTTGGAACTATGATGTGGCTGTAGGTTCTGATGTAGGCGCCGGACATCTTTGTTCTTCTTTGAAGAGAATGAATTGTGGCACCTTTGTTTTCGTACTGTGAGAGAGAGATTTGCCAAGACCTGGCTCCTAAAAAGGGGAAGGCCCTTAAGGGCAGGGTTGTCCTCATGTAGCAGGGAGAAAAGGCTGCTGAGGTGAGCAGAATGTGAGGGCAAATCGCCCCAGCAGGCCTCTTGCTGAACAGGAAATCTCATTAATTGCCAAGTTTTCAGGAGGGATTTCCAGCAATCAGTTGAGGCGTTTGGTCAGTTTCCACAAATAAACTGTTGCTGTCTGCACCTGCAGTGTAGGCAGCATGAATTCAGAGAGCTTCTGAAAGAATGACTTTGATCGTGCCTAAGTGGAGGATGTTGGTACACTGTATCCACTGAAATTAGTCGTGGGCATTAATCTGACCGTGTGCAGTGGTCCAGAGAATGATCTGCAGGCATGCAGACTCGCTGCTGAAGCTAAGCAAGTTTGGCCTTGGAAGCTGGATGGATGAGTGTTCTCTTGGGAGCTCCTCTAAGTGTTGATTTAAATGATGCCTGTTTTGCTTTTGTAGTATACAACATTTAAAAAATTCAGCATGTTTTTAAAGTCATAATCATTGAATAATATGCATTGCAATGGGACTGGTCTTGTGGAACAGAGCTGGTCTTGCAGTAGCAAGCATGAATTGTCCCCCTTGCAAAGCAGGGACTGCCCTGGTTTGCTTGCTTGGCATTGATTGGATGACTACATGCAAGCTCTGTCTGCTATAAAATATTCCCCTTAGGGCAGGCCTGCTCAACTTAGGTCCCGCCAGTTGTTTTTGGACTACAACTCCCATAATCCCCAGCCACAGTGACCAATAGCCAAGGATTATGGGAGTTGTAGGCCTACATCTGCAGAAGGGCCGAAGTTGAGCAGCCCTGCTTAGGGGATGGGGCTATAGCTCAGTGGTAGAGCATCTGCTTTGCACGCAGAAGGTCCCAGGTTCAATCCCCAGCATTTCCATGTAGTAGGGCTGAGAGAGAGACTCCTGCCTGCAGCCTTGGAGGAGCTGCTGCCAGGCAATGCAGATAATACTGAGCTACATGGACCAATGGTCTGACTCATTAGAAGGCAGCTTCCTATGTTCAAATACTTTAGCTTTTGTTTTGCATCATCCTCGCAAGGTTATTCATGTTCTCATTTTGCGGTCACCAAAACTGAGTATAAGTAACATTGTCAAGGCCACTCAACCCTCGCCCATGGCAGAGTCCCACACATTCTACCCACCAGACCACGTCAGCTCTCATCTTGGAGAGGAGAGCTGGTCTTGTGGTAGCAAGCATGACTTGTCCCCTTAGCTAAGCAGGGTCTGCCCTGGTTGCATATGGATGGGAGACATGATGTGTGAGCACTGCAAGATATTCCCCTCAGGAGATGAAGCCACTCTGGGAAGAGCAGAAGGTTTCAACTTCCCTCCCTGGCTTCTCCAAGATAGGGCTGAGAGAGATTCCTGCCTGCAACCTTGGAGAAGCTGCTACCAGTCTGTGAAGACAATACTGAGCTAGATAGACCAATGGTCTGACTCAGTATATGGCAGTTTCCTATGTTCCTGTCTTGGACAATGGGTGAAAAAACAGGGTTGAGTCCACAGAGCACGCTCCTTGGCTGCTTCCCATCATGGTGGAAGGAATGGGAAAGAGTTGACTGGAGACTGTTCAGGGCACCTGTGTTGAGGCGAAGCAGCCTTGGGTTGGTTTAGCCAAGGGGTTCTCAAACCTGAGTCTCCCTGCAATGGGAGTGATAGTCCAACCACATCTGGAGACCTACATCTGAGAACTGCTTTAGCCCAAGAATAATGTTTGTGCCTAGTCTGCTGATGCTACATAAAGCATTTGTTTTGCAAGCAGATACGTCACCAAGAGGGCATCTGTCTGCTTTGTCTAATTTTGTGGGGCGAACAAAGGAACACAACTCTGTATCTTGCAGCCACTGCCAAGGCCACATTTGAGGATATTAGAAGATTCACTGTCATGCAAGTATTATTTGAATGTCCAAGCATTAAGATGTTTCCGTTAGAGATCATCTTTGTAAACAAGCACTGTTTAAATGAAAGGGTGTCACACAAGTCCATTCCTTTTGCAATCCGCATGCATTTCAGTGCATCAGGAGCCATTAAAACTGGATTTGAATCCATTGTTGGATGAGAATGTATCAGAAGATTGACTCAGGCATACAGCTTATAGTTTGGCCATTGATTGATTAAGTGCCGTCAACTCTTAGCGACCACATAGATAGATGTGTAAGATGGTAAGAAAGGTTGGCCGTAGGCCATAATAAATCCTTGGTGAGCACATAGACAGAATATAATGATTAGAATTGTCACGGAAATGAGTAAATGCATAATAAAAGTACTGTTTAATGCACTTTTTTCCCCTTTTGCAATGGTTTAACCCCACTTTTAAAGGGTAAAAGTAAACTTACTTTTTCAACAGATTCTAGCAAACTGTATAATCTTTTGTTTGTTTTTAAGACTAGAGCTATATACCGTCTTTTCACAATGAGTGCACAGTGCGGCTGGCCAAAGTGTTTGCTTACATCAGTTCAGGAAATGGGGGTTTCAAACCCTCTGCAGCTGTTTCTGGGGCGAGGCATGAAAGTTCAACCCATCATATCTGGATAACCTAAATTAGATGTGCAGGGTGGAAGGCAGGATAATTCAGTCTTAAATTCATATATTTAAGGCAAATTCAAATAAATTCGGTCAAGGGCAGAACAAATGATAAGCAGCTGTATCAGAAAAATTTCTGATACAGAAATATCTGAAACAGAAAGGAGTGAGTGAGTGGCAGGCAGAGAAAACTGGCCAGGGCGCTTTTCAGCTGCAAGGTGTGTGAGGCTTTTAGTGTAAGGCTTTACTGTGAGTCTGAAGTTGCCCCAAAAAACAGACACAAAAAGTGGATTTTTTTTTTTTTTTTAACCCTGGATATAAATTGGGCTAGGCGCTAACAGGCAATGAAAAACCTGAATCGTGTGTGAAGTGTTCCCTGATAGCTCGCAGGGACTTATATAGGGTAAATCTGTCTGATATGTGAATGCACATCCTCCATTCCAGAGGAGATGCAAGCTAAAAGCCCCATGTGAAAAACACCCAGGAGATTTCAGACAGAATCCCCATCGCAGAACAAAATAACATGTATATTACCAGTGTTTTTCAACAAACATTCCCAACGTGGTCTACATAGGTATAAATTAATAAAATAGCTCCCTGTCCTCAAAGGGCTCACAATTCTAAACAACAGCAACAAACATAAGATAGACACCAGCAACAGCTACTGTAGGGATGCTGTGCTGGGGATGGATAGGGCCAGTTGCTCTCCCCCTGCAAAATAAAGAGAATCACCACTTTTTAAAGGTGCCTTTTAACTCAGTTTACATTTCTCACTTTAAATTTTAGCTAGAAGTGTGCTACTGTACCTGTGTTCAACATAACTTGTGAAGAGCTGTACTTGTGGACAAATCTGTATCTGTGTACACTGTTCGCTCATTGTACGAGTGTTGAACATGATGTGTTCACATTATGAACCTACTACTGTACCTAAGAAGAATGGTACAGTGGGGAAATGACTTAATTATCAAGCCAGAGGTTGCCAGTTTGAATCCCTGCTGGCTGGGATGTTTCCATATTGGGATGTTTCCATATTGGGCAGTAGCAATATAGGAAGATGCTGAAAGGCATCATTTCAGACTGCGCGGGAGGAGGCAATGGTCAACCCTTCCTGTATTCTACCAAAGACAACCACAGGGCTCTGTGGGTGCCAGGAGTTGACACCGACTCGACGGCACACTTGACCTTTCTACTGTACCTAATCCCATTAACCCTCAGCAATAACATGGTGAAAGGATTGAAGAATACTGGTAGTATATTATCAGTACTGGGGCAGCCTGTAAACTGAGACGGGAACAACTGAGTAGTTGTAACTGAGATTTTTGTATAACCTGATGTTTTGTTATCTAGTTTTATTGTTTTGATTTTGTTCTGTTTTATGCTGATTTATATTTTGGTGTGTATGTTGACTGGTCATTGACCGTAATAAATTATTACTTACTTACTGAACAGTACTGAACGACTGAAGTACCATTGGTATACTGTGGTGCAGGGCAACGCAACATCTGATTAATTTACTTGGGTGGCAATACCCCTGCCCAAAATGGGCTCCTTAGGTGACCACCTTGGTCTGCCTAGTGAATGGGCAAACTTTGCCAAGAGGTTTTTCACACATGGCTCGATGCCTCGGGGTATCTGAAGAGTGAATCTGCTTCGGAGCAGATTAGAGGCATTTTAATTCGAGGGATGAGATGGACCATTAGCATAGCCATCAGCAGCACCTCTATCATCAACATCTTCGGAGAAAGCAGAAGCCCCAGAGGTTTTTTTTCAAAAGCTGCTGGAAATAGAGGATTTTTTTTTACCCTGGACATAACTCGGGCTAAGCCAGAATTCGCAGCCTCCATTCAGAGAGAATCAAAGCCCTGTCTGTCCTGGTCCCTGATAGCCCACAGGGAGGTCAGGTTAAATCCAGGGAATATGTAGATTGGCACATTCCAATCAGGAGTGGATTGGCGGGGTGGGTGGGGGGAGCCCTGTCTGTAAAACCTTCAGGTGACATATAAGAAAGCCACCACTTTCAAAGGTTCCTCTTTCTTTACTCAGCAGGGCAAGTAAGGTTGCCAACTATCCCTCATTATGCAGGATGTCTCTCATTTCAGCGATGAAACTTTGGTCCCTATAGGGACAGCATTTGTCCCTCATTTATTCAATAGAATATAATTCAATTACATATACGTCGATGATACTCAGGCTCTTGATTACCACTGCATACACCTCCCGGCCAGGGGCATAGCAAGGTTGGAGTGGGCCCAGAGACAAGATTTTAAAATGGGCCACCCCTCACTGAAGCTCAGTTCTTGAAGTAAAGAAATCTTCAATGAGGCTGAATTGTGGACAATGCAAGTCATTGAATGGTACTAGAGAAAGACCTGCTGTTTGGGTAGCTCCAGGTCTTAACACTCACATCAGTTTTGGAGGATGAATACAACTGAAGGAAGCCCGGGCGGGTGCGTGGCTGGGGGAGTCAGTCATGTGACTTGCCTCTGGGGAGGGGGCCCCCAAGGCAGTGGGCCCCCAGACAACTGTCTCCCCTGGCCCTATTATAGTTACACCCCTACTCCTGGCCCTCCCAGCCAGCCCCCCCAAACTTGTGTCCCTCATTCTGGCAATGAAATGTTGGCAATCCTAAGGGCGAGTTACTCAAGGTTGCAAAGAGACTGAGAGACAGTATGTCCAGTTTGCGAGCAGCAGTGACCTACAACCGCCTGACAACTAGAACAGCCTGAGAAGCGAGTCACTCTGGTTGAGAAAGGCCTGGGTTGAGTTGAGAAGCGGGTGTCAGTTTGCATTTTCCCTACCCGATGGGAAGGGGTGATAACAAAAGCGATTGCATCAGTCAATAAGTAAGTTCCAGAAGGGAGCATGAAACCTCTGATAAAGGGGGCTGTTGCATCACAGTAAGACAACACATTGCAGGAAACCTCTTAAGGCGCAGCTGTCCCTGCTGCAAAATGTTGTGGTTACAAGGCCTACCTTTCCCTTCTCGAATGTGTGCTGAAGCCAGTTCCAGGCGGTGAAGCAATTGCTTCTATGCCCTCAGGAGGGATTTCAAATCTTCTGAAGTACAAAAGATTTACTGTACTTGGCAGTTTCGATTGTGTAAAGCTCAGCGAGGGTGCGTGGCGGCCATCAGTCAACACCCCACATCTTCCTGAAATGATGCTCTGTGCGTCTCAGTTACATACCATATCTATTTATGTTATTATTGATTGATTTAACACCCTTCTTTACCACCCAAAACTCACGTCTCTGGGCGGTTTACACCAGGCAAACAAAAAGTTAAAAACATTAGTTAAAGCAAAATAAATGACACACAGTAAAAGTTAAAACATTGCAACAAGTTAAATTTTAAAACAACATTTTAAAACGATGTTAAAACTGTCAAACCAATATTTAATTAAAAGCCTGGGTGAATTGGTGCATCGTTAAAGACTTTTAAAAAGTTGTCAGGGATGGGGAGGCTCTTATTTCAGCAGGGCACGTGTTCCAAAGCTCTGGGGCAGCAGAAGAGAAGTCCCTTCCCCATTAGGGATGATGGGGATTCCATTGCTTCAGCACTGACACAATTCTTAGGCGTCACAGAGCCTCTGCAAGCTAGTTTCCAGCGTGGATGGGGTTTGAATTCACATGGGAACAGCACACACCCACCCCACTATTGGATCAGTGGGGTGCTGTGTGCTGTATGTAAGCCCATGCAACAACTTTATTTCTCTGCACTTGAGCCATGTGAAGTTGGCCATGATGGGGAGAAATATACATATGGAAGGAGGGTTGGGATTGCAGCTCACATGGGACATAGGAACCCAGGAGGAGGCTGCTGTATACTGAGTCAGACCATTGGTCCATCTAACTCAGTATTGTTTTTACACTGGCTGGCAGCAGCTCTCCAAGATTTCAGGCAGGAGTCTCTCCCAGCCGTCTGTGGAGATGCTGTCAGGGACTGGAACCGGGACCTTCTGCATGCAAAGCAGATGCTCTGTCACTGAGCTACAGCCCCATCCCCTGAGGGGAAGATCTGACAGTGCTCACATGTTACATCCAAATGCAAACCAAGGCAGACCCTATCCATGCGCTCCCTGTGGTCTGCACCTGCCTCCTGCAGAAAATGTAAAAATAAATAAATAAATAAAAACATGGTGACTTCCAGGGGCAAGGCCAGGGGTATGTGTGCGCAGCTGTCTAGCACATTATCACTTGCCTTCTCATGGAGGACAAGTGTCTGAAGAGGCTTATCTCTACCGTCAATGTATGCGCATGAACAGTAAAGCATCTCTACTCTCAGTGTATGCATATGAACAGTAAAGCATCTCTACAATCAATGTATGCGCACAAACAGTAAAACATCTCTATCATCAATGTATGTGCATGAACAGTAAAGCAATATTCAGACAATTATACATTGTCTGCCATTTCATTCACTGCAGCTGTTCAGATCTTGAAATGCTGGTAACCTTTGATAGGACTCTCTTGTCTTTCGGAGATACCTTTCACCAAAAGAACAAACACCTGCCTGCCTTTTCAATTGCTAGGAGGGAATCAGGCCATTGCAGTGAAAAATAAACACAAAAGGCGGAGTGCAGCCATCAAAACTGGAACAGCACAGGGCTAAGGTCGGGGGAGGACATTGGTCCTTGGCATGTGCACTGGAGTGTTAACAAGCGTGTCCTTGTTTTCACCTGGGAAACCCTGGAGGGGATGAAATCAGGCCAAGCAAAGTTCAGGAAGGTGACACTTTCCAGTAGGGGTGTGCCAAAATGCGATTCGGCGTCTGAATCGCAGCACATTCCCTTTAAAACTGAGGGTTCCATAGCCCCTTAACATCCCTGCTCCTCCTCCACTTGCTGCCATTCTGTATCCGTGGTGCTCCCCCAAGCTCTCAGTGCAAGCCGGCGGTGCTCTCCCTCTGCTGCTCCCACATGGCCCTGGCACACACATCGCCTCTGTGCATGCGCGGTGGCCATTGGCATGGGCAGCATATACTGAGTCAGACCCTTGGTCCATCTCACTCAGTCTTGTCTTCACAGACTGGCAGTGGCTTCTCCAAGGTTGCAGGCAGGAATCTCTCTCAGCCCTATCTTGGAGATGCCGCCAGGGAGGAACTTGGAACCCAGAAGATCTTCCCAGAACGGCTCCATCCCCTGAGGGGAATATCTTCCAGGGATCACACTTCTAGTCTCCCATTCAAATGCTACCAGAACAAACCCTGCTTAGTGAAGGGGACAAGTCATGCTTGCTACCACAAGACCAGCTCTTCTCCTGTGAATCATCTCCTACTGCATGGGAAAGGGCCATGGTCAACCCCTCCTGTATTCTACCAAAGACAACCACAAGGCTCTGTGGTTGCCAGGAGTCGAAACTGACTCGACCCAACACTTTACCGACATTCCTGCATTCAAGTATCTAAATGGCTCAGGCTCTTTGGCTCATCTCCAGCTCCTGGATGAGTGTCTCCCCCCCCAACCCCTGCACCTTCTGGAAGCTCTTTTTGCCCATAGCTGGCCCTCATTGTTTTCCTACTGGATTGCCCATTAACCATGATGGCTAAGCCATTTACCCCTTCTTAAGAGATAACTGCCCCAGGACCAGCATTTTGTGGTTTTGGTCATCAAGATAAGCCTGTTTTCTGTCTGGCAACTTGTAACCGCATTCTTCCTATCCCCTGACACAAGAAGCATCAGAGGTGTTCAGTGACTCACATGGGCGCTGAGCACATGACTTAGACCCCATTAAAAAGGGGACTTCCAAGCCAGACGCGTGCGCACACTCTCTCTCTCTGATCCTGGCAGCACGTCCTGTTTTTATTCTACTGAACACCTGGCTTCTGTAAAGCTCACCTGGATAGGTAACTATGGCTTTTCTTTGTTCCCCTTCCCCTCCCAAGCATGCTTGAAGATGTGTGGGTGCATGTGTGTATGTATGGGAGTGTGTGTGCGAGAGTGTTTAAGGACCAGCCAGCCTAGCAGCTTTTAGACTAGAATAAAACCTGGGGAAAGCCCTTGACCCTTGCAGGGAAGACAGCCAGAACTCTCCCCCAGGACAAGGACAGAGTCCCCATGGGAGCTCTCAATCCAATATACTGAGTCAGACTATTTGTCTATCTAGCTCAGTATTGTCTTCACAGACTGGCAGCGGCTTCTCCAAGACTGCAGGCAGGAGTCTCTCTCAGCCCTCTCTTGGAGATGCTGCCAGGGAGGGAACTTGGAACGCTCTGCTCTTCCAAAAGCGGCCCCATCCCCTAAGGGGAATATCTTACAAGTGTCCACACTTCTGGTCTCCCATTCATATGCAACCAGGGTGGACCCTGCTTAGCTAAGGGGACAAGTCATGCTTGCTACCACAAGACCAGCTCTCCTCCAGAGAGGCAGAAAAAGGTTTCACTGGAGTTACCTGGAACATGACTGCAGCCTGGATTGACTGCAGTCCCAGTTCCTTTCTGCCAGCTTCTTTCTAGCCTGTTATCTTTTGACTGGTTTGACAGCATGCATTTTCTAACAACTGTAGAACTCCTCCTTTAAATCCAAGTACCTGGCAACAGTTGCTGTGAACTTACTCACCCCTGCCCTGCCCCTCAAAGAAACACATAGGAATGTAAACCAGTTTGATGTAAACCAGAATGGAGAGCCAGCGTGGTGTAGTGGTCAGAGTGCTGGATTAGGACCGGGGAGACCCGAGTTCAAATCCCCATTCAGCCATGAGACTTGCTGGGTGACTCTGGGCCAGTCACTTCTCTCTCAGCCTAACCTACATCACAGGGTTGTTGTGAGGAGAAACTCAAGTATGTAGTACACCGCTCTGGGCTCCATGGAGGAAGAGCGGGATATAAATGTAATAATAATAATAATAAACCATTTTAAACTAAACCTTCTATTTCGGGGAGTCAGTTCTTCACAGAGATAAGCAATAGATAAGTACAAGCATTTCTACCACAAGAAATCAATTCATTTCTAACTTGCCACAAAATATTGTTATTTTTGTTACAACATTTTGCTGGTCAGAAACCAAAATAAAGTTTGATTGACTGAACTGAGTGAGTGAGTGAGTGAGTGAGTGATTGTGATAACAGATCTGGAATTTGTAGCTTGGTTACCAATGTGGAATTTGTAACTTTTTCCTGATTGGGACATGTGGAAAACTGAACTACTGTAGTCAAGAAGTAAAGGTGCCTTTAAGTACAGGATTCTGTATTTATAATGAACAATGTCAACTTTGCTCAAAGTAAGCAAACTTTCCTGCCTCCCTATTTTCTTTCTCTTCCCGCCCCCAACAGACTAAATAGATCTATCTATCTATCTATCTATCTATCTATCTATCTATCTATCTATCTATCTATCTATTCGATTTCTATACCATTATCATATGAGGATAATGCTTTTAATTTCTTAATTATTATTATTATCTCATCAAGTCATACACTGCAGGGAAATTATTTCATGGTGTCTATAAACCCAGCTGTATGTAGTTGCTTATTTGGATATGGATTGTGGTTTCATTTGTCTTGAGATGCCAGTATGGATGGAAGCAGATGTTGTTTGCCTTTGCAATGAAATGTCGTCATGCCAGCTTGTGTTATATTATTATGCACAATATAACAAGGTTTTGTTGGGGTTTGTTACTGTTGGTTATATAACCCACTTTTTATAATCCAGTGAGAATTTTGTTTGACTTTTCCCCTGCTTTTGTTAGTGTGGTAGTTAATTTTTAAACTATGCTAGAAGGTAAAATCTGCGACACAAAAATCAAGTTTTATTTTGTCTTTATTCATCTGCCCCATGATAGAAAGAACATTGGGGATAAATCCATGTGCTGGACTACATACACGCTGGACAATTCCGGCCCTCCTGCAGATGTTGGACTACAACTCCCATCATCCCTGACTATTGGCCACTGTGGTTGGGGAAGATGAGGGTTGTAGCCCAACAGCAGTTTGAGGGCTGGAGTTGTGCAGTCCTTTTGCAGTGCAGAGTTGTGCAGTTGTGCATGCTTTGCAAATGTGTGCTTGCTTTTTAAATGCTAAACGGTAACTGGTTTACTGAACAAGGGCAGAAATTTGGAACAAGATTGCAGCTAGGTGGTGGGCCGGGGGGGAGGATCTAACCCACTACCCCTGCCACAGTCCCAGTCTGGAGTACCCCACCACCTTCATGGCTGCTATTTGCCCAAGGAGGAAAGCTCTCATTGGCACCAGTGTTTTTAAAAAAATATTGTTATTTCTTGTTTACACAGACAGGTCTTATTGACTGGTTTGTTTTATCCAGACATCGAGTCCTTCCCAAGGACCTGGGATGGCTGAATTTTGTTATCAATATTGTGCTTGTTGTTATTATAAATATCGTCACAGAATATAGGCTGTTCCCAGTAAAATGGCTTTTTGTAATTGGCTGATGGTGATAGGAACATAGGAAGCTGACATATATCGAGTCAGACCTCTGGTCCATCTTGCTCAGTATTGTCTTCACAGACTGGAAGCAGCTTCTCCAAGGTTGCAGGCAGGAGTCTCTGTCAGCCCTATCTTGCAGATGCCAGGGAGGGAGCTTGGAGCCTTCTGTATGCAGGTGTTTTTCTTAGAGCAGCTCCATCCCCTAAGAAGGGGAATCTCTTCCAGTGCTCACACTTCTGGTCTCCCATTCAGATGCAACCAGGGCAGACCCTGCTTAGCTAAGGGGACAATTCATGCTTGCTACTGCAAGACCAGCTCTCTTCTCTAGATTAAGCCAATGCAATGAGCTAGCGTCTCTAGCACAATTTGCTTTCCTGATCATTTAGATGGTCTCTTTCAAAATGCAGTCTTCCAGTTATCTGAGATTTCATGCACTCACCTCCCAGGATGAATATTCTCACTGGCAGAGTTAATTTATGACACCGTTTTGCCGGGCAGCCCAGCAAAAATAAAGGCTATGTTGATCTTGTGCCAACATAAACTCATACCTGTTTGAAAGTGACAGGCCAAAAAAAGAGAGCCCCCCATGAAACATAATCTACATCTGTTCCAATGGAAGATTATAGAACAAACAAGGAAAGCATTTCTCATCTGGCAGCATTCTCGTATGTCAACTTCCCAATCTTTGTGCAGAAGTGAAAGCACTTAATGCTGTCAAGAGCAGTGTTCCCTCTAATTTATCTGTGTGCAGAACGAGTTTTGTTCTGGGCGGCAGTATCGAGGCAGTGTGTGCACATGTGCATTCAGAGTGGGGCCTTCCTAATTCAACATGAGCAGGAGTTAAAATTAACTAAGTGGACATAAAAAAAAACTTGTGGGTTTGCAAACATGCGCACACCTTAGAGAGAACACTGGTCAAGAGTCATTCTTAAATCAACCGGAGTTTGCCAGCAGTAATACACAGAGGGGATCATAACCCTTGGACCAGAATTATTACTTTCTTTCCAGAAGTCCATGGAATGAAATATATGCAAAGAGAATCCAGATCTCCCATAGATTTGAATGACAGGTTGTATCCAGGTAAAAGTTTGTTCATATACACTCTCACAAAATATAAACAGTGAATATGAAAAGGCTAAAATGGTAAGTTTGTAAACCATCAAATACTGTATACACAAATATATAACTCTCAGATAAAACTCTCATATTATAATAACTACCAGTATCTAATTGATTGATCGATTGATTTCCATCAAGTCGGTGTCGACTCTTAACGACCACATAGATAGATTCTCTCCAGGATGATCTGTCTTCAACTTGGCCTTGAAGGTCTCTCAGTAGTGCATTCATTGCTGTCATAATCGAGTCCATCCACCTTGCATCCTCTTCTTCTCTTTTTTTCAACTTTTCCCAGCATTATGGACTTCTCAAGGGAGTTGGGTCATTGCACAATGTGTCTAAAGTATGATCGTTTGAGCCTGGTCATTTGTGCCTCAAGTAGAAATTCTGGATTGATTTGTTCTATGATCCATTTGTTTGTTTTCCTGGCTGTCCATGTTATCCTGAAAAGTCTCCAGCACCAAAGTTAGGGTTAGGGGGAGTGGAGGTTAGGGGAAGTGGGCAGGGGGATGGAGTGGCTGTGGTCCATAAAAATACTATCTCCCTTACCAGGGCCCCTGTGAGACAGTTGACCTATATTGAGTGTGTATTTTTGAGGCTGGGAACTAGGGATAGATTGGGGATTCTGTTGGTGTACCGTTCACCCCGCTGCCCAACTGACTCCCTAACTGAGCTGACGGAGCTGGTCGCGGAGTTGGTGATGGAGTCTCCCAGGCTTTTGGTGCTGGGGGACTTCAATATCCACTTTGGGGCTGGCTTGTCTGGTGCTGCTCAGGAGTTCATAGCGGCCATGACAACTATGGGCCTATCCCAATTAATTTTTGAACCAACTCATGTTGCCGGCCACACACTGGATTTGGTCTTCTGTTCGGATCAGGGGGGTGTTCCGTGGGTGGGGAATCCGTTGGTTACCCCATTGTCATGGATGGATCACTGCCTGGTTAAGGTTGGTATCGCGGACACAATCCACCCCTGCAGGGGTGACGGACCTATTAGGATGGTCCGTCCAAAAAGGCTGCTGGACCCAGCGGGTTTCCAAAAGGCCTTGGAGGGGTTCGATGTTGGTGCGGCCGGTGATTCTATTGATGCCATGGTGGGAACATGGAATAGAGAACTCACCAGGACAGTAGATATTATTGCTCCTAAGCGTTCCTCCAGGCCTGCTTCTAAGATGGCCCCCTGGTATACGGAGGAGTTGCGGGGGATGAAGCGGCTTGGTAGGTGACTGGAACGCAGGTGGAGGAGAACTCGGCTCGAATCTGACAGGATGCAGCATAGAACCCATTTGAAGACCTATGCAATGACGGTGCGCGTGGCAAAAAAACATTTTTGGTCGGCGTGAATTGCGTCTGCGGGCTCACGTACGGCAGAGTTATCCCGGGTGGTGAGGAGTATAATTTCTACTCCTTCTGCCTCAAATCAGTTCCCGGAGACACTCTGCTGTGACGCCTTTAGTGGGTTCTTTGCGAATAAAATCTCCTGTATTTGGGCCGACTTGGACTCCACTATTTCTGCAGGGCCCATGAGGGAGGTATCCAGCAATCCCTCTTGCAGTGTTAGGATGGATCAGTTTCAATCTGTGACTCTTGATGACGTGGACAGACTGCTTGGAGTGGTGTGGCCTACCACTTGTTCTCTGGATCCTTGCCCGACCTGGCTGCTTCGATCAAGCGGAGAGATTGTTGGAGATGGCCTGGTTAACATCATAAATGCATCTCTGGGGGAGGGTAGGGTGCCTCCTTGTTTGAAGGAGGCAATAGTTAGACCTCTTCTTAAGAAGCCTTCCCTGGATCCCTCAGCGATGGATAGTTATAGGCCAATCTCCAATCTCCCCTGGCTGGGCAAGGTAATTGAGAGGGTGGTGGCTGACCAGCTCCAGGCGGTTTTGGAGGAATCTGATTATTTAGACCCATTCCAAACTGGCTTTAGAACGGGCTATGGGGTTGAGTCAGCCTTGGTCGGCCTGATGGATGACCTTTACCGGGGAATCGACGGAGGGAGTGTGACTTTGTTGGTCCTCTTGGATCTCTCGGCGGCATTCGATACCATCGACCATGGTATCCTTCTGGGTCGCCTGGAGGAGTTGGGAATAGGGGGCACCGCTTTGCGGTGGTTCCGTTCCTATCTCTCGGGTAGATCCCAGATGGTGGAGCCTGGTGACAGTCGCTCCTCAAAGCAGGAGCTGTTATATGGAGTCCCTCAGGGCTCCATTCTGTCACCAATGCTTTTCAATATCTACATGAAACCGCTGGGTGAAGTCATCAGGAGATTTGGTGCTGGGTGTTATCAGTATGCTGATGACACCCAAATCTACTTCTCCTTTTCATCTTCAGGAAATGGCACTCACTCTTTAAATGCCTGCCTACAGGCAGTAATGGGCTGGATGAGGGAGAACAAATTGAAGCTGAATCCAAGCAAGACGGAAGTGCTCATTGTGGGGGCTCAGAATCTGAGGAGTGAGTTAGATCTCCCTGTGCTGGATGGGGTTACACTCCCCCGGAAGGAGCAGGTGCGCAGCTTGGGAGTACTCCTGGACCCAGGCCTCACCCTGGTCTCTCAGTTGGAGGCCATGGCCAGGAGTGCTTTCTATCAGCTTCGGCTGATTCGACAGCTGCGTCCATTCCTTGAGGAGGATGACCTCAAAACAGTGGTGCACCAGCTGGTAACCTCCCGGCTTGACTATTGCAATGCGCTCTACGTGGGGCTGCCTTTGTACATAGTTCGGAAACTTCAATTAGTTCAGAATGCGGCAGCCAGATTGGTCTCTGGGGTAACCCGGAGAGACCATATTACGCCTATTTTGAAACAATTACACTGGCTGCCGATATGTTTCCGGGCAAAATACAAAGTGCTGGTGATTACCTTTAAAGCCCTGAATGGCTTAGGTCCAAGTTACCTTGGAGAGCGCCTTCTTCTGCACGATTCCCACCGCACATTAAGGTCATCTGGGGAGGTTCGTCTCCAGTTGCCACCGGCTCGTCTGGTGGCGACTCAGAGGCGGGCCTTCTCTGTGGCTGCTCCAGGGCTGTGGAATGCGCTCCCTGCAGAAATCCGTAATTCGAGTTCTCTGTTGGCCTTCAGGAGGGCCCTTAAAACACATTTGTTTGGCCTGGCCTTTCAGGGCTTTAAAAAATAAATAAATAATTTTTAAAAAATTTTTTAATTTGATTTAGGGTTTTAATTACTTAACACACACACCCCGGCCTTGTGCAGATGGGAGGGAGTTTGTCCCAGCCTGTCCTGCACGAAGACCAGGAAGGGTTCCGTTTGACCCTTTTGGTCAAGGGGTGGGGTTTCGGCCAGGATTGGCCGATCCCCGCCCCATTCTTCATTCATTCTTCATTCTCTTTTCAGTTGGGACCAGGCAACCACAGGAGAAGGAGCTCTCCCCTCCCTCCCCCCCGGTACAGAGCGGGTCTAGCGACTGGCTGCCTGAAGGGGCCGAGTAGGATTTTTTTGCTCCCAATGCATTGGCCACTGTTGGGGTTTTTTTCGCCTACTCTGTTCTGTGTCCTGGGTGCGTAGTTAGAGTTAGGTCAGCCACAATGGCAGGAACAGTGCGGGCGGGGTGGTAATTTGAGGGTTAGAACATCGGTGAGCACCCTTGGATATGTAAAAGGGGTGATTGGTTAATCGCTCCTTTGTAGCCTGTGCGGCACGGGGAGAATGATTGCCATGAACCCTGCTTCAGGACTTCTCCAACCTTTGGGCTGTGTGGTCCGGGGTGGACGAATGCCTAGAAGTATCCAGATCCTCTCTTACAGAAGGGGGGGGTTGGCTTTGAAGGAATTGGGTGGGGCGTACCTGCCCATTCCCGAGCCAGGGTGTGTTGCCCAGTAGGGTGATGGCTAGGACTTCAGAGTTCTGACCTGCTTCTATTGGCCCGCACTGTTCTCTAAGGGTGATTAATCACCTGGTGTTCCAGTCTGCCATGCTTTGTGCAATAGTTAACAAAGTTGTGGCCCTTTTCTTCTATACTAAGTCTACATGTTTTCTTGAGCTGGGGTCTGGGGCCAATGTTTAATTTTTGTTTTAAAATGTTTTTAAATTGTTAGTTGTTTTATTGTTTTTAATTTGTTTTAGCTTTTCATTGTTTTATGAGTTGTTTTAATTGTAAACCGCCCTGAGCCATTTTGGAAGGGCGGTATATAAATTAAATAAATAAATAAATAAATAAATAAATAAAGTTCAAAAGTGTCAATACTTTTTACAGTATCTTTTTAATCTTACAGTATCTAATAACAATACAGTATCTAATAACCATTCCAGAAAAAGGAGACAACATCAAGAATAACTTCCAAAAACATAGATCAGTCCAACTGCCTTATAATGTCCCAAGGGGAAAATATAGGGGTGCTTTGTCCAGGTAGAAAAAGACTCTAACTTGATCCAGCTCTCTTCTGATGTTCCATATGGAAAATAAGAAAGCACTTTGTCCAGACCAGTCAAATATGTTTCAGCTTATTGTAGCCACTTATCTTTAGTGGTTGAGACAATTGCATTTCCTTGTCCTCCCTTTTTTACTGGAAAGTTTTGCTCCTAATGCATACACTGTTTACAGTGTACTGCTCTCCATAGAGTTATACATGCATGGATTATATGCAGGCCTTGGGATCTTGTTCAGGGCTTGAATTGGGGGAAGCTAGGGGGCACCAAGTGCCAGCTAATGGTGCAGTGGGGAAATGACTTGACTAGCAAGCCAGAGATTGCCGGTTCAAATCCCCGCTGGTATATTTCCCAAAATATGGGGAACACCTATATCAGGCAGCAGCGATACAGGAAGATGCTGAAAGGCATCAAATTTATTTATTTATTTATTTACTTACTTAGAAACATTTAATATACTGCCCACTCCAAAGACTCCGGGCGCTGTACAAAAACATGTAAATAAGGCAACATTAAAGATCGCCTTCTAAATTAAAAACTAAAATTGCTAATGGAAAACAAATAAAGTAAACTACAGGGCAAAAGCCTGGCGAAAAAGATTTTCAATGGAGATTTGAAGATCAGTAAGGAAGGGGCTAGATGAATCTGAAGGAGAGTTCCAAAGAAGTGGGGCAGCAACTGAAAAGGCCCTTTCGCAGGTCCTAGAGCTCTGAACCTCTCGAAAATCAGGGACTTCATACTGCATGGGAGGAGGCAATGGTAAACCCCTCCTGTATTCTACCAAAGAAAAACCACCATGGGGATGGTGGGCGCCAGGGGTCTACATCGACATCAACTTTACTTGACAGCATACTTTACCTTTAGGGGGCCCTGAAAGAAATCCACCATCCCCATGCCCTAAAGAAGTGACCAAGTGGGTCATTACAAAAGGGAAGGAGAGCAGACCCACTCTGGTCCCCCTGTAATACGAGCACTGCATCTTCTTAGACTCCCAGATTTCATTTCTTTGTAGGAGTATACTTCTAGTGGAGGCTGGTTGTTGCATGAGGCAATAAGCCTTTGGCAGGAAGCCAGTATCTGTTGCAGTGGGACAGCATCTTCTCACACAGGGTGGGCAGGCACCATGCCAAATGTGCCCGGGATGCATGCACCACACTGGCATGTGGGTGGAGTGGGTTACTGCGAGGAGGACATTACTGGGTGCTCTCCGATGAATATCAAGCACATCTGTTCACCCTTGTTTCTCCTTCACATGGGAAACTTGGGACTATTTCCAAAGGACATTACGAAATTGTTAAATGGAAGGTATGTATGCATAAGGAATAATAAGCAACTTGCACATAAATTGCTGCACACATGCATATTTTGCTGTATGTGTGTGTGCAAACATGCATGTACATCCAGCATACATGTATTGTAAAGCTGTAGCCAGATAGTGGTTGACTTCCAGGCAAATGCTACACACAGGCAGCAGCAACAATGGTTCATGAGAGTGATTTCTGCTGATTTCCTCTTTCCCCAGAAGTGCTCTTTGACTTGGCTTTAAGAGGGGTTTGGAGAACTTCATGGAGGAGAGGTCTATCATCAGCTACTAGTTGGAGGGCTACAGGCCACCACCAGCTTCAGAGGCAGGATGCCTCTGAGTACCAGTTGCGGAGGAGTAACAGCAGGAGAGAGGGCATGCCCTCAACTCCTGCCTGTGGCTTCCAGCAGCCCATCTGTGCAAAACAGGATGCTGGACTTGATGGGCCTTGGGCCTGATCCAGCAGGGCTGTTCTTAGGTTCTTAACTCTGGAAATATGTCCCTGAGGGCTGCACAATCCTCGGGGACATATTCCCGGAGCCGAAAAATGCTTCTCGGGGAAGAGATCAGCAAAAATCACCCTCCTGAACTGTGCCCACTGTGATCCTTTTGCCATGAGTCTGGTTGTTGGCCAGTAATAGTAATAAATTTGCATTTGAATGAAACATTAGCTCTGAAGAAAAAGGCACATATGATTTGCTTTTGTATTATGTAAATCCATGTAACAGCATAATCTTAGAATAGGCAATCCCTCCTATGTGAGAGAGAAGGGTGAATGCATCTTTTAAAGGATTGCTTGCCATCTGAAATTTTAATCAACTTTTTTTAAAAAAATCTGTTGCTCAATTAATTGGGAGCACATATTTAATTGATCAACAGCTTCTTAAAAGCATTTTTTCCTGGAAAAAATGTCCAATAAAAAGCTAAGCAATGTCCTAGCATATTACAAATAACTTTGGTCTAGTCAGAGTTCCAAAGCTATTTTCAACATTTGAAAATGTTGACTATGTTGAAACTTCAGTCAAACTGTGATTGACTTCCACTGATTTTAAAAAAACGCATCCATGTTATTATACAACATACAAGAGAATCTACACAGACAAGTTAATTGAAAACTGTTATTCATTCAGGAATATTTCCTTATCTGATTACTGAAAGCAAACAAAACAAAAACAAAACACAATTGCTAAAATCAATGGTTGACATCCAGTTAAAGTTATTTGATAATACAACTCAGGAGGTTACTCTCAAGGACTACTATTTCAATAGGACTACTTAGGAGTAATTTATTATTATTATTACATTTTATATCCCACTCTTCCTCCAAAGAGCCCATAGCAGTGTACTACATACTTGAGTTTCTCTTTCACAACAACCCTGTGAAGCAGGTTAGGCTGAGAGAGGAGTGACTGGCCCAGAGTCACCCAGTGAGCTTCATGGCTGAACAGGGATTTGAACTCAGGTCTCCCCAGTCCTAGTCCAGCACTCTAACCACTACACCATGCTGGTTGGTGGTGTAGTCTGTACACCATGTAGTCTGGATGTCAACTAGTGAGAGCACTCCGTGCTTTGATGGTGTTGTGGTAGACTGAAAAATGACCATCTGAACTGGGGCTGGGTTCAGTTTTGTTTTGTTTTCAAACTTATGTTGAAAAGATTTTACTGTGAACAGAAAGGGAACATTTCCTCTTGTAGTCTAAACTTGATCACCTGTTGCATAAATATTTTCAGTGTCTGGCACTTGGAAGCACTCAAGAGGAAAGGGGGGGGGGATTGATCAGTAGGCTTATAAACCAGAAATCTACCTTTGCAGGAACTGGAGACTGATTAGCATTTCTATCTAGGAGGCAGATGCTCATTTAGCAGAACAGCCTCATAACAAATTATTCATTTTTTATTGTTGTTGTCGTTGTTGTTATAATTTGTATACACTACCCAATACAAATGGCTTCGGGCAGTTTACATACAATTAAAATTAAAATCACAAAAATTAAAAGTCAAAGCAATTAAAACAAACATTTTTAAACCACTTAAAATTACCCAAAGGCCTGGGTAATATATTTTTATTATTAATTCATATTATAATGTTTTTCAACCCCCCCCGCCCCCCCCCCAAAAAAAGCACTCAAAGCAGTTTGCACAGTGGGGGAAACATTGTGCTGGAGGGATGGGATATAAATCTCCTTTGTGTTTATTTTGGGATTGTGAATCCTTTTGGGACAGGGAACCATCTTACTGGAAAATAAGACAAGGAATGACAGGGAACTTTCTCTATGTAAACTGTTTCGAGAACTTGTTGAATAGCAGCATAGAAATATTCAACTGCAACAAAAACAAACAATAAAAACATGAGCTGCAAGAAAACTGAGAGCCCTTTTTATGTCCCAAATAGATGCATGGAATTTCCAAATGGCCGTTCAGAAATCCAGTGGATTCATGGCCATTTGGAAGGAACTAGTGGATTTTAGGGGGCATTCCTTGTCGTTTGTTTCCTGTCCTGTCCTGACACTAAAGGTAAAGGTAAAGTGTGCGCTATCAAGTCGATTGTGACTCCTGGTGCCCACAGAGCCCGTGGTTTTCTTTGGCAGAATACAGGAGGGGTTGACCATTGCTAAATTGCCATGCAGGCAGGACAGGGCCTTCTCTGTTGTTGCCCCTAGGCTCTGGAATGCATTCCCGGTGAATGTCCACTCTTTGCCATCCTGACAACTACAGACCTTTTTACTTGCCCAGGTTTTGACCTCTTAGGGACTGCCCGGGTCTCTCAGCTCTCCTGCTTCTGTTGGCCCTTTTTTTCAGGGGTGTTTTCTTGTTTGGGTGTTTTGCGCTTTTGATTCCTTCACTGGTTGTAAGGTCTGCAGTGTGGCTTTTAGGGAGCTTCCCTGTCTTTTTTCACTTTTGTAAGCCGCCTTGAGCGGGGCGGATGTCCGATGAAAGGCGGCATAAAAACCTTGAGGAAACCCATTCGCGACAAAGGGCTGAGCTCCGGCGGGGCGCGCGACCGGACCTCCGCCAGCCCGGCTTCGCAGGTAAAGCGTGCAGCGGGCGGGCGAGCGGGCCGGCTGCTGCGCCCTGGGAGGGCGAGGAGAAGGCCGGCCGGGCGCCGCCTCCCCCCTCTCCCGGGGCGGAGCCGCTGCCGAGTCCGAAGCGGCAGGCAGGAGGACGCAGGCAGGCAGGCAGTCACTCAGAGGGAGCGGTGCGTGCGCCGAGGGGAAGCAGCGCGGCGGCGCTCGCCCGGAGGTCGGCGCATCCATCCATCCATCCGTCGGTGGTGAGGAGAGGCGGAGGAGGAGGAGGAGGAGGGAAGGTGAGCTGCCGCCGGGCCAAGGCGCGGGCGAGCGCAGCTGCATTCCCCGCCGTCTGCAGCGGGAGACGACCCGACTCCGCTCGCCATGACGAGGCGGCGGCCGGGCCTCCTGGCCGTCGCCGCGCGGGGCAGCCAGCAGCCCCCCCCCCTCCAAAGGGCCTTGGCGCGGGGGGGGGGCACGCTCAAGCAGGGCTGGACTTGTGCGCGCGCGCGCGCGTGTGTGGTTAAGGAGACCCGCAAGTGGCAACTGCAGGCGTGCAGCAGGCGCGCTCTAGGACAGCCCCCGTGGCCATGCCCACCCCCACAGCCAGAAGCGCCGACCCGTCCCCCTCCCGCCACGCCCCTGTGGACCCCCTCCTCAGCTACAGCCAGGTGGTGCCCTGCCCACCCAGGTGCGCCTCGGTACTTTTGGCCCACCCTTCCCACAACAGCCACTGGGGGGGGGGCGTCCTGATATGTTAGGGCAAGGCTTCTCGGCCTTGGGCCCCCAGCTGTTGCTGGAGGACTATGGCTCCCATGGCCTGGGCTGTAGTGGCAGGGGGTGATGGGAGTTGTAGTCCAGCAACAGCTGGGGTACCGAGGTCGAGGACCCCTGAGTTTGGGGTGGGGTGCATGCCCCACATAATTCCAGCTCTAAACGGCTGCCTTTCCTAGGTGGGGGAAACGGCATGGGGCTGTCTCCCTCCCTCCGCGTTCTCTTGTGTGGGAGAAAGGGGCAGAACTCTGCGAATGGGGTGGGTGGGTGTTTCCTTCGCCTTGGCTCCCCAGATGTTGTTGGGCTGCAGCTCCCCATCACCCTCGGCCCCAGTAACTTAGGGCCGTTGGGGCTGGGGTTGATGGGCGCTGTAGTCTGGCAACATCCGGGGACCCAAGGCCGAGAACCCCTAATCTGGGGGGCTAGTTATGCCTTAGGGTGCATGTGTGTGCAGGAGTCCGTTCACTCATCTGTGTTTCTGGATGAGTCTTCTGCACCTGCAGAAGTTTTACAAGGGAGCTCAAGGGCTGGATCCCTCCAGTGTAGGGTTCATATTGTGTGTGCTGCTGTTTGTGTGTCCAAGTCTGTGCACACTGTACGGCAGCATGATGGCCTCGTCTGGATGGTTGTGTTTGGAGTGCCCGTAGAGCAATTCAGAAGGACCCCCCCCACAATGTAATTAAAGGATGCCCCAAACAGCACTTTGGGACGTCTTGCAGTGATGTTGGGGTGGGTACGCTCTGGACGTGTTTCTGTCCTGATTATGTGTGCCTTGGGCCCCCAGTAGTCCAAACTGGCCCAAACTGTGTATTGCCAGCCCTCTTGTGATTTTTCTTTTTATTTTGAGAGATTTCCACCCTAGGAACATAGGAAGCTTTCTTCAAGTCTGATCCAGTTGATCCATCTAGGCTTAGGAACATAAGGGACAGAGGAAGCTGCCTCATACTGAGTCACACCCTTGGTCCATCTAGCTCAGTATTATCTACTCTACAATGACTGGCAGCGGCTTCTCCAAGATTGCAGGCAGGAGTCTTTCTCAGCCCTATCTTGGAGATCGGTAACGTAAGATTGGTAATGTACTGTATGCTTTGGTAGTTTGTTGGTTCAATTAAAAAATCTTGTCCTATTTTAAAAAAAAAAGAATCTTGTCCTATCTTGGAGATGCCATCAGGGAGGGAACTTGGAACCTTTTGCATGCAAGCATGCAGATGCTCTTCCCAGAGCAGCTCCATCCCCTAAGGGGAATATCTTCCAGTGCTCACACTTCTAGTCTCCCATTCATATGCAACCAGGGTGGACCCTGCTTAGCTCAGGGGACAAGTCATGCTTGCTACCACAAGACCAGCTCTCTTCTCATCCCAATCCACCTGGAGATGCTGCCAAGGATTGAACCTGACACCTTATGCAGGCCAAGCAGATGCTCTACCACTGATTTATAGCCCCTCCTCCCTTGTTCAGTACTGAACCCTGTTCAAGCCTGCGGAAAGGCGAGGCAGCCTTTGTGTGTCCCCCTTGAATCTTTGGAGACCCTTGTCCCAAGGATCTGGAGCTGGGGAAGAGGGGGGTTGTGATTCCCCCTTAAAGGGATTTCCCAGTTGGCCTGGAGCCCTCAGAATGATTCAGCCCCAGATATTGTAGCACTGTCTTAGGTGAAGATCTCCATATTGGTGGCCTGCTGTCTTTTATGGTGCTGATGTTGGTGGGGAAGAAACAATTGTGCGATTTCTCCCTCCAGGGGCTCTTTCTGTGCCTGGCTGCAGCCTTGTTCTTTTCTTTCAAATGAGTGAATGGGCACTTCTATTCCTAGTATAGAAGGGAGGCAAAGAAGATTGCTATCAGGAAAAAATTGAGTGGAAACGCTCAATTGTTCCCCACATCTCAGGACTTTTTGTCCCAAGGGTCTGCAGAGGGTAAGATATGTTTTTCTCTCTGAGGAACTTCCTTCTTGGCCTGGAGCCCTGGGAATTCTGCCAGGCCTGGAAAGTTCCCTATTCTGCCTCTTCATTTGGGCCGCACCTACTGCAGAGATACCTGAAAAGAATTTACCCTGGTAAAATGAAAGAATCATAGAGTTGGAGTGGTCCTCCTCGTAGATCATCAATCTTGCTGCAGGGAATCCAGACCTAGAGCATTCCCAACTGTCCAGCTTCTGCTTGAAGATCTCCAGTGAGGGAGAGCCCGCCTACCCACTAGAGATAACTGGCTTCATTGCTGGACTGCAGTTAACATTAAGTTCTAATGTTCAACTGAAGACTCCCATTAACTTAAGCCCAGTGATGTTGTTGCAGATTCAGAAGTGCAGGCATTCTGCATGACATGCCCACCCCAACAGCCAGAGAACCTGAGAGAAGCCAAGAAGTATGCTGCTCTGCCCCTGTCCTAGCACTAACCCTCCACTACGCCCCTACTTAAGATCTCTGCTGCCCTAGAACAGGGATTCTCAACCTTGGGTCCCCAAATGTTACTGGACTTCAACTCCCATAATCCAGCCCCAGTGGCCTTTGGTTGGGGATTATGGGAATGGAAGTCCAATACCTTCTGGGGACTCATCGTTGAGAATCCCTGCCCTAGAGGGCTGGATTAGAACAAATCTTTACCCTCTTCTGTGGGACAGCCCTTCATGCCCTCCCCATTCTGTCTTCCCTTCTCCAAGCTCAATGTACCTACTCCCTTTAACCTCTTCTCAAAGGGCTTGTTTTCTAGGCCAGTGATCTTGGTTGACCTTCTCAGAATCCGTTCCAATTTCTCTACATCCTTTTTAAAAAGAGTAGTGCCAGAACTGGACTCTTTGTTCCAGATGAGGTCTGTCTAGTGCATTATAAATTGCAACCATTGATTCTCATGACTTGGAAGCTAAGATTCTATTAATGCAGCCTAAAACCACATAAACCCTTTTTGGGGTAGTTGCATCACAAATTTAGCTTGTGATTTACTTCACTCCTGGGATCCTTTTTGCATGTGCTATTGCCAAGTCAGCTATCCCACGCCTATACCTATGCTTTTTATTATTTCTTGTTTACACAGTCAGACAGGTGTTATTGACTGGTTTGTTTTATCCAGACATCGAGTCCTTCCCAAGGACCTGAGATGCCAGAATTTTATTGTCAATGGTTATAGATATCGTCGCAGAATATAGGCTGTTCCCAGCAAAGCTGCTTTTTGTAATTGGCTGATGGTGATTTCTGTGGCCCCTATGGTGTTGAGGTGCTCTTCAAGGTCTTTTGGAACTGCACCCAGGGCGCCAATTACCACTGGGATTATTTTGGTCTTTTTCTGCCACAGCCTTTCCATTTCAATTTGTAGATCTTTGTATTTGGTGATTTTTTCTATTTCTTTTTCTTCTATTCTGCTATCCCTTGGTATTGCTATGTCGATTATTTTAACTTGTTTTTCTTTCTTCTCGACTACAGTTATTTCTGGTGTATTGTGTGGCAGATGTTTGTCTGTTTGTAGTTGGAAGTCCCATAATATTTTTACATCATTAATTATTAATTATTATTATTATTATTATTATTGCCTTAAGTACAGAACTTTACATTTGTGTCTGCTGAATTTCATTTTGTTACTTTCAGACCAGTTTTCCATTGTATGGAGGTCATTTTGAATCTTATTTCTGTCTTCTGGGGTGTTAAAACTGTCCCTCCCAGTTCTGTGCCGTGGGCAAATCTGATGATGATTCTCTCCACCTTTCATCCGTCATTGCAATAAAATATCGAAGCGTCGTGTCCCAGCACAGCATCCCTTCTATGACTGTTGCTGTTGCTTACACATGTTTATAATATATTCTAGACTCTTTCCTGGTGTCAGCCAGACTGGCTGATCTGTAGTTTCTCAGATCCTCCTGCTTTCCATTCTTGAAGACTGGGATGACATTAGCCTGTCTCCAGTCTGCTCTCTAGGATTTCTCAAAAAATGATAGAGGTTCTGAGAGTACATTCATTAGGTTTTTAATACTGTAGGATACAATTTATCATTCACTTCTTTCTCGTGAGAAGAAGGTTGCCGAAATATAATGACATAACAATCTTTTCTTCTATGTGTAACTAACAGTACCCCCAAATACCATTTATTCAAAAGTGCTCTACACGGCTTTTTATTTTCTGCTGTTTCATTGTCAGATAAACCATCCTATAGTGACTATTTTTGCTGGAAAACATGGGTTCCTCCTAGGGATGGTTGTCAAAAAACAAACCAACCAGTAACAGTCTCTCTAAGTTGGGGGTGGGGGTTGCCTTGAGGTTTGAGATTTGATCTGTGCTTTTTCAGCAGGGTGCGTTCTTGCTGGGAAGATGTCCTCAGCAACTCCTTTTTCTTCGAACTGTTGCTGAAAATAACATGTAGAGCTGGTGTGTGTACCTCATCACTGTTGGGGATTGTCCCATATTTAGCTTTCTACTTCCTTGTTTTCCTGCACACAAGTTTATACTTTGAGGTACAACTGTTTAGTAACGAAATATTAAATAAATAATATTTTTGTGCATCTGGAGGGCTAGTTCATACACTTACCTGGTCGAAGGTGAACAAGTGAATATCTTCTCTCCTGCCCTCATAATATGTGACCTGAGTACTTCCAAGTGGAAGGTCATACATGTGGAGGCTTAATTCGTGCAATTCTTCCCTTTCAAGAGAGGAAGGTCATGCAGACTGGGTCTCATTGCTGAATTATAGCTTAATACAGCGTTTGGCAATTTCTACACTGATGCTCAGATGTCTTTGTGTAGATCCTTCAGGTTAACTGCAGGCCAGCACCAAATTCAGCTCAACATTGATGCAGTGCTGGGAACCAGTTGGACTACTTGAAAGGCTACTGACTTCTGGGCTGAAGATAAAGCATAGCTGTTCATTACAGAAGCAATATTCCCAACCTCTTAGCAATGTTCTCTCTTGAAAAAATTTCATTTGTGTGCAGAATGAGTTTTGTTCTGGGTGGGAGTATAAAGGCACTGTGTGCACACATGCATTCAGAATGGGGCCTTCCTAATTCAACCTGAGCGGGATCTGAAATTAACTGACCGGACATTAAAAAAATAGCTTGTGAGAGCAGGCATGTGTGCACGCTTTAGAAGGAACACTGCTTCTTACAGTGTTCTTTAAGGTATGAAGCAGACTGTTAAGGTATTGGAAGCAGGCTGCAGGTTTGTGTGCTCTCTTCCCCTTTGTCACTGTTTGTCCTTCTCTGGATAACTTTAACCATGGTTAAGAGTTGTAACCAGGGTTGGAACTGGTTTGCAAATCCTAATCTAGTCGGAACTTGGTCACTGTTCCCTCTAAGGCATGCGCATGTGCGGGCGCTCACAAGTTTTTGGATGTTTGCTCCGTTCATTTTAGATCCCGCTCAGGTTGAATCAGGAAGGCCCCATTCTGAATGCAGGTGCGTGCACACTGCCTTGGATACTGCCACTCAGAACAAAACTCATTCCGCACTGCGATGAAAACAATTAGAGGCACCACTGAACCTGGTTAGCATTGCCTATGGTTAAGAGAAGTGCAGATGTAAACCTTAAATATGACATCAGGGAAAATGGGAGAGGGAAGCTGATACATGAGGGAGTAGGGAATGTGTGATTCCACTTCCAACTGGTTTGCAAGGATTAGAGAGCAGTCATGTTGCATCTGCATTGGGTCTGTTCATTTAAAGCAGAGCTGTGATAATTGTTGAAAGCAATTCTTAGATTCTGGTTTAGGGGCTATTGTCCTTTAAAAATGTGTTCTCTTCTAGTTTTTAGTCAGTTTTTGAGGTGGGTGGGGAAAGGGAGTGTTGTGGTACTTGTTGCTTTTTCCTCCAGCATGTAACACTTTATCCATGGATGATGGGAGTGTAAGTTCAGAAGCTGTTATTTAGATGACAAATGCATTCTAGGGTGGATTTCTTTCCACAAGAGAAAAGGAACTTGGGTTGCTCATAAAGACTTCAACTGGCATGGCATTGTTAAAAATAACAGTGTACTTATTTGTCAATCAGTTTTGTTTATGTTTAACAAAGCCAATATTTGCACAACCAGTTTGATCAAATATGATGCATCATATTTAGCTATAGAACAGACCTATGGTTTTGTTTCTCTGGAATTACTGAACTTCAGCTGGTGAGTTGGAACTCCAAAGTGAGTCATGCCCTGGTCTAAGATGGGCTGCACAACAACCTCACCCACCATTTTTATATTTAGGATGGGAGAGGGGGAGAAGAAATAACTAAACTGAAAGTCGGGCATAGACACTGAAAAATGATAAATGAGTTGCATATTTGGAGTTAAAAGTAGCTCTGTTCTGAAAAAGATGACTACCTGACAGGATCTCACCTTTTTGTAAGATTTTGAAGTGCCATTTAATGGCCTCTACTTATTTAGTATTTTCCCCCTAGCTGCAGTTGTGTGTGTTGTAATTATTTAAAGGTGCTAAATGTGTGTTGCTCATTGTATGTCCCAGTTATGTACCCAAACGACTAATGATTGGCCATCACAATAGCATCCTCTTTATAGCTAAGAATCTGATTGGCTACCTCTTGTAATGCAAGTGTTCTCTCCAATTCTTCCATCATAGGAAGAGCAGGAACAAAACATGGAGTGGTTAAAAGTCCCTCCCAGCACAAGACAAAGTCTCCAAGATAGGGCTGAGAGAGACTCCTGCCTGCAACCTTGGAGAAGCCGCTGTGTAAATAATACTGAGCTAGATGGACCAATGTTCTGACTCGTTATATGGCAGCTTCCTATGCTGCGGTGCTCTCCTGTGACACTTGTAAGTTTCCCAGAGACGTAGTAAGCTGCCTTATCCTGAAGAAGACCTTTGGTCCATCAGGCCTGTGGGCCACATGTAGCCCACGAGGCCTTTTTCCTTGGCCCACGGGGCCATTTCACTTGCCCACCCCCGCCTCCATCCTGACCTGAACCTCCATGTTTTGTTTTGTTTTTAAGTTTTCTTTAAATTTATGCCATAGTTGAATGGCTCCTGGGGGGTGGGGAGCCAGGAGTAGTCCTTCTCCCCCCACCTAGGAATGGCTCCTATTCCCAGAGCGACGCAGGGCCCCGCGTCTCTTTCCAACTGTGCAGTGCGCCTGCGATGATCTCTCCACTGCACAGGCACCCCTCGCAGTTGGGAAGAGACACAGGGCCAAACGGCAGGCCCTGTGTTGCTCGGGGAGTGGGGGGAGTAGCCCCCGCCACCAGGGGGGGCAGAGAGAAGGACTACTCCTGGCTTACCCCCCTAGCAGCCATCCCAGCCACACGGCAGCAAAAATGTAAAAGAAAAGGCACGGAGGTTTGGCGGGATGGAATGTCTCCTCTCATAAAGCCTGTACCCTCTCTCTTTTTCTCTCTTTCCCTCTCTCAAGCCAAGCCTCCTGCCCCATCCTTTCCCCCTTGGATGAGAGTGTAATCTTCTCATCCAAAACTATGAGAAAAACATCTCTAACTTTTTTCCCCCCTTACGAGTACTCCATGTTCAATGTGATGATTTGGCAGAGGTGGAAAGGAAGAACAATGCATTTTATTATGTATTTTGTACAAATTGTATTGTATTTATTTTATTAGAATGAATTTTAATTCAATTTATTTTATATTAAATTCAATTGAATCTTGGCCTGCCAGAACTTCAAAAGATAAATCTTGATTAAATTCATTTTAATTAATTTCACTTTAATTAATTGATTGATATTAAGTGTTACTTTAACAATCAGCACTCTAAAAATTGACCTTGGCACCCATGAGCCAAGTCACGGTCGGTTTTGGCCCACCAGGTCATTTGAGTTGTGCATGCCTGGCTCAATATTGCCCACACAGACAGGCAGCAGCTCTCCAAGGTTTCAGGCAGGGGTCTTTCCCAGCCCTACCTGGAGATGCTGCCAGGGACTGAACCTGGGGCCTTTTGCATGCAAAGCAGATGATCTGCCACTGAGTTACGGCCTCATCCAGATATCTGGCTTGCCACTGCTGGAACCAGAGTTGGACTAGATGGAGATTCAGTAAACCAAAAATCTTCGGTTTAAGATGACAGCTAAGATGCTTTAGATTTTCACTTGTGCTCTAAAAAGAATGGAAATTGCAAGTTAAGGCGTTCATCTTAACTTCTGCACCATATAAGCTGTAAAGACTTTGTGTAGTCTGGTATATGATGATGGCTTTAGAAATGAGGCTCCATGCACCCACAGTTTGCCTTGATCTTTCAATTGGACATGGGGCTGGGGAGGGATGCATCCAGGCAGACATTTAACAGGTGTAATTTCCTTAATCACTTCCTAGAGGTGCCCCTGGTGCTCCTGCCTCATGCATCTCTGGTCAAGGCAAAGATGTGGATGTGACTTCATATCTAAAACTACAGTGGACACAACAGCTAAATTATGTTCAGGTATAGATAATGTACCTATATCTGTTTAAGTCGCATAAATGAGAAGAAACGTTGAATTTACATGTGCACTAAGCTATTGTGCATTCACTAACTTGTGTTGGCAATAAGTTGAAATGCCTGGTTTTCTGAAGGACAGGGTGTTAATCTGTAGAAATAGCTCTAGTTTCTTGGACTAATTGGATGTTTTTGCTGGTGGATGTCTGGAATGCTCTTAATGTCAAGCTGGGTATTCATGACCTGAATATCTACCTTGGTCTGAAATGAAGAGAGATTGCATAAGATCATTGCTTGGTATGTTCAATAATAAAAAAGAACATTCCTGAAATAACTGAGTGACACTTATACATATACATCCTCCCTCTTTGTCCTAGGTTGATCTTACATAAAATATACAAACCAACCACTGCAGTGCATAGATGTGGGTTTTCTGAGGGCGGGGGAATGATTTGGGAAACTTTCCCATGTAAAATGCTCCCTCATTTCTTTTTCTAATAAAATAAAATACAAATACAAATTTTCCTGATGCTCTAGACCAGTGATTCTCAACATTAGGTCCGCGGATGTTGTTGGACTCCAACTCCCATAATCCCCAACCAAAGGCCACTGGGGCTGGGGATTATGGGAGTTGAAGTCCAATAACATTTGGGGACCCAACGTTGAGAATCCCTGCTCTAGACTGTGATCTGATTTGGCATATTATTGCCACCTAATGGTGCAGCAGGGAAATGGCTTGACTACCAAGCCAGAGGTTGCTGGTTCGAATCCCCGTTGGTATGTTCCCCAGACTATGGGGAACTCCTATATTGGGCGGCAGCAATATAGGAAGATGCTGAAAGGCATCATCTTCTACTGCGTGGGAGGAGGCAATGGTCAACCCCTCCTGTGTTCTACCAAAGACAACCACAGGGCTCTGTGGGCGCCAGGAGTCGACACTGACTCAACAGCACACTTTACCTTGACCTTGACCTACTTATAAAATAACAAAACATGTCACAGGTTCGGGAACATAAACTTCACTGCTGCTACCAAGTAGACGCGTTTTTTTCTCTCCCGGCTGTGTCTATTGAAGTAGCCCCCCAGCCCTCTGTTTCAATCCAAGTTAGGTAGGGTGGGAAGGCTCCTGAGCATGGGATGGGGGAAACAAACAGAGGCCACAGTTTGTTAAATTCAAAGAGAGAATTTGAGGACGATTCAGTTCTCAGGAGAGTTTTCAGTCTAACTCTCCCAGTGATTTCTCAGCTCTGATTTCAGCAGCAGTTCTCAGCTCTTCTCTTCTGGCTCTCTAAGACTTCGGCTTCCACTCCAAATGGAATTTGCTCCTTCACTTGAACTAAGCTTTTGCTGCAGGCAGGCCTCCTTTTATTCTCTTTTTGCCTTCCATTTTTCTAAACAAACCAATCAAAACAACTCACGTTCCTTCCATGATTTTAAAACCGATCCAGTCCAATCAAATGCTCTCTTCCTTCCAAAAATTAACCAGTACAACTCTTCTCTTTCCCAAACCAAACTGTAGAACAGGAACTATGTTGGCTGCTGCACAGCTTTTTAACAGTGAACATAAAGTAAAAGGTAAAGTGTGTCGTCAAGTCGATTTTGACTCCTGGCACCCACAGAGCCCTGTGGTTTCCTTTGGTAGAATACAGGAGGAGTTTACCATTGCCTCCTCCTGTGCAGTATGAGATGGTGCCTTTCAGCATCTTCTCGCTGCTGCCCAATTGAGTAGGATAGGATTTGAACCGGCAACCTTCTGCTGGTTAGTCAAGCATTTCCCTGCTGCACCACTTAAGGTGGGCATAACAGTGAACATCAGGAGTAAGCAAATACATATGCAGTATAGAAATCTCTAACACAAAAAGAGGTGGTTCAGGCCTCATTCTTTCACACTCTGCCATATTAATTTCCTCTCACTGTATCTCAAAAGTTTTTCAAGTTGCCAAGTAGACATTTCAGAAATGGAAAACTTTTCACAGAACAATAAAAGTCTGGGGAAAACTTCCACCCCACACTCTGCTTCATAGGTAAGGCTTTATCTTGTGTGTGTGTGTGTGTGTTCATATTATGACCTCAGTAAGTTTGCCTCCTAAGTGGGCCAATTTACAAATGACATTTTTCACACTGTGAGATAGTGTAGGAAGGGAGAAGTAATGTGAGAAGTAGTGGCCATGTTTATGTAGCTGAACATGTGAAGCTTCTTGGATATATAGAAAAGCAGGGTTACACATTGATTACTTATTATTTAAATAAGTATGCTTTATCTAATCCAGTATGGTCTACCCTGACTGGCAGCAGCCTTTCAGAATCTCAGGCAAAGATCTTTCCCAACCTACAGCTGGAAACGTCAAAAAATTGAGTCTGGGACCTTCTGGATACCGTGCATGTGAGTTGCCACAGCTGAAGGTTAAGAAGAGTTGGGGGAAAGAGATGCCAGCGTGGTCTAGTGGTTAGAGTGCTGGACTAGGACCAAGGAGACCCGGGTTCAAATCCTCATTCAGCCATGAGACTTGCTGGGTGACTCTGGGCCAATCACTTCTCTCTCAGCCTAACCTACTTCACAGGGTTGTTGTGAAAGAGAAACTCAAGTATGTAGTACACCGCTCTGGGCTCTTTGGAGGAAGAGCAAGATATAAAATATTATAATAATAATAATAATAATAATAATAATACTGTGTAAATAAGAAATAATAATAATGTTTCTTGTTAAGATGGAATATTAACTTCAGGCAAGTTGCAGGGTTTGGAAATCCTTGACCTCAGTGATTCTGAAAATCAAATTATTTTATTTTATTTAAAATAAAATAAAAATAAAAAAATTAGGAAGAAACAAGTGGAGACCTGCCACAATACATTGCAGGGTTTCAGGCATGTGGCACTTCTGAGCTTTGTAGGCTGGGGAGAGAAAAAGGAAAACTTTTTTCTTCCCCATCTTCCTGGGATCTTCCCTCGACATGTGGATAGCGCACTAAAAGAGCTCAGGTTTTGGGCTGGCTGATGAACGTTACACCAGCAGCCCTACAATAATAAATGTTTCAGTGAGGAGTAAAAGCAACGTTTCAGTCACATGGGTGATTGTAGAGCACGTTTCATCATCTCTTCTTCTAAGATCTTAATTCTACCTTCCTCTCTTCTTACAGTTTGGAACTGGGGCTGCAGTGGAGAATTGCGGAGACGGGGATGGAGGAGAGGGAGGGTTTTTCGCCTCTTGATGAACTGGCTGAATATGATCCCATCAGGGAAACGGGCAGAAGGGGCAGCACTCAAACAGCGGAAGGAAGCCGAGGGGCCATGCAGCTGAAAAAAGAAATCTCTCTCGTTAATGGGATCTGCTTAATCGTAGGGAACATGATTGGCTCGGGCATCTTTGTGTCCCCCAAAGGGGTGCTTAACTACAGTACCTCCTATGGATTGTCGCTCGTGATTTGGGCGATTGGGGGGCTTTTTTCCGTGATTGGAGCTCTCTGCTATGCTGAACTCGGAACCACGATCACCAAGTCGGGTGCCAGCTATGCGTACATCTTGGAGGCCTTTGGGAGCTTCATTGCCTTTATACGCCTGTGGACGTCACTGCTCATCGTTGAGCCCACCAGCCAGGCCGTTATTGCCATAACTTTTGCCAACTACATCGTACAGCCCATCTTCCCTTCTTGCCAGCCTCCTTATGTTGCTTGTCGTCTCATCGCGGCTGCTTGTATATGTAAGTATTTTGTGCAAATATTTGGGGTGGGGGCGGGGCCGACGTGGCCACCTTGATGGACGCGGGGTCAGGATGGAGCCCATCTGAGTCTTCATTGGAAGAATGCTACCACTGCTGTGGTTGGAGATGTAGCTGTTCTACAAACCATCTTCTTTTATATATATAATATGCTAAGGCACACCTGTGGCTAATCCCATTTGTGGCAGCTCTTGTGAGAGTTTGGAGAGCTGCCGGATAGCGATGGGGATGAGCGGAGGGAAGAAAATGGCAGTGGTGGTGGTGGTAGCCATCTGGCCAGTAGGCCAGGAAATAATTGCGGCGGCAAGCAAACAACAGCGTGGGTGCGAGGAGAAGGCGGGGGTGGCCGGAGAAGGCGGGGTGGGTGGGAGAAATGGTGGCAATGGGGGGGAAGGGGGAGGAAACGGCAGTGGGGAGAACTAGAAAGCACTGGCTAGGCCAGCTGGTGAGGAAAAGTAGACTGGGCGGGGGAGAATGGATTGGGGCTGAGGGGGGGGGATGAAGATGGGGAGGAGAGACAGGGGGAACTAGAGGTGCAGATGCTCTGTGCCGGATCAACTAGTTGCTAGTTATTTTGCCATAAGCTATCAAAGAGAGGGAAGCTTGCGACAGGAGATCTGGAACGTGGGCCATCAGATGTGGCTGGACTCCCATCATCTGCAGAAGGGTTACTGGGAAAATAGATGGCCTTTGGCCGTTGTGGCTGGGGTGATGGGAGTTGTAGTCCAGCCACTGGGGACCCAAGTCTCAGTACACCTGGCGTATGACCAGATCTATTCCTTGAAGACTAAATCTGCAGTCTTGTATCCACTTGTTTGGAAGTTTATCCCATTGGACACTGTGGGATGGGCTTCTGAGCAAACACATATAGGATCAGGATTTCACTCCGGGCTGCATGACTTCGGCCCTCCAGCTGTTGTCGCACCACAACTCCCATCATTCTTTCCTGTTGACCACTGTGGCTGCAGTGGCTGTGGATGATGGGAGTTGTGATTCAGCAACAGCTGGAGAATGGAAGTTGTGCAGCCCTGCTTTAGCTAGCATCCAGAAATGTCCAGAAGTGAGAATGGTAAATACTGGGTGCAGAATGGTGTTTCTTCGTGAGATGGGAGGAAAGTTGGCAGAGTCCTTCACAATTTGATAACTAAATCACCTTAGAGAGTGCCTTCTTCTGCATGATCCCCACCGCACATTAAGGTCCTCTGAGGAGGTCCGTCTCCAGTTACCACCGGTTCATCTGGTGGCGACTCAGAGGTGGGCTTTCTCTGCAGCTGCTCCTGGGCTGTGGAATGCACTCCCAGCAGAAATCCGTACTCTGAGTTCATTATTGACTTTCAGGAGAGCCCTCAAAACCTCTCTGTTGGCCTGGCTTTCCAGGGTTTTTAAATTTAAAAATTTAAACTTACAGAGGCGTAAGTTTTGGGCAGTACAAAAATATGTTTAATTAAATAAATAAATAAATAAATAAATTGTTGTAAATGTTTTTTAATCTGTTGTAACCTGGTTTTCCAGGGTTTTTAAACTGTTTTGAATGTTTTAACTGATTAATTGTTTTATGGTGTTTTATAATCTTTGTTTTTAATTGTTTTGTTTTAATGTAAACGGCCCTGTGCCATTTTTGGAAGGGCGGTATAGAAATTGAATGAATGAATTACATTGCAGAGGTCAGGTAGCTGAAGGTCATAACATAGAATAATAATGGTGATAATTAATAACTATTTGTCAGCTGCCTCATAACAAATTGTAATTTGAGTGGCTTGCAAAGGAAAATAATAAAACAGCAGCTGAGTAAAACATAACAAATAAAACAAAAAGATTACAATAAAGTTCAAAAGCATTTTCAAAACCAATTTTGAAAGGTCTGGATGAATAGAAAGGTCTTCACCTGACATCCAAAAGGACCAAGAGATGGTTTCAGGCGAGCCCCACTGGAAAATCCGTTCCATAAATGGAGTGCCATTGCCAAAAAGGCCTTCTCCCTTGTAAGCTACTTGCCTCACCTCATTTGGCAGGGGTGCTCGGATCAGGGCCTCTGAAGAGGATCTCGGGGTTTGGATAGGGACATTGGGGTTTGGATAGGCACTAACTAGGGCAGCCTGTTCCAAGCCATTTAGATCTTTAAAGCTTAAAACCAGCACTTTGAATTGGGCCCAGAAATGAGTTGGGAGCCAGTGCATGATTAAGAAATGCAAGGTCATTCATCAGAATAATCCTGGTGAGATATAGGATAGGAACATAGGAAACTGCCTTATACTTAGTCAGACCATTGGTCTATCTAGCTCAGTATTGTCTTCACAGACTAGCAGTGGCTTCTCCAAGGTTGCAGGCAGGAATCTTTTTCAGCCCTATCTTGGAGATGCTGCCAGGGAGGGAACTTGAAACTTTCTGCTCTTCCCAGAGCGGCTTCATCCCCTGAGGGGAATATCTTGCAGTGCTCACACATCAAGTCTCCCATTCAGATGCAACCAGGGCAGACCCTGCTTAGCTAAGGGGACAAGTCATGCTTGCTACCACCAGACCAGCTCTCGAGATTGTAGCACCTGTGATGACTGCTAGTCTCTGGGTTGAGACGGAAACTCACAATATTAAATGCAATACATGACTTCTTGTGTCATTTATAATGCTTTCCTCCATGATTTTCTTTTGAATAGAAAAGCAACTTTTAATTCAGAATTTGACAGATGTTCATCATTCAGTGTTAAGAGATAAGTGTAGGCTTTAACATGTCTGTATTAAGATTTTAAACCAGGTTTACTATGGATGCATACTATACTTGATTTTTTTATCTAAAAGTTTTAACTTTTTAAAAAGATCATTAATTCTTATCAGTATATTTTTATGAGACAGTATAAGTGCGATGAAATCCACATTTTCATGCTTCAAAGCTTTTTCAATGACCTTCTTTACTGTGCAGTTAAAATTACTGCAGCAGAGATTTTCCTTCTCGAATGGACACTGGTGGTCTCTGGGGAATACTGTTATTATCCAAAACATTAAACCAATATCACATACAGGAAAAAATGGGTGGTTGCCATTTCTAGATATGGAGATTAAATTAAAAGAAGGGGGAGTTGAGACAAGGTGGTATAGGAAACTTATTAAAAAGAAAATAATAATAAACAACTGATCAGCATACCCACAAAGCATGAAAGTACAGACAGTGAAAAGTTTGATACAGACTGCTGTAGGAGTTTCATCTAATATCTAGGAAATATGAAATACCTAGGAAGAAAGCAGAGGAAATAGGGAAAATCAATGGTTGTGTAGTCCCTATTAAAGGACCCTAACACAAGAAATCCCTACAGATAAAGAAGTGTATCAAGGCTGCATGTTGGCACCATGCCTGTTTAATTTGTATGTAAACAAATGGTATAGTTTTGGCCTTACATGCCCAAAGCTTTCAAATGCCTAAGGTTCTTGACAGATTTGTAAATATAGTTGATTGGGGTTGACTGTCATGGCAACTCCAAAACGTGAAGTCTTGTCTTTGGGGAGGATGAATGTTCCCTTTTAATACTGCAATTTAACCATTTTAGATTTTTGTTTTAAATGCTGTTGATTTAAATACTCTTGTTTTATTGCCTTTAAACCTATTCTTGTTTTTACTATTAAATATTCTTTATACTGTCTTAAATGTTCCTGTCATTAACTTGTTTTAAACCCAAGGTCTCTTGATATCATTTTAAAGTCTAAATTTTATGTCTTACCTCTGCCTTGTTTTTATGCCTGTGGTTTTTTGACGCGGTCCAGATAGGTTTAAATCTGTTTTATTTCTGCCCTGTTTTTAGATCTGCAGTGGTCTGACATGGTTGCCTTTAGGTTTAACTCACTGTTTCATGTTTGCTTTGTTTTTAGATCTGAGGTTGTTTGATTTGGTCATTTGACTAATCAATAAAATTATATTCTATTCTGTTCATGCATTTTTATTCCTTAGAATTGGGAGAGGTTCAAAGCTACTTATTTGACATTCAGCTAAACAGGCATGTTTCTGGAGTAAAGCTTTGGGAAAAAGCTATGGTATCTTAGCTTTTTCTTGAAAACAACATTGTAGTACTTAGAGAAACCACAGATTCAAGATGTATCTGGGTATAAATTAAACCAAGATAATGCAATAGAGATGCAGCTCTGGTAGATGGTGCTATGGTTTTCTACTTGCAAGAAGTGGTGAAGATCTTGCTGTCCACCATCCATGGATATAGTGACAATGCCAGAATATTGAGTTAGTGCTACATACAACAAGGATGTTTTTATTTGGCTTGGTTTAAGGTTACAGGTGGCTTTCATTTGAGCATATAGTCTCAAAAGAACTGCCTTGTCTTACCTACCTCCTGAGATCAGAGGTCAAGGCAGCTGTAGATGCAAACTTGCATAACCACCTCTAAACTAATAACCATCTGTTAAACTAAGCTGAGAGATTTCATCATATTCCTGTTGACGGAGAAGTTTCACGAGGACTCGTGGTGTTGTCATAAGATATTCCCTGTGTGTCTAGATGAGTTTGTCTAATAGCCCTGACAGCAGGAATAGTGTGTGCTGCTTTTGGTATCTTGGAGATGCCAGGAAGGGAACTTGGAACCTAGGTGCTCTTCCCAGAGCAGCTCCATCCCCTGAGGGGAATATCTTGCAGTGCTCACACATCAATTCTCCCATTCATATGCAACCAGGGTGGACCCTGCTTAGCTAAGGGGACAAGTCATGCTTGCTACCACAAGACCAGCTCTCTTCTGGTCTTGTGGCTGGTCTACCACAAGACCAGCCTACCATGATTGGAGGCTAGTGCCAGCCATAATTGGCTTGATCCTGGCCTCATGAAAAGCTATGGTTGGCTCAGACATATAGGTGGGAATTAGCATGTGAGGAGGAAGGAGGTGAACAGAGCCCTCACATCCAGGATCTGTTCCAGATTTTCCATAGATTTTGCTTGCCATTTGATTGATGTGGTTTTGTAGAGCAGTTCTTTTGTAAGAGAGTTTTCTCTCTTGTGAGAGTGTGTGTGTGTTTAATAATCTTATGTAAATAATAGCTTTTATGTGGGATGAGCTAAGCCTTGTTAAGAGCTGGTATTAAATGATGAGTAATTGGTGCTTGATTTCCTTGTTTGAAACAATACTCTTCACTGAGTATATATAAACACAGGTTTTAACGATACTTTCCCATAAGATATAATTGTTTGGGGTGTTTTTGGAGCTTGCCATGCAGGTAATTAAGAGTTTTTCTGTACTTTCAAAATACAGAATGAGGGCATTTATCAATAGGGCATTATATAAGGCCTTTTGCCATACAGTATTTGTAGCACAAAACTGTTCTGAAACTGCTCTTAATCTACCTAACCTGACAGTCTATTAAAAGCATTAAAATAATTAACTGACTGTTGTTGAATAAAGGAGTTCCTCAATGGCACTTTCTGTTTTCAATCAGGATGTTGTCAATCAAAGCTTGTTTGCCAGTCTTCACTTGGGAGGTGTTGATTGCAAAATGATACCCACGGTGAATAGTCTTGAACTTGGGCCAAAAAGTATTTCATGCCATCTAGATCTTCTCCATAAAAAGTATGTGTCTTCAGATCCTCCCTCCTTCACAGCTTGTCACACGCTGAGCCAGTGATGAACTGTAAGCCAACCCATTGACGATGAACTCCTTTATACAAAATATTTCTACTTAGCCCCACCTGCTAAGCTTATTTGCACTAATACGTAGTTTTGTCATGTTCTCTGGCATGGATCAGCATTTCAAGCCAGTGCTTGATTAAAAAGACCACTTTCTAACGTCCTCCTTGCTTCCCTTTTTGTCTCCTAGGTCTTCTAACGTTTATAAATTGTGCCTATGTTAAATGGGGAACAAGGGTGCAGGATGTATTCACCTATGTCAAAGTTCTTGCCCTTATTGTCATCATCGTAACGGGAATTGTTAAACTATGCCAGGGTAAGATTGATAGCTCTTATAGAGGTTTGTATTAATCAAGGGAAACAATGGTGAGGAACACCTGTTGGGTTGTTCATGAAGAGAATCCATAGCAGTTGTTGGTTAAAACAACACCAACAAAAACCCTTTCATGGAGCAGGACTCTTGTGGACTTCAAATTGAGAATGAATGCTTTCCCTTTCCTTCACTTGGGCACAGAGAGAGGAGCAGGAGAAGGGAGGAGGCATGCACAAGCCTGAGCACACAGGGGTAGGTTCAAACCATAGTTTCCTGCTAGGTTTGAACTGGGCCAGAGTATCAAAACAGGCCTGCAAACACAGCAAGCAGTTCTGCCTGTTCCACACAACTGAGAATACTGAACTCTAGGGGGAAAAAATAGGGTTGTGCCTGGAATGCATGTTTGGTTCAGGGCTGAATTGGGCTTCATTTGAACTGAGCTGCCTTTTGGTTTCAGATTAAATTGAGCCCCATTTCATTCGGCTCAGATACACCATTGAACCACCTCCAGCCAACAGAGGTGCACCTCGGTAATTTTGGAGCCTGGACCTGAAGGCCTTTGGAGGTCCCCTCCCCTGTAAATTAAGCATCATCATGCTCCACCGGGCGACCACACCACCTGGGACAGACCAAAGGGAATTTGGGGTTCCCCAGGGGCAGTGGAGGCCCTGGACTTTGGCCCCGAAGTCCAGGGGTAAGTGTGCCTCTGCCAGCTAGAACCCATACTCCCTCAGCCCCTGTACCTGACTGAGCAGGGGGAAAGAGACGGGCTGGTGGACTCTCATCGGTGAAGGAGCAGTGTGCTTTCACTTCTAAAAAGACTCTGCCTCTGTGCTGTCTAATTCCTTTGCACACCTTGGAAGCAAGGCAGGGTTTCTTGGGGATGTGTAGTCTTTTGGGGGGGCTGTTGCCATTGTGCCATTGCAGCCTGTTTCCTGCCCCCTGCCTGATGGGGGTTCCCTGACCCCCGAGATCTTCAGCCCAGATCAGCTTCAGATCGGGCTGCAGCTAAGCACACTGCCCCCATCCCAGTCAGTCAGTCAGATGTCCCACACAGAAATACGACATAATGAGTACACCTGGCATATACCTGCACAGACAGATGTTAGTCATAGCTGTGGTGTGTACAAGCTTTGCACCTGGCCTGTTTATACATCCAACCAGGCACATTGGCTCCATATCCTCTCCAAATGACTGTTCTCGAAGGAAGCTGTTCAGGTCTGTAAGCTACATCTATGCAAAGCGGGGACTTCCTTTCCATATTTTCACAGCAGTTCCCTCAGTCAGTGCGGTGAATGCTCTTTAAATGGAACAATAGTTTGGCTCTTCAGCGGAGAGAAGTGCTTCAGTCTTGATCACACAGGTGCAGCTTTTTGCATTGCAGATTTATATCATTGCATTTATGTCCTGCTCTTCCTCCAAGGAGCCTAGAGCAGTGTACATGCTTCTGTTCTTCCCAAGACCCCTTAGAGGTAGGTTGGGCTGAGAGAGAGGAGGCCCAGAGTTACCCAGTGAGTTTCATGGCTGAACAGGGGATTTGAACTTGGGTCTCCCCAGTCCTAATCCAACATGCTGTCAGTGTCTTGTAATTCCTTTGGAATTATGAATAAAATATTTAAGAACAGGTGTTCAGATATGTTCATCTAAGGAAAAGGTGTTCTGGCCTCTACTTTCCCAAGTGTCTTACCTGCTTCAGATTCCTCCATCTTATACAGCATGTGAACGCAACTGGTCTATGATTGGAAATACACCAGATCAAGAAGTAAAGGAACATGTGAAAAGGTAGAGAGGCTTGTTTCAATACAGGCAATTCAGTTTTGATAATACATTAAGATGATAGAAATGAAGGATCAGAAGAAGCAGAAACTTCTGATAGTGATACCGCACTTCTAAATGTAATATACCAAACCTCATCAATGTTATGAGCAAGACAGGTTATACATAATAAATGCTCCTAAAGAAACAAGGTGACTTGAGACCCGTAAAGGATGCTAGGAAAAAAGCATTGCATATATTTCAATTTTCCCCCAAATCTCAATTTCCTCCCTGGAAAAAAAACGTTGGGTTTCTTCTCCACCCTCCATGACTTCAAAACATCCGGAAATTTCACACACCTGGTTAAGGACATTTAAAAGCTGCTTGTGTGACCCTTATGTGCAGATAGAATTGGCAAGGTTGTAGTTAAAAGCAAAGTCTGCTCAGCACCTTTCCTTTCAGTCATTCCCCCCCCCCTTGTCTATTGTTCAACTTTAAACAGCTGGGCTTGTTGGCTTGTTTTTCCTGCAGACTATAGTATTGCAACTACTGTAAGTTTATCAGAGGTGTTTTCCCCTCTGGTTTAAAAGAAAAGCTTTTATTCCTGTTTATGTTGGAAGCTTCCTTGATATGCTGACTTGAGAAAATAGGAAGCCGGCATTTCCACTCTGCTGAAAATGTGTTTTGTACCATTTGTACCTTTCACATTTAAAATGGGCCATGTGCCGTGTTCTTTCCTGACCCATTGTGCGTCTGCAGAACAATACGTGAACCAGCATAAGCGTCTCTGTCCTCTGGCAGCCTAATTTTTGCTTTTAACATCCTTCTAACTCTTAACCCTCTAACTTGATTGCTCCTCCATGTCCCCTGAGCCACATAAAGAGGTGAAATGGGTAAAACCAGCAATCAAACATGTGAAATGTTGACATGTTAGCAGGGCTTTCTAACTTACAAAACTTATTTAAATTGATTGTGTGGTTAATGCCAAATAAAATATTTAAACTACCTTTTCCCGCCTTAACAAGACCCTTGAAAAATACTGCCAGAGAATCCTGACTTACATCCAGAAGAACGCTGCACTTGTACAAATTTGTTGTGCACTGAACTCAGAAGACGCTTGTGTTCTAGACTAGTGCTGCATTGGTCAGCAATGTTGCCATTGTGCAAGGAGTGCAAAGAAAGGAATGTCTCTCCCAGACCAGTCCTTGTGCTAGTGAAAGATGTTGACAAGTTGCATAGCGCATTGCACAGCTTTGTATTTGTCCCAGAGAAGGTCTTCCACTAAATTGGGGGTGGGCACCCTTGGTCCTCCGGTTGCCATTGAACTATAACTCTCATCATTGTGGCTGGGAATGATGGGAGTTGTAGTTCAACAACTGGAGAGCCCTAGCAGTTGTGCTGCATTGTGGAGCGCCACAAACTTCTGAAGTGTGTCCAGCTTCTCTCATTGTGCTAGCACCACACGCCTGGATGCCAACCCCATCCCACTACCCTTGCTGCACAAGCAGAGTGCTTGCACAAGTCCAATGGGAGCACAAGAGATTGTAGACCGTTTAGCATCTGTGATAAATGACCTTCTTGCAGCATTAATCTGCATGGCAGCCATGGATTGCTGGTCATGATTGTAAACTGAAAGCAGTAGTCCTCTTTAATGCATGTTTCTTCAGTGAGCTAAAGCTACATTGAGACACACAGGTCTGGTAAGAACTGATCTGCCAGATTTCCTTACACTGTAATCTCAGTTGATCATTACCAACTTCGCAAACTAGCCCACTTACGCCTCAAATGTTCACACATCCACCATCTTGAATTGGGGTGGATGATGTCATCACAAAATTTATTTATTATTTCTCTGCGTAAACCACCCTGAGCCATTTTTGGAAGGGTGATGTAGAAATCGAACAAACAAACAAACTACGCCATTGAGGTGTCCCTATGTGTCACTACAGCTGAACCAAATTTGGTCCAGATCGGTCCAGACATTTCAGAGTTGACAGGGAGGGATGCATGTACACACACACATACACACACACACACACACACCCTTGGGTAAGCTCATAAGCCTACTTTCCTTAAGGAAAGCAGTCTTAAAAGGTGCATTACTAGACTAGCTTCAGTATGGCACACTTAAATCAGTTGTGTGTACTTAATTATGCTGTTAACTTTACCAGATCCCAGTGATGGGAGGCTAGGCAGGCTGGGTTTTCCAAATGTTGTTGCCAGTATATTGTGACGGGGATAATGGGAGTTGTCGTTCAACAGCTGGCGAGCCACAGTTGCCTACCTAGAGGATTTTCAAGGCATGTCAAAACATTATTGAGTAGTCAGTGGGCCATAACAACATATAATAGCAAAAATAAGTGATTTGAGGAGCCCTGGCCGATGGAAAAACCCTCTCTTAGATCTCCCCCCACTGCCGGCTTTGTATCTAGAAACTGGCCCTGTGTTGTTGTGAGAGCTTGCTAATGCAATTCTCTTCCAGGAATTGACTGTGCCAGGGAGCTATCTTTTCTCCATTGTGCCTGCAGTCAAAATAAATTTTCTTCCAGACACAGAGAATGTCCAGAGAAGAAACACCATCTTCTGATAGGGCAGGGAAGGACCATTTGCCTCTAGTAATTAATGCCGCAGCCTTTCAGGGTCATCCTTCTTGTTTTTGTTTTTGGCATTTATATACTCCCTTTTTTCCGTAGAGCCCGAGGTGGTTTATGGCATCAATAAAAACATTGTAGAAAGATCAGGGAAATATGAACAAGCCATAGGCAATCTCCTCCAACAGATGAGAGGGACAGGGCACCTTTCTTGCGTCCCTAAGGACCCTTTGGTGTTGTCCCTGATGGTGGCAACCCCACCAGCAGGTCAGCTCTGGGAAAATATCCTCTGCCCCAAAAGTGGCATCTTGAGGTCAAAGATGTCAGTCAAGGGGGTGGAGCTGTTTGTGTTCCTCCCAATACTGCTCTCTCTGTGTCTTTCTGAGCTGTGTCATCTCCATAGCAGCAGTCCTGTGGGTGGGTGGCAGGTCTTCTCGGTGCTGTTTTAAGAATCTGTACAGGAAACTGTCATATGCACAGCCATAGTGGAGAAACTGGAATTCTAGGCCATTTCCCCCCCCTCTTCCTCTATATTTCTAGAAAAACGCAATTTTTAATTAAATGCTGTAGACCAGGGGTTCCAAAGCTGTGATACTCCAGATGTTGCTGAACTACAATAAATTGTAGGCCCATAGGAAGCTGCCATATACCAAGTCAGACCCCTGGTCCATCTAGCTCAGTATTGTCGACACAGACAGGCAGCAGCTTCTCCAAGGTTTCAGGCAGGAGTCTCTCACAGCCCTGTCTTGGAGATGCTGCCAGGGAGGGAACTTGGAACCTTCTGCATGCAAGCCTGCGTATCACAAGACCAGCTCTTTTCTCTAGAAAGTGTAATAGTGAAATAAAATCACAGAGCCGTCAAAGGCCTGTTTACATTTGCATCAGTAAAAATGATGTTTAAAATTGAATGAGGCTATTCTCACGATGGGGGGAAACCAGGCTAAAGAAGCCCAGCCTGGTTTTTCCCCATTGCGAGAACCAGTGGTTCTCTGGTGGCTAGCCTGCCAAAGTAGCCCTCCTCTTAGCCCAGGTTAGCGGAGCAAGCGCTCCGCTAACCCGGGTTTCCTGATTGTGTGCTGCCACAGCACGGTTCCGCCCCATAGTGACACATGAGTAGAACCCCAACTGGGGGGCTGCGAGCAGCCTCCCAGGCTCGGGGGGGGGCTATCCAGGATGCCCCGCACGCTTGCGTGGGGCGTCCTGGAACTTCCTGGGGCCACGATCCCCGCAGCCCCGGCTGGCTCCGTAACAGAGCTGGCAGTCATGTGGGTGGCCGATCCAGCTGTCCAGGGCTGCCTTTTGATCGTCTGCGGGGAGAGTGGGCTAAGCCTGCTCTGCCCGCAGACCTCCGGAAGAAGCTCTTCTCACCGATCGTGAGAAGAGCTTCAGTGTGTTATGACTCTTGGGATTATTGCATGTTGAAGTTGTAATTTGAAGGCTCCCAGTCAGTTCTCAGCTGCTATGAATTCCAAATATAGATAGTACTTGCTGTGAGCCACATCTGTCTCTGCTGTTGCAGGGGAGTTGGCAATATATTGAACCAAGATTTGTTAGCAAATCAAACAGACTTCTAGGAAAAGCCTGGCTGGATCAGGCCAAAGGCCTATCTAGTCCAGCATCCCGTTTCCCACAGTGACGCACCAGATGCCTCTGAGAACCCCACAATCAACTGGAACATAGGAAGCTGCCTTATACTGAGTCAGACCATTGGTCCATCCAGCTCAGTGTGGTCTACACTGACTGGCAGAAGCTCTCCAAGGTTAGAACATACAAACAGCCCTGCTGGATCAGGCACAAGGCCCATCTAGTCCAGCATCCTGGTTCACATGATACCTCTGGGGAGCCCTTAGGCAAGAGGTATGTGCATGCCTTCTCTCCTGCTGTTGCTCCCCTGCAACTGGTATTTGGGAGGCATCGTGCCTCTGAAGCTGGAGGTGGCCCACAGCCACGAGACAAGTAGCCATTGATAGACCTGTCCTCCATGAATTTGTCTAAGCTCCTTTTAAAGCCATCCAAGCTGGTGGCCATCACCACATGCCATGGTTGCAGTTAGGAGTCTCTCCCAGCCCTGCGTGGAGATGCTCCCAGGAAGTGAACCTGAGATCTTCCTCATACGAAGCGGATTTGCTCTTCCGCTGAGCTACGGCCCTGTCCCCTAAGGGGAATATCTTTCAGCAGACAGTGCTCACACATGTTGTCACCCGTCCAGATGCAAACCCTGCTCAGCAAAGGGGACCATTCATGCTCACTACTGCAAGACCGACTCCCCACACCAGTATTCACGGGCATGGAAGCAGAGTGAAGTGGTCAGATAACGAAGGCATAGAATGGCTGGTACCACTGCTGTTGGGCAATGAGGTTCTTTAAATGCTTTCCCAACAGAAAAAACAACACCCAACTAGAACATTAGTGCCTCTGGAAAACTGGTTGTCACCTAGCATGCCCTTTCCTGTGCTAGCTTTCTACTTAGGAACATAAAAACCGATCTGCTGGATTAGGCTCAGGGCCCATCTAGTCCAGCATCCTGTTTCATACAGTGGCCCACCAGATGCAGAGAACTATTTTATGCAAGGCAGCATTCAGCAATATGGTTCACCCATCGGCCGTCTGCAGCGTAATAGTACCATCTCATTTATTTGTTTATTTGTTTTTTATTAGAAGCATTTAATATACTGCCCACTCCAAAGGCGGTGTACAATGACATGTAAATGAGGTAACATTAAAAATTACAATCAAATTGCAAACTAAAATAGATAATGGAAAGGAAATAAAGTAAACTACAGGGCAAATGCCCGGCGAAAAAGAAAGGTCTTCATTAAGGAATTAAAGACCGGTAAAGAGGGGGCTAGACGAATCTGAAGGGGAAGAGAATTCCAAAGAAGTGGGGCAGCAACCGAGAAAGCCCTTTCGTGGGTCCCAGAACTCAGAACCTCTCAAAAATCAGGGACAGACAAAAGGGTCATTCCCCAGCAGATGTCGAGCAGCCTCAGTTTGCTGTTTTCAAGGAGCGTGAGACTGGCTCATTCTTCTTGGCACGTGGCCCAGCCTTGTTTAGTAGAGTAAACAGTCTAATCTTGGATGGGGCAACATTTTGTATTGACTGTTTCTTTGTTTTCCCCTTCCACACACAGGATACTCGCAACACTTTCAGGATTCTTTTGCGGGATCGTCTTGGAACCTTGGGGGCATTTCTCTTGCCCTCTACTCTGCCTTGTTTTCCTACTCAGGTTGGGACACCCTCAATTTTGTAACCGAAGAAATAAAAAACCCTGAAAGGTAAACAATCCCTCAGGCTGCTGATTCATTAAATTTAAATTTGAAACCCCTCACTGAGATCTGTCACTGGAACGTTGTCCTGAGCTGATATGGAACTTGATCCAAGGAGGGGAAGAAATACATTACACTGACCCCATTCTGTATCTGATGTCCACATTCTGCACAGCTCTGGACCGAGGGTTATGAAGGACAACTGTCAGGATTAGGAACGGAAAACAGATCCGTTCAGAAAGGCTTGGCTGCCTGCTGCAAACTGCATGCAGTTCAGCCTAAGTAACTCTGACATGTGAATAACTTGTAGGCTGCGGCGTTTGTGGAAGGAGACAGACTTTTAAAAAATGTTCTTGAGGCTGCCGTTTATTCTGAAGCTGTGTAGTACTCAAATTTCTTATATCATTTCAATATTTTAATAGTATGGAAGATTGTGTCAAGGCATGGGGAGAAAATAAATAAATAAATATGTATATTTATTTATATTTTTATATGTTTGGTTATTTATTTATTTTTATATTTTTATGTATTCGATTTTTATACCGCCCTATCAAAAATGGCTCAGGGCGGTTTGCACAGAGAAATAATATATACAGGTGAAACTCGGAAAATTAGAATATCGTGCAAAAGTCCATTAATTTCAGTAATGCAAATTAAAAGGTGAAACTGATATATGAGACAGACACATTACATGCAAAGCGAGATAAGTCAAGCCTTAATTTGTTATAATTGTGATGATCATGGCGTACAGCTCATGAAAACCCCAAATCCACAATCCCAGAAAATTAGAATATTACATGGAACCAAGAAGACAAGGATTGTAGAATAGAACAATATCGGACCTCTGAAAAGTATAAGTATGCATATGTATTCAGTACTTGGTTTGGGCCCCTTTTACAGCAATTACTGCCTCAATGCGGCGTGGCATGGATGCTATCAGCCTGTGGCACTGATGAGGTATTATGGAAGACCAGGATGCTTCATTAGCGGCCTTCAGCAATTCTGCATTGTTTGGTCTCATGTCTCTCATCCTTCTCTTGGCAATGCCCCATAGATTCTCTGTGGGGTCAGGTCAGGCGAGTTTGCTGGCCAATCAAGCACAGTACACTGTATACTTTTCAGAGGTCCGATATTGTTCTATTCTTCAATCCTTGTCTTCTTGGTTCCATGTAATATTCTAATTTTCTGGGATTGTGGATTTGGGGTTTTCATGAGCTGTACGCCATGATCATCACAATTATAACAAATTAAGGCTTGACCTATCTCGCTTTGCATGTAATGCGTCTGTCTCATATATCAGTTTCACCTTTTAATTTGCATTACTGAAATTAATGGACTTTTGCACGATATTCTAATTTTCCGAGTTTCACCTGTAAATAAGATGGAATTAGTCATGACTAACTTGTCTCATTGATTTCAGTGGTGCTTAACCATGACTGACTACTCTGGATGTTTCCTTATCTCATTTTTCTGCCCTGTGTTAGGCTTCATTCTCCTTGAGGTGACGAATTTGTTTCTCTGGTGCTTCGCTTCAGTCTGTGGGTTCACATAAGGAAATGCTCCTGCATGCCAAAAAACAGTCCCCTCCACATGGCATGAGAGAGAGTCTTCTTGACCATTACCTGTTTTCTGTGTGTGTACGGGGATGGTTGACTTTTATTTATTTAACTTGTTTGTTTTGGCATGGAGGAGCATTCTGTTACTTCTGCCAGTCTAGAGGTTTACCACTTCAGTGAGAACCAGGCCAGAGAGTAGCCAAGCAAGGTATTTTCCTTGTTTCGCTTGCTTTAATAGAACTCTTAGTTTTTGCACGTAGCTTAGGTCTGCTTGCATTTTTAAACCCATCTCAAATGTGACTGTAAATAGCTGATGTCCCCAGTTTCAAACAGGTGTTTGTCAGGAGGTGGGGGGAGAGGCACTAGCAATTCAAGGTGCTGGTTTTGAGCTTTAAAGCCCTTAATGGTTTGGAACCTGGATATCTGGAGGATATCCTGCTCCAAGGGTTTCTGCCCGCTTGACAAGATCATCAGAGGAGGCTCTGCTCTCCTTGCCGATGGTGAGACGGGCTCGGTTGTCAAGCACGCGGGACGGGGCCTTCTCAGTCATTGCCCCCAGACTTTGGAATGCTCTCCCGGCTGGCATCCGTTCCTCAGACTCCTGGACAGTTTTTAAGGGGAAAGTAAAGACGTAGCTCTTCACCCAGGCTTTTAAATGAAACTATCGTTTTTGCTGCTGCTGCTGCTTTGTGTTTAATGTATTAATGTTTTAAATGGGTTATTCAATTTTTTAAATAGATATATTTTTATACTTCTATTATTTCTTCTATATTTTAATTATATATTGTTTTAATTCTACTGTAAACCGCTTTGAGATTATTTTAATGAAAAGCGTTTTAGTTCAGTTTATTTACGGTCGCTGACCAGTGAAATATATTCATACTGCTTGAATAGTTAATCCTGCTATTCGTAGGTCTTATGGAGTCCAGCTATACAGATATACTCTTACTTCGAATTCTAATGGCAATGAGACAGAACTTAGCAACTGCAGAAGTAATGTTGTCATCACCATCAAATAAAAGAGAGCTAGAAAAGTGTTATATAAATCGAACAATCACTCACTCAATCAATCAATAATAAATTACTACTCCTGCATTTTGTTTTTCTCATTTAACCAGGAACCTGCCACTGGCAATTGCAGTTTCTATGCCGATTGTAACAGTTATCTACATCTTGACCAATATTGCCTACTATACAGTGTTGGATATGAATGCTGTGCTTGCTAGTGATGCAGTGGCAGTGGTAAGTTTGGCCAATGTTTTCCCTCCAGGGTTTGTGTGCTAAATATTAACTCCTCTACGAGTACCTCCATTTTCGGCTGTGTGGGCTTTTTTAGTTAGTGTGCCAGTTTCAGTTTGTTCTGCAGCCACTTTTCATGACTTGGCTGCCTTTTGACTTTTCCAGCCTCATGGAAAGAGGCAGCATGGTGTAGTGGTTAGAGTACTGGACTAGGACCGGGGAGACCCGAGTTCAAATCCCCATTCAGCCGTGTTACTTGCTGGGTGACTCTGGGCCAGTTACTTCTCTCTCAGCCTAACCTACTTCCCAGGGTAGTTGTGAGAAAAAACTTAAGTATCTGCTCTGGGCTTCTTGGAGGAAGAGCAGGATATTTAAAAAATGGCAAAAAATAAATAAATCACAGAGGCTATTAACATGAGCGTGCAAAACTGGGCTCAGGGACCCCAGCCCGGTTTTGCACTCTTGTGTGAACCACTGGAATTGCGCCCGATCCCGGTGGCTACATGGTGGCAAACCCTCCTAATTAGCCACATAGTTAAATGAGGTTAAGGGAGTGAGCCCTTAGGAGAGGAGAGCTGGTCTTGTGGTAGCAATCATGCCTTGCCTCCTTAGCTAAGCAGGGTCCACTCTGGTTGCATCTGAATGGGAGACTAGAAGTGTGAGCACTGCAAGAGATTCCCCTCAGGGGATGGAGCCGCTCTGGGAAGAGCATGAAGGTTTCAAGTTCCCTCCCTGGCTTCTCCAAGATAGGGCTGAGAGCTACTCCTGCCTGCAACCTTGGAGAAGCTGCTGCCAGTCTGTGAAGACAATACTGAGCGAGATAGACCAATGGTCTGACTCAGTATATGGCAGTTTCCTATGTTCCTATGACCTTGTCTTTTTGATTGTGTGTCAGCTGGCACACTTGTGGGGGGGATCCCAGCTAATGCCCCACTGACTCACGTGGTGCATTATTGGGACTCCAGGGCGTGGGGTGGGCACATCCCGGCATCTGAACCCCTGGAGCTGCTGGGTGAGTCGTAGGTGAGCCATCGCTCGTCTGGGCGGGTGATCCTCCCACCCAGGAATGGACAGGAGCTCTACAGTTTAGAGCAGAATGAACCGAGAGTGGTACCCCCACCCAGTGAAACAAGCAAGAAGCTTTCAACCTTCAGGGCTATAATGAAGAGCCCTCTCCATAAAGTGACCAAGTGGTGAAGTTGCATTTCTCTCAGACTTGTTACTTAATCAGTAGACTGCAGTACAGGTTGTGCAGGAATCAGTGCTGAACTGACGACTCTTGCTAGGGGTTGGCAGAACTGGCCGCCAGCCGCAGCTCGGACCAGTTTCGGGGTTTGTGAACATGTCGCGATGCAGATGACTCTGGAAGGAGTTGCTGCTTCTGTTGAGGCGTCAAGCAGATTGGAAGTAGAGCATGTCGGCTGTGAGGCAAATGGACCTTATACAATGTGGGAACGTGCCAGAGAGACCCTGTGACGATACTGGGGTGTCTCCAGCATACTCTTGCTTGAGGCAAGGACATCAGTTGGGTTGGAAGCCGTGTGGTGAGCTGGCCCTGCTCCAGACCATCACCTCTCACTCGAGGGATATTGACCAGGGTTTGATGGCCCACTTGTGGGTTGGTACATGGAGCACGAGAGAGTGAATAGAGTGAAGCTAGCAGGGCCGTCTGCTGATAGTCTCCTGCTTGGGGGCCCTCAAGCCCACAGTAATCTGGGAGTGGTCAACTAACGCAGAAGAGGTCTTTGAAAAGTATGTGTTTCATTGTCAAGTTAGATTGTCATATGAAAAAGAGAACAGCAATCGTATTTCTTATCTGTTATTTAGGGGCTGAAACGCCTAACCTTTTGAATTTACTGAGCTCAAGCGGATAGGTTACGTCACTTCTCTGCTTTCTAGCCCTTCTAAAACTGTTGTGATGGGTAGGACTCCGTTGCGTTGAAGGTTAGCATTTTAACCTAAGATTTATTTTCCAACATAACAAAAAGAACTTGAAAGCTTGGGGTCTCGGAGGCAATGTTAACAGCGTAACCCCCGTGTGATGAGCATACTTTATTTTTGTTTCAGTACAAGAACTGGAGCAGCCTTGTTACTAAACCCCAAAAGAAACTCAGCACCCCCAAAATGTACCCATTTGGTCTGTGGTATAGGGGGAGTTCTTCCATTTTTTAATTTTTTTTAAACAACCTTTTCCGCTGCTGCAGCATTTAGAAGCACTGAGAACAATCTCAGTCAGCAGCTGGCTTCTGCTGTGAGTGGTTTTTGTTTTTTATTTTAAATCTCTATAACGAGGCAAAAGATGACTCTGATTAGTTCCTGCCTTATTAAAGAATATAACAACAACAACAACAACAAGGCAATTTAGCAGGCATCAGCAGCCACCATCAGTCTTTATGCTTCTAAGTGCTATTTTAAGCCACTCCTGTGGTGAAGAATTCCTTTTTAAAAAGAAAAGAATAAACACGCAACACTAAAATTTTAGATTGCCAGTGGCAACCAGGTGTGTAGTTAGGGACAAGACTGAACTTTTTTCCTTTTGAAAAAGGCATGCTGCCCAAACTCTTGAACCACCTTAAGTGGCACAGCGGGGAAATGCTTGGCTAACAAGCAGAAGGTTGCCAGTTCGAATCCCCATTGGTATGTTTCCCAGAATATGGGAAATACCTATATCGGGCAGCAGCGATATAGGAAGATGCTGAAAGGCATCATTTCATACTGTGCAGGAGATGGCAAAGGTAAACCCTTCCTGTATTCTACCAAAAGAAAACCACAGAGCTCTGTGGGCGCCAGGAGTTGAAATTGACTTGACGGCACACTTTACCTTTACCAAACTCTTGTCCTGTTGGTGTGAACGAAATATTCAACAAAGCTAGGGGTTAATACAGTAGCTTCCCTGATCTGCTTTGTCACCATGATGACCTCATTTAAGAGTCATAAGCTCTTTTCTAGTGTGTGTTGACTCTAGCTCACCTGTGTCTGCCTAACACACCTTTTTTTTCCTGTGTCAAGAAACATGTCCTTGTTGGTCCGATCTAATGTTCCAGTTGGAACTTGTTGGAGCTAATGTTCCAATTGCCTAAGACACAGCTATAACTAGGAAAGTTGACAGGCTGGTAAACATTTTCCTTAAACACACACTCCCCTGATCTGTGAGGCTTCTGTAGCATGCCCTTCATGACATAAAAGCACATTGATAGCCGTGCCTGAATCTTTTCCCATCTTCAACAAAGTATTGCATGTTCAATATGTGTTGTGTCCATTGTTCTCTCTAATTTTTTTCCATTTGTGTGTGGAATTACATTTGTTCTGGGTGGCAGTATCAAGGCAGTGTGTGCTCGTGTGCGTTCAGGGTGGGGCCGTCCTGTTTCAACCTGAGCAAGATCTAAAATTAACTGAGTGGACATCAAGAAATGTGTGAGCATGCGCGCATGCACACGCCTTAAAGGGAATACTGGTTGTGTCTGGCTGTCATTCTTTATTTTTAATAGACTGGAAGGTCTGGCTATCCAGGTCAGCCGTCAAATCTCCTATGCTAGCCATTATCAAGGAGGGATGAAGACTCCTAAATATTGTAATAAGCAGTTACATTTCACTTATCACCAATGGGGTGAATTTTTTCTGAACAATGCTTAGATGATCTGTGCAGTAAAATGACTACGGCTGATCTTGCAGTTGTATCCTGCCTAATGTCAGTGAGGCTGCTAGTTCTGTCTTGTAAATATCCCCTCGACTCAATTAGCTCAAGGTGACCAAGCAGAGGAGGCAGTACAAACATTGGCTCTCTCTCCCCGCACCACCTTAGACCATGAATGACTAACATAGGTGTGTTTCTGTAGAGAGGTTGATAACAGATTTCTCTGGGCTAGTAGATTTTGTGGACTTATTTGCAAAGCTGATTTATGGAACCAAATCAAACCAACTATATCGCCTTTATGATATGATATTGCTCTCAGTCTCTCTCTCAAATCCTCATCACTTTTTCAGATTTGCTGTTCAGGCTTTGAGAGCCTGATAATGACAGTTACTTATGTCTGTAAAAAGGAATGCTTTGCACCATAATTTCTGGAGGAATTTTATTTCGCCCTGAGCCAGTTTTGGAAGGGAAAAACACTATGCTAGATAAAAACTACTCCATCACATTCTTCTTTGAAGGAAGACCTTCTGTGTTTCTTCGGCCTTCTCATCTTCGCAACAAAATCCTAGCTGTGATTTCTCTCAATTCATTTTCAGTAACTTCAGAACACATCTTAATTTTAAAAGCTCTCAAATTTGACAGAAGGCATATGCCTAATTCTTGAAGCTCTTTGAGACACTTTCTGTAGTTAGGCAGGTCTGTTTCGGGCTAACCATTATGAATAGGAAGGAAATTGGGTTTCCTAGAATTCTAGCACTGGAGTTCTATGGATGTGTCTGATGTGAATTCTCAGCTTTAAAATATCAATGGTATGTTTGGAGAACATGTGTTGTGGACATGAGGAGAACTGATCTTGTGATAGCAATCATGCCTTGCCTCCTTAGCTAAGCAGGGTCCACCCAGGTTGCATATGAATGGGAAACTAGAAGTGTGAGCACTGTAAGATATTCCCCTGAGAGGATGGAGCTGCTCTTGGAAGAGCATCTAGGCTCCAAGTTCCCTCCCTGGCAGCATCTCCAAGAGAGGGCTGAGAGAGATCCCTGCCTGCAACCTTGGAGAAGCCGCCGCTGGTCTGTGTAGACAATACTGAGCTAGATAGACTAAAGGTCTGACTCAGTATATGGCAGCTTCCTGTGTTCTTGTGACATAGATAGCTCTGTGTGTGTAACCTTGTTTCAGAAAATCTTGGGCCGGTGTCAACCAACGCTCTGTTAGATGCCCCAACTAAGTTCCCTCTTTTTTGTAAAGTCTCTTTACTCTGAGCGGTGTTATAGCTTAGGCACTTGCTACAGTCTGTTGACCCAAGGGACTGGCTGCATTATGGTCGGAATGGTCTGTACGACTGTCACCAGTTACTCTTTTTCTTTCTTCCCTCTTGTGCCAAAAATTAAATGTCTCACTTCATAGGATACTGACTACAATGGGGACTTTGTCCCAGCATTTATACTATAAAAGTGCTTTTTGAAATGTCCTTGTCTTTGAAGGCTTTTTTGTCCCATTTTACAGATGCAGGACAGAGAAAGAGAAATCCCTCTGTCTCTCTGGCCGGCTGAAACTTGAGACATGGCTCCCTATTTTTAAATTGAATGCTCAAGCACATTTGGGACTGGTTAATCTGCAACACGAAACCATGATCGCTGGTCGAATGACCGTAACAAGAAAGATTTGATTTGAAACCATGATTGCTCCTCCTGCTCACCACCCCCATCCCCTTGTGCATTCTTCGGATTCCTTCCCTGACTTCCTCATTGGGCCAAACCAGAATTTGCCAATGCATCCAGATCTGCTCTGCACCCCATTACCTGTTGAGCTCTGTAGGTGGGGACACAGAACAAGTTATTTTCATTAGCAGCACACTGAGAAGGAAAACTCTTGTTCCTAAGGCCTGACTGGGTCCTATCCTTGCCAGCTTTTAAGTGGGCAGCAAAACATTTTTCTTCCATCTGGCTTCTTATTGATTTATTGACTCTTGTGTCCTCCTGTTCCGTGGCTCGAATTGCTCTGATGTGTATTTCTGTCATTTTTGTGTGCTTTCTGTTCTTCATCTTAAGTTCTTCTAGATTTCTGCTTTGTTTGTGGAATTCAGTAGCCCCTTTAATGAGATGGAAAGACAGGATATCTATATACCTGTACCTAAAAGAGAAATCGGTAAATGATGGTTTGCCTTCCAAACCAGAATCGATAAACCACAGGCTGAAGCCAGAAACCGGGGAGGGAATTGGTACACACAAGGGGAGGAGGGAGACATGTGCTTGAGTTTTGGACCCAACAGGCAGCCATGGTAGGGATGTGTACAAATGACTCATGCAGCCATGGGAGGTGCAGGAGTCGATTCCTTTTTAAAAAGCAGGTAAGAAGGACCTTCCTGATTCTGCACGCAGGCTGCAGTCACATGTGGCCTTTTGAGCCGTGCCCGGAAAAGCAGTGGGCAGCAGAGGAGCAGGTAAGGTCTTGGTTGCCTGCTTTTTAAAGGAACCAACCCCTGCCCCGCCGGTCCGGTTCGAATGCTAGCACCTGAACCAGTTCGGCACTTCCCTAAGGAGGCGCCAAAGCGGTTCAGACACATCCCTAAACTGTGGTTTGGCCATTATGTCTGAACCAGTCAAATATCATAGGAAGCTACCTTATGAGTCAGATCATTGGTCCATCTAGCTCAGTACTATCTAAGCTGTCTGACAGTGACCACACTCCCTGCCTCCTAGCTTGCTTTTTAATTGCACACAACTGAAAATCAGGAGTGTGCACAGCTCCCAAAGCTGGGTAGGCTGCTTGTCCTACCCAGTTAACAGTCATGTGAACGGGTCTAGTGTCTGCATTTTGATTTTGGAGCTATGCTGCTGCTGTCTTATATTGTAGAATTAATCATTGACAGGTCTATCAATGGCTGCTAGTCTGGTGGCTGTGGGCCACCTCCAGCCTCAGAGGCAAGATGCCTCTGAATCTTAGTTGCAGGGGAGCAACAGCAGCAGAGAGGACATGCCCTCACCTCTTGCCTGTGGGCTTCCCAGAGGCATCTGGTGGGCCACTGTGGGGAACAGGATGCTGGACTAGATGGGCCTTGGGCCTGATCCAGCAGGGCTGGTCTTATCATTCAGCATATTGCCTAGGTGAGACAGAATCTAAATCATTTAGTGATCCAGTTTGTGCCAGATTTTTACTCATAATTCTCTGTAGATTCGGTGGCAAATTCAGTCTGAATTGATCTGTAAAATTCCATTTGACCCGAACTGAACTTGGAGAGTAGGACACAAATGTTCTCCAAAGCTAGTGCTTAGTTTGTCAGATGGGTTACTGCACTGATCTGTATACTTCTGGAATACCGACACTTTGTAGAGAAATATTTTGTGTGCTTTGACTTTATATTCAATATATTTAATCCACACCACTCCCCACCCCGCTTTTGTTTCCTCTCATGTGTTAGACATTTGCTGAGCAGGTGTTTGGTGTATTCAGCTGGACAATTCCGATTGCTGTGGCCTTCTCTTGTTTTGGTGGACTTAATGCATCTATTTTAGCATCCTCAAGGTAAAGCATGTCTAGTTCTGGTTTTATCCTACCCAGGGCTGCGTTTCTACCCAAGAAGGCTGGGAGAATCAAAATTCTCTGTTCAGAATAAACTGTACAGACTTGTTAAAGATGCCCATGGTTTACATATTTGGGGATTTGAATTATTCAGCAGATTTATTCAAGAAACCAATTGCATTTAGAGGATTTTGTAATATTTACTTACTTACTTATTTTATTTTCTATACTGCCCTTCCAAAATGGCTCAGGGCGGTTTACAGTTAAAATCAATTAACGGTTAAAACAGAGATTATAAAGCACCATAAAACAACAACAATTAAACAATCAGAACAGTTTAAAAAAAACCCTCCAAAACAGGTTACAACATTAAAACCATTTACAACCATTTAAAAACCCTGGAATAAATCTGTTTGTGTACAAAACTTCACTTGGAGAGTTTAGAACTAAGCCTGTGCACAGGGCTGTCCTTAGGACATGGCAAGCAGGGTAACTGCCCTGGGTCCTGCTCTTTTAAGCCCCATAGAATTAACTGGAAGGGGCCCCCGCACCCCACCAGGCTCTCTAAGGACAGCCCTGCCTGTGTAGTCATAAAAATTTAATTTTTTCTCGTATACTTCTTGGACAGCTGTGTTTATGCTCATCTTTCTGCACAAATACATGCTTGCAATCACTCCAAATGGATTCCTGTGTAGGTGGGAGTTCTTAAGCTCACTGCTTAAATGCCTGGCTTCTTAAAAACTATTTTGCATTGATATTTGGAAAAGAACGAGAGGACAGAGAGCAGGTGAGAGACAGGAGAAGACAGTGCTATGTGCAGAAGACAGATTTGGAGCCATTTGCTGGGAGCGAGTGAAGGCCTAATCCAAGGTCTGTTTTGGTTTCCAGGCGAACAGTAGTCCTTAAAGCTGTTCTCACAACCAGGAATAGGGAAGGGGAAGCCTCCAGTCCTAACTGGAGAGCTGTGCCCGACTGGCCATCATGAGAATTCTAGAAGCAAGGTAGGAGATGGGGATAATGGTAGCCTTTGGAGATGGGCAACACTGGTGAGCCCAGAACTTGAACCCAGCTCCAGAGTGAAGGTGGAGGGGAAGCAACTCCCCACGCCTCTCACCTCCATACCCAGCTTACAGGCTAGCATTTCCCCTTTCTCCTACCCTGCTTGTAGGATTCTCGCTATGGCCAGTTGGAAACATGCATGTGAGAACAGCCCTCTTCTCTATGTGAACGTTTCTGTTATCCAACAAAGCAAAGACATCGCCCATTCTAGTACCGCATGTGGCTTCCTCTTAGATATAAGAACATAACCACATAAGAACAGCCCTGCTGGATAAGGCCCAAGGCCTATCTAGTCCTGTTTCACAGAGTGGCCCACCAGATGCCTCTGGGGAGCCCACAGGCAAGAGGTGTGTGCATGCCCTCTCTCCTGCTGTTGCTCCTCTGCAACTGGGATTGAGAGGCATCTTACCCTCTGAGGCTGGAGGTGGCCTGCAGCCACCAGACTAGTAGCCATTGATAGACCTGTCCACCATGAATCTATCTAAGCCCCTTTTTATATCCATCCAAGCTAGTGGCCATCACCACATCTCGTGGCAAAGAATTCCATAGATTAATTATATGCGGTGTGAAAAAGCACTTTCTCTAGTTGGTCTTAACTTTCCTGACTTTCAGTTTCATGGGGTGACCCCTGGTTGTGAGAAACATTTCTCTCTGTTCACTCTCTCCACTCCATCCATAATTGTATACACCTCGACCATGTCTCTCCTTAGTCACCTCTTTTCCATAGTAAAGAGGCCCAGATGCTGTAGCCTTGCCTCATAAGGCAGGCAAATTCTAGAAAAGGAAGGCAAATGATACACTAGGTTCTGTGATGCCCGGAATCTTCAAAAGTATGCACGATAGATAATTCTCATGGATGCTCTTGAGTACAATCACTTCAGATTTGACAAGCTGTTCTCCTTTGCTTCCGATGGGATGTGAGTCACCTGTGCAACCTGTCATTTCCCCCCAGGCTGTTCTTTGTGGGATCCCGGGAGGGTCACCTTCCTGACCTCTTGTCAATGATCCATATTGGGAGGTTCACACCCGTGCCTGCACTTCTCTTCAATGTAAGTTCATGACTGTGGTTTTTCTGTAGAGAGACCTGTAAGCAGGGTTCCACAGAATCACTCACCATGCTCATTTTAGCAATGCCCCCCCGCCCCCAGCTCTGGCAGGTAGAATGAAGAATAGAGTCAAGTGGTTCCCAACCTGGGTTCCTCCAGATGTTGCTGAACTACATCTCCCATCATTCCCAGCTACAATTTATTGTAGCCAACTGAGCAAAGAGACACCTTTTAAAGTGGCAATTCTCTTACATTTAGCAAGGGGAGAGCAACTGACCCTATCCAGCCCCATAGGAACTTAGGAAGCTGCCATATACTGAGTCAGACCCTTGGTGCATCTAGCTCAGTATTGTCTTCACAGACTGGCAGCGGCTTCTCCAAGGTTGCAGGCAGGAATCTCTCTCAGCCCTGTCTTGGAGATGCTGCTAGGGAGGGAACCTGGAACCTTCTGCTCTTCCCAGAACGGCTCCGTCCCCTGAGGGGAGTATCTTACAGTGCTCACACATCAAGTCTCCCATTCATACACAACCAGGGCAGACCCTGCTTAGCTATGGGGACAAGTCATGCTTGCGACCACAAGACCAGCTCTCCTCTCCCTAGCCCCAGCACAGCATCCCTCCAGTGGCTGTTGCTGGTATCTGCTTTATGTTTCTTTTTAAATTGTGAGCCCTTTGGGGAAGGGGACCATTTTATTGATGTATCTTTCTTTGTAAACCGCTTTGTGAACTTTGGTTGAAGAGCAGTATATAAATATTCATAGTAGTAGTAGTAGTTCGGCAACATCTGGAGGAACCCAGGTTGGGAGGCACTGCACTAGGTAATGGCAAGGCGGTACGCAGGCTTTGTAGTTGACGGTTTGCTTGGATCTTTAGCAGAAATGTTTAAGATGCAGAAAGTGGGTCAAGTCACTCTGTCGGAACTTGGCGAGACTAATTTTCATTCTCTTCTTTCTGATCAGTGCCAGCAGGGATTCCTGGCTAAAAATAAAGGTGAGCCTTGTGACTGGCGAACCTTGTAAATAAATAGAAGAAATGATAGAGAGTCATGCATGGCAAGTCTGCATAGTTCTCTCGGTTTCTTTGGATGGCTCCTTGAGCTCAAAATAAAACAGAAAAATAGAGTAAGCACCAGCGTGGAATAGTGGGTCGAGTGTTGGACTAAGACCAGGGAGACCCAAGTTCGAATCCCCGTTGAGCCATGAAACTCACTGGGTGACTCTGGGCCAGTCACTTTACTCCCAGCCTAACTTACTTCACAGGTTTGTTGTGAGGATAAGTGTAGCCGTATGCACAGCACTGGGCTCCTTGGAGGAGGAGCAGGATAGAAATATGAAGCAATAAATAATTCTTGTTAGAAATGCAAAGATTGCTTTCCAGCAGAAGAGAACCTTTCTTAAGCACATCGTGGTGTGTTTTGCAAGTTGTCTGTGCATGTTTACTCAGAAATACGTCCCTCTGAGTTCAGTGAAGCTTACTCCCAAGTAAGTGTGCAAACGATTGTAGTCTTAGGAGATGTAAGGAGTTTGTAGTTGGAAGTAATGAAAGGTTTTAACTGGAATGCAGCAGATTTCCCTCCTCTTTTTTTAAATGAAGGCCTTTACTCATATAACTTTTTGGAGCACTCTGAGAGCCCTAAAAGTATGTTCAAAAGTCTGGCTTCATCATGAATCCTCAATAAAAAATTAAAGCTCCAAATATAAATTTTTCAAACTTTCCCATCAGAGAGTTTCAATGTTCTAGCTTGGAAAACAATCCCTGGGACTCCTGTTCTGGGTTTGGTTTGTTTGTTTTTTAAACTGCCCTGACCTTTTTTGTTTTTGTAATAACATTTAACAAGCTCTTTACTTCCACACATTATCCACACTTGCTATAGTTTCCACATATCTTGGGTTTTGCTCCAGAAAATGTAAATGTTGCATCAAATTTGCAGGCGGAAAAAGATCAGCCTTCAAAATTAGAAAAGAAAAAGAGTAAAAACTCATGAAATTATAGAAAATATAAGTCAATACAATGAATGTATGTGTTCATTAACCTCGATGACGCCTGAGTTGAGACAGAATTGATGGAGCGGCTATTCATGTTGAAAATGCATGTAATGGTGGTGTAGAATTGTGATGAAATGGGATTGCTGTAGACTTGTGTGTGCGCACACATGTAACAGATTGTTGCTTGGCCAAACTGATATTTGAACTGATATAGGCCAAACCAAACTGATATTTGTGGATCCCTACCTGTAAGTCCGCCAGACTGCAGAATCCGTCTCATGGGAATCCTTGTAGAGCGATAATTACAAACTTTGCAACTTGTATGCATTGGATGAAAAGGAGACATGTTGTCGTCTTTGCAGTCGTAAAAGCCCCTTAACGTAAATGATGGGCAGAACACACAGCGTTTTGTCTTCCGCATGCCCCAAAGGTAAAACTTCATAAACTTAAATAACCCCTTGCCTGCTTAACCCCTGATTATCAAATGCCAGTCCAGATGTGGAGGGCTACTGGGAGGTGTTGGAGCTTGGGCTTTCCAGGAGGTTGATGTTCTGTAATTGTAGAGTAGCCACTAAGAAGACATTTCCCTCCATGCTGTTCTGAACGTAATGCCTAGATGGTAAGACGGCATGGCGGGTAATGTTATGGTCTAGGAAGACAGACCCTCTCCAGTTGGCCTCACTGTCCCCAAAGAGGCCCCATTGGCAAGAAAGGGGCAAGTACTTCTGGCAGCACAGATGCTGGAAAAGTGCCTCCCTTTTGAGCTTTTCACGGCATCTTGGTTATCTTTTCTTAACAGTGTTCGATGAGCCTCATATACTTGACTGTAAAAGACGTCTTCCAGCTTATTAACTACTTCAGCTTCAGCTATTGGTTTTTTGTGGGGCTCTCAATAGCCGGGCAGCTCTACCTCCGTTGCAAGGAACCCGATCGACACCGGCCACTCAAGGTGAGAATTGTAACAGGCAAATCCTCCTGTCATTTTTATAGACGCAAGGCTTCCTAGAACCGTCGAATACAGTTCTCGTTGAGGGGAATATCACAAGCCTCTGAGGCTGTTCTCATGACCGCAGGAACGCGGACTAAGGGAACCCAGCCTGCTTTCCTGCGGTCATGGGAACTGCTGGGAGCTGCATGGCTCCCTCCAGTTAACCCGCTTAAGTTAACCCAGTACTCCACTAACCCGATTTTGGCGATTGTGAGTTGCCACAGTGCAGCTCTGTGCTGCAGCAACTTGTGAGGAGACCCCTGCTGGGAGGCTAAAACAAGCATGGGGCATGCTGGGACTTCTAGGGGCTGAGCGGGCCCCGATCCCCACAGGCCCTACTAGCTCTGTGATGGAGCTGGTAATTGTGTGGGCGGCCGACCCGGCTGCTCAGGGCTTCCTGGGTGCTCGTGTGCAGGGAGAGCAGGCTTGGTCCGCTCTCCCTGCCTAACCCCGTCTGGCTCTCCACACTGCTCGCGTGGAGAGCCTCTCTGTCTGTTATCCTCTGCATATGTGCTCAACTTTCTAGGTCCACTAGAGGGGGTTTCTGTATAGGAACTGGAAGCTTAAAAACCATAGGAACATAGGAAGCTGCCATATACTGAGTCAGACCATTGGTCTATCTAGCTCAGTATTGTCTTCACAGACTGGCAGTGGCTTCTCCAAGGTTGGAGGCAGGAATCTCTCTCACCCTTCTCTTGGAGATGCTGCCAGGGAGGGAACTGGGAACCTTTTGCCTGCAAGCATGCAGATGCTTTTCCCAGAGGGGCCCCATCCCCTGAGGGGACTACCTTCCAGGGCTCACACATGTAGTCTCCCATTCAAATACAGACCAGTGCAGACCCTTTGCTTAGCAAAGGGGACAATTCATGCATGCTACTACAGGACCCATTTACAAAGTAAAGTGAATTGACGTGCGACTCGTGGTTCTTAATCTAAAAACTTCTAGTTATTTATGCAGTGTACATGTTTCCTCTCTTACAGTTGAGCCTCTTTTTCCCAATAGTCTTCTGCATGTGCTCACTCTTTCTGGTGCTCGTACCACTCTACAGTGACACCATTAATTCCCTGATTGGCATTGGCATTGGGCTTTCTGGGATTCCCGTCTACTTCGTGGGAATTTACTTGCCTGCTTCCAAAAGACCTCTCTTTGCCAGGAAGGTTTTAGGTAAGATGATTTTCCTGGCTATCTTTTCTTTTTTAAACAAATTTAAAGACTTCAGTTAACAATTGAACAACAGAGTAAGAGTAATTTTAAACTACATATTAAGCAGGTAACTGCCATTATGTTTTTGTTCCAAGGAAAAGCTTAAGTATGTGTTCCTTTTCTTTTATGCATCTTTGAAAGAAATAGGAGAAATTTCGTAAGAGCATTTCTAGCTTATTCTAGGAATTTACTTGCCAAACATGTCTGGAAAGCTGTAAAACCCGCTCAAAAGTAAGTGTTGGTGCTGTTCTGAGTACGTTTAGCTACTGTCAAACAATGGGGCTCTCCACAAAAGCAGTGTGGAGAACCGCAAGGGGGTTAGCAGAGAGAGCGGGCTTGACCCACTTTCCCTGGGTGGCTGGGTCAGCTGCCCACACGATTACTGGCTCCATGATGGAGCTGGTTGGGGGCGGTGGGGATCGGGAGCCTCATGGCCCCCCAGAAGTACCAGAATGCCCCGCGCAAGTGCACGGGACATTCTGGGAAACCCCTCCAACGCTGGGAGGCTTGTTGTAGCCTCCCAATCGGGAGTCTCCTTGTGAGTCATGGCATGGAGGCGCGCCGTGGCGACACATGATCCAATAAACGGGATTAGCGGATCAAGCGCTCCACTAACCTCGTTTAAGGGGAGGGGCATTTAGGGAGGCTTGCTGCCAGAAGCCGCATGGCTCTCGTTGCAGCGCATGACCAGGCGAAACTGGGCTAGCCTACTTTAGCCTGGTTTCTCCTGGTCATGAAAATACCCTTATTGTCTGTTTGCAGATTAGGATGAAAATATTTTGCATGGCTAAAATATAACCCTAGTGTCTGATTCCCCCTCCTCCCACATGAAAGGGTCCTCCTAGAGCTCAACTGAGCATGACTGATCTTCTCTGCCCCTCCGTGTGTACTCCCAGGCAGTGTGACAAGCTGTTACAGAGATGGGAAGCTTAAGTGTAACCTGGGGGATCCTGAATGGGAATATTCCTCTGCCCATCCAGTTATTTGAGCTCCAGAGCTGGACAGAACTATGGGAGGGCAGGTCACACACATCTCCCTTTCCCCAGACTATCCTGGCAATGCCTGTGCATGCACACCATGAGAGAAGGAGAGAAACGGGGCTTTCTTGAGTTGTATGAGAACATCGTCCGTGTACAAGTGCTGTGCCCATACAGGGAAGGATTATATCCCGTGGCCAACGCCTAGCTGCCATGCAGGGCTGGTCCCCACTCTGAAGTGCGTTACATTCAAAGCATGGGTACTTTTGAGCTCTTGCTCAATATCACAGATGCTTTTTGGAGCTCATGCTCCAAATATTCTTTGGTGCTCTTTGGAGATTGTGCTGCATGGGCAAGCTCTAAAACTATTTGGAGAGCATGCGCGCTAGCATGGCCTTAAGCTCTGGATCTTGGCCAGTTTTCCCAAGACCCCTTTGATATGTACAATTCATTTCCACCCACAATGTCTAGAATTGCAATTGCTTCAGGAGAATTTCTTCTAAGGAAACATTCTCAAGATCTCAGAAATGAGATTCTCATCCTGTGTGCTTTTGCTGTAGAGTCCTTCCTGGATTGTACCACTGAGACTGCAAATAGGAAACTGAAATATGCAGTGGAAAATCCCAACACATTGGGACAAAGATTCTGCCCCAGCTCTTTTAGTGTGCAAAGTTTTCTACATAGAGCAAGTTCTCCTCCTCCTTTTTGTGTGTGTTGAACATTATGCATATCTGACAAGCCAACTTGAACTGTGTTCTGTAGAAGAAGGGAATGTATAACTCTGCTTTTCCTAGGCATATCTCATGTTTCTTGGTTTTAGTTACAGATTCACAAATTAAATGACAAACTGTTAGTATTAAATTTTAATATCAACAAACTACATTGTGAGACAAAGACTTGGGGAAGGGAGGATAGGATATCAAGAGGAAGCCTTGCCTCTTGGTTGGCAAGAGATACATAAGAGAAATAGCCTCCTTCTGAAAATCGTGTTTATTGCCATCCGCCTAACCTCTGTAAGCAGCTCTTGCTCTCTAAATGATTGCCTGTTAATTTTATGCTTTACCTCGGATGCAGGTGGTGTCACTCGAGCCACTCAGCTGCTTTGTTACTGTGTTCTGACCGAAATGGATACACTTGAAGAAGAACCACAGACCAAGTCTCAGTAAAGAAGCAAAACCGAGTTGGCTGGCTGCACGAGAGGCTGTGGGCCCATTCAAAGCATCACTGGACTCAGGAATACTTCTTTAACTGGGATTCTTGGCTGATCATACTGTGTCATGATCTAGCGTTTGGTTTGCGTTTGGCTTGGTTTAAAGGAGCATTTCTTTCGCCGTGAAACGGAGTGTCTTGGTCAGAGAGCTCAGAAATCAAATTGAACAAGCAGGTGGCAGGAAACAGACTTTGCCAGTTCCAAGTTACTTGAGTTTAAAAGGCACCAACTGTCCTCTCAGCCTATCGTTGATTCACTCGTTTGTGTGAAGTAGATTCTGGAAATCTTTATGGCTGGCTGGATGTTCCTGACAAACTGTGGCATCAAAGAGGTTGAATCTGACAGAAGACTGCTGCTTTTTCGCTTCCATTTAAAGGCAGAGCATGTTGGATAGCGACTCACATATTGCTCACACATCATTCACATGAAACAAGGTTTTTTCCCCCTTTTTAAAAGAATTAAACAAGTGTAATTTCGCATTTCTAAGCTGAAGGAAAAGCTACCCAATTTTGTTTTTTGGGGGGTTGCAAATTGGAACTTCCAAATGATCATAGTCAAATAGTAGCATCTTAAAGCAAACGTTGATCTTATCCGGACCGAGATTGGCTGACCGGTTTGGCATTTCCCCCAACGCTATTTATTTATTTTATATTTGAGATCTTTAGTGCTTCAGAGACCTTTCATATCCCACAAGGACTTGGTCGGGCAGAACCCTTCTGCAGCACCATGCAAAATGGAATTAGCCGGATTGCTATGTAGGAGCAGGGAGTGAAGAGAGCTTCTTCAAGTACCTGATTCCCGTTCCGAGATTATGTGCTGTGTTCACTGAGGAGATTTCCAGAGCTTTTGCTTCCCTGAGATACACTGTGCGGGGCGGGGGGGGGGGAGGAGTATTTGAACTTCTTTGGCTGTTGAGAAACCGGAGGTGAAGGGACCTTAGCTTCTATGCATATTATTGACTGTTTTAAACACTCGTTTTGTCTGGCTCAGTTTTCCATTGTGGGTTTGCCTGTCTCCCCCACACAGGAAGCACAGACCCAAATTCTGACAGCAACCTTGCATTGCTATGGAGGCCATGGAGCCTTCTCAGCACCCTGCCAGCGTTTGACTTGTCAGCAGCCACTGGAGGGTTTGTCTTCTCCTTGCCTCCCTCGGTTTATGGTGGTGGCAGCTAGTATGTGCAGCATCACTGAAGCAATGGGGCCAGACGCACTAGCAGTGGCACTTTCACCGATTCCAAGCCTGTCTAGGGAAGTAAATATGCCTCAAGGAAGGTGCTCTGCATAGATTGTGGGAGGTCCCCTCCACTGTTCCCTCTAACAGGGATTTCCAGATGTTGTTGACTACAACTCCCAGCATCCCCAGCCTCAGTGGCCTTTGGCTGGGGATTATGGGAGTTGTAGTCAACAACATCTGTCCCGCACCCCACCACGCTCCTCATGCAACCTGTCGGATGCTTCCTAGTGTTAAATAATTATTAAAAGCAAATGTTTCTGCTGAGGCACTGGCCAAAGGGTTTAGAATAGAGGAACTCTCTTTTTCCATGGACAGTTCTAGTCACTTTTACATGAGCAACTGAACCTAGCCTGCGGGTGAATACTTTATTATTCAAAATTAAAGATCTCCCAAACTTGAAATGACTGTCTACATGTTAGTTTAAATGTGGTAGTGCATTGCCCTAGAAATGAACTGAAGAGTACATACTTGAAGAAAAAATATTCAGATATATACATCTGAATAAATGTCCCATTTGGGACTCAAAAGATTTAAAGCTACATAAATAAGGCCTGTGTGATGGCAAAATTGGGGACTTGGCTAACACAAAGGTTTTTATTACTTCGGTGGTTTAAAATGGGCTATCTCATCCATTTGTCTAGACAGTAGTGTAATGGCCTTAAAAAAAAAAACACTGTAGAAAACCTGTCTTTATTTTGTATTTCTGTATCCCAAATTATTTTATTGATCTTTAGATAAAACTAATGATTTAAAATGACTTCTTCCAATCTATATATTGAAATGAAAAATCAGACTTTTTATTCCACTAACAATTCTCTTTGATGTGTGCCACAACAATCCTCAGTTTAGAACCTTTAGGTTCTGATCTGATGTAAACCAGCAATTCTTATTTCAAGTATAGTAAAATGGTGATGACTTGGGAAATTACATTTAACCATAATGTAACCTACCCACCCCCAAATCTCCCTTCATTGTGTAATAGTGGCAATCATGTTTGTGAACTTTCATCTGGATTATTATTGCACTCTAGTAAACTAACTTTGTTTATAAAGGACTACTTTGTATAGCAGTTGATCCATCCAACTGGTTGTAACAACAATGCAATCTTTTATACAACTTTGGTGTGTGTAGGAACTCTGCAGGGGAAGAAAAGGAAACATCCACTGTGTGGGAATAAAATATTTACATGTTTACAGTTGTATCATTGTTTGTGAAGGGAAAATTTTGTAATTAACCACCCACACCATCTGTTATGCACGTAAATAATAAATTGGAAAAGCAACAGAGGATGTTAAAAATAACACTACTGATGGAGGAAGATTGAAAAGGTTTTCGACACCCAGTGAGATAGTTGCAAAAGGGGTAACAGCTGAATTTTGAAGTACAATCCCATGATGCAAGCAAGGACATCTGGACTGCATTTTAAGATGCATTCCACCTCAGTGGTTCTGTTTTCAACATTCCTTTTACTGTTCTGGATTTCAGCTTGGTCTCTCCCAGTCCATCCTAGCTGGTTTCCAATACTGTATTTCTACTTGGGATAACGGTAGATGCGAAGAGGATGCCGCAGTTTCCTTGACTCAGTTCTATAATGAAAAGAACCGAGTCAAGGAAACTGCGGCATGGTATTATTGACCTTGGGGAGAACAGCTCAGATGCAGTACTTGCATATATGGAACTAATTTCTTGTGTGCATGTCTGTGTTCCCTGCTGGGGGAATTAGTTTCATCAAGAACAAGACAAGAGGGGAGGGTGCATTCCCCTGGCTATTTGCAAAAGGTTTACAGAGAAATATGCTTCACACACCTGACCATGTTGGGGCCTCTGATTGTAGTTGAGATCACAGCACCTTTTGAGTACTGGAGATTGTTTTGTAGAAATTAGTATTGTGTGTAAAGGGGAAGTTATAGCTTGTTTCATGGCTGGATAACAGCAGTACCACACTACTTTAGGGGGCTGCTGCTATTGTGGAAACCCTCCACATAATTTGGACACTAGGGATGTGCATGGAACCACAGTGGGGGTCTCCCTTTAAGAGCAGCGGAGGGTGCACTTACCCCTCCCACCGCTTTTCTCTTGCCAGTATCAGTTTTTTTAAAAGCCCATCGAGGCGGCAGCGTATCTCCCTGCTGCCCCGTTGCCTCATCTTATGACTATGACCAGAAGTCAGACACACCTGCATGTTGGCGACTTCTGCTCATATCCAGAAGACAAGGGCAACAGGGAGGCAGGAAGGTATGCTGCTACCCCAATGGGCTTTTTAAAAAACTGATGCCGGCAGGAGGGGTAAGTGTACCCTCCCCCACTCTTAAAGGGAGACCCCCTCTGTGCACATCTCTACTGGACACACCACCTGAGAAGTTGCTTTTGATTTAAGATACCAAGAACTAAGTAAAAGCAATGTGGAAAAAAATTCTTGTAAGCCGTTCAAGAAAAGCTACCTTTTATTTACATATTCAAGTCCACAGAACTACATATTACTTGGCAGTCTAAAGTGCAAAGAAGAAATCCACCTTTCGTGGTTAACTATCCCATTTCAATTCACAGTGTGCAACAGGAGGAAGAGATCTTGCAAGAATCATTGAGGACAAGGCTTCTGCTTGCTTTATTCTCATTTCACCAGTGCTTTCAGTTCTGTAGGACCAGGTTTGAAAAACTGAAACCTTTCTTTTAAGAAGGAATCTTTCTTAATCCTCTGCTTAAAATGAGAAATAGTCTTCAAGCATATCAAGATGGTGAAATCAGGTATCTTAAGTTTAGGGAATCTTTCATATATGGTGCACTTTTAAAAGCTGCAAGAAGTGCAGATAGAATATTCCATTTTAAGAGACATTTCTTAAAAGTATACTGTTTCCTCTTGGAGATAAGCATAGTCATAAGTAAAAAACACCCCAAGCAGCATTCGCTGTAAATAAATGGCTTTGACTGCAGGGTCATGGTGTGGCACCATAGACTTTCAAGGCAAGATGGCACTGATGCATCTTCCAGGCATTGACGTTTCAGTGCTCTACTCAGAATCCAGCTCTTGCAACTCATCATATTCAAACTCCTGTAGGACATCAGACTGGTATTTTGACCACGTTCTCCTGATATATCCACTATCTTCATCGCTAATGCTCCCACTCTCAGATTCTAGAAGAAAATAACATGTTTATTCAAAATGCCATGTGAAAGATTCCTTTTATAATTGATGGTAAATAGGTTAGCTATTTATTACTGACTGTTTGAGCTCTGTACCCTTCCACTATTGACTTAGTGGCCCATGATAACCCAAAGAGGCACCTTTTAAAATGGTGGTCCCCTTGGATTTATCAAGCACACAACTGTTGCCCTTCATTCCATCATAGCACCCCCTCCAGTGGCTGCTTCTAGTGTCCCCTTTGTTCCCTTTTATATTGTGAGCTATGTGGGACAAGGAACCATCTTTTCATTCCTTCTGCCATGTAAGCTACCTTGAACACTTTTTTTGGGGGGGTTGAAAAGTAGTATACAGATGTTTCCACTTTTATTTATTCATATTCTTTAACATGTATTTTTATGCTGGTCTATAACTGTAATAAAAGATGATGATAGTATACAGATACTGTAATGTGTCAGTTGCTCACACTGGAGCCACTGATTTCCCAACACGAGTGATAACCTACAAAACAACCCTGTATCCAGCCATCAAGATTTTAACTCCTGGCCTATGACCTGCTTGTTTTGGAGGTAAAGCTTTGGTAGGCAAGATCTGGGTCTAAAGTCACCTCCCAGTTTATAGTTAAAGGAGTGACAGTTTGATGCAATCAGGTGACATGGTTAACATGTCCCCATATCACCACATCAAGTACCATTACCTTCCTCAGAAAAAACCTCATCTTCATCTGGGTAGTCATTACGCCAGTTATTCTCGTTATTCTCGTCGTCATCGTCATCATATATTTCTTCTGAGATGTGATCTCCATCCACCTGCATGTCAACATCAAAAAGCATTTTCAGAGGAGTCACTACAGCAGCTCCTTTTCAGGTCAGCCACTATAATAAATGCGAAACCTGAAATTGTTCCAAAATGCAGCAGCAAGGCAATATGGCCATATCACACCCTTGTCAACTGTGCCGATTCCCAAGAGGTTGACAGGCCAATCCAACATGCTGAAGCTCATTTTGAGTCTTGAGAGGTTGGGAGTGGGACCTAGATATCTGAAGGACCGTCTCCTCCTGCATAACCTGCCCACATGTGGAGGTCAAGACGGGACTTGCTGCGTAACAAAGCAGATCGCTGAGACATGCAATGGGGACTTCTGAATAGCTTCTAGATTTTGGAATTTATGGAGGACAAGTCTAACAGTGGCTACTAATCATGATGGCTTTCAGAGGCAGGGTGCTTCCAAATACCAGTCGCAGTGGCAGGAAAGGGAGCATGCTTTCATTTCCTGGTTGTGTAGCTCCCCAGAGGCACCTGATGGGCCACTGTGGGAAACAGAATGCTGGACTAGATGGGCCTTAGGCCTGATCCAGCAAGGCTGTTCTTATGCCCAGGAAAACCCTGTCAAGCATGTCTGTGTTTTCAGATGACAAGTAAAAACCATGTGCTGAGCATGCATTTCATTGTGCTGCTGCTAACTATTTCTTTTGTCACCTATACAGTTTTAATGCTACGTTATCGTTTAGCTTTACTTTGTTATGTACCGATCATAAGTTTACTGGATCTTGTAAACCACTTCAGCACTCTAACCAGGTGGAAGATGCAGGGAAGAAACAATTTAAATAAAAAACCAGCAAGCAAAGTTAAGGATAGTAGGTGGAGAATACTACAGTGTTTTAGGGATGTGCATGGAACAATTTTTGTGTTCTGTTCCAAGCTTGGAACGGAATGCAAACACTGGGAACGTTTCATCTGAACAACTGATCGAGCCAGCTGTTCCAATGAAATGACCCCATTCTGAGCTGGAACATTTTGACTCAAAACAGGGTTGTTCTGTTCTGAGCTCAGAACACTCGGAACAGTCCATTTCAAGTCAGAACGTTATGCTGATGGAATGTTCTGCACACCCCGAGTGTGTTTCTGTTAGTTACAAATACCTTGTGCTGAATTTGCTGTGTTGGAAGTTAATACCCCAAATCTGTGCATGTTTATTCAGAAGAAACTCCCACTGCATTCAGTGGGTCTTCTTACCAGGAAAGTATGCTTAGGATTGCAGCCTCAGTATGGAAGTCAATTAGGGATGTGCACAAACTGGCGCTGGGCCAGTTTGGTGGTTGGAGTGTGTGTATATGTGTACCTTTAAGGGACCGGGAGGGTGCTCCTACACCCCACCCCCAGCACCATGTTTCCCACGCCGGCGCTGTCTCAAAAACTACTGGTGTGGGGCGACAGCATACCTCTTTGCCACCCCAGTCAGCGTCAAACCAGAAGTGTTCAACGCATGTGCGCCCTGCACCAGCAGTTTTGGAGACAGTGCCGGCGGGGGAGAGGGGAGCACCCTCCCTGTGGTAACCCCCCTCCGCTGAACCAGCTCGAACGGTGAACCGGTTTGTGCACTTCCCTAAAGTCAATGAGCTGCAGACTCTCATACTGCCGCTTTAATACTCTGTTCTTATATTTTAGACTTGATTATCCATGTTCGTCAACTATTATGATGCACTTGTAAACAAATAGGTAGTGCTCAGAGACTAAGTTAGGATCATCAGCCTTAACAGTTAGAATCAACTTCATTCTCATCACTATCTTGGCATTATTTCCCATTTGCTTACCAGTTCACACTCCTGTGTGTAGGGCTGTACAGATAGTATGTTCTCAATCCAGCCAGGGGGGGCTGTTTCAATACAGTAGATGTCATAAACATATTCTTTTCCCTTTGTGCTGCACTCTGCTTCTTTACTACTGCCAGATACTGTTAAACGTTGACGAATCATCTCAACAGCATTGCAAAGAATCACGTCCGGATCATCAGGTTTCTATTAAGATTGAATAAGGTGTTTCATGCATTTCTCATTAACTGCAAAAAGGGGAAAAACCTTGAGTCCCTTGCACTAAGTTTTCATTAGACATAAGATATGCAAACAGGCAAACTTCCAATATTTAAAATACCAGTCTATTCTGTTTCAAACAGGGCAAAGACAAAAGGATAAGGGCAACTTGTTCAGAAACAGATGTAACAAGCTGCCCACATCATTCCTCTTTCCTTCTTTATAAACACGGCAAAGCAGAAATAAAGCTGATATACCTGGATGAAACAGGAAACTGGCTAGAAGGTGCCTTCTTTCTGAAACGTCAAAGTCAAGCCAACTTTTGAACTTTAGTAAATCTTTCAAAAACATAGTTTGTTTCCATTCTGTTTGGCACTGGAGCTGCCTTGATACAGGTATTAAGATGACCAAAAAAAAAAAAAAAAGATATTTTTTTGCTTTGTTACTTGAATCCAGCGTACTGTCACCAGATAGCATTTGGGAACAAAATACATGTAACAGGCTATATAAGGCAGGCTATAACATACAACAGGCTATATAGTTCAAACCTCACAGCCCTTTTGACCATAGCAGAACAAAGTTTACACAAGTGAACTCTCTCACTCCTCCTACTAACTATGATTTGAAATTAGGAACCGTGGCTTCTGCTATTGCAGTTTCTCATGACTGAACTGACAAACCATAGCTATAGTCACTACTTCACTTCTGGAGAAAGAGGCCACTGCCACTAAAGACAGGAGTGCTGAGCAGACAGAAAATGATAGAAACATAGGAAGCTGCCGCATACCAAGTCAGACCCTTGGTCCATCTAGATCAGTATTGTCTACACAGACTGGCAGCAACTTGTCCAAGGTTGCAGGCAGCAGTCTCTCTCAGCCCTATCTGGAGAGGCCAGGGAGGGAACTTGCAACCTTTGATGCTCTTCCCAGAGCAGGCCGAACCCCTGAGGGGAATATATCTTACAGTGCTCAGACATGCAGTCTCCCATCCAAATGCAAACCAGGGAAGACCCTGGTTTACAAAGTTAGTAGGTCAAGTTGGTGGGTCAAGTTGTGGGTTTTATTATAAATACTAGTATTTTTAAGCCCATTATAATAACGGGCGCTAGGTTCCCCCCCCCTTTATTCCTTCTTCCTTTTCTCTTGCCCTTTTTTTTGTTTCTTTCTCTCTTCCTTTCTTTCCTTTCCTCTTCAGTTACCTCTTTGAAACTATGGTCTACTTTACATTGATTGTGTAGGAAGTTGTATATCAAGTCAGAGACCCTTGATCCATCCATCAACCTCACTACTGCCTACTACACTGACTGGCAGCAGCTCCCCAAAGTTTCAGGCAGGAGTCTTTCCCAGCCCTCCCTGGAGATGCTGCCAGGGCTTGAACCTGGGGCCTTCTGCATGCAATAACTTACTATGGAGTAAGCCTTGTTGAAATCAGTAGGGCTTACTTCTGAGTAAATGTGCACACTGCAGACTCAGGCTGGAAGTATTCTACACACACCACCACCCATCTCCTTTGCAAGCTGCGGCGCAGGCGGCAACGTGACACAGACACACACTAAGCAAGCCAACCTTGCCTGGTATATGCTTGCTGTAGTGTAGTAGAGAGAGGCTTGGGTTCGCGGGGAGAGAAAGTGCTGGTGTTTTTCTCCAGTGGGGGAAACAGCGCAGAGAGCCTGGCTGAGCTTCGCCCTTGCTGGAGTGAGAGAGGTGCAAAGAGGAAAGAGTTACCTCCTTCAGTTGCCTCCTTGTTCTCTCACCTGCTGGCAAACAAACTGAGGAGGCTGGGAGCAGAAAAGCCTTTTTAGAGGACCCCCCCATCCGGAAAAGGAGACATAGGAAGAAGCTGGGCAGAGGCGCCGCCGCGGCCGGATGGGGTGAGAAGGCGGAGGCAAGAGGACCGCTTCCCGCGCCTCCCTCCCCTCTGAAAGGCGGGCGCTCCCCAGCAGTCAAAGCTGGAGGTATGAGAATTTCCAAGAAGCTAGAAAATGCTCCTGTTGAAAGAAGTCCCAAAATCCCTGGGAAAGAGAAGGCGAGCTCTGTTAATATCGCAAAAATGCAAAGCATGAGAGCCTTGCTGGCAGACACGTTGGAGAAACTTAGGCATAAACTTCCAGCAACAGCCTCACATGTAGCACATCAAAAGCCCCGGCCGACTCTGGAGAAGATTATACTGCCAAAAAGAATGTGCATTATTCCACAGCCACGGAAATGTTAAAGATGTAGAGTATAATATTCATATATTAGACAGGCTTGCTCTTAACAAAACAGCACTTAGCTAAGCATTGCGCATGCGTCAATTCTTCGACTAATTTTCCCGATCTTGACCGTTTCGAGGGGGGTGGGGGCTTCTTTATTAATTTTGGTTTTGGGGTGGGGGGCCTTGTTTGTGGCCGCTCCTCCCCGTGGTCTGGTGTGTTCTGCCGCCGCCGCCTCCTCTGGGCTCCGTTGCCGTCCGCTGGTTCTTCCGCTGTCTTCTTCTCCCACCCCACAACGGGGCCGGCCCGATACGGTTAGATTGTGGATTAAATCTATGTTGGCTTTGGGGTGTTTTTTTGGGGGTGCTGTCCCCGCCGGCCAGGTTGATCGCTGCCCGGCCCCGGTGTCCTCTTCCCTCCCGCCACCCAGAGTGCTGGCTGCGGTGGCGGCCGCGGAGGCCCTTAATCCTTTGGGGGGGGTGCGGGGAAGGGGAAGTTGGGCAGCTGGGAGGGCGGGGGAGCGATCGGTGGGGAACACGTTGGGCCAGGGCAAAGGCAATTTTGGGGCCGGGCAAGTGCCCCAAGGTCTCCCAGGCGCCCATCCGTGTTGGCGCCCCCAGGCCTCAGCGGCGGCTCCGCCGCCACCTCGCCCGGCTTCCCGATCCTCTGTATTGTGTTCTGGCCGCCGCCATTGCCCCTGGCTTTTTCTCTGGTTGTTCTGGCCGCCTCTGGTTGTCTCATTCTGCCTCGGCCAGTCTCCTCCTTCCCCGCATTCCTGGCTTCTTCGGGGCGGCCATTTTTGGCCGCCCAAGATGGTCGCCAGGTCCTGCCGTTCGTTTGTCCCTTGCTCTGTTCTAGGCATGCGCTGTGCGCATGCCCAGAACAGGCCAGGGAGGCACGGACGGACACCAAGCGTTTTATTAGAGAGGATTATAAATGGTTTGATGTGATGCTCGAGTTGGGCTGTTTCCATTGTAGATGCTATTGGCTCACTACATTTCAATAATTGACTAGGAACATTTTTGTAAAGGGCAGTGCAGAAATTTACTAAATGAACAATAATGATACTCAGGGCTCTGTACCAACCTTCAAGTGCACAGCAGTGTCTTTCTCCACATCTTCCTCCTGTACAATATCAAGCAGCTGAAATTCTCCACAATAGTCTGAAGTATCATGGCTTTCTTTCTGGGAAACGTCCTTTTTTGCTTCAGAGACCAACTGGCTGTTTTCACCTGACTCCACACCACTTGCATCAAGAACAACTTTTTCCCCATCCGTGAGATTTGGACGGTGGCTGGCAACCAGGCGGTAGCGACTTTCCTGCCTATTGGCTTGCTTGGAAGAACGAAGGCTCTGCATGACTCTCTGGGCACTTCCTAGCGAAGGTCTCAGGAGCTGGGCTGCTTTGCCCTTGGCAAATGCTTCTTGTACATACTTCTGAATAGGCTCGTTCTAAACAAAGCAAAAAATAGTCTTCGTGATCATGCACACGGATACAATGATTCACATGATAGTTTTTGCTCCCCAGATTTCTCATGTCTACAGTCAAGGGCAGTAAGTACAAATACAAATATTTATATACTGCTTTTCAACAAAAGTGCCCAAAGTGGTTTACACAGATATAAACAAATAAAATGGCTCCCTGTCCCTAAAGGACTCACAATCAAAAAAAGAAACATAAGATAGACATGAGCAACAGTCACTGGAGGGAAGCTGTGCTGGGGATGGATAGGGCCAGTTGCTCTCTCCCTGCTAAATAAAGAGAATCACCTCTTTTAAAAGGTGCCCCTTTGCTACAACATGAACCGTAAGTATCCTTTCATGATGGTCTCTGAAATTGCAGTAGTAACTTCTGATACTACTAACACATCTGGATCATGATTCGTTGAGCTCCATAAGAAATGGGTCCTGGGCCTGCGTAGAATCCTCGGTGTAGAATACCACAGCTCCTTGTAGCGTTCGTACTCTGCCCCATGTGAAAACTATTGTCGGGTATTTCACCAATCAAAATAGGTTTTGACGACTGACTGTCAAATCACAGCCAAATAGTTGAATTCGCTTTAAGTGATACTTTAGTCATCATCAGCTCTGTTACTAGTTAAAATCCTGCCCTGAGTAGCAAATGACACCACTCTCAAAAAAGGTAAGCTGCCTACAACATGGCATTCTTGCCTGTTTGGCAATGATCAAATAGAGGCATTTAACTGACAATATTGGATCGGTTAACTGACTGGCATGCCAACCCTCTACAAAAGATTTGCAATTCCTGCATAATTTCAGTCCAAAGAGCCAGAGATGTTATGTATAAAGAAAAATGGGGGGGGGGAGATAACCATGTCAGATTTAGCAACCAAACTATATGCTACAGGCAGACATGGATAGTGTTATTCTGGTGGCTTTTTAATAATAATAAATTAATATTGTTGTACTGTTTAAAAACACAAGCATTGTGTTTGAATTGTCAGTTTAATGTCTTAAAAAAATTGTTGTACACCACCCAGAGCCTCTGGATGGGGTGGTTTATAAATGCAATTAATTAATTAACTAATTAAAACATACAGAAAGACATGCTTGGAGAGGGGGTGATTTGGAGCAAAGACCCAGTGAAGGGTTTTATAATTTAACTCTTTGCCAGCCTGCTGGTTTTTTTTTAAACTCAAACAACCTTTTTCAAAATAGCTGTTTATTTCCAAACCAAAAAGGGGGGGGGCATCTCTGGGGCACCATTATATTTGCACATAATATTCCAACAGTTATTCCCATATGTTGACTACTACTCCCTGCATCCCCAGCTGCAAAGGCCTTTGATTAAGGATTATGCGAGTTGTAGTCAACAACATCGGGCAATACCTATTAGGGGGAACACTGGTAACATGCAGTGTAGACCTTTGTTCCTATAACTAAATAGATTAAAAACTTAAAAAAATTGTAATGTGTCAACTGGCCAAGAACAGTCTTAACAGGAATATTGTCTGCCAGTGCTTCCTGTAACAGGGATTCCCAGATGTTGTTGACTACAACTCCCAGCTGCAAAGGCCTTTGGCTGGGGGTTATGGGAGTTGCAGTCATCAACATCCGGGAATCCCGGTTAGAGGGAACACGGCTGTCCACTTTAACGTAGGAAGCTGCCTTCTGCTCAGGTCCAACCCCGGCTGGCAGCATCTCCAGGTAGGGCTGGGAGAGCTGCTGCCAGTCAGAGTCGACAATGCTCAGCTAGGTGGACCGAGGGCCTGACTCGGTAGAAAGCAGCTCCCCAGGTTCCTAACTTGGATAACGGCCCTGCTACTCGATTTATTGTTATTCTTATTCTTCCTCCTTGGCATGGGGACAGCGAGGCGGAAAGCCGGGCAACGAGACCCGCCTCACCTCCGAAGCCACGGTGGCCACCAGCTTGAAGAGGTTCTTCTCCACTCCATCCTGGGCGGCGGCGGCGGCCTCTTCCTCAGTCCGCAGCCGCTTGCAGGCCAACACCAGCGCCTCGGCCGGCACCGGCCCGCCGCGCTTCCTCTTCACTCGCAGCAGCACCGCGGCGCCCTCCATGGCAACCGCCGCACCAGGCCGCTCCGCACGCAGAGGATGCCGGGAAGTCGGAAAGCGGCGGCGACGTCACCCACTCGATTGAGCGTCAGTCCCGCCCCCTCACCCGGATTGGCCGCGCCCGCCTCCTGACTCGGCGCGTCTCCATGCCTATGCCACGGACGCCCGCGAATGGGACAATCATGTGCCGCTGGGGGTGCTGGGAGTTGTAGTCAGGGGAGAAAGGGGCGGGTCTTGCGCGGGGCAGCTTGGGAAGATGGTGGCGCCCAGCGCGTGAGACGAGCGTGCGTTGGCAGGTGAGAGGTGTCGTCAAGAGAGGTCCGCTCTATCGATGTCCAGCTGGCGACCCGGTGCCTTCCAAAGGGTAAACCAGGGCTGCTTCAGCTTCGGCCCTCCTGCAGATGCTGGTCTACCACTCCCGTAATCCCTGGCTATTGGCCGCTGTGGCTGAGGGTTTATGGGAGATGTAGTCCAAAAACAGCTGACGGCGGCGGCGAGGGGGGGCAAGTTGAGCAGGCCTGGGGTAGATCCTCACTTGACAGCGCATGGCTCAGGGCCCGTTCCCAAGGCGATGTGTTTCAAGCTTCAGTGGCCTCCGGCCTGGCACGGACCCAGGGTTGGATCCTGGCCAACGTTCCCTGTAATACAGGATTTTGCAAACTTGGGTCCTCAGAGAATGTTGCTGCTGCTGTACTGCAACTCCCATCATCCCCTGCCACAGTGGCCTTTGGCAGAGGGTGATGGGCGTTCTAGTCCAACATCATCAAGGCCCAAGACTGCAAAACCCTGTACAGGATTCCCAGATCCGGTTGACTACAAACCCCATCATCCCTCTGCCAAAGGCCACTGTGGCAGAGGAGGATGGGAGCATGCACTGCACACAGATGGGATTCAGTCCTGGCTCTGTGTTACTTCTTAACTGGCCCACTGGGCTACATAGGAATGTAGGGAGCTGCCATATACTGAGGCTTGTCTAGCTCAGTATTGTCTTCACAGACTGGCAGTGGCTTCTCCAAGTTGGCTGGCATGCATGTCATGTTCTAAAAAGCCAGCATAGCGTAGTGGTTAGAGTGTTGGACTAGGACTGGGAAGACCCGCGTTCAAATCCCCATTCAGCCGTGAAACTCCCTGGGTGCCTCTGGGCCAGTCATGTGTCTCTCAGCCTAACCTACCTCACAGGGTGGTTGTGAGGATAAAAATAAGCGTGAGCTCCTCGGACGAAGAGCGGGATAGAAATGTAATAATTATTATAATCATTAATCATTAATATAATCTATTGTTATAGGTTTCTGATCATGAGACCATCTAAACACAAGCTTCCTGCACGGTAACAAAGAAAGGCAGTCATGAAAGTGTTCTGTGGCCGAGCCAACCCAACCACAGGCGCCGTGGAGTGGTTGGAAGAAGATGAGAACTATGACTACCATCAGGAAATTGCAAGGTATGGTGGGAGATCCCGCTTGCATTGCGCGCCCCGTAATCAGGCCTGCCCTTTGTCTGGGGCGCTCCCAGTGGTGCGGTCCTGGCGAAGTGGCGGTGGCTGCTCCGAGGGGCCTGTGGCGGGTGCAGAGTGTTTCCCTGCAGCTGGCCTCAGAGCATGGCTCCCTCTGTGCTCAGCTGGGCCCCTGCAGTGCACTCTGCTTGGCTGCGCGCAGTGGCCATACTGCCTGGGTTGCGTCCTGGCTGGCCAAAGTTGGCTTCCATGTTTGCCCGGAGACAAGTGCAGCCCAGCTGAAGCCGCCACCGTGAGCAGCTGAGTGGAGCACGCTGCGGGGGCCTGGCTGGGTCAGGATGGCGGCAGAGCCTGGAGGGGGGGCGGGCGACTGGCTTGATCGTGCCAGGCTAGATCTTTAAACAGTAGCAGCTCCTCCGAAGGCTCCAGGGGGGCACCAACGGAGGCAGCTCAGGGGGCGCTCTCTCTCTTCCTGCACTGCCTGAGAGCCGTGCTGCCTGCAGGCTGGCTGTTCATCAGGCAGCTGCGCCTCCCCCCCCCCCACCCGGCTGCTTAGGACGATCCGCTACTGCCTTTAAGTTTAGAATGGCCCCTTGTGGGGTCTCCTGCAACCCTCTAGGAAGAGCCCTGACTAACAGTAATTCAGTGAAAATAAAATGTGAAGACTGTTTAAAACTATGACAAACAGGCTGGACTCTCTGGCTTACCAGGGAGTACCGTATTTACCCAGATACAAGATGACCCTGAATTTAAGATGAGCCCCTGTAAAAGTAGGGGTTAAATACAGATTATATCTATATTTACCCAAAAGGAAGGGGACTCTGAATTTAAGATGATCCCCTGATTTCTATCATTGGGGTGTGTGTGTGTGTGGACTAGTCTTGGATTCATGTAAACAGAGTCGTAGGTTCTAATTGGGGCCAGGAATAGGTTTGAATAACTGCTGGCTTTGATATTTTCAAAAGGAGAGCATTCGTGGCTTCTTTTTTCTCGGCATTTTAACAGTGCAGCCTGTTGCACTTGTCACAGTCTAATCTAATTAGTCTGTAATAAGATTCTTAAATTACTGTAATAAGCTTCTTAGATTACTGTGTCTTAAAAGACTATGTATGGGTCTGCTATGCCCTGTAATAGCAGCCCTCCTCCCCTATGTCTGGGCTGCTCAACTTTGGCCCTCCTGCAGATGTTGGCCTACAGCTCCCAAAATTCCTGGCTATTGGCCACTGTGGCTGGGGATCATGGGAGTTGTAGTCCAAAAAGAGCTGGGGGGGGCCTAATTTGAGCAGGCCTGCCCTACTTTCTTTCTCCCCTCTCTTTTTGATTAATATGAAGCCTGAGGAAGAGTCTTGTAAAACTTGAAATCTAGCTGATTGTTTGTGAAAATATTGTTTCCCCCATCCCTCTTAAAACAGGATTGGTATTCTTCAACTGAAGAAAATAAAAAGATGTCCAGGAAGTGTCTCGAAATTTGCTTTTTGAAATCTGAGCTAATTATGCAGGGTCTTATGCACTATTCTCAGTTGCACACTCTGGAGCTCCTCAGTCTTGCAGAAAGTCAATAGGAACCAAGAGGGCAAGAAGAGAGGAACCAAGATGATCAAGGGCCTGGAGCACCTTCCTTATGAGGCAAGGATACAACACCTGGGGCTATTTAGTTTAGAAAAAAGACAACTGCAGGGAGACATGATAGAGGTCTATAAAATAATGCATGGTGTGGAGAAAGTGGATAGAGAGAGATGCTTCTCCCTCTCACATAACACTAGAACCAGGGGTCATCCCATGAAATTGATTGCCAGGAAATTTAGGACCAGCAGACGGAGGTACTTTTTCACACAACGCATAATCATCTTGTGAAATTCTCTGCCACAAGATGTGGTGACAGCCAGCAACCTGGATGGCTTTAAGAGGGGTTTGGAGAACTTCATGGAGGAGAGGTCTATCATCAGCTACTAGTCAGAGGGCTATAGGCCATCTCCAGCCTCAAAGGCAGGATGCCTCTGAGTACCAGTTTCAGGGGAGTAACAGCAGGAGAGAGGGCATGCCCTCCACCTGCCTGTAGGCTTCCAGTGGCAGGGCGGATTGCTCTGAGGCCGGGACTCATTTTCCCGGCCTCCGTATCCCACAATGCACCACACGCCAAGAGCACTGCACTGGTCATGTGAGAGCGTCCCACCAAGGACAGGATGATCATCTGTGGGGGGGGGGAGGTTGGCGAAGCCTTTCCCCTGCCTCCCTGCCCAGTACTTTGTGTGAATGGCCCCATTGTCAGCTTGGAGAAGAGCAGAAGAAGGTGGTTCATATGATAGCACCCTGCAAACACTGGAAGAGCTGTCACGTAGAAGCCCTCTTGGTGACCCTCTAGCTTTGGATTTCATGCATCAAGCAGGAGATTGGATTATTTCTATTTATCTATTTATTACATTTATATCCCACTCTTCCTCCGGGGTGCTCAGAGTGGTGAACATGATTATTTTTTTAAATCCTCACAACTCTGTGAGGTAGGTTAGGCTGATAGATACATGACTGGCCCAGAGTCCAGCCAGTGAGTTCCCAACCCTGGATCCCCAAATGATGTTGGATTACAACTCCCATCATCCCCAGCCACAATGGCCAAGGGAAGAGACTTGTAGTCCAAAATCATCTAGGGTCCCTGGGTTGCAAACCCTTCGTCTACAAGCCCCTCTCCAAGTTTGTGTTTTTGTGTTTGCTTTTGTGTTCAACATGGGTTTTTTGTGTTTAATGCTATCTAATACTGGTCTCTCTCTCTCCGCCGCTCTCCCCCCTTGAAACTGTTCTTAATCTGTAATTTTTATTTATAGGTCGTGTTATGCAGATATGCTGAATGACAAAGACAGAGTGAGTTGTGTTTTTTTTTAAAGTTAAGGAAGTTGTTTCATTGGCTTCCATTGAATGATAATCTTCTTTCACCTTGATTGCCTTCATAATCTTGGGGTCTTTCCCCCTTTTCCTCTGTTACCATACAAGCTTTCTGATGGGATTGGAAGTGTTGCAAGAAAAACATATAACATTTAATGTTATACAGTATTTGATTAATAAGTGAAGTGTTTTCCAAGTGAATGTTTTTTTAAAAGACTTGTTCTGTACTCTTCTTGGAGGAGTTATTGAGGTTCATCTTGCAATATTCAACCTTGTCAGTTCTTCCAACTCTTGTCTTAATGACTCTGAAAATAAGTTTTTTTTATATTGTATAGGCTGATGTTTTCAGTCCTGCTGCGTCTTACCAAGAAAAACTAGTTGTGGACTGTACACGCAAATGTGAAAAGCCAATGCTTTGAGACTGCTAACTGGGCAAAGAGGCACCTTTTAAAAGGGGTGATTCTCCTTATTTAGCAGGGAGAAACTAACTGGCCCTCTCCACCCCCAGCACAGTACCCCTCCAGTGACTGTTGCCGGTGTCTTTCTTATGTTTCATTTTAGATTGTGAGCCCTTTGTGGACAGGGAGCCATCTTATTTATTTATTGTTTCTCTGTGTAAACCGCTTTGGAAACTTTTGCTGAAAAGTGGCATATAAATATTTGTTGCTGTTGTTTCAGGGTTAATTGTCTGGTGGATTGCCTTCTCCGATGCTAGATAGGCAAGATTTTCACTTATGTGGAGACTAGCCTCTTGTAGTTCAGTTATTATTTTGAGATAAAGCTAATCAATATTTTAATATTAAATTGTCATTGGTGGAATGAGGTATAGTCAATCAATCAATCAATCAATCTTTATTACGGTCATAGACCAGCACAGAGGTATAGTCTTACTGCTACATTGGGAAGAACAAAGCATAGATGACTTTAAAATGCATTAACCACAGTGGTGGCAAGTGCAGATGAGCTGGGCTATGGGGCAGAGAACAAGCCACAGGTGTGTCACTCACTCTTCCTTCTCGCCCCCTGGGCAGTCATTCACCCAATTGTGGATTTCAGTCCCCAGCTGGATGAATGACATAGGGATATCGGAAGCTGCCTTATACTGAGTCAGACCCTTGGTCCATTTAGCTTGGTATTGCCTGTACTGACTGGCAGCAGCTCTCCAAGGTTACAGACAGGAGTCGCTCCCAGCCTTACCTGGAGATGCTGCCCGGGATTGAACCCGGGACCTTCTGCTCTTCTGCTGAGCTATGACCCCCATCCCGCAAGGGGAATATCTTAAAGAGCTCTCATGGAATCTCCCATCCAAATGCAAACCAAGATGGATCTTGCTTAGCAAACAGGACAGTTCATGCTAGCTACCACAAGACAAGTCACCTTAAGTGGCGCAGCGGGGAAATGCTTGACGAATAAGCAGAAGGTTGCCGCTTCGAATCCCCACTGGTACTATATTGGGCAGCAGCGATTTAGGAAGATGCTGAAAGGCATCATCTCAGACTGTGTGGGAGGAGGCAATGGTCAACCCCTCCTGTATTCTACCAAACACAACCACAGGGCTCTGTGGGCACCAGGAGTCGACACCGACTTGACGGCACACTTGACCTTTACCACAAGACCAGCTCTCCTCCCCACAGTTTGTGGGGCAAGAAGAGAGAGAAAGCAACACAACTGTGGATCATTCTCTGCCTCACTCCTCCGCCCCAGCTCATCTGCACTGGCCTAGCAAGTTACAAGTCCACCAGTCTTGGCTTGCTTTGCTAGCTAAAACCATTACTTGGGGCTGCGACTGCCCCCTTCCCTTCTTGAGCCCTGTGGCAGATGCAGAGAACGTGGGTTACCGAGAGCTGTGTGCCCTTATAGCAATAGCACTAGCACTAGCACTTACATTTATATACCGCTCTATAGCTGGAGCTCTCTAAGCGGTTTACAATGATTTAGCATATTGCCCCCAACATTCTGGGTACTCATTTTACCGACCTCGGAAGGATGGAAGGCTGAGTCAACCTTGAGGAAAAGCCAAAAGCCCTTATGCTGGGCTTTTGCAGAAGGCCCAAGTAGCACCTTTCTGCTGCCTCCCGCAAAAACAAACCACAAAGGGAGAATAACCATCTCCCCCTTCCTTCCCTAAGTGAAGAAAGAAGGGATCGTCTCTCTCCCTTCCTGTTGGGATTTTTGCAGCAGCCAGATGCTCCTGGCACTTCCTGCAAAAGCACCATTTGCAGGACAGAAACCTCTTTTCCTGTGGAGGAAAGGAGAGCTGACTTTGCTCTTGGCTTTTGCTGGAAGCACCAGTATCGCCTCATTCCTGCACAAACTTAGTTGCAAGGGAAAGAGGCAGCAGACTAACCCTCTCTTGCCCCAGGAGGCACTGTTCTTCTCCCTTCCCATTCAGTTTTGCGGCGGCGAGACATGGCTGACGTTTTCTGCCAGTGCCCAGTTAGCAGAAAACAACCCGATTTATTTCCTTCCCATCCTCTGCCAAGAAAAAGAGAGGTGCCTTTTATTTAATTTTATTTTTATTTTTGCAAGGTGGGCCTCCGCTGAAAACACTAGCCAAGCCTGCAAAAACCTGGCAGGGAATGCAAAAAGATGGCCATTTCTTTTCTCCACAAGGCAGGAGCGAGGCTTCCCTCCCTTCTAGTCAGGTTCTTGCAGGAGTCAGTGGTGAGGCTGCTCTCTTTTCCTCCACAGAGACCAGGAAAAATTCTTCTCCACAAGCAGGGCTTTTGCTGGAAGTGCAGAGATGCTCCCCGCTGAAGGAAGCGAGTGGTTCAGTGGGGTCCTGGTTACCGCATTCGGTTTTGGATCCTATCTATTAAGCCCTCTGAGAAAGCATTCCATCTGACTGTGAAGGGCTTCTGTGACACTCTGGCAGCCTTCTTTCTTCCATCTATATAAAATTCTGGTCCAGATGGGTAGATTAAATATTTTTCCAAGTAGGCCTGGGTGATGTTCAGAAGTTCTTGGGTTTAAAAAAAAAAAAAAAGTTGTGTTTTAAAGTGCTAACAAAATTCGGCCCTGCCAGAGTTGAAAGCTGTCTTTAGCTGGTTTTGAGATTCTCTGAGCTCTTTGTAATTGTTTCCTTTCATTCATTTTTAAGTAGGTGACATCTTGAACAATGGGGGAGATCAAAAAGCCCATCAACCAACCGCCCCCCCTTGAGGGAATTAAGTCCATCTGTGTCTTCTTCAAACCACCACATCCTCCCAAAAGTCTCTATTTGAAACAAACTCTATTGGCAAGAGCAGGATGAAAAATCCTCGGTGGATTTCATGGCTAAAAAGCTGTGTGTTTATTCCGCAGGAAAACTAACCATTCCGTTTTTAAAAAGGGGTCCCAAGCCCAGTATTAGCTGCATCTGTTGCCAGTACTGCAAGGCTTAATGCTTTTGTGTGGAATGAAAGATGCAAAGGACACTTTCCAAGTGTAAAAATAAATGTGAAATGGAAATATCAGTAAGGCTTAAAATTTCTGGGACTGCATCAGTTCTACTGTTTTTGTGCAACAGTAATGCCTCTATTTAGCTTTCTTGCCAACACATTTTCAGATATTTCTCTGCAAGCCTAAGTATCCGAAGCCAGCTCTTATTACACAGACTTTTATTAGAAACCTTCAAGCAGAGAGGGCATCCCTTGAAGGTCTTTATCAAGAGCCTTTATAGTGTGTACTGAAGACAAGTTCCTTTGGAGCTGTATATCAATCATCCCCTGAAAAGTTAATGCCTTTTAATCTATTGTTGTTTGAATGGCGTGTAAATACCCAGAAGGGTCTAATGCTTGCGGATTCATGAATGTCAGGCCTGGAACACATCTGTTCCACAGTTGAGAACAAATAAGTGTTGTCTTGAAAGAACTGGTGTTTGCCTCTTTTAACAGAATGAAAAGTATTTCCAAGGTATTCGCGCCGCGGTGGGCAGAGTGAAAGAAAGAGGGGAGAGAGCAATTGTCCTGGACATTGGGACAGGCACCGGGCTCTTGTCCATGATGGCGGTTACAGCGGGGGCTGATTTCTGCTACGCTGTTGAGGTGAGCCTCGGCCCTCTCTCTTTCCCACTTCTGTGTCTGAACGCTTGTGTGAACGATGCATTCTGAAAACCGATTCATGCTCAGTATTGTGATGGAATCGGATCTTTTCTGTTCCATATATTTATTGTGCAGCTACCTTTAGAACTTGCTTAGTATAGAAGGAGTATGCTTTCCTTATGGTTATTCTTTGCTCTTGAAACATATATTTCCTTAAGGAAAGCACCCCCTTCACACACACACACACACACACACACACACACACACACACACACACACACACACACACACAGTCTTCAATTCTGCTCCTGCAATATGATGTTGATCCTAGTCGCCCGCTTTCCTGGGTTGTTGTACAGATAGTGAGAAAATATATGGAATGCTTTGAACAATTGCAATGCAAGATCTAAATGCTAAGTATTATTGTAACCTAGGTCTTCAAGCCTATGGCCGATGCAGCTGCGAAGATAGTGGAGAAAAACTCCTTTAGTGACAAGATAAAGATAATCCAGAAACATTCCACTGAAGTCACAGTGGGGCCAGGTGAGATCGCTGTGGACAAATATCTTGTGTTGCATGGGAGAAGAATGCCTATCATCTTGTTGATAGATAGGATTGTATCTAGGACCCTTCCTTGAAAGTGCATAGTGTTTTATATTGCATGTGGATTTTGGCATCCTGTCAATGGCCTGGTTGTGGAGAAAAGCTCAGAAATGTGGGAGAATCAGGATTGGTTTGGGAAGAGCTTTTGGTGGTCTGTTGTGCTGTTTGAGTGTCTTACAATCTCCAAGGGATATCTTATTTCCTATCAGTTTCTGATTTGTTTACACAGTCAAAGGATAACCATATAACTGGAAGCTAGAATGATTAGAAAGTCCTGGGATTGTTGGAGCTCTTACGTAACATTTCTTTCATCTTGAAACAAGTATATAAACACTGAGAATGTTTATTCTGTAAGTTCAGAAAACATTTGCTAACCAGCATGCATTAACTTGACGCAATGAACAAGGCTGTATGGCTGCAGCACTCTGGGGTTCCCTGCGTTAAATAGGACTTCATAACAACTCTAAATCAGCTCTAGATATAATGGCAATCTGGTAGGTGGTGGCTGGAGATGGGGCCTTTTCAGTTGTGGCTCCTCGGCTTTGGAATGTCCTCCCAGAAGAGCACCACTGTGTCTTTAAGACACAGCTTTTAGTGAGGCATTTTAACATTTTCTGCATATTTGGTGGCCTTTAACTTCTTAACTTGTAATTTTCCATTTGGTTTTAACTGAGTCATGTCTTTATTTGATTCATATTAATTTTATTTGCTAATATTGTGTTTATATTGTGTTTATATTGTGTTTGTGTTTATATTGTGTTTATATTATTATATTGTTATAATATTGTGTTTTTATTGTGTTTTACTGATTTTTATTGTGAGCCGCCCCATGCAGTATTATACTGGAGGGGCTGGGTAAAAATATTTTAAATGAAATCATAACAGGTCATATAAGCAATCAGCCAGAGAGCGTCTGTTTGTACTGTGTTGTGCCTTCTAGATGGAGACATGCAGTGTCGTGCAAACATCTTGATAACGGAGCTGTTTGATACTGAATTGATCGGAGAAGGGGCTTTACCGTCTTATGAGCACGCCCACCAGTATCTCGTAGAGGTAAGGAATGAGCTGTAGCCGAAGGGATGGGGCCACTTCTCTTCTGTGATGCTTTCAGGTCTGGAAAGTCTTTTGAGAAGGGCCGCATGAGTTCAGTAGCCCATGCGCTGCTTGCAGAAGGGTTACAACAGGGATAGGCCAACTTGGCCCTCCAGCTGTTGAACTACAACTCCCATCATCCCCATGCCACATTTTTTGCAGCTGGAGAGTTGTAGTTCGTCCACAGCTGGAGCACAGATGTTTGCCCACTCCTGGGTTGCAGTCTCATAGGAACATAGAAAGCTGCCATATACTGAGTCAGACCATAGGTCCGTCTAGCTCAGTATTGTCTACACAGACTGGCAGCGGCTTCTCCAAGGTTGCAGGCTGGAGTCTCTCTCAGCCCTATCTTGGAGAAGCCAGGGAAGGAACTTGGAGCTTAGATGCTCTTCCCAGAGAGGCTCCATCCCCTAAGGGGAATATCTTCCAGTGCTCACACTTCTAGTCTCCCTTTCATATGCAACCAGGGTGGATCCTGCTTAGCTTAAGGGGACAAGTCATGCTTGCTACCGCAAGACCAGCTCTTCTCTCCTCTTAGACCAGCTCTCTTCTCCATCTCCAACTAAAAGGGAAAGGCTTAGAGAGCCATTGAGCTAGATGGACCCATCGTTGGTACAGGGCAACTTAATGCATCCGGTTAGTCTCGGGCTCCCTAGGTTCTGAACAAGTAATGTTGAGCACTTTAACTTGCTTCCGCAGTTTTCAAAATTTCATCTGGCCTAGCTGGCTTCTGACTCCTCTCTTTGGCACTGTTTGGAATGATCTGCTGTTCTACGTGCCAGCTTAGATTTTGAAATGGGGCATGGTTGTTAGTAATGCCTTTGGGCCCATTCACATGAGCCAAATCATGGTGAGGGAAGGGCAGCGGGGATGGAGGGTGCTGTGGAGCAGAAATCCTGGAGGAAGCATCCTTGCAGCTCTCGGTTCCAGCCACTGGCACCATCCGCACCCAGGCCTTTAAGAACATAAGAACAGCCCTGCTGGATCAGGCCCAAGAAGGCCCATCTAGTTCAGCATCCTGTTTCATACAGTGGCCCACCAGATGCCTCTGGGGAGCCCATAGGCAAGAGCTGAGGTCATGCTCTCTCTCTCCTGCTGTCGCTCTCCTGCAACTGGGATTCAGAGGCATCTTGCTTCTGAGGCTGGAGATGGCCTATAGCCCTCAGACTCATAGCCATTGATAGCTCTGTCCTCCATGAATCTGTCTAAGCCCCCTTTAAAGCCATCCAAGCTGGTGGCCATCATCACATCCCATGGCAGAGAATTCCCATGGCAGAGATTAATTATGCACTGTGTGAAAAAGTACTTCCTCTTGTCATTCCTTAATTTCCTGGCCATGGGATTTCCTGGGATGACCCCCTGGATCTAGTGTTGTGAGAGGGAGAAAAATTTATCTGTCCACTCTCTCTACTCCAGACCAAGAGCCCACTTGAAGGAGAGGAGAGTTAGGAGCCCCCATCCAATCCCATCACATGGGATTCCCATGCTCCCTATATGGCCCCCAGTCCAGGAGTCACCACAAAGGGATTTGAACAATGCAGAAGAGGAAGCATCACAGAATTTCTGGGAGGCAGTTCCAAGCATGAGGAACAGCAAGGGAGAAAGGGAAGAGGAGAACTGGCACGTCAAGCATTGAGACAAATCTCATGCTAGGAATCCTGTGCACATCTATGGGAGTAAATTTCCTTGAATTCAGCCAGAATTACTTCTGAGAAATATTCCTAGGATCAGGCTGTCAGATCAGGAATGTTCTTGGTTTACAGATGAGGAGACACTGGTGGATCTCATACTTAGCTGCCGGATCCCGGTTCCTTGTGTAGCCCATGCCTGTTTCTGTGCTAAGATCCACAACTTGTTTTTTCAGAGGGCCTCCAATGAACCTTGCTCAATGTCTTTACTCTTTGCTCTCAAACGATCAGGAGGGATGTGAGGCAGTGCCTCACCGGGCAACGGTGTATGCCCAGTTAGTGGAGTCCAAAAGAATGTGGTCCTGGAACAAGCTACTTCCCATTCGTGTCCATGCAGAAGATGGCGAGAAGGTGGTTGTCTCCCTGCCGGAAATGGAGGACTGTCCTGGTGCCCCCACCGTTTATGACATCCAGCTGAATCAGGTGCCCTTCGGTGACTTCACGGCTCTCAGTAAAGTTGTTGCCGTATTTAGGTGAGTCTTGTTTAGATCTTTATCAGTGCAGTATACAGAGGCCTTACTCACGATCAGCGAGAAAGGGCTCAAGGGAGCGTGGGGAGGAAGGCTGCTGACACCTCCCTGCATAGGAAGCTGCCTTGGACTGAGTCAAACCCTTGGCCCATCTAGTTCAGTATTGTCTGCACTGACTGGCAGCGGTTCTCCAAGGTTGCAGGCAAAAGTCTCTCTCAGCCCTAATTGGAGATGCTGCCAGGGACTGAACCTGCGACCCAGAGGCTCTACCACTGAGCCTATGGCCTCATCCCTAAAGGGGAACATCTTACAGTGCTCACATGTATTCACCCATCCAAGTGCAAGGGTGTTGGGCCAAAGGCTTAATGGGAAAGCTGGGTTTTGCGGAAGGATTTAAAGAAGATAAATGAGGTGGCATTGTATAGTTCAAGGCATAAGGGACAGTAAGAGAGGAGTTTTCTGAGGGAGCAGAAGGCCTCTGGATGGCTGAGGGGAATAGATGGGACCAGTGTGCCCTCTAACAGGGAGTCGCAGATGTTGTGGACTACAACTCCCAGAATCCCCAAACACAAGCCATTGCAGCTGGGGATTCTGGGAGTTGTCAACAGCATCTGGGCATCCCTGTTAGACGAAACACTGGCTAGGACTTGAAGTTCACAGGCATGGGGATAGGAGAGCCGCGAGAGCAGGGCCAGAGCTGTCTTTGTAGGTCAAGGGAACTGATCGTAGTGCATTCTTTCCCACAGGATAGATTTCAGCAAGCCAGTCAGCAGAGCCTCCGGCCACCACACGGTACAGCTGGAGCCCATCAGATCTGGCCGGGCCCAAGTGGTCCTTTCCTGGTGGGATATTGACATGGACCCCTCTGGCTCCATAAAATGTACCATGGCCCCATACTGGGTGCAGACGGCCTCTGATGATATCCCGGTAATGTACTGAGCCTTTGTTTTGTTTTGTTACCATTCCGTTGCCCCATGAGCTTTTGAATGCTAAGGGATGAAATGTTAAGCTATGGGTGCTTATGACCCTCTTCGTCTTGCTCTCTGTAAAATGTATCATTTTTAATGTCGTTAAGTCAGATTTATGTGGAACTCTGGGCATGCAGGAAAAAACCAGACACCTTAGCCTAAGGCCTGAGGACCAGGGGCAGCCCTCTGACTAACTGTTTATTGGGCCACTGTGAAGCTTTGGCCAAAGCTGAATCCTGGACCAGGCAGATATTACCATTCCCACCATGCAATGCTGTGCTTTCCCCAAGCTGGTCTTAGTGGTAAAGATAAATAAAGTGTGCCGTTGAGTCGGTTTCGACTCGTGGCGCCCACAGAGCCCTGTGGTTGTCTTTGGTGGAATCCAGGAGGGGTTGACCATTGCCTCCTCCCACGCAGTGTGAGATGATGCCTTTCAGCATCTTCCTATATCGCTGCTGCCCAATAATATAGGTGTTTCCCATAGTGTGGGAAACATACCAGCAGGGATTTGAACTGGCAACCTCTGGTTTGCTAGTCAAGTCATTTCCCGCTGTGCCATTAGGTGGCTACGGCACTCTCTTAGAAGGTATTCTAACTAGTTACAGTTGGATTATGAGCTGTTGCTTTGGAATCATGTTGAACAGTTACCCAGCTCATGTCACTGCTTGGCAATGAAGCACATGCACCTGTGCTTCTGCCTTTCCACGTCCCCTTTCCACCACAGCATTACTGAAATGGCCAAACATCATTTTGCTTTTTTTAAAAAAAGTGTCTGTATGCCCCCCCCCATTTTATTTCTTCCTAGTGGAGAGATCATTGGATGCAGTGTGTGTATTTCCTGCCCAATGAGGATCTTGTTCTCCAGGGAGAGAGCGTGGATCTGACAGCCTTTCACGACGATTACTCTGTGTGGTATCGGCTTCAAAAAGGCAGGTAACTGAAGGCCCAAGGTGTGGGGAGAGGCTGGTAGTCCAGCAAATACTGGCAGACCAGGAAGGGTTGCTTTCTGAAGAAAATTTGAATTGGGATTTACCATTGTGGCTGGGGATGATGGGAGTTGTAGTCCAACAGCATCTGGGGCTCCAGAGTGGAGAAGCCTTGCCTTAATTCCATGCATAATGTACACGGTGATTTGGGTCAGGCACACAATGGAGTTGGCTTTGCTCATCCACATGTTTTCAGAAACGATGATGCCGGCATCGATGTCTGTGTCGAGAGACCCGTGTGTTGCTGCCAAGCCCACCTGCTATGGAACAGGCCCCGGTTTGGAGAACTCAACGATCAGAACCGGACAGCCCAGTATGTGCAAGCTCTGAAGAAAGTGAGTGTCATTTCCCAACTCGAGGATAGCATCATCCGGCTTAATTCTCTATATACCAGAAATACCCGCTTAATTGAATAGTACTTGTGAATACATACACTCCTGCTCGCCTTGCGCTTGTCCAAAGAGCTGTTGGCTCATAAATGCTAGCGGTGAGTCCATACGCTAGGAACTGTATTGGTATCACAAACAGGAGCCTCCCAGAGACCGGTTGTTATGAGGCTGTTCTGATTAGTTGGGAGTTGAATTCCCGGGTTAGGGTAAGTATAATTTGGTGATGGGGCCGTAGCTCATTGGTAGAGCATCCGCTTTGCATGCAGAAGGTCTGTGAGTCCTCTTTCAAAAGCTGTTTTGTTTTTCTCATGTTCTAGTCTGTAGATAAGTAAATAAAAATATAAAATTGAATGTCTGTTTGTTTGTCAGTTCCCTGTACATTCCCACACCCTTTGAGCTATTTGCCCAAAACTTTGCAAAGTGACATCCTGGGCCCCGTATGAGTAACATAGGGTGCCTGGGAACCGCGACAACCACCTCCCACAGACAGGTGGATATACGACAGGTATATCCACAAAATGGATATGGATGCAATAACAAAGAGAAACTCGCACCATAAGTCCAAGCAACACTGGTTGCACACACGCACGCACACACACACACACACACACAGACAGAAATTGGCTCTGAAGATATTTCTCATGGAGAACCTCTTCTAGATTCCTCTCAGAGATATTCACTTTAATGTCAACCATGTGCTCTTGGGCTTTTAAAATGTCCTGAGTTCTGTTTGAAACATGGGAATTACAGGCAGCTGCAACACCCAATCTTTTTAAGCCCTTCATCTGTGAAAGTTTGCGTTTGGAAAGAAGGAAACTTCTGACAGCTTCTCTGTTCTCTCTGAAGGCTCTGAAGCGAGACAGCGTTTGCCTGAGCATCAGTGATGGCAGCCTCCTTCCTGTACTGGCACATCACCTGGGAGCAGAACAGGTATAAGACACCTTCCTGGGTTTTTTCCTATGAAGTTGGGTTTTTTTTTAAAGAAATATAAATCATTTTTATAATGCTTTCAGGTGTTCAAAGCACTTCATGTCAATTATCTTGCTGTAATCCAGGGGTTCCCAACCTGCAGTCCTCCAGATGTTGCTGGACTACAACTCCCATCATCCCCAGCCACAACAAATTGTGGCTAGGAGTGATGGGAATTGTAGTTCAGCAACATCTGGAGGACCACAGGTTGGGAACCCCTGCTGGTAGTCCTTTTCACAACCCTGTAAGATACGTACGTAGTAAGGTAAGTAAGTAAGTCGTGGTAGGGACGGAAGCCAGTGTGGTGTAGTGGTTAGAGTGTTGGACTAAGGCCAGGGAGATGCAAATCCAGATCCCTGCTCAGCAGTGGACCTCACTCTGGGCCAGTCACTTGTCTCTTAGCCTAGCCTCAAACAGTATTATCCCTGTATGCTGCTGGGGCTGAGAGGGAATGACTTGCCTAAGGTCGTTGAGTGGAGTGTTTCTCAAACCTTTCCAAACCTTAGCACAAACAACTATGTTAAAAGCAAAAATTTGCAGCAAAGAGATTGCAAATGTTTTCTCCCTCCATAATTCATAAATACATAAATAAATAAAATAAACATAAGGATTTGTAACTCCTTTTGCTGTATTTCACCCATCCTTATCTTGTTGCCCTACAGGTGAAACGTGATTTGTAAGCTCCTTGGGGCAGGGGCCTATTACTCTGTAAAGTGACATAACAACAACAAATATTTATAGACTGCTTTTCAGCAAAAGGTTCCAAAGTGGTTAACATAGAGAAATAATAAATAAGATGGCTCCCTGTCCCCAAAGGGCTCACAATCTAAAAATAAACATAATAGACACCAGCAAGAGTCACTGGAGGTACTGTGCTAGGGGTGGATAGGGCCAGTTGCTCTCCCTCTGCTAAATAAAGAGAATCACCATGTTTAAAAGGTGCCTCTTTGTCCTGTTAGCAGGGTCATACAAACTGATGCTGAATAAGTCAAGGATAGCTAATTCCTCAAGAGCAGCGCTGCACAATTTTCGCCCTCCTGCAGATATTGGACTACAGTTCCCATCATCCCATTGTCGCTGAGGATGATGGGAGTTGTAGTCCCAAAAGAGCTGGAGAGCCAAAGTAGTGCAGCCCTGCTCAAGAGTCTCTGCAGTGGATCACTCCATTGCTTATGGGAGCAGATGTTCCTTCCCAAACCTCTACAAACGTTCGCCAGTCGAAAATGGTTTAAAATAATTGTCATCATGCTTTCTTCTGCTTTTAGGTGTTTACCTTGGAGAGCTCTGCAGTTTCTCATTCACTCATGAAGAAAGTGAGTAATCTTGTTAGAATAATATGTGTTCATTGATGTCGTCATATGGTTGTACAGGCAAACCTTGTTATCCAGGGATACGGAATCCACAGTTTTGCGTATCTGCGGTCGGGGAACTGATACCCAACCTCAGCATATGTGGGTGGGTGTTAAATTCTCATATCTGCGGGTTGAGGGGTGGCCGGAAATGACACCGGAGGTCATTTCCAGCCACCATTTTGTGACTCATTTAGTTGAATAAAACCCTTCCCCCCATGAAAAATCATGGAATAATGGCAAAAATTTGGACTTCTAAGTGGCATTGCTGCGCTGCTGGAGGCCCGTGGAGCGTGGGTGCAACTTACATAGGAAGCTGCCATATACTGAGTCAGACATTTGGTCCATCGAGCTCAGTATTGTCTACACAGACTGGCAGCAGCTTCTCCAAGGTGTATCATTGCTTAGTTGCTTCAGAGATCAAATGAAATTGGGCATGTTTGGAGTGGTATGGTTGTTGGCACTCAAATGCTCACTTTCAACCAGGCTTGCTCAACTTCGGCCCTCCTGCAGATGTTGGCCTACAACACTTATAATCCTTGGCTATTGGCCACTGTGGCTGGGGATTATGGGAGTTGTAGTCCAGAAACAGCTGGGGGGGGGGCCAAAGTTGAGCAGGCCTGCTTTAAACAAACTACTGGCTGACATCACGACAAAGGAAGTATCGATGATCCTAACGGCAGTGCCCTTGTAGTGCTTCCAAAGTGTGGGTGCTCTTCCATGAGAGGAGAAATACTTTTCGAAGCTTGGCCACACCCCTGAAGCACTCCGGGGTGACTGGGGACATGTCACCTGACCCTCAGCAACATGTTTCCTATATTACGGGGCGCTTCTGGAGTGTGGGCAAGCTCCAGAAGGTATGACCCACTCTTGCAGAAGGGCACTCTCACTTCGGAAGCAGGGCCGACCAGCACAGACTTTATTTATTTTATTTTAGCATTTTTTTACTATCCTGCTCTTCCTCCAAGGAGCCCCGAGCGGTGTACTACATACTTAGGTTTCTCCTCACAACAACCCTGTGAAGTAGGTGAGGCAGAGAGAGAAGTGACTGGCCCAGGGTCACCCAGCTAGTTTCATGGCTGAATGGGGATTTGAACTCGGATCTCCCTGGTCTTAGTCCAGCACTCTAACCACTACACCACACTGGCTCTCTGTGGCTGAGGGTGATGGGAGTTGTAGTTCAGCAATATCTGGGGACCTGAGTTTGAGGACCCTTGGTATAGCCCTGTTCTAGGATCTATGTGTTAATGTCTGGTTTTATTCTGACTACTTTTGAGTCTCATTTTGGAAATTCAGAACACAATAATATTTAAAAATACACACACAGACACACACACCCTTTTAAAGAACTAACTAAATAGTCCCTCTTAAATCAAAGGACATTGTTAAAAAATCCAACAAAACTGTGTCCTTGATCTTTGTACAAACTGCTGTCTGTAAAAATCTCAATTAAAAGGATTGAGCCCTTGAGTAGAAATTGGTGGAAACCACAAAAATTTCTCCCATTACCACCTAGAGATATACATGTCAGGCGGGATAAAAATATGATAAATAAAAATACTTCTACAAGAGTTAAGAGAAATTGAAGGAGAATGTCTCTAGAGTATCTGTCTGATCTACGATCGTAATAAAGTTATCTATCTCCAGAGTGTTGATTAAAAGATCTGGAAAGAAACTGTGTCTGTGGGAAACCATAGTAGCAGTAATTTCTTTTGCCAATTAGTGCTCCCGTCGCATTACATCAAAATAATAAATTTGCATTAAAAATGTAAAGGCCAGTTCAACAGTGAATCTTCTTAAATCATCTAAAGAATTTTTTAAAAAATCTTCAGGATCAGGGAAGCAATTCGGAGTGTGTGTCTGTTTGGGAGAGTGTGTCTGTGTGATGGCCACCAGCGAGCAAAGATAATCACCAGGGTAAGCAAGGTTCCATGGGAAGTCCATAAATTCAAGCGTCTTTAAATAGAGATCTATATCTCTCTGCGGTCTTAATTGAGGTATCTTAGGATTATTGGAAACACTGACTATGAGATTTTTAGCATTCAAGATATAGGACTGGGGAGACCCGAGTTCAAATTTCTATTCCGCCATGAAACACACTGGTTGGCTCTGAGTCAGTCAGTCACTTCTTTCTCTCAACCTAACCTGCCCCACAGGGCTGTTGTGATGATAAACAACCACATACAGTGCTCTGGGCTCCTTGGAGAAAGAGCGGCATATAAACATAAAAATAAAGAACCTTGACCTCATTGAGTCATTAACTTCAGAAGCAATCAGGATGCTGCTACCAGTGCTTAAGGTGTAGGATTTTGATTCTCTGTGCATCCTTTTCCATGGACTTGATTCCCTGCTCCTGTGTCCATGTTAGTATGTCCCTTGTCTGGACACCTGGACTAAATTACTCTTGGGTAGTCCTGCAGCATTCAGTAGTCCTTTAGAGTAACTCCCAAGTAATACTATGGAGTAGCTTAGTTTGGTTGTCAGCCCTTGTATCTTATTTACTGCATTCCTACCTACATGGAAAATTGAACCAGTGCTTTGTAAACGAAACTGTGTAATGAGAATAAAGAAGGTTTTATAGTCATTAAAATGTGAGAGATTTTAATGCAATTTTTTAAACACCACAAGGTAATTACTATCAGTAGGAGAAGCTGTTGCATTCAGAAATTTGGACATCATATTTACAAATGTAGCAGTGTGAGTCCCATCTTAGGCATATCCAACATAAACTTTCCAAAAGCATTCTTAACTACCTTACAGTGAGTAAGGTAGTTAAGAGCAAGAGCAAAGGGTGTCCTTCCTCTCTGGAAGATGAGCCCTTTGTACTTATCTGAAATAAATTTGATTCTCCCCCCCCCTTAGGGAAAGCAAAGGTTTTTCACTATTTCGTGCTTTCAGCTTATAATTTATTGTTGCCATATTTAGAACACCATTTAAAAAGTCAAAATAGCAATGAAACCTTTCTTTTATTTTTTTTCCCAACAAAGATTTTTAAGGCCAACCATCTAGAAGATAAAATTAAAATAATAGAGAAGCATCCGGAATTGCTGGTTTCTTCTGATCTGGAAGACAGAAAGGTGAGATTAACTACTCCTTTTTGTGACTTTCTTTTTAAAATAACAGCAACACAATGCTTGTCTGTACAAAACGGTACCCATGCAACAGAATATGTCAAATGGATACTTTCCCCAGCTGTGTGGCTGATACTGTGTAGCTCAGTATTACCTGCACAGACTGGCAGCGGCTCTCCAAGGATTTGGACGGGAGTCTTCCCCAGCCCTACCTGAAGATGCTGCCAGGGAGTGAACCTGCTACTTTCTGCATGTAAGCAGATGCTCTGTCACAGGACAACACCCCCATCCCTTAAGATCATCTGCGACCCCCTTGCCTATATAAGCCTTGATCTGTTTTCTAACGTCCCTGCCCTGTTTTTTTATCTGCCCTTAAGGTCTCTCTCTTAATTGGAGAACCATTTTTCTCTACAAGCCTCCTGCCATGGCACAACTTGTATTTCTGGTACGCGCGGACAGCAGTGGCCAGTTTCCTCACCAGTGACGTCACCATCTTGCCCCAGTCTGCTTCACTTCACATGATGATTGTGGAGTTTAAGGTAAAGCAGCTCTGTGTGTACATCCATGTGTGCCTGTGTTTCAAAGAGAAAAGCTTCTGAGTGGTTGGATAGCACAAATTGAGGGAGTTGTGCTGTTTAGTATCTTGGCCTGGCTTATTTTCATATGCTTCCCCTCCAAAGCAAAATAAAGATGTTAAAATAGACAACAATCAATAAACAAATTTAAAAGAATTGCAGGCAACACTGGGCAAAAACAAAGAAAGAAAAACCCAAACAAGTAGCAGGCCTGCTCAACTTCGGCCCTCCTGCAGATGTTGGCCTACAATTCCCATAATCCCTGGCTATTGGCTACTGTGGCTGGGGATTATGGGAATTGTAGTCCAAAAGCAGCTGGGGGGGCCTAAGTTGAGCAGCCCTGCAAGTATCAACGTGACAGAGCCATGCAGCGTTCCCTCTAACAGGGATTCCCAGATGTTATTGACTACAACTCCCAGAATCCCCGGCTGCAGTGCCTTTTGCTTGGGGATTATGGGAATTGTAGTAAACAACATCTGGGAATCCCTTTTAGAGGGAACACTGGAGCCATGGGGGGGCGGGGGAGACAGCTTTTTTCAAACCAAAGGTCTGACAAAAAACTCCTGTGTGTCAAAAAGCTTCTAAGGTGGGGGCCAGAGAGGTGTACCTGGAAAGGAAGATCCGCTGCCTGGGTGTCACCACTGAAAAGGCCCTTCCCACTTAGAAAATCAGAACTAGGCTTGAGTTGCACGGACAATATCCAGACATGCTCACTGAAAGTGGCTTTATCAAAAGTTATGAGCTCTTTGAACTTCTACACTGACTTTTTCCAGTTTTGCTAAGCGAACGTTCCTTCTTTCTTTTTCTTTTTCTTTTTGTTCATTTGTTTGCTTTTACTCTGCTTTTCAAAGGATGTACATGCTTTGATTACTGCTAGAGGCAGAACTGAAGAGTGGCTTTTATGTTTGTTTTCTGTGTCCTAGTAGCTCTTATGCTACAGTTTCTTTTGGATGTTTTGCTAATGGGTCAGCCTGTTCAGTCAGACTTTTTAGTTTTTAAGTTTTAGAGTTTATCTGTATTTTAAACTGTTTTAATTGTGGTGTTTTTAGATTGTGAACCACCCAGGGACTTGTGTATGGGACGGTATAAAAATGTGTTAAATAAGCATAAAGATAAATAAATAATAACATAGGTACCAGCCACTTCCCTCCCCCCCCCGCCATGAAAGGCTTTTAAAAGAATCCAAATTGCCTCTTCCATTTTTAAAATTTGCTCTGCACAGTCAAAACAAGAACCCTGCATTTGTTTCAAAATAAATATGAAGGTCTTGAGAAATATCAACCTTCCCTTGGCTATAAATGCTATTGTGTAAATGGGTATTGTGTAAAGGCTTCGATAATGATAAAAAGCAAACTAGACACCTTCCGACAACTCCCATCATCCCATGGGCCATGGTGGCTGGTGATGATGGGAATGGTGGTCCAGTGACGCCTGGGGTGGTTGTCTTCATGCCCTGCTTGTGGGCATGCTGGAGCCAGTCTTGGAAACCGGAGATGGAACCAGATGGACTTCTGATCTGGCCAGCAGGACCTTTTGTGTATTCTGATGATCCTGTAGGACGTTTCAGTTCTGAACACGTAACCCTCATATTTTCCTCAAGGATGACACTTAATGACAATATGCTTTTAACACGTTGGGCCAAACATTTCGTATTTGAATTAATTTTGAAGCATTGCAAACATATTAATGGGGTGCCCTTCCTCTAGGACTTGTGGCGGATCCGCAGCCCGTGTGGTACCTGCGAAGGGTTTGATGTCCACATTATGGATGAGATGATAAAGGTAAGCCTGTCCTCCCCACGTGACTATCATGCCAAGCTTTGCTTGGGTGCCAGTTGGGTGCAGGTGGTTACAGTCAACACATGCAGCAGGGATGGCCACTCTTCACACTGGAGGCGGCTGGATCCTTGGGGCCCCGAGCCCCCTCCCAACCAATTCTGGACAGTTTTGGCCCTCCCCACTGCCCCCAGCCATGGTGATGTTGCTGCCCTCCATCTGAAGAACTTGACTGCTAGGAAACAAGAAGAAGCCCCATATGGTTCTGCACAGCAGAGATCTTCCCATCCCTTCTTCCCACAGAGGTGCTTGTTACTCTTTGCTCAGCATCCCGTATGCCATCACAGACAGCCTCCAGCAATCCTGGTTATCTCTCATCTGTAAGAGGAAGGCTACAGGGCCACTTCCACAAATGGGAGATCTGCTACAAGCAAATGGATTCTGCAGATGGTCCACCGCAGATACTCAATAGAGCTATTTGCAGTCCCACATGACAGGTTCATTCTGTCCCCAAAGTCCAGGTGCCCAAACAAATACTCCAGCCTCTGATGGAGCATTCAGCATTGCTACACGCAAGGGCAATCCAGTCAGTCCCAGAGTCGCAAAAGGCTACAGGAGTATATTCGCTGCTATTCACAGGGCTTCCAAAAGACAGCTGTCCGAGGCCCATCTTCTGCCTGAAATCTTGAACAAGTTTGTTGAAACACTGCAGATTCAAAATGGAAGCCTTCTGCTTCATCATGGAAGCACTTCAACCTCATGACTTTCCCGCCTCCATTGACCTCAAGGAAGTTTATCTCCATGTTCCTATTTTTGACAACCACTGACGTTTTCTGGGCTTCGTGTACAATACTCGTGTCTTTCATTTTCAGGTGCTCTTCTTTGGCTTCTCAATAGCTCCTTGGTTGTTAATGGCCTCATAGCCTATCTCTGTCTCAAAGTCATACATATTTATCCTTATCTAGACAACTTATTCCTCCATCCCATTGCAGAGATGGTGCCGTCGAGTCAGTATTGACTCCCGGTGACCACAGGGCCATGTGGTTTTCTTGGTAGAATACAGGAGTGGTTTACCGTTGCCTTCTCCCGCTCAGTATGAGATGATGCCTTTCAGCACCTTCCTATATCACTGCTGCCCAATGTAGGAGTTTCCCCCACACTAGCTGGGATCTGAACCAACACCTCCTGCTCTCTAGGCTTGCTTTCCTGCTGCACCATTAGCAAAAGCATCCAGAAAGCTTTCGACTGACTGAGGAACCCCAGATTTCTTATAACACTGGCAAGAGTGACCTTCTAAATAACTCCTACACCTAGAAGTGTCAACTGATGCTGATTTGTTGATGCATTTCTTCTTTCTCACATGAAAGCTTTCTCTATTTCTCTGATTTGTTCAGGAAACTGGGCAGGGTCTCTTCCACTGGGCTCTTAAAGGCTCACTGATTTACAGAAGTCCTGCCTCTAGAGCAAGTAGGAAGAGGTAATCTACTCTAGATGCCCTCCATTTCACCAGCAATTAAAAAAAAAAACCCTTTAACAGTAAGTACCAAGGTTCCTTTCTCCCAAAAAAATCTGCTGACGTACTCAGCAGCAGTAGCATATATATACCATACAAAACTTAGCACGAAAAACAGAAAGCTGTAAAAATTTACAGAACATAGCAGTAAAATAAACAGTGAGCCAATTAAATGTAATCAATGGTGAAATCCTCAGTAAATAATAAAAAAAACAGCAGCACTAAAACCTCACAGCAGGGAAAATGAGCAGAACAATCGGGGGTGTATGGATGTTAACCAAAATAACGAATACTCCCACGAGAACGCCTGTACCACATGCTAATGAGGAGCTCTCGCAAGCCCCCCCGGTTTTCATTGTGCAAGCACACAGGACCAATTAACTTAATTGCAAAAATGTGTAGTTACTTGGAAGTACTACTTAGAAATGTCTGGGATGACAAGTTTAATGAGTTACGTTAGCAGCTGCAAAGTGGTAGTGGAGAGTGCTATAAAAAGGGTACCCGCTTGAACACAGCGAAAGAGGAATCAAGTATAGCCACTTAATTAAGAAGCAATTCTCTTCTGACACACAGACACACACACAGCTGGGACCAGAGTGTTGTGCATGTGCTGAGGAACCCTCGTACAGATCTGGAAGCTGGGATGGTCTGTAGCACTTGCGCAACAGAGGAGGAAAGGCTTCAATCTGCCATCTCATAGATCAGGCCTGATCTACACATATATTTATTTTGAAAAATGTATATGCCATCATGAACTCATGGCAAAAAACAAAACAACTTCTAAAATAATAAAAATGCAGGTATAAAAGAACAATTAAACAGGGCAATCGTAGATAGAGAAGAGTAGACCTGCTGAAATAAGAGAGTCTTCCATTTTCATTTAGAATTGAACAAGGAGGGGGTGAGCCTAAGATCAAGGGGCAGGGAGTTCCAGGGGCTGCAGCCATCACTGACTAGGCTTGCCAGCGTGTCACCAATAATCCTACTCCAGAAGGTGGTGGGATGTTCTAGAGATCTCTTGGACAGAGCTATATGGGAGTAAGCTCTACCTTTCTATAGCCCGGCTTTAACCCATTAAGGGATTCAAAGCTCAAAGCTAGCACCTTGACCCGCCCCTGGGAAAATGCTGTCAGCCAGTGTATCTGGCGCCACAGCAGAGCAACTTGGGCCAAGCATCTGTCTCCTGTGCCTCAACCGTCTCTTGCTGTCTCAATCTGCGCCAGCTGGACCACATGGAAGGTGGGTCGTTGCATTTTTGAGGAGAGCTGGTCTTGTGGCAGCGAGCATGACTTGTACCCTTAGCTAAGCAGGGTCCACCCTGGTTGCATATGAATGGGATACTTGATGTGTGAGGCCTTAGGGGATGGAGCCGCTCTGGGAAGAGCTGAAGGTTCCAAGTTCCCTCCCTGGCATCTCCAAGATAGCCCACTTTCATCATGCAGCCATTAGGGAGCATAAGAAGCTGCCATATACTGAGTCAGACCATTGGTCTGTCTAGCTCAGTATTGTCTTCACAGACTGGCAGGGGCGTCTCCAAGGTTGCAGGCAAGAGTCTCTCTTAGCCGTACCTGGAGATGCCCGGGAGGGAACTTGGAACCTAGATGCTCTTCCTAGAGCGGCCCCATCCACTAAGTGGAATATCTTACGGTGCTCGTACATGTAGATTCCCATTCAAATGCATACCAGGGTGGACCCTGCTTAGCAAAGGGGACAATTTATGATAGCTACCACAAGACTAAGTTACCTAATGGCACTGCAAGGAAATGCTTGAATAACAAGCAGAAGGTTGCCAGTTCAAATCCCCGCTGGTATGTTTCCCAGACTATGAGAAACACCTATGTTGGGCAGCAGCGATATAGGAAGATGCTGACAGGCATCATCTCAGACTGCGTGGGAGGAGGCAATGGACAGCCTCTCCTGTATTCTACCAAAGAAAACCACAGGGCTCTGTGGGTGCCAGGGGTCGAAATGGTGGCCCACAGCCACCAGACTAGTAGCCACTGACTACTAGTGCCACTGAAATTAGAGTGAAATATGGCCTACAGCAACAAACGGGTTAAATCTTGATCCCTGAAAATCTATATCCTTTGAAAGCCGTGTTAGGGAAAATAAATGCTAAAATCCTGGCTCCCTAAAAGCTTGCCTTGTTCACCAGCTTGGTGGCTCAGCGCGTTGACGCTTTCTGAGTTTTCAGGTGAGCTGTTTTGTGGCCACTCCAGCAGCCACAAGGCTTGTTACTTGCCTTTTGTTTTTCTCCTGTAGAATTCCTTGGACTTCAGGGAGTCGAGGGAAGCAGAGCCCCATCCGCTGTGGGAGTATCCTTGCAAATCATTATCTGATCCCCTGGAAGTCTTGACGTTTGACTTCAGACACACTGTGCCAGAGCACGTCCTCCGGAAAGAAGGCATCCTAAACCTGTTGAGGTATCGCAGTGAGAAAATATGTCAGTAAATGTGTAAATTGTTTCCGTGGGCTGGCCACAACTCTGAAAACGGGATTGCCAACGGCTAAGAGAGGGGTGCTCTAATGCAGGTCCCCAGATGTTGTTGGACTACAACTTCCATCGTTCATAGCCACAGTGGCCAAAGGTCAATGGGAATGGGAGCCTAACATTTGGGGACCCACATCTGAGAATCCCTGGGCTAAGATACTGCAGAGAATTTTGGCTTCTACTATGCACCTATGAATGGCTTTCGGTGAGCCATTCTCTTTCAGCCTTAACCCCCTACAGAACTGTCCTGGAAGTGTATTAACAGGATTATCCCATGAAGCAGCACTTAATATCAGGTCCACAGTGTCATACATCACAAATCCTTTGCAACTGACCTGATTCCTGGACAGGTCTGTCAGTGGCTACTAGTCTGGTGGCTGTGGGCCACCATCAGCTTCAGAGTCACAATACCTCTCAATACCAGTTGCAGGGGAGCAACAGCAGGAGATTGGGCATACACATACCTCTTGTCTGTGGGCCACTGTGTAAAACAGAATGCTGGACTAGATGGGCCTCTTTGGGCCTGATCCAGCAGGGCTCTTCTTATGTTCTTAAGGTAGGGCCACCTCTCTCTCCTTCTTCTTTATAATCCCCTCCCCAAAATTCACTTCTGTGAAGTGTAAGTATGTGTGACAGCTCTGGCACACTTTCATGTCTTTTCTCCTTCTTTCCCCTTCCCTGTTCTCTCTCCTCCACTGGCAGAATTTTAGACTGCAAGCACTGTGGGGCAGAGACTTGTGGTTGGATATCTTTGCTCATCCTGCTCTGAAAAACTCTCTGGACCTTGATAGTGTTGCATAAACAGTAAATAAACTGTTGCATAAACAGTAAATAACAATCCATTCCATCACTTCAAGGTAGCTTGGTATGAATTTTGAAACTGACGTAAGAGGGATATTAGAGAGTTTAGAGGAACAGTGCATTCTTACCAATTTGATTTAACCAATATTTTCCACGCATGAGGGAGCATGCTGTTCTCAACACAGAATGCATTCTAACAGTATGATTGGATTGATTTGTCATGGCAGTTCTTTCTTCTCTCCAAATACAACCATCTGTTCCCTGTTTGATCTTTTCTTTCTGATCCTGAGCACAGTGTATGGCATCATCGCTGTGCCAAAATTATGGTGGTATTTTACCTGCTGTAAAATATTGGAACATCCTGTGCAGAAAGGATCAATATTGGGTCTGTCGAATTATCCTTATTTCAACACAGATGTAGATTTTTGATACAGCATCATATAACTTGTACTAGCAAACCAGTTACATCAGGATGTTTAAGCTGAAACCAAAATAGCAGGCATTTGCTTCGGGGGTTGTGTTCATCATGTTTTCAAAGGAAATAACGGAGAAAATTGCATCAAGTCCAGAAACCAGATTTCTGAAAAGCATATAATGTGTGGTTAGGAGTTTTTAGGTGCAACCAATTATCAGTGAAATTATGGTGTAAGCCGAGGCTGCAGAACTTTTGGTCCTCCTGCTGTGGTTGGACTACAACTCCCATCATCCTAGATTGTTGGCCACTGTGGCTAGAGATGATGGGAGTCCAGTAACATCTGGGGACCGACATTTGAGAATTCCCACATGCCTTGCTTCTGCCCCAAATCCCCACGTCTGAAGCTGCTTTTAATTACTTTGGGGCGGCGGTGCAGGGAGCATCAGACCTCGAATAGGAGAAATATATCAATGGCTTCTTGACATGGAGGACAAGTCTATCAAGTCTTTCTTGATGGCTCCAGGCTGCCTCCGAATACCAGTTGCAGGGGAGCAACAGTTGGAGAGGGCATGCCTTCATCTCCTGCTTGGGGCCTTCCTAGACACTTCTGGTGGGCCACTGTGGGAAACAGGATGCTGAACCAGATAGGCCTTGGGCCTGATCCAGCCAGGCTCTTCTGATGTTCTTAATAATAGCGCCTAAAAGCGCAAACTAGGAGCAGCAGTTTTGGTTTCGTAAATGGTTGCATCCCACAGCCTTGAGGGCACGTAATTAAAAACATGATGGAGAAGTTGATTTTGTTGATTGAGGGAGTAGGCCTGATTCATACTGTCCATCATTCCAGTGGCCTTTTGGTTATGTTTCCCTGCCCTTGCTCTATTCTTCCTCCTACCCTGCAATACTTTCACAATCCATCCCCTCGCCCCTTACTTAGAAACATAGGAAGTTGCCTGATATCGAGTCAGGCCATTGGGCCCTCTCTCTCTGGACTGTCTACATTCACTGGCAGTCGGGGTGTGCACAAAACCAGTTTGCCCGGTTCAGTTTTGAGTCCGAACTGAATCTGGCTCCGCTCGGATTTGAGCTGGTTGGGGTCGTGCCGATGGCCTGTGCACATGCGCGGTGGCCTCTAAAATGGCTACCGCCAGCGCAAAGAGGCCCAAGAACAGGCTGAAAACTGTCCGCACCAGGCCATTTTGGGATTGGGGGGAGGCCAGTGAGGGGAGAGAGAAGTATTTTTTTTTCACATTAGAACCCCCCAACTGGCCCTGAGCTGGCTGTGGGGAGGGGTGGCATTCGGCTCGACCTCAAGCCGAACTGGGCCTGGTCTGGCTCAAGGGCGAGCCTTAAGCCGGACCAGTTGGATGGTGTACTGGCTCGAGGTTGAGCCAGTTTGCACATCCCTAACTGGCAGAGGCTCTCCAAGGTTTCAGACGGGAATCTCTCCCAGCCCTACGTGGAGATGCTGCCAGAGATTGAACCCGGGACCTTTTGCATGCAAGCAGATGCTCTGCCACTGAGCTAAGACCCCCATCCCCTAAGGGGAATATCTCGCAGCAGGGAGCACTCACATGTAGTTGCCCATCCAAATGCAAACCAAGATAGACCCTGCTTAGCAAATCCATACTCAGTACTGCAAGACTGACTCTCTACACCAGTAGTTAGCATCCTAAAAAGGCCCTAGAAAGCAGGGTTCATTGGCATGTATTATTGGATTTCGTGCTTGCAGAATGGGAGGGGAGCTGGTTGCTCTTCTAGGGGCTTTGATTCTAGGAAGGAGGAAGGAGCCGAGAAGAGCAAGGTCTCTTTCCCCCTGGCTGCTGGAAGCTCTTGCAGGCCCCGTTTAATCCTGGAGACTTTGATAAGCCTCTTTCAAAGCTTATCTCCCCAGCCCTGAAGTCTAGAGAATTATTCTTATTTTTTTGAGATAAAATGTGTAAGAAGCCCGATCCTTACAACTGACGCCCCACAGTAAACCACTTTCTTTGCTTGTAACATTACAGTACAGCAGCTTCTCTCTCCCGCTTTGAGTCTTTAGCGTGTCGCTTCCGTTATAGGCATCAAGTTGGTTCCTGCCAGACGGCCGCTTCTTGCCCCGACCTCTTGCGTGGAAGTTGGCTCTCAAGGCTGCAGGCTCTTCCGGTGAAACTTTCTTGCCCTTTCATCTGTCCACTCCAGACTGCCTGTGTGGAAAAGTTTTTAATTCATATTTCAGAAGGAATTTGTGCAGTGGTGAATGTACGTGTCTGCCTGCTGGCACTCTTCAAAGTTTGCTGAAAATCAATACCCGAATCTCTTGTTTTCCAGAACCGGGAAGAGTCACGGAGCTGTTCTGTGGATGGAATATCATCTCACTCCTGGCCTTTCGGTTAACACAGGACTTCTGCAGGTTTCAAATGAGAAGGTATTGGCTGGATTCCATTTCATCCATGCTCCAAAAAGAGAGGAGGAATTGCAGCAATTCCTCTTGGGATTTTGAAGTAGAGTTACCAGCCTATAAAGGTAAAGTGTGCCGACAAGTTGATTTCGACTCCTGGCACTTACAGAGCCCTGTGGTTGTCTTCGGTAGAATACAGGAGGGGTTGACCATTGCCTTCTCCTGTGCAGTATGAGATGATGCCTTTCAGCATCTTCCTATATCACTGCTGCCCAATATAGGTGTTTCTGGGAAACCTACCAGCAGGGATTCAAACCGGCAACTTTCTGCTTGTTAGTCAAGCATTTCCCCGCTGTGCCATTAGGTGGCTGGTGCCAGCCTATAGCAACAGCAATGCAATAAAACAAATGCAATGATAAGGAAAACTTCATTTATGACATTTATGTGCAAAATATAAGCTTGAAGGAAATGATATAGAACCATAGAGTTGGGCTAGAAAACCTCATGAGAAAGATATAAACTAGTTCAAGGGATCCCAGATGTTGGACTACAACTTCCATCACCCCCAGCCACAATGGTCAAAGTTACAAAACAGCACCTGGGGACCCTAGTAAAGGCTATTGTCGCTTAGGATGATGGGAAATGTAGTCCCGATGTCATCTGGAGACCCAAGGTTGGGAACTAGAAGGTGGAGTTCATGTGAGCATCTCATTTTTGCTTCGCGTAGGCTCTCTAAGTTCAATGGGACTTTCCCCCAGCCTATTTTGTACAGGACAGGCGCCCACAAATTTAGGCTTAGCCAGCCAGCTGGCCCACTAGCCAGCAATTACTTGTGGTTGCCACCAATCCCCTCTCTCCCCTCAGATCCTTTTCTGGCACTCAGGCAGAGGGCTTAGGAGAGCAGTGGGTCTTCTGTCACTTGCACTGGAAGATGGAGAGAGTAAGAAACAGGGGGAGCCTTCTCCTGCTGCTCAAAAGGGATCCCTGCTGTCTCTTACCTTCTCAAAAACAGCAGTGGAAAAGAGACCTCTGGGGAGGAGATCTGTTTGGTGCTGGGTGTCCTCATCAGGGGGCTGAGGGCACTCACCACTGGCGAGCTGGCAAGTGGATTTGTTGATGCCTGATGTAGCACTGCAGCCTTAAAATGACATTGATTATCCAGGTTTAGTGAAGAAGATGTTTCCTCCATTTCACATTCCTGAGGAGTAAATAATGCTTGAGCTACCAAGTTCTGCAGCAGACGTGAGAAGTTAAATCCATGCAGCAATCCCTTGGATATGTGGAATTCACCCAAATCTGCTTTCTGTTGTGAACTGACATTCTTGTTTTCAAAGAGAGACACGTTCTGCTATGTATTCCTGGAGGTGCTGATCTTGCCTTTGTTTTTTCTTTGCAGGGCTATTGTCAATGGACTCCCCACTGCAAACAAGCCGTGTACTTCTTCAGTTCGGTCACTGAGCCCAAGCCGCTGACCAGTAACCACTCTGCAGTTGCATATGCCATAGGCTTCAGCCCAAAGACAGGAAATGTTACCATGGATTTCAAACTCTTAAATTAATGCAGCATCCTTACAATCAAACAACTTGTTTTGTGTGCTAGATTTTAATAAATACATTGAGAGGGAGGTGGTTATGTTCTTTTTGTTTGGGACACAATCGCTGTTACTGGTCTTAGGGCATGGTCTGAAGCAGGTGGTCTGTTTTCATCGTTGCTAAAAGCTAAGCAGGTGTGCCTGTGGTCTGTGCCTGGATGGGAGACCACCTGAGAACCCTAGAGATGGCTAGGCAGAAGAAAGACAAGATGTAACTGGAATAAAATAAATGTATAAGTAAAACACAAAGCCAAAAATTAATAGATTTGTATCCCATCTTTCTAAATAGGATTACCCAATGTGGCTATGACTAGTATGCAGAGATAATGATATTGATAGCCCTGAGTCAATTTTTATTTGTTAGTGGTGTGATTTTGGTGATCAGGGGAGTAGCACACATTCGTAATATTTATATAAATTGGTCACCAAGTCACTCGCTGTGAAAACACAAATAGTGCGTTTAATGTAGCACCCCAACCGATGATTGGGCTTAAGGTATGTATGTATGTATGTATGTATGTATGTAAATAGCCAAGTTTTCTTTCCAATGCAGTAATTACTCGATTAGGATGGGCTCATGCTGGGTGGTTGGCACCAAATGTGCAGCTATCACTTGATGACTGGCAAATTTGCAGCTATCAGATGATGGCCTGGACATGGGAAATAACGAGTTTTCACATTCATGATCAGTTGTGTGCCTCTTTCCACGTCCCTGTAATTCAACTGTAGTTGGAACTAAGGAAGAAAGGGAGTGAGCTATTTACTTTGAGGATATGTAACTTAGGATTTGGGGGCAGGACAGATTCTGTCATTTCAAATCAGGACAGTGAACTGCTGAAAAGTACTCGTGGAACATTAAAAGGTCATGACTATTATTGTTTACAGAAAAAGTTGACAATGTTTTTCTTATATAAGATACAGCAGTCATTTCCCCTACCCTGTCCTGTGTCCTACAACAGTTGACTAATTAAAACACTGTATTCCTTTCAAGTGTTTGATAGATGCATTTCCCCCAGTCCTTTTCCTCTCCCCCCCCCACCCCGCACCTGTAACCTTCTCCACTGATTATAATGATGATCTCATAATCATGTTAAAACCCAAACGCTAAATAAAGAAGAGAAATCTACTGAACGGCTGTTGAAGATGCAGGGTGGTGTGTGTGTTTTCTTCATGTAAGTATTCCACGAAGGTGTTTAGGATGTATTAGAAATGTGTTGCACCTTAGGTTCAGACTACTGAGCCAAAGTGGAGGGGTGTGGGAAACGATTTCCACCCAGCCCAGACAAGGTGTTTTGCGGCAACTCAGCCCTGACATATTGCAGTGGGTAAAAGTCTCCTGGTGGGGATCTGACCGCATCAAAACCAAATATTAGCATTGGCCCAGTAGGATCTAGCCACCTTAAGTGGCCCAGCGGGGAAATGCTTGACTAACAAGCAGAAGGTTGTGGGTTCAAATCCCCACTGGTCAGGCAGCAGTGATCTGGGAAGATGTTGAAAGGCATCTCACACTGTGCAGGAGGAAGCAACGGTAAACCCCTCCTCTATTCTACCAAAGAAAACCACAGGGCTCTGTGGGCGCCAGGAGTCGAAACCAACCTGATGGCACACTTTACCTCTAAGTAGGGTCTGCCATGGTTTGCATTTGAATGGGAGATGTGTGAGCGCTGTAAGATATTCCCCTTAGGGGATGGGGCTGCTCTGGGAAGAGTGCCTGCATGCAGAAGGTTCCAAGTTCCCTCCCTGGCAGCATCTCCAAGATAGGGCTGAGGGAGACTTCACAGCATGGTTTGGATTCTAAATTACCTTTGGTGCAAACCAGCCTTTGATAGGATGTATGAATTCAGCTGTACTGTTCAGATAGTGCTCAAGAGTATATTCAGTATGGTTCTCCGTCTTCCTTTCTTAAATGTATATTCTGCTTTCTAGCAGCCTTTCTCAAAGCATCACAATAAAAGCAATTAAAACAGTAAAACGGTGAAATGACTCTGACTCGATGGCACACTTTACCTTTAATATGGCAGCTCTGGAAAGAGACTTGCCGAACTGATTGGTGATGTACAAATTAGGGGCAGAGAGCTGGGCTTGTGGTAGTGAGCATGCGTCGTCCCCTTTGCTAAGCAAGCATCTGCCTTGGTTTACGTTTAGATGGGTAGTGGCATGTGAGATCATCCTGCAGGCATGGGTGCTCAGACTGGGGGGTCCTCAGATGTTGGACTGCAACCCCCATCTTGGCCCATGCCCTAGGAGATGGGGCCATAACTCAGTGGAAGAGCATTTGCATGCAGAAGGTCTCAGGTTCACTGCCTGGCAGCATCTCCAGCAGGGCTGGGAAAGACTCCTGCTTGAAACCCTGGAGAGTTGCTGCCAGTCAGTGTAGACCAAGCCTGAGCTAGGTGGGCCAAGGGGTCCAACTTGGCATAAGGCAGCTTCCTAAGCAGAAGGTTGCCGGTTTGAATTCCCGCTGGTATATTTCCCAGACAATGGGAAACACCTATATCGGGCAGCAGCGACAGGAAGATGCTGAAAGGTATCATCTCAAACTGCGCGGGACATGGCCATGGTCAACCCCTCCTGTATTCTACCAAAGACAACCACAGGGCTCTGTGGGCACCAGGAGTTGAAATTGACTTGACAGCCCACTTTTAACCTTTATGTTCCCAAGAGTCCATCTCTTTAGAGAACCACGAGAGGGTGCCAAAGGGCTTTGTTTTTCCGTTACCGGCAGCACTTGAGAGGCGTTCTGCCCGCTTGACATCAGAAAGTATAATATACAAAAGCTTTGGGTGTGGCCTCCAGACACTCTTGGTAAAGCTGAGGTAGAAAATGACTGCTGTGCATTTATCTTCTGAAAAACCGATCTAACAGGACTATTATAAATGTCTGCACAATATCGTCTTGTGGTAGTAGTAAAGTCAGTGTGCCGTCGAGTCAATTTCGACTCCTGGTGCCCACAGAGCCCTGTGGTTTTCTTTGTTGCAATACAGGAGGAGTTTACCATTGCCATCTCCCACGTAGCACGAAATGATGCCTTTCAGCATCTTCCTAGATCGCTGCTGCCTTCCATAGTCTGGGAACCAGACCAGCGGGGATTCAAACCGGCAACCTTCTGCTTGTTAGTCAAGCATTTCCCTGCTGCACCACTTAAGGTGGCTTATGTAGCAAGCCTGAACTGCCCTCTTTCCTAAGCAGGGTCTGCCATTGTTTGCTTTTGAATGGAAGACTACATGTGAGCACCATACAATCTGTGTAGGCAATACTGAGCTAGATGACCAAAGGTCTGACTCCCTATACAGCAGCTTCCTATGTTCCTCTCATGCAACTTTCCAAGTACTGCGGCCACCCACATTTGGCACCTCAGCATTGCTAGACCTGAGGATTTCAAAGTGCAGTCTATTTCAGCATCCTTCGATTGTCATATGTGTGGAAACCCACAGTCTCACCTCCTGCATAGCCTTTCATAAATGAATCAAGGCTGTCCTTCCCTCCTCATCCAGACCTTTGGCTCCTGATGGTCTCCACTGGCATTTTTACTGGTACCACATTTATCAAGTTGTTCTGCTCCTGTGCTCTATGTGTCTGTGTTTTAGTCTCCTCTTTTTAACATTTTGTTAATTTAATATGTTCTGTGCTCAGTTAAAAGTTCATAGCTCCTGGCTCAAACCAGTGATAAATCAGATCAAATATCATGAATGTGTTGGGTGGGGAAGAGAGACCCCAAGTACGACTGGAACTCACGCAGTCGCAGCTACTCCCAGATCTGTCTTTGGCTGAATCACAAAAGGAGTGTTTGGCAGTCCAGTTTTCCCCATGCAAAAGTAACTCAATTCATGCCATCCTTACGGTGCCCAGAGCTTTGTGAACAGGAGTTCGCAAACATATAGCAAAGAGGTTTAGCAGGAAAATGTGTGGGAGGCACACAAGTGGCCCCATTCTATCACAAAGGAGACACCCAGCATGAGGAGAAGGCGAGTACTACCCCAATTTTGTAATTTCCTCAGAGGACAGAGCTGAAAAACCTTAAGTAGCTGATAACTGCAGATAAGACCTAGCTTTCAAGTCAACAAGCTCTATATAGTCAAAATAGCCAATAAAAGGCTATTAAGGTAGAATTATTAAGGTAGAATGCCAGCAGGGGAGGGAGTGCTTCCCAGTGTATTGCACAGAGTGTTGCATGTATGGGTAACTATCTGCCTCAAGGACCATGGGTGACAGATATAAAATTATGCATGCAGCAGTGAGAGTGGGAGCCACCTGTGCAGCGGGGAAATGACTTGCCTAAGGAGCAAGAGGTTGCTGGTCCGAATCCCCACTGGTCTGTTTCCCAGACTATGGGAAACGCCTCTATCGGGCAGCAGCGATCTAGGGAGATGCTGAAAGGCATCATCTCATACTGTGTGGGAGATGGCAATGGTCAACCTCTCCTGTATTCTACCAAAGACAACCACAGGGTCACCAGAAGTTGACTCTGACTCGACAACACAACTTTACCTTTAGAGAGAGTGGGCAGAGAAATTTTTCTCCCTCTCTCACAACCCTAGAACCAACTGGTGGCTAGGGAATTTGGGACCAACAAAAGGGAGTACTTTTTCACACAGTGCATAATTAATCTATGGAATTCTCTGCCATGGGATGTGATGATGGCCACCAGCTTGGATGGCTTTAAGAAGGACTTGGACAAATTCATGGAAGACAGGTCCATCAGTGGCTACTAGTCTGAGGGCTAAAGGCCTCAGGAAAGATGCCTCTGAATACCAGTTGCAGGGAAACAACAGCAGCAGAGAGGGCATGCCTTCACCTCTTGCCGGTGGGCTTCTCAGAGGCATCTGGTGGGCCACTGTGTGAAACAGGATGCTGGATTAGGAAGGCTTTGGGCCTGACCCAACAGGGCTGTTCTGAAGAAAGAAACTTTAGTAATTCCATAGATTTCCCTTCTCTCTCAAAGTATTTGCTGTGGATCTGAGAATTTATCCATACTTGCTGGTCTGTGACTGAATCAATAAAGATTGATTACTGTGCTCTCCAGCAAGCGGCATCTTGTATCTTAGTAAATGCACTGCAAGGATGGCATGAATTGAGTTACTTTTGCATGGGGAAAACTGGACTGCCAAACACTCCTTTTGTGATTCAGCCAAATACAGATCTGGGAGCAGCTGCCATTGCGTGAGTTCCAGTCGTGCTTGGGGACGGGGTGTCTCTTCCTCGCCCAACACATGCATGATATTTGAACCGAGTTGAAGGCTCTGAGATGCTTTCAGGGTTTTAAAAACCATTTGTTTAAAAAAAAAAAAACATTCTAAAAGGTGTAGCTTTGAGATTACACTAGAGAAACCCTAGCAAACCCAATGCTCACTTTTAAAAAAGTAAATCTGTTTGAACGACTGATCAGAAACTCAAGATAGAAAAGTCAGATTTATTTTCTTTTCTTTTTAAAATCTCTGTAGTCAAGATGAGCAGTTTGGAATGGAAATAGAGGCAGTGGGCAGCAACCAGACTAAATCAACCCCACGTAGTCCTATTGAAATGAAATAGACATATACTGTATACAGTATTTCCTGAGTAATACTATTAAGTAATTTAGTCTGCATGCTGTACATTGAAACCAGCAACATTCTTTTTATTGACATGCAGTGGTTTCCCCCCACCTCAAGTTCAGTATTGTCAACTTCCACCATCCCCTTCCACAGTGGCCCATGATCAGAGATGATGAGAGTTGTAGTCCAACAACAGCTGGTCCAACACTGGCTGGCAGCAGCTCTCCAAGGCTTCAGGCAGGTGTCTTTCCCAACCCTACCTGGAGATGCTGCCAGGGAGTGAACCTGGGACTTGCTGCATGCAAAACAGATGCTCTACCACTGCGGCCCCATCCCCAAAATGACTGTTTCCATGTTTGGAATGAAGAGAGGTGCTATAAACACCCCAAGCTGCCTTAAACAGAGTCGGGCCCTTGGTCCCTCTAGTTCAGAACACTGACCAGCTGCAGTTTTCCAGGATTTCAGGCAGGGATCTTTCCCAGCCATATCTGGAGATGCTGCCTGGGATTGAACCGGGGACCCTGGGGATGCAGCACATGTGTCCGTCCCATACGGATTTAGGAAAAACCAAGCGTGTGAAAGCCGGCAAATGTTCAACCGAATGCGTAGACTGGCCTTCACCCATGCTGGGAGAGCAACGTCACTCACATCTCACTTCCTCCAAATTGTTTATGCTGCTCGGGAAGAAAATGCAGAAGCCCCGATGAGCTCAGACACTAATGGCTTGCCATTAGCATCGTCGGTATTGATTCCCAGACCCCTTGCCCAGCTAAAATGGAATTTGCCTTACAGATACGCACACTGAACATTAACCAGCAATTACTCCTTCCGTGGACATGAAACTGACAAAAAAACACCATGTACAGTCAAAGGGGCAAGACCACCACTCCCTTGCGGCTACGTTGAGTAGACAGGCTGTTGCTTGAAGATTATAGGGGGAGATGGGAGCACATTTCAGCCTTATGTTCATGATCCATGGGATGGATGCTGTAGCTCAGTGGAAGAGCATCTGCTTTGGATGTAGAAGGTCCCAGGTTCAATCCCTGGCAGCATCTCCAGGTAGGGCTGGGAGAATCCTCTACGTGAAACCCTGAAGAACTGTTGCCAGCCAGTGCTGGCAATACTGAGCTTGAGGGTCCAAGGGTCTGACTCAGTAGAAGGCAGCTTCCTATGTTCCTAGGATACAACTGGGGCTCTCAAATTTGGGTCTAGGGGTGTTGCTAGGTACTTAAAAGAACTGGGCCCTGGGACCTTTTAAGCCCCCTTCTGAAAGTTAATTTCAGGCATACCTCCCTCACAAATAGAAGAAGAGAACAACAAACAGCAAGGTGGATGGACTCAGTTATGACAGCAATGAATGCACCACTGAGAGACCTTAAAGGCCAAGTTGAAGACAGACCATGCTGGAGAGAATTTATCTAAGTGGTCGCTAAGAGCCGACACTGACTTGACGGCACTTAATCAATCAATCAGTCAATCAATCAATATTATAATACCGCACCAATGGCAGTGGAAGAAGCAGAGAGCTGGGTGAGGCTAGGATCTTCCTCCTTTCTGAAAGAGTACATGGGTGAGGAAGCTGGTGGATGAGATTTGGGGCTCTGAGCAATTCATTGGGGGCCTGTGCCCCATGAGTCACCCCCCAGTGATGCCCCTGCCTGCATCACCAGATGTTGTTGGACTACAACTCTCATTCCCACCGGACACCATGGCTGCCAGCAGGTTGCCCATTCATCCGGTAGAGCTTTCAGGCTTTACCGGATGAATTGGCAGCCTGCTGGCAGCCATGTTGGCTGGGGATGATGGGAATTACAGTCCAACAACTTCATCTAGGGGCCAAGGGGTCTGAGAACCCCCCTAGTTAGGAAGTCTATTCAACATCAAGGGATGAATGCGTATAGCCCCGCACCGGTCTGCTTTTTCATGGCTGATGGAATGGTTGTGAATGGGGTGGTGGCAAGCCTAAAAGGTGCAACTAGAGAGAGAGAGAGAATATGCTCTTTGCAAGATGAAATGTGCCCCCCCCCGAGCCCCAGCTCATTAAAAGAAATACAGGTACTGTGCTGTCTCTTACTGGCCTGAGTTTTATTGATTTCCTTTTTCTCTGACGAAAGTAGTAGTGAAGATTTGGGCTCATCTTGCCCATGTGGTTTCTGATCAACAGCCCATGGGAAAGAAACCTCAAGAAAGGGAGCAGAAAAGCGAGAGCAGATTCTTTGGCTCGGGTTGCAATCGATAGGAAGCAAACTCCTCTGTGCCCATCTGTATTTGATGAATTTCAGCTGATTTGGGAGCCTTCCGAGGTCTTGGATCTATACAAACTTGTTCAAAAGCCAGCCTCTAAACAACAGAGGCAGGACAGTTTCCATCGATGTGGAGGGAAGTGAAAGCTTAACAAAATGTTGTTAGCACAATTAGCCTTGAAGATGGGAGTGAAATGCTTGTCTGGTGGACCAGATGGGACTCAAACGCCGATTCTGCCATTGAAGCCAATTAGGGATGCTGGACACGTCACAAAATCTGTCTTCATCACTTGCTCCTAAAAACTGAGAATAGTCCTCCCTCGGCCTTGTGGTAAAGGTAAAGTGTGCCGTCGAGTTGGTGTCGACTCCTGACACCCACAGAGCCCTGTGGTTGTCCTGGGTAGAATACAGGAGGGGTTGACCATTGCCTCCTCCCACACAGTGTGAGATGATGCCTTTCAGCATCTTCCTATATCGCTGCTGCCCAATATAGGTGTTTCCCATAGTCTGGGAAACTTACCAGCGGGAATTCAAACCAGCAACCTCTTGCTCCCTAGTCAAGTCATTTCCCCGCTGCGCCATTAGGTGGATTGTCATTAGGTGAAATGTGTCCTTTGCTAAGCAGAGTACACTCTGGTTGGCATTTGAATGGGAGACATCTGTGAGCACTGTAAGATATCCCCCCCAGGGGATGGAGCCGCTTTGGGAAGAGCATCTAGGTTTCAAGTTCCCTCCCTGGCAGCATCTCCAAGATAGGGATGAGAGAGACTCCTGCCGGCAACCTTGGAGAAGCCGCTGCCAGTCAGTGTAGACGATACTGAGCTAGATGAATCAATGGCCTCACTCAGTATAAGGCAGCTTCCGATGTTCCTCCTCCTCCACAATTTATTTTCCCCACTATGAAGAGCAGTATATCAATATTGTAGCTAAAACCACTGCAAAGGATGACTGGTCCTTTGCAGAACCAGCTGGTTCTCTACTGGGATGGGGGGATCAGTGGAAGTTTTCTTTTCCTTTTAAAAAAATTTCATTTATATCCCAATCCCCCTCCAAGGAACCCAAAGCAGCGTACATGTTTCTGTTTATGCTCACAATAACCCTGTGAAGTAGGTTAGGCTGAGAGCCAACGAACTGCCTGGCCCAGAATCACCCAGTGAGTTGCACAGCTGACTAGAGATTTGGATCTGGGTCCATTGTTTCCTATGACAGGGATGCCCAGATGTTGTTGCCTGCTACTCCCATAATCCTCAGCCAAATGCCACTGCAGCTGGGAATGATGGGAGTTGTAGGCAACGTCATCTAGGAATCCCTTTTACAGGGAACACGGCTTGGGGTCTCCCCATTCCTAGCCAACCTCTGTTGTACGGACTCCATCATGCTGGCTCTCAGGGTTTTCTCAGAGCAGCAATTTGAGAATCCAGATGCAAAAGGCATATTCTCTAATTCAGATCCCAAGAAACGCCTGGAGCTTCCATGAGACAAGGCAAGGCCATCACCTTAGGCGGCAGATGATTGGGTCAACAGCAAGTGTGCAGTCTATTGAAAAGTAGACAGAAGTTTGATTTATTTTAGCCTTAACATTTTATTTCATTTGCATCAACCATTAATTTCTTTCAGCACCAACAGCAATGGAGAAGAGAGCATTCTTTTCCCAAAGTACCATTTTTGACTCTTTTAAAGGAGGTGTCAGCTTTTAATTTCTTTACACACAAAGAAATGCATGGGACTTTTTCATTTGGCTTTCTTTAATATATATTTATGTATATATAATTATATATAACAAAAATGCCAGAAGGTTTTTATGTGCTTACCATATAAAAACATCTGTTTTTGAGAAGGCTACGATACAGAAAAATCATTGAAATTAAAAAAAAAAAAGTTGTAGGCTTTCTAAACCTATTAGTACAATATTTAAAAAGACAAAGTTTCATAGTTAAAATATATGCAGATTATGGACCAATGAGAATGATGGTTTCATTCAAACCAGTTTTTATGTCATCTGTGTTGTCAATGGAAAATGTGGGTATTTGTATATTACATGCTTGGGTTGTACAGAACCTCCCTTCACCCACCTAGCTAGAGACAGACAGGATCTCCTAAAGCTGTGAGATGGGCTGATATGTGACTCTAACTGACTGGCAGTCTGGACTGAGCACAAGTTACTGGGGATCTGGCCAGATATGGATGGAGAGAAGTCACCCATCTGCGACTCAGAAACGTGTTTTCAAGCCGCAGTAGAGGAAACCTAGTTTGGCCATTGATTGGCACATCCTGAGGATAAAACGGCTATGAAACACGGAATGCCTGGAGAACACATTTCCCATGGGAGCCGCCAAAGAGGGAAACTTAATTGTTTAGGGAGTCAAGAAAACTTCAGACAGCAGCCGACATCCTGACGAATGCTACATTTATGCAAGGGTGTTGCAGGGAGAGGACCATGGCTGTGTGGCAGGAAGGCATGTAGAAGGTTCCAGGTTCAATCCCTGGCGGCATTTCCAGAAAGGTTCTAGGAAAGACTCCTGCCTGAAACCTTGGCGAGCTGCTGCCAGTCAGTGTAGACAATACTGAGCTAGATGCACCAATGGTCTGACTCAGTAGGCAGGAGCTACCTATGCTCCTACGCTTGTGTAAAAATGGATTTTGCACCAATGAGTTCCACTACATCTGGAGCTTGCACCCCACACAAGTCTTGTGCTAGTGCAAACATTCTTGTGTTTGCACAACAAAGTGCCTAAAGCTCTTCCTCCAGCCCCTTAGGTTGCAGAGGACTTTGTGCAAGAGTGCAACTTTGGCCTTTTTTTTGCACAACGATGGGATTTTCTTGCTCGTGTGCAACTGTGCTTCATTAATCTGAATGCCAGCCAGCATCTTTTAGCTGCAAAACTGCAGCTGGGGATTATTTATTTTATTTATTTATTCAATTCTATACCACCCTTCCAAAAATGGCTCAGGGCAGTATGGGAGTTGTAGTTCAACAACAGCTGGAGAGCCGGGGGCTGCCTACCCTTGTTTTAGGGATTGTTGAAGTCTTTGGAATCATGTTGATACAGGGAAATATCAGAACTGTCCTGTGGCTTCAGAACAAAGGTCATCTCGTCCAGCATGTGATTCCAACCTTAGGAAGCCAGTTGCTTCCAAGAAGTTTACAAGCTGGGCATGAAGGCATGAGCTCACTCGTGTTGTTTCTCTTGTGCATCTACTAGTCAAAGGTAGAGGGCCATGGAACATGAAGGTTCCACCAATTCCTTTGAAAAGGGAAACAGTCTTTGATTCCATAATCCTGGGGGGAACTAGACATCAATGAGACAAAGAGCAACTACTGTTCTTTGTATCTCTTTCTCCCCTCTTCCCAATCATATGTAGCATAACATGGTCTTGAACATGACAGCATTGCATTGGGCAATTTCAAGGGTAGGAATCAGGCATGTTTCCACTTTTTCAGTGACTGTAACCATAAGCAAATTTTAAAGATTAGCAAAACATGTTGGTAATGGAATCAGAATTTTTAGACCTCATTTCTGATTCCTTCACTGACATATTTTGCCCATTTCAAGCTTTTGCAAAAATATGGCATCATAGTAGGAGATGGTCTCTTCCAGTGGGTCTATCAAAGTTCAGCTTGAAAATCTGCTTATGGCTACAACCACGTGAAAAGTGGTAACATGCCTGATTCCTTTACACTTGAAGTTGCCACAAAGACCATTGCATCACCTAAGCTTTGGCTCTCCAAATTAACCTTCAGAATAGGGGAGAAGCAGATATGGTGCAATGGCATCTCTATGTATCTCACGCAGACTACTTTACCTTGACTGATCAAGTGACCTGAATCCTAAACACATGCACATGTGCTCCTCCATATTACATAAAAAACCCTCCATGCTATATCTCTGTGCCCACAGAGACAGGGGACCCCATTGGATGGGTAAGAGCTTGGCCTTCACTCCTCCCCGACTCATTGGCATGCTGTTGGCTCCTGACTGGAGGACTCATCTCAACTTCAAAAAAGGTGAGCCTTTCCCAGGAGGAATATTTGTAGGCAGTAGGTAGATATGACACAAGAGCCATTAAGAGCCATCTTGGAATGTGGGGTGCATTTAGTAAGTTGCACATAACCATTCCAATATTATTTGGCCAATCTGTCAAACTTGAACGGGTAAAAACTCTATTTGCATCAGCAGAAGTGATCTGAGTGCCATTAGGTGAGAAAGTTTGGATTCTTATTAAATGCAATATTAGTGGAGAAGGAGGAATAGCACACAGTGTCTAGATATGAGGGGCAAGAAGTTGAGTGTGAACTTCATGGGAGGGGCAGGAAGTTATGAGGGGGTGGGCTCTTATGCACTGGAGACATGCCACCTATAAAGTTGGAAGTAGGGTTGCCATATTCTGCCTTTCCAAATCCGGTGCCTAATTTGCATATTATGCCTAATTTCCGTGCCTAATTTGCATATTAATTGGCTGGGAAATAATTTCTGAACATAATAGTGACTGCACATTTTGCTCCATAACTCTGCTTCTACAAGGGCTAGAGCTTAGCTTAAAAAAAAATATCTGAAATCTGGGTGGGTTAAGCAGGCTGGGTGAGATGCTTAAAATCCAGGTGAAACCCAGAATTTTGGGGGACATGGATCATCACACCATGCGATCACAGACATGCAGTAACTGAAAATCTCTGAGTGTACTTTTGAGTATAATTCAGCTTGAGAAGTTTGCTTCCCTTAAAGAGCTGAAGGGCTGATTTCATGTGATTGCTTAGGGAGAATTTGGGATGCGCAAGTCTCATCAAAACATATCTTATCAACATTCTTTTTGCTTCCCTCAAAATTCTTTGACCCTTTCGCATGAGCTCTGGTGACAACTCTGGTCCCAGGTCTTAATAATTTTGCTCACTAGATTGGAATCGAGGTCTGGTGAGCAGTAGGTGATTGTATCCCAGCATACCTGACGACACCCCCAGCAGTGATCAAGAATGTGAATTCTCTTTTTAAAACTACTTTTTATGCGTCTAAAGAAGGGATGTGTCTCTCTCATATACACACAGACACATGCCCCCCCCCCCCCCGCCAATCCACCACCCTGCCAAAGTTTACTAGATGTTTCAAAACTTTAAAATTCTTCAGATGTTTCTGCTGTGGTAGAATCTCCACTTTCACCTCCAAATTTGACCCATGCACAAAATCAAACGGCAGCTCTACAGAGAATGGTTAAGCATGAAATTCCTACAGGGTGCATTGAAGAATGGCACTCCGTACTGTATTTACCAGAATCCAAGACTCATCCCCCCCCACCCCGCCCCCCACAAGCTCTTGGATGTTAAGACTGGGGGAGCTTGTCTTAAATTCAGAATCATGTTCCTTTGAGGCAAATACAGATATAACCTGTATATAACCTCTGTTTTTAAGAGGGCCATCATCTTCCTTTTGGGTAAATACAGTAATATTTTAAGATATTATTTTTTATTTATTTAAGAGCATGGCATTTGTCAGGCTGCAGTTCTTAAGATAAAAGCATTCCTAAGATATAAGCCTCCAGTCTACCTGGAGTTCAGCAATTCTACCCATTTTCCGTGCTGTACAACTGACAGGACAGTCATATATTTCCTCCGTAAGTTATGCAGAACTCACACTCCTAATGGCCTTAGTCGTATGCTCCCTTAGGAAGCAAGACTCCTATTGACTTAGAGCAGCTTTGACGAGATGCAGATGGGTTTTGCTCTGTTGAATTTTAACCTTACAGTTAAAAACACCTCCTGAGAACTTCCATGAGTCAAGTGCTAAGAAACTGTATGGCTGAAGTCAAATCTATGGCTACTCTAATAGCAAATGCACACACTAGGATAGGATTTCTCCCTCTCTCTCTCTCTCTCTCTTTTTCTTTCTCTTCCTTCCTTTCCTTCCTTCCTCTTTCTTTTTCTTTCCTTCCTTCCCTTTCTTTTCCTTCCTTCCTTCCTTCCTTCCTAGCATCTCCATGATGGCATCACAGAGATAAAGGAAATGCTCGAAGAAGAACATTCCAGTGCTCTTAGAAACACTTTGCTCACTTGGGGGAGAGATCGGGCTGTCCCTCACCTAGAGAACAATCATCATACAATTTTGTATTTCCAGAACTGAATATAAAATACAGGCATATTGTATGTATGGTGATTGGAGTTTGTAGAATCCAGTAGAAGGAGTTGTGGCACACAAGGAGCAGGCAGTGAAGTAGAATGAGGAATACATTAATAGTTTATATATATATATATATATATATATATAGAGAGAGAGAGAGAGAGAGAGAGAGAGAGAGAGAGAGAGAGAGAGAGAGAGAGGCAAGTGCAGACTGCTCTCCTCCAGGCTCTTGCTGCTGGCTGTTTGCTAGCCTTGCCTCTAGCCCAGGAGTGGGGCAAAAACGTTATTAAAGCACCAATCAAGAGTTGGCCTGGATCAAGGAATGGATTAACTAAAAAACACCACAGAGCCTGTGTGTATAAACTGGGGCACTGCCGATGTATACATGCAAGAAGCCACTGGGAATGGATGGTGTCCCTTGTTTGTGTAGTTTGAAGAGAGTGTTCCTCTGTATGGATAGGAACACAGGAAGCTGTGTTATACCGAGCCAGACTACTGGTCCATATAACTCAGCATTGCCTACACTGACTGACAGCAGCTCTTCAAGGTTGCAGGCAGGAGTCTTTCCCAGCCCTACCTGGAGATGCTGCCAGGGATTTAATCTTGGACCTTCTGCATGCCAAGCAGATGCTCTGCCACTGAGTCATGGCCCCATCCCCGAAGGGGAATATCGTACAGCAGACAGTGCTCATGGGCAGTCATCCATCCAAATGCAAACCAGGGCAGACCCTGCTTAACAAAGGGGAGGATTCAGGCTTGAAACTGCAAGGCCAGCTCTCCACCCCATACTTATGGGTGCCCTCATAAAGTACACACTTTGTGAAGGTACATTAAAACTCTATCATGGCCCCTCCATTTCAAAATGGATCATACCAAGAGGTCTGATTCCTCTTGAATGGACAGGGGTCCCCAGACATTGCTGGACTACAACACCTGTCCTCCTCAACCACAATGGGGATGATGGAAGTTGTAGCCCAACAACACATGAGGACCCCAACTGGGGAACCCCTGCTTTAGAACAAGGCAGGTGTGATGACCAGCACACATCATTTGGATCTCCAAGACCATCTATCTTGGAAGAGCAGAAAAATGCATGGCCAGCCAAGCATTCCAGTAAAGCAGGCCTGCTCAACTTAGGCCTCCTAGCTGCTTTTTGGACTACAACTCCCATCAACCCCACCCACAGTGGCCAATAGCCAGGGATCATGGGAGTTGCTGGCCAACATCTGCAGGAGGGCCAAAGTTGAGCAGCCCTGCACTAAAGGGACCACCAAATTCCCACAAGTCCCCCATATCCCCACAAGTTCAACATACCCCCTGTACAGCAGGTGGGAAAGTACAGCTCCTGTGTGTTTTTTTCTGGTACAGTGAATGTGGATAAAAGTTTGGTTATATGGGGGACTGAAGTGTGCCCACTGCTTTAGGCTTCTATATCCTTCAATCAGAATTTGGTGTTTTCTCAATCACAGAAAATAATACTGGACCCTATGGCCAAGGTCATCAAACCTGGGTCCCCAAACATGGTTGGACTTCAACTCCCATCATACCCTGCAACAATGGCCTTTGGCCATTGCGACAGGGGATTATGGGAGTTGTCCACGGTGGCAGGGGGTGATGTGAGTTGCATCCCAACAACATCTGGGGACCAACGTTTGAAGAACACTTGCCCCGATCCTATATATGTAGGGTTTGAGTATCATATCAATTTGCAATAACAGGACACTTTCCAGATTAAACCCTACCACAGTGTCACTAAGATCTGCAAAGTGAGCGTCCATACTTCCTGTATTGTGACACCACAATCCCTGTGCTGACAGCATGGTGCCGTTCGCATCGAATTTTATCTTTGCGTTATAGTGCTACAATGTTGCAAGGCTATTGCTGCATTTTTTCTTTGTAGAGTTTGAGATTCTGGGGGCCGTTTTCAATTCGATCTTGTGTTTTCAATACGATCCTAAGTCAAAGCATTTTACCCCTGTTGTAGTGTGTAATCTGGAAAGTGCTCAGGATAGAATTTGGTCATAGATGGGGTGGGCTTTTCTTTTCTTAACACTGTTTTCTGGAGTAAGAAATGTATTTCTTCCTTTTGCCATCCAATGGGATTTCATCTTTCAACGCATATCAAGGCATCAAAAGGCACACGGTCAATGCATTAAGAAGGCAAGGAATACAGGTCCCCAACTACATCATGTTTTCTCAAAGTTTGACCCACAAGACTAATCAGTGCTAATGAGCAACATTGGTTATGGCTAATCCAAAAGTAGTCAACTGGTTTGTACAATGATTAATTGTTCTACAGTTAAAAATGGAGAATATCCAAGAACGATAAACTCTGAGAAGTTTACTTCAAAACTGACCCCCACTGACCCCACCCCCCGCCAAAAAAGAAAAGAAAAAAAGAAAAGAAAAACTCTAAAGTTGAATGTGGGGGAAAACAGACCCCGCCCCACACACACACCATAGGCTGCAAGAATTCACAAAAAGTAACCTCAAAGGAATTTAGACAGCTGTTAATCATTTTCCTTTTCACTGTAAATATCTGGCAGTAATTTGTACAGTTACTTCTACACCACACAGTAAGTATGTCTATTTCAGCTACTTGGATATCCAACTGTAATTGACGCGGTTAGGAAAGCTATTAAAATACTGCCCCTTTCTTGGGTTAGTATTACTATTCAAGGCAGAAATTCTAGGCAGAGATGGTGGCCACCACACAAATGGCAATCCATACTGGTTGGTTTTTGTTTTTTGTTTTTAACGGTAATAAAATACCCACAAGATAGAAAACAGAATGAGAAGCCATGTTTCCGATAAAACAAACTCAGATTTAGCTTGGGTGAAAGAACTAGCGAACCCTTTGTGTCATGCACATATAGAGGCAATAATGTTGCGTCTGTAAGTTTATTGTTGTTTTGATTCTGAAGACTGATTCCTGTTCTGAGCAAAGGCAGAGCTGGTTCTGGTCTTGCTTTGGAAGAAGCCATGCTACATGCACAAAATTACAAAGTTTGGGAGAATATGGTGACAATATAAAGCAGTTTTGTTTCAGGAAATGTAGTGGAGTTGAGCCATTGAGACCCCCATTGTGGGGGCCCAGAAGATGTAGCAGAGGAAGGTACAGTTTGGAGGAGAAAAGCAGGACACAAATGCTTAGATTTTCCCTCACTCGTGACTTCTCTCCTGAACTTCATCCCCAAAGCATTTTAGAGTTGGAGGTCTTCTCTTCCAGTCCCACATTCAGTTCAGGGATCTGCTACAGCATCCTGTCTCTATTGGAACACCTCCAGCAAAGGATAGCCCACCATGGCAGGAGGATCCACTGGATCCACTATCCAACAACTCCTACAGTTAGGACATCCCTTCTATCTAGCCTGAACCTGCTTCCTTGTAATTTCAGCCCTTTGCTTCTTTCTAGTCCTGCCCTCAGGAACAACAGAGAACAAGTCTGCTTTTAAGCCTTCTATGGCCCAGTTCACACAACTATTCAAATCTAGGTTTAATGTAGGTTACCAACATTAGTCTGATTGTGTGAACCCACATCTGGAATCTCAGGCCATAAACCACCATGGCACAGGTCCACACAATCACTTCAATATGGAATCTAAACCCACATTCAAACGACGGTGTGGACAAGCCTTACGTGCCAGCCCTTCAGGTATTTGAAGACTGATTTCCTATCTCCCCTTAGTCATCTCTTCTCCAGACTAAACAAAACCCAGATCCCTCATACAACTTGGTTGAAAGACCCCTCACCATCGTTGCGGCCCTGCTCTTTGTCCCTTCAAGTTTATCCATCTCCTTCTTACAATGTGATGCCCAGACCTGGATACAGTCTTTCAAGGGGAGCATGGCCAGTGCAGAATAGAGCAGAACGATGACTCCTTATGATCTGGAAACTAGGCCTCTCTGCTAATGGAGTCTAGGCAGGTCCTGCATTTTCCATCCCTGCTTCCCACGCATGAGTGCGCAAAGCGGTCCAATGCACTCACCAGGGATGCATCTGACCAGATGCTCTCCGAACATGCACGACTCCTTTTCGTGTGGGAGGACTTTCCTATATCCTATTGTTTAGGCTTGCAAAGCACAAGAGAACTTATAGCAGTAGGCAGAAGACTATCTCCTTAAAAGTGAGGCAGCAAAGGTCTCTTCCTTTTCAAGGGCTGGTGCCAAATCCCTTTCTAATCAGTTGTACCCAGAAGCTGTTGATATGGTGAAGTGCCAGAGAATGCCAATCCTCTAACAAGGCTTAACCGCCATTTGGACTTTGTTTTAGAGCCTGGGCTGGATTCCTTCATCCAGGGATCCTCAAACTTGGGTCTCTGGCCTTTGTTGGACTACAACTCCCATCATCCCCAGCCACTCTAGGTCCATTATAATATTTCCAGGCTAGAACCAGCTCCTATCCTTTACAGAGAACACTCCAGATTCAATTAGAATTTGATTCCGCTGCATTTTATTTCTCCAGAAACATTTGCTTCTCTTCGAATTCCACCCCCCACCCCAGTTTTCAAAGTCCTCTTTTTCCATTTCCAGAAGAGGGAAAGAAGACCTGCCTCTGGGGCCCTCTAGTATCATGCAGGTCTTTTTTGTTGTTGTTCAATCATGTAATCACAGCATTGACTTCTGATCTGGTCCTTTTGACCAAGTCAATGTTGAGCAAATAAATGCCAGGCATGGTACAAGATTCATGCATTGGTAAAATGATACAAACTTGAGGTTTTTTAGGACAGGGCTGAATGATTGTGGCCTCCCAGCTGTTTTTGGACTACAACTCCCATCATTCCCAGCCACAGTGGCCAGTAGTCAGGGATTATGGGGGGTTGTCGTTGCAGTACCAGCATATCTGTGTGGATCCTGGCACTGCACATGAGCAGCCTAACATATCCTTATTGTGTGTTAGATATTTAGCTAGATTGATTGGCTAGATTGATGAAACTATGCTACATCTTACAGGCATTTTGGCCACCATGGAGCAAGCAACACACTGGTCCCTTCCTATGCACCTGATACATGATAGGAAGCTGTTTCCGTGGGTTTGCAACTAATGCAGGACAGGCTAGTATCAAACGGTTCAAGCATTTTTGGACATTCTGCTTTCTAAGCCAAAGAAGGATGTAAAAAGCAAATTGGGTTAATCCAGGGGTTTTCAAACATGGGCCCCCAGATGTTGCTGGACTACAACTCCCATCATCCCCAGCCACTTTGGAGCACAATCGCTTGGGCTATGACATCCGGAGATCTAAGTTGGAGAACCCCTGTTTAAATCCATGAAACTTGATCTTCTGTCCCTTGCAAGTGGCAATGCCTTCTTTGTGGTGGTGCTGTTTATACAGAGGTAGGCTCTGGAAGGCGTGCCTGTCACTTCTAAGAGAAGGAAGTTCTCACACCAAAGGCAAAGATGAGAAAGAAACAGGGAGCAATGGTAGCTGGGACCTATGGTTGGTTGTTCATTAAATAAAGTGATGTTCACGTGTAAAATAGCAAAAGGACTCTGAGCCCAACTCATGCACAGGAGCCAAATATGTGCCCCTCCCTAATCAAGAGGGGGGGAAAGAAAAACAAAGGGCAATTCAGAGTAATGGAATCAGACATGTGACTGCTTTTAAAATTATGGTAACCATAAACAAATGTTCATGTTCGAATTATATATACCCACTGGCAAGACTTTTACAAAACCCTTAAAGGTAGTGTTTGAAACATGCAAAATACCTTGGTAATGGAATCAGAATTTTAGGACATCGTTTTTTATTTCTTTACTGAATTATTTTGCATGTTTCAGATACTATCTATGATATTGAAGGGTTTTGTTAAAAAATATGGCCTTTTAGTACGAGATGTTCTCTTGCCACTGGAGATATAGATATAGCTAGCTAGCTAGCTAGATTACCAACTGAAAAATTTGCTTCTGGCTACCATCATTAAAATGCCTGATTCCGTTACCCTTGGAATTGCCTCAGAGACAATTGCATCACCTAAGTCATTTGCTTTGGCTCTCCAAATTAACCTTCAGCTCCAGTTCATTAAGACATATGGAAGTTGGCTTTGATTACTCAGTAGCACTCTGCACATGGTTAGCTGTCATTCTGGTACTGAGCTAACCCCCTCCAGTTTTGCTACCACCATATGCAGAAGATGAAACTGGGAGGGCATTTCAGTAATTTTGGGGAGGGGATGGTGAGCTGAAATTCACTCATGGCAGTATTTTAATTGGGGCTTAGTTGGAGGGGGGGATGGAAGCCTCATTCAGAGGATAACCTTTGAGTTAGGCCTAGATTACTTCATATTTCTAGGATGGAGACAAGCAACAGCCACTGAAAATAGGTTCTAATGATCACCTGCTCCTCATGTCTTTTTCTGGGTTTCTGTTTCTTTGTACAGCACTTATAAATAGGGATGCAACTTCTAAGGTCTACGGAGATTTAAAAAAATTGCTTGCTTTCAAGGAATTGAAAGCTACAGTCTGTAACCTGTAGCTTTCTTTTTCTTTTCAGATTTATTTTGAAACCCGCAGCTCATTCTTTTACAGGAAATGAGAGACAGCCTGAAATCTAAGCACATGTCCTTAATTCCCTGGATCATCCCATATGGAGGTATTAATTGTCAATGTCTTCATTGTTTTTTTGTTTCCATTGGTTAAGGGCAGAGCAGTGGGCTGATTCTCATGGTTTTTGCTTTTATAAACAGAATGGTCTCTAAGCTTACATATGTCTTTCTGCAACAAAAATTAGGTTAAAAATATAAATTCCAAAAAGTGGTGAGATATAAAATGGAAATGTGAGGTCTTCTTCTTCAAGGGACAGGCACATCTATTCTAGTGATCTAATTCTAGTGATCTAGAACTATTCAGGATAGTTCTAGACCACTTTTCAAATCCAGTCTCCTGAGCTGGTTTACAAGCTAAAGCACAGCATTGCATCTCTGCTTATGTCTTCCAGAGCATAACTCTGTAGTCCAGGGGTTCTCAGCCTTGGCTCTCCAGATGTTGCTGGATGGCCACTCCCTTTGGCCATTGTGGCTGGGGATAATATGAGTTGTCATCTGACAGCATCTAGGAGCCCAAGGTAGTGAACCCCTTGCATACAGCCTAGGAGATCACTGGCTATTAGAAAGCCCATCCCATGGTGTGCAGCATGATGATGCCTTATGGTTCCAATGAGGGTCTCCACCATCTCCTCCTCCTACCCCACAATCTATGAGCTCTAATTCACACATTACTGTTGTCGATGCCACTTCCCTGTGGCTGGATCCCACCCTGATCTGATTAGAGTGATGGACTCCTGTGGGATAAGCGGATCACACATAAAATAACACTTCCCTGAAGGTTGTCAGTGCTGGTGGTGTTACATCCCACACCATCTCTCAGTTCCATCTCAATTCTTCATGCCAACATTATTGGACATCTGTGGGATTATACAGCCACAAGGAAGCAGTAACCCATGCCGTTCCACTAACACCTTCATTGGGTCCAAGGACCCGTTTAGGGATTGAGCGAAATCCAGCACTAAGGTTTTCCTTTGACTGTACCATGTCTGGCTGCAGGTGGTGGAGTTTGAATAGTTCAGTGCTTTCCCCTGCAATTGCCTCCTTTCACAAAATAAATATGCCAGGGAGAAGGATTCAGGCTAGTCTTTCTGCTGCCACACTGGTTCTCTTTATTCAGCAGGGGGAGAGCAACTGGCCCTATCCACCCCCAGCATAGAATTCCTCCAGTTGCTGGTGTCTATCTTATGTTTCTTTTTAAGATTGTCAGCCCTTTGGGGGACAGGGAACCATTTTTATTTATTTATATGTAAACTGCTTTGGCAACTTTTGTTGAAAAGCGGTATATAAATATTTGTCGTATTCGTATTCTATGTTCAGAAGTTTTTTTACCGGGCAATATTCAAAGGTATCGGTACAGTTGAGGATGATCTCAGTGCTTCTGAGCCTGCTTAGGTCCAAGGCAGTGTTCCCTGTAACAGGGAATCTCAGAGGCTGTTGACCCTGAGCTGGTCTTGTGGCAGCAAGCATGAATTGTCTGCTTTGCTAAGCAAGCTCTGCCCTGGTTTGTGTCTGAATGGGAGACTACATGTGAGCCCTGCAAGATATCCTCCTTAGGGGATGGGGCCGCTCTGGGACGAGCATCTGCATGCTTGCGTGCAGAAGGTTCCAAGTTCCCTCCCTGGCAGCATCTCCGAGATAGGGCTGACTCCTGTTGCCTGCAACCTTGGAGAAGCCACTGCTGGTTTGTGTGGACAATACTGAGCTAGATGGACCAAAGGTCTGACACAGTATATGGTAGCTTCCTATGTTCCCATGTCTACAACTCCTGCAGCTGAGGATGCTAGGAGTTGTAGTCAACAACCTCTGGGAATCCCCGTTAGAGGAACACTGTGCCTTCACCATCTACCTTTACCATCAGATGCTGCTCCCCCTTCTGATCCTCCTTCCTTATTTCCTGGATTTGTAGGAGAGAGAGAAGAACAGAGCAGAAGAGGGAGTGTGGAGGAGAGAGAATTGGTGGGCTAGAGTGTCTCTCGTCATTCGGCACTTTGACTCAGGTGCAGGCAGATCTTGGGTAGCAGGGCTTAGAAGGACCTCTGCTTGGTGCTCGGAAGAGCTTTGGCCAGTCAGTTGACAGACAGGTGGTCTCAGTGGTGGCTCAAGGCCTCTGTGCACCTGATGCAGGGGGCAAGTGCTGCCTTGTGTGGCCCCACCCCACCTTTTCTAAAGCATGGGCACCATGCTACCTTGCTGGTTCCCTAAGATTCTGCTTCCTGAGACCACCATTTCTCCTAGTCCCATTAAAGGGCTGCCCTGGGTGACCTGAGAGCCTAAGGCAGATTTGGATGGCCATGTCCCATCCCTCCCACATCTGCAGGCTAAAGTGGTACAGTCCAGGAAAGCCCTTACCACCTGAATTGCTCCCCCATAAATCAGCCTTCAGTAATATCTTTTGAAAAAAGTGGGGCTCAGAGTGGCAGAAAATGCATTTAGTGTCAACTCTATTGTTTAAACCAGGGCTGCCCAACTCCGGCCCTCCTGCAGATGTTGGCCTACAGTTCCCACAATCCCTGGCTATTGGCCACTGTGGCTGGGGATTATGGGAGTTGTAGTCCAAAAATAGCAGGGGGCCCCTGTTAAGTAGGCCTGTACAGGAAATACAGAGGGCCTTACAAGAAATACTCTGCTGTCTTCCGAAGTTCATGATGAAGGTTGGCTATTCCTAGCTCTGAATGTTGTTTGGGTGGTGTCGGTTCTGAATTCTCATGGCGGCCCTTGTCGTTTCATCCCCACCCCACCCCACCCTCCCACGGTTCCTTACTGACCGTTCCACTTCCAAGTGAGTGGCATGCAATGTGGACGCATGCGTCTGATGCAGGCATGCTACTACGACATTAACAGGCTAAAAAAGAAGAGTTAGAAAAAGAGAAATTAAGCATTAGCTCGTTAAGGATATATAAAGAAATGATGCAAAAACTCGCTTCAGGAGCAGCACTAACACGCAGACTGATTACAAACTATATTGTGCTATATATCAGTATAAAAAAACAGAGTTTAGTAAGAATGGCACTGGTTCAAAGGAATCGGGACGTCTATCTTGGTTCCTTTTAGTCCACAGTGAAAGTATAGAAATCAAGGCCGGCCTGGTTGCCTGGGCAACGTGCGACCCTTGTCTGTGGGATGACCCCCTGCCTCCCCAAGCACAGGTACACATACGTTCTTGGCTTCCCTTTTGACCAATCTCCTGTCCAGACGTGAATGGAGAGGGATTTGAAAAGCGGATGGGGTCGCGGCCGTTGGAGAGTCTTGTCGGACCTGGTCCATCTCGACGGGGGGCACCAGAAATGTTTACTCTTTGTCTTGCCTCTTGGTCAAAAGTTTGGAAGTTTCCTCTTCTAAACTCTCGAAAAACAGTCCTCCGTTTAAGGATCCTCTTCTCCTGTTGAAACCACCAGTCGCATAGCGACCGGCAGATGATCTGTGAGGCCTGCTAACTGGGCAATGAAGCAGAACTCTTCCACTTCCTGCAGAGAAATGACAGAAGGAAGGACTTTAAGGCCAAGGTGATACGAACATAAGAAGAAGCCCAGCTGGATCAGGACCAAAGCCCATCTAGTTCAGCTTCCTGCTTCACACAGTGGCCAAACAGGTTCATCTGGGAATCCCACAAGTGGAGATGTTCAGCTGGGGTCCCCTAGCACCTGGTGTTTAGGGGCATGCCACTTTTGATCCTGATGGAAGTATGCCACTACCAAGGCTAGTAGCCACTGATAGCCCTATCCTCCATGAATCTGTCCAATCCCTTTTAAAAAACCATCTAGATTGGTGGTGGCCATCACCACATTCAGTGGCAGCGAATTCCGTAGTTTAACTGCATGTTATATAAAGTCACACATTGTATAAAGAAGTTGTGTTTTTTAAAAAAGCCACAGTATCATTTCCTCACACTTTCTAAGGCTGCAGATACCCCATGGAAAGGGTGACGCAAAATTCACGGGCAAGACCCAATTGGCTGAGGTTGGATTCCTCATCTGAAAATCAGGCTAGATATGTATTATTTGACATCCCATACTCGAATTTCTTGACTTTACATGTCGTGAACACTAAAAACAAAAACAAAAACTTACAAACCCTCGCTAAAACTAGTCATGTAATTGGTGTTACCAATGAATAGGTGCCATTTTTTCCTGCCAGATGGAAATAAAAGGTCTGCCAGATCACAACTAGTGTTCACTATGAGGCTGGAACTACAAATTATAAGTATCATGCAAATTCCACCCAGTAAGGCACTCCCATGTCAAGAGTCCCCCTCTCTCCACAGGAACACTCACCTCAATTATATGAAGCGACCTTGTGCTTCAGGACTTAGGACACTACTACAAATATTTATATACCGCTTTTCAACAGAAGTTTCCAAAGCAGTTTGCACATAGAGAAATAATAGAGGCTGTTGACTACAACCCCTCAAATCCCCAAAGGCCATTGCAGCAGGGGGTGATGGGAGTTGTAGTCAACAGCATCCAGGAATCCCTATTACAGAGAAGACTGCAAGAGATGGGGCAGCTTTGAGCATCCACGTGGTTATGTGACTTTCTTGCTGCATCTTTGTTCATTGAACAAGTGCAGATCAGCATGGCACTGGTTCTCCAGACCAGAGGGAAGCAACCTTGGTTCTCCAGCCCTTGACTACAACTCCCATCACCCCCAGACACAATCAATTGTAGCTGAGGGTTATGGGAGTTACAGTTCAATAACAGCTGGAGAGTCAAGGTTGTCTGCCCCTGAGTTAGGGAGTCAGGAGAGCTGGTCTTGTGGTAGCCAGCATGACTTGTCCCCTTAGCTAAGCAGGGTCTGCCCTGGTTGCATATGAATGGGAGACTAGAAGTGTTTGCACTGCAAGATATTCCCCTTCTTAGGGGATGGAGCCACTCTGGGAAGAGCAGAAGGTTCCAAGTTCCCTCCCTGGCAGCATCTCCAAGAGAGGGCGGAGAGCGATTTCTGCCTGCAACCTTGGAGAAGCCGCTGCCAGTCTGTGTAGACAATCCTGAGCTAGATAGACCAGTGGTCTGACTCAGTATATGGCAGCTTCCTATGTTCCTATGCTCCTATTTCCCTGTGATCTACTGCTTGGAGGTGCCAGGGGCTGAACCTGGGGTCTTCTGTATGCAAAGCACGTGCTTTACTACGGAGCTACGGACCCATCTTGCTCAACAGCAGCTGTAGGGGACGGGGGCATAGGCAGGAAAACTTCCTATATACCAGGTCACATCCTGGGGTGAGCGTTCTCAGTGTTCATACTGAGGGGCCATCTGGATCCTGAAGCACCCTCCATGACAGGTACATGTTGAACAAACCTCAGTCTCTTTAGGCCCATTCCCACGTTATGTTCAACACTCATACAATGAGTGTACAGTGTACACAGTTGTACACAGGTACAATCATGCACATGTTAGGTTGAACGCAGGTACAGTACAGTACATGTATTTGAAGGGCCTGTATCCAGGCTCACCTTTAAAATGAAAACAGGAACAGACATTCACACAAACATGTGTACGAGTGTATAGACATCTGTACACTCGCACAGCATCATTTCAGAATTGGGTCTCTGACTTCCGACTCTCCTTTGAGTGCCACTTACCACTTTCCACTCTAGGTAGAGCCCCTCTTCGGCGTAGAGCATGTAGTCAATCCTCCGCCCGTTGCCTTTCAGAGCCGCCTTCCTCCCCTTCTGACTGGAGGCGTGGGTCTTGCTGGTGGGAAAGACAAGGTAGGCTTTTCGCCCTTCTTCACTTTCCATGGTCCTGGGTTACAAACAGACAAGTCAGTTCTATGTCTGTGTCATTAGCCGCTTGCAAAGGTTATGCTACATCAGGGATTCCCAATCTATGGTATGCCAGAGACTGCTGAACAACAAATCCCATCAGCCCCAGCCACAATTTAGTACAGCTGGGGATGATGGGATTTGTAGTTCAGCAACATCTGGAGTACCACAGGTTGGGAACCAATGCACTATATTTGTGTGTGTGTGTGTGTGTGTGTATTTGATTTTTATACCACCCTTCCAAAAATGGCTCAGGGCGGTTTACACAGAGAAATAAATAAATAAGATGGATATATTAAGAGTGACTTTCTGTTGCAGAGACCCACAGGAGGAAAACGTTACTACAAACAGTACGGATAATCTCTCTCTTCCTCTCTGGCTGCGTTTGCACGTAATATGAAACCGGTGTTGAAGGGGCCTCTAGTTAAAATTTGTGTACGTCCAAATGTGTGCAGCTGCCGTTCGGATGGAATATGGACCTGCGGTTTCCTTCCCCAGACTCTGATTTCTACCTTCGGTTTGTAGTGAGTGTTGCCACCTGTACCTCCGGTTCTGCGGTGCCAGCATTACATCCGAACGTGGCACCACAGTCTTGCTCTCTGGCAACTGGAGTTGAGGGAGGAAGCTCCTCTCTCGCTCTGGCTGCTATTGGCAGCCAGGGCATCCTTCAGTCAAAAAGGAAGCCCACACAGTCAGCTCCCCCTCCTCTCTGCGGTCTTCCTGACCGTAGAGAGGGAACTCTCCATTACGTCAGAATTCGGACAGGAGAGTGGGGCGGGAGGAGCAGAATCCTGTGTTACGTGTGGGTGCAGCCTTTCTCTCCCTCCCTCCTTCCCTCTTTCTCAACATGTGCATGTTGCAAATCACAATTTCCCAGTTAGCTATGTCATCAGCCATTGTGGCTGGGGATGCTAAGAGTTACAGATGTTGCTACAGATCAACGTCTGGAGAGCCCATGTGGATCAGGAGCATGGTGTGAGAAAGGAGCCTTTTGAAATCCTTTGTCCCTGCCATAAAACACCGATTTAAAAAAAACTGCACTGGCTGCCGATACTGTTTGCACCCTCCCCCTGCCCCCTGTGGCCCTGTGTGCAGTCTGGCCTGTTCTTATGCACTGTGAAATACAACCCACTGAGTCCAATGCTGCTTTCTCCCACGTCAGTGTACACATAGGACAGCATCATTAAAAGGCTTTTGGGCAAAGATAATAAATGAAGAGGGAGTTTATTCTTCACATGATATATTAGGATCATTACTAGACCCTCATGGGAAAGAGACTTGCCAAAGTGGGGGAAAGATCTTCAAGGCCAGCAGGACCACACCCCCACTATTAAAGAATTTCAGAGAGAGAGGGAGGGAGGGAGGGGGAGTGAGTGAGTGAGTGAGAGAGATATCCCTATTGATTGATTGATTGATTGTGAAAAGGAAGGAGTCAGAGGCCACATTTGCTGTCACAAGAACCCGGAGGCCCCTTCAGCTCCGGATTCAGAAACTGTACATCCAGCAACAGCAGTTTTGTACATAAATGGACCCATGGTTCCTTCCTCCCACCCCTGAACTGTCTTTAGTACCTGCAGTTTGTAGGGAGTTTTGCCGCCTTTAACTCCCATTCTGTGGTGCCAGCATTACGTCCGAACACTAGCACCACAGTTTTCCCCTTATGCATCCAAAGTTCCTCCCTCACTCCAGCTGCTATTGGCAGCTGGGGATGTCTTTCATTAAATAAGTTAGCCCTGGCAGCCAGTTCCCCCTCCTCTCTACAGTCAGCGAGACTGGAGAGAGAGAGAGAGAGAGAGCGAGAGAGCTCTGTTTCGTCCGAATGTGGACAGGAGAGGGGGGTGGGGGTCATTGGATCTGCGGTTCTGCATTACGTCCAAAGGTGGCCATAATGTCTGAAGCCCTGTGGCTTCTTTTCAGGAAAATTAGAAATACATGGAAATAATTATTGCAATTGATTTTTACTGCCTGGGTTCTGTCAGCCCATAAAATGTAATATCCGGTTTTAACATGTCCCGAAGTCTTATCTCTGGAGACCTAATCAATGGGAGCCTGTTTGCGGCTTCTGATGAATTTTGCTATCAGGGAATCAATACTTATCAATGGTCCCCAGATAGTCAGTTTTAATGACAAAGCAGGAGGCTAATTTTGGGCAAGAGAAGGGTTCAGATCTGGACCGTTGTCTAATTAATTGTCTTCGATAGCACCCGTGACAGGTCATTCTTCAGCCTGCCTGAGAAAACTCATGCAATTTTCATTTTTCGATTCAATGAAGAGGCTTCGGCTCTGTTGGAACTGATCTCTCTTGAAACGCCAGCAGATTATCTCCACTTCATAATAGCAAATTAAATAAAAAGCTGACGAAAGCTCAGACATGCTTGACACACTTTGGAGGCTCATCTGCATTACGTTCACCGAAAAGACAGCTACCATACCTACCCTAAGAGAAGGCAACTCTGAATTTAAGATGATGCCTTTAAAGACAAAGGTTTAATACAGGTTATAATACTGTAATATATTGGTTATACCTGTATGTACCCAAAAGAAAGAAGACTCTGAATTCAAGATGGCTCCGCCCCATATTTAACAGGAAAGAACTGTGGGGGGACCTCATTTTGGATTCGGGTAAATATTGTACATTCTACAGCAGGGATCCCAAACCCTTTTTTAACCTGTGTACCCCTTCTGTTGCAAACCTTCAGCTCAGGTCGCCCATAGAGATGTAGAGAGTTAGCCCACAGAGTATTTTGAGACATAGATGTCCATGCTTGATGCTGGTCCATGGCCCTGCATGAACAGAAAGTGGTCTCTCATATAGGAGTTCCCAACCTTGGGTTCCCATGTTGTTGGACTACAGCTCCTATCATCCCCATCGACAATGGTCTTTGCCCATTGTGACAGAGGATGATGAGAGCTTTAGTCCAACAGCAACCAGGGTCCCAAGGTTGGGAAACCTCTCCCTGCATTGTGGAGGAAAGGCAAGGGGTCCTTAATGAAATCTAGAAGCACCAACCCCAACTCCCTCCGAGTTTCAGTCATGTTATGCTCCCTCATTACCTTCTAAAAACATTAGTAAGGAAGGCCAGAATAAAAGGCAAGGGGATAGTCCCCTCTGCCTTCTTGCCTCACTAACTGAAGCACTAACATGCCACACTACTATGCCACTACCATGCCACACTGCAGCAGCAAACTGGTAGGCAAAGTTGCCTTTTTAGGGACCCTTGCCCCCAGTGATGTCTTCTCACTGAAGCACCCCTAATAAGCACCTGAGGAACCTGAGGATTACCCAGAACTGGGGAGCAGGGGGGGCATAGCTCAGTGGTAGAACATCTGCTTTGCCTGCAGAAGGTCCCAGGTTCAATCCCTGGCAGCATCTACAGGTAGGATTGGGAAAGACTCCTGCCTGAAACTTTAGAGAAGCCACTGCCAGTCAGTACAGACACTAGTGAGCTAGATAGAGCAATGATCAGTCTCAGCAGATGGTAGCTACCTATATTCCTATAAATCGTCTCTATGGGAATAGAGCTATAGTTCAGTGCTAGGGATGTGCGAACTGGCTCGGGTCTAGCCTGTTCGCCATCGAACCTGGCCTCTTTGACGGCTCACCCTTGAGCCAAACAGGGCCTGGTTCAGTTTGGTTAGGCTCGACTTCAAGCCAAACCCCTCAGGCCGGCTTGGGGGTTCAAGAAGTGTTCTAGACCACTTCTAGACCACCACCCCTAAGCAGGGGCCAATTGGTTCGGCCTCAAGCTGAACTGGGGCCCAGCTCAACACACACGGAAATGAACTGGGCCCAGTTCAGTTCTAGTCTTGTTCTGTTTGAACAGAAACGGATGTCCCTTGTTCCGTGCACCCCTCTACTCAGTGGTAGAGGATCTGCTTTGCATGCAGAAGGTCACAAGTTCCAACCAATCAGTGTTTGCTATTCATTCATTCATTCGTTCGTTCATTCAGTACATTTATATACCGCCCCATACAAATAAGTCCTCGGGCAGTTGCTATCAGGTTGTGTTTATCAGAAAGCTTCTAAACATGGGCAAACATGGCCCTCCAGATGTTGCTGGACTGCAAGGACTTGTAGTTCAGCAACAGCCGGAGGGCCAGGTTTGCCCAACCCTGTTCTAAACACAGTTGATGTTGACCGCCTCTGTTCAGAACAGATCTTTTGTTTTGCAAACAAAGCCCCCAGTAAAGCAGTTTTTGGATGCTGATGCCACTGAAAAATGATGTGCTTCAGAATGCTGCACCCTTCATTCATAATGCCACCCACCTCGGGGATCAACATAAAGAAGCTGACTTATTGCCCTTGTGGTAGTAACAAAGATTGCCTGAACTGATAGCCTATAACCTAATTGGTTTGCAAGGCTGCTATGAATTTGGTCACACAATAAAACTTTGTGGATGGACAATAGACCAAGAATCAGTGGAAGTAACTCCCTTGGTACAATGCAACATCACATATACACTGATGGGATCTGAGCTGTTGGTGACTGACCAGGGCACCTTCCAGATTACACACGACAACAGTGTCACTATTGTCCACTACGTGTGCTTCTGTACTGCCTGTGTTTCGACATCACAGTCCCTGCACTGTCAGCAAGGTGCGGTGCATATGTCCGATGCCTTCTTTCAGATTTTATCCTTGCCTTTTAGTCCTACAACACTGCATATGCGTTACCAATAAATAAATAAATAAATAAAGCTGGAGGAGGGTTGTGTAAGCGATTTACATTTTCAAAACGATCCTGCCAAGGTGTATACAATTATTCATGGAATGGAGAGAGTGGACAGAGAGAAATTTTTCTCTCTCTCTCAGAACACTAGAACCAGGGGCCATCCCATGAAACTGAAGGCTGGGAAATTTAGGACCAACTAAAGGAAGTACCTTTTCACACAAACCCTGCTAATCGGGCAAAGAGGCACCTTTTAACATGGTGATTCTCTTTATTTAGCAGGGGGAGAGTAACTGGCCCTCTCCACCCCCAGCACAGTACCCTCCAGTGACAGTTGCTGGTATCTATCTTATGTTTCTTTTTAGATTGTGAGCTCTTTGGGGACAGGGATCCATCTTATTTATTTGTTATTTCTCTGTGTAAACCACCCTGAGCCATTTTTGGAAGGGCGGTATAGAAATAGAATAAATCATCATCATCATCATCATCATCATCATCATCATCATCATCGGAATTTTCTGCCATGGGATGTGGTGATGCCCACTAGCTTAGATGACTTTAAAAGGGGCTTAGAACAAGTCATGGAGGACAGGTCTATCAATGGCTACTAGTCTGGTGGCTATAAGCCACCTCCAGCCTCAGAGGCAGGATGCCTCTGAATCCTAGTTGCAGGGGAGCAACAGCAGCAGAGAGGATAAGCCCTCACCTCTTGCCTGTGGGCTCCCCAGAGGCATCTGGTGGACCACTGTGTGAAACAGGATGCTGGACTAGGTGGGCCTTGGGCCTGATCCAGCAGGGCTGTTCTTATATTCTTAATGAAATAGTGTTGGATCAAACAGACAAACAGCTAATTCATCCTAGATTTGTTAATATCTTAATTAAACAGCCTCTTCCACTCTTTGCCCTAAGAGGACTCTATTAATCAAGTCAGAAGCGAAGGCACATTGTAACTAAGTAGCCATAGCATTTATCGATCTTTTAAATAAGGAAACAGGTCCATGTAGTCACTCGCATTGACGTATTTCAACCTGCCGTCTCCTTATCTTTATTAATAGGTTTCCAGAGATTGGTGCTGGAAATCTAACGGCAGTCTAATTTACTGGGTTCCTTCCAGACTATTGATGCAAATATAAACAGGGTGATAAATTACTTTTTATACCTTGGCCAAATTTTATTATGGGCGGATTTCTGCGATGGTCTATTTTAAGCCTGATCTAGTTTGTCAACGATATTAGCAATTTCGGAGAGATATTTGGGCACTCCTCGGTTCATTTTGGAGTCGGTGATCCCATTTAGAAGCTGCTAGACAACTTCTCAGTTACAAACAGGCTTTAGAAGCAAAATTGAACTCAAAGTCGGGATAACTAATAGAAACGATGCTATTTTAACGGAGCCATTAAAAAAAAAAAAAACTTGCTGCAGATGAGAAAATTCTACATGGTTACTTCTTTGTCGCTTTCCAGCATTTGAAGAGGCATTGGTTTGCACAGTGGCCTGATGACTACATTCTATTTAGTTGTATTTTCTTGTTACGTTTACCTTTCTTCAGCTACGAAACTCAAGACAGTGTTTACAGAGCTCCTCCTGCTTTATGCAGGGACCACCAGCTTGAGTGCACTTTTTCCCCCAACAAAGAATTATGGAAGGAGGGCTGATCTTGTGGTAGCAAGCATGAATTGTACCCTTTGCCCTGGTTTGCATTTGAATGGGAGCACTGGAAGATATTCCCCTTAGGGGATGGGGCCACTCTGGGAAGAGCATCTGCAGGCTTGGAATGGAATGGAATCTTTATTTCAGTCATCGGCCAGAAACAAATACAACACAATAGATAAGTAGTCACCTCCAGCAATCATAATTCTACCGGGACTTAAAAACAACAATAACCATTTATAATATAACAATATATAGAATAATCAACACTCAAGATTTCACCAGTTGCTTTCTTACACAGCTTGCAATGTAACAAAATTTTGCCACCTTGCTGGAAACATTAATATCACTGTCAGACAAAAGGAGAGACACATAAAAGGCCGATGGCCTACCTGGGAATCTAGACAAAATAAATGACAAAAGTGCTAGCCCAATATCTCAATAAAACAAACAGTGAAGAAACATTTGATCAATCATCTCAACCGTTCCTGACTGACAGGGACATAACCGTTGAGAGGAAGGAATACAGTCATTCCTCACCAATCGTGGTTTTCCCAATCACATATTTGAGTATCCGCAACTGGGAAATTGTGACTGCCCTTGCTAACAGCAACCCGAGTTTAAAATTTGGCGGGTTTGGGGGTGTCAGGGGATAATTTTGGGGGGTTTCCCGGGGTCAGGGGGGTCATTTCTGGGGGTCAGGGGGTGATTTTGGGGGGTTTGGGGGGTCATTTCCAGGGGTCAGGGGTCGATTCTATCTATTTTTTTAACCTTATTTTTGGTCTTTCCACGACCACAGTTCCCTATCCCCTCTGTTTGCCATGGGTTTCAATGGCTCGTCTACTGTGAATTCACCAACCACGAGGTTTTCCTGGGAACGGAACCCTTGCGGTTGGCAAGGGACAACTGTACCAAGATAGCGACCCTCTAAGAGAGCTGAGGGCAGCACATTCAAGGATGCCAAGGGCAAATGCCCTTCTCGATTTGGCAAGAACAAGCTCATGTAAATATCTAGCTGGTCTATGAGGGTGAGTTGCATTACCTAAGAAAGGTACATGTCTGACTTGTCCCATAAGAGCTGTCTTCCTGAGTTGCCCTGTCTTCCTGAGTTGCTATGTCCCAAATCCACTGCCTAATTATCTCCTTGAGTTTTAAGATCCCTAAGGAGACCAACATTGGGATACTTAGGCCATAACTTTCTAATATCCTCACAACTCCCTTTTCCCATGCAGATGCAAAGTTGCCCTTCAGGACCAGGCTTGCATGCAGAAGGTTCCAAGTTCCCTCTCTGCCATCTCCAGATAGGGCTGGGAGAGACTCCTGACTGCAGCCTGGGAGAAGCCACTGCCTCTCTGTACAGACAATACTGAGCTAGATGGACCTATGGTATGACTTGGTATGAGGCAACTTCCTTTGTTCCTGCGTTTCTATCTATCGGATTTCAGTTTGTGAGTGAAGTGCTCTCAAAAGACCTCCTTGGCCCACTCGTGACCCAGCAAGGCATTGCTTGCCTATGTCCTGTTAGCCTTTGTCCTTGCAATGGGACCTAGGCTGTAAGCTTTTGGGGGCAGGAACCATGTCCTTCCAGCAAGGGAAATGATAAGTTAAAATAGCAATGGTTATTCTGGTGCCATGTAAAAGTGGGAATATAAAATGGTACACACTTCTGCAGATTATCAGGGGTGCACACTTCTTCGTCATACAGTCCTTCTGGATCCAACAAGGTGCCTGTGAACAAAAAAGGAACACATGATTTTAGAAGGATTAAGCCAGTCTTCCAGGAACAAGTGTGAATTGTCAGCTTTGCTAAGCAGATTTTGCTTGCTTTGCATTTGGGTGGGCGGTGACATGTGAACGCTGTCTGCTGTAAGATGTCCCCCTTAGGGGATGGGGCTGTAGCTCTTATGGGACAAGCATGACTTGTCCCCTTTGCTCCCATTTGGATGGCAGACTACCTTTGAGCATGGTAAGATATTCCCCTCAGGGGATGGGGCCGCTCTGGGAAGAGCATCTGCAATATTGCATGCAGAAGGTCCCAAGCTCCCTCCCTGGTATCTCCACAATAGGGCTGAGATCGAAGGTGCACCTAGGTAATTTTGGAGCCTGGACCTAAAGGACTTTGGTGGCTCCACCTCCCCTGAAAATTAAGCATCATCCTGCTCCACGCGGGGTGACCATATCATCTAGGACAGACTAAAGAGGATTTGGGGGGCCCCCAGGGGCTGTGGAGGTCCTGGACTTTGGCCCCGAAGGCCAAGAGTAAGAGCACCTATGAGTGAGAGAGATTCCTGCCTGTAACCTTGGAGAAGCTGCTGCCAGTCGGAGCAGAAAACACTGAGCTAGATGGACCAATGGTCTGACTTGGGTACAAGGCAGCTTCCTACGTTCTGTGTAACAGCGCTATAATTATTTAAAGACTAATTAAAGTTTTTAAATAATTATCTAAAAATGCTATAAGTATCTAAAAACTTCGGGTTCCCGCTCCCATGCAGCAACAGCTTACACTTCATCTCTGACTGACTCTCTCTTACATCTGCACTGGGATGATAAAGTTGGAGAGTGGGGCTCTAAGAAAACCAGTAGTGGAGCAGGAGCACTGGCGGTCTGTGTGCGGCCACCGCCGCGGCCCCACTGACCCCGCCCCCACACCCTACGTCAGACACTGGGGCTAGCCACCCCCCCACGTCTGACGTCAGATGCGGAGGCGTGGTCTGGCTGAACGGAGCCTTGAGGCTCCGTTCAGCCCAGACTGGGGAGAGCAACCAGGAGCCGTTCCTGGCGGGTGCAGCGAACACAGTACCAGCCTTTGTTTAGCTCCCGAAGGGGCCGTGCAGCCCCCGCTCGGGAGCCAAATTAGCCTCCTGGCGTCTGATGTCAGACCCGGGGTGTGTGTGTCGGGGCCACTCTCGCGGCCCCTGGTTGGTCAGCGGCCTGGGTTCTTTGAACCCGTTGGCCCAATGGTGGCTCCGCCCCTGAAGAAAACAAACTCATTTTGCCAGGTTTGGGGGGAAATGTCTTTCGCTGTGCAACTTGCAGATATTTTGCAGAGAGATCCTTGGGCAACCTCATCCACAAGCTGAATTATTGCTGTAATATTGCTATCCTGGCTGTCAAGAGGGGAGGGTGCATACGGATGTCTGTCCACGTGGGAAGTGATTGCTGTGCACAGTTTCATGAAAGCCCCCTGCATCCTTTGGTAAATGTGCACCGTGCTGATAATGGCACTTGAAACCTCGCAGCTTGAGAATACTTCATTTCCATTAGGGGCTGCTGAAATGGGGCAGTGTATGCATCCTGCAGAGCATGGAGTGGTGCTACACCCCACAGCTGAGCTGGCATCTTCTGGTAGGATGTCACGACACAACAGGGGAGCAAAACAGGAAGGACCTGCCGTCTTCCTGAGGTTTTCTCAATGTGGTAAGAGAGATTCTGGCCTCCTGATTTGGAGTTGTGGCCATTAAGATGACTTACCTCTTGCTCCTTCTCAAACTCTCCATTCTTTGCCCAAATTAAACAATATTTTTAGTTTATGAGGGAGGCCCACAAATTTTGGTCACCAGTATCATCTCAGAGGATAAATGCTCACACTGATTTCTGGCAAGGTCCACCCCCTCAGAGATGGAAAATAGGGGCTAGCATTGCTTCACTTACAGTTTTCACCCCTTCTTTTATTTATCTCTCTATTTATCATTAATTTTTTATACCGCCTTTCATTCAAACAATCTCGAGGCGTTTTACAAAACATTTAAAACAATATAAGACTATAACGACACATATTTATATACAGCTTTTCAACGAAAGTTTCCAAAGCGGTTTACACAGAGAAATGATATGTATATTCGAGTATAAAACAGTCATACACCATAAAAATATTAAATTGGAATATACAAATACAAATCTAATTCAAAGTTTTAAAAAAACATACACGATAGAACCATAAATTACAGAGCAACCGCAAGAAAAACAATGCTCACATAGAAGTCTGGGGGGAAAGCCAAGTTTTCTCTTGCTTTCTAATAACTGGGATGGAGACTGAAGAACGGATTTCCACCGGGAGAGCATTCCAAAGTCTGGGGGCAATCACTGAGAAGGCCCTGTTCTGCGTGCATGACAGCCAAGCCTCCCTCATTGTCGGCACATGGAGAAGAGCCCCCTCCGATGACCTTATCAAGTGGGCAGCCAGCAACCCGTGGGAGCAGGCGGTTCCTCAGGTATCCCGGGCCCAAACCGTTAAGGGCTTTAAAGATCAAAACCAGCACTTTGAATTGGACCCGGAAACAAATTGGCAGCCAGTACAGCTCTTTCAAAATGGGCGCAACATGATCCCAGTGGGCAGCTCTGGATAAACTCCTAGCATCCCTAGACACAATTTATTGTGGCTGGGGACTCTGGGAGTTGTAGTTCAACAACAGTTGGCAGGGCCAGGTTGGCCCACCCCTGGGCAAGATACAAATAGTTTTGTACCCGAACCGTTCCACATATCCCTATAAAGAAGTTGCAGGCGGAGGAGCATGAGATATTTGTTTGGGCTGAGAAAGGGATATGCATGTTTTTCTGATGCAGGCTCAGAACCAGTGTTCCCTCTAACAGGGATTCCCAGATATGACTACAAGTCCCATAATCCCCAAGCAAAAGACATTGCATTGGTGGATTCTGGGAGCTGTAGTCAACAACATCTGGGAATCCCTATTAAAGGGAACACTGCTCAGAACATCCATCTCCATAATGGGACATGCAGCTCACTGGAGGATCAGGATACAGATGACCTGTCACATGCAGCATTTCTCAGTGCTGGATCAGTGCTCCGGAATCCAAGAACAGAAGGGCTCGGATTCAGACATGCAGCCTGCACTCTCAGTATGGGCACCTCCTTTCAGCCCAGGGTGTCCCTCCCAACCCGGAGGCCAGAGCGGCCCTCCTTACCAATTGCCCAAGATTTGTCCTCCCCTGGACCGAGGCGACACGGATCCTTGTAGTGCGTAAACAAGGCATGCTGCTGCTCCAGCTTGTCATCTGCAGGGAGAAGAGGAAGAGATGAGAAGGGGTGAGCCTGCTATTCACTTATTAATCATTTGAAATATTTATAATAGCCCTGCTCCTCCAGTGCAATACTGCTCAGGGACCTCTCACAAAAACGTTAAAGCAACGAGCAACATCACATCATAAAACAATATCAGATGGATAAAATAAGTAAAGTAACTAAAAAAACAGGACCCAGTTGAAACCAGATTTAAAAGCTGAAAGTTAAGAACACACCGGCAATAGCTGTAGATGAAACACTAAAAGGCTTCCCGAAAAAGACGGGTTTTGAGATGCTCTTTAAAAACCCCGAGGGAGGGAGCATTGGCATGAGAAGAAAGGCAGAGGGAAAGGCAGGCATTTCCAACCTTGTTTGCGACTATAGCTCCCATCACCACCTGCTGCAGTCACTCCGGATGATGGGATTTATAGTCCAACAAAAAAATCTGAGAACCCAAGACTGGGAACCTCTGGGGTAAGGCATGAGAGTCCAAAAGTAAGTAAAAGTAAAGTGTGCCATTGAGTCGGTGTCGACTCCTGTTGCCCACAGAGCCCTGTTGTCTTTGGTAGAATGCAGGAAGGGTTTACCATTGCCTCCTCCCGCATAGTTTGAGACGATGCCTTTCAGCATCTTTGCTGCTGCCTGATATAGGTACTAGTGGGGATTTGAACCAGCAACCTCATGCTTGCTAGGCAAGTCATTTCCGGCTGTGCCATTAGTCAGAGAGGGACCACAAAATGGCCTCACACAGAGCTCCCTTAACCGGGTCCCTTATAAGCAATTCCACAGGCTTCTTTGCTGGATACTTTTCTCTTCTTCTTCTTGGCTCCTACAGTAAAGTAACATAAGTAGTGGCAACAGTGGTCATTTTTAAAAATATGATTACTTATACTGGGGATGTCATGGTGGGGAAAGGATTTGGATTTTCCCTCTCCAGCATGGGCACCTTTTCGTGTCCACCCCTAAATCTAGGGCACTCATTTGTACAGTCCGACTTTCCAGCCTGTTGGGGATCTAAGCATGGGATCGAAACATGCCTCGAAACCAACGATCTCCTCCCATCGTTTCCTGCGTCTCTCCTGATAAAACTTCAGCAGGTTTATCCGCTTCTCCCGAGGACTCCCACAAGTGGCTGCCACTGGTGCTAATGATGTCGTTTGTCACTGTCTATTATCAAGGCAACACAATCCATAAATCTGGTTTTTACCCCCTACTTTCTTTAAAAAAAAAACCCAACAAAAAACAACTGCTCGAAAGCTAAGAATAAAACCATGCTTTGAAGGCAACGCCAATGAGATCGCCTAACCAGGGCGTCCGCTTCTGCATCCTCCTTGGCAGGTCGGAGGACTCGTTTGCATGCCGGTAGCCAAGGGGATGGAAAGAAAACGGGACACTGTCATCTCCTCTCCCAGAAAGGAGCCCCCTGAGACTCACGCTTGTGCCTTACTGGCCATTTTATATGTGGTGCACACTTCTTATGGCCATTTCAGATGAAACTGCATCTATGTCATGAGGGCTCCTTTAGCAATAACCTAATGACTATTTTTGTCTCTGAAGAGCTGCAACACATTCCTGGTCTGCTTCTTGCTTGGGGAGGGGAGTTGGTTTTATGGTAGCAGGTGTGAATCATCCCTTTGCTAAGCAGGGCCCTCCCTGGTTTGCATTTGGATGCGCAACTCAATGTGAGCTAGTCTTGGGAAAGAATCTTTGCCAGTGACCCACCAGAGGGTCTAGTGGCACAAGGGGCCAACAGTGTTCTGCCTCTCTTCAGGCTACCAGCAAGGACAAGTGGCCCATAGGAAATCACTGTGCTGGCATGGAGATGGACCGCATTAGGATAAACCATATGACGAGCCCCTATGTGGCTTGTTGAAAAAGATGATTATCACTACCATTTCAATGGCCATTTTGAGAGACAATTCATTTCTGCTTGAGGATAGTCCCTAAAGACCACTCCTAAGCAACAGATTGCCTTGGGTTCTCTGCATTACTGTGGTCTTTCGGGAACCCTGGAATCTTGGCTGGAACTATTCCAGTAAACTAGCTTCTGTTTTATATCCATTTCTTCTGTTTTAATACATTAGGCTTTATTCATTAAACAGCAGAACTGTGTCCGATGATTAATTATAGCTTCGCTTTGCTCCCGCCTGATAACAATATCCACATTGTAATGTGCTAACTGCTGTGGAATTTAAATACATAAGGAGCAAGCGCAATTAACAATTAAAAGAGAGCCCCTCCCTCACCTCTTTTATCAACATGTTCCATTTTTTGGAAAAATTGGTGGTATAGAAATCTAATAAGTAAATAAATAAGCAGGTGTTGGTTTGAGGATGGAGGGGAAGGAGCTTGTCTCACCTGATGAGCAATTGTCAAAGTTGAGATCTCCACAGAGTACATCAAATGCCACCAGCTCCTCTGGATTGGCTGTGCTGGAGGAGGAGGTAGATTTTCGGAAATCAGCCAGCCAATCCTGAAGCAGATCCAGTTGTTCACACCGAACAGTTGTGTCCCCTGTACAAAGGACAAGGCAAGGATGTTGGGCATTTAATCATGTTTGCCTTATTTGTCTCTTCAGTGACTGGACCCTAAGATGCAATTCTGACATAAACACTCCTCTTAAGGAGAGAAGAAGGTGGGTATTCTATAAGGGAAGATCAAAAGCACTTTCAATATTCAATAAGAGCAAATATAAGAATATATTATACTAGTAAAATGGGCTTCCAGTTGACAAGCATTCCTCCTGTACCACAAAATGGCCACGCACTCTCCCTTCACTCATTGCTTGTCGATGTTCAGAAGAGTTTATGTTTTGAGAAAAAAATGTCTTGATATCTCCAGCACTTAAGCTTTTCTGTGATTTCTGATTTCCTAATTGATTTTTAATGGAAATCTGACATTGACTTGCATGCAGTTAACTTCAAGAGGTGGGGGAGGAGAAAGAGAAGGGGGAGGAAAAGGAGGAGGAGGAGGATGAAGAGGAGAAGGAGAAGGAAAAGGAGGCGGAGGAGGAGAAGGAGGGGGAGAAGGAGAAGGAGGATGAAGAGGAGAAGGAGAAGGAAAAGGAGGCAGAGGAGGAGGAGGAAGAGAAGGAGGAGAAAGAAAAGGAGGCAGAGGAGGAGCAGGAAGAGGAGGAGGATAAGGAGGAGGAGGAAAAGGAGGAGGATGAAGAGGAGAAGGAGAAGGAAAAGGAGGCGGAGGAGGAGGCGGAGGAGGAGAAGGAGAAGGAGGAGAAGGAGGAGAAGGAGGATGAAGAGGAGAAGGAGAAGGAAAAGGAGGCAGAGGAGGAGGAAGAGGAGGAGAAGGAGGGGAGAAGGAGAAGGAAGAGGAGGAGGAAAAAGAGGAGAAGAAAGAAAAGGAGGCAGAAGAGGAGGAGGAAGAGAAGGAGGAGAAGGAAGAGGAGGAGGAAAAGGAGGAAGAGGAGTAGGAGTAGGAAGAGGAGAAGAAGGAAGAGAAGGAGGGAATGAGGAAAAGGAGGAGGAGGAGAAGAAAGAGGAGGAAAAGGAGGAGGAAGAGGATAAGGAGGAGGAAGAGAAGGAGGAAGAGGAGGAGGAAGAGGAGGAGAAGGAGGAGGGGGAGGAAGAAGAGGAGGAGGAGGAGGAAGAGGATAAGGACGAGGAGGAGGAGGAAAAGGAGAAGTACGAAGAGAAGGTGGTGGTGGAGGAGGAGGAGGAGGAGGAGGAGGAAGAGAATCTACTGCTTTTCATCAAAAGGTTATCAAAGCAGTTTATGTAGCAAAGGAATGAAAAAATGGTTCCCTGTCTCAATCAAAAAATGAACACAAGGCAGAAAACCATCAACAGCCTCAGGGAGGGATACTATGCTGAGGTGAAAGGTGAAAGTTGTTCTCCCTGCTAAATATAAGCGAGTTTCCACTTGAAAAGATGCCCCTCCTTTGCTTTAGTTAGCAGGGGGTTTATCAATATGCCATTGCTATAGTCAAATACAAAGCGCTGGAGAGATGCTAGTCACTCCCCTGCTAAGAGAGCTGCCCCTTTAAAAGATGTCTCTTTGCCCAGTTTAGCAGAGGGAATGGAATCCCTGTCCCAAAGAGGCTCGCCATCTCAAAAGAAGCCTTAGGGAGACACTGGAATCAGCACCAGCCACAGGGAGGGATGCTATGCTGGGCTGAATAGGGACAGTTTTTCTCCCCTTGCTAAATATCGGAGAGGAGCTACTTTAAAAGGTGCCTCTTGTCCCAATGAGGAGGGGTATTAGCAGCAAATGCACAACAGCACATGGATTCCGCAGGATGCCAAAGAGGCAAGTTCCAATAGAAAAGGGCATTACAGAATTCTGTGAGATTCGTATTTTGCTGCAAACAGTGCTAAAGTCCATTTCAAACAGAAGTTGGTGCAACTTCTGAAATCCACTCCTATTGCTGGACATTCCGAGGCTTGTAAAAAAACTGAGATCCTGCCAATCATTCCTCACCTGTGCCCAACCCCTGCAATCTGCCAAGCAAGGAGAACCTCCTTCCACCCACAGTGGCCATCCAGATGGCTTCCAGGACATCTACAAGCAGTGACTGATGTTATGAATAAAAGCGGCAAAGGCTTTTGCTGTTACTCCCCAGCAACTGCTATTCAAAGGTATACTGCCTCTGAACATGGAAGCTGCATTAAGCGATCATGGCTCATTCCCACGGATCGACAAATCCTCCATGCATTTGTCTGATTCCCTTTTAAAGCTGTCTAACTAGTGACCATCACCACACCTAGTCCAGCTGCTGAATTTGGAGCCACAGAAGCCCATGTCTTTGATAAAAGTCTGAAGATCTCTGCTCATGGCACCACACTCAGAATATTAATGGCAACTCAAAGAAATGCATCCTCATCCTTAGCTGGGCCAGGCCAGATGCAAATGGATGCAAGAGATGGGGTCGCAGCTCAGTGGCAGAAGATCTGTTTTGCACACAGAATGGCCCTGGCTCCGTCCCTGGCAGTATCTCCAGGGAGACCAGGGAAAGGCTCCTGCCTGAAACCTTGGAGAGCTGCTACCAGTTAGTGTGGACAACCCTGAGCCAGAGGGACCAAAGATCTGACTCAGTATAAGGCAGCTTCCTATGTTCCTACGAGATATGACGAATCAAGGGTGCAGTGCAGTGCAGTCCGACAGATGCTCAAGGTAAGGAAGTACATTTATGCAGGAGAATGAAAATGCTCTGGGTGGAGCATCAGGAAAGGATGACAGAGAGGCAGCTCTTTGGGTGACAAAACTCTGAAAGCAAACTGGGTGATGCTGGAGTTCCAGAGGAGGATAAGATGACAGATTCACGCCATGCATTTGCCTGTCTACTCAGCCCCCCAAGCGGCCCCCAAGGTCTAAGTTGTGCAGTCAGTTCCACGTCACCAGGCGGCTGCTCCTGACGGTTTGCTCTTTGATTTATTGCAAGGCGTACCAATTTGAAGCACGGGCTGCAAATATCCTTGCCTGACTTCCTCAGTTCATCATTCACACAGTTCAGCTGTTTGGCTTCAAGGGTAATTTGGTGCCGGCTTGGACGTCTTGCTTTCAAATTGCCAGCAGGAGCCTGCGATGTTCGTGCTGCGTACAGGTATATTTGCATTAACGCATTCTGAGCTGTTTCTCTCTAGCATTCTATTACTTCATAGGAGCAGCTTTTAGACAAGGAGATTGTATAGACCTGTCAAATGTTATGATCATGGCTGTGTTACGTATGGCACCAGGGACCTTGTCTCAAACCAGGAATTCAGACATAGGCGGCACCTTATTCTGAGCCAATTTGCCAGCTCGCCAGAAGAGGGAGCTAATGGCTTACTGTCTTCTGCACTTGGACACCACCAGTATGCATGGCCAGAAAAGGTATTGCAGCTATCTGGGTACAGGCCTCTCAACTCAATGTTGTCCCTGCATTCAATATAACATGTAAATAACTGTACCTGTGAACAGATCTTTACCTGTGTACGCTATTCACAGGTTGTATGAGTGTTGAACATAATATGTGAACTCATCAGAACCTTTGGCTCTGCCCATATGGTTCTCAAAGAGAATTCAGCTTGCCCTGTCTCTTGCATGAACAACTGGGCATTTTATTAAAATTTTATTTTTTCATAGTTTGCTGTGAGGCAAGCCTCTTCAGTCCAGTGATTTAAACACAACTGGAGCCTTGTTTATAAATCAGACTGGTTGTTGGAACATCCATCCCCCAATGAAAAGGTCTTTTGGAAAGGAGGGATGGGCGAACTGGCTCAACCTTGAGCGGGTTCGACATTGAATTGGCCTAGTTTGAGACCTCGACCTTGAGCTGAACCAGGCCGGGTTTGGATCAAGATCAAGCTGAACCCCCGGGGTCGATTTGGGCCTGGTTCAGGGGTGCCAGGGATGTTAAATTCTTTGGGGTGTGTGTGTGTGAAAAGCAGACGTACTATCTCGGTGGTTGCTGCTGTGGGAGGGGGAATCCAGTGGTTCCTTCTCCCCTACCAGCCAAGCCTGTCAATTTTGGGCCTCTGAGCATGTGTTGGCCATTTTAGAGGCTGCCATGCATGCGAACAAGACATTGCATTGTTCACAGGCATGGCAGCCACCAAAATGGCCAACACATGCTCAGAGAGCCCCGAAAGACCGGGGGGAGGCTGGCAGAGGCTGGGGAAATCACCGGAGACTCCCCCGCAGAAGCACCTCCCAAGGCCACGGAAGCCCTCAGTGACAGTCAGTCCACCTTTGCCCCCAACCAAAACAATAACGCCCCTGGCATTCCCAAACTGGGCCTGAACCGGTTCAAATTCAGTCCGAGCTGGGCCCCTCATTCAGGGTGCCAAAACTGAACATGCCCAGTCCAGTTCAAGTCTGGTTTGAACTTGAACTCAACTGGGCAAACTGGTTTAGTGCACATTTCCATTGGAAAGCAGGAAAATTCTTTTGTACTAGTCAAGCCATACCAATAATGTCTCTAGGATCATAACAAAGAGAATAGCACTTTGCAGTGCTGTTTTCTAACCCTCCCAAATAACAATTTTGGTTCCCACATGCTCGGCACTTCAGTTATTGCCTAAACCTGTGCCAAAGCTTTCAATGGATTGTTTTGTACGTTTGTGTTTTTCTGTGTTGTTTTCTGGTTTGTTTGTGTTGTTTTTTTAAGCAGAACACTGAGTGTGGGTGCTAAACATAAGGGAGCATCTTTACTCATCAGTATAACTCAGCGAACAAATCAAAAGTAGTCACCATGAAGAATGTAGAAGATCAACTTTGAATCATTTCTAATTAAACCAGCAAGTGGTGTGCTGTGTGTATGTGTGTTGGGGTGGGGGGTGGGAAGGGATTTTCCCTGTTTTGATTAGTAAATCTTTTTAAATTATGCCTGTGACTGGCATCCCACTCTGCCTGTTTTTCAGTAAAGACATTCTGTCTGTGACTGGCAAACCGGTTCGGTTTGAAGGCTCAACCTCAGACTGAACCGTATCCGGTCCAGACCGAGGTAGAACTGAACCACTCGGACCAGACTGGGCCCAGTTTGAGTGGGGCGAGGAGGCTCTCCTAAGTGTTATATTACTTCATAAAATGTAAGAACTTATTCCCGTTGGTGGGAGTCTTCTGAGATCTTCTCTGTGCCAAGAAGGTGCTCTACGTCTGAACTATAGCCCTTCCACTCAACCTTCCAGTGACTACAAGCTGTAACATCTGTTCATCCAGGAAGCTGAACCTTTAGACATAGATGTTTTAATTCTAAAAATGGAACCAGCCCTACTTTCGGCAAGAAACAATGCGTGGCCTTTTAAAAACATTTCCAAATATGTTTTCTTTGAGAAAGAGATCCCAGATCCGCACCTTATGTGGCTGAACCTTTCTTTTTCGGCCTCTCCTCTCCTCTTTTTTTTAAACATGAGAAATGTTTTGGATCTGATAACTAACACAGCCGAGGGAACGCCACTGTTATGAACATCAGGTTCTTCTATTTTGTTCCGTAAACGAACCGAGATTTATTGAAGGACATCTAAGCTCTTAAATGTAAGCTCTTGTATTTGAATAGAGCATGACAGATAAGCCTGGAAATATGAAGCAAATATATGAAAGACAAACAGGAAAGGGAATTCAGGGCCTTAAAGGAGACACTCTCTGATGCAGGCACAAAGGGGATTATATGGGTCCTTCCTCCATGTTTGTTCCTTGTCTTAAGACTGAGTTGAATCTGAAAGGGGAGATACCAAAGTCTTGCCAAAAAGGGGGGTGATGTGAAGGAACTGAATGAGCACTGGGTGGAAGAAGATCAAAGCAGAATTAATTTGTGTACTGATAAACCCAAGCAAGTGTGCTTGGAACACAGCACCCCCCCCAAGTCCATCTATGCCACGGATATATATGTTATCTGGGTGTTATATAGATAGATATGTTCAGGTGTTAGCTGGCATGAATGGTCCCCTTTGCTAAGCAGGGTCTGCATTGGTTTGCATTTGGATGGGAGACTACACGTGAGCATTGTAAGACATCCCCCTTGGGGAGGGGGCCATAGCTCAGTGACAGTGAATCTGCTTCCCATGTAGAAGGTCCCAGGTTCACTCCCTGACATCTCCAGATAGAGCTGAGAGAGACTCCTCCCTGAAACCTCAGAGAAGCCACTGCCAGTCAGTGTTGAGCTAGATAGAGCAGTATTGAGTTAGATAGAGCAATGATCAGACATACTATGTTTCTATGAATCATCTCGATGGGAATAGAGCCATCACTCAGTGGTAGGGCATCTGATTTGCATGCCGGACATCCCAGATTCAATTCCTGGCAGCATCTCCAGGTAGGGCTGAGAGAGACTCCTGCCTGAAACCTTGGAGAAGCTGCTGCCATTGCCTAACTGTAAATAATACTGGACTAAACGGACCCGGTACAGAGCCACCATTGCACAAAGGGGTTCAAAGAATACGGGCCGCCTTGCTCAGGGGCCGTGTCTCACGCCCCTGCCATGCCCTCTGTGTCTGACATCAGATGCAGGGGGTGTGGTTACGGGGTGTAGGTGGTGGGCTGAACTGGGGCCACCGCTGGCCTCCCTGTGCCACTGGATGGACCAATGGTCTGGCTCAGTAGGAGGCAGCTTGCCTTATCCAGTTTTCGGTTCTGTGAACAGCCACAGTATTTTCTAAGAGAAATCCGGCCCATTATCTGCATAAGTTTTAAAATGTCAAGCAAGCTTCATTAAGCTGGTTAGGGTAGTTAACATTAATTATGTGAAGTGTTCTATACCTACAAAGGTTAGAATCTTTCGGACAATGGTTTTTCCCATGAGACTCTATGGATGCGAAAGCTGGACTTTGAAGAAGCAAGATAGAAAGAGCATTGACGCTTTTGAACTTTGGTGCTGGAGAAGACTTTTGAGGATATCTTGGACAGCCAGGAAAACAAACAAACAGATCATAGAACAAATCAATCCAGAATTTTCACTCAAGGTACAAATGACCAGGCTCAAACTATCGTACTTCGGACACATGATGCGAAAGCCCAGCTCCCTCGAGAAGTCCATAATGCTGGGAAAAGCTGAAGGAAAGAGAAGAAGAGGACGACCAGCAGCAAGGTGGATGGACTCGATTATGACAGCAATGAACGGACCACTGAGATCCTTTAAAGGCCAAATTGAAGACAGATCATTCTGGAGAGAAACTATCAATGTGGTTGCTAAGAGCCAACACCAACTTGACGGCACTTAATCAATCAACCAATAACCTTACCTCTACAAGTATTTAATATATAGCAAAACCCTCACTCCCCTAACGATGTTCTTTGCCACCCCTTTGCACCCACAAATGAATTGTTCCAAGGTCAGCCCTGTCATTTGGGCTCGATCCGAACTGAGCCCATATTAGCTCATTTTAGAGGCACTCATTCCAAATAAAGTTAGGTGAATCTCTGCTACCACTACACTGCTCCACATCTTCACCAAAGAAAGCCTCTGATGTCATCTCCAGTTCTGTATGCAAGAACTTAAGTGCTTTTTGCAAAATATTTTTACAAAGAAAGCATTAAACTGTTGCTAACAGTTTATGCTAGAAGTGGTAAGGCCTAAACTTTGGATTTATCTGATTGCTAAAAGGAGACTTGTGCTTTTTTCCATCATTCCTTGGGGGATGTTGAGAAAGAAAAACTTTTAAAATTTATAACCTAGCCCCAAAGCTTTACTGGATGAAACAATGTTTATCTTGAGATAAGGTTTAAATAATATTTGGATTACCAACTGTTATCCAAATTGGGCAAAGAAAGACAGCTTTATTTGCTGAAACATGGTATGCAAAGAAATAAAAGCACCCAGGACTCTTTCTTTGTATTGTCATGTGACTGACATGAGATGCAACATAATGTAATTCCCCCACTATGTTAAGGTGACGTTCTGCAATAACCTTGAGCTGAAGATCTGTATGGAACTACGGAATGGGAAAGGACCAATACACATTGGAAGAAAAGGCTACAAAAGCCTTCGTCTGACATTTGGGCTATTCATGTCATCAAAGACTGGGCAGGACAAAGATCCTTCAGGAGCTGTGTGCACTCCTGATTTCTGATTGTGTGTGAACAAACAACTAGGTAAGAGGAGAAAGGAGTAATTGTGTGTGAGGCAGGAGCTGGGTAGGGCAGCTTTTCCTCCTACCTTGTTAAAATGATGGATATGAGACCTGGGTAGGACAGCACCATCCTGCCCAGTTCCTCTCTCACACATGGAGGCTGTTCTGAGCAGCCAAGTCTGAGCTACGGAAGAACCACCCGTCCGTAAAAACCACACGCGGCTCCCGGCGACACCTTGGCAGCAAGCCTGCCTTGTAAACACGGTGAAGGGAGTGAGCTCTCCCTTAAACACATTCCCCTTAAGCACTGACGGGCACCCGTGCAGTGCATTGTGGGATTTCCGGGGGCTGGGATGACACATCCCTGCCACCGTGCCCCCACGCTCCCTGGGGTAGTAGCGGATTGTCTGGTCGTGCAATTCTTGGAGATTGTCTGCAAGGAAGGAAGGCTTCTGCAGTCATCCCCATTCCCCTCCCACTGTCCCGCCCACCTGGCAATACGAACGACTTCACACAGTCACCTCCTCCACCACTTAGATTTTCACTAGCACATGACTGAAAGCCAGGCACATGCATGGCTCCTGAAGCTAGATACGATGCTTGTCCTGCCCAGTTTTCAATCATGTGACCAGCCTTATTATGTTGGGTAGCCTCTTCTTCCAATGTGCATTGGTCCTTTCCCATTCCATAGCTCCATACAGATCTTCAGCTCAGAGTTGCTGCCGAAAGTCACCTTAACATAGTGGGGGAAACCCATCATGTTGTATCTCATCTTGGCCATCACATGCAAGTATTCAGAAAGAGTCCTGGGAGTGAGGACAGTTTGCAGGTGTCCGTCCACTTGTACATGTTTTTGTGTGAATGACTGTACACGTGTTCACTAAAAATATGAACCTGGGCACAGGCCTCCTCAAATGAAGGGTAGAGGCAGGAAATGTACTGCTGCATGTGCACTGAACACCAAGTACTTAGCTTGATGCTAGATCTGGCCTTGCCTTCAACATCTCAAGTCAAAGGAGGTACACTATTGATAGCAAGCCACCACGAGGAGGAGAATGACCAGGTCCTCTCTCTTTAATCCGGTTCCCCAACAGCAACAGGAGGCCAAGGTCAGAACGGCAATAGAACCACAAGGGCAACTGGAAGAGCAATTCCATATTGTACCTGCCAAAGCTTGCAAGTGAGTGCAGGAAATGTATCCCACAATTCTTTGGTCCTGAGGTGTACTTCCCACTTGCACCTACAAAGGGAGGAGAAGAAGAAGAAAGGAATAATTAATGACCCATTGTAGTTCCTTCTCTAGGATCAAAGCCCCGTAACCCACCGCAAAACTTTCTTGTTTTAAGACGCGAGGCGGCCCTTTCATGTGGCAGGATGAGGCAGTCATTTCAAGCAGCAGATTTCTGGACCAACAGCAGAGCAGCAGCAAGAAGATCTCCCCGCACTGTCCCCATCAGAGCAGCTCTTTGGGATAGTGGCAAAGCAGCACTGGAGTAACATTGGAACGAGGCAGCCCAAACTGCAACAGCCTGCCGCCAAGGCCCCTGCCGCCCACTGCCTCCCGTTGCTGGGCCATGACGCAGCCTGATGACATCACTGCACTGGCATAAGTGTGCGACCCCATCCTAGCAAGAACGGGCTTGGTGATGGTGTGACCGGTAATCCCCTGGCAAGGGCAGTCCATGTGCAGCCTCATTATCAGCCCTTATTATAGCTCTGCGTCTGCTTTGGGACCCATCTGGCCCTTGAGAGTTTTGCAAGGGGTGCCTCTCCTCTGACTCCATACAAAGCTTGTAAGAAGCAGGAGGAGCAAAAGAGAGGCTGCTGGCAACCCACCCTCCTCCTTGCCCTTGATGGACCAATTATCCTGCGTGAATTTGTCGAATTCCTTTTTAAAATAAGCAAAGCCAGGGATCATCTCTGCATCTTATTAACAACAACAGCTTTATTTGTTAGCCTCCCCATAACAAATTGTTCTCTGGGCAGCTTATAACGCAACATTAAAACATGAGATAAAAATATGTTAGGTACCAGCGTTCTCTCTGACTTTTTCCATCTCTGTGCAGAATGAGTTTTGTTCTGGGCGGCAGTATCAAGGCAGTGTGTACACACTTGCATTCAGAATGGGACCTTTCTGATTCAACCTGAGTGGGATCTAAAATTAACTGAGCGGACGTCAACAAACCTGTGAATGTGCACACGTGTGCACGCCTTAGAGGGAACACTGTTAGGCACCATGTGAAGATGCGTGTCCTTTTGCCCGCCTTGGATGCATTGCCAATCATTTTCATTGGATGACCCTTAGTTTTAGTATTACAGGAAAGGCAGGGAAACGTTCTCTCTATTGGCTCTCCACACCATGCTTGATTTTGTCCCCCCGCATTTCTCTAAAGAAATAGCCCCAAATGCTCTTGCTTCCTCTGCATAGCTCCACCTCAAAGAATCAATGTGTGCAACTGTGAAGAAGTTGCCACATTACAAATCCTGCAATTTGGTACTGTCATTCAAGTACGAAACACACATATGTGCACACATGCACACCCACAAACAGTCATCCTTAGAACCCAGTCTCTTCTCTTCTTAAAAATATAGGTATCTGGCTCCTAGCCAGTAGTGTGGGCTTTGATGCTGTGCCTAGACTTTGCAGTTCACTGATCTCATGGGGAGGCAGTCATATAGGTTCCTTCCCAGACACAGCACTCACTTGTGGACGACATTCTACACTGGGGCGGAGCCACCATTGTGAGAATGGGTTCAAAGAACCCGGGCCACCAATGAAAAAGGCCACCGAAGCCCACAGGGGGGCGTGGCTTGGGCTCCGGAAGAGCCCCGAGCGAACTCCCCACGCCCGGTCTCCAGAGAGCCCAGAGCAAGCTACCCCTGTCCTTTTCAGGCAGTGCTTGCTGCCTGACAGCATGTATTTCCCTTTCTCTCCCTCACTGGAGGGAGAGAAGGAGAAATAAAGGCTGTCAGGCAGAAAACGCTGCCTGAAATGGATGGGGGGGGGGAAAGAGCTCACTCAGGCTCTCTGGAGCCCTAGCCACGCCCCCGCGTGCATGATGTCGCGTGCATGGGACGTTGCTAGAGGGGCCGCTGGGCGGAGCCGAACCAAAGCCGCTGTTCAGCTGGCTTCGCGCCTGATTCTACATCTTAGACATCACTGTTGTAGGGGTCGGTTGTTGGCTGACCCTGAATACCAGCAACAGACCCTACAGACTTTTAGACTCACACCCAGTGCATACAAGAGCACTTAATAGCAAAACTAGGATCCTCAACTGCATTTGCAACCAAGGCAGCTCCTGGGAAAGCAGACTGGCTAGAAAACATGCATGGCACAGATTCCTTTGACTCAGGTGGGTTCATAAAGAAAGATGCCCTTCATTGCTACAGGGCACTTCTGTGACCTCAGGCCGGCTGATGGTGGATCTGCTATTGAGACAGCTCTGCGCACAGGCTGCAGGGGCCCCCATGGGGGGGGGGTTGCCGAGAGGATCCACCACTGGCCCCACCTTCCTGATTCAACCTGAGCGGAATCCAGAAATGCCAATTTTGGGCGGCATGGAAATATTTTAAATAGATAAATAATAAAGTAAGCAGACATCCAAAAACATGTGGGCACGGGCCCATGCCTTAGAGAGAACACTGGACCTAGGCTTGATGACCCTCGGCACAGCAAATGACAGGAATAGCATCACTGCTGCATTTCCGCAATGCTTACGCGGCACGGAGCAGCCACGTCTTTGCAAGCAGCACAGGCGTGCTTTACAGCGTATTGTAACTGTGCGTGAGCCTCTCTTTTAGGGGTCGGGTTCTTCGTGTGAGCCAGTGTTTTCCACTGAACATGGATGGGTTTTTTTAGAGATTGCACTACCCCTTTAAAGCCTGTGCAAAACAAATGGATTTTCATTTGGACCTCTTTCATTTTAATTCCCAACACTCTTCATCCTTAAAACAAATGTCTCTGTTTTATTTCCCATTCATTCCTCATATCAACAGGAACATAGGAAGCGGCCCTCTACCGAGTCAGGCCATTGGTCCAACTAGCTCAGCATTGACTATACAGACTGGCAGCGGCTTCTCCAAGGTTGCAGGCAGGAGTCTCTCTCGGCCCTATCTTGGAGATGCTGCCAGGGAGGGAACCTGAGACCTTCTGTATGCAAGCTTGCAGCTGCTCTTCCCAGACCAGCTGCATCCCCTGTGGGGAATATCTTACAGTGCTCACACATGTGGTCTCCCATCAAATGCAAACCAGGGCAGACCCTGCTTAGCAAAGGGGCTTGCTACCACAAGACCGCTATCTTGCTACCTGCTTGCTACCACAAGACCGCTCTCTGATGCACACCTGTACTTTACATCAGCATAGCTAATGTTCTGGTTATGACCATGGCCCAAGATCCCTTTTCCATAGCCAACTCTTGGACATCTCCCTCGGGGCCTTGTTCTCTTCCTTACCTGGCTGCTTATCAACCCTTTCTCTTCCTTCCAGAGATTTCACACACACACACACACACAATTGGAAGAGCATCCAAAGATACAATTGCCTGAAACTAACACTGGCCCACAGGCATGGTCTGATAGCATCATTCCAACGAGCCTGATGCATGAGCAAGATTTCCCTGGATTATCGACTTCTCATTTTATCCCCGTCATCTTGGCAAAAGGCAAGACCACAGATGGGATACAGAAACAAATTTGCTTGGGGCGCTGTGACTTAGAAAGGGAGCAAAACATTACAGTTTCCCTCTGAGGAGATAATCTCTCCGTAGGATAAATAATGTATTTTCTTTTTTCTTTTAGTCACACACTCCTACAATCCAAATGTCTCTCTTTACCTTCAGCGACAGGAGTACCACATCAGGCTAGAGACGGCATGGGAGGGAAATAATATGAACACAATGGATATTTATATGCTGCTTTCCGACAAACGTCCCCAAAGCGATTATTACATAGATATAAATAAATAAATACAATGGCTCCCTCCCTGTCCCCCAAAGGGCTCACATTCTCAAAAGAAACATAAGATAGACACCAGCAACAGTCACTGGAGGTCCTGTGCTGGGGATGGACAGGGCCAGTTGCTCTCCCCCTGCTCAATAAAGAGAATCACCACTTTTAAAAGGCACCTCTTTGCCCTATTAGCAGAATAAGATCCACAGCGAGATCTGAAGGCTGGTTATTGGCTATATCCTGGATTAAAATTGCCCCCCCTCTGCCACAAAGGCATATTGACAAGAGCCTTCCCTCTGTGCAAAAAAATGACTGCAATTTTTGGGGAAGGGATAATCACACAGAGAAAGCTGTAAGTGCAACAATGCTATCTCCTCTTTTCCATCTCTAGGGGGGATAGATGTTGCCAAAAATCACTGTGAGTATTCGTCCTCTGAGATGCTGCCAACAGAGGCAGGTTAGTTTTTTTGCCGCCCAGAGGCGGCCAAAGATTTGCCGCCCCAGGGACAAGAGTAAGGGGCCTTGGAGGGGAGGGAAACTTAATTCTGATTTTTTTTTTCCTTTGGAAATGCCACTGTGTAGCAGCAGAGGCTCCATCCGCCTCCTAAACCATCACAGGAGGTGAGGTTGGGCACTAGAGCAGGGATTCTCAACGTTGGGTCCCCAGATGTTATTGGACTTCAGCTCCCATAATCCCCAACCAAAGGACACTGGGTCTGGGGATTATGGGAGCTGAAGTCCAATAACATCTGGAGACCCAACATTGAGAATCCCTGCACTAGAGGATGGCGGTGAAAGACGTCCTCACCCAAGCCCAGCTTTCTTGCAGATGACACAGAGCAGGCGATTTCAGGCCTCTGCCCGTGCGTGCAGATGGGGAAGAGAGCTGGCGATGAGGAAGAGAGCTGGTCTTATGGAAGCAAGCATGAATTGTCCCCTTTGCTGAGTAGGGTCCATCTTGGTTTGCATTTGGATGAGTGACATGTGAAAGATATTCCCCTTCGGGGATGGGGCCATAGCACAGTGGAAGAGCATCTGCTTGCTTGCACGAAGAAGGTCCCAGGTTCAATTCCTGCCAGCATCTCCAGGTAGGGCTGGGGAAGACTCTTTCCTGATCCCTTAGAGAGCTGCTGCTAGTCAGAGAAGAAAACGCTGAGCTAGATGGACCAAGGGTCTGACTCAATATAAGGCAGGTTCCTATGTCCTTGTTATCATTTAGGTACCAGGCAAAGTCATTTGGGCAGTTGATTGCATTTAGGGTCCCCTTTGACGTGGTTTTTAGATGGTTTTTAAAATATGCTGAGTCAGTCCCCAAAATGTTGTTGGATGATAGCTCCCATCATCCCCAGCCATTGGTTGAAGGCTGGGGAGTGTGGCTGGGGATGATGGGAGTTGTAGTCCCACACAACCTGGGGCTCCAAGCCTGAGAAGCCCCACTTCAATGTCTTGCTGTTTTATTGTGCTCCTTAGAAAAAAGCTTACTGGTTTTTAAAAAAATAGTTTTAATGAACCCTTCTGGAAGCTGCCTTGAAGACTTTGTTAAGTCAAAAAGGTGAGATTCAAATCTCTTCCTTCCATCTCTTCCATCCATCAATCTCTTCCATCTTTCCATCAAGCACCTTCCTATGACGCAGCACAAAATGGCAATGGAGACCCAATTAGCTTGGTGAGTTTCTAGACAGGAGATTCCCAAACTGGGGTCCCAGGTGTTAGGAACATAGAGAGCTTCTTTATACCGAGTCAGGCCCTTGGTCCATCTTGCTCAGTAGTGTCTTCACAGACTGGCAGCAGCTCTCCAAAGCTTAAGGCAGGAGTCTCTCCCAGCCCTTCCTGGAGATGCTGTCAGGGAATGAACCTGGGACCTAGATGCCATTCCCCTTAGCTATGGCCCCATCCCCTAAGAGGAATATTTGACAGCGCTCACATGCACTAACCCATCCAAATGCAAACCAAGGAAAGCCCTGCTTAGCAAAGAAACAACTCAAGCTCACTACCACAACTCCTCCCTGTTGCTGGACTGCAACTCCCATCAACACCACCCAATGGCTGAAGCAGCTGGGGATGATGGGAGTTGCAGTCCAACAACAACTGGGATCCAAGTTTGGGAGCTCCTCCACTAGGCCCTGATGAATCCTCAAGTTGGCCAGTAAGGAAAGTCAGCCGGGGCTGGTCCTTTCCCACCCCACTATTCAGCTAAAGCCTATGTCAGGGCTGCACAATTTTGCGTTGGACTACAACTCCCATCTTCCTTGACTACTGGCCACTGTGGCTAGGGATGATGGGAGCTGTAGTCCAACAACAGTTGGAGGGCCAAAGTCATGCAGACTATGTGAAAAGCTCAACCTTTCATGCACATTTCCACTAGTCATGGCAGACAGCTCCTAAATCATGTGTAATGGATGAACAGTGCGAACAGCTTCTTCCAGCAAGCATCTCGACAAGTGAAGTTGCCACCATGGGAGTATGATGCAGGTGTGGCATATGGAAATGGATGTCTTTTTCAAGAGTAACCTGGCAAGGGCATACATAGCCCGAGGGTGAGAGAGAAAAAGCTGTACTCTCAAGCTTTTGAAATGCTTTTTTGTTTTTGTTCCGCCTGCTGCATATTTGGCTTCAAACTGGGACTGTACGAGACTTGGAGAAATCCTTTTTTTATGAGCTTGGCACTCCTGCCCCCTTGCCTGCAGAGATTTCTTGTTCTTTACCAAGCAGCTATGTTTGCTATGCTAAGTTAATATATTATTTAAACATGCTAAAACAGAATTAAATGTAAGTATAAAATGTTAATGGGACTAGCTGCTCCTCCAGTCTCTCACTGGTTGTTTTTTTCTTTCTCCTTGGGGTGCCTGGTAGCCTAATGGCTCATCTTGTGGAACTCTCTGCCACAAGGTATGGTCAAGGCCACTAACTCAGGTGGCTTTTTAAAAAGACTGGGCCAAAGAAAGGATGACTTATTAAGCACAACGGCTAAATGACAGCTCAAGATGGTCAAATGTTAATTGGCACTGCATGTCAACTAATAAGTACTGGAAAGTTGCCAGCTTTTGAATCAGACCCTGTAGCTATTTCTTTAGCCATACGGCTGCTCCTTTGATCAGCAACAATTAGCAGATAATTGGCTTCACGCCATGAAAAATGCCCTTTGCTGATCTGCAAACTAAAGGCACAGTAGCAGACCAGACTGGCTTCTTCTGATCAGTTGGCAACTCCAAAGCACTAAGCAAATACCTTGGGGTGTCAAATACAGATATTCAGTAAGCAAATGTCTGAGCAACTGGAGACGTTTGCAGAGATGAATCCCATCTCACTGCTCTCCATGAGAAGATAAGTTTCACCTGCAATATTTCTGTGTTAGGTCATTAGTCCAGGGAGAAGGAATCAGGTGGCAACCCTAGCAAGGCTGGTCCTAGGGCATTTGGTGTCCTTGGAGAAGTTTATCTTGGAATCCTCCCAAAATTTTGTTAAAATTATTAGGGATGTGCAAATCGATTCAGATTTGAATTAACCTGACTGGGTGATTCAAGTGATTCGAATCCGAATCGAATCACCCCTTAAAAGGGCAATTCAATTGGAATTTGAATCAAATTTTCAAAATTCAACTCAAATTTTATTCAAGAGCCGTTTGGCACCTTTTAAAAATAATTCAGGCCCACTGATTGGTTTACAAAGGTTCCAAAATAGGGTTGAATTGATCTGAATTTGATTAGAATTCAAATCGAATTTTTGGACCAGAGGAGAATTTGAATCGAATTTGAAACAAATTTTTGGAATTCAAATTGAATTCAAAATGTATAAAGGAATTCATTTCGTGCACATCTCTAAAAACTATATACTGTAACATACTTGGCAGCTGGTGCTGGCTGAGGCAGGGGTGGTGGAGAGGAAGGCGATTGTACCATTAAAATCCATAAGCCCACTGCCCTGAGCTGCTGCCCAACTCCACGTACCCACACCTGTCATGTGACCTGCCCCCACCACTCACCTGGCTAATGTGTATTTCCAGGCTGACAGCTCAAACGGCCACCGCGCATGCTCATTGGCCTGGTGGGTGGTGAGGGCAGAGAATGCGGTGGGCATGAAGGATGCTGTGCAGAGCTGGGCAGCAATAAAGGCAGCAGTGATCTTATGGATTTTAAGAGGTATACGCTCCTTCCTCATTGCCCTCTAGCCCCATCCTATCCTTCGTTGCTATCCTTTTAAAGGAGGATCCCTCCTACTCTACTTCATAATAAGTCCAAAATGGCTTGGGATATTTGGGTGCCCAAAGAACCGCCTTCACTGGTCCGTACCTCTTGACACTTTCCTTTATGCACTGGGGGTCCTGCTCTATGTACCTTTCCCTTCAGAAGTGAGGGAAGCATCCGTTAGAACAGGGGTTCCCAGAATTGCTGGACTATAGCTTCCATCATCCACGTTCATTGTGGCTGGGGACGATGGGAGCTGTAGTCCAATAAGATTTAGGGAACCAAGGTTAGGAACCCCTGCATTAGAAGCAGGGCCTCTTCACTGATGGCCCCATCACCGAGAAAGTTCTTTCCCCTGACGGCTCTCACCTTACACTCCTTCAGCTACCAGCTTAAGACCTGGCTTTTTTTTTTAATAAGGCTCACCTGATGATGCTTGGCTAGTGATGTATTTGGTGCTGCTGTTTCTGATAGTTTGATACAGTTGGGGTAATTTTGTATGGTTGCTGCAGTTACCCTTCTGCTTGTTTTCTTTACATTTTTTAATTGTTGTTTTGTTGTGTTTTGTAAGCTGCTTCCTGCACACACATACAAAAAAACACCCCCCACAGGGGAACCTAATCCTGAACCAGTGTAAAACATCTTTAAAAATAAGAAGGATCAGAGACAGAGATGCCCACGGTTCCATTCCTCTTAAGATGCTGGTGCATCCCACTGATGTGGATTCTTGCCAAGTCTTGTATTATTGTGTGGCACGGGTACAACTGTGCATAAAATATTTAGATTACCTAGTAGGTAGAAATGGGACGTTGCTTTTAAAGCTGGCATGGACATTCCCCAGATAGCTCCACAGACGGAAATAATTGTACAGTTGTGGAACTCCTAGAAGCCAAATGTCCATATTGCAACTCTTTAACAAGGGCAGTCCCTCTGTTTGCTTCCTGCCCCTGGGCAATCTCTGTCCCAATTTTGTCTTGGGAGGTGCCTTGTTAATTTTCTGAGGTGTAAATTGCTAAAGTCGTCATTCTTCAGGGTTCAGCTTCCTGCCTAGAGTTCCCCAAAGTTAAGCTGCTGCTGCTACTACTACTACAACAAATATTTATATACCGCTTTTCAACAAAAGTCCCCAAATCGGTTTACATAGAGAAATGATAAATACATAAATAAGATGGCTCCCTGTCTCCAAAGGGCTCACACTCTAAAAAGAAACATAAGACAGATACCAGCAACAGCCACTGGAGAGATGCTATGCTGGGGGTGAAATGGATGGTTCTTGTCTATAGCACGCATGCAGGCACATGAACAGAGAGGAGAGGAGAGCTGGTCTTGTGGTAGCAAGCATGACCTGTCCCCTAAGCTAAGCAGGGTCTGCCCAGATTGTATATGAATGGGAGACTAGAAGTGTGAGCACTGGAAAATATTCCCCTTAGGGGATGGGCTGCTCTGGGAAGAGCAGAAGGTTCCAAATTCCCTCCCTGGCTTCTTCAAGATAGGGCTGAGAGAGATTCCTGCCTGCAGCCTTGGAGAAGCCACTGCCAGTCTGTGAAGACAACACTGAGCTAGATAGACCAATGGTCTGACTCAGTATATGGCAGCTTCCTATGTCCATGTTCCCTCCCTGGCAGCATCTCCAAGATAGGGCTGAGAGAGATTCCTGCCTGCAACCTTGGAGAAGCCGCTGCCAGTCTGTGAAGACAATACTGAGCTAGATAGACCAATGGTCTGACTCAGTATACGGCAGCTTCCTACAGTATGTTCCTAATGCCTGTCCATGGACACTAAAGCGCAGTGCAGAACACTGCCTGTCATGTCATGTACTGTAAATGCTGAGGTAAGTATGTAGGTCAATCACGTTTCTCCGTAATGATCAGATCTTATGGAATTTGCTGCCGGCAGGTGTGGTGATGGCCACCAATCTCGATGGGTTTAAAAGCAGGATAGACAAATTCATGGAAGATCGGGTTATCACTTGCTACTAGCCTATATATCCTCATTAGGATCAAAGGGGGCATGTCCCTGAAAACCAGGTGCTAGGGAACACCAAGGGAGGGTGATTGCCCTCTTTTGTTCACTTGTGGGATTAGCAGATGCACCCGGTTGCCCAGTGTATAAGGCAGGATATTGGGCTAGATGGACCTTTGGCCTGATCTGGCAGGGTTTTTCTTATGATTAATAAGGGGGAAAAATACCAGCTGGCTTTGAAGTCAGTGGAGGGCAAGCTCTTGCTGAATCAATGAATTGCTACAAAAACATGTAATGATGGTGTTGTATGAGTGGGTGCTAAGGCAGTGATCCTTGTTATGAGGACAGGGGTGTTAAAAGCCTGTCCCTGCTTACATTTAATGAACATTCGGTCACACCTCCATCTCTGCAACTGAGCCATGTACCAACCAGGTCACAGACTGAGATGGTGTAGTTATGAATGTTCAAGAAAATACTGCAAGAGTCCAGACGTTGCCAGATGAAAATGGGTTGAAATTTTGGAATATAAAAGTAAAACTGACTTTCCACCTGCAGGGAAAAACAGGTTAACATGCCAGAGAGAGGGTGGCCATTTCTGCTGTTAAGGCTTCAAGTTTAAGAGAAAATGATTTGGAGTCCATTGCGGGGACCTGCTAACTGGGCAAAGAGGCACCTTTGCCTCTTTGGTAATAAGAAGTGGTAATTCTCTTTATTTAGCAGGGGGAAAGCAAATGGCCTTATCCATCCCCAAAATAGCACCCCTCCAATGCCTGTTGCTGGTGTCTATCCTATGTTCCTTTTTTTAAGATTGTAAGCCCTTTGGGGCCATTTTTATTTATTTATATATATGTAAACAGCTTTGGGAACTTTTGTTGGTATACAAATATTTGTAGTAGTAGTTGTAGTAGCGGGGTTAATTGCTGTGGAGATTCTGAAATGCGAGGAGGATATTATATGGGAATTTTAAAATACTGCTATTTGTTTCACTGTTTACAATTATACTGTTATTATTACTTTTCATTATTTTTTGTGGGAGCCAGCCCCCTTTCAAAACCACCCCTGGAAAGCTTTGAAAGTAGAGCAGGGGGTAGGGTGCGGAGGAGTCCAACACCTCTCTGCATGCTTCTTCCCGCCTGCAAGCAGCATGAGGAGAGGTGTTCCTTGCAAGGGTCAGATCAGTCCCGTGATAGTTGGGGAGGAGGGAGTTTGCCACACGGATGGTGTCCCAGGAATCTGCCCCCAAAGGCAACCACCTCACCTTGTCTCATTCATTCATTCAGGTTCTATGCTGCCCTTCCAAAAATGGCTCAGAGCAGTTTACATTAAAACAAAACAATTAAAAGCAATTAACTATTAATAACAGAGACTATAACACCCCATAAAACAATTAACAGTTAAAACGTTCAAAACAGTTTGGAAACCCTGGAAAACCAGGTTACAGCAAGTTAAAAACATTTACAACAAATTAAAAACCCTTGAAGGCCAGGCCTGAAGACCAAAAATGAATTCCAATTATGGATTTCAGCAGGGAGTGCATTCCACAGCTCAGGAGCAACTACAGAGAAGGTCTGCCTCTGAGTTGCCACCAGACACACCGGTGGTAACTGGAGACGGACCTCCTCAGATGACCTTAACATGTGGTGGGGATCATACAGAAGAAGGCGCTCTCTAAGGTAACTTGGGAGCTGTTCAGGGCTTTAAAGGTAATAAGCAGAACTTCATATTTTGCCCAGAAACATATTGGCAGCCAGTACAACTGTTTCAAAACAGGCGTGATATGGTCTCTCCGGGTTGCCCCAGAGACCAATCTGGCTGCTGCATTTTGAACTAACTGAAGTTTCCAAACTATGTACCAAGGCAGCCCCACGTAGAGCACCTCATTCATTCATTCATTCATTCATTCATTGATTCATTCATTTTTAAAACCTTTATACTGCCCTTCCAAAAGGCTCAGGGTGGTTTACATCATGAAACGGATGCCCCTGCTCACAGAACTATTTGCATGTTTCTTTAGATTATTGTTGTTGCAAATATTTCTATACCTCTTTTCAATGAAAAAGTTCTCAATGCGGCAAGAAAAAGAACGAAGAAGGTTCCCTATCCCAGATGGGCTCAAAGTTTAAAAAGAAATATAAGGGAGATGCCACCAAAAACCAATGGAGGGGTGTTGTACTGGGGTTGGATAAGGACAGTTGCTCTCCTCCTGCTAAATATCAGAGAATCACCACTTTGAGAGGTGCCTCTTTCCTCTTGACCTCTTTTAGATCTTGACCAATGTTCAGAACTACAACAAGAGAGATTGCCTTGCCCCACAAGTCCTGACTTGGACCTTAAGATCTTTGGAGTCTCTGCTCCAAGTGCCCCTGCCAAATGAGGTGAGGCAGGTGGCTATGAGGGAGAGAGCCTTTTCGGTGGTGGCACCCCATCTATGGAATAGGTTTCCCAGTGAGGCTTGCCTGGCATCATCACTTTGCTCTTTTCGACACCCGGAGGAGACCTTCTGTTCTTTTGAAGATTGATTCTGAAAAAGTTCTAAAACATTTTGTATTGTATTTTCTCACTTCTATTCTAATTTTTTCCTTATGGGGTATGTGTTTTATTGAATGTTTTTACTGTGAGCCACTCAGAGAACAATTTGTTAAGAGGGCAGCTAACAAATCAAGTTGTTTCTTGTTATTAATACAACTAGAAAGAGGCAGTTTGGATTACACAATAGACACAATCCAGTACATAGCTAAGCTTGGCTCCATCTCAGTGATTTATTTATTTAAAATATGAATGGGATGTATGTATGCATATGTAGAGTTGCATTCAGCATGCAACATCTTTAGTAAATGCAGACTGCACAGACTTCGAAATGGCACAGATGTCATCCCGATGTTTTCCAGCAAGTCTCAGGATCTGGGTAAGACTCACCCATTTATTTGAGCTGCAGTCAAAGCAACAAATGGGTTTCTCAATCCCAGCACAGTTGTGACTTTAATGAAAATGCTGAATCCATAATTAAGGCTATCAATCCTCCTGGTAGCTGGGAAAGAGGCTTCCTTCCCTGAAAATGGAGAGGAGGATCTGCTACCAGCGGGGCTAGATGGGCAATAAATCAGTGACTCAGCTCTGGCAGCTGGAAGCAGCCGGGGTTTTAATCCTTTAATCTTAAATAGATGCACTCCCCAAAGGGAAGACTGGGACACGAGCGATTCCCATATTCGGGAGATGTCTGTCTTGTTTTATTAAAGTTCTGTACAGAGACAAAAATGTGTTTTACATTTTTATGCTGTATTAACCGTGGTGGTTATTTGGAACTTCCAAGTTCAGAAGAAGTACTTCCGAAAACCTGATGCTGGGGACAGATTGTAAGAGAGAACTGCTGCCTTCAAGACCTGTTCATAGGAGCATAGGAACATGGGAAGCTGCCTTCTACCGAGTCAGACCATTGGTCCATCTAGCTCAGTATTGTCTTCACAGACTGGCAGTGGCTGCTCCAAGGTTGCAGGCAGGAATCTCTCTCAGCCCTATCTTAGCTAAGCAGGGTCCGCCCTGGTTGCATACAAAAGGGAGACTAGAAGTGTGAGCACTGTGAGATATTCCCCCTCAGGGGATGGAGCCGCTCTGGGAAGAGCAGAAGGTTCCAAGTTCCCTCCCTGGCAGCATCTCCAAGATAGGGCCGAGAGAGATTCCTGCCTCCAACCTTGGAGAAGCCGCTGCCAGTCTGTGTAGATAATACTGAGCTAGATAGACCAAGGGTCTGACTCAGTATATGGCAGCTTCCTATGTTCCTATGCATCTCCCATGCATTAGGCAGGGTGTTTGCCTTCTCCTCCTTTCCCACTTGCTGCTTCTGTGAAGTTTTGTTAAAATTAAACCCATAAAAGATCTCTAGTTTTTGCAAGGGCCCCATTTTCAAGAACGAGTCCTCTGATAATTAGAGGTCGTTGCTTAATTTGCAAATGAGGGCCGGAGCCTGGCATCCCCGGAGATTTGTACCATTCCACTGCAAAGAGCTTCTCTCTCTGTCTGCGGACCATTCACTGGAGTGCTGATTCAGAAGAAGGGACTGAAAGTACAGCCAACAGTTGCGATGAAAGTGAGGAACTGTCGGAGTGCCAGGCAGTGACCAGCCTAATAAACAGCCAGACCAGTGACACGCACTATTTTTTTCAAGCGGGGGGCACTTGGGGTGGGGGGGTGGAGGAAATTTACCACTGTCAGAGGCATTTGCCACTGTGCTGATGTCTACACAGTCCTACACCTTTTTTCAGTGCTGTGCGGGCCCTTGAAGAGAGACAAAGCCCTTTCTGAAGAGCTCTAGAAGAAAGCACTCTGTCCAAGATGGTAAAGGGCTCAAGAGGGCCCTCTTTCCCTTAAAGGAGCCCTCTGGTGCTTCCCAAATGGAAATCTTACTCAATCTACTATTACTATTACTATTACTATTACTATTACTATTACTACTATTGTTATTATGGCTTCTGAGAGTTTTGCCAGCATTGCTCAAATACTCACAAACATTTATTCACCGCCATAAGGGCTAGGAGCATGATTTTTTAAAAAATAGCTAGCTAGGCCGGGCACAGAGCATCTACGCTTCTAGTTTCCCCCAGTCACCCACCGCCAACAATTTCTTTCCCCGCCTGCCCACCCACCACTGCTGTTTTCTTCCAACCTGCCCACGCCCCACCTACCGTGCTTTCCTCTCCCCCCAATGCCATTTTGTTTCCCGCCTCATCCACCGGCACTGGCGCTTTCCTCTCCCCTTGCCACAGCTCATTCCTGAACTCTCGTGAGAGCTGCCCATGCATGGGATTAACGAGATGTACGCCTTACAGAATACACACACATACACACACACACATATATATACATGAATATAAAATAATTCTGAGATTCTCAGGAAGCTCAATTTTGTATCTTTCCTGCACTCCCTCCAAATCAAGACATACCCACTGTCCTGGCCACAAATTTCCAACTTTACTACGATGACGACAAATATTGATATACATCCCTCAAACCAAAGTTCTCAAAATGGTTTACATAGAAAAATAACTAATACGTAAATAAGATGGTCCCCCATCCCTAAAAGGCTCGCAGTCTGGTGGGTTTGGATAGGGCTAGGTGTTCTTCCCCTGCTAAACAAAAGAGAATCACCACTTTAAACGGTGTCTGTTCAGTTAGCAGGGGTAATATAGTTGCACTTTATTTGACTCCCCACCACCACATTCTGCTGTCCCATATTTCAGTCGTAAAGGCCTTTTGTGCTTCCCTGCTTCCCCTTATTACTTCAGTAGCATCCCCCACATCTCTCTGCAAAATATCAACTTGAAATATCAGTGCATTTGAATAAAAATTAATTATCATGCCTGTTTGTTTTCTGCCCAAGTTGCTTCATTCCCACTCCGCCCCAGATCACTTTGTGAATTGGTTCACACTGTGTGCTCACTGCTCAGAAATATCATCTGTCACTCAAATCCATCTCTCAAAGCCTACTTGAAAATGTCTATTCTGAGGATATTCTGGGAGCAGCAGCTCAGAAGAACAGCTGGAGATGTTGGCATCTTTGAAATCCAAACAACTGGTGACTCTCAAACTATTTCAAGGGTGATAATCATCTGCCATGGTATTTATCCCCCATCCTCCTTCCACAAAACATCATTCTGACCACAGAATGGATTCTTTTTTAACTGACTGGTGGTGGTGGGGGGGAAAAACTTGGTTTCAGGGCAGACTAGGGTAGCCACGTCCACATCATAAAAAACAGGCCATGGATCAACAAAAAAGAGGACACAGAAGACATTTGTTGCCAAGAAAGACAACAAAGGAGGATTTAAATATGACACTAATTTGCATAAAATCTGCATATGTTAATTTATATGTGTCATTATACATGTAAGTTAACATATAAGAGTCTAATCTTTTCCAACAGCAACATTAAGAAACAGACATCAAAGTATAAAATATAAAAATATCTGGCTAATCCTTTTGCCCCCACCAATCCTCTAAAGAAAAGAAAAGAAAAGAAAAAAGAGAAGAGAGGAGAGGAGAGAAAGAAGAGGAGAGGAGAGAAAGAGGAGAAGAGAGGAGAGGAGAGAAAAAAGAGAAGAGAGGAGAGGAGAGAAAGAAGAGGAGAGGAGAGAAAGAGGAGAAGAGAGGAGAGGAGAAGAGAGGAGAGGAGAGAAAAAAGAGAAGAGAGGAGAGGAGAGAGAAAAAGGAAGGAAGGAAACCAAGCTGCTCCAATCCCGGACATAGCATCAACCCAGACAAATTATGCTACATTAGATGTGTTCCCTGACTTGATTGTCAGTAGCGTGGCCAGGTCCACATCGCCAAAAAAGAGGACATGGATAATGATAAGGACTCTAGCAATGCTAAGGGTGGAGTGGTAAAATACTGAGGGCAGACCTAACTTGAATCTGATGGGAGGGGGAGTGAGTAAAGTAACTGTAGAACCTGTTTCTACTGGTCTGAACTGGCTCAAAGCTACAGGTTTGTGTATACCCACTGGGACTGGGTTGTTTCATTGACATGTTATATATCTGTTTCTAGCTATATAAGACTTGTTGCAAACGCACCACGCTGTCTCCTGTTCTTGGTCTACTGAGACAAGACACCTTCTTTGCAAAGAATTAATCTGGTTTGACTCTTGCTACTGGTTGCCTGCTTAACTGACTTTCCTCCACTGGTAACGAACCTGATACCAGTCTGGCTAGTCGACGAGACCCCACGTGGGGTAGTCTTCCAGGTTCCATGGCAATGTAAAGGGGGAACATTTTTTCGGGATGGTCCCAGTTGCAGGGGAGTAACAGCAGGAGAGAGGGCATGCCCTCAACTCCTGCTGTAGGCTTCCAGTGGTGGGCCACTGTGCGAAACAGGATGCTGGACTAGATGGGCCTTGGGCCCGATCCAGCAGGGCTGTTCTTATGTTCTTATAGGAAGGCTGTTATAGGTGCCCTGAGTGACCACCCAGTGGCACACCCCTAAAATTGGCCCTAGGGTGGCCATATGTCCCCTCTATTATAGAGGGGACATATGGCCACCCTAGGGCCAATTTTAGGGGTGTGCCACCGGGTGGTCACTCAGGGCACCTACCTGAAGAGGGCACCAAGATGAGCTTGCTGGCTCACTGTTTGTTGAGAGTACTGTCTGCAGTGAGCTGAAAGGAAGAAGGCACAACTAGGAAAGAGCTTCCTCTGTCTAATCTATCTTATGGTGCATGAGAGAGAAGGGTAGGTTGGGAAAAGGAAGGAAAGAAAGACCTAGAGAGAGGGAAGATGGCTGATGAAGAAGCTGCAAGAGGTCTTTGGGAGACTTCAGTGGGATCCCAGAGCTAGAAGAGGGGAGCACCACCCACAAAGCAACGAATTACTGAGAGGCAGCTTTGGGCCATGTTTCATAATGCTGAGAAAGTCTGGGGACAGGAGTAGGGTATCTTGCCCAGTTTTGCAATCCCATACATGCCAGATGATTTAGCAACACAAACTAATTAGAGGGGATGCTAAAGGAACTCATTACCCCGGGTGCTAATTTTCTGAAGGCCAGCCCTGCTTGGGTTCAAATCCCACCTGGTTCCAAATCTCTTGTTGAAAATGCAAATTTCTACACAAGCTCACATTTTGCAAGCTTTGGTTTCTTCAGAAATTTGCATTTTCAAGGGAGAATAAAACAAATGCAGATTCTATGAAAATTAAGCAGGGGTTCTCTGTTTGGCCACCTTAAGTGGCACAGTGGGGAAATGACTTGACTTAGCAAGCCAGAGGTTGCCGGTTCAAATCCCCACTGGTAAGTTTCCCAGACTATGGGAAACACCTATATCGGGCAGCAGAGATATAGGAAGATGCTGGAAGGCATCATCTCATACTGCATGGGAGGAGGTAATGGTAAGCCCCTCCTGTATTCTACCAAAGAAAATCACAGGGCTCTGTGGGCGCCAGGAGTCGAAATCGACTTGATGGCACACTTTACCTTTTATCTTTTCTCTGTTTTTTATCCAGGTCCTCCTGAACACTAAACCGTACTCAGGAGCCACTGTGCAAGAGCTTGAAAGGGCAGATTTTTCAAGCTTCAGGAAGGTTTCTTCCGCATCACAAAGGGCATCAAGGAGTAATGAAAACCATATTTTGAAAGTTTTACAACAGTGAAAACCGAAAAGAAATAAAATGGAGAGTTTCAACTCAGCTTGAAATTCCATGCCACATAGATGCTGCATTTGCATAGCAACCTCTTATGCGTGAAGATCACACGCGCGCACACACATGCACACACACACACACAGTCTGCTACTGATCTGCAGGCACATGGCAGATTTCATAAGATGGAAAGGGTCCTACCTTGAGAAACAGGGCCCCCTTAGAAGCCAAGGAGTCTGTTCCTTTTCCATTGGGATAACAGTGATAGGCAGCATCCATAACTGGATAGCGACTGGCAAAAAGCAGGCCACTGTTTACAAACTTAAAGGTACAGCAGCCGTGGCAGCTGTAGACCCCCACGTCATACAGAATGTATTCAAAATAATGGTGGAGCTGCCCTTTCAACTTCTCTGCCGCTCTTTTGTCAAACACTTCCTGCAAGCACAGGAAGTCCAAGTTGGCAGGGAAGAAAGCAGAGATCTCGTGGTCAAAGGGCTCGTCCGTGTTCTTCTTCTTCCTCACGGAGGTCTTCTTCATGAGTGAGGCCTTGTACAAGAGCTTGCTGTTGACAGTGCTTTGGTCCACTGGGCCGTCTCCGGTACGCACCTTCACCAGGGACTCTCGGGAGGCAGTGTAACTATCCAGACTCCCAGAATCCCCTTCCTTTTGCTTATGGTTGGGTGTTTGCCCTTTCAAGCTCTCCGCTTCAGATTCTGGGGAACGGTCTGCAGGACCCCTGTTATTTGCCTGGCCACCTGTGCCGTCGGCTTCTGGGTCTGAAATGTGCCCATTGTCTTCTCCGGCGATGCGCACGATGCACGTGTTCCCATCTTCTCCCTCGTTGGCCTCCCCTCCAGATTTGGCGTCCTTGCCCTCCTCACTGTTGTTGGAGCCAGAGTTATCCCCTTTGTACTCCATGGATGTCGTCCTCTTGATGCCCGGATTGACAGCACGGTTATTGCTATCTCCACCCTGAGGGGAGACCAGGCTGCTGAAGCTAGCTGCGCTGATGGATGTGTTGGTGGGAGAATCTATGTAGATCTTGATCTGGGGCCTGCTTGCCCCATTCCGGATCCGTCGGCCAATTTCCTTCGCCCGCGCCTGCGTATTGAAGACATTGTTGAACCTCGCCAAGGAGTCAGGGAGCAGGCAAACATTGGCACTGCCAAAGCAAAAGCTCTTCCCATTGCTGGTGGTCTTCCACTCTGTGAGCAGCGTACTTCCACTGATCTGGCTTTTGTCCTGCAGCCTGGAATAGCTATACGGCCGTCTAACAGACTGGAGAGGGGACCATAATAGGAAACCGATCAGGGCGAAAGGAAGTGAGACCACCAGCAGGGCTAAGTAGATGGGAGTGGTGATGAAGACGCACAGAGCGTGGAAGTAGCATGGGTCATCGGCCCGTTGGCGTTTCTCGTAGGTGGTAGGCACAAAAGAGGCGATGAGCCTGTCTCCGAGCCAATAGCATGGGAAGATTAAGCTCCAGGAGAAAGAATGCAGTGCTGACAGAAAGCCGTTGGGAAATGGGGAAGTGTATAAAACCATTGCAACTCCGTTAGGACACCCCCTTCAGGACCTTCTACATGGTGTCACCACCGACAACCATCCATCAGAACATTCATTGGCAGACAAAATGTGGGGTGGGGTCTCCTGGTAAAGCTGTGTCTCCCAGACTGCAAGGAGCAGTTATCACCTTAGCAGCACCATCTCATTTTGTTATAGTCAGGAGGAAGGGAGGCAAGAGTCCTTTTTGGCTGTTGGTGCCTAGATGCTCCCAAGGGTATCATTGCTCCCCGCAAAGAGCCATGTCAGTCTAGCCGAGCGTGGCAAGGACAATCACCTGCAAAGACAAAATGAAGGAGGACAAGAGTCACAATTAGAGATCTACTTACTACTGGATATTAGTAGGTCAGAGATCTACTACACGGATATTACAATGAACACGACAAATATCTACATACTGCTTTTCAACAAAAACTCCCAAAGCAGTTCACATAGAAACAAACAAACAAACAAAATGGTTCCCTGTCCCCAAAGGGCTCACAATCTAAAAAAGAAACATAAGAAAGACACCAGCAACAGCCACTGGAGGGATGCTGTACTGGGGATAGGATAGGGCCAGTTGCTCTCCCCCTGCTAAATAAAGGGAATCGCCACTTTAAAAGGGGGCCTCTTGCTCATTTAGAAACAAGGGAGGGATAATAATATTCTTAATATTTATTTATTTGTTTGTTTGTTTGTTTATTTATTTTTATTTTTATTTTTTTAGCTGGCTTATTTACCACCCAAACTTCTGTCTCTGGGTGACATAAAAACAATTAAAACCAATATAAAAGGTTAAAACAGTTTGACAATTTAAAAACAGCATAAAATTAAAACCTACAAATTTAAAAAAAGCTGAAAAAGCTTGGGTGAAGAGATGGGTCTTCAAATGTTTTTTAAAAAAATAGTTAGAGATGAGGAGGATCGTATCTCAGCAGGGAGTGCATTCCACAATCTCGGGGCAGCAATCGAAAAGGCCCGTCTCTGTGTAGCCACCAAATGAGTTGGTGGCAACTGGAGACGGACCTCCTCAAGTGACCTCAATGGGCGGTGGGGCACATAGCAAAGAAGACGTCCTCTTTAATACCCAGGGCCTAAGCCGTTTAGGGCTTTATAACTAGTACTTTGTATTTTGCCTGGAAAAACCAGGGAGAGGTGTGGATCCAGAGAAGTACTCCCAGACTGAGAACCTGTTCATTTTGCGGAAGTGTGACCCCATCCAGAACAGGTAGGTCAAAATCGTCTCTGGAGTTCTGACCCCACACAATAAGTACCTCTGTCTTATTAAGAATAACGCACCTCCTTCTTTCCTCTAATAATTTGATTCAGCTATGTCTTGAGGGGAAACGACCTTCTTATCTGCAGCCTTTCCAGCTGAAACTTCATATTAGTTTGTTATTTTTTTATTTTTCTATTGCCCACTGTTCTAAGATCACAGGGCAGTTAACAGCAAGAGAAAAACAATCATAAAATTTCAACAAGAACAAACTGAAAATAAAGCAAGCACAGCTACACAGTACATCCTAAACAAGAGAGCTGAAGGTCACTCATTGGCCGAAAGCCTGAATAAAAGGTGCATTTCCTCTGAAAGGCTGGGAGAGAAGGATCTCAACCGTGAACGAGTTCCACAGCCAGGCGCGGGGCAATCACTGAGAAGGCCCTGCTCTGCATGCTACTGTTATGCTGGATAGCCATGTTAGCATATTTGTGTTTTCCAGGATGTTTTAAATATATAGTATTAGTCAGTCCGGTTTAGCTCTCTGCTCCACAAACATCAGGATCAGAGAGGGGAGTTATATCTACATGAAAGCAGTCAATTATATGTCTGATTCAGAGTAACAATAAAATAATGGAAAGTGTCTATGCGACAACTGGATTTCTATTAAGGGAGGAATGGAATGCTGACAGATTCCTCTAAGTTAGGATTTCTGTATAGAGTCATGAAAAAATTAAGTTACAATTTAGGCAAATCCAAACGCAGAGTTAGGTTGCTTTTCAGCACCACAGGTGACTCTTCCATTCCAGTTTGTAAGGTATGCATGCTCTTGAAAATTATTTCCACCCCCTTGTAATCAATTCTCTTATGATGCTTCATACTTCTCCTGTGTTTTATGTTCTGCATATGCCGTACTAGAAGCTACATAAGGGAACTCGTATTTTTACAGAAGCCTTTTCTCGAGTTAATACATATTTTTAATTGGGAGCATGATACCCTATTGAATACAAACACACACAGATAAGGGATTTTGTTTCCTCGGCTGGCTGAATAGCTTACAGCTGGACTAAATGCTAAGGGTCAGAAAAGCTCCCATGAGGCAACCCATGGCGCAGAGAACTATCAGAAACAGAGAGGGATATGTTGCTAAAGCTCATCCCATCCATCTATACATAAGCTTCTTCCCACAGGAGCAAAGGAGGTTCCCTGAAAAGGAGTCAGACCCTTGGCCCATCTAGCTCAGCATTCTCTACTACACTGACTGGCAGCATCTCCCCCAGGTTTCAGGCAGGACACTCTCCCAGCCCTACCTGGAGATGCTGCCAGGGACCTTCTGCATGCAAAGCAGATGCTCTACCACTGAGCTACAGCCCCATCCTCCTTCCAAGCACACTGGTGATCATCTCTACATAGAAACATAGGAAGGTGCCTTCTAACAAACCGGACCATTGGTTCATCTAAGACTGATAGCAGTTTTCCAGTGTTTCGAGCAGGACTCATTCCCAGCCTTATCTGGAGATGCTGCAAAGGATGGAACCTGGGACCTTCTGCGCACAAGCACTGAGCTATGCCTCACCTCCTAAGGGGAATAACTCACAGCAGACAGAGCTCACAGACAGAGCTCTGAACAGCTTGGGTCCGGGCTACCTTAGAGAGCACCTTCTTCGGTATGATCCCCATCTCTCGTTGAGGTCATCTGGAGAGGTCCATCTCCAGTTACCGCCGGAAGGTCTGGTGGCGACTCGGAACCAGGCCTTTTCTGTAGCTGATCCTGGCCTATGGATTGCACTCCCGGCAGATATCCGCAGTTCAGGCTCGCTGTCGGCTTTTAAGAAAGCCTTAAAAACTTATTTGTTTGGCCTGGCCTTCCAAGGCTTGTAAAGTGTTGTTGTTTTCTAAAAGTATTTTCATCAGATTTAAATGGTTGTTAACTGTTTTTGAATTGTTTTTATATTGTTTTTAGCACTGTGTTTTGAATTGTGTGCTTTTATGTCTTTTAAAAAGTTGCTGTACCCAGAGCCTCTGGGTGGGGTGGTTTATAAATGTAATGAATGTAATAAATGTAATTTAAACAAACAAACAAACAAACAAAAATAAATAAATTCACCCATCCAAATGCAAATCCAGGTGGATACTGCTTAGCAATGGGGAAATTCCTGCTCACCACCACAAGACCAGCTCTCTTCCCCTTATGCAGTCAGGGGGCACAGGTAGAGAGAGGTTGCCTCTCATTTGGGGTAGAGGAAGCACTTGGCATGGAAGTGGGTTCTGGTTCAGTCCCCTGCACCTCCTGTTACAGAAGGACCTCGGTAGGAATGTTCAGAACATTCCAACGTCAAAACGTTTCGACTCAAAACGGACCGTTTTGAGTGTTTCAAGCTCTAAACAGAACACTCTTTAAATAAAGGGCCTGTTTATAAGGGATTTAGAGGTGAGCAGAAGCATGTAAAGATGCAGATGCTGCCCACTGCTTTTGATGGGAGCAGGTCCAGAGTTCTTAAAACGCTTGTGCCTACAGCAGATTAAAAAAACGGACCGCATTAGCAGGTGGTGGTGGGGAATTTTGTAACCTCTCTCTCTCTGCTTGAAACGCTGCAGTTTATTATCTCAGCTCCATCTGCGTCTGAGCGAACACGGCTTGCCAGTTATCTGCAGGTAGCTGCGAGATGGTATTCTGTGTGCAGCATTTTATCACTTAAGCTAATCAGCCTCAGAATGACAAATAAATCTACTGATGGAATAAGAAAGAAACGGCAGGGTGGGCAGGCACACCATAGTCCCAGATCAGAGAAAATGGTCAGGTGACTGGAAGCAAGCACCGAAGAAGTGGGCTCTCTCTGTCATCCAAATGCGGACATGAGAACAAGGGGGGGGGGAGCGGAACCGCGGGCCCATTGGACCCGCAATTCCATGTGACGTGCGAATGTGGCTGGAGTGTGAGTGCAAAAACATAGTAGGAGGCAATGGCAGTGACAGTCAGCTAGCACCCCGTGCGGGAGAACAGCTTTTCCTCCTATTTCATTCAGTAGCTGGGTACGGCTGCTGTGTAGAACAAAGACCTCCTACCCAGCAGTAGGCTAGCTGACGATCACTGCCGATGCCTCCTATTTTGTGTTTACCTGCATACAATTATAGAAAGGGAGTGTGCACAGGTCACGCACTTGGGTAGGATGCCTGTCCTACCCAATTACTGCTCATGTGAACTAGCCTACTGTCTAGTACACACTGGCGGTGCATGCAGCAGCCACTGGTAGAGAGTGCTGTAGCACGCTGAACTGCAGCGTGGGAAGCCCATCTCTAAACGTGATCCCATGTTAGAAAAAAGTCTCTGCTCAGTCTTGCTGTGCTATAGTTTTCTGATTGCAGGGATTTCTGTTGTATTGGGTTTTGTTGTTGTTTTCACATCGCTTGATAGATTTGTCTCCAACAAATTGCTACATTTTATTCAGTCTGATTTTTAGCTTTCTTCGGGAAACACAGTTGTTCAATAATAACAAAGAGTACAAGGCAAGGCTTCCCAGACGTGGGTCCCCAGATGCTCTTGGACTAGAACTCCCATCACTCCCAGCCACAATGGCCTTGGGAACTGTAGTCTACCTGGGGACCCAAGCTTGAGAATTGCCAATATAGGGCATTGGTTTTATGAATCGGAGACCATGTTCTCTGCATTACGATGCAACTGCACTTCTGCCTGTTTCCAGAAGACATCTTTGATGTGTGATTCATGCTGCCGTTTCTGCTTCACGCAGGCAGACTCCTAATGATAGGATTTTTCTACCCAACTCTGGCCTGCTCCCGTTTGCCGATCGTGTGTTAGGGGAAAAAAAACAAGATAGGAGGTGGGGAGCTTGATCGTCAGTCCAGCCCAGGTGAGTAGGACAATTTTCCTGCCTACTTCAGTCTGAAGCTAGGGGTGGAAACTGGGTAGGGGGTGCTCATCTGACCCAGGTCGGGCTTGACAGACAATCATGCTCCTCGCCTCCTAGATGTTCTTATCTAACATACGATGAGCAAATGTTAGTGCCCACAGCTCCCAAATTAGGGTAGGAGGTGTCTCCTGTCCTAAATCTGATCTTGTGAAGTGCCCTATTATCTCTCAGCCTTGTGGGCTTGTTGTGAGGATATGTTGACCTGGGAGGCACGTACACTTCCCTGGGGGATGTGTAGAATAACACTGCACTAGGTGAGGCTCAGAACGACAGTGGTCTTTCATTTCCCAAAAACATTTAGAAAGATTCAGTAATGAAACTGCAGGCCCGTATCCACCCATCAAGGGAACTGAAGTCCTGACCAATGCTGTAATTATCCGGGACAGTGGAATAGCCATGAAGATCTCTTGCCAAACAGCTGGGTACTTATAATGTCTTTTAGAAATCCCTGTCTAATTGTGTAATTCAGAAGGCTCTAATCTGTCGCTGTCTGGAGTTAATAACATGCAATTCTTTAGGGCATGGAAACACCAAGTAAAGAAGGGACTCACATCACTTGCAGAAAGATGGCATGCCTTTCGGGGCTGGGCAACACTTGTTGTAAGAGGGTTAGGTTCACATTTAATAGCTGGGTTCTCTTTTTAAAAGTAGCCACATCAGTCAAACTGTAGCCACAGAGACAGGTCCCATTCAGAGGTCCTTAAATAAACCGTCGAGTGAAACCTTTAAAATTACAACTTATAGTGAGCCGAGCCATCCCAAACTGTTTGATTTGAGACTACAGTTTTGGTTTCCAAACTGGGTGGCTTGGCGGGGCATGAGAAGCCACGGCAGAAGGCGCCTTCCTGCTCTTTTGATCTGCCCCTCGCGCAATCAGGGCTGCCATTTCAGATTTCTCCAGAATCGGGTCAGGGGTGAGGAGATATCACTGAGAAGGGGACAAGATTCTCAGGAAAGGAACAGGCAAGCAGGGGTGCAGATCCCCCGCAAGTAATTGAGAAGCACCCCCTCCCATTTCCCAATAATAAAACTTCATACTGTGTCGGAGGAGGCAATGGTCAAGCACTCCTGTATTCTGCCAAAGAAAACCACAGGGCTCTGTGGGCGCCAGGAGTCGACACTGACTCAACGGCACACTTTACCTTTACCTTAGGGAGACAAGCTACTACAGTCACTGGCTCGCATTCACACTAAATTACTCACACTTAGTCTTATTGAAATTAATAGGGCAAGTTTACTTGTCCTATGAATTTCAATGGGAGTACTTAGTGCTAATTTTTTGAAGCTTGTCAATCAGACTGAGGGGCGGGGCATGCAGAGCTTCAGCATGTAGCCAGCCAATCAGGAGCAGACCTCTGTCCCCTTCTGCACTGGACACATCACTGAGGATGTCCTCAAGCCAGCAATCCTCCGATGGGGAACAAATAATGTTGCAGCGTGAGCAGGCAGGAGGGCTCCGGGCACCTCCTGAGAGCCCTTCAAGTACACTTAATGGCACTAGTTCCCCCCCAATGGGAAGCCTTGGATGAATCCTTGTGACTATCAGATATCAATCTCCCACAATCTTGGGGCAGATTTTTAAGTATATAAAAGAATTCAAGCGGCAAACAGTTTTCAGCAGAGAACCATAACAGCACTTGGCGGGGGTGCGGGGAGCATAGCAGGCAATGCACTTGAAGCAGAGTAGAGGACCCATAATTCACATTTGAGAAGCAAAGCTGCTATGGGGAAGGAGAGCTCCCTCAGCAGCACTCCCACCTCCCCTCTCCTGTTCCCACATATGCCTGTAACGCAGCCTTAGAGTCTCATGATATGTCAAAGGGCTGGCTGTCATTTGCAATTATTTTTAAAATAAAATACTTTTGGTGCAAAGAGCCCAGGCAAAATGAACCTCTGCTTTTCTGGGAAGAAAAGAGGGTCAAGAACGGCGTCGACTGATGTTCAATCAGGGACTGAATTCAGAGCGAGGTTCAGCCCAAGATAATCAGCAGCACACTTCGGGAGTGACGACTGGTTTACTTTGGCTCCTGGAACATGCAATTCAAGCTTATGGTGGCTTGGGTCAGGCTTGCCTTTAAATTTAGTCTCCTTTTCAAATGAATGCTTATCCTTACTTGAAACCAATTGAAAACGTGTGTGTGTGTGTGTGTGTGTGTGTGTGTAAAAAGCCATGTTGAAGAAAGGTATTTCCACTCAATGTTTCAGATTTCTCCTTATTTAGTTTATTTTGGCGATTCCACTTTTTCCAGCATCAGCTCCCAAAGTTAGAAGAGACCATCCCCGCTGGAACTTTCCCAAATGGTAATTAAACACAGCTTTAGGCTGGGAGCAGGGGAGTTCATATGAGGGGGCTATTTACAGTGATGTCAGGAGGGCAACAGAAGATGCTATTCATATAGCCGATGGCATTATTCAGCTGTGCTCCTGACGATTCGCAGTTACTAAACATTATAATGGTAAAGTGTGGCACACACATCTGTAAAAAGCAGCACTTTAGTGCCGTGCTCAAAAACAGTTTAACTCTAAAGCTGCCAGTCTGGGATTGCTGCTGGAGGGAGATATTTTTGGTCTTCACCCAAACGTGCAGAGGCGTATCTAGGGAAAATAGCGCCTAGGGCAAACACTGAAATTGCGCCCCCTGTCCAAGCATCTGACACCCATCTTTCAGATCACTTTACCATAATATCAGCTGAAAAATACAAGTCAGGCTCGTTAATCTTTTAATATTTCAAAAACTATTTTAGCAGTGGACTTAGCCAGACCCAAAAATGCTGGAAAACTACAAATTTCAGTATGCTGGGGCTCATGAAATACCCAAATACTATGTGGAGGTGTACTTGGAAAACTAAACAGAAGTGCCTGTCTAATTCTCTACTATGTATTGTAGCATCACCATTACATAAGTTTTAAAAATCAATGGAGAATTTGACTTTTCCCAGATACTCTGTAAATAATTAAAGGATATGCAGAGTAAACTGTGTCACTGCTTGGAATATATTCTAGTCTTTCAGAAAGACAGTTAAAATGAGAGAAAGAGAGCAAGAAACTCCCAGTGGGCCTTAATATTAAGGATTTCACACTGATTCAAAGACAAATTCACCATTAATAGCCATATTAGCAAGACATCACATTTAACTCACTTATCACAAGAAGCAAAGTAAGAGCAAATGAATACAATCCTAGCTCATAAGCATCAGCTCAGTATTCACAAGCCCTGATTCTCTGTACATAGTGCCAATCTGAATATGTGTACAGTGACTTATATTATATATTATTATTTTTTTACCTGTTGCCCCTTCGGGGGGCTTCCTAAAGGCTGGGGGGTTTGCAAAGGTCCCTCCTCCCCCCACTGGCCTCTAGGGCCTCGCAGGGACCATTTGAGCATGTGCAGTGGCCATTTTTAAAAATCTTTTTTTTTTTAATGGCCACTGAAAACAAAATGGCCACCGTGCATGCTCAAATGGCCTCTGCAAGGCCTGGCATGACCTAGGGCCTCACAGAGGCCATTTGAGCATGCATGGCGGCCATTTTGTTTTTGGCAGCCATTTTTAAAAAAAAATTTTTTTACAAAATGGTGCCCCCCTTCAAGTGGCGCCCAGGGCACGTGCCCTGCCTGCCCTACCCCTAGATACGCCCCTGCAAACGTGAACATCTGAAGCTGCCTGATCCCAAGATGGACCATTGGTCCATCTAGCTTAGTGTCATCTATACTGATCAGTAACTGCCCACCAGGGTTTATGACAGGAGAGTGCCTTTTCCTGCCCTGCCGGAGATCCTGCTGGGGATTTGAACCTGGGACCTTCTGCATGCAGAACATGGGCTGGGCAACGGAGCTATAGTCCCTCACTGATAGGAAATTTGATTTAAATACCCCCTCCCCAAGTCCTGCTCCTGATCACACCCTCTGACTGGTATTTCAAGTTGTTAGAAAAACACATGAGGACCTCACTACTTGCTAGTTTAAAAGTGATATTTAACCTAACAAGTACTGAGGTCCCTGGCTTTAAATACATTTTGGAACTGCCTTCTTTTCTACTCCTTCGTCCCTGCTGCTCCCTGGCCAATGGGGACAAAGTTGCCCTGACAATCCAATGATTTGAATAATAACCAGCCAACCAGGAGAAAGGAGACCGCTAGCCAATCATAAGGCAGTTGTAGAAAACCAATCAGTAGGGCCTAAAAAGAATGTAAACACACACAAAATGTTGGCTGCCGCTCAAACCATCGAACCGGTCCAGTTAGAACCAGGTTCAGTTCGGTTCAAGCTCATACGGGACCCTCTTTTCAGGGCTTGATCTGGTTCTAGCTCAAACCGCTTGAACTGGCACAGTTTGAGTCAAATCCAGTTTGAAAAGAACCACTTTTGCATACCCCTAGTTCTTCGTCCTTATATTTGTGCAGTTATATGCAAGTATGCTAGAAAGGAGATGCATTCTGTTGTGCACTCAGAAATTCAATTTCTAGAGCAGGGCTTCTCAAGCTTGGGTCCCCAAATGCTGGACTACAACTCTCATCATTCCTACAATGGCCAAAGGACGATGGGATTTCTAAGTCCCCTGCTAATTGAGCAAAGGAACACCTTTTTAAAGGGGTGATTCTCTTTATTTAGCAGGGGGAGAGCAACTGGCCCTATCCATCCCCAGCACAGCATCCCTCCAGTGGGATTTGTTGTTGTCGTCATCTCCAACATCTGGGCACCCAAGTTTGAGAAGCCCTGTTCTTGAGCATTTGGGGAAGGAGCTGAAGTTTGAAACACGACAATGCTAGCAGCTCACTCTACCAACACTTTATAAAGGAATCCCCAAAAGGCAAATGTGGGGAAAGTCATAGGAACCTAGGACCTTGCTTCCTACTGAGTCAGACTATTGGTGCATCTAACTCAGCCTTGTCTGCACTGACTGGCAGCCGTTCTCCAACGATTTAGGCAGTAGTCTCTCCCAGCCCTACCTGGAGTTGCTGCCAGTGAGTGAATCTGGGACCTTCTGCATGCAAAGCAGTTTCTCTACCACTGAGCTATGGCCCCATCCCCGAAGAAGCAAGAGTGTTATCCAAGACTTCAGTCTCGGTGTCTGCCACTGGGTTTGGGCCTTTAAGGATGAAGTGAAACAGTCCCCAGCTCTGCCCAAATATGCCACTCTGGTATCTGTAAGCTACCAGCGGGCAAGAGTCCTGCTGTAAACAAGCTGTCAACTTAATTGGGCTATGCTCTTAAAATTTATTTCAAACGTGGATCCATAAGTTGCCTCACATGCTTGGCCAGGGACAACAGCCGTTAGGTTCCTCTCTGCAGGAAAATCCCCGAATAGTCCACTCATCCTTTGTTTAAGGGAACAGAGCCAGAAGGACTGTGCCACATGTTCAGCCTTTAATGAATTGAGAGAATCACGGTCTGGATCTATTCGAACACACTGAAGGCACAGGGGACATTTCAAATGCAAACGCTTGCTGCCTGAGCGATGTGGTTAGGAAAAGAAATACACATAAATCTCTCCAGGCCAGCCCAGTGGTTCCTTAGATTTCGACCTCATGGAGCTGAATTCGAAGTCTTGAAGCCAACGCAGCACATTGCCTTGAGGAAGCAGCTTTCGCTCAGGGCCACTCTGAGCATGATGCGTTCCCCACAGGAAGGTCAAGTGTCATTGCCACAGTGGGTCTTGAACCTGGAAGATGTCTGGTATGTATACGTGTGTGGATGGGGGGCAGAAGATCCAGCCTCTGCACCACCATCAGGCAGGGTCAGTCTGAGGGCTTTTGTTACCCAAGGTGAAGGGGGTGAGGGTGCCATAGGATCCTATGGGGGTTTGGGGGAAAGATTAATTTTTTAAAAAAAAAAAATTGTCCGCATCCCTCCTCCGCCTCCCGAGCCAATGGGGTCACAGTTGCCCATGACAACCCTTGGTTTGCATGATAACAAGCCAACCACGACGCAAGTAGATTGCAAGCCGATCAGAAGCCAGTGCCAGAAAAACAATCAGCAAGGGGGGGAAACAGGCCTCCGAACTGGCACTCGAAACGCTGAACCGTTCCGAGTTGAAATGGGCAATTTGAAACAGTTTTGAATTTGAAACACCCTTCATTTAAAGGGTGTTTTGTTTCGAGCTCGTGACACTCGGAATGGCCCGTTTCGAGCCGAAACGTCGTGACTTCGGAGCCGAAACACTGTGACAGTGACACATTTTGCATATCCCTACTATCTTTCCTAGAAGTTTCAGCCCGCCTCTTCCCTGCTGGTGTTCCAGCCTTACGGCTCACACAACACTCAGCAGCACTCTCTCTCGCAGAACTCTTCTCTACCACAACCCTCCTCCTCCTGGCTGTTCAGCCCTCCCTTTTATCCGGTTCCAAAGCGATACATTAACCCATCCACATGTTCCTTCCCTCAGACAGCCAGAACCTCCTGCCTCTGCCTGGAGACAACCGATCATAACTCTTTGTAACTTTCCTTCCAAAACTCTGCTGCAGACCACTTTTATCTCAAACCTGCCTGTTAGAGGTTGCTCCCTTTTAACCCCTGCAGAGCCTGGGAGGGACACGGAAGAAACTGAAGAAAAGCAAGCCGTAAAACATAATGGGGAGGAGTGATTCCTTCACAGCGGGGCCGTAGAGGAAATCTGCATTCGCTGATTAAAAAGATAACTGCATAAAAACACTCCAGCTAAAACTGCACTCCTTTCAAGCACATGTATATCAATTTCTTCCCAGTGTGCCAAATTGTAGATGTTTCCATTAGCAGCCTAATGCAACAGAAGCCGCAGTAAAAGAAACAATCTTCACATATAGGATCAGGAGGAGGACGGAATTCCTCAAGGGACCACCCCATGTCTGGGGGGGAAAGGTTACATGTGAATCATCCTTTCTTCTATTCTGATTACAAAGGAGAAAAATACTCTGTATCTGGTGCCTGAAGAAGATGAAGAGAAAAGGGAGAAGGGAGCAGAGTTGGTCTAGGGAGGAGAACTAGTCTTATGGTAGTGAGCATGAATAATCCCCTTTGCTAAGCAGGGTCTACCTTGGTTTGCATTTGGAAAGGAGACTAAATGTGTGCAATGAAACCCGATTTGGCTTGAATTGAATTGAGCCGGCTCAAACTCAAGCCTGGCTCAAGTTGAGCCGGCTCGTCCACCCCTAATATATAAGTTGTGCTGTTGAGTCGGTGTTGACTCCTGGTGACCACAGAGCCATGTGGTTTTCTTTGGTAGAGTATAGGAGGGGTTGACCATTGCTATCTCCCGCGCAGTATGAGATTATGCCTTTCAGCAACTTCCTTTATTGCTGCTGCCCAATATAGGTGTTTCCTATAGTCTGGGAAACATACCACTGAGGATTTGAACCAGCAACCTCTTGCTCCCTAGGCAAGTTGCTTCCACGCTGCACCATTAGGTGGCTCAATATATAGGATTATATGTGTGTGTGTGTTCTGTTACAGTGGATCATGATGAAAAGCAAACATTTACATATGCACATATAACTACTGGTTGGTTATTGGGCAGCACCTGGAAAAAACCACCTCCACTCGCTCACTGACCTTGCTAAATATTTGAAAAGTGGAGCACTCCTGTCTCCCAATCCTTATTTGGCGTGAAGGAATAGTAGCACTCGCATGTGGATCTGTGGATGTGACGCTCTGTTTATAGAGGAGAAACTGGAAAGGGCTGTGTTTGCAAAACACCTTGCGGTCTGGCTTAGCCTCTTGCTTCATCAGAGCTGCTGGAACTCAGTTTATATCTAAATAAATCTCAACTTGGCGGGCAGCTTGTTTAACAGATCTCCGTTTGCTTTGGTTGTCTCAGCAAACGGCAGCGAACGAGGGGTGCGGGGAGCTGTCTGCAGCCTTCCTTTAAAGTTCCCGAGACCATCATTATGTTCTCCAAAACTCCCTGACTCTGTGTGGGGCAGAGGGGCAGTCACCCAGAGCCCCACATTTAAAGGGTCCCACGCTGCAGTACAGGCAACAGTATAAGTTGCCTTATACCCAACAGACCAGTGATCTTCATTGTCTTTCAAGTGGGGACCATTCTGGCCAAAAATGTTCAAGGTGGGAGCCATCTCCACACAGAACTGTACTTTTCTCAGTGCCAGGGGGACCTTTTCAGCTCTAGGAGGAAAGGAGCTCTGAAGAGCTCTAGGAGGAAAGTGTTGGGAAGGGCTTGTTGTATTCTATCCAGTTATCTTTTTATGTTTTGTTGCTGAGACGTTTGTCCCAGTGAGGATTCCTGTAGAGAGGGTGCATGTGTGTGGGGTGGGGTGGAGTCTGAAAGGAAAAGGGAGGGAAAGGAGAAAGAGAAAATGGAGTTGTTTCTGAATAAACTCTTCATTACATCTGCATAAGATTACTTCGTGTGCATGAGGGAAACCGCTATAAAACAGGGCTAGCCTTCCCAGCACTCTGTGCATGCCTTCCAAGATGGTGCATGGGGTCACGAGGGCTCCATTTTCCTTCAAAGGAAGCCCCCACTGCCTGGTGGGAATGGTCACCTCCGCATGGTGCCAGGAGGACTGTGCAGAATATTCAGCATCATCGGGACCTTCACACAGGCCCAGTCAACAATTAGCCAGGGAGTCAGACTTAGGCGTGAGGGACTTACAAACTTAGCTCAGTATTGCCTACAAGGGGTGTGCACAAAACCGGCTGGCCTGGTTCGGTTCAAGTCCGAACCGGACCCAAATTGGAATAGTTCGATTCTTCACCCCCTCGAACTCCCCTCCCCTATTCAGTTCAGTTCTGGGGGTCACGATCTTTAAAAATAATAAAAGTTGTTGTTGTTGTTGTTGTTGTTGATAATAATAATAATAATAATAATAATAATAATAAAAATAAAAAATCTGCCACATAATACCCCAGATATAACTGTAGTCGAGAAGAAAGAAAAACAAGTCAAAATAACCGACATAGCAATACCAGGGGATAGCAGACTAGAAGAAAAAGAAATAGAAAAAATCACCAAATACAAAGATCTACAAATTGAAATGGAAAGGCTGTGGCAGAAGAAGACCAAAATAATCCCAGTGGTCATTGGCGCCCTGGGTGCAGTCCCAAAAGACCTTGAAGAGCACCTCCACACCAGAGGGGCCACAGAAATCACCATCAGCCAATTACAAAAAGCAACTTTACTGGGAACAGCCTATATTCTGCGACGATATCTATAACAACAGCAACAACATTGACAATAAAATTCAGCCATCCCAGGTCCTTGGGAAGGACTCGATGTCTGGATAAAACAAACTAGTCAATAACACCTGTCTGACTGTGTAAATACATAATAATACAAAAACAGGTTTTTATGTTTCTATTTTATATATTTTAAATCAGACTTGTTTTATGTTTTTAGCTTAATATTTTTAATTGTTCATTTTTTAATGTATGTTTTCTAACTTTTCTAAACCGCCTTGGGATTGTTTTTAATGAAAGGCAGTGTATCAATTTAACAATAAATAAACAACAACAACAACAAAATTCAGCCATCCCAGGTCCTTGGGAAAGACTCGATGTCTGGATAAAACAAACCAGTCAATGACACCTGTCTGACTGTGCAAACTAGAAATAATAATAATAGATCGTGAGCCTACCCAAACAGCCAGGGGGGTTCGGTCTGATACTGAACCGAATTGCTGGTGGGGGGGAGCTCAGTTAGATATCGGACCATCCAACCGAACAGGTTCGATGTTGAACCTGTTTGATGTTGAACCTGTTTGCGCATCCCTATTGCCTACACTGACTCTCCACATCACATTAAAAGCATGTTCTGGCACTGGGGTGGCTTCTGGAAGTCATATGAACAAAAGAAGCTGCCACCCTGAGTCAGACCCTTGGTCCATCCCACACAGTATTATCTGCAGTGACTGGCAGTGGCTGTCCAAGGTTTCAGGCAGGTGTCTCTCCCAGTGAACCTGGGAGCATCTGCATGCAAAGCAGATGAATAGAGATTATCATGGGCCCCCTCTGAACAAGAATGGTTCTATTTTTTTAGCAAAGCAGAAGCAATCCAGCATTGACACCCTCCATAGTTCTACCCTGATCAGTGGAAAGCTGTCACCCCTTGATGTCAAGCACCGAAGTGTTAAACGAGTTGTAGAAGAAGGTATGAAGCATAATGGGGAGTCTAACGAGCTTAATTATCAATAGATTCCAGAGTACAAGGGGATTTCTACTTAGAATCTTACAAGGAATTGTACCTGGATGCACCCAATAAGATGATGACAAAGATGGAGTCGAAGGAGAAGCCTTCAAGGTTACCTTATAATTAACACATTTCACACCATGGCAAAGCTGAGGAGAGCTCATTAAATTTTGCTATTGTGAATCTTGAAGACCTACTTTCATTTTTTGTCGGGGGTGAAATAGTCTTATGGTCACTTTCCCCTATAATTCTTTTTGTGATAAAGCGTTCTTGTGAAAATGCCCTTGTTTGTTTATTTTCCTTGGAGGCCTCCAGGAGAACCTTAAAGAAGACCCATCTTTTTATTTATTAGTTATTTGATTTTTATACCACCTTTCCAAAATGGCTCAGGGCAGTTTAGCCAGACTTTTAATGATATCTAGTTTAAATTTTAATTTTAATCAGGTTTAAATGGTTTTTAAAAAAATTTAACTGTTTTATTGTGGTTTATTTTAATTTTAATGTAAACCGCCCTGAGGCACTTTAGAAAGGGTGGTAATTAATTAATGCATAATTAATTAATACATAAATAAATACCCCTGCTAACTTGGCAAAGAGGCACCTTTTAACGTGGTGATTCTCTTTATTCAGCAGGGAGAGAGTAACTGGCCCTATCCACCCCCAGCACAGGACCTCCAGTGACTGTTGCTGGTGTCTGTCTTATGTTTCTTTTAGACTGTGAGCCCTTTGGGGACAGGGATCCATCTTATTTATTTGTTATTTCTCTGCGTAAACCACCCTGAGCCATTTTTGAGAAGGGTGGTATAGAAATCAAATAAATAAAATAAATAAATATCCTGATACATAAACCAGGGGTTCCCAACCTTGAGTCCCTGGATGTTGTTGGACTAGCATTGGTTTTTGTTTGTTTGTTTAATTTGACATATTTTCAAATTAAAACTTACTTCAAAATCCCCATCATTCTGCCATGGAATGTGGTGATGGCCACCAGCTTGGATGGCTTTAAGCAGGGCTTAGACAAATTCATGGAGGGCAGGTCTATTCGTGGCCACTAGTCCTGATGGCTCTAGGCTACCTCCATGTTCAGAGGAAGGTTGTCTCTGAATATCAGTTGTAGGGGAGCAATGGCAGAGAGACATCACACCTTCATCTCCTGGTTGTGCGGCTTCTCAGAGGCATCCAGTGGGCCCCTATGGGAAACAGGGTGCTGGACTAGATAGGCCTTGGGCTCAATCTAGCAAGGCTCTTCTGATGTTCTTATGAATTTAGGTCCAACAACATGTGAGGGCCGAGACTGGGAATCCTGGATACTAACCACTAAGGCAAAGAATCTGTTCCTATCTTCCAAAAGGCATAAGACCAGTTCAGAATTGCACCCATGAATTGCTGCAACTTGTGTGATGGGGAGCTTCTTAGGAGAGGGATGCACCTCTCTCCTATGAGTAGATACTTGTTTCCACATGCTCTCAGCCCTATTTCCCATCTGGATTTTAGAGTTCTGAAGGATGCAATCTTGTTCCCAAAGAGTTATCGTTGCATTGGGAACTCTCCATTCTTCTGTGTTCCTTTCCAAGTTTGGTACGAACCAGGTTGCATGAGCCACCCCTCAGTTCTTCCACGCCTTTTCCTCACACTACTGACACACAAGTGCATAAAGTACTTGCTCCATTGCTCTTGCTGTGCAAACACAATGCTTGTGCAAGTGGACCAAGAATCCAAGAGACTGCACAACCCTGAGCATCTGTGTGGCTACACAACCTTCTTGAACATGCACAGCTTTGTTAGTTGCTCCAGTGCAGCATTTATCTGGACGTCAGCCTCTGGCCTCATTCGCACGTAACATGAAACCGAGAGTGAACGGGCCTCTGGTTTCAAAAACTGCACATCCGAAAGAGGGCACTGCAATTTCGTTTCCCTCCCCGGACAGAGATTGGTACCATCAGTCTGTAGTGAGGTTTGCTGCATGGGGTCCCACAGTGCCAGCGTTACATCTGAATGCTAGCATTGCAGTCTGGTTGCTTTGTAACCAGAGTTGAAAGAGGAAGTTCCTCACTTGCTCCAGCTGCGAGAGGTTGCCGGGTCTGTCCTTGAGGAAAGAAGACATTGTAGGCAGCCCGTTCTCCCTCCTCTCTGCAGTCAGCAAGGCTGCGGAGAGGGAGCTCTCCACGATATCCGAATTTGGAGAGCGTGGGAGCAGAACCACGGGTCCATTGGAGCCACCTGTTCCACGTTACATCCAAAGGCGGCCACTGTTTGGAACAGGGCTGCCCAACTCCGGCCCTCCAGTTGATGTTGGTCCACAGCTCATCTCTTCCCTAGCTATTGTTCACTGTGTCTGGGAATGATGGGAGGTGTGGTCCTTCAACAGTTGGAGGGCCAAAGCTGTGGAGCTCTGGTTAAGAACACGGTGGGCTGGGGGAAGTGTGGGGTCTAATTTGCCTAGGAAAATTATGTGCAACCAACAATGTCGTAGGGCTTAAATGCATCCTTCCATGAGCAGACTTCAATTAAATCACACAGCCCACTGAGTAATTCTTCAGGGGCTGCAACTCCAGTCAAGTCTCCATAGCAACCCCTACCCACCCCATCAGCTCTGGCATCAGCAGGGTGTGATAAAACACCAGGATGCAGAAAGTTTGCATGGGGTGAGACCGGAGCAACAGCCTTAATATCTCTCCTTCAGCAATTTAGCTGCTGATTATCTCACACAGCAGAATTCAGATTAAAATCTTTCTCACACGGATGGCTCTCCATCGCTCATTTGGAAGGCCGGAGCAACAGAGAGCTTTATGGGGATGCCACAGAGGTGGGAGAGCTTGAATGCCAATCCATTTCGTAACGTCCTCTTCCCCACTCATATTTATACAAGCATCCCTCTGGGGCCCATAGGAAGACCTGACATCATAAACGAAAGGAGGAAGGAGGCAGATGTGGAAATGCAGGCTAATGGCCTTTATTGCTGGTTGTAAATTGTGAAATGAAGTGTCGGGTCCAAAGCTTTAATACGACAAGCTGCACAACCGTCACTCATTCATTTATTACTAAGCACCTCTGACTATTTTGCCTTTAAACCACGCAAAACACCTATTGTCCAGAATCCTCCTCCCCTTGGCCTCGTGCAGAGGGGAGGGTGTTTGTCCCAGCCCGGCCCTGCACGAGGCCCAAGAAGCAGGCCGATTGGCCCTTCGGGTCTGGGGGCAGGGTTTCGGCCGATCCCCGCCCCGGCCTCCTCAGTTCGGGCCAAGCGTTCCCCTCCCTCCCTTCCCTGGTGCAGAGCGGGTCTAGCGACTGGTCGCCCTCGGGGGCCAAGTAGGAATTTTTTGCTCCTAACGCATTGGCCACTGTTGGGGTTTTTTCCCCCCGCCTACTCCGTTCTGTGTCCCGGGCGTTTAGATAGATTTAGGCCAGTCACAATGGCAGTAGCAGTGCGGGCGGGGTGGTAATTTGAGGGATAGAACATCGGTGAGCACCCTTGGATATTTAAGAGGTGGATTGGTCAATCGCTCCTTTGTGGTCTGTGCGGCACGGGGAGAATGGATTGCCATGAAACCGGCTTCAGGACTTCACCAACCTTTGGGCTGAGCGGTCCGGGGTGGGTGAAGACCTTGAAGTGTCCAGATCCTCTCTTACCAAAGGGGGGGGGGGTTGGCTTTGAAGGAATTGGGCAGGGTATACCTGCCTGTTTCCCGAGCTAGGGTGTGTCGCCCAGTAGGGCGCTGGGTAGGACGTCAGCACTGTTTTTCTCAGGGTGATTAATCACCTTGTGTTCCAGTCCACCATGTCTTGTCCAGTTAATAAAGTTGTGGCCCTTTCACCCATATCAAGTCTATGTGTCTTCTTGGGCTGGGGTCTGGGGACAATATAATACACAGTAAAAGGACAGAGCTGCTTCTTTTATTGCACAAACAAAGGGTCTGGGATATAGCACTGGGATCTGGGAGACTTCTATTTATTTATTTATTTTAATTTAGCATGTTTATATACCACTCCAAACTATGGGGGGGTGGGGTGTTACAGTACCATAAATTCTAATGTTCTACTGTTGTGAAACTCAAGTAAGAAGCAGGTGCTATTTCTCTTCGTTCTTTTACGGGTCCCTTTTTTAAAAAGTATGTCCAAGGGACACTTGTGAGCTGAGGAATTCTGGTAAAATCTTGGTGAAATTTGCCCAGATGGTTAAATATATACCCTTCCAGATTTCACAGATGAAAATAAGAAAATGACAAACCCCCCCCCTAATAAACACAGGAAGGAACAAGCAGGACTATATCCACTGGGCATACCCCATGATCAGGCCATCGCTCAGTGGAAGAGCATCTGTCTGCATGCAGAAGGACCCAGGTTCACTCCCTGGCAGCATCTCCAGGTAGACCTGGGAAGAACCCCTGCCTGAAACCTTGGAGAGCTGCTGCCAGTTGGAGCAGACAATCGTCTGCCTTGGTATAAGAGAGATTCCTCTGTTCCTATGATGTCAGTGCACCTTCTGACCATGCCCCAATGGCAATCATGTGCAGCTTTCATTAGAACCCTATTCACCCATTGTATTCAATGCACATACCATAGGAGAGGAGAGCTGGTCTAGTGGTAGCAAGCATGACTTGTCTCTTTAGCTAAGCAGGGTCTGCCCTGGTTGCATATGAAAGGGAGACTAGAAATGCAAGCACTGCAAGATCCCATAGGGGACAGAGCCGCTCTGGGAAGAGCAGAAGGTTCCAAGTTCCCTCCCTGGCAGCATCTCCAAGATAGGGCGGAGGGAGATTCCTGCCTGCAACCTTGGAGAAGCCGCTGCCAATCAGTGTAGACAATACTGAGCTAGATGGACCAAGGGTCTGACTCTGTATAGGGCAGCTTCCTATGTTCTTATGGGTTCCAGAGTAAGACCTTGTTGTGGGGGAAATAGCAATGAGAATCCTATCTCTTCTACCTGCTTATTTGCAAGTTTGAATAATCTTCAGTGACTCCTGAAGGCATTTATCTGAGCTGCTCAGCCTGTGCTGGGCGTGAGATTAATGCATGCGATTAAACCAGGGCTTCGCCTGTATCTGACTGCAAATCTTGGGACAGGCATTATTCTTCCAACACACACAATCCCCTAGGGACACTTAAAAAAACCCAGAAACTTCACACAAGGTATGCATACATTTAATGAAAATTCTGCCAAGGATTTCTCTGGGGGAAGAGCAGTCCCATGTTTAGGGGAAAAGATACCCATAGCTCACATTTCCAGTTCTGCAAGGCCCAAAGGGCAGAAAGGGATACTTTCCCCAGCCCTGGAGATACAGAGACCCCCAGCCTGGGCTGAACATCCATTACCAGGAGGGAGAACATTAGGCTAAATTGCTTGCCGGTAATGATGCAAAACCGATTTCTCTGGATCCTTGTAGCTATATGGAGTGTGCGTGAGCTTTTGTGAGATTGCCTGGAGCCAATCAGAAGTGGCTTTAACCTGGATTTACACGAATTTCAAATGAGCTGCCTGGATTCCCGGGATTTTACTCTGGATCCAATCACATGGGAGGGCAGAGAAGGAGGGGAAAGTATACAAATCTGTCTAGATAAATAAACAAAATGCAAATTAGCAGCCACACAATTTGCATAATATGCAAATTAGGCCACCCGGATTTGGGAAGTGTGAATATGGCAACCCCAGCTCAGACTCACTTCTGTAGTTAACTGTGGGGGGGGGGGGGGGGCGGGGGGGACTACGATCAGTGTTCAAGCACGGGTTCTCACACCACACTCTATCGGAGCGCACCCAGCTCACCCATCATAGATCATACTATGAGCTGTGCATTTCTGGGAAAGGATCAACTTTTGGTTTTGTTGAAACAATCAATCCTCTTTTCTCTTTAAAGTACATGGGCTTTCCCTACTGGAGAAACACCCTGTGCCCACGGCATTCCCCCACTATCGAGGGCAGTAAATATTATGGAAGAAGACTGTTGAAGATGAATTGTGGTAGCAGAATCAGGAACCATTACAGTCACCCAGTGAGAACCATTGTCGAGTGGGGAGCTGAACCTCAATCTCCCCACATCTTGTCCAACAAGCTCACCAACCGTGGCCCCACACAGACATCTTCTGGACGGGCCTAGTGCAGCAGTTCGAATGGTCATGTGAATGTGGAAACACCGACTGTGCACGAATTTCTCCGACAAAGAGACCCAAATGGCTGCTCCCGGAGCTTTGTAACAGTGGCGTCTCGAGACCCTCCGGGCTACGGCATTCAAAAACCTGCTTTCAATAGCTAGAGCCAAGTATTCTACCCACCCTTGGCCTCAACCCATTACCGCTCCATTCATCGACTTCCACCTTTGCAATTACAGCAAGCTGGATCCACTTTCGATGTAAAAGCGGAGATTGCAAAGCACAAGAATTCTCTTCTCGTCCAGGTTGCTTTGCATCTGTATGTCAGTCATAATGGACTTGGCATTTCAGTACTGGCATCTGCGATGTGGCGCTGACCCGCCTATTAACACCCCCTCAAGCACAACGCTCGCCATGAGGGCGGGGGTTGGGCATTTGAGTGGGAGATGTGTTAGATTCCTGTGGTGATTGCTTCTGAGAAGCTGGTTAAGAACCAGATGACCTGAACTGTGAAGCTGAACTTAAATGCTGAAGGAGGTTTGCTGGTGTGATGATTCCATAATGCCAGTCTCTGTTGTAATCGCTGGCTGAATGTTGCTAATCAAGACCTACAAAGTTGATCCTTTTACCAGAATGTTGTCAAGGAGATTTTCTGAAGAGATGCACAGAGCAATTAAGACACGGTGGAGATTTTCACAGAACCACAGGGTGAGGCTGTTCTTACAATCAGCCCAAACTGGGCAAGGGAAGTCAAGCCTGGTCTTGACTGATCGTAAGAACCGTTGGGCCCATGTGCCCAATCCCAGCATCCCTCTGGCAACAAATCTGAGAATTCCAACTCTCTAGCCCTTGTGAGACAGGTTTGGCAATGTAGTGGTGAAAATACTATAGGAGGCAAGTGGAAAAGAAAATCCAGGGATGTCTCCTTCATCATTTCTGTCAGTCTGATCAGAAACACATACATGCATATTCTATTCATTCCATTTCTGTCTTCTCCCATTCACCAAAGAGTGCAAGGTGGAATACTTGCTTCCCACCTTTCCCTTTTTATCGGCACATCGACTGTGTGAGGAAGGTTAGGCTAAGAGACACTGAGGCGATTCTCACGATGGAGAGAACCTGGGCTAAGGGATTCCAGCCCAGTTTTCCCCCTTGTAAGAACCACCAGGCTCGCGGGCAAGCCTAGTGGTTCAACAGCAGCTAGCCCACCTACAAATCCCTCCCTTAAAATGAGGTTAGTGGAGCGAGTGCTCCACTAACTGTGTTTTATTGATCATGCGCTGCTGTGGCACGGCTCCGCACCACGGCAACACACGAGCAGACCCTTGACCAAGCAGCTACAACAAGCTCCCGGCCTCGAGGGTCTCCCCAGGATGCTGTGATGGAGCCGGTAGTCCTGTGGGCGGCTGCAGAGGCGTAACTAGGGAAAACGGCGCCTGGGGCAAGCACTGAAATGGCCCCCCTGCGCCCCCCGCGCCCCCCCAACATACTACATTATACTTAGGTTTTTCCTCACAAGCGCCCGCCGCCGCCGCCAAGCCAGGCCACTGACTGGCCTCCAGGCGCCAGCAAAGCAATCAGGGGGGGGCGCAGGCGGCACCCCCCACGTGACCAGAAAAGATGGCGCCCGGGGCACGTGCCCCCCCTGCCCCCCCTATAGTTACGCCTCTGGGCGGCTGATTCAGTCAAGCCTGCTCTGCCCTCGCAAGCCCTGCAGGCTCTACACACCAATCGTGTGTCGAGCTTCAATGACTGGCTCACCAGTAAACCATGTGTGGATTTGAACCTGGGTCTTCCCAGGCCTAGCTCAACACATCAGTCACTAAGGATGTGCACAAACGGAGATTTGTGCATGGGTTTTGTGCCACAGGGAGGGTAAAGATCCGCTTTCCTCTTTTTAAAAGACCCCACTCGCCCCTCCCCTCCCCTCCCCGAGGCGCAGAACCAGTGCACGGACCTCGTTTCATGCACATCCCTACCAAATTCTACAACACTGCTCATTTTTTCCTGCATTTGTTTGGGAAGAGAGGAGATAGTTTCCCGGTTAATTCAAGGTGAGCATGGGTAAGCCTGCCAATCTCTACTTTCAACATTGGCGAATAAGTGCAATATGTTAGCAAGCTGCAGTTTAGCAAGCAACTACCATATTTGTGAAAATGATATGGGGGGTGGGGGAAAATAATCTGGGGCTCAGGAATGGGGCCGCAGCGAGAGCTGCTGCCAATCAGTGTAGACAGTATTGAGCTAGATGGACCAGTAGTCTGGCTCAGTGGAAGGCAACTGTCTATGCCTGGACGTTTCTGCCTTCTGCTTGCTGAACCCGAGAGGATTTCATTAAGAGTTCCCCCTCCCCAGCAGACTCTTCCAGCCACATGCTACTCCTATCCCAGTCAGATCCGTTGCGTTTTTTGAAGGTCAGCAGCAGAAGTAGCCTGTATCTCCAGTCCGTTCTCCAGGGGAGCCAGCCATCACAACGGGCAGAAACAAAAGGTCATGTTCCTTAGAGACAGCTGGGCCTGAAGCCACGGCAGATGATTCTTCATGGTGTCAGGACAGGACACGGTCTGGCTGGAAATCAGCACATTGCAGCCAATGCCTTTGGACCAAATGGCCTCTCGTTCTCCCCTTGGTACCACCTTTGTGGCATCCCCTCTAATGCAGAGGTTCAGAAAGGGAGGGGCCAGAACTGCTGAGGGCAGGGGTTCCTCATCTTGGGTCCCCAGATGTTCTTGGGCTACAACTCCCATCATTCCCAGCCACAATGGCCCTTGTGGCATGAGATGATGGGAGCTGTAGTCCAACAAAAGCTGGGGGCCCACGGTTGAGAACTCCTGGCCGGGAAAGCTGAGATCTGCCCTCTCCACTGCTCTCGCCAACCCGTGCATTACAGTCAGTCATGTACTGACTGGCAGGAACAGTAGGGATTTCCCCCTAACGGTCACACCATCCAAAGGCGAGACAGTGGTACCACCTACGGAACCTGCATGCATCAGAGGACAACTGGGTGACATCCACAACCAATGCCAGAGAGTATTACCAGACAACCCAATTTCAGAGGGAGCCATAAGACTGCATCAGTGGCGTAGCCGGCAGAGCAGTGGCCCATGTTCTGCCCTGCCAGAGCCCCTCTTTGCCATGTGCATGCCCCCTCCCCTTTGTGTGTGATGTAATGCACAAAGGGAGCATGGCCCGGGCTCAGTGGAGCCTGTGTGAGCTCTCCGGGGCTTATTTCCAGACAGTGCTTGCTGCTCGGCTGTGTTTATCTCCCTTCCTCTCCCTCCACTGAGGCAGAGGAAGGGAAATAAACACAATCCAGCAGCAAGCATTGTCTGGAAATGAGACTGGGAGGGCAGGGGCGGGCTCTCTGGCGATCAGGCCATGCCCCCTTTGCGCGTGACATCACACACAATGGGAGCTCTGGCGGCCCTTTTCATTGGCGGCCCGGATTCTTTGAACCCGTTTGCTCAATGGTGGCTCTGCTCCTGGACTACACAGGGCCTGGCAACTGGAGGTCCCATTCAAATGCGGACCTGGGTTTGTTTAACAAAGGCAGTCCCTTCTGCTAGTTGTAAGTCAACCTTTGCATCTGTAAGAAGCTGCACAATGAGAACAGTTAGCATTTACAAATGCTAGCTCTAGTTGTTGTGGTTGATGATGATGTTGTTGTTTTTAAGACTCATTCTGAGCAGGAAGCTCCATTAAAGGAGTGGAGCTCCTTCAAAGGAGTGGAGCTCCATCAAAGGAGTGGAGCACCAGCCCTGCCTTGTGTTATTCTTTCTGTCTCTCCTTCCCAACCTTCCTCTCTTAGTCCCTTCACCCGCCCATCTCCCCCTCTATCTCTGATCTGTAAGCTCTTCCGATCATAGGGCGTGCCTTTTATTTTGAGCTCAGAATCCCTGCTCACCCTGATTAGTAAAGGTACTTGGCCCCATCCCCAAAAGCTCCTTCTGAGTGACTTGGCCAGGTTTCTGCATCTTTCACATTTCTGTTCTAGAACCAAGTAAATAGTACACTACTTGCCGAGTCACATTGTTATATAGGTGCCGCCAAAACACACACACACACACACACACACACACACACACCTGTCGCCGTCACCATCTTCTTCCCCGCCCGTCCCCACCACCGTTTCCCACTCCCTGCTTCTCCCACCTGTCCGCCCGCTGGCTGTGACCGCCGTCATTTTCTGTCCACCTGCCTGCTCGCCCTCTTCCCCCCATGGGCTGGCCACCACTGTTGCCATTCGCCACCATTTTGTTTCCCCGCCAGCTGGCTGCTGCCACCATTTTCTTCCCTCTTGCCCGTCCCCATCGCTAGCTGCTCGCAAACTCTCACGAGAGCTGCCACACATGGGATTAGCAACAGGTACGCCCAAGAGAAATATATATATAAAGAAGAAGATAAGGTTCCTGAAAATAACTATCCTAAATACTTATTTTCTCTCTCTCTAATTTTTAATGGAGCCTCATGAAAATATACTCTATAAATGGGGTGGGGGGGGTCTATGGGTCAGGGTTCAGGAACTCTGGGGGGGCAGTTTGTGGTGCAAAAGACATTAAGAGCTCCTGATCTACACCCCACCAACTGTTTCTTCACATTCCAAGCTTCCAGAAATAATGGTGGTAGCTGCTTTAGAAATAAAACATTTGCCTTTTTATCCATTCTCGTCTCCTCATCCATCCGAAAGCCTCTGAGGCATAATTTACAGTCATCTTTTTAAACAGCCAGACCGGCTAGGAACTTGCTTTCTCCTCTGTTTCAAATGAAACCCAGGGCTTTCTCGGTCTGATCCTTGCAAAAGCCTGCTTTAAATCACCAGGCTTGCAATTAAAGAAGGTGCCAGGTCTGGCACCCTGGAGACAAACCAGCCAGAAGGTTCGCAGGGGTGATGTATCGCTGCGTGAGTTCATCCAGCCCTGGCTGTGGGGCCGTCCCTTTGCAGAGCCGCCTGCTACAGAACTGCAGGCCTAGATGAGAGACGCCGTCGTTTTTAAGAGCAAGCCTATCGAAATGAAGCCATTAAATAAGGAAGAAGTGAGAGCCATTAGCAACCCCAGAGAGGCAAGGCTGGAAGAGAGTGTGGCCAGCGTGCAGGCTAAAAAAGCACCAGCAGTCTGTGAGATGCGTGGGTGGGCTGCTTCTCCATTCTAGCAGAACTCAGCTCTGTTGTTTGCATGGGGAGGGCTGATTTTTGCTGACCTCCCCTCGGCCTGAAAAGCACTTTCTGTGTAGCATTGCCATCGCCCTGGATTTTCCGGGTAGTATCCAGATTTTAAGCATGTCACTCAGATTGCTTAATCCAACTGGATTCCCCCAGATTTCAGATTTCATTTAAGGGGGGGGGGGAGCTTAGCTCTAGCCCTTGTAGAAGTGGAGTTATGGAGCAAAACGTACGGTCACTATTCTGCTCAACCGCTGGACTTGGATTAAGGCAGGAGGTGAGCGGGGAGAGTTTCACAGTTCCCTGAGGAATGTTGCCTTTGTTTTAGTTTTAGTTTTATCAGAAGCGGATCTCTATCAGGCAGTTGAGAGGATAGCTTGCTTTTTATGTAAATCACTGCCTGCCTACCAGGCTGTGTATTGTTATGTTTAAGGACTTGGGCTTTACATTCTATGCATGCCTACTCAGAAGGAAGCACCTTTGGTTTCAATCAGATCTTCTCTTAAGTAAGTTTGTAAAGAATTACAGTCTTAACTGAAAAGCTGTGCAGTGTGTGTGTGTTCTATTACTTACTGCTGTTAATATGTCAAGGAAAATGGTCAGGCAAAGATATCTTCCCCAACTATTGTCAGAAGATATTCAGAGCAAATACAAGTCAACTGGAAAGGTGCACCTGCCGATTTGCATAATATGCAAATTTATGCGAATTAGGGTGCCCAGATTTGGAGAGCCAGAATATGGCAACCTTATTTCTGTGAACCAGAAATGGGCCCCCTGAGGGTTACATGTCCCCCAAGGACATACTTCTGGATGAATGGATTTTTTGGGGGTGGGGGGGAGGGAAGATTAAGCTGGTCTTGCAGAAGAGGGCAGGAACTGTTCCCTTTGCTGAGCAGGGTCTGCCTTCATTTGCATCTGGATGGGTGATTACACCATCTGAGAGCTGTCAGATCTTCCCCTCAGGGGCTGGGGCTGTCGCTCAGTGATAGAGCATCTGCTTTGCATGCAGAAGGTCGCAGGTTCCATCCCTGGCAACATCTCCAGGTAGGGCTGGGAAAGACCTGAAATTCTGGAGAGTTGCTGCCAGTCAGTGTGGGCAAGACTGTGTTAGATGGCCCAAGAGTCTGACTCGGCATACAGCAGCTTCCTGTGTAACGACGCCTGACAAGTGGCTTGCCTAAAATGAAATTTGAATCTGAGAGTTCCTGGTTAGGAGCTTTGATATGCCACGGAAAATCTGGCATGGCAAGCCATCCTTCGGGAGGTGGGTTTTGTTTTTGTTTTTTAAGGTGTTTGCTGACAGCTATCCTGAAGTGCTTATGATCTGCATGCACTATTTATCCCTGTGATTGCATGGCCATTTGGCAGGCTGCCACAACACTTCTCTATTTGATTGCAGAAGCAACAACAAGCATTCTGCCGAGGACTCCTTGCATAGCCAAGATGTAGGCACAGAATGCTGAGATGGGAGGCTGGGCCAAGTGAATGCCGAGGGACCAGAAGCCCAACAAATGAAAGCAGATCAACCCAACAAGAGGAGGCTCATCCATTCAATACACTGGCAGTGCAAACTATGGGGGGGCGGGGATGCCAACAAAAATTGCAGAGTTCCTCCCCACCCCAAGTAAAATTCACAGCTAGGAACATAGGAAACTGCCATATACTGAGTCAGACCACTGGTCTATCTAGCTCAGTATTGTCTTCACAGACTGGCAGCGGCTTCTCCAAGGTTGCAGGCAGGAATCTCTCTCAGCCCTATCTTGGAGAAGCCAGGGAGGGAACTTGAAACCTTCTGCTCTTCCCAGAGCGGCTTCATCCCCTGAGGGGAATATCTTGCAGTGCTCACACATCAAGTCTCCCATTCAGATGCAACCAGGGTGGACCCTGCTTAGCTATGGGGACAAGTCATGCTTGCTCCCACAAGACCAGCTCTACTCCCTGTTTTGTCACCTCTGACTGGCAGCATCTCTTCAAGGTTCTAGTCTTTACCAGCCCTACCTGGAGATGCCAGATTGAACCTGGGACCCTCTGCATGCAAAGCAGATGCTCTACGGCTGAACTGATGATGATGATGATGAACAACTTTATTTGTTATCCGTCCCATAACAAATTGTTCTCTGGGTGGTTTACGACACAGCTATGGAACTATGAGGAAAGCTGGCCTTGTGGTAGAGAGAGGAGAGCTGGTCTTGTGGTAGCAAGCATGACTTGTCCCCTTAGCTAAGCAGGGTCCACCCTGGTTATTATTATTATTATTTCATTATTATTATTATTTTTACATTTCTATCCCGCTCAAGTACTACATACTTGAGTTTCTCTTTCACAACAATCCTGTGAAGTAGGTTAGGCTGAGAGAGAAGTGACTGGCCCAGAGTCACCCAGCTAGTTTCATGGCTGAATGGGGATTTGAACTCGGGTCTCCCTGGTCCTAGTCCAGCACTCTAACCACTACACCACACTGGGAGACTAGAAGTGTGAGCACTGGAAGATCTTCCCCTCAGGGGATGGAGCCGCTCTGGGAAGAGCATCAAGGTTTCAAGTTCCCTCCCTGGCAGCATCTCCAAGACAGGGCTGAGAGAGACTCCTGCCTGCAACCTTGGAGAAGCCGCTGCCAGTCTGTGAAGACAATACTGAGCTAGATGGACCAATGGTTTGACTCAGTATATGGCAGCTTCCTATGTTCCTATCTCCCCATCCCCTTTGAGAAATATCTTACTGGAAACCAGGGCAGACCCTGCTTAGGAAAGGGTGGTAGTGAGCAATTGATGCTCGCTACCACAAGACCAGCTCTGGTATGCGAGTTTAATTCACGCACCTAGCATGGACTGCTAAAATACAGACCTGGGCAATTTCCTTGCAACTTTGTTGCCTAGAATCACATTTCATGGCGTTTAGAAGCCTACACAGAGTGGAAGAGCATCCTCAGAACTGGGAATCTGACAGAAACGTGTTATATTCATTGGTGAAAACTCTGTGGGGACTAGTGGTGGAGTCTGTGGGAAGCATTAAGAAGAAATTAATATGCTTGATCACGGTCTGTGTTCCAGAGGAGCCTGGACTACTCACCTGACTTTTCTCATTGTGATCAGTCACTTTTCACATCATCTAACACACATCATAATTCAGCTTTTGTAATGACTTGTCTTTTTGGACTCTGCAATAGTGGTGTGCACAAAACCAGTTTGCCCGGTTCGATTTGAGTCCGAACCAGACTCGAAGTGAACCGGGCATGTTCAGTTTTGTGTCCCCCGAACAGACCCCCAGCTCGGCTCGGATATGAGCTGGTTTGGGGGTTCTAAAGTTAAAAAATAATTCCAAAAATCACTCACTGCCAGGTTTGGGGGTTCTGCCGTGTGTGTGTGTGTGTGTGTGTGTGTGTGTGTGTGTGTGTGTGTGTGTGCGCCATTTCCCCCTCCCTCTGCCAGCTTCCAGTTCAACAAGCGTTGAAGAGCCAAGTTTCCCCACCCCTGTGTTAATGATGAGATGATGGAACCACCCAAAATTGGGTTTTGGAGGGGAGATATGCTAACCCCAATCCAAATCTGTGGGCTGAGAAGGGCAGAGGCAGTACCAATGTAATTTTAATATTTTATGTGAGTTGTTTTGGAGATCCTTCTGGACTGAAAGGTGGGAGAGAAAATTGGGGAAATGGAATGGTTCAATGAACTAAATTGAACACATTGATCAACTGCAGTGTTTCGTACTTGTGGAGGGGGGGATGAAAAACACTTGAAATTCTTCCCCCTGATTAATTGGGGCTACCTTCTTAGCCATTCACACGGTTTTCACTCTGTTAATCCAGCCAATCAATTGACTAAGCGTTGTAGCCCCCATAACAATAAACCCATTTCCAGCCACAGCTCTTGTGGTCTTCATGCACTGTCCTCCAACCAAGGGATCTTTTTGCAAAGCATTAACATCAAAATGTGAGGTCTGGATTTGAAAAGCAAGCTTATGCCTTCCTGTGGTGCGTATGCATTTCTTCAGGATTCAGCTGGATGGAGAGCGGATTTGCAGAGCGGTGTGAAAAGAAGGCTGCCATTTCTATCGCAACCATTGTGGGACAAATGAACACCTGTGGCCACGTCGCTTCTATTCATGGGCCTCTCTACTGATCTGCCTCCACCAAAGGGTTAAGCCTGCACTTTGTACCCTTGATCAGGACACACAGATTTCATTTTGCTGTTTCAGGATCTAATTCCTCCCTCAGCTGACATAGGAACATAGGGAGCTGCCATATACTGAGTCAGACCATTGGTCTATCTAGCTCAGTATTGTCTTCACAGACTGGCAGCGGCTTCTCCAAGGTTGCAGGCAGGAATCTCTCTCAGCCCTATCTTGGAGATGCTGCCAGGGAGGGAACTTGGAACCTTCTGCTCTTCCCAGAGCGGCTCTATCCCCTAAGTGGGGGGGTATCTTCCAGTGCTCACACCTCAAGTCTCCCTTTCATAGGCAACCAGGGCAGAACCTGCTTAGCTAAGGGGACAAGTCATGCTTGCTACCACAAGACCAGCTCTCCTCTCCAACCTAGTTCAGTAGTATCAACGGAAATATATAACTGAGGCAGGGATGCAAGAAGTTGGCCGATTCCTCAAAAGCATTTGCAATGAACTCTGGGCAATACCTGCAGAAGCCAGGGTAACCATGGTAACCATGGGCCCTGAGCCTTTTGGAAGGGCGGTATAATTTTTTTAAACAAGAAATAATAAAATAATAAAATAATAATAATAAAATAACCCAAACAGGATGAAGTCAGTCACCTTCACCACCCGAAGCAGACAGGAAGCAGAGAGCTCTCTGAGCTGTGAAACGGACTGGCAGTCTGCTCACAACAGCCAGGCAGCAAAGGGGATTTAACATGCATTCTGTCGCCACCCACTGACACACTTAAGCTGAAGAAAGGCATCATCATGTTTTCAGAGTGGAGTGTGACTGGTGTTGGGATAGAGAACGCTGTCTTTGGTTGTTGTATGGATGTACTATTTCCCCCCCTTGTATGCTCTAGTCACATTGGTTTTGTGCGTTTGAGGGTGGCTGCAGAAAGATAGGTCCCTCTTCTCAGAAGGAGACAAAGAGGACACACATGGTTGTTGCAGCAGTCTATTGGCTAGTGCCAATAACCCTACAAGAGTCAAGATGTTGTAGCAATGGTCAGTGTTGCGCTTCAAACAGTGAAATTTAAGATGTATCCAGACAGAAGTGCGTGGGGCACACTGGAGAGACCCTCGAGCCTGGGAGGCTGCTTGCAGGGGGTCTACTCGTGTGTCACTGCGCACCACGGTGACACACGAGCAACGAAATGAGGTTAACAGAACACTTAACCTCATTTAAGTGGAGGGTGTGAGCCCAGTTGTTTCCACGCTCCATGGAAAGTGGGCTAAGCTCCCTTATCCCTCTTTCTGTTGATCGTGGGAATAGCCTCTGTGTCTCTCAGCCTAAGCTCCCTCACAGGGCTGTTGTGACGATGGAATAATCCCGCCCCTGTATGTCACCTTCCACTCCTTGAAGGCAGGGCATAATATAAATATATGAAGAATAGAAGAATAAATATATGCAATGTATACCTCACAGCCTTGGAATAGAGTTGCAATTATTTCCATTTTTAAAAAAATTAAATAAGTTTAAGGGCAACTGCATAGGCACATCCCTGCAAATGCCTCTAGAATCTTTTTTCCTTTAATGTAAAGTTACCTCATCCCCAAATCACTATATTTAGCTTTTAAGGGTATGAAAAGAACCAAGTATTTATGTTCTTCCTCTCCAGAACTAGTGAGAACATCTCCTGCAAAGGTACCTTTAATAGTTCAAAATGGGCTCCTCCTCCACAGGAAAGGAAGACTCTTGGCAGAGTAACTTTGGCATTTCTGTACCATTCTGTCTGGACCCAACCAGATCCCAGTATCTTGTTTCCAGCAACAGCCACTCAGATGCCTCCAGGAAGGACACAAGCACAGCATCAAGGCTTTCCCTTGATGATGGTCCCCAGAACCTGATGTGCTGAAGCCATGTATACTGCCTCTGTACATGCAGGCTCCATTTAGTTCACATGACTAATAGCCTGATAGGCCCTCTCCTCCATTAGTTCATCTAATGACCCAAGACTATTGTGGCTGGGGATGATGGGAGTTGTAGTCCAACAACAGTGGGGACGCCAGCTTGGGAACCCTAATCTAATTGTTTTCAAAGCCGTCTAAACAAGTGGCCACTGACATGTATTAAGTAGGTACAGAAGCTGGAGAACATGCACCAAAATGGACTGAATGGAAGATGCTACGTTTTGTGTTCTTTACGACGGCAGCCTTCGTGGTGCATCTGAAGACGATGGTTGCTCAAAGTATCACTGCTGTCCTGCTGCTACTGCTGCAGTGGTAGCATTTTGGTTTTTTGGGAAAAGAAGAATCATGATCCTCATCCATCATCATTTCTCTCATTTGTCAACCACCAAGATGTTCAAGAATGGAAAACGGTCCCTAATTCCTCATGTGGCAAAGGCAAGCTGTTCTTCTTGGCCAGATGACTTTCACCAACCAGTACAATCAAAAATTAAAATAATATGGTAAAACTGTTATTTAGAGGCATCTTGCTTCTAAGGCTGGAGGTGGCCTAGCCATCAAGATTAGTAGCCACTGACAGTCCTGTCCTCTTGTGAATTTGTCTAAGGCCCTTTTAAGAGCATCATTAGTCATCAGGCAGCCAGGATCCTTTTTGGTGGAGATGCCACAATTGTGGGATTGTGTTGCTTTACATTCATACTAGTACTGAACCACTGATGTGTACTAATGCTGTTGCTTTCATACATTCCGCTTGTTTTTATTTTATTTTATTTTATTTGTGTTTATAAGCCACTTTGCTGCATTTGTTTAAAAGGGGGATAGACTGAATATAATAAAATGATAATGAAAAAAAAGCAAATAAGGAGTGGCTAGTAAGGGAGTCTGTAAGGCTCATTGGGCCCTGAAAGGCAACCCTATCTAATGTGAATCAAAGTGTGGCAAAAGCTGTATCTCCCATCTGGAAAAGAATATCGCTTTCAAGACTGGAATATTCTACTCTTAATGCTACATTCATTTGGGTGTGGTGTTTTTTTAATGTGATGCCCTGAATATGCCTGAATGCATATACCTTTTCACTGAGAAGTCCCTGCTGGTTCTGAATTTAGGATGAAGCTTGGTTCTCCATGAAAAGGTGTATTGTGCAGCCATGCGTAGCCTCTCCGGACGGCAGTCCAAAGCTTCTGAATGCATGTATTTATGAGAACTGGATGCAGCGAGCAAGCTGAACAAACAGGCATCTTTTAAAGTGGGGGTGACACAGTCGCTGGAGGAGAGCAACTGTTCCAATCCATCCCCGGCACAACATCCCTCCAGTGGCTGTTGCTGGGGTCTCCCTTCTGTTTCTTTTTAGACTGTGAGCCCATTTGGGACAGAGAACTGTGGTATTTATCTTCTTTGTAACTGGCCTTGAGAAGTTTTGTTGAAAAGCGGGATACACATATAACATATTCCTAGTTGTGGTATCAGCAGCAGCAGCAGCAGCAGGCTGGAGGTGGCCTATAGCCCTCAGACTAGCAGCCATTGATAGACCTATCCTCCATGAATTTATCTAAACCCCTCTTAAAGCCATCCAGGCTGCTGGCAGTGAACACATCCTGTGGCAGAGGGTTCCACAAGCTGATAATGCAGTGTGTGGAAAAGTACTTCCTTTTGTTGCTCTTACATTTCTTGGCAATCTGTTTCATCGGATGACCCATAGTAGTCGATGGAGAAGGAGGAAGAGGAGGAAGATTTCTTTCCCCTCATGCTGTTTGAGATGATGTACTACAAATAGCGACTTTGGGGGCAAACAGCAGCACTGGGAAAACATTTTCAGTGGGGAAAAAGCCCTGGGGAACTATGTTCTCCCTTCTGTGCACTCCTGGGGTTAGCTAATCCAGTTGGAAGGATGCCTTGTCACACTGCCTTCCCGCAAATGTCTCATTTGGCCCTAAATAATTTATAAAGTAGGGTTCCATTCAACCCGCAACCTCAACAAACCAGGACCTCTGCAATGGAACACACATCCAGGAATGAAACGGATCTCGTCAGTCTCTCAGTGCTGGACTTCAAGGGATGGATCTTCCAGTGTGTGATATCACCTTTTACCACACTTTGATTCACATTAGATAGGGTTACCTTTCAGGGCCCAATGTGCCTTCTAGGCTCCCTTACTAGCCACTCCTTATTTGCTTATCTTCATTATCATTTTACATCATGAATGACATCACCGCCTGGTGCCATGTGCTGGGCAGTGACAACATTAGACCACTCAGGTGACAGGCAAGGAGGAGATGAGTCCATGGCCAAGTCAGAGCCAGGGAAGTAGGCAGGCAGGCGAGCAGAGGCTAGTGGAGGCGGTGGTGGCGGGAGACGGCAAAAATATCTAGCCGCAGGCCGCCGCCGCCGCCAACTTCACAATGCTAGTGCTTCTAGAAAATTCCCTGCTGTTCAAAACAGAGCAGAAGCCTTTCATCAAACAACAGAGAAGCAATTCCCAACTGGAAGGACATTAAAACAGCATGACGCGCAGAACACAATCTGTACTGCAGAAACTATCAGGGGCAGGACAGGAGCTGTGAATGGAAGTGAAGAAAGCTCTCGGCTCTCCTCTCTGTTTGTGTAGTAAAAGGACCATTTTGGAGACATAGGAGCTTCTATTATTACGACTGGGAGCCAGACTGCACCCCTAGACAATTCTTTGTTGTTACTTTTTAGTGCAGTGGTCTTTCTAGCAACAAAGCAACGTGTTCTTTGGCCGGCAACAAGCAGTGAGCAAGTGCAGGCTTTATCTTATCAAAAGGGCGGGGTGACGAGAAAACTTAGCAACGATATCCTTTGGGGAAACCAAGGGGTTGAATGAAGAACAGATGGACTTGCAGACTGGGCCACTATTTTCTCCAAAATGAAATCACAGAGGACAAAAGGAAAGCAACATTTCTCAGCATCAGGGGCTGCAGAATGTGCTCCCTCTTAAGAAGGCTGTTGCGGACCCAAAAAGCCAGGAGGCAAACATAACATTGCAGAGTTACACAGGGAAGAGCCTTCCTGCGATAGGATTGGTGTGCGTGTCCCCGTCCAATATCAAGGTCAACAGAGGGACTCACACGCTTTAGGAATAAAAGGGGGGGGGGAATTCAATGATTTTGGCTGAACTAGCTTGAAACCACTCAGATTTGATTTGGAAACAAGTATGTCAGCTGGATCTGAAGAAAATGACTGTATAGGCCAGTGACCATCAATGTAATGCCCAGGGGCCCAGTGGTGGCCCCCAACAACCCTAAGTGCAGCTTCCTGAATAACTGCTTATTAGGCCTGTGTGCTCAATTGGACTCAATATTTGGAACAAAGTCCATCAAAATATACTTGCAGTCAAATATGGAAACCGCATCGGCACTTATCACCCACAAACTAACACAGCTTGAACCAACTTACACCACAATTCTTGGCAAGGTAACAAGAGGAGATCAGGCGGCCCCTGTAAACAACTCATCTCAGGGGCAAAGACCGACGTTCTACAAGCACCTTGTTTCTGATTTGGGCATCACAAAGCAGGGCTGTTTGACCAAAGGGCTGGTGTGTAGCCAGTGGGACTCTTCGCAACACCCACACAGGGTCGTTCAAGGTTGTGCATTCAAGACTTTTCCATCCTCGAGCCTGAAAGAGCCAAGCTCTGGATTTCAGCCAGGCACAGAAAATGATCTGCTCAGCCCCAGAATTACTCAGCTTGGGATATGAATTGAGTCTGATTATACAGCATGCCTATATTGCAAACTGGGCTCCTTGACGCCTCCACAGAATTATGGAGGGGGGGACAGGATGATTTTCCTTTTATTTGTATGTGTCTGGAATATTCATACTCCACCCCTCCGGTACACCACTGGTCAGGGCAACTAACATAGTCAATAAAACCAATACACTATAAAACAAACTAAAATGAATGAATGAATGAAACGTTGAGAGAGAGAGAGAGAGAGAGAATACTTCTATCTATCTATCTATCTATCTATCTATCTATCTATCTATCTATCTGTCTATCTATCTATCTACCAACCTACCTGCCTGAAATGCTTATACCCTGCCCCTCCAGTACACTACTGCCCAGGCAGCTCACAACTTTAATAAAGTAGGTACAATATAAAGTAAAACAAAATAATAAAATTCAACAAGTTAAAAGACTAAGCTGAAATCAAATTTTAAAACCATCAGTTTTTAAAGTTTCAAAGTTATTACTAAAAGCTAAGAACTAAGAACCAAAAAAACTAAAATACAATAGAAATCAACTAAAAACAAATTGCCATTTAAACCAAAATGCAACATTAGAAGTTACAACATCAAAAGCACTTTGAATTGGCTGGAAATGGGCTATACTGGCTCCCAGTCCATTTCTGGGCCCAATTCAAAGTGCTGTTTTTAACCTTTAAAGCCCTAAACGGCTTGGGACTGGGTTACCTGAGAGAGGGCCTTGCCCCCTATGTCCCGACTCGGTCCTTAAGGTCTTTTTCAGAGGCTCCTCTGGGTGCCTCTGCCAAACGAGGTGAGGCGGGTGGCTACAAGGGAGAGGGCCTTTTTGATGGTTGCACCCCATTTATGGAATAGTTTCCCCAGTGAGGGTCGCATGGCTTCATCACTTTGTTATTTTAGATGCCAGGTAAAGACCTTTTTGTTCACCCAGGCCTTTTAAATTTTCAGATTCAAACTGATTTTTAACTAATTTTAAAATGAGTTTTTAAGCTGTTTTGTATTTTCTTTTCTTTTCTTCTCTTTTGTCTGTTATGAATTAATGTGTTATTGTATGTGTTTTTATTGTATGTTATAATTCTCTGTTGTGAGCCGCCCAGAGAACAATTTGTTATGGGGCGGCTAACAAATAAAGTTTTGATGATGATGATGATGATGATGTTAAAAGCTCACCAGATCTAAAATGTTAAAACACCTGTCTAAAAAGATGGGTTTTCAACAAATTCGTAAAGACCCTGAGCGAGGGAGCGTGGAGGAGCTCTTCTGGGAAGGTGTTCCAAAGTTGAGGGGCCACAGCTAAAAAGGTCCTGCATCTAGTCCCCACCAATCTGAGCTCTGTTAGTGGCCAGGCCACGAGCAGGGTCTAGGATGCAGAACAGAGGGTCCTGGCAGGTTCATATGGGTGGAGGCAGTCATTCCCTTACTACTTGGTTGTTGTTCAGGCTATGGCTACAGTGACATCCCTCCCTCTCCTCTTACATCTATCCCCCTCCTCCTATTCCCTTTATCTTCCTCCTCCTCCTCCTCCTCCTCCTCCTCCTCCTCCTCCTCACATTCTCCCTTCCTGCTGTTTAAATGATACTACAGCAGCGTTCTGGATGCCAGGAACCCTGGGAAATGCAGTTTTCCCAGGGTCCTTAGCACTTGTAACACTTCCATAGCAATTTTTCAAGCAGTGACTAGGAAGAGAGAGGCCTCCCTACCTCACCTGCTGCCATCACCATCAGAGAACAGCATGTACAGCCACCAACAAGTGGACACAATGGAGGCTGGGGCCTCCAAGGGGTTTGGAGTCCCAGGAGCTGGCAATTATGAGTACATTCAGACCTCTCCAGGGGGATAAAAGAGAATGTTTCCCCTCCGCAATCTACAACTCGGCTCATATTAGCTGGTTCCAATCCAAATTTTGCCCAGGAGTATTCGCCCTTTATTACTAGGAGCACACAGTGATGATTCCTTAAGAAACTGAACTGTGTGTGTGTGTGTGTGTGTGTGTGTGTGTGTGTGTGTGTGTGTGTGTAGAGGGGAGTGTCAAGGCTTGGGTTAGATTCTTGGGTTGGATTCTTTCCTCATTAAGAGGGAGAAAGGAATCCACAAAGATCTGGTCACATATTACTCATATTACTCATATTACTCCAATGTCACATCAACAGCACCAGCCACCATGCCTGAAACCAGGGATTCTCAACGTTGGGTCCCCAGATGTTAGTGGACTTCAACCCCCATAATCCCCAGCCCGTGGCCTTTGGTTGGGGATTATGGGGGTTGAAGTCCAATAACATCTGGGGAACCAACGTTGAGAATCCCTGCCTTAAACTACCTCTCTCACCACCACCCAGCCTCTCATTAGAGATTCCCAAGACCCCCACACCTTTACCTGTAAAAGGGAATCCTCACCGGACCCCCCCTCCCTTTACAAGTATAGCCACTTAAACTGCCAGATCGATTTGGTAAAACAGACCAGACTGGTGACTTGCAGTTCAGTTTGAATACGATCCAAATTTGAACCAAACCACGATTTTTGGTTCATGCACACCCCTAGCTCTTTTGCATTTGAATGGGAGATTACATGTGTAAGCACTGTAATCTATTCCCCTTAGGGGGTGGGGCCACTCTGGGAAGAGCATCTGCATGCAGAAGCTTCCAAGTCCCCTTCCTGCATCTCCAGAAAGGTCTGAGAGAGATTCCTGCCTGCAGCCTAGGAGAAGCTGCTGCCAGTCTGTGTGGACAATACAGATGGCCCAATGGTCAGTATAAGACAGCTTCCTATGTTCCTATGGAGGAGGAGAGGATGCAAATTCTCAAAAAAGAACACACAAATAAATACATAAACATTTGGAATGAAAAAAGATTCCCTTCCATCCATGGCTGTATGTACATAGGAATCCTTTTCAAATCTGGACATCAGCGATTTCTTTAAATTGTTGTTCTATATTTTGGAATGCTTCCTATGGGTAAAGCATTTATCCTTTGTTTCTCATCCTGCCCTCCCCACAGAGTTCAGACTGGGTGAAAAGATGTGGAAAATAAATAAGCAATTAAAAAGAAATGAGTGCATACCTGCTTAATCACAGTAGCAAAAAGTTCCCTAAATAGAAAAGGGTTAATGCTAACTCGGAAAGATATGAAGACCGTTTTCATGCATGAGGCTGAAATTGCTTTTGAGTCTCTCTTGTGTGGCTGATGTGAATATCTGATGGTGATGAATGCAGAAGAGAAACCAGAAAAGAGGCATTTGTGATGCTAATGAGGGTTCTAGCCAATGCAGGTTTTATATTTGCATTACAAACCAATTGAAGCAAGAACGGCTTTTAGCCTCATGTGTGAAAACACCCTAAAAAGTTGGCCTTTGGGTCGCTAGGGAAACGGAAATTTCACAGTTGAGGGACAGCTACTGAGACAGTAAGCTGGTTCACATGACTGTTAATGTCAAGGTAGCAAGTGGGCTGCCCACATTTTCATGATTGTCAGAACCCAGGCAAACCCCTCTCCAGCCCAGGTTGCTCAAAGCAGGTACATCTGATTGTAGGGGGGGGGTTAAGAGGGAAATCCAGGTTTCTACTCAGCTTTTAACTGAGGGTGGAAGAAAGGACAGCCCTCCTTCCCTGAATCTCTAGTCACCCACACAGCTCTTCTACCTGGTTGAGTGATAGCCTGCCTGCTCTCTCCTTAAGGCAACCAGAGAGTTTTGTAGCCAGAGCATCAGTCAGTAAGGGACACTCTCCCCTCAAAGCATACTCTATGATCCTGAAACTGGAGCCGCTTTGGAAGACCTGCATCTGCCTCCTCCTCAGAGGCGTATCTAGGGAAAATAGCGCCTAGGGCAAACACTGAAATTGCGCCCCCTGTCCAAGCATCTGACACCCATCTTTCAGATAACTTTACCATAATATCAGCTGAAAAATACAAGTCAGGCCCGTTAATCTCAAGATAAATTCACCATTAATAGCCATATTAGCAAGACATCACATTTAACTCACTTATCACAAGAAGCAAAGTAAGAGGAAATGAATACAATCCTAGCTCATAAGCTTCAGCTCAGTATTCACAAGCCCTGATTCTCTGTACATAGTGCCAATCTGAATATGTGTACAGTGACTTATATTATATATTATTATTATTTTACCTGTAGCCCCTTCGGGGGGCTTCCTAAAGGCTGGGGGGTTTGCAAAGGTTCCTCCCCCCCCACAGGCCTCTAGGGCCTCGCAGGGACCATTTGAGCATGTGCAGTGACCATTTTAAAAAATCTTTTTTTTTAATGGCCACTGAAAACAAAATGGCCACCGTGCATGCTCAAATGGCCTCTGCAAGGCCTGGCATGACCTAGGGCCTCACAGAGGCCATTTGAGCATGCATGGTGGCCATTTTGGTTTTGGCAGCCATTTTTTTTTTTTAAAAAAAATAATTTTACAAAATGGCGCCCACTTCAAGTGGCGCCCAGGGCACGTGTCCTGCCTGCCCTACCCCTAGATACGCCCCTGCTCCTCCTCCTCCGTGTCCAATGGGAAGGCAGTTGCTGACGTCATGGAACTTTCCCATTCTTCTGGCAGCACAAAGCATGTTGGGAAGGCAGAGGTGGTCTCGGTGGACCTTCTATGGCAGGGTGGGGATTGCCCCTGCTGTCCAGCTAACCGATCAAAATGTTTGAGAAAACTCAGACAAATGATGTAACTTCCTCTTTTGACAAGATAAGACTGTGTTCTGCACTTTGCAAGGGGTCTTTGAACCTTGCAAGGTTCTTAACCTGCACTGGCGCTCTCTGGCCCATTTTCAACTGAAACTGTCTTTTATCAATAAAGCAATTCTTGGATTATAATAAACACTAACTGGGCTGGGCTGGGCACAGAGCATCTGCGCCTCTAGTTCTCCCCGCCCAGACATTTCCTCCCCCTCCCTCCGCCCGTCGCAGCTTTCTCCCGCCAGCCCCATCTCCCCCATCCTGCCTAGCTGCCTGCCCCCTTTGTCATTTCTTTCCTCCTCCTCGCCCGCCAGCCTGTCTCCACTGCAGTTTCCTCCGAATCCCCGCCCACCTCCGCCGCCTCCTCCCTGCCCACCTCCGCCACCGTTGCCTCCTCGCTCTCTCACCGCCCGCCACTGCCATTAACTCCCCGTCCCCATTGCTATTGTCCCCGTTGCTGTCCGGCAGCTCTCCGAACTCTCGCGTGAGCTGCCACACATGGGATTAGCGACGGGTACGTCAAAGAGAAATAAACATATACATAGCGTGAAGACCACATTTTCTTCCACAGCATGTTAGCCATGCTTAGTTAATTAGACTACTTAATTCTAATGGGGCTACTTTGAGTAATTTCCCTCAACCTATGGTTCTAGTGAGAGATTCCCCATATTGAGAGCAGTGGGGTGGCCGGAAGGCCTCAATGCTGCCTGCTGCACCATTCTCTGACAGCTCTGACTGCCATGTATACATTTGGGGGAAACCAGCAATGCTTGCTGTGCCTGCAAAAGGCGGCTCTTGGGACACGGTCCAAGGCATATCTGCCATCTGCTTAATAGATGTTCTAGTCCAGTGTGCCAAAACAATAAGTCCACAACAGTTGCTGCCAGGAAGGCATATCCGCTTCAAGAAATTAACTACTTCGGCTATTCGGTTGGCCCGCAGTTGGTTGGAAGCCTCTGGATAACGGCCATGGCCGAGAAGAAATACCCAAGACAGGCTTTCTGCCTTTCTCAGGTCTACAGATTGCTACTTTGGGACATCAACTTTTAAAAAGGCAGCCAAGACATATTGGTTCACCCCGGCTTTTAAATAGATACTGTTTGAATTGTGTTTTTAATAGTTTTAACATTTTAAATTTTAAACTGTTGTGATGTTTTAACCTTGTTATTTGTTGTTGCTTTTATTATTTTGTTGTAAACCGCCCAGAGAGTTGCGTTTTGGGCGGTATACAAACGTGTTGAATCAATCAATCAATCCTTTAATCTGGCTGTTTCCCAGTTTTATTACTCAGGCTTTTATATATTTCTGTCTTCTCATGTCTTTTAACTTTACTACACCCATTTTTATGTGTTCCCCTCCCCCCCACCGCACTCTTTTATGCATTTTTATGACGTTTACTATTTCTCAGGCTTTTAGGCCCTCATGCTTTTGGTGTATTATCTACTATTTTTAGTATTGTTAGTCCTTTTAGTATTAATATGTGCCATTTTATATGTAATAACTTTTTATCTACTCTCCCTTTTAACATGTAATCACCCTTATACTTTATGCGGGTCTACAACTGTAATAAAAATTGATTAATTAATCAATCAATCGATCAATCAATCAAGAAGCTGCCTTATATTGAATCGGGCCATTGGTCCATCTAGCTCAGTATTGTTTACACTGACTGACAGCAGTTCCCCAAAGGTTTCGGGCAGGGGTCTCTCTCCATCCTCCTTTCTTCAGAAGCCCTGTATCCCTCGAGTTGAGGAGGTGACTATTAGGGAGAGGAATTCTTATCGGTGGTGGCACCCTGTTTATAGAACAGCCTTCCCAGGGAGGCTTGCCTGGAGCCATCACTTTGTTCTTGTATATGCCAGGTGAAGACCTGTCCGTCCACTCACGCTTTTTGAAACTTGATTTTTAAAATTTATTTTTGAAGAGTTTTTTTTAAAATGTATTGTATTGTATTTGTTTTGTGTTGTGAATGGCTTGTTGTGTCTAATGTGTTTTTAATGTGGCATGGTGAGCTGCCCAGGGAACGATTTGTTATGGGGTGGCTAACAAATAAAGTTGTTGTTGTTGTTAATTACCTGGAGATGCTGGAAACATGCAGGTGCTCTTCCACTGAGCTATGACTGCACACCTTATGGCAGGGCTGCACAACTTCGGCCCTACTGCAGATGTTGGACTACAGCTCCCATCGCTCCTGAGTACTGGCCACTGTGGCTGGGGATGATGGAAGTTGTAGTCCAGCAACAGCTAGAGTGCCGAAGCCATGTGCAGCCCTGCCCTAAGGGGAATATCTTCTGGCCCAGGGGGTGGAGCAGTGAGTCAGTTAGCCAGAGGGCAGGCAGCATCAGTGTTGGGCTCGCCCAGCGTGGTGGTGGTGTGTGTGTGTGGGGGGGAGGGGGAATGGGATGCATGCCAAGTCACCTCGAACCACTGATGCCTCTGAAATGCAGTTGCTGAGGAGCACGTGGCAAAAAGCCGTCACCTTCATCTGCCGGTCACCATGGGCTTCCCAGAAGCATCTGCTTAGCCACTGGAACATAGGAACATAGGCAGCTGCCATATACTGAGTCAGACCCTTGGTCCATCTCGCTCAGTACTGTCTACACAGACTGGCAGCGGCTCCTCCAAGGTTGCGGGCAGGAGTCTCTCACAGCCCTCTCTTGGAGATGCTGCCAGGGAGGGAACTTGGGACCTAGATGCTCTTCCCAGAGCGGCTCCTTCCCCTGAGGGGAATATCTTGCAGTGCTCACACATCAAGTCTCCCATTCATATGCAACCAGGGCAGACTCTGCTTAGCTAAGGGGACAAGTCATGCTTACTACCACAAGACCAGCTCTCTGGTGGCAGCTGGAATGATGCTGGCCTAGATGGACCTTCGGCCTGATCCAGCAGAACTTTTCATCCTCGTGCACATGATCCTCACTTGGGTCAGTATCAGTAGTGGCTTGTCCTAAACAGCCGGGGCGGGGGGGGGCAGTAAAGGAGGCAGATGGGGTGGCTCCTCCCTCTCATCTCCTGCACTCCCTGCAGGCCCGCCATGGATCAGGTTAACCGCACAGCTCTACCTGATGAATGGCCAGCCTGCAGGCAGCGTGGCTCTCGGGTGGGAGAGAGAGGAGCCGCCCGAGATGCCTCCTTTGGTGCCCTGTTGGCTCGTTAGGACAAGCTGCTACTGGCCAGTGGAATGCCCAGCCAGGAGATCCTACCCAGATGGGGTTCTGGGATCCTACCCAGATGAGGATCATGCAAACAAGCCCATGCGAACAAGAGCCAGTGTGGTGTAGTGATTAGAGTACTGGACTAGGACTAGGGAAACCCGAGTTCAAATCCCCATTCAGCCATGAAACTCACTGGGTGACTCTGGGCCAGTTGCTTATCTCTCAGCCTAACCAACCTCACAGGGTTATTGTGAGGAAAAACATACCCATGTACGTTTATGTACTCTGGGCTCCTTGGAAGAAGAGCAGGATATACATATAAAAATGTAAATGGAATGTTTTGTGCTGCTCTTACGGGTTGTGGGGTGGATAAAGCAGACATCAGGTCCAGATCCGACCCCTGAACTACCCAGAGCCCTAGCCTGGCCCTGACCCCCTGAGTTACCTGGACCTCAGCAAAAACAAGCGAGTGTGAAGTCAGTTTCACAGGCAACTGAACACATTCCGCATCCCCCTGTTTCTTTAAAAGGGGGGCACATCCACACTTTTCATTGGTGGTTTTCGTTCGTAAAGCTGCTCCTTTCCTGTTCAGAAATATTTACTTACTGGGAATAAAATTAAGATCAACATTCCACAGCCTATTTAATATTAGCAACACAAGCTGTTCTTTTTTTCTTTAAAGGTCTTTAGTATTGCAAAGAATAACAGTGCCAAGCCAACCCCTATGCCGATCATTAATACTTAAGAAAGCAGGGCTGGCATGCCGTGTGGAAGTTTTGTGTAAAAGCTTGCCCTTATTCGGAGCCGCGGGGGCCAAGGGATTTGTGGTTCTGGGTTGTGCATTGAATTCAAAATAGAATCCTCCATGTTCGGTTCTGTAAGGCTACTGTCGTACCTTAGCTTCTCCGTTTCACTCCCTCTCCCATTTTAAACAAACATAAAATGTATTCAGCAAGCAGAAATATTCTCTCAGCAACAGGAAACTCAAGCTGCCAACTTCGGGCTCTTTAGTTGAAATATAAGAACAAGCTGTTGATCAAAGCTTAATTATATAGTGGTATTAACAAGGAAGCTAGATTTTATTTTTTTTAAAGAAAGGGGAAAGGGTCTGTATAATGCCTCTGCCTTAAAAGCTAGCCTCAGAAAAAGCTGCTCCGTAGAATGGGAGAAGCTAGTACTCACCGGGCAATTTTGCATAATGACGCGTTACAGGGAAATCTCACCACGAAGTGAGAAAGTCCTGGAATTCCTCCATGTTTATTTAGAGTGTGAGCTTGGGGACAGGGTCTTGTCATGATAAGTTTTATGTTTTTATCGTACCTTCTTTCTTTAGGTGCTTGGGACATAATTAATATTTTAAAACGATTTTTTAAATCAATTTTTCTTACTTTTAAAAATGTATTGTATTGTATTTTGTATTTTTGTTTTGCTTTGCATTGTGATTGGTTTGTCGTGTTTTATTTGTTTTTATTGGATGTTTTGAAATGTTATGTCATGAGCCTCCCAGAGAATAATTTGTTGTGGGGTGGCTAACAGGTAAAGAAGCGATTCCCACGATCACTGGAAAGCGCTAAGCCCACTTTCGCAGGCAGGCCTGGTGCTCCCAAGGCGGCTAGCTTGCCTAAACCACCCTCCCCTTAAATTTTATTGCTCATGTGTTGCTGCGGTGCACGGCGACACATGAATAGACCCCCGGCCGGGAGGTTGCAAGCAGTCTCCTGGGCTCGGGGGTCTCTCCAGGATGCCCCGTGCATTTGCACAGGGCATCCTGGAACTTTGGGGCACCATGTGGCTCTCGTTCCCCACAGCTCACACCAGCTCCGTGATGGAGCCGGCAGTCGTGTGGGTGGCCGGATCAAGCTAAGAGCAGCTAAGAGCGGCTCCTCGCAGAACCCCCTCAGGCATTTCACACGTCAGGTGAAGCGCCTCAAAGTCTATTTTTTTGTTTCTCATCATCATCATCAACAACAACAACATATCAACATCATCATTAGTGGCTGATATGTTCCGCAGTTTAACATGGGTGGCTCAGAACTGACTGAGCTGCTGCAGGTGCCTAAAACACATTAGCCAGCGTGGTGTAGTGGTTAGAGTGCTGGACTAGGACCGGGGAGACCCGAGTTCAAATCCCCATCCAGCCATGAAACTAGCTGGATGACTCTGGGCCAGTCACTTCTCTCTCAGCCTAACCTACTTCACAGGGTTGTTGTGAAAGAGAAACTCAAGTATGTAATACACCACTCTGGGCTCCTTGGAGGAAGAGCGGGTATAAATGTTAAAATAAAATAAAATAAAATAAAAGTAGGAATAGTGCAAGCTGTTGGAATATGCGACTGTGCAATCTCTGTCACTTCAAGTCCCACCCCCTGAGAGGGATCATCATCATCATCAACAACAACAACATATCAACATCATCTTAGTGGCTGACATGTTCCGCAGCATAATATGGGTGGCTCAGAACTGCCTGTGCTGCTGCGGGTGCCCAGAACACATTAGGAATAATGCGAACTGTTGGAATGTGCAATTGTGCAACAGTAACCAGTAGCGGAATAGCCTTGTTGCTCAGCAACATGGGTGTGTGTTTTAAAAACCCTCAGTGGTGCAGTGGTTCCTAACCACCTGTGTGACACGGTGGGGTACGTAAGCCATTATTCTTATTTATTTAGTACATATGCCTCATAGTAAAAGATAATTGCATGGCAAAGTAGTTAGAGGGTTGGGGCTAGGACCAAGGAGACCCAAGTTGGAATCCCCATTCAGCCATGAAACTCACTCTGGGCCAGTCATGTCTCTCTCAGCCTAGCCTACTTCACAAGGTTGTTGTGAGGAGAAACATAACCATGTATTGGGCTCCTGGTAGGAAGAGCAGGACATATATGGTGGGGGGGACACCCAAAAAACCCAGCAGGAACAAGAACTTTATTTTTTAGCCACTCCATAACAAATAAAATAAATAAGTTACTAGTACTACTCAGGAGGTACACTAAAGGACTACTTCATTTCAACAGGACTACTCAGGAGCCTCCTAATGGTGCAACGGGGAAGTAACTTGCCTAGGGAGCAAGAGGTTGCTGGTTCAAATCCCAGCTGGTCTGTTCCCCAGACTATGGGAAACTCCTATATCGGGCAGCAGCGATATAGGAAGATGCTGAAAGGCATCATCTCATACTGCGCGGGAGATGGCAATGGTAAACCCCATAGACACTGACTCAATGGCACAACTTTACTTTACTCAGGAGTAATTCAGTCTAGGAACATAGGAACATAGGAAACTGCCATATACTGAGTCAGACCATTGGTCTATCTAGCTCAGTATTGTCTTCACAGACTGGCAGTGGCTTCTCCAAGGTTGCAGGCAGGAATCTCTCTCAGCCCTATCTTGGAGAAGCCAGAGAGGGAACTTGAAACCTTCTGCTCTTCCCAGAGCGGCTTCATCCCTTGAGGGGAATATCTTGCAGTGCTCACACATCAAGTCTCCCATTCAGATGCAACCAGGGCAGACCCTGCTTAGCTATGGGGACAAGGCATGCTTGTCAGTCATGGACTTTTTCCAGTGCCCGTTTTCTGCTTAACACACACACACACAAGGGTCAAGGTGTGACACTTATAAAGACACACAAATCTGCTGTGGCCTGAGCTTTCATGGATTAGAAGAAGGATTCTGCAGCCATAAACTTGCTAGTCCTTCAAGTGCCATAGCACACTTTTAAGTGTGGATTCTGTTAACAGGCTTACGCAGCCGATCCCTTTGGGATTTACTTCTTGGTTCTCTCTGTTTTCTACCATGATGGGGAGGGTGTGTTTAAAAAAAAAAGTCAGTGCGGAGTTCTCGCACCTTGTGATGAGAAAAATGATTGTATAAGCTCCCTCTTAATTAAGATGCCATTGAAAGGATTGTCACAAGACTGAGGATGGGGCTATAGCCCAGAGACAGACCATCTGCTTTGTATACAGAGGGTCCCAGTTTCAACCCCTGGCAGCAAGACAGAGCTGGGAAAGACTCCTACCTGAAACCTTGTAGAGTCTAAGATGGCCATCTTTTTAAGACCACATGGCTTTAGGTCTTGTGGTCGCAAGCACGAATTGTCCCTTTTATTAAGCAGGCCCTGCCCTGACTTGCATTTGAATGAGAGACATGTGTGAGCACTGTAAGATTCCCCTTAGCAGATGCAGCCCCTCTGGGAAGAGCATCTGCATGCTTACATGCAGAAGGATCCAGGTTCCTGGTTGAGGGCTCTGCCCTCTAGCCATGAAGCACTATGACCCTAAGTTCCTTCCCTAGCACCTGCAGGTAGGGCTGGGAGCAGGGGTGAAGCCACCATTGGGCAAACGGGTTCAAAGAACCCAGGCTGCCGCCCCCAGGGCCTGCACCTTGCAGCCCCAGACACCCCAGTCTGCATTGCGTTTAATAAGGAATTTTTAAAGAATTAATTTTTGGCTCCATTGGAAACCACTGCCTGAGCCTTTCCATTCCGAAAGAACACTGTGTTCACTTTCACCTTAATAGCTTATGCTGTGACCCGAACTCAGAGTTCAGAGCAATAAGCAATTAAGGTCAGGAGGTGAAAAGGAACTCTCTTATTTCCTATGGAGCCAATGGATGTCTACGGAGCCAAAAATTAAAAATTCCTGATTAATCAACAATAAATCCTATCAACTTGAGGGTGCCGGTGTGTGTGTGTGTGTGTGTGTGTGTGTGTGTGTGTGTGTAGGCCAGCCGTGCCATGCCTCCAGACTCACTTTGGGGTGCCCTGACACCCTCCAAAGGTGGGGAATGGGGCATCCTCAAATCCCCATTATTCCCTATGGGAGGAATACAAAAATTGAAAAATCTTCAGAAAATCATTAATAATCACAGGAGTGTCCAATTACTTTGGTGTTTGGTGGGCACCCTACCACCCACCCCAGATTTTTGCCCCAGGCACTCCACATAGGAAATAATGGGCAATAATTAAAAAATTCAAAAAATCATTAAAAATCATAGGCGTGTCTGATTGCTTTGGGATTTGTGTGGTAATTGGCACCCATGGGTGCCTACAACCCAACCCTGTTTTGGAGGTTCAAATCAGTTTAAATCAAACTAGGCTCAGTTCAGTTCAAATTCGAACTGGCAGGTCAAACCCGATGCCTGGTTCGGTTCGAATTCGAACTGTCAAACTGAACTGGTTGAATTCGAACCAGTTCAAATTTGAACAAGTTTGTGCATCCCTAAACTAGGTGAACCAAGGGTCTGACTCAGCAGAAGGTAGATTCCTATGTACCTCTGATAGTCTTTATGAGTTACACCAATGTAAAGCAAAAAGTCCCCATTTCTAATCTTCATGCAGTGCAATCATGTATATGCTGATAATTCAGATTTCTAGTTAGAGGCTCCAGCAACTAATGCAAGCACACAGTTTCCTTAAGCATTGAGACTTTGAAGTGAAATGGAGCCAGAGAGAGAGAGAGAGGGAGAAATCCTCGAAGACCGGCTAGAATTCCAGCTCATCAGTTCACCGGCAACCGTTAAACATTTATATATCCCTTCACCACCTTTTCCAAGGGATTCATAGATCAGCTTCAGCTGTTAAATATTTCAGTCACTGGTGCTCATCAGGAGCTGCTTTTGGCAGGGAGTCCAGCCAAAGATTTCTTTGTATTGATCAAAAGCTTTCAGCCTCCAGCAAAGAGACATGAAGGAAGTCTTGACAAGAACAACACAATCAGAGCATTACTGGAAAGGTAAGCTCGTCTGGGAGCTGAGACAACAGATGAAAACAATGATTGCTGTTTGTACTATGTAACAAACTACCCTCTATCTCAGGGGTTCTCGATCATGGCCCCACAGATATTTTTGACTACGACTCCCATCTCACCCTGCCACAATGGATGATAGGAGTTGTAGTCCATTAACATCTGGGGTCTTATGGTTGGGAGCCCTTAAGCCCTATCTGACTTTTCTTTAAAAGCAGGCATGCACAATTTGCATTTCACCAGAGATGCAGGGTGGAAAATTTCCCACAGAAAATTTCCCATATTTTATTTTTCTATGGAAAATTTTCCATTTCTAAAATTCCTACTTGGCTACTTGAAAAACTTTAGAAATACAGTGAGGGGAAATTAGCATGGAGGAGGTGTTTTTGTTTTGCTTTGTTTTGTGTTTGTTGTACTGTATAAATAACATGCCAAATATTGTTTTGTTTTACTAAACAGATCACAATCTATTTAGGGCACCAGGAAAATCTGCATAGTAAGTTTTTTGAGGGGAAAAAAGAGATTTTATGCCAATGGGAAGGAAACTTGCAAGAGATTCCCCCAACCCCAGAAAATTGTCCTATTCAAAAATTTCCAGAAAACCCACATCTCAGCATTTCACCAAGCTGAACGCAACACACCACGACTCTAGAAACATCCCATCTTTGCTGCCTACCTGGAACTTGAAGAAGAAGGGTGGTTGTGCACTTTGCAGTCCACAATGCAGGACTCCAGGACTGCATTTGTCCTGGTGAGTCACGAGTTTGGCAGGTCTCAATTGCAGCCTGCAAATACAATGGAAATGGAATGCAAACATGACCGGCTGGTTCCCACAACTGACAACTGGCTAGGAGGGGTGTGCAGCCAGGCTCAAAGCCCTAGGTGCACTCCCTAGTGGTTTTAATTGTAAACCACCCATTATGATTTTATGATTTATGTTTTTATGACGAATTTATGGTTTTAATTGTAAACTGCCCAGAGACGCAAGTTTGGGGCAGTATAGAAATATTTTAAATACTTTTTTTAAAAAAAGTCTTGTGTCAGCAAAAATGGAGGTAGGAGGAGGGGGAAGTGATCGTGTGCAAGCCACAATCTGGGCAGGACAGTGCAGGATGTGTTTTCCCACCAGCCTCGAGACAGTGCTGGGTACATGATGTGGTGGTTGGCTACTGGTGTGCTAGTTGGCTGCTGGTGTGATCTACCTGAATCACGGCTAGCACATGACCACTTCCTCCTCCTCCTCTTCCTCCCCCCACGATTTGTGCCGACACACGGCCATTTCTCAGGAGCACATATGAGGCTCGGGGCCTGGCTGGGCACACCTCCTACCCAGCCATCAGTCCTGAGAACCAGCCTTATATATAGCAAAACTTGTGAAGCACCTCAATCGAGATTAGGGATGTGCACGGAACTGCTTCGGGCGGTTCGGTTCGAGTTTGAACCGAACTCAAACCGCACCGTGTGGTCCATGTACCAGCTCTGCCGAACGGGCCAGCGGTTTGGTTTGTGCGTCGAACGGGGGTCGAACCGGTTCAAACTTGGTTCTAGTGCTTGTAAAGGGTAATCTGGTAAGGACTCCCCTTTACAAACACCGGAGGAACCCTAATAATTGGGGAAAGGGCAGGGCCGTAAGGTGCCACAGCACAGTTCCTCAGGGGTAGTAGCGAGCCAGTGGCAGCAACCCTAGCACACACCCCTGCTGCTCCCCCCCATCCGCTTTGACTGGCAGGGACCCAAACCGGTTTGCACACCCGGCAATAGTCTCTAACATGGGCATCTGGAAGGAAAACAGTGTCCAACCTCCAGGATTCCGCCAGTCCCATTGAATTCATGGGGCTTCCTCCAGGAAAATGGGTATAGGGTTGTGGACACCCACAGTCCCAACTGTTGGCTGCAAAACAGAACCAACAGCTCAGTTTCCCTTCCGGGACTTCAACGGGTTCACTCCCTCCTTCTTTCTATTTCTCAGTGATCTCTAATCTCGGTCTAAGCGCATTGTTAAGTCTTTGCAGACCACAAAGCAGCTCAGCACAGCCAGATCAAGCCACCAACCCGTAGGTGCCAGCTGTATACCTGAGTCTCCACGCTTTCTCCTGATTCAACAAAGCAATCCACCTGAGAGGGAGGAAAAGGTCAAGTAACGAATTCCTCTCCTTAAGTCACAGCAGAGGGCTGGAGTGGATAAAGATGACAAGTAGGAAGGAGAGGCCATCTGCGTATTAGCAAGATGCTTTAATATGCTTTCTATATTTAAGCGGCAGTCAGATTTAATATTTATAAGGCACACTTTCAATCAGGTGGTTAATTTCTGCTTCCAGGCAATTGGATGTGTTAATTCAGTAGCACAGCTCTGGCAGTGCACCAGAATATAAAGTTTGTTTCCTGTTTTGCGAGAGGCAGACCCAGCAAGGAGGAAAACTACTGCTCTAACCCGGTTTGGTCCACTGGGCTGCCTAGACAATGGATGAGGATGGAAGATTAAACCATCGTCTTGGAGATGGTTTGCTTTAGCGCAGGATTAAAAGCTTTCTGTTATTCTCCGGCTTGCTTACTGGGGAAAAGAATTTGAGTTTTGAAGCAGGCTCGGATTGGCCCACTGGGCACAGGGCAAATGACCGGTGCACCCTGCCACACTCAGCAGCAGTGAATACTCCCACCCTTAATTACGCATTCTGCTCGAAACCCGGCGCCCTCCCCACATACATTCTACTGCCCTCTCAGTGCCCCCAGACTGGCCCTGTTTTAAAGGCTTAATCCTAGCAGCAGAGAAGGGCAACCAAAATGATCCGGGGGTTGGAGTGACTCCCCAGTGAGGAAGGACTACAACCCCTGGACCTTTTTAGTTTAGAAAGAAGGCAGGTAAGAGGGGACATGATAGAGGTATATACAATTATTCATAGTGTAGATAAAGCAGATAGAGATCTTGTCTCTCTATCTAATAATAACATTAGAAGGCTAATATCGAAGCTAAATGCTGGGAGATTCGGGACAGACAAAAGGAAGAACTTCTTTACACAATGTGCAGTGAAAGTATGGAATTTGCTGCCCCTGGATGTAGTGCTGGTCACCAATCTAGATGGTTTTAAAATGGTGTTAGACATGGAGGATAGGTATATTTTAGCCTTGGTAGCAAAATATTTCTATCAGTATCAGAGGTGTCATGCCCCTGAACATCAGGGACTAAGGAACAGTAATGGGAGAGAGTGGTTGCCCTCTTTCTCCTGCTTTCAGGATTCCCAGATGCATCTGGCTGGATGCTGCATGAGGTGGGATGCTGGACTGGATGGGCCATTGGCCGGATCCAGCAGAGATTTTCTTCTGAGTACAGATTTAACCACTGTGTGGATTCCTTTGCCCCTGCAACTTGGAACCAGTCATGTAAACAATTTGAATAGCTACCAACTACCAACCCAAATTTGTACTCCCATTTGCTACACTTGTCAGGTTAGTTCACTCCTCAACCCATGTCTGGCTGTACCACATCAGATCACAGATCGTACATAAGAACTCATGGGAGTCCATATAAAACTTCCCACACAGAGAAAAATAGATGGCTGATTGTCAAAATCGTAAATTGGGTAGGGCAAGGAAAAACGTAGGTAGGAGGAGGGGAAGTGAACACGTGGGAGGCAAGCCCAAGCTCCATCAGCGCTTCCTCCACCCTCAATAATACACTGGGTAAAAGTGCTGGGTAGGATGGCACCCGCCTCCCAAACTATCACTTCCCCCTCCTCTGATTTAGGGCTTTGCTGATAGGCAACCAAAAGTCTGGAGTGCGCACAGCTCCCAAAGCTGGGTAGGACAGTTTACCATCATGAGAACCAACCTGGTATGTGAGATTCCTGCCTGCAACCTTGGAGAAGCCATTGCCAGTCTGTGTAGACAACACTGAGCTAGATGGACCAATGGTCTGACTCAGTAGAAGGCAGCTTCCTATATTCCTGTGTTTCTACATAGGTTTGAGGCCACCACCGCACAAGAGGGGATAATTGTCCCTTGGCCGCCAGGGTTGGGGGGGTGGTTACCATGATAATCCCTCACCTCCCCATCCTATCCTGCACTCAGCCTGGCCAAAAAAATGCCCACCAGCTGGGAGCAGGAGGCACAGCACCTCTGCAGCGGATTCCCAGTTGGTGCTTCATGGCCAACTGTGTGCCCTCTTCTTCCTCTCCCTCATTTGGAGAGAAAGAAAAAAGCACCCAGCCAGCAACGAAGCTCAGTCTGCGAATGAGCTGTGGGGGCCCCTCCAGGTGATGGCCACACCCCTGTGTATGATGTCAGCATCATGGGGCCTGGCTGGCACATGCATGCAGAGTGTGCATGTACAGAAGTGGGACAAGGGGACATTGGCTAGTGCCATCCTGGGGCCGTCAGCGAGGTCCTGACGCTAGGGGTGTGCATGGAACCACCAAACTGCAGTCTGGCACTGCAGTGGGGGGTAGCTTTAAGAGCGGCGGGAGGGTTTACTTACCCCTCCTGCCGCTTTCCTGCTCTGGCGCTGTAATTGTAGGAGTAATTGGGGTGGCAGGATACCTCCCTGCCGCCCCTTCCCCGCTGTTGCTGTAAAAAACTCCCAGGAGTCCTTTGCGCACGCACACGTCACAGAGACATCGTGCGCGCGCTTCACATCTCTGTGACGTTCGCGAGCGCAAAGGACTCCTGGGAGTTTTTTACAGCAACAGCGGAAGGAAGGAAGGAAGGAAGGAAGGAAGGAAGGAAGGAAGGAAGGAATAAGGGGTGGCAGGGAGGTATCCTGCCGCCCCAATTACTCCTACAATTACGGCGCCAGAGTGGGAAAGCGGCGGGAGGGGTAAGTAAACCCTCCCGCTGCTCTTAAACCAGGGGTAAGTAAACCCACTCGAACCGGACCGCCCAGGTCCGGACCGGTCCAGGCCCATCCCTACCTGATGCCCCTGGTTCTAAACTAGCTTTATTCCTGAGCTGCCTTCCCTCTACGTAGGGGGTGGTGGTCTTATCTTTGTACAGAGGAGCATGGCATGTAGCAGCCCTCCACCTACCACTCAGAGATAGGTTGACCGCCTTGGCAAGAACTAGACCGCGGTTATACCACCATTCCTTAATATCCTTACACAAAAGAAGGATGATTTGCTCCATGGGTTTGATCCCCCAGTGTGAGATCTTATGGCATGCAAGGCATCAAAAGATTTTCAGGTGGTGATGTGTGTGAAGGACAAAATGACAGACGCTTTAAGAACAAAAGATGAAAATGCAAATCATGGCATGAAAAAGGCAAGATGGGGACCACATGGAACACACACACACCCCTTATGAAAAAGCTTTCCTGTGTTCAGCATGCTTCGTTTTAATTTCACGGCATTTGTCTCTCCCGAGATATACACTAGGGAACAGGGTTGGCATGGTAACCAGTGGCTCTGTGAATGGTTGGTTTTCCTTTCTTTTTCGAAAACAGGCATCGTTGCTGCAGGTCAAGGTACATTCCAATTAGCAGGGTTCTTGGTAAGCTGGCTTTCGCAGAGGGGTGGGGAAGTGAGGAGGGGTGTGTGTGTCTCGATTTCTAGGAGGCGCCCAACAGGATCGTTGTTGGCAATCGGCTGCAGCAGGTGCATCCCCAGCCTTGAGTCCCCAGAGGTTGCTGGACTATATTGTGGCTGGGCATGATGGGAGGTGTAGTCCAGCAACAGCTGGGGACCAGTGTTCCCTCTAACAGGGATTCCCAGATGTTGTTGACTACAATTCTCAGAATCCCCGGGCAAAGGCCATTGCAGCTGAGGATGCTGGGAGTTGTAGTGAAAAACATCTGGGAATCCCTGTTGGGGATCCAAAGATGGGGGCCCTGGACTATTCCAAACTGTGGAATAAATGTGGGGAGATGGAACATAAGAAACATTTTAACCCCATTTTTTAAATCATCTGCCAGCCCTGGCTGCTCGTAGCCGGGGGTGGGAGATTGCGGGGCTCCCAGCCAGCATCAGGGGGATCCCCATAATGCACTGCGCTCTTGAGGAGTGAATTATGGGAGTTCCAGGAATGGGGTCTTGTGGTAGCAAGCATGACTTGTCCCCTTAGCTAAGCAGGGTCCACCCTGGTTGCATCTGAATAGGAGACTTGATGTATGAGCACTGCAAGATATTCCCCTCAGGGGTTGGAGCTGCTCTGGGAAGAGCAGAAGGTTCCAAGTTCCCTCCCTGGCAGCATCTCCAAAAGAGAGCTGAGAGAGATTCCTGCCTGCAGCCTTGGAGAAGCCGCTGCCAGTCTGTGTAGACAATACTGAGCTAGATGGACCAAGGGTCTGACTCAGTATATGGCAGCTTCCTATGTTCCCAGCCCCCGACCCTCTGTGCTGCAGCTGGCAATTGTCTGGGCGGGTGATCCGCCTGCCCAGCAAAGACAGAGCGATCGTCTGCCGGGAGGTGAGTCACTGATCGTGAGAAAGGGTTCAGTTTTTCTTCCTACGTTGCTTCCACACAATCACTTCTACCCAGGTTTTCTTCCTACTTTGCTTCCCCGCAACCGAAGACTGGGAGAACACACAGAACTCCTAAACCCGGGTAGAACACTGTTTTTGATTGTGTGAATGACCTCAGAGGTTTTCTGTCATGGCACCCCGATTCTGGAATGTTCCCTCCAGGAAGGTTTAGCTGCCCTTGGCCCTAACATCGTTTTTGTTGGGGCAGGCAAAAATGCGGCGTTGCCCTTTGTCTCTGGTTTGGGACAGCCCCTTCCAGAACCGACCCTTGCAAGCATGGAGGGTGGGGAGGAGGAAAGCCTGCCAGCAGCATCTCCTTACTTCTGCTCCTTCTTGCAAGCTTGTGTGAGGAGTGTGAGGAGAGGCCCTCTTGGCAAAGCTGGCATGAATCAGTTTGATCCCAAAGAGCTGCTCCGATGGCAGTAGTGAGGGACATCTTGCCGCCCTTCTGCTGCTCCAGTAATCTGCTGCCTGAAGTGAGTGCCTCACCTTGCCTCACAAAAGGGCCGCCCCATCTTTGGTGCCTGGTAAAAGCTTTGGCATTTAGCCATGGCCTTTTTAGACTTTCAGTGGGCAGTCAAAGTTTCTCCTATGCATTGCTGAATTTCTACGAGATTCCATTGCCGCTGGCCATGAAATTAAGAATCTTAAGAAAATTAAAATTAGTTAATTAATTTTAAGAAATTAATTAATTTAATTAAAATTAAGAAATTAAGACTCTTAATTGCTACAAGATTCCATTGCCACTGTTGTTTTTAGCAGGATTTTATGTGAGCTGTACTGAAAACCAGTCAATTAAAGAGTGGGTTCTATAAGAAATGGTAATAAATAAGTAAATAAATTAGCCAGAATGCTACGCCTGCTCTCCATCTGTCCTGTGCTTCTTCCTCCTGCGTTGGATCTGCAGCAAGAGAGTACTGTAAGATCACTGCCCCAGAAGACGTCCTCACCACCACCGCTGCAAAATGAGGCAAAGTTGTAGTATTTGCTCTCTAACGCTTGTATTTAGCCAGGGTACTGACTGTGCAGGGGATGCTGCAAACCTTTTATGTTGGGTCTTTCTAGGAAAAAATATAGCCACCCCAAGGCAAATCAAAGAAGGATTCACACCATGTGCATTACATCACACAGTAACACATAGTCATCCGATGATGTGTCTTGGCTCTGTGGTAAAGTATTCCATTGGAACATAGGAAGCTGCTGCCCACTGAGTCTGAACATTGGTCCATCTAGCTCAGTGTTGTCTACACTGACTGGCAGCAGCTCTCAGGGATGAGTTCCCCCCCTACTCTACCTGGAGATGCTACCAGTTGCCAGCGGGTAAAACCAGAGTAGAGTCATTGTCTATGGTCTTTCCAAAGGCTTCTGTTGGAAACAGGATGATAGACCTTTGCTTTGATCCTACATGGCAATTCTTATGTTCTTATCCATGCAATTCAGATCTAAGGCTAGAGGCAGACGTTTCTACCTTAATTCCCCATAATGGCTGTATGTCAATGATTACCTTCCTTAGTCACCCTACGCTAATTGCTAAGCAGTTTGAATGACAAGTATGTGAAAACGAGATCAATATAATTAAGGTGTGAGTAATGAAGGCAACTCAATACTGGAAGAAAAACCTGTAGGAACAGCAGTTAACCTAATAGTGCGTACTAGAGACAAAATAAAAGCCCTTTCCATGTCCTGACCTTTGGAGAATGTAGACATTTAAAAGAGCAGGTTAATAACCTATTTAGGGATTACGAGTGGGTGGGTCTTTATTTTATTTTATTCATGGAACAGGCTCCTAAGGTCGATTAAATTGTAAATATTTATGGATTCTGCCTTATGCTCTTGAAACGGAGAAAATCACAAATCCGGGAGGGAAGCGGGTTGCAGAATCTGCCACAAGAAATGCGTGCTCAACCACCATGTCTCCAAAATCATAAAGATGCACTCCATCTATCCACTGCCTTTTAACCAATTAAGCAATACATTAACCAGGACTGAAGGCAGGCAGGTGTGCACGTTATAAAAAAGCTCGGTCCAGGAGCCCTTTTAAGACACTGAAGGTAAGTGGGGAGACTTTAACATTCATTTAAACGGAAACCCACTGTTTGAAGACAGGACCATCTGGCACGTAGGCTGGGCTTATCAGAGGCTGCGGTCCAAGATGGCTATATTGTGACAAGGGAGACCAACAAATACCTTCACTGCCACCACGGCGCCCCCTCCCCCCCTCGCTACTGGCCTCCACTCACCACTACAGCTTGCTTGCTTCCCTTTCCTGTCCATGACGTGGTATGATGACATCACCACCCCAACGCGAGCCCATCCCACGGATAACAGGCACCGGGTGATGAAGTCATCATATCACGTCCTAGGTATGATACGATGTCTAGTCATCATATCATACCTAGAGCACCTTTCTTATGAGGCAAGGCTACAACACCTGGGGCTTTGGAGTTGAGAAAAAAGACGACTGCAGGGAGATATGATAGAGGTCTATAAAATCATGCATGGAGTGGAGAACGTAGATAGAGAGAAATTCTTCTCCCTCTCGCATAACACTAGAACCAGGGGTCAACCCATGAAATTGATTGCCAGGAAATCTAGGACCAACAAACGGAAGTATTTTTTCACACAACGCATAATCAACTTGTGGAATTCTCTGCCACGAGATGTGGTGACAGCCAACGACCTGGAAGGCTTTAAGTGGGTTTGGAAAACTTCATGGAGGAGAGGTCTATCAACGGCTACGAGTCGGAGGGCTACAGGCCACCTCCAGCCTCAAAGGCAGGATGGCTCTGAGTACCAGTTGCAGGGGAGACACCGCAGGAGAGAGGGCATGCACATATCTCTTGCCTGTGGTTTTCTCAGGGGCATCTGGTGGGCCACTGTGCGAAACAGGATGCTGGACTAGATAGGCCTCCTTGGGCCTGATCCAGCAGGGCTGTTCTTACGTTCTTATTTCTCAGCCAGCAAACAGAAGCCAGATAACCACAATAATGGTGGTGAACAGGGGCTGTGGAGCAGTGCTCCCTCAAAGGCGTGTGTGCATGCACTCACAAGTTTTTCGATGTCCGCTCAGTTAATTTTAGATCCCACTCTGGTTAAAACACGAAGGCCCCACTCTGAACGCACGTGCGCACACGCTGCCTCGATACTGCCACCCAGAACAAAACTCATTCTGCACACAGATGGGAAAATAAATTAGAGGGGACAGTGGAGGTCAGCAGTGGGCGGACCAGGGTGGGCAGCTGGCTGCAGTAGAGGTGGTGAGTAGCAAGGCCTGTGATGGTCCCACTTAGCAGATTCCCCTTAGCAACCTCCCCACCCCACAAGGGGCCCCAGCAACCTACCTGCAGAGCACACAGATGCTCAATGGTAGATCCGCCCCTGGTCCTTAGCATCTTCCCAAAATTATAGTTCCCAGATTTTTTTCTGAAGAAACTATGAGAGTCTAATTTTCTGTATGGATACATACATCTATAAAAACATAGGACGTTGCTTTCTCCAAGAGAGGGGGAAGAGAGAGGGAGAGAGAGAAAGAGAGAAACACGTGCCTAAAGACCTTACCTCCCCTGTGCGCTGACGAAATGGGATTCAACAAAAGGCTGCACAGGAAATAAAGGAAATAAGATTACACTAATTCAAACACTGCATAAAGAATGGGCCGGCTGCCTTAATTCAGGCAATTTGAATTATTAATGACTCTCTTTTGCCTCTGTGGAGGTTTGTTCTGTTGAGAAGACTTCCTTAATCTCTGGATCAGGAAATTGGGGGAAATCAGTTTTCTAAAAGGTCAGATGCTATGAGCTAGAAAGGTTTGTCCTTTCACACAGCGCCTGGCTTCCTTCACGGAGAAATAATCACCCCACATGTGCAGCAGAGAGGGAAGAAAAGAATATAGGAAGAAAAGGAAAAGAAGGGCAGAAGAAGTCTGAGAGCTGGCTTTCTCGCCACTGAACACCAGTCCTGACATGTTCATGGGCCTCTTGATCTCAGAGCTGCAATATGACTCAAAAGCAGATATTTTCCCCACGGGTTAGTTTGGTTAATGAAAACCACATATCCTAAAATATAGTCCATAGATGACAACAAAAGGTCATTTGACAATGTAAAGGACAAGGAAATGTGGCCAAAGGTCTGAGCAAACAAAAGAGCTGCACGTTTCCATTGTTATGAAGAGCTAGACATTAGCGTTTATGAGGAGCTCTCTATTTGCTATTTTTGTGAAGAGCTGAACTTGATGAGCAGCAGAGGGGCACCACGAGAAATGGTCCCTCCCTTTAATGAGTTCTCCCCTGTAAAATTTAGATGTGCATACCTTGCGGCCATGGCATTGTTGTGTTACATAATCAGGACCCACTAAGAAACAACTGATGATGTGGAATGTGAACTGGGCCACACAATGTGTAATGACATCACAACATAGGGGTCATTCTCATGATCCAAATCAGGGGAAATACCACGTGGCGCCCATCCTACCCGGCTCCCAGCTGATCACTCTTTCCTCTTCCTACCTTGATCTTTGCAAACAGGTGACCGCTGATTGGACTCATGCACGGCTCTCCTACTCTGATTCGGATCATGAGAACGAGTCCAGTATTTGTTATACCAGGTGTTTTGAAGGAGAACTTGATAGGGATGCCATTTTCAGTGGCATCCCTGCGTCATCATGTGAAACGTAGTGGTCTGTCTTAAAAGTCTGAGAAGATGAACAAGGCTCTTGTGGCAAGAGATCACATCACGTTGGGGCTACCACCAAAAAGGCCCAACCGCACCAGTACAGCTTCTGTGAATGAGCAAGATGCCCTCGAACCTTTCCTCTTCCTTAGCATTCCCTCTCTGTGTGATCACAGGGAGGTGTCAGTGGTAATCATTTGCTCAGCACAAGCAGGGGGCGACTGAGCACGGCAGAGGGTGTGTAGCCATCTTGAGCATCCCTGGATCAGGACTCAAATGTTTCCCTTTTGTTCTGAACACTTCTGCCCATGGAGGAGCCATCTGTGATTCTAAAGCTTGTAAGGCATCTTACGTAATATGGCACATCAGAAATACAAAGCAGTAGCTCTGTGCAGGCAACCGAACAGGGGATATTGAATGCATGTGGGGTGGTGGGAGTGGGGGATAACAGACCCGTATTTACCTGAATCGAAGACTCTGAATTTAAGATGGGCCCCTTAAAAAGTGGAGGTTAAATACAGGTCATGCCTGCATTTACTCGGAAGGAACAGGACTCTGAATTTAAGACGACCTCCTGGTTTCTAAGATCAAAAACTTGGCAAAAACCTAGTCGGATTCAGGTAAATATAGTATATGTCTAGAGGGTAGTGTGGGATCCTGACCTGCATGTGTTGCTTGGCACTGCTACACATGGAGGTCATTCACACAATCAAAAACTGTGTTCTTCCTGAGTATGGGAGCTGTGTGTGCTCCCAATTTTTGGTTGTGTGGAAGCAAGGTAGGAGGGAAACCTGGGTAGCTTTCCTCCTACCTTGCTTCCACACAGTCAGTTCTACCCAGGTTCTCCTCCTACCTTGCTTCCACACAGTCAGTTCTACCCAGGTTCTCCTCCTACCTTGCTTCCACACAATCACTTTTATCCAGGATTCCCCCCTACCTTGCTACTTCCACACAACCAAAAATTGGGTACACACACAGCTCCCAAACCCATGAAGAACACAGTTTTTGATTGTGTGAATGACCTCCATGTGTAGCAGTGCCAAGTAACACATGCAGGTTAGGATCCCACACTACCCTCTATTCTCACAATCTGCAAAAATCAGGCTAGAAGAGCCTAGCCCAATTTTTGCAGATCGTAAGAACCACCGGGCTCAGCTGCGAGCCCGGTGGTTCTAGAGCGGGTAACCCGCTCAAGAACCCCAGCCCTAAAACCAGGTTTGCGGAGCAAGTGCTCCGCAAACCTGGTTTTCTAGATTGTGAGTAGCCGTGGTGCGGCTTCATGCCGTGCCTACTCATGAGGAGACCCCCGGAGGGGAGGCAAAAAGCCGCCTCCCGTCTCTGGGGGTCTCGCCAACATGCCCTGTGCGCTCACGTAGGGCATGCTGGAGCTTGTGGCGGGCCGGCGATCGGGTGTGCAGCCAATCCGGCCGCACAGGGCTCCCTCCCCGCTCACTGCCCCAAACCGGGTCTCACCAATTGTGAGACCCGGCTCACTCAGTAGCCTGTTTGTGTGTGTGTTGGTTTTGTTTTCTTTAAGATAGTTACATCCCACCCCTCACCTCAATACAATACTTTGCGGAGCTGGGGGGAGTTCACGAAGACAATTTGTACATTAAAGAGCAGGATAAAGCTATTATTATCAGGTGCCTGTGTGGGTGGAATTCTGCACAAAATGATTATGAAAATCAACATTTGCACTGCAGAATCATCATTGCTTCCAGGATCCTCGGATCCATGTGGAATAGACCATACAGACTTTCTTCCATGGCCAACGGCAGCAAATGTGATTAGAATGCATGAACAGAAAAGGAATATAAAGAGGTTATATACTGCACAGATCCCAGTGGTTCTGACAGACAACCAAGAAAAGTGTGGCTTCTCGTGAGAAGAGCCACTCTAGTTTGCAAAAGCTTGTGCCAAAATAAAAACTGTTTGTTCTTAAGGTGCCACAGAGCTCTTTTGTGATTTTTCTGTCATAGATTAACACAGGACCCCTCTGGGATTTGTTGCCATAGAAGGCAGCTTTTTAAAAATGATGTGTTCCCTATTTTCCTTCTAGATTTCCAGCAGTGGAGATGCTAAAATCCAGAACTAGACTTAGAGACTGATATCCACCAGATATTGCTTTGGGCAGGTTCTCATGCACCCCATAATGATGGTGAGACGGGGAAAGAGAGATTCCCAAGGCATGCATACTCCTGGTTTCTGGACATAAGAACCCAGTAGCCTTCTAGGATCTGATCTAAGGCTGCCAATCTCCGTTAAATGTTGGGTTGCCGTGATGCCAACCCAACATCACCAAAAACTTCTGGGTTCTTACGATGGGAAATCAGCTGTGTGCACACCTTGGGAATCTCCCCTTTCCCTTTCCCCAACTTTCGAGGGGCTCATAAGAACCCACTCTTTGTAACCCACAGGCAGTCACAAGTATAATTTCTCCTAGGGTCACAAAGATACACACATTGGTTTATATATTCATGATAGAAAGCACACGGGTTGGTGCCTCTCGGACTTCAAGGTGCACGAATCTCCATAAAAATGAAGGTTATGGGACATAGGAATATAGGACGCTGCCTTCTACCGAGTCAGACCATTGGTCCACCTAGCTCAGTATTGTCTACACAGACTGGCAGCAGCTTCTCCAAGGTTGCAGGCAGGAGTCTCTCTCAGCCCTAACATGGAGATACCGCCAGGGAGGGAACTTGGAACCTTCTGCATACTCTTCCCAGAGTGGCCCCATCCCCTGAGGGGAACATCTTACAGTGTCTACACATGAAGTCTCCCATTCAAATACAAACCAGGATGAACCCTGCTTAGCAAAGGCGACAATTCATGCTTCCTTCCACAAGACCAGCTCTTCTCCCTTAGACCAGCATGAAGGGGACTTAAAATATACGTAGGAGCAGAAGTGGATTCTAAGGAACAGCCAGATGGATTTGTGGGGTCTAAGGGACAGCCAAAGGATTTGCCCTTTGTAGTCTGTACAGGAAATAAGTGGGAAACTAAATCAACTGAATAGTGCAGGGTTACTCAACTGTGGCCCTCTGGCTGTTTTTGAACTACAGCTCCCAGTATCCCCAGCCACAGTGGCCAATAGTCAGGGATTATGGGAGTTGTAGGCCAACAGTTGCAGGGTTCAAACAGTGGCTGCTTGCTAATGAGGTGAGGTGAGGCAACAGCCTCAGGAGGCACCTGCACCTCAGGGCAGTGAATGTCACTCCCCTTTAGTTTCTCAGTGCATTTAAAAGGCAGGGAGAGTCACTCCGGCCATGCTGCCAATGCAGCCTGGGCCAATTTAGGTCCCAAACAGGGCTGCGTGGCCCCCATTTGGGAGCAAAACAACACCCCCCACGTCTGACGTCAATTATGGGGGGAGTGTCTGGGGCCACAAGGCGCAGTCCCTGCGGGCAGTTCTTCGAACCCATTCATCCAATGGTGACTCCCTCCCCTGATCCACGACCATGTGCTGAAAAGGTGCAGTGGTTCAAGAAGGGAAAGAGGCACATGAGGGAGAGAGGGTGGAACTGGTCTGGCTGGACCAGTCCCTTGATGCTTCAGGGGTGTGGATAGCAAGGGATGTGGAGGACAACGGTAGCGTGAATCTAGATTCAAGTGGCATCAGCACTTAAGTCTGCACGGAGTCCAGCCTGTTCAATCCAGATAAACTTAGGCAGGAAAAAATCATGTTCACAGTCAACCAAAAGCCCAGTCTTACTGCTTACCTAGGCTATTATAGACCGTTTTAAAGATTCTCTCTTGAAATTCTGGTATGCAAAAAAGCAGTTGTAGGAACACAAATCACCCACCTGCAAAAGAACTGTTTTGGACTCTTCAAGATTTCATTCAGCCTTTCCTTGTTCAGCATAGGCTGGTTCCTGGAGGATTTCTTTCCTGAAATAAGATTTACATTATGTAGCATTACTTGTAAAGACTGTGAAATGAGCAGATGCGCTCTCTCTCTCTCTCTCTCTCTCTCTCTCTCTCTCTCTCTCTCGGGATTATGTCTCAGATTGAAATGTAGAATAATTATGTGTCACTATTTCATATAAGGCCTTTTGTGATTAGTGGCTGCATTTCGTTCTCTGTCTGAACAATGTCTGGGCAACTAGCACAATTTTCATTTTATTTTGAAAACCATCTTAGCCGCACGTCACATATTTATGGGACTATATTTTTAAAGCTGTGAATAATAAATATTTTTTTAAAAAAACAGATCTATGTAATATGCAAAGCTCATTTGTGTGGACAAATCTGATGCACATGGAATCAAGGAACTGGGAAGAGGAGGAGGAGGAGGAGGAAGAGGAGGAGAAAGAAGAGGAAGAAGAGCAGGAGGAGGAAGAGCAGGAGGAGGAGGAGGAGGAGGAGGAAGAGGAAGAGGAAGAGGAAGAAGAAGAAGAAGAAGAAGAAGAAGAAGAAGAAGAAGAAGAAGAATTTGTTGAAGTTGAACAACAAGAACAATAACTCCACAAAGCATTCAGTTTGCACGTGAGGAAGCAAAGAAGTAACGCCTGCCTGAGAAGAAGAACCTAATGCCACTTTCAAATCCAGCCCTTGGAAACTCTGAACATGGCACGGGGACAGGGAGAAGAGAAGAGAAGCTTGCCAGCAGCCTCCCCTTCTCTCTTTGTGCTTTCTTGCAAGATGTGAGGAGAGCCTCTCCTTGCAAAGCTTGAAAGGATCAGATCAGTCCCAATTTAGAAGTGCTCTCAATGGGAGTGGCATCTTGCTGGCTGCTGGTGCTCCCATCCATAGACATATAATACACAAAGGTCATACGTGGCAAGCCCCGCCCCCTCTGCAGCCACGACGAATGAAAATGTGGGGGTGGGGCTTTTACGTCCAACCTGGTGGGCCCATGGAAAGAGCTTTTGCCGCCATCTCCGCCCTAGCGCCCCATCATTGCCCGTCCTCTCCACCACCATGCGGGGGGGTAGGTGGGACAGTGGGCTGAGCTGGGGGGAGCAACGGCTGAGCAGCACCTGGGGGTGGAGAGCAAAGGCCAAGCAGTGAGCAGGGGGGCGAGGAAAGGCTGAGCAGGGAGGGAGGGAGGCCAAGTGAAGACTCCGGGGTGGGGAGAGGCCAAGTGAGGGGGCCTTCTGTCGCCCTGCAACTGGTATTTAGAGGTATCTTGCCTCTGAGGCTAGAGCCATCAGACCTATAGCCACTATCAAGCCATTGATAGACTTGTCCTCCATGCATTTATCTAAGCCTCTTTTAAGCTACTGGCCATCACCACATCCCATGGCAGAGAGTTCCATAGGTTTTGTTGGTCCCAAATTTCCTGGCCATCAGTTTCATGGGATGACCCCTGGGTCTCAAATGTCTCTCTGTCCACTCTCTCTACCTCTACTCCATGCATCATTTTATACACCACTATCGTCTCTCCCCATAACCGCCCTTTTCCAAACTAAAAAGCTCTAGATGTTGTAGCCGTCCCTCATAAGGAAAGTGCTCCGGGGAGTTATTCTTACATGGCTTCATGCTGTGGGGTAAATGTTGAGCAAAGCCACTTCGAATCACACTCGTGGCATTGAGGGAAGCAGCCCCTCCCCTATGGTCTCGGTTTTGTTTTTGCAAGATCACATGGCATGCCTCCGTGTTTTCCTTCTAGCCAATGGGTGGAGGGGAGAGGGAGAGATTACTAAAGAGCGACATCTGCATTTCTAAAGAGAGTATCCCTCTTATCTTGCTAATGATTCTACATCAGTGCCTCTTCCTATTTGTTCTGGCCTTTTCAGAAAAAGTAGCTTAAAACCGGTCTGGGCTCCTTGGAGGGAGAGAGGGATATAAATGTAAATAACAATAATAACAACAACAACAACAACAACAACAACAACAACAATAATAATAATAATAATAATAATAATAAATAGGAATGCTGCAAGTCCATCAAACAGTAGAGGAGGAGAAGAGAGGCCTTGAAGAATATATCAAGGACAGTGAAGAAGATGCACTTCAAATGGTCAATAACGTGAAACTATTCAACACCAATGAAAGAAAGCAGGCCTACAAGAAAGAACAAGTCAAGAACCTAGCAGAAAAATGGAGAAATAAGCCCCTGCATGGTCAATATTTGCACAATATAAGTGGAAAATCAGACATCACCAAGACCTGGCAATGGCTTAAGAATGGCAACTTGAAGAAAGAAACAGAGGGTTTAATACTGGCTGCGCAAGAACAGGCACTAAGAACAAATGCAATAAGAGCAAAAGTCGAAAAGTCAAAAACAAACAGCAAATGCTGCCTTTGTAAAGAAGCAGATGAAACAGTGGACCACCTAATCAGCTGTTGTAAAAAGATCGCACAGACTGACTACAAACAAAGGCATGACAAGGTAGCAGGGATGATACACTGGAACATCTGCAAAAAATACAAGCTACCTGTAGCCAAAAATTGGTGGGACCATCAAATTGAAAAAGTGGTAGAAAATGAAGATGTAAAAATATTATGGGACTTCCGACTACAAACAGACAAACATCTGCCACACAATACACCAGATATAACTGTAGTCGAGAAGAAAGAAAAACAAGTCAAAATAATCGACATAGCAATACCAGGGGATAGCAGAATAGAAGAAAAAGAAATAGAAAAAAATCACCAAATACAAAGATCTGCAAATGGAAATTGAAAGGCTGTGGCAGAAGAAGACCAAAATAATCCCAGTGGTCATTGGCACCCTGGGTGCAGTTCCAAAAAACCTTGAAGAGCACCTCAACACCAGAGGGGCCACAGAAATCACCATCAGCCAATTACAAAAAGCAGCTTTACTGGGAACAGCCTATATTCTGCGACGATATCTATAACAACTGACAATAAAATTCTGGCATCCCAGGTCCTTGGGAAGGACTCGATGTCTGGATAAAACAAACCAGTCAATAACACCTGTCTACTGTGTAAACAAGAAATAATAATAATAATAAAACCAGCATTTTAAAAACCCGGAAATACATTGATATAAGCTACAATTTGCAAGACAAAGCCCGACTTGTGTGTGGAGTGGGTCCAAGGACCTCGAAGGGACTGTAAAGCCTCCTGGCCCCTGATCTTCTTGGTTGCCCTCTTCTGCACCCAGAGTTCTCTGTCCTCTCCCGCCCGAGCTGATTAGAACATACATAATAGACACCTTCTGCTTCGTGCATTGACTCAGAATAGCCAGTCTTGTTTTCGAACTCTGATCCAACTCCAGGCTGCAGTCAACCCTGCCAGTGGCTTTTTAGAGGCACGGAGTGATCAGGTCTTCCCCCAAGGACCAGGCCGAATCAAATGCAGGATTGAGCCGCCTGTAAGGACTGCAAGCAAACATCTGCCCTGTTGGGCCAGCAGCAAGGATTGCCATTGATTTTTTTGAAACTGTGTTGATGTGTGAAAATGGTCTGCTCTTCCCTCTGCAAAACGCAGCTTTCCTTTCAAGAGGCGGGAAGTCCAGGGGACATTTTCTCAGGCTGGCTGGAGGAGAACGCTGGATGCCTTTGAGAAAATCAATCTTGATTTACACATTTACGGATTGGAAGCGGGTGGGCCGCAGCTGCAGCGAGTGGGGGATCCAGCGATAATGCCAGCATCTGTGCAGAGTCCAGATTCCAAGCCACTCACACCAGCCCCATCCAGGGCCGGCTCCACCATGAAGCAGGCTGCTATAGGCAGGCTGTGGGTCAGTTCTGTGGGGCAGCCCAAGAGAGGGAAGATGGCGCCCTCTGCCTTTTCTCATTTCCTTCCTTCCTTTTCTCTGAGGAAGGGGAAAAGATTTGAAAGGAAGGGAGGAATTGGGGTGGGGGGGCTGGTTTAAAACATTTATACCCCACCCCTCCAGTACAATACTGCTCAGAGTGGCTCACCATAGTTAAAGTAATATAAAATTTAAAACAACAAAACAAATAGGACACCGCATGGTATAAAATCAATCAAAACAAAACCAATTAAAAATAAAAACCCAATAGACATAAAATAATATTAAAAGTCCACCAAATTATAATTAAAAGATTTTAAAAGCCTCTCTAAACAGGTGGGTTTTTTGAGCTCTAAAAAAACCAACACCCACCTAAGGGAGGGAGTGTGGCAAAGTTCTCCTGGGAGGGCATTCCAAAGCTGAGAGGCCACAACCAAGAAGGCCCTGTCTTCTGTCCCCACTAACCAAATCTCGGGCAACGGCAAGGCTGTGAGCAGGGCTCAAGTTGATGAGTTAAGGGCCCTGGCAGATTCATATGGGCACATTTGGTCTGACAGATACTTCAGCCCCAATCCATGTAGGGCTTTTAAGGTCATCGGATCCAGAAGCCAACTTGGAGCCAGTGAAGTTGCCGCGGGATAGGTGTGATCCTTGAAGAGCAGCTAACATCCCCGAGCATCCTTGCAGCAGCATTCTGGACCAGCTGAAGCTTCCGAACCATCTTCAAGGGCAGCCTCTTGGGGTGCACATTGCAGTAGTCCAATCTGGATGTTACCAGTGCATGAGTGACTGAGGTCAGGTCTGGCTTCTCCAAATAGTCAGAATAAAAGAGGGCAAGGGAGTGGGATGTAGTTTGTCACTCTGCTTCAGGCAGCAAAATATCATGGGGCAGCATGGCCCTCCCCTTCCTACCTGCTCCTGCCTTAGGAACTGGAAGCTGCCTTATACTGAGTCAGGCCATTGGTCCATCTAGCTCAGCATTGTCTACCAGACCGGCAGCATCTTCTCCAAGGTTACAGGCAGGAGTCTCTCCCAGCCCTACCTGGAGATTCTGTCAGGGACTTAACCTGGAGCCTTCTGTGTGCAGATGTTCTTCCATTGAGCTATAGCCTATAGCCCAGGCTTGCTCAACTTAGGCCCCCAGCTGCTTTTGAACTACAACTCCCATAATCCCTAGCCACAGTGGCCAATAGCAAGGGATTGTGGGAACTGCAAGCCAACATCTGCAGGAGGGCCGGAGTTGAGCAGCCCTGCTATAGCCTAAGGCAACCTTGGCTATCCAGCAGTTGCTGAACTACAATTTCCATCGTTCCAAACCACAATAAATTGTTCTAGTTCAGCAACAGCTGGACACCCAAGGTTGCCTAACTCTCCCCTAAGCAGAATTCCTTACAATGCTCACATGTAGTGACCCATCCAAATGAAAACCAAAGCATACCCTGCTCAGCAAAGGGTATGCTCACGACCACATGCACCAGCTCTCCTACCCAGACTCTCAACATCTGAAATATAGTCAGCTATATCAGCTATATCGTCAGACTATATTTCAAGTCACTGGGGCAGTGTATGCAGGAAAGCTTTCCTTTAGCAAAAATAATATGATAATGTGGTGCCTCTTCTACAAATATCCAAGCCAAGAACTTCCGTATTAGTTCATCAAAGCACCACCCCCTGCCTGCAAGGTCTCCCATCAGAAATTCCAAGAAAGCCAGGCTGGATGGCTTGAAGAGGGGTTTATATAAATGCATGGAGGACAGGTCAATCAATGGCTACTAGTCTGGTGGCTGTGAGCCACCTCCAGCCTCAGAGGCAAGATGCCCCCCAATGCCAGTTGCAGGGGAGCAACAGCAGCAGGAGAGAGGGCATGCCTTCACCTCTTGCCTGTGGGCTTCCCAGAGGCATCTGGTGGGCCACTGTGTGAAAACAGGATGCTGGACTGGATGGGCCTCCTTGGGCCTGATCTAGCAGGGCTGTTCTTATGTTCTTAAAGAACTTGGAAGGAGCCCTTTGAAAATGCAATTCAGTTGCCCAGATCATTCGGGGACAATTCAAGTAGGATTTGCCCACATAGAGGGTCTCAAGAAAAGAGTGGCAGACTGCATGCGTATTTCTGTGCACTGACTTACAAGAGGACTTCCCAAACTTGAGTCTCCCTCTCCCATCACCCCTCCCCCACGCCAAATGCCATTGTGGCTGGTGATGATGGACCCTGTAGCCAGACAATATCTGGGGAGCCAAGGTTGGGAACCCCTAACTTAAGACCATTCTATTCTTCTTTTCCATTTAAAGCAGGAGTCCAGTACAAAATACTGAAGCAACACAACTGTGTAGCAATATGACAGTTAGCAATGATCTCTCAAAACAACCAACTACCCACAAGCCTATTAACAGCAACAAATAGATACCCATCCATACCAGAGTCATTCTACAATCCCAAACACCTGATGGAACAAATATGTCTTAGCTAGGTCCTTGAAAGTCATAGGAACATCAGAAGCTGCCTTCTACTGAGTCAGACCACTGGTCCATCTAGCTCAGTATTGTCTACACAGACTGGAAGCGGCTCCTCCAAGGTTGCAGGCAGGAATCTCTCTCAGCCCTATCTTGGAGATGCTGCCAGGGAGGGAACCTTCTGCTCTTCCCAGAGCGGCTCCATCCCCTGAGCGGAATATCTTACAGTGTGAGACATCACATGTCTCTCATTCAAATGCAAATATTTACATACGGACATAGGAAGCCAACTTCTGCCATGGGGCCATTTAGCTCTGGATTGCCTACCCAGCCTGGCAGTGGCTTCTCCAAGGCTGCAGGCAGGAATCTCTCTCAGCCCTATCTTGGAGATGCCAGGAAGGGAACGTGGAATCTTCTGCACGCAAGCAGGTGGATGCTCTTCCGAGAATGGCCCCATCCCCTAAAAGGAATATCTTCCAGTGTTCCGTTCAAATGCCCGTGAGCCTGGTCGTTCCCACAATCAGGAGAAAACCGGCTAGGCTCCCTTAGCCCGCTTTCTACCGATCGTAGGAATAACATCAAGTCTTGCGTTCTGAATCGCTCTGCTGCCCTTGAATTAGCTTGCCTCTTTGGTTTGGCTCTTCTGCTCCTGTTTGGTTTCACTCCTCTGTTGTCTCTTTTATTATGCTGGTTGTTCCACCATTGGGGCTGGGAATGATGAGAGTTTTAGTCCAACAAGATCTAGGAGCCCAAGGTTGCGAAGCTCTGGGTCAGTGCGACAGCCTAGGGGAGTTTCAGGTCCAAATCTCCAGTCAGCCACAAAGCTCTCTAGGTGGCCATGGGCTAATTAACATCCCTTAGCCTCGCCTACCTCACAGAGTTGTTGTGGGGTGGAGGAAGAACCATTTATGCCGCCCTGAATTCCTTGAAAGCAGGGTAGGATAGAAAGTAGGACCAATAATTATAGTAAATGCCATGCTTATGGTGTGGCTTAGGTGGTTTGCAGCTTTTGCTTACAATGCTTCTGTTTCCTGCATCTATACAGTGAACAAAAGCCTACTTAGAGTGATATAGATGGTCTATTTTTAAAAAATGGTGGTCAGCATTTAAATTAACACTGTGCATGTGCCACTAAAGAAGAGCAATTTTTACTGAACTTCCTTTCCCCCTGAAGCCCACAGGGCTAGGGATGTGCATGAACCTGTTTGGAGGTCCTTTTATGGACCTCTGAACAGGTTGGAGCACATGGTGGTTTGGAGGCTTGAAGGCGGGGGACAACTTTAAGGGCGGGCGGGGGGAAACTTCCGGGCAAGGAGGGAACAGGGCACCAGGGAGGTATTCTGTTGCTACAATGGATTCTTTACAAATGGAGCACCAGCGGGGGGGGGTGGAGGCAGGAGTAAGTGTACCCTCCCCCACCCTTAAAGTTTTCCTACCCACGCCTTTGAACCGGCCCCTGCTGGTTCCTTACACATCCCTGCACAGGGCCTCTTGAAAATATGTCCCTGATGATTGTGCAGCCTTCGGGGACATATATTTGGGAGGCACAGTGAGCCTCTGAGGAAAGGGAAGATAGGTCAAAGTTACCCAATTCCCATAGTGTGAGTGTTGCATTAGTCTAGATGTCAGCTGATGCACAGGATCAGGTTCTTTGCTGGCTTTAATGTCAATGTCGCTCAGGGAGGTGTTTGTCAAGAGCTTGTCTTGCAGTAATGAGTATTCATTGCCCCCTTTGCTGAACAGGGTCTGCCTTGGCTTGCATCTGGATGGATGACTACATGTGAGCACTTTGAGACATTCCCCTTACATCTTCCATGCAGAAGATCCCAGCTTGACTTCCTGGCATTTCCAAGGAGGGCTGGGAGAGACCCCTGCCTGAAACATCAGAGAGTCACTGCCAATCAGTGTAGACAATACTGAGCTAAACAGACCAATGGTCTAACTCAGTATAAGGCAGCTTCCAATGAAGAGGAGCCTAAATCCATCTCTGGGCTTTTGAAATATCAGCAGACACACTTCTGCACTCAGTTTCTACCAAGACTAATAATCAAAGTGTCACATTTTCTGCAATTATTTTAACATTCACATGCCCCCTATGCTTTTTCTTAGTATTTCTAAAGTCAGGGAAGCTTATAGTTCAGAAATGTGGCTGCAAATCAAACCTCCTTGTTGTAATTATGGTACAAAACCCTAGTGCTGAAGTCATAGGCACACTGAAAGACAATACATCAGCATGCAAAATTGCTGTGAAACTTTACCAATCCAGAAACAAAGCTACAATAATGTTAACAGGCAATTCACTTAAAACCTGTGCTGACTGAGAGGAGATTGTCCAGCCAGGGTGAGCAGAATTTTCTGTGACTGCAATAAAATGTTACATTCCAGAAACAGTCATCAAATGCATGTTGCCATTCATTCCTGAATGGGGCAGGAAACTTAAAACATCTTATCAACAGAATAGTTAAGTAGAGTTATTTGTTCTCCTGAAAGGGCAAAATAATAGAGTGCATGAAGAATGCATTAAAAATGTTGAACCAAAGCCAAAATGAACACATTCAACACAATCTGAAAGGGAACCTCTTAGGAAACAATAGACGTGCCTCACCAGTGAAATGAACCATTATGCTATACAAAAATAGGGCTGCTTCTTGTGGTGTTTGGGTTTTTTTATGGTGTAAAAATGGGACATTTATGGAGGAATGGTCTGAGAAACTCCTCTGAGATTTCTCTTTGGTAGGAGCCTTGAAATTCAGAGAGGATTTCAGTTTCTTCATGGGGAACCATTCAAACCCCAACAATTTGTGAGAATTTCCACTTTGGAGGAATGTTCTTCACAACCCTTTAAAACTGGAGCTAGAGACCTGGAATTAAATCAGGAGCTTGTTGTCCTTTCCTACTTGCCCACAAGGTGAGGCTGCAGGACCATGGAGAGCTCCAAGGGACCAAGTTGACTCAGCATGAGTCAGAGACAGGCTGAGCCCTTAAGTACCTCTGAGCCCAGATTACCCTGCTGGACTTCATCACCCTGCCTAGAGAGGGGAAGCCTTAAAGAGGTAGCTGCCTCCTCTTCCTCCTCCTCCTCCTCACATACCACTTTTCAACAAAAGTGCTCAAAGCTGTTTGCGCAGAATAAATAAATAAATAAATAAATAAATAAATAAATAAGAAAGATGGTTCTCTGTCCCAAAAGAGTTCACAGTCTAAAAGGAAATATAAGGTAAGAAAACCAGCAACAGTCACTGGAAGGATGCCAAGCTTGGGTTGGATGGTGCCATTCCCCCCACCGCCTGCCCGCTAAATGTAAGAGAATCACCTCTTTGAAAGGTGCCTCTTGCTCTTCTGGAGTCTGTCAACTCCTTCTCCACTCCATCTGTTCCCGCTGAGCTTGTCGACAGAACTGGTGTGCAGACATTGAAGTGTGTGTGTGGGGAGGTGATGGTGTGGGAGACGTGGGTTGGCTCTGTAGTGGCCTCTGATTCTGGGGGTGCTGCCCCATGAAGCCTAGGCCCTGAAGGAGCTTCCTTGGGAGACTCCAGTCCTGGGGCTCTCTCAGGTTCCAGTCTGGCATCGTGACCCAGGGCTGCAGCTAGTACTGGTCCTGCCTTAGCCAAACCTGAGTTGTAAGAACACAGGGACACTGGAAGCTGTCGTATACGAGTCAAACCACTGGCCCGTCTGTCTCGCTACTGTCGACACTGACTGGCTCTCCAAGGCTGCAAACAGGAGTCTTTCCCAACCCTACCTGGAGATGCTGCCAGTGATTGAATCTGGGTTCTTCTGCATATAAAGCACTAGCAGGAATATCAGGTCAATGGAATATGGAAGTAAAATATCGGGGAGGCCAATAGGGCCTCTACAAAACTACTGGTGTCGGGTCGGCACTGACCCAATAATTACTGGAAAGTTGGTTGGAGAGGAGGTCTCTCCAAGCTGGCTCCAGATTTGGATTTAAAGGACTGCACCCCAAAAGATTGGGATGTGGAGGGCCAAGTTAACACCCCAGGATGTACCCACCGGCTCAGTGGGTGATTCCTTGGAGATGCTGTCTCCAAGCCAGCTCCAGACCTGGTTTTTAAGCACTGCACCTGCAAAATTGAGGTGGGGGGCAAGGTAAGGAGACGAGACGGAGAGGAGAGCTGGTCTTGTGGTAGCAAGCATGACTTGTCCCCTTAGCTAAGCAGGGTCTGCCCTGGTTGCATATGAAAGGGAGACTAGAAGTGTGAGCACTGTCAGATATTCCCCTTAAAGCAGGGGTGGGAACCTTGGCCCTCCAGCTGTTTTTGAACTACAACTCCCACCATCCCCAGCCTGAAGGGCCAAAAACAGCTGGAGGGCCAAGGTTCCCCACCACTGCCTTAAAGGATGGAGCCACTCTGGGAAGAGCAGAAGGTTCCAAGTTCCCTTCCTGGCAGCATCTCCAAGATAGGACCGAGAGAGATTCCTGCCTGCAACTTTGGAGAAGCCGCTGCCAGTCTGTGAAGACAATACTGAGCTAGATAGACCAAGGGTCTGACTCAGTATATGGCTGCTTCCTATGTTCCTATTCAATAGCCCAGATGCTTCCCTGGACACCTTTGAGGAAGGGTAGGATGCACAAGTTGTTTCCCCCAGTTTTTATTTTGACTTGTTGCCTATATTATTTATCTGTTTGATTGATTGTTCAACATAATTTCTGTACTGCCCCAAACCTGCAACTCTGGGAGGTGCAGACTATGAATCCACACCGAGTTTTTTAGGCACTCCACAAATAAGCTAGAAACAAAATAAGGCATATATTTTATCATTCATGCACCATATATTCCACTCTCAGAAGCACTGCTTGAAAGGAAATATTTGAAGGCTGCAGTGTTTGCTCTTCGGTGTTTGTCAGCTAACAAGCCCCGCTGTTTTGCCACTGGATGCTAATCGGATAATTTCCCTTTTCTCCTCGTTGACAAGGAGACATTTGTAGGTACTAGAATCTGGGAGAGCTTCCCAAGTACTGAATGAAAAAGGATGGTCTTGATATGTTCCCAGCAGTGTTCTCTATTCAAATCAAATTTAAGGAAGAAATTAAGTTTTCTTCTGCTGCACTGCTTGGCCAGGTTCCTAATTATTATTTTTTTAAAATGAGACAAAAACCAGAACTTGTTCTGCTTCTGTCTTTGGTAAGCTGCTTGCAGCTGGAAAATTATATCGTCTCTCAATAAATGTGGGTTAAAAATAGCAAGCTTTGCTTGGAGAATTGCATGCTCACATTGTTCTTAAAAGGTATTTTCAAAAAGTTACTGAACATCATATTATTCAAGAGGACACACAAGAACATAGGAAGCCACCTTCGACTGAGTCAGACCCTTTGTCCATCTAGCTGAGTATTGTCTACACTGACTGGCAACAGCCCTCCAAGGTTTCAGGCATTCTGCATGCAAATGCTCTACCACCGACTCTGAGCTATGGCCCCTTCCTCTAAGAGGAATATCTTGCCGCAGGCAGTGTTCCCGTATAATGACCCATCCAAATGCAAAGCAAGGTGAGCCCTACTTAGCAAAGGGGATAATTCATGCTCACTTCTGCAAGACCGTCTCTCTCCATCCCTAAAGGCAAATCTACATCACGTGAACACCACATCCATTTTAAACTATTCTTCTGGAACACCAACGTTCCTGAGCTTTCCATCTTTTGGAGACTTTCTCTGTAGGTGTTACCTTCACATATGCACAGATATTGTCTGAGTTAGCAGTTACTAACCAAGAAAGAGATCTTCAGGTTGTGGTGGATAGCTCAATGAAAACACCAATCCAGTGCGTGGCAGTTGTGGAAAAGGCAAGTTCTATGCTAGGGACAATTAGGAAGAGAATCCAAAGTAAAATTGCTAGCATTATAATGCAGCCACACTTGGAATATGGTGTACTTTTCCAGGCACATCGCAAAAAGGAAGCGGTGGGACCGAAAAAGAGAGAGAGCAGGTAGAACAGAAGAGGGCATCCAAAATGATCTTGGGACTAGACTACCTTGCTTACAACAAAAGGCTAAAATGCTTGGGATTAGGGGGATGTGCAAATCGATTCAAATTCAAATTGATTTGATTTGAATCTGGGTGATTTGAGTGATTCAAACTTCAACTGAATCACCCCTAAAAGGGCAATTGAATTCGAATTCCAATTGAACTTTTGAAATTCAATTTGAGCTGTTTGGCACCTTTTAAAAACCATTCTGGCTGCCTGGTTGGTTAAAAAAAAAGGCACCAAAACAGGGTCAAATCAATTTAAATTCAAACTGAATCTGAATCGAATTTTCTGATCAGATTCAAATTTGATTCAAATTCAAACTGAATTTTCAGAGTTCGATTTGAATTTGAAACGAATAAAAATTTTGATTTTGTGCACATCTCTACTTGGGATTTTTTTTAATTAAGAAAAAGTTAATAAAACCCCGATTCAGACATTAAGCTGTATGAGTGTACAGATGTCTGTACACTCACACATGTTCTTGTACCTGCGTTCATATTAAAAGTAAACCTGGATCCATGTCCTTCAAATGCAAGGCACAGATAGGACGTGTACTTCTGTACCTGCATTCAACATTATATTTTAACATCCAGTAAGTATCTAATACGTAAAGCAGCGCTTTTGAATCATATCTTTAATGGCAGACAAATACGCTCTTAGTTTCACAGGACAAGATTGACCCCAGAGGTCACGGCAACATATCAGAACCATGTATCTCCATTATTGTTTGTGCATGAATGAACCCTTCAGAGCCACGAAACTGTTGCCATATTGCCCCATGTCAATGTTTTGTTTGTTCTAGTAGGTATTGTCCATGTAATAAATCAATGCCTACAGTCATCTTGGGACTCATCTGTCTGCATGCTCACAGTTCAAAAGATGCTCAAGATTTCCAGACAGACTTTTAGAACTGAAGGGAGAGAAACTTCATGATGGCTTGAATCCAAGGCAGTCGACTTCGCATGAGTTACTTCAGTTCAACAAAAGCCCTTTTAAAATCCTTAGGGCTGTTTTAATGCCTGCACTTGTCACAGCCAAAGTGAGGAAGAAAAGGGCCACAGTCCCGCAGAAAGTGAAGTGGAATTCAAGTCATTGATTTCAACTGGCTACAAGGACATCTAACTTGTAGGCTCGTTCTGACAATCAATAACTGGGTAGGATAAGCATCCTTGTTTTTCCTCCTACCCCGTTCTGAAGCTGGGGATGGAATCTGGGTAGGGCATGCTCATGCTACTCAGTAAGGGCTTAGCAAAGCACGCTCCCTACCTCCTAACCTGTTCTACACTCACAGACAATCAAAAACTGGGAGCTTGTATAGCTCTTGGAAATGGGTAGGACAAGCCCAATTCGGACCCAAAACGAATCGGGGGTGATTCAATTTGGGCACAAATCGAATTGGAAAAATTGATTCGTGCACATCTCTACTCTGCTCTTTAGGGTGGCTTAAGATGGCCTATTTAGTGGCACCAATGAAATAGCCAGTGATCCCAGAGGTATACATCAGGGTTCCTTGCAATGCTGCCCAGCACTTTGGGCTCTCAGAATCAGTGCAGAAAAATGTTTTGGGCCATGCATGGGATGTTCCTAAAAAAAAAAAAATCAAGCAAACAAACCCTAATCCAATAAGGATTTTTTAAAAACCCATTTTTCATTGCAAGTTCCTGGGAATAAATTATCTCCTTTCCACAACCACTTGCAGCATCGAGCAAGCCATTGCTATTGCCCCAGAGCGTTATCACCAGCAAAACCTGCTTGCTGAAGGGAAGGGGTGACGGAATATCAGCAAAGCTTCCATTTAGAGATGTGCTATATTTAGATTTCCATTTTCAAGCCTCCAACAGCCAAGACCCCCTCCCTTGCCTCCCCAGCTTTCTCCCTCTGTCGACAAGGTAAAAGCTTTTAATTAGCACTGCAAAGTTAAAGGAGGTGTTAAAAACCAAACTTCTATTTCTCTCACCTTTAAAAAAATAAATAAAATAAAAATGCTTTGTGGAGGAGAAAGAAGTATTTCTCTCTACAGAATAAAAATTAAGCTGTTATCTACCTGCCTGGGGGGCAGGGTGGGGAGGGTGGCTTTATGAGTATTTTGTCATCATACAAAAGCAGGACAGTGTGCCACAAATTCCACAGTTTCCAGGTCTTGACAATCCACAAGAGGCGGCATAACGCCAGTGGTGTTAAGTGAGCAAGTATGGCCGAATAAGCAGCGATGGTGTGCGGTGGTCCAGGAGTATCAGCATAAGCTGTCCACTTTAACTTGTACAAAAAAATCAAACTCTGGGGGCTGTGTTCTCAGAATGCTGACTAGAGAGGTGTGTGTAGAGAGGTGGGCCAACCCACCAGAATTGACCTAGAGTCTCTAGGAATCAGCACCAGTCTCCAACAGGACTTAAAAAAAAAAAACTGCAACCAGACACAAAATAAAATGAAATGAAAATAATAAAATAAAATAAAATATAACAACAACAACAACGATGATGATGATAATGTGCATTTAAAAAAACATTCATACAGTTCAAAAATTCAAGTTACACAAAAATTGTATTATGTTAGATGATATAAAAAGTGACTGGTAATAATGAAAAAATGAATAAAATGAGTGGTCCAGGCTCTTCTAGAACCCAGACCAGTTCTAGAGGACCCTTGACCACTCATTTTACTTTTCTCATTATTATCTGTCACTTTTTATATCATCTAACACAATACAATTTTTGCATATTTTTGATGATGATGATGATGATGATGATGTTGTTGTTGTACAGAAACCAATCCAGATCCCTATCTGTACCAACCCAGACCAGGATCAAGGGTACCCACTTTTCCTTCCTCTGTCAAAGATGTTTCCCACAGACTCCAGGACTATTCCCTACAGATTCTCCACCAATTAATACAACCCTCTTCTGAAATCATCCTATCAGATTCCCAGTTCTAAGGATTTTCTCCCACTCTCTGTAGGCTCACAAATGTCACGGAATGGGACTCCAGGCAACAAAATGTGCATGCACAGAGGAGGAAAATACACAGGTGTGTGTTCTATCCACACAAGTGATGTGTTACATCCCCTTGCACAGTTCTGAATTTTACTTTTTTAAAGTCCTGATTTCCCGGTGACTATTGCAAGACACCCTGGAGGTTTTAATGGCCTGACAGGATGAAAAATATTGGACAAATGATTGCCAGGAATAGCTTCAGGCAGAGAGTGGACGCTCTGATGTCAACTGCCTGGAAGGAGGTTCCTCCATGCTCTGGCAATAATGAAGATTCAGCTTGTTCTATTCTATTCAGAAGATTCCTAAGGGCCACACTAGGCATGATGCAGTGAGATCTTCTGTGATCATGATTTCCCACTTTCTTTCCCCCCCCCCTCCTCCTCCTCCTCCTCCTCCTCCTCCTCCTCCTAAGCAGCCATGTAGGCATGCTTTTATCAGAGAAGGGGTGTGGAGGAACCCTGTCCTCCAACCTAAATTGACCCCCGCGAAAGCTGCTATTAGCCCTGCGTTGGGGGAAAAGATGAGTACAGCCTGCTGAGCTATTGGAGCAGCTTTGGTGTGGCCATGCAAATGGCCTCCATGCATCCACAGAGGCCACACAAAGCATAGGCAGCTTGCTGAAAAGGGATCGCCATGTGTTTGGGCTGCACCATGCCGGGCCAGTAAGAGCTATAAACTACTTCTCCCATCATCCCACAGTCTGTCCAAACCAGGCTTGATTCGGTTCAATCACAGACCGAACCACCTCCAGTTTGGTTCGCAGTCAAGCTACCGAAGCGGCCCAGTTCAAGACAAACCGGTTCAGCATTGAACAGTTCATGCACATTCCTAGTTCACATGCACCTGCAAACCTGGGTTACATGCTTCTTTGTCTCTTTCTGTTGATTGTGTGAAAGACCTTGCAGTTTTTCAACAATTCACAAAGAAATATATATGACATAGTTGAGCCCTAATACTCTGGTCTGGAGGTTCCAACTTTGAAAGACTCATTTGAGGAGCTCTATTTCTAGAGGTGGGGAAGACAGGGATAGCTTCATGAATACGCATAAAAGATAATGAAGTGCCGTTTGTATGCTGGATAACATCTGCGGATGTCAACAGGTGAAATGTGGCTATTTTTAGTGGGCAAAGGTGATTTCTAAGTCTAGATAAATTTAGGACTATCTGATTTGAAAACAGTCACTCCTGAGCGTGGTTACGTTTGAAATATTTCTACCAGTTGCATAGATTCTACTTGGATTTAATTGCATGCTGGTATATGGCTTATTATTTTTATTCTATTAAATGTAGTTGATTGGAGTGAATTTATTTATGTAATTAGATCAATGTTGCTCAAGGCCCAAGTTCTGGCAAGAGTTTTTCCCTCTACTTATTTAGTCATTATAAATATTTATATCCAATTATCCAGCCTATTTTATATAATTGATTAAGCTGATGAACACAAGACAGAATACACTAAAACCAACACTTTTTAAAGAATGTGATAAAACAGCAGCAGGTAAATATGGTATATAAAATCCCCCTTATTCTACATTCGACCAAATAAACATGCATAGAGTATATATATGCTAGACCTGCATGTCCCTACTAGAACACACAAACACACCCACAAAACCCCATGAGGTGACTGAGGCGGGTTCTCTTCACTGCTGGGATGCTCTGGCAAGAAAAACCTCATGAAAGTCCTTTGGGGGGGGGGATACCTTCAATGCCACCACCAAGAAAACCCTCTGCTCATTTCATGCAATTGTTTTTAGACACATTCCTCCTTTCTGAAGGAGGAAAGAACACCTTTATCATCTGCTGCTCATATGAAGTTACTTGGGTGCAGTTCACACCTTATGTTACATGCAGGGGTGAATGCAAGAGTTCTGGAAGAATTCAGACATTGGACAGCTCCATGACTCAGGCAAGAGACAGCTCCGAACAGGAGAGGCTGAGCTGGCCAGTAGCACCAGAAACAATAAAATGTTCCTCCAGCAAAATTCTGGAGTCTATGCAGGTTTATGTAGGTAGCCAGGGTGGTTGGTCCTCCCCGCTCTCTGGATATGTTTCTGTGGGAAACTTATCTTTGCCTGGGAAGCCCACAGGCAAGAGGGGAGGGCACACTTTTTCTCCTGCTGTTGCTCCCCTGCAACTGGTATTGAGAGGCATCTTGCCTCGGAGGCTGGAGATATTCTATAGCCCCCAGACTACTAGCCATTGATAGCTCTGTTTTCCATGAATTTGTCCCCTCTCAAAGCCATCCAGGCTGGTGGCCATCACCACATTCTGCAGGAGAGAATTTCATAGATTAATTATGCGCTGTGTCCCTGCATGTGGGGATCCCTCATCCTCTCCAGCCCGCGGAGCTCTTGCTTTATTTGATGGATACTTCCTCTCAAGCAAGGGAGAAAAAGGAAACAGGGGCATAACTATAATAGGGCAAGGGGAGACAGTTGTCTGGGGGTCCACTGCCTTGGGGGGCCCCCTAGAGGCAAGTCACATGATGGACTCCCCCAGCCACACACCCACCCAGGCTTCCTTCAGTTGTATTCATCCTCCGAAATTGATGTGAGTGTGAAGACCTGGAGCTACCAGAACAGCATGTCTTTCTCTATCCCCATTAAATGACTGGCATCATCCACAATTTACAAAACCTTTAAAAAAATAATTTAGGATGATGTTCTATTGTGGCACATAGGTTATATATAGGATATATATAACTATGCTTTTTGTTACCACTATACCACTATTCAGCCTCATTTAAGATTTCTTTACTTCATGAGCTGAGCTTCAGTGAGGGGGGCCCATTTCAAAACCTTGTCTCTGGGCCCACTCCAACCTTGCTATGCCCCTGAAAGGAAACATCCAGCTAGAATACAACTGCTTCCTGGGCTGGAGAGGGCGAGTTACCACTCCATGTTCCTTCTCAGCACTGGCCACGCCCCCTGCATCAGTGGGATGATGAAGGGGGAAAGGGCGTGTACCCAGTCTGCCGGCATGTTTGCTATGCCCCAACCTGTATTAACGCTGCAGAACATGTCGGCCATTATATGTTATGAGATGTCCTGTTATTTATGGATTTTAAAATGTAAACTGTGCAAGTTGAGGGCCCTTTCGATGAATGTAGCAGCTATTGTTACATGCCTTACAGTTTCGTGCTCCTGCTAGAATGCCATAATTCACAGACGACAGGCTGTAAGCACTGCACACAAAACCCACTGTAGCCAATTCTTTGGGGACAGTAGCAGGACCCGTATTGCAAAGGCAAGAAATCATGTGGCTGGCTTTGTTGGCAAATTAATGCATTGAGGAGAAGAGGTCATGCTCTTGGCTGGGATTATGGAGTCTTTTAAAATTCACTTCTGTAATTAGGTTCTGAGTGGGGGGGGGACTAGTAAGGGATTAATGAATATGTTTTCCTGGGTTTGAAGCACATTGTCTAGAGACTGTTAATGAAAGGCCAGGTGGACTCCCAGGCCACTGCTGTGGGGTGACGGAGTTGAGCCTGTGGGTTGAAGGAGAGGAGGAGCAAGGCCTGATTCCCTCTGTGCAAATAACAGCCCATCTCTTGCTTAGCCCACAGTCCTGCCAAGGGGATGGGAGCAATGCTCTTCGGGCACAGAAGAAAGCAAATGAGAGTGCCATGCCCAGTTCTTGTGGGCTTTCCCGAGAACTGGGTGTCTCACTCTCCTGGTGGGCAGGGACTTGTGGCATCACATCTGCCCCGTTCCCTATTTCAAGGAGTCGTTCCTTATTTAGCATTAAACCGTCCTCAGGGCATCTTCCTCCACTCAGCCTCCAGAGACAGAAAGGCAGAAAAGTGCAGAAATAGCATGGAGAGTGGGAAATGGAGTTCTGTGGGTTGCGTAAAGCACAAGATAATGCTTTGAAAGCTCACGGCAGTGTAGGTAACAGAGACTTCTCAATTTCTCAGGGTGGAGTGTGTGACATGTGTGATTTTTTTTTTTAAAGCTCTTACTAGGTCTTCTGCATGTTGGAGCTCTGCAGGTGGCAAGCCTAGCTACATCCCTGCAACTGTCACTAGAACTGACATCTATAGGGCAGTGTGACTGAGAGTCACACTGGAATATGCCCCCTCGGCCTCCGGGCAATCTCCCTCTGGAGGAGTTGGCATAATCCTCAAGTCCTCTCTCCTTGTCTTCAGGGCCTATAAAGGGTTCCAGGAAAGACATGCCCACGAGCTCCACCTCCACTACACTTCCCAAGTGCTCTGTGGGGCTGTTGGTACCCACACATTTCTGGGTCCTGGTGCTGCTGCTCTCCCAGGGTGACAGGCTGCTGTTGCCTCCCAACAGTTGCCAGGGACCTGGGTGTCCCCCCCTAGCTTAGAACATGCCTCACAGCTCCCCTCTGGAGTCTGTGTGTTGGTAGAGGCTGGCTGCATTAATATAGCAACGTTCATCAAGCATCCAAGCAAGCTGCAGGCAACCTAGAATGACAGGCCCTGTCCAACGGGCATACAATCTAATAAAACCAAGCACAAAACACAAATTCATTTTTTAAAAAAAAGTGGGAGGAAGAGAAGGAAGATGCCAGAATTAAAACCATAGCAACGTAGTCATCGGCTAGTTGAAATAGATGAATCATGAGAATTTCTTTTTTAAAAAAAACAAACAGGCAAGAGAATTGGAGAGCTGGTCTTGCGGTAGCAAGCATGACTTGTCATCTTAGCTAAGCAGGGTCCACCCTGGTTGCATTTGAATGAGAGACTTGATGTGTGAGTACTGGAAGATATTCCCCTAAGAGGATGTAGCTGATCTGGGAAGAGCAGAAGGTTCCAAGTTCCCTCTCTGGAAGCATCTCCAAGATAGGGCTGAGAGAGATTCCTGCCTGCAGCCTTGGAGAAGCCGCTGCCAGTCTGGGTAGACAATACTGAGCTAGATGGACCAAGGGTCTCACTCAGTATATGGCAGCTGCCTATGTTCCTATGTTCCAGTGGCTAAGCAGATGCTTCTGGGAAGCCCATGGCGACCGGCAGATGAAGGCGACGGCTTTTTGCCTGTGTTGTCCCATTGGTTGTAGGTAAAGGAAGAGGAGGAAGAGAGGGGTAAGGCAAGGAGAGGTGGGGGTCCAATAGAAACATTGGATTTCCAACCTGACATGACATGACAGTTTGGAGGGCCCACCATTATTATTATTATTCTATTATGTATTCAATTTATATACCGCCCTTCCAAAAATGGCTCAGGGTGTTGACCGCTCCCTATAACATAACATGTTATAAGAGGAGACCTGGTCTTGTGGTAGCAAGCATGACCTGTCCCCTTAGCTAAGCAGGATCCACCCTGGTTGCATATGAATGAGATACCACTTGTGAACACTGTAAGATATTCCCCTGAGGGGATGGAGCCACTCTGGGAAGAGCAGAAGGTTCCAAGTTCCTTCCCTGGCAGCATCTCCAAGATAGGGCTGAGAGAGATTCCTGCCTGCAACTTTGGAGAAGCCGCTGCCAGTCTGTGTAGACAATACTGAGTTAGATGGACCAATGGTCTGACTCAGTATATGGCAGCTGCCTATGTTCCTATGACCATGCCCACTTTTATGTTTTGTCTGGATCCGACACTATGGGCTGTGCACAGGCCGACTGTCTATCGCCGACCCTGTGTGGGGTGGGAATCAGTTCTGGAGGACGCATCATCTTGCAAACTACAACTGGTACTGCTCGCGTGCAGCACCACCCCTGCAAAAGTGGGTCAAAGAAGCAAAATAATAGTAACTCACTTCCTGACCCAAATCCTTCCCGTGTTCACTCAGGCAAGAGCCCTCCATCACTGAAGCCTGCCTTAGGGAAGATCTCATTCATTTCATTTTTCAGAAAATGGGCTTATTTCTGCCTGACGCATTGGGTGAGCATTGAAAGGCTGAAAGGCATGTGTCACTGGCTTTCCCGTGGAAGTTGCATCTGTCAGGATTATGAGACTTGGCCACTATCATGTGAAGCAAAAGCCGCACACATCCACTTCCGTGGATGAAAACCCTTTCCTTTGCACACTGTCTGTCATGAACATTTGGGGCAATCTCCATGCTGAGTTAACATTCGTTTTCGGTTTTGTCTTTCCAGAAGAGCATGATGGATGGCGACTGTCTGTTAAGTGTCCGTATGGGGTACCATCTGCTTCTAGAAGGATCCGATGTGGGCCGCTTGACTTGGCCTTGTTTAAAAGATCATGCAGATTTCCAAGTTCACAACTTCTTTGAAATGGAAAGTGTTTGCGTCATCTTTTGGCAGAGCATTTTATATTAAACCTCATCATCTTTCTCTCTGTGAGGTCAGACGGATATAAACTAGGAGTGGAACATTTCATCAGTTAATAAATCAGACTGAAAGCCTTCAAGCAGGGGTTCCCGGTTAATTGGGCCACGGTTTGTATTTAACAGGAACGACTCCAAGACATAGTCAAGGCATTACCCCTGCTAACTGGGCAAAGAGGCACCTTTTACCGTGGTGATTTGCTTTATTTAGCAGGGGGAGAGTAACTGGCCCTATCCACCCACAGCACAGTACTTCTAGTGACTGTTGCTGGTGTCTATCTTATGTTTCATTTTAGAATGTGAGCCCCTTGGGGACAGGGAGCCATCTTATTTATTTGTTATTTCTCTGTGTAAACCGCCCTGAGCCATTTTCGGAAGGGCAGTATAGAAATCAAAATAATAATAATAATAATAATAATAATAATAATAATAATAATAATACCCCCAGTGAGGCACTACCTTGGCGTGGTTGTGGGGCTTGCGTGCTCTGAGGAAGGTGAGAGCTATGCCAGAGGTCCAACCATACTGGACAGGTCTCACCAGAGGAGCCAGACAAAGAGTGCCTCTGCCATCAACAATATGGTGAGACGTAACTTTAATAAATCTATATCGGATCAGTCGTCGCCTGGGTCAACAAGGACCGCGCCAGGTGCTGGAGTCCCTGGACATCTGGTGGCAAGTGGGCTACAGGACTCAGGATCTTCAGTTGAGCAACCAGGGCTGGAGACTGCAAGGTTACAGGAAGAAACGTCACTTAACCGAAAAAAATATACGAAAAATGCAAACAAGGAAATAATGATTGATGAAATAATGAATAATAATGGAGTTTGGACTAGACAAGTGTGCTGCATTAATAATGAACAGAGGAAAAATAACAAAAACAGAAGGAATAGAACTGCCCAATGGAAGCAAGATCAAGAACCTGGAAGAGAAAGAACCTTACAAATACTTGGGCATTCTCCAGGCGGATAACATTGCACACACTGGAGTTAAAAGAAAAATTGGAAGTGAATACATCAGGAGAGTTAGAAAAATCCTCAAGTCCAAACTCAATGGCAGGAAAATCATACAAGCCATAAACACCTGGGCTATACCTGTTATCAGATACACTGCAGGGATAATAGACTGGACCCAGGCAGAGCTAGAGACGCTAGATCGTAAGACCAGGAAAATCACGACCATCAATCATGCTCTGCACCCCCGCAGTGATGTCGATAGGCTATACCTCCCTCGCAGCTCAGGTGGAAGAGGAATGCTGCAAGTCCATCAAACAGTAGAGGAGGAGAAAAGAGGCCTTGAAGAATATATCAAGGACAGTGAAGAAGATGCACTTCAAATGGTCAATAACACGAAACTATTCAACACCAATGAAACAAAGCAGGCCTACAAGAAAGAACAAGTCAAGAGCCGAACAGAAAAATGGAGAAATAAGCCCCTGCATGGTCAATATTTGCACAATATAAGTGGAAAATCAGACATCACCAAGACCTGGCAATAGCTTAAGAATGGCAACTTGAAGAAAGAAACAGAGGGTTTAATACTGGCTGCGCAAGAACAAATGCAATAAGAGCAAAAGTCGAAAAGTCAACAACAAACAGCAAGTGCCGCCTTTGTAAAGAAGCAGATGAAACAGTGGACCACCTAATCAGCTGTTGTAAAAAGATCGCACAGACTGACTACAAACAAAGGCATGACAAGGTAGCAGGGATGATACACTGGAACATCTGCAAAAAATACAAGCTACCTGTAGCCAAAAATTGGTGGGACCATCACATTGAAAAAGTGGTAGAAAATGAAGATGTAAAAATATTATGGGACTTCCGACTACAAACAGACAAACATCTGCCACACAATACACCAGATATAACTGTAGTGGAGAAGAAAGAAAAACAAGTGAAAATAATCGACATAGCAATACCAGGGGATAGCAGAATAGAAGAAAAAGAAATAGAAGAAATCACCAAATACAAAGATCTACAAATTGAAATTGAAAGGCTGTAGCAGAAAGAGACCAAAATAATCCCAGTAGTAATTGGCACCCTGGATGCAGTTCCAAAAGACCTTGAAGAGCACCTCAACACCATCGGGGCCACAGAAATCACCATCAGCCAATTACAAAAAGCAGCTTTACTGGGAACAGCCTATATTCTGCGACGATATCTATGACAGCAACAACATTACAATAAAATTCTGGCATCCCAGGTCCTTGGGAAGGACTCGATGTCTGGATAAAACAAACCAGTCAATAACACCTGTCTGACTGTGTAAATAAATAAATAAAAGCAAGGAGGAGCAAGTGCTCCCCCCACAAGAAAGTTCTCACCCCCTCCTTTTGCTCCCCCCATCCACCAGACTGGTACTTTACAGCAACGCCAGCTCTTTTCCGATCCGTACACGTGTCGGAATGGATCTCGTTACTGCAACAGAATGCCGCTGCTTCCAACAGATCTCACACAAGCTGGCATGGCCCTTCATTAGCAAATGTTGTTGTGCCTGGCAAATATGCCTGAGAGAGACCGCGGACCCTTTCCTCCCCACCACCCAACCCCAACCCCAGCCTCCAGCGCCTGCCAGGTTCATTTGCAGATGCCCTCTGTCACTTCTGGACATTACAAAACGACAAAACAGTGGAGATACTTGGGAGCCGGCAATTAGGGTGTTGCTGTACACACCGCTGGAAGGAAGACCCTGGCAACCGTGCCAGAACAGTTGGGGAATGCTAATGATATACCTCCATCCTTTGGACAGATGCAACATCTCTGGCTTCACTGAGATATCACTGTCGTCAGCAGCGGCTCTGTCTAACAAAGCAGTCTCGAGGGGCTATTCTGGTTTGTTGTCATGCCAATAAAAATAGTTTGTGCCTGTGATTCCATTTTTAGGTGATTGCTTCTCCAGTAGAGGGTTATGTTTCCTCCTTTCTGTTCCTAAAGCCAGTAATCCAGATGAAATTGTTCTCTCTTTATTGCTGTTTGCAGTGAATTTCTGGCTGAATAAAAGGTTGCCAGGTGACAACGTGAAGGTTTCCCCTACGACGGAAGATCTCCAACATGGGTCTCCAGATTTCAGACTACAACTCTCGTCATCCCCAGCCACAATGGCCACAGGGTTGTTGGGAGTTGCAGACCATCTGGGCACCCAAGCTTGAGAAATCCCCTATGCCAAGGCGGCTCAACTTAGACCCTCTGGCAGATGGTGGCCTACAACTCTCATAATCCCCGGCTATTGGCCACTGTGGCAGGGGATTGTGGGAGTTATCATTCAAAAATAGATGGGGGGCCAACACTGAGCAGGCCTGCCCTATGCCATGCCTCCTCCATGGAGCTGCTCTTGTGGTAGCAAGCATGAATTGTTCCTTTTGCTAAGCAGGGTCCACTTTGGTTTACACTGGAACGGGAGACTACATGTGTGAGCACTCTAAAATATTCCCCTTCTTTCTCTGGGAAGAACACCTGCATGCAGAAGGTTCCAGGTTCCCTCCATGGAATCTCAAAGATAGGGCTGGGAGAGAGACTCCTGCCGCTGCCAGTCTGTGTAGACAATACTGAGCTAGATGGACCAGTGGTCTGACTAGGTATAAGGCAGCTCCCTATGAACCTTAGTTTTTAAAACTAAGGAACACATGTTCACAGTTTTTAGAATGCAAGTAAAATCTTGGCTTTTTACTCAGGCTTTTAAATGAGCGTTTTGTTTGCTGCTGCTTTGTATCTTATGGTTATATTGTATATTTTTTAAAACTTGTAATTAGATTTTTATATTCCATTTTAATTCTTATTGTGCAGTTTTAATGGTTTTATATTGTTTTAAATGTTTTGTAAACCACCTTGAGATTATTTTAATGAAAGGCAGTGTTAATAATAATTATAATTATAATTATTTATTTACACAGTCAGACAGGTGTTACTGACTGGTTTGTTTTATCCAGACATCGAGTCCTTCCCAAGGACCCGGGATGGCTGAATTTTATTGTCAGTGTTGTTGCTGTTGTTATAGATATCGTCACAGAATATAGGCTCTTCCCAGTAAAGCTGCTTTTTGTAATTGGCTGATGGTGATTTCTGTGGCTCCTATGGTGTTGAGGTGCTCTTCAAGGTCTTTTGGAATTGCACCTAGGGCGTCAATTACTACTGGGATTATTTGGGTCTTTTTCTGCCACAGCCTTTCAATTTCAATTTGTAGATCTTTGTATTTTGTGATTTTTTTCTATTTTTTAAATTATTATTATTATTATTATTAATAACAACATTTATATTCTGCTCTTCTTCCAAGGAGCCCAGAGCAGTGTACATGGGTATGTTTATCCCCACAACAACCTTATGAGGTAGGTTAGGCTGAGAGATACGTGACATGCCCAGAGTCACCCAGTGAGTTTCATGGCTGAGAGGGGATTTGAACTCCGATCTCCCCAGTCCTAGTCCAGCACTCTAACCACTACACCAACCACACTGCTATAAATATTTAACAAGCAATCAATCAATCAGTCAATATTCAGATGGGACTCCCCTGGCTTCTCCTGGTTGCCCTCCCCCATTGATCCTTTCTTCCACCATCTCGTCCTGCTATCCAGCATACTTGAACCCAAACCACATGTTACATTCAACACTCCTGCAATCCCGTGCAGCATACACAGGTATAGATCTGTAGTCAGGTACAACTATTCACATGTGATGTTGAACAAAGGTACAGCTGCACACTTCTTTTCTGCATCCTGCATGTCAAGGAACCTGTTCCTAGGTTCACTTTAAAATGAACCCAGGTACAGTCATTCATACCTCATTGTTATATAAGTTGGCTTTTGCTGGTCAGAGACCGAAATAAATGTATACCAAATTTGGGATACAAGTTGGCCAGGTTGCAACCTGGAGAATGTAGGATAAAGGGAAAAGTCATTTCCCTTTACAGAAAGTCAGAAAATCTGCCATGGTTGTCTCCATATAAATGCATCTTTAATGTCTAAGCATACACACCAAACTGGAAGGCTGAAATGCAAGATTTAAAATGCAATCTGCTGAACTGGAACCTCTCAGCAAGTTTGATTTTATTCAGTTTGGCCTGAATCAAGATTCTGGGTTACAGCAGTTGCCAGTAGGGTTGTCACCCAATTAGGGACACCTTAGTCAATCAATCGTACAAATTCCATTCAATTAATTGATTGATTAATTGATTGCATATATTTGCACATACATTTAAAAAAAGAGTTCTGAAGCAAAAAGCAAAGTTTTGCTGTTTCACTTTTCAAAGAGGCATTCCACGTACATTTAGAATGCAGGTCCTGTTCGCAGGATTATGATTGACATGGGGGGAAAAGCGGGGGAAAGGGACAAGAAAGGAATAGGAGAACAAGCCAATTCACAGAACAAAACTTTCCAGTTAAGATGAAATGTTAGTAATCGTTGCCACCGGTTCGTCTGGTGGCAACTCAGAGGCGGGCCTTCTCTGTAGCTGCTCCTGGGCTGTGGAATGCTCTCCGGGCAGAAATTCGTCATTTGAGATCATTGCTGTCCTTCAGGAGAGCCCTTAAGACCTATCTGTTTGGCCTGGCCTTCCAGGGTTTTTAAATGATTGACAAACTGTTTCAAATTGTTCTAAATTGCTGCCTTGATTTCCAGGGTTTTTTAGCTGTTTGAATTGTTTAATTGGTTTCATTCTGTTTTTATAGCTTGATTTTAACTGTTAACTTGTTTTAATTGTTTTTATCATGTTCTAAACCACCCTGAGCCATTTTGGAAGGGTGGTATATAAATCAAACAAACAAACAAACAAACAAACAAAAATAAAAATAGAAAAATAAAGTTACAGCTGCATGCATTCGCTAAAGTGGTGCTTGGCCCGCAAAAGCTACTCCCTCATCAAATTTTTTACTCTTTAATACATGGGGCTATAGCTCAGAAAAAGAGCATCTGTTTGCACGCGGAAGGTTCCAAGTTCATGCCCTGGCAGCATCTCCAGATAGGGCTGGGAAAGACTCCTGCCTGCAACCTTGGAGAAGCTGCTGCCAGTCAGTGTAGGCAGTACTGAGCTAGATGGATCAAGAGTCTGACTCAGTATATGGCAGCTTCCTATCATCCTATGTTCCTAAGATGCCACAAGACTCTTTGCCACTGGTGGCTGCTACAGGCAGGGCTGTCGAGGTCACAGGGGCGTAGCAAGGTTGGAGCAGGCCTAGAGACAAGATTTTAAAATGCCCCCACCCCACCCCGAAGCTCAGCTCATGAAGGTTTTGTAAATTGTGGAGGATGCCAGTCATTGAATGGTACTAGAGAGAGACATGCTGTTTTGGTAGCTCCAGGTCTTAACACTCACATCAGTTTCGGAGGATGAATACAACTGAAGGAAGCCCGGGCGGGTGTGCAGCTGGGGGAGTCAGTCATGTGTCTTGCCTCGGGGGGGTCCCCCAAGGCAGTGGGCCCCCGGACAACTGTCTCCCCTTGCCCTATTATAGTTACGCCCCTGCGGGGGCAGAAAATGAACCACAGCTGCGGCTTGTTCTGCCTGGATTCACCCCATCCTGGCTGCCTCTCTGGCTCTTGCCCCACCCTCCTGTGGCATTAAATCAAGCATGCAGGCTGGTATTCAACTGGCTGGGACAAACTGCAATCTCAATGGATCTCAAACTGCAAACTCAATGGATACCAGCCCAAGCGCCTGGGGTCAATGCCGCGGCAGGACGAGAGACAGAGAGGAAGCTGGGAAGGGGAAAGGAGTGAGAACAAGCTGGGGCTTGTTTCCCACCCCACTTATACTGGCCACCGCTGCTCTTTACCATTTTGCTTGTAAGGTGATCATTAGCAGCTGAAAGCCAGATATCAAGAGGAATTGGCAAGGAGCCCCTGGAGTGTAAGCAAGCTTTTCGTTCCCTCCTCGAATGCAAGCAGAATATTAACCCTGCCTGCCTGCCTGGTAGCCGGGGGTGGGGGGGAATCTGCAGGGGTCCAAATATGGATTGAAAGGAAACAATTGCTTTTCAGAATGGTGATGAATGCTATGCCAAAAAAAGCTCGCTCTGGAAATCATATCAGGAGAAGGGGAAAAGCCCAGATGCAATAACATGGACTTGAGTCAGAAAACAGTGTGGGGAATACATTGTTTTCAAAGACAACAAGCAAGATATTTTGTGGATAGCCTCTTTTGGTGGGCTGTTACACAACGGTTAATAGTTCATAAGGGCGGAACACTTGTCTAATACTATAGTCTGAATACGACTGATTGCCTAGAGAGGGAAGACCCATAGCTCAGAGTATAAACTGCATCTAGTTCCAGGTCGAGTCCTTAGCATTTCAGGTACTGTATTTACAGTACCTGAAGACCCAGCTCCCTTGAGGGGTGCATAATGCTGGCGAAAGGGAAGGAAAAAGAAGAAGAGGACGACCAGCAGCAAGGTGGATGGACTCGATGATGACAGCAATGAATGCACCACTGAGAGGCCTTAAAGGCCAAGCTGAAGACAGATCATCCTGGAGAGAATCTATCTATGTGGTCGCTAAGAGTAGACACCGACTTGACGGCACTTAATCAATCAATCAATCAATCAATCAATCAATCAACCTGAATCCAAGTCTATGTTTTTCCCAAGCTCTTTAATGTTAGGAACTGGAGAGTTGGCTTAAATTTCAAGTCCTCTTCCTTTTGGGTAAATAGTATAGCCTATATTTAACCCATATTTTAAAGGGGTCATCTTAAATTCAGAGTCATCTTCTATTTGGGTAAATATGGTAGTGGAGCTGAGAAAGACCCTGGATTGCTCCTGCAGATCAGAGTAGACAGTAATGAGCTAGATGACCTCAGGAGCAACAGAGAATATAGCCCTGTTCACATGTTACGTTCAACACGCCAGCAATGAGTGTATGTCAGGGTTTCACAAATCCGGCAGTCCAGCTGCTTTGGACTACAACTCCCATCTTCCCTAGCCAAAATGGCCAAAAGCCAGGTATTATGGGTAATGTAGTCCAACAACTGCAGGAGGGCCAGAGCTGTGCAGTCCTGGTGTACAAAGCACACCAGTATAGATCTGTACACTGGTACAGTCATTCACATGTTATCCTGAACACAGGCACAGCATGGATCGTGCCTTTGAGGGGCCTGTACCTAGACTGGCTTTTTGAAATGAATGCAAGTGCATTCATTCACACAAAAACATGTATGAGTGCACAGACATCCCCATGGTGGCTGGGGGTGATGGGAGTTGTAGTCCAACAACATCTGGGGACTTACGTTTGAGAATCCTTGCCTTAGATCCAAATCCTAAATCCTACTTCAGTACAAAAATATGCCTACTTGTCTTCTCCCCACACCAACCCCCACAAAAGCTTGTAGGAGCTCCCTGCATCTTGCTTCCACATCACTTTGTTCTCAGCAGTTGCTCTTTTTGAATAATTACAATAATTATTCTTATTGAATAATTACACACCCCCCCACACACACACACAACTCAAGTGGGGCTGTTCATTCATAAGGTGCAGTGCAAATGAGTGTATTGTTTGCAGTGACTGCTCCTTAAGACCTTCCCTTTCAAAGAAACATAACAATGGGGCAGGGCTGCAATTATCTGCAGATCCCATCTCAGCACAATGTTGGGTAACGCCAGCTAAAAAACTGCAGTCAGCTCATTTGCAGAGCTGCTAGATCTAAGGGGTGGCTCACCTGCAGCATTCAGTCATTAGATCACAATGGTTTCACAAGCTCCAGTCTCCAGATCCTGCTGGACTACAATCCCCACCATCTCCAGCCACAACACAGATCTGTTGTGGCTGGGGATGATGGGAATTGTAGTCCAACAACATCTAGGGACTCAAGTTTGAGAAACCAGGGGAAAAAATAGATGTTGCGACATCAAGTGGCAACATCAAGGGGACGACATCAGTTGTTCCAAGTTCCCTCCTTGGCATTTCCAAGATCGGGCTGAGAGAGATTCCTGCCTGCAACCTTGGAGAAGCCACTGCCTGTCTGTGAAGACAATACTGACCTAGATAGACCAATGGTCTGGCTCAGTATATGGCAGCTTCCTATGCTCCTATCTATTAGATCTAGTCGTGCTTTCTGGAGCAGCCATCTTCTGGGTGACAGCCCTTGTTTGAAGACTGTCATACCCTCTCCCCACTTCTCCAGGCCAAGCACACCCACTTTCTTCACTCTTTCCTCATAGGCTTTGTTTTCCAGACCCTTCACCATCTTCACTGCCCACCTCTGAACCCAGAAGTGCTCTTAATGCCACCAGCATCTTGTTTCAATCTGCCCTCCGGAGTTCAAACCTCAGCAAAAACAAACAAACAAACAAAAACCCTCCTTCGACATCTGTGCCTTGAGTGAAAAAATCTGAAACCCTGCAGCCATTAATCCATTTCATGTGAAATCCCCTTTGCTCTTCGCCATGCATCCAAATTCAGTGGGAGCCAGCTATTGTCAAGGGACTCTTGCATCTGGCAGCTTGTCTAATGAATATTCCACCTGAGTGAACCCTTGGGGACTCCATTCTCCTATTAAATACCAGTCTTTGCCCTTTGTTCAAAGCTCTTCAATAATATCCTGCGTGAAGCTTTCAGATGAACCGGGAGGGGACAGTCATTCACGGCTAAAGCACTGGCTGGGACCTGAGAGAAACACACACCAGCGTGAGCCCATTTTGGGGCTGTCAGGAAGCTGTCTCAGCTTGTCATACCTCATTTTCACTCCGCTATGCAGCTTTCGTACACAGTACTCAGGTGTTTGGTTTTCAAAGGCCTTTACTGGCCCTAAGCGGAGGCACTGGGAGAGGAGCAGGTATTAATCATCGGAGGCCTACAAAGCCATTTCATGAACTCCGATAAATCTGTGAAGCAGGCAGGCCTTTTCTTCAGTGCTATGGTGCCAGGACTGAGGTCTTCCAGAATTGCTCCAGAGCAAGATGGCTTCTGCTTTCCAGCCTGAGGACGCTCAGAATATATTTAAGCTATTTAAGGCCTTAGTTAGTTAGTTTATTTACTTACTTGCTTATTTATTTATTTATTCATTTATTTTATGTATATGCTGCCCTTCCAAAAATGGCTCAGGGAGGTTTACATCAGAGTATATATCTGACACTTGAAACTTGCCCTTTGGAGCTCTCCGTGGTGCTGAAGCCTTGCCTGACCTCATCTCCACATTACAGTCTTGTGTGTTTCTGTGTGTGGGGTGGGCCAGGACAGACAGGAGAGGAACAGAGCTCTCTTAATTTCCACAGCAACCCAGAAGTCAGAAGAAGGAAGCTAGCTGGCCAAAGAAGTCTTCAGACTGTACAGGTCTCAGACTGATCAGTAGCAAGGGCAGTTGTCAGGATACAACAGGTGAGGGGCGGGAGAATGGGGGAGCACCCACTCCAAACACAGGGAGAGCTGATACACCGTGAGTCTCACTCAACATCCTGACTTCATGGAGGCAGTGATGCTGCCGTGGCCAGTACGGGGCCACTGCTGCCCAAACAGGACTGCCACCCAGGCATCCAAGCAAGGTCTCGTGTGGTTCTCAGGGGCTCTCATGAGATCTTGGAGTGAGGTCTAATCTTGGCCCGAGATCTGGTGAGATTTGCCTGGGCTGCCTGGGGCTATATAAGAAAGAACTAGCCAATGATGTAGGGCCAGATACTGATGAGGGAAATGGCTGGAGAGGCCCCAGTGACTCAGAGGATGGAGTGATCAGGGAAGGGGACTCTGGTGACACACAACCACCCCTCCATGTCAAACACAAATCCTGAGGTCTTTCTGTTCCAGGCTGGCAGGCCCCCTGGAGCTACGGGCAGCCCCGGGTGTGTGACAGCAGTCCTCCTCCTCCTCACCTTGACTCCCCCAATACTACAACTAATGCTACTTTTCAGCCAAAGTGTTCAAACACGGTTACATAGAAAAATAAATAATAAATAAGATGATTCCTGGTCCCCAAATGGCTTGCTATCTAAAAGGAAATATAAAGATAGACACCAGCAACATCCACCGGAGGGATGTTGTGCTGGGGCTGGAAAAGGCCACTTCCTACCCACCCCACTAAAAATAAGAGAGTCACCACATTAAAGGGTGCCACTTTGTTCAGTTAGCAGGGGCTGGAGTACAACAGCCGCAGTACACAAGCACACACTCCCACACATGCATGCATTACTACTACTACTACTACTACTACTACTACAAATATTTATATACTGCTCTTCTTTACATAGAAAAGTAAATAATACAGAAATACGATAATACATAAATAAGATCTTGTTTAATAATACATTAAACAAGAAGAGAGTTGTTTATTATTTTTTAAAAAAATCTAAGTAAAAAATCACTTTAAAAAATCTAAATAGGGTCAGTTAGCAACTCTACTCAAAGGGCATATCCAAATGAATTAAAATTGTTCCTGTTTTATGTTGCATGCCCATACTATCTCTATTTGATCCTTACTTTGCCTTCTGGAAAGCTATGAAAAGCGCCTTTCAAACATGTTGTTAATGTGTTAACACGCACTCAGTGTGTGTTAACACACACTCAGCATTCTTCCTGTTTCTGTTTAGAGATCTCACCAGGGTCTCTAGAATTCAAATCTCCAAGTGGTGGGTAGATGTATGTGACTGTACTCCATATACATATAAATGCATGCTCATAGACAGAAATTCCAGCTCACCACTTCCTTTCTTTCCCCCTATAGACACCCATCCCACTAGTGAATATCTGCTGAATGTATTTGAGTTTCGGCTGTTCTATCACAAGGACATCAAGATCCATAGTAAAACTAAACAGTCTTAAATTTACCAATGAACACAGCAGCCAAGAATCTTCAGGCGCCTGAAGAGGGGAGACACATGGTGTCCTCTCCTTGCCCTCTTACCCAACAGCACATGGTGGACATCTGATGTGGAGTAAAAGAGGAGAGGAGAGGAGAGGAGAGGAGAGGAGAGGAGAGGAGAGGAGAGGAGAGGAGAGGAGAGGAGAGGAGAGTGGTGGGCTAGCGCATCTCCTACCCAGTACCACATGGCAGTCATCTGATGTGGAGTAAACGGGGAGAGGAGAGGAGAGGAGAGGAGAGGAGAGGAGAGGAGAGTGGTGGCCTTGCACGTCTCCTAATCAGTACCACATGCCAGCCTTCTGATGTGGAGTAAAGGGGGAGAGGAGAGGAGAGGAGTACCACAAGGCAGCTGTCTGATGTGGAGTAAAAGGGGAGAGGAGTGTGGTGGGCTAGAGACCATGTCAATGTTGATTTAAATTCACTAGCTCTAAGAGAAACCTCAAAAAAATCAATAAATGATGGGGCAGGGAGAGAAATGATGACAGCAGACTAGGAACGGCTGTTTGTCATACTTCAAATGGGAAACTTTCAGAAATTATGGCTTCATTTCTACAAAACCATTAGAGCCATACGAAACTAGTCAAACTTTACGTCTGTTGCTAGCAAGTAATAAGCAGAATGGATTCATACTTGAGGAATGAATAAGTAACACTATTTCAAGCATTTATACATTTCTAGCATTTATAGATTGGGTTAAAAAACCTCTTGTGGGGCAAGCCTCTGAACTGTAGAGTGTGGCCACATTTGCACATAATTCTGTTCCCTGCCACTGCCTTCCATGATGGGCAGGGGCCTGGGTCGTGCTCCCCCCACCATAGGCAGGCACAGAAGCCGCCATTTTGCCTCCCCCTGCACGTGATTTTGGCTGGCCAATCAGGGGGATCTTGGGCCAGTATATGTGGCCGGCCTGCTTGTTTCCATGTCTGTTGCTCTTGGGCGAGGCACCCCCCTGCCTAGTACTCAGTGAGGGTTACCTCACATTTACCTCAGTGAGGGTTACCTCACTGTTGTTTTTTTTTTGGACGCACCAGATTGGCATCAGGTGCAGCCTTTTCCCACTTACTTCTCACGGAGTGTTATGATAAGGGTTCCACCGGGCACAGGGTAGTTTGGTCACTTGGCAGGAGAGTGTGAGTTGGGGTGGGCTGTTTTGGTAACGGTGTTGGGCCGGAGGACCATTTCAGGTGGGAGGGGGCTGAGGAGCAGCCCTTCAGGGTATTGTAGCCCGGAGGGTTGGGACTGGCCCCTACGCAGAGGGTAGCTCGGCTCACCAGCTCAGAGTTGTGCAGGTTGGGTTGGGGTGGGTTACGTTGCCTTCCCCTCAGGAGGGAAACCCCGAGGTGACTTAGTGACTTGGTGCCTGGCTGAATCGGCACCCGGCCCTTTGCCCCGATGTGGAGCAGTCCTCCTTATGAGGCTGACCCACATAGGTGGAGTACCCACACTCTGGTTAGTTAATATTCATCGTTGCAAGATTTGGATATCATTTATCAGTGAAGTAGCCCTAGTTACTCCAATTATGTGTGTCTTGTCTGTATTTGGGCCTGGGGATGCACCGTGACACCATGCCCAAGAGAAGCAGAAGATCTTTCTCAGATTCAAATGTACTATTGACTTACATTTACTATCCAAGCAATTATTCAATCAAATGAATAACCTTTGAATCCTACACATTTTAAACTGGTTTTTTAACTTCCCCTTTGCTAGCACGTTTGGAATGTACCATGTAAATATATGTATGGACACGCACTGTATACAGACTGCGCATGTGTTCAACTTAACGTGTGAATAGACTTTATTGCGTCAAATGATGATCTGAATGTCTGAATCAGCCAAAAACTCAATAACAAGCATTTGTGTAATACTTTCAAGGATTCAAAGTATTTGACATGGTTGACGTTAGCTGATGGCCATTCAGAAATTCCATGCATCCCTATGGCAAATGGGAAGGAACCAGGGCTTTTCAGTGGGCATCCCCTGTCATTCATTTTTAGTACTAGAGTCTACATGAACAGCTACATGTCTACATGAACAGTTTCAGGCAGGAGTCTTTCCAAGTCCTACTTGGAGATGCTGCCAGGGAGTGAGTATGGGAAAGCAATGCAAAGCAGATGCTCTACCACGGAACTATGACCCCATCCCCTAAAGGGAATATCTTACAGCAGGTGGTGCTCACCTTCAGTCACCCATCCAAATGCAAACCAAGGCAGACCCCACTTTTATCAAAAGAGCAATTCCTGCTCGCTACTTCAAGACCACTTCTCCTCTCCTGATTGCAACATCAAGGTTTTTTTTACAAGGCCTTTTTATTATTATGCAGGGCAGCTGGAAGTGTTTAAGTGGTGCTGATGGATTTTTATTTACTTGCTTTTTGATTCTGGCAGCATACCACTGAATACAAGTTGCTAGGGGGAAAGTCAGTGGAGGGGGTGGTTGCCTTCATGTCGTGCTTGTATGCTTCCCAAAAGCACCTGGCTGGTAATAATAATGATAATGATAACAAATGACAACAACATTCTTATTCATAGCAATAATATGTCAACCTTGCTGCTCTTTTTAGAGGGGAGTGGATCTATCTATCTATCTATCTATCTATCTATCTATCTATCTATCTATCTATCTATCACATTTATAAACCACCCCATCCAAAGGCTCTGGGCAGTGCACAACAGGTATTTATTTATTTATTTATTTATTTATTTAGATTTCTATACCGACCTTCCAAAAATGGCTCAGGGCAGTTTACACAGAGAAATAGGTACTGGTGGTGCACAACAGGAATAATATTGTTTGTATATTACATCCAAATGGCTTTGGAAGCCCTTAAAGGACAGAATGTTGGTTGGTTGGTTAGTTGGTTGAGATGGATGGATGGATGGATAGGATAATGATCATAACGTATATGTAAACCAGCCTTAAGGGTGGCTGAGCAGGAGCAGCCCTTTCATGAGGCAAAGTGATACAGTTGCCTCAGGAGGAAGATGATGAGGGTGGCAGCAGGGTAGCAAAAAAAAACCCTGCCGTCACCATTGGGCCAACCTGACCCTTGCAAACTTTTCAAGGAGCAACTCTCTGCACACGCTTTGCAAAACTTGCAAGAAGCATGGACAGAGAACAGGAGGCTGCTAGCAACCTGCCCTCCTCACTGGGCACCCCCCCCCACACACACACACCTTCCGGTGGCATTTTGAAAGCTTGCAAGAGTTGTGTTGAAAGGGAGCTGGGCCCCACCAGGGGCATGGGGCATGGCACCATTTAGTGCCTGAGGTGCTGCAATAATTTGGAGAACCCCATTACGGGGGAACAGGAAACAAGGGAGTTGCACTTCCAGTTTTCATGCCGCTGTTGTAACATGGAAAAAGTGTAGGAGGAACGTGTGAATTGATGCCACGCCTGCTATCCGGAAACCATCTTCATCCCTCCCAGTGTCCCTTTTCTGAGCGTTACTCGAAGTGCTCAGAAACAGGAAGCATGACTCACGCGTGCTTCCCCACACCCAAGTCCAGGCCCCATCTCTAGCTGCTCTTCTATTTCTCTCGACCCTCGAAGGAAGCCCTGAGGCTTGGACACGGCTTGATCAGAATTTAGCCTACGTTCGGCTGAAATATTTGAAGACAATTTCACACAGCTCTGTACATGCTGGGAACTACTTTTCACTTCTCTCTGTGCTCCACACGCCGGTAATGCTGGGGCGAGCCGTGTAAAGATAGCGGGGGGCATTCCTCCTTGGATTAACAGATGTTCTACAGATCTGTGCATCATTTGCCCCATGCCGCAAGCAGAACTATTGGGGGGGGGGTGAATTATCCAATGGGCAGTGCTTCGGGGACCAGCAACCAGGGGTGCAGTGGAGGAGGGACGCGCAGGGACAGAGCGCCAGTACTTCTCAGCTTCTCTGGCCGTTGGGGTGGGCATGGCCATGGGACTGTCATGGCGAGCGCCTGCACTTCCGAATCTCCAACTACATCGCTGCCTGCAACCCCCTGCTGTCCTTCCTCGTCTCAGCCCCAATGGCTTTAGTGGCATCTAGCCATAATTGCTAAATGCACAGCTCCGATCTTCAGTAATATTGTACCTCTGGCTACCAGCTGCTGGGGATTAACAGGAGAAGATGGAAGTCACTTTCACGCCCCACTTACCAGCCACCCTGAGGCCTTTTACTGGCCACTCTTGGCAGACAGACTGCTGAGCTAGGGCGAACACTGAACACACCTAGCAGGGCAACTCTTGCTTCGTAATACATTCAACCTGAACTATTCTAGTCCGGCATCTCTGGGGCAGCCCCAGGAATTGTTAAGAAAGATTTCTCCTGAATCAGTAGGAATACGGAGCAATCTGGGCTTAGGTCCTTCTGCAGTAAACATTTGCATCGCAAGCCTGAAGGCCTGTTTCTCTGACCACCCACAGGACATTCTGCAAACACCAAGACCGGATTCGAAGAGTTGTTGAGCAGCAAGATGGAAGCACAGAAATGGAAAGGGTTTGGGACACATCTATACTAGAGATGAACTTTTTTATTCATTTCGAATCCGAATCAAATTCCTAGAATTCATTCCACCTTTGAATCAAATATGAATCTGGTCTGAAAAATTCGATTAGGATTTGAATTGAATTTGAATTGGTTCAACCCTGGTTTGGCGCCTTTTGAAACCAATCGGGGGGGCTGAATGGTTTTAAAAGGTGCCAAACAGCTCTGAATTAGAATCAAATTTTGAAAATTCATTTCAAATTCCAATCAAATTGATCTTTTAAGATGTGAATTCACTCAAATTCGAATCACGCGAATTACCCAGATCTACATTTGTAGTACAGATAGGGATGTGCAAAAAATTCAAATCAATTTGCACATCCCTATCTATACTACACACATAGATGTCAGGTGCAGACTAGGTTACTCATCATGGCCTCCCTCAAAGAATCCGGCAATTACACTTGGGTGAGAATTTTGTAGTTTAATGCATGGGCTGAGAATGGTTAGCAATTGCTGGTCCCTCCAACAGAACTAGTTTCCAGGGTTCCCTGCAGAGAGGGAAGCAGTTCCAAGAGTTCCCTGGGGAGAGAGAGGTATTTCCCAGGCCTCTCTGTGGAGAGGGAACGAATACTAAACCAGAATGCACTGAAAGCTTTAGAAAGGTGCACCCATCTGAAAACATGAAGAGCTACTGCCAGTCACGGGAGACATTACTAAGTTAGATGGACCAATGACTCGGGAAAAGACAGCTTCCTGTGTTCCTCAGTGGTAGAGCATCTGCTTTGCATACAGGCCATGGAGAGCAGGCCATGGAATCCATTGGATTTCTGAATGGCCATTAGGAAATTCCACGTGTTCCTTTGGCCCTTTGGAAGGAACCAGGGCTTTTCAATGGGCATTCCCTGTCATTCATTGCAGTACATCCCCCAGAAGGGCACCTGTTTTGCCTGCAGAAGGTTCCCGGTTCAATCCCAGGCAGCGTCTCCAGGTAGATCTGGGAGAGACCCCTGCCTGAAACCTTGGAGAGCTGCTGCCAGTCAGTGTAGAGTAGACCATACTGAGCTAGATGGACCAAGGTCTGACTCAGTGAGTCTCTCCACACAAGCAGTGTGGAGAGCCGGATGGCCAAGCCCGCTCTCCCTGCACACAAGCACCCGCGGAGCCCTGGGAGGCTGGATCGGCTGCCCACACGATTACCGGCTCCGTCACAGAACCGGTAGGGCCTGCGGGGATCAGGGCCCCCAGAAGTCCCAGGATGCGGGGATCAGGGCCCCCCAGAAGTCCCAGGATGCAGGGATCGGGGCCCCCCAGAAGTCCCAGGATGTGCCTGGGACCGGGAGGCTTGATTTAGTCTCCTGGCGGAGGTCTCCTCGTGGGTTGGTGGGGAGTTGTGCCGTGGCAACTCATGACCGCCAAAATGGGGTAAGCGGAGCGCTCGCTCCACTAACTTCATTTAACAACAACAAATTTTTATATACCGCTTTTCAGCCAAAAAATTTTCCCAAAGCGGTTTACATAGAGAAATAATAATAAATAAGATGGATCGAAGGACTCACAATCTAAAAAGCAATATAAGCTAGACACCAGCAAGAGTCACTGCAGGTCCTGTGTTGGGGCTGGATAGGGCCAGTTACTCTCCCCCTGCTCAATCAAGAGCATCATCACCACGTTAAAAAGGTGCCTCTTTGCCCAGTTAGCAGGGGTAGCTTTAAGCAGGGGAGGACCTAAGTGGGCTAACAGGAAAGACCCCACAGCCTGCGTTCCTGCGGTCGTGACAATCGCCTCAGTATATGGCAGCTTCCTATGTTCCTATGAGCTGGCAGCGAGACATGAATGCATTCAAAGAAAAAAAGACATTAAAGACGGTTTCTGTGGGACCCCTGTCTGTTTTGAACTCCATCGGGCAAGAACAACCCATTCCAGGATTGCTTAAATGGAACTGCAGTGCCCAGGGACTGCAAATCCTTGTGTATTTCCCCCACCCACCCAAAGGTCACTGCTATAGCTTGAGTAGATTTAGCGGGCTGCAAGACCTTCTGCTTCCTACGCCATATCAAAGGAACAAAATCCGTCTCCTCTTCATTTGCTCGGCCTGGAGGGACCCTGCCACGCGACTTAAAATTATAAATCACATCACTGCCTTTTTGGGAAAGCAAAATGACAATAATTTGTCCTTGCCACTGGCAAGAGTAAATAAAAGATAGCACTCAGCCTGCTTCCCACAATCTTCCCAAAGGAATGAACAGGAGGCTTGGCCAACATCTTCTATTTCAGGACTCTACAGTATCCTAGAAACCACTTATGGCACAGCAGGGAAATGACTTGCCAAAGTCAAGCCAGAGGTTGCCGGTTTGAATCCCCGCTGGTATGCTTCCCAGACTATGGGAGCCACCTATATAAGGCAGCAGCAATATAGGAAGGTGCTGAAAGGAATCATCTCATACTGCACAGAAGGAGGCAATGGTCAACCCCTCCTGTATTCTACCAAAAGAAAACCACAGGGCTCTGTGGTCGTCGCACGTTGACAACTCGATGGCACTCTTTACCTTACAGTATCCTAGAACAGTCCTGCAAAACGTTATCATCAGGATCTAGCCCCCTGGCCAGAGCTGCCTGGCTTGATTTGATTTAGTTTCTCGACTCAGGTCTTGACCAATATGGATTTAGGAGCCAGCCTGAAAATTTTGGAGCCAGACAATGGGCACTTGACAACGGATATCATGGGAGGGTAAATGGGCTTTTAAAAATCCCTTTTACAAGTAACATACTTACAGCAGCAACAGGGATGCCTGGGACAAAGGAAGGTGTTATTGACGGTTTTATTACCCCCGAATATCCTAGTCCAGAAGCTACAGTTAAATTTCTAGCTGCCAGAGCACACGGGCACTGGGGCATTTTTCACACATCAGGCTTTACCGCAAGTCTTTACTGAGAGTTCGAAGTTGCCCCAAAAAGCCGATGCCAAAATTGGATTTTTTAAAACCCCGGATAGGAATCGGGCTATACTCTAACACGCCGTGAAAAACCGGAATCCTGTGTGAGGAGCTCGCTGATAGCTCACGGGGACTTGGGGGGTAAATCTGCCCGATGTGTGAACACCCCCCCACCATTCTGGAGGAGATGTGAGCTAGAAGCCCTGTGTGGGAAACCTCCCAGGGGATTTGTCATGTACTGCCTCAACGAGAGATGTGAAAGCTTGGGGGGAACCTGGGAGGGGGGAATGGGCAGCCAGGGTTCCCTGGTGCCCACAGAGCCCTGTAGTTGTCTTTGGCAGAATGCAGGAGGGGTTTACTATTGCCTCCTCCCACGCAGTATGAGATGATGCCTTTCAGCATTTTCCCCCCAGAGAAAAAGACAAAAAACTGGGTTTTTTTGTAATCCCCTAGCCTGGATTTTCCCCTGCCCCAGGTCGTCCCATATCTAGCCTCAACTCCATCTTTGGCTTGCTGACTAGTTGGAGTCTAACTGGGACAATGCAGCGACAATCCTGATAGCTTCTACACCACAATGTTCCCTCTAAAAGGGATTCCCAGATGTTGTGGACTACAACCCTCAGAATGCCCAGCCAAAGGCCATTACAGCTGGGCATGCTGTGTGCTATAGCCAAAAACATCTAGGAATGTTACAGGGAACATTAGGAGAGGAGAGCTGGTCTTGTGGGAGCAAGCATGACTTGTCCCTTTAGCTAAGCAGGGTCTGCCCTGGTTGCATATGAATGGGAGACTTGATGTGTGAGCACTGTAAGAGATTCCCCTTCTTAGGGGATGGAGCCACTCTGGGAAGAGCAGAAGGTTCCAAGTTCCCTCCCTGGCTTCTCCAAGGTATTGCTGAGAGAGATTCCTGCCTGCAGCCTTGGAGAAGCCGCTGCCAGTCTGTGAAGACACTACTGAGCTAGATAGACCAATGGGATGACTCAGTATATGGCAGCTTCCTAGGCTCCTATGAACATTACTCTCAAATTGCGAGGTCGACAAATTCAGTCTCCAGGCTGTTCTTGTCGGTTTGGCTCCCCATTCTCTCCTGAGCCCTGTTCCCTTGCCCGTCTGCCTCACCTGTTCCTTTGCCTGGCTATCCATCTTGGAGAGCTGGAAGCACATCCCAGAGACGGCTGCCTGGAATCCAGGCAGCCAAGCCAAAACAGGGAATTCCCCAGACATCATTCTGAATAGGCTGTTTGGATTTGCTTGGGTACTCTATTTTCGCACTCTCGTCCTGGGCTTCTTTCCTGGGACCCCCCTCCTGTGCACACAAGGTAAAATTTAATGGGCTCCTCAGAGCCAAACGAGGCGTCGCTTTGCTTTGCAATAGCAAGCTCGGCTTATTTAACAGGGCCTATCTGGTTCAGGACTGTGGTTGGGGCAAAGCATTAAAAGTCCCCTCTCCCCAGGCTGATGGGCTGATCAAAATCAGGGCCTCCAAGACCCACAGCAGTATTGCAGCACCTGAGGCGAGGTACTGAATGCTGCTTTGCCCCACGCTCATGGTATGGGCCAGCCCCTTGTTAAAACCAGCCTTTGCTAGCTTTGAAAGTGGTGTGGGGGCAGAGAGGAGAGTAGGTAGCTAGCCTCCCTTGCTTGTGCATCTTACAAACTTTGCCAAGGAGGGTGAGGAGAGGCACGCTTTGCAAAGCTCCCAAGGGTTTAATCAGTCTTGGAGGAGGAGAGCGGATACTGTGGTAGCAAGCATGAATTGTCCCCTTGGCTCAGCAGGGTGCATCCTGGTTTACATTTGAATGGGAGGCTGCATGTCAGCGCAGTACATTAGACCACGAAGGGGATGGGGCCACTCTGGGAAGAGCATCTGCCTGCTTGCATGCAGAAGGTTCCGAGTCCCCTCCCTGGCAGCATCTCCAAGAGAGGGCTGAGAGAGACTCCTGCCTGCAACCTTGGAGAAGCCGCTGCCAGCCAGTGTGTAGACAATACTGAGCTAGATGGACCAATGGTCTGACTCAGTATATGGCAGCTTCCTATGTATCTATAAGAGAGGTCTGTCTCCGGATGCTGCCAGCTCGTCTGGCGGTGACTCGGGGGTGGGCCTTCTCTGTAGTCGCTCCTGGGCTGTGGAACGTGCTCCCTAGAGTCATTCGTAGTTTGACATCTTTACCCGCCTTCAAAAGAGCCCATAAGACACATGAATTTAGCCAGGCTTTTAGTCACCTCTGAATGTTTTGAGTTATTTTAACGGCTTGTTTTATTTTGTTTTTGTTGTGTTTCTTTTTGTGGACCGCCTCGAGCCTTTGCAGTCAGGTGGTCTATAAATTAATTAAATAAACAACAAGATGCAATGAAATCTTTCTGCCTCGCCAGCACCCCAATAACCAGCCACCTGAGGATAATAAACTGCCGCCTGAGGACCACCCAATAATCTGCCATCTGCCTCACCTCGCCTCATGAAAGGAACACGCCTGTCTGCGGCTGCTATTTCGCCATCAGCCAAACACCGGCACCATCGCAAGCAGGTGCTGATGGTGACATCTTCTTCGTTCCTCAGTCTCCAACCTTTCTGAGCATGAGAACAAACTCCTCCAAGGACGGAGTTCCATGCACCTTCCACTTAAAATAAACAGATCCACGGGGTGCTAAGAATTTTGTGAAGATACATATATAGAATCGTCTACATTGAGAGCAGAAAGGGACTTTAGAGATTTGGGGGCCAAAGTCCAGGGTCTCCACACCCCCTGGGGGCTTCCAAATCGTCTTTAGTCTGTCCTGGGTGGTGTGGTTTGTGCCCTCAAGAACCTACGTGTTAAAAACTGGTGCTTAACTTGCAGCGGGGGGCGGGGGGGGCTCCAAAGGCCTTTAGGTTCAGGCTCCACAATTACCTAGGTGCACCCCTGCCTGAAGGGGTACATCCTTCAGAAGATATACTCAGAACTAATGATGTTCAAGAAGCAACTTAATGCAGAGATGTGTTATCCCCCTGCTAACTAGCAAAGAGATGCTAGTTAGTTAGTTACTTTGCTAACTAGCAAAGAGATGCCTTTTAAAGTGGTGACTCTTATATTTAGCAGGAGGAGAGCAACTGGCCCTATCCACCCCCAGCACAGCATCCCTCCAGTGGCTGCTGCTGGTGTCTATCTTATGTTTCATTTTTTAGATAGATACTTTAATTACAGCCAATGGCCAAAACAAAACAACAACCCAAACAATAAATATTATTTCAGCATTCAACATTAACTCAGTCATTAACTTTAGCATCACTCCATGAACTACAAATTCTAATTGTGTTGCAACAAAAATTTTAGATTGTGAGCCCTTTGGGGACAAGGATCCATGTTATGGATTTATTATTGTTTTCTCTATGAAACCCGCTTTGGGAACCTTTGTTGGAAAGCAGTAAATAAATTGTTTATTTGTTTGTTTAGCTTTGATTAATATATTCAAGGGTGAAAGAATGACAGAATTCTGAATTTTCACTGCATAATTCTGGAAGCTCTGCTTCTCCTGCACAAGAGACTGTTATATGTGCACTTGTTGGCTGCCTTCATTTGGCTCGAAATTCTGCCTCCAGTCTTATCTCTAGCTGGGCAATTTTACCACTCGGCTATAATATTTCCATGACTTCAGCAGCCTGCTAGAAATAGCTTTTGTTTGAACAAATATCCCCTTGCAGTATTTACAACTGAACACTTCCCGTGCGGTGCTAAAATGCAGGACAACTACATGACAAGGAAACGTCCCCTCAACACTTCCCACGCAAACCTGATCAAACAGCCACATCAGGACTTGGGGTTTCTTTGATTGATTGATTTAAAATATTTCTCTCCTGCCCCTCCATTAAAATATTGCTGCTCACAAAAAATGATAAAACCATTAACAATATAATGTTAATCAAATAAATAAAATAATTAAAAACAGGAGTCCATTAAAATCACATTTTAAAGTTGAAAATCAAAAGGTTTTTTATAACCCACCTGATATTGCTGTAGATAAATCACTCTCTTAAAAGATGGATTTTCAGATGCTTTTTTAAAAGGGTCCGGGGCGGCGGGGGTGGGGACTGGGAAAAGTATTGTAAAAATACAAAATGTCAAAAAACATTAAATTTTAAAAAATCTTGAGATAGGGAGCAGGGAGAAGGTCCTGCGGGAGGGTGTCCCAAAGCTGAGGGGCCACCACCCAAAAGGCCCTGTCTCTAGACCCCGCCAACCATGTCATCAGTTCACAGCGGGGCTGCGAGCAGGGTTGGCGATGCTGAACCGAGGACCCCGGCAGATTCCCATGGGTGAATGTGGCTCAGCAGATACCCCAGCCCCAAGCCACATAGGGCTTTAAAGGCCAAAACCAGCACTTTGAATTGAGCCCAGAAGCAAACTGGTAGCACCCAGTGAAGATGCTACAGACTGGACTGTTCACCCCAAGTTGGAGGCCCATTCAAAAGGCATGCAAAGGATCTAGACTGGGAGGTTGTTCAGAAACAAAATGTTTTGATGACGCCTTTGGCTGGATGCCAGTCGAAATGAAAATGTGAGACTCCACTTCAGAGTCCCCTCTAACCTGGAGATTCCCAGATGTTGTTGACTGCAACTCCCATAATCCTCAGCCGAAGGCCTTTGCAGCGGGGGAGAACGGGAGCTGTATTCAACCACATCTGGGGAATCTCTGTTGCAAGGAGCACTGCTCCAATTCCATGCTCACCCAGGAGCAAGCCAGTGACGGCTCAAGGCCTCTATGCACCAGAGGCAGAAGGTGCCCAACGCGCCCCCCCTTTTGCACTTTCCCCCTTTTTAACAAGTGGGGAGAAGGAGGGCATACTGTTGCTTTGCCAGCACACCAGTAATTTGCTGCCTCATGGAAGGGTCACCCCTGGACCAAGCTCCAATGCACACAGTGGGACTTACTTGTTTTAGATTGCATTGCACCAGCACAGAACTCTATTCCCGCACCATCATGCCTTGTTAGCCTTGCCTCTTTCTTCCTCTCCTCCCTTCCCTTCATTGATATTTAGAATGCAAGCTGCACAGGGCAGAGAACTGCTTTGCTGCATAGCACTGTGTACATTAATAAAGGTAAAGCGTACCGTTGAGTCGATGTCGAGCCCTGTGGTTGCCTTTGGTAGAATACAGGAGGGGTTGACCATTGCCTCCTCCTGCGCAGTATGAGATGATGCCTTTCAGAATCTTCCTATATCGCTGCTGCCCGATACAGGAGTTTCCCATGGTCTGGGAAACCTACCAGTGGGGATGCGAACCAGCAACCTCTGGCTTGCTAATCAAATCACAGGAACATAGGGAGCTGCCATATACTGAGTCAGACCATTGGTCCATCTAACTCAGTATGGTCTACACAGACTGGCAGCAGCTTCTCCAAGGTTGCAGGCAGGAATCGCTCTCAGTTCTACCTTGGAGCTGCTGCCAGGGAGGGAACTTGGAACCTAGGTGCTCTTCCCCCCGAGCAGCTCCATCCCCTGAGATGAATATCTTACAGTGCTCACACATCAAGTCTCCCGTTCATATGTAACCAGGGTGGGCCCTGCTTAGCTAAGGGAACCAGTTGTGCTTGCTGACCCACAAGACCCACTCTCCTCCATGAAAGTCATTTCCCTCTCTGCACCATTAGGTGGCTACATGTACATTACTAGTGCTGTATAAATCAGGGTTTCTTAACCTTGTGCCCCCAGATGTTGCTGCAGTTGTGCTTGCTGACCCACAAGACCCACTCTCCTCCATGAAAGTCATTTCCCTCTCTGCACCATTAGGTGGCTACATGTACATTACTAGTGCTGTATAAATCAGGGTTTCTTAACCTTGTGCCCCCAGATGTTGCTGGACTACAGCTCCCATCATTCTCAGCCACAAAAGCCATGTCTGAGGATGATGGGAGTTGTAGTCCAACAGTGTCTGGGAGCCCAAGGTTAAAAAACCCTGGTATAAATAAACTAATGATAACATGGTATTCTTAATTTTTATTTTTATTTTAAAAGATAGTGGAAAGAGGAGAGCTGGTCTTGCAGTAGTGAGCATGAATTGTCCCCTTTCTAAGCAGGGTCTGCCCTGCTTTGCATTTAGATGGGTGACCAAATATAAGCACTGTAAGATATTCCCCTTAGGGGATGGGGCTGTAGCTCAATTAAAGAGCATCTGCTTGCATGCATAAGGTCCTGGGTTCAATTCTTGACACCTCCAAACCTTGGAGAGATGCTGCCAGTCAGTGTTGACAATACTGAGCTAGATGGACCAAGGGTCTGGCTCAGCATAAGGCAGCTGCTTCCTATGTTCCTGTGACAGAAGCATAATTGCAAACTAGAGAACCGCAAGGTGTGGGGCAGAAATAATAAGTACTTCATGCTGGTTTGGTGGCTTAGGAAGAAAAACCCAGCTTTGTCAGACATATAGCAGAGGAATTCTTAAGTGGCAAAAACCAAGTATCACCTCACTGGCTTTAAGACAACTCCCTGGGGCAGAGTAGGTGTCTGGGGAAAGGAGTTTAACTAAGGCATGCAGAGGAACAGCTGGAGAAAGCTACAGCTCAGGTTTTTTTTTTCTTTCTCTCGGATGCATTTGCAGGCAATTGTAAATTGGTGCAGAATTCAGTATAAAGTGTTTCATATAAGTCAGGGCTCACTGAGATTAACCTTGGAACCTGTGTCCAATGCCAAGCATACCCCTGGGACCAGTGGTGCACCTCGGTAATTTTGGAGCCTGGACCTCAAGGCCTTTGGAGGGGCCCCCTCCCCTGAAAATTAAGCATCATCATGCTCCGCTGGGCAACCACACCACCCGGGACAGACTAAAGAGGATTGGGGGGGCAGGGGCTGTGGAGGCCCTGGACCTTGGCCCTGTTGTCCAGGGGTAAGTACGCCTCTGCCTGGGATGTGTGAAGTGGGATACGAATGCATCCAAAATAGTATTTTAAAAGGGGCGGGGGGAGAGAGAGCCCCCCAGCTTCTCTTAGCATCCTTTTCATACACTGACCTCTAATCAATGAGACATGGGTTTGGGGTGGTATAGAAATGTGTTAAATAAATAAGTAGTCTACGGACAGATTCTGGATGGAATATAGCAGAGAATCTAGGGCTGTGTTACAGGGAGGCATTCAGCCAGAGGAAATGTAGCATCTCCTACCACTGGGTTTGTTATAGGACCCACTCACTATTACAGGTGGGACAATGGAGCATAGGTAGCTGCCTCCTACCGAGTCAGACCCTTGGTCCATCTAGCTCAGTATTGTCAACACAGACTGGCAGCGGCTTCTTCAAGGTTTCAGGCAGAAGTCTCTCTCAGCCCTGTCTGGAGATGCCAGGGAGGGAACTGGGAACCTTCTGCATGCAAGCATCCAGGTGCTCTTCCCAGAGCAGCCACATCCCCTAAGGGGAATATCTCACATGTGGTCTCCATTCAAATGCAAACCAGGGAGGACAAAGGGGATAATTCTGGCTTGCTACCACAAGACCACAGCAGGGAAATGCTTGACTAACAAGCAGAAGGTTGCCGGTTCGAATCCCCGCTGCTACTATATCAGGCAGCACTGATATAGGAAGAAGCTGAAAGGCATCATCTCATACTGTGAGGGAGGAGGCAATGGTCAACCCCTCCTGTATTCTACCAAAGACAACCACAGGGCTCTATGGGTGCCAGGAGTCAAAGTCGACTTGACGGCACACTTTACCTTTACCACAAGACCAGCTCTCCTCCCTGGTCCTGGAGAGGGAGGCAGCCTGAGATAAAGCCAGCACCAAATCTTGCAAAAATTAAACATTTGGATTTCTGGTGGGGGAGGGATGCTTTGGAAATCCAAGTTGGAGACATCATTTTCAAAAACCTCCATTCTAAGCCCTGCTGGCAAATTCTGAGACAAGCATGCTCAAGATCAGTATGTTGGAACCTTTTCTCTCCGAAATTGCCCAAAGCCAACAGCACTCATAAATGGGCATGGTGCAGGGGAAAGATTGCAAATTAGGAGAAGAGAGACTGGAAGGTTTTGCGAGCACGTAGGAGAGAGGAGAAACTGCTTGAGCATCTCTTTCCTCATGAACAGTCCAGCTCTTATGCAGTGTCACTTCTGAAATCTTGACCCCTGAAGCCTCCAAAGTCTGGCTGGGAATTACAGGCACTGCAGCCCGCCTGGCAATTCCCTACACCCAAATAACTGTTTTTACCGGATAGCCATCTCTCCAAAGTCCTCCCCATCTCAATCTTCACACCTCTTCATTTGGGTGGCTTTCTTGCTCCTAATATCTGCAGGATGCGATTGCAGTGCCTGCGGTGCAGTGCTCATGCTAACCCCTGCTGGGTTAGGTGCTAACCCCTGCTGGGTTAGGGTTAGGGTTAGGGTTAACCCTAACCCTAACCCCTTCCAAAACCGATCCTGGCAAGCTTTGAAAATGGCAGGAGGGGAGGGAGTAGGGAAGTTCACTCCCAGCCTCCTCTCTTCGCGTCTGTTGCAAGTTTTGCCAGGAGTGTGAGGAGAGGAGCTTCTTTCAAAGTTTGCAAGCATGGGTGTCAGGAATGGGGACAAGAGGGGGCAGGTTCCATCCCCCGGACTGAGCCACATCCCACTGAATTCAATGGGGCATACTCCCAGGAATTAGATTGCTGAGTTTGCCCCCTCCTGGAAAAAAACATCCTGGGTCAGGTCGGTCCCAAAGAGCTGCTCTGATGATGGTGGAGGTCTTGCCATCCAGCAGACACCCCAAAAATCTGCTACCTGAGGAAACTGCCTTATCTTGCCTCATGAAAGGGTCACCCTGTCTGTATGGTTGATTCCTCAGCCTACTCATTTTAATAAGCCCACACCACCAGCAGCACAAAACCATCGTACATCGATTAACAGCAGTTCCTGAACTGAAGCCATCTGTGGAAAGATCTATTCATTCTCCTGGAAGGGAAGGGAAAGGCAGAGGCTGCAAAGGCTAGTAGCTAATTCACCAACACTCTGCTATACTTAGCTAATGCATCCCTTTAAGCAGTGATGCTTTACTATGCATGGAGGGAGGGAGGGAGAGAGAGGCAGGCTTGCCCTGGCATACCACAATGATTTCCTCTGGATTATTTAACTAGGAATTACTACCATTCTCCCATTTTGTACTCACAACTGTGAACTGAGCCAACATACTACAGCAGCTTATTAGGATATCCACCCAGAGGCATGCATTGAAAGGATGAAGGGGAGATTCATTTTTCTCCTCGACAATCACACCCACAGCATGTACAACAAAGTGCTTAAAGTACGTTCAGAGGGGACTGATCCCCATGAAGTTCTCTTGAACTAAGCACCCCAAGAATTACAAGACTATCTGGCTACACAAGGAGGGTCTGTGCCAACCCCCCCGGAAGGTTCCATTTTTGCTTTAATTCCAGACCCTCTCCCTTCCCTGATCCGACACAGCATGACAATGGATCAGCAGTTGGATATAAAATGGCTAGCTGGAGCTGGAATCTGATTGACAGCTCCTGCAGGATACCAGAAAGAGCAAAGCTGACTTGAGCAATTTGTCCTGAAAGCCTGAGACACAATTCCACCCCCCACACACACACACCCCACACACACCACCACCACAAAAGCTTTAGGGGCAGTAGCCCACAAGAGACCCCAAAATGACCAAACACGCCTATAAAATAATTGCAATGAAAACATCCATGGCAAACAAAACCAAAAAATGGCTGACATCTCACACACACACACACACACACACACACACCATCTTATCCTGGAATAAGCCACCTCTGCTCTGAATCCTGGCTGGATTTCCCCCTACCCCACCCCAAAATCTCATTTCTTCCCCCTGCCACTGGTAGAACCAGGAAAAAATTGAGGGGGGGGCACAGAAGGGGCAAAGTGCATTTCTGGATGGGTGAGCTGTGTCCCACACATTCAATTTTTGAAACAGAAATCACAGTATATTTCACATTGACACTCTGATACCAAACATATTTCCATTGAAATACATCCTGGCGTTCATAAGTTGGGAGGGGGTGCTGGGGGGGGGCCTGCTTGTTGGGGGCCCTTGCCCACCCATGCCTCCCCAGGACCCCTGCCCGCCTCTGCCCACTGCTTTCAAATGCACAGATGGTCTTGCATAGAGTATCGCAGACGGGGAGGCAGTGCTAATTGGTTTGCATGGGCTGTGCTTGTGGATTAGACCCGGCATCTTTCTCCACTTTGCATCCTCTCCGGGCTGACCCAGGAGCGCATTTGCATGGCTGCCGGTGGTGTGGCCGCCACACTCCTTGCTTAAACTTCAGGCTCTCATTATCCACGCCCGAAAACAGCGCTCGGCTGAGCCGAGGCGGGTGACCTCTTTTTACTCATCAGTGGCTGAGAAAGCATAAAGCAACAATAATCCGCTCTCCCATCACACACACACACAGGCTCCTACATTCAGACTCCTACACCTGGTGTGGGACAAAGCCTAGGAGGGCCTGATCCACCATGATCAGCCATCAGCTCTTGATAAGGGATGTAGTGCCAGGCCAAAAAGAGAGAGAGAAATCCCTTAGAGATTCTGGATGGTACATGCATGCTCAGTATTGATGCTCAACCTCCTCTCCATGCACCCCAGCACAAAGGCATGGCAATACTCCGCTCAGTTCACTCAAGGAGAGCGCTTAGCATGGGGCCGTGATTCTGGTGGCATGAGATCCTGCCCCCTCCAGTGCTACCCACCCAGCCAGCACAGCCAGAGAGGGCTGGAAGAGACCCAGCCTGACAAGAAAGAACGGACGGCAAGCAGGTGGGCAAGAAGCATGCCTTGCCGGGCGACCATTTTGCAAGCGGCGACCACCGCCCGCCAGCCCCCCCCTTTCCTTCTGCTGCACAGCGTATTCCCCCAGGCGTGTTTCCAAGGGAGGGGTCGCCAAGGTGGGTGCCGTTGTGCACCTCCCCAAGTTTGTGCGGGGGGGGGGGTGCGCAAAGGCGAAGCCTGCGTGTGTGGAAGCATTAAGTCATGACCTGATGCATGTTCACGAGGGGCTGCGGGTGGCAAGCACAGAGCTGGGGGAAATAGGGATGCACTGAAGTGGTGTGTGTGTGTGTGTAGACACACGCGTGCACACACACACGATAAAGGTACTGTTGATTAAGAAGCCGCTCCTTTCGATTAACACCATCCTTCTGGGATCCAGAAAATACTTGTATGGAGTTCTGTTTGCAGATTCAAAAATTGTGCACGCGCGCGCACACACAACACACACACAGAGAGAGAGGCCCCGCTCCCCAGCGCTGCCTGCCTGCGCCTTGAACTTCACACCCGCCGCGCACCTCCACAGCCAGGAGGGCGGCAGAAGCCGTGCCCAAAAAGGCTGCCTGCCCTGCTCCACCGCGGCGGCAGCGCCCGCCTCTCCCCTCTCGGGGCTGGAGGAAAGGGGCAGCTCTTCCCGTGCCAGACGCGGGGGGGGGGGGTCTCTGCAGGGACTTACCGCCTCTGGCTGGCAGCAGCGGAGCCGCCGTGACTCGGAGCCCAGCCCCAGACGCAGCAGCAGCAGCAGCCGCCGCCCGCGGAGCCGCCTTCCGCGCGCCGGAGACTCAGCACCTCGCCGCTGAACAGCTCCACGCGCCGGAGCCACTGCGCTCGCCGGCCAGCCTACCCATGCGCTGCCGCCGCTTCTCCGCCGCCGCCTCCTCCGCAGCAGCGCCCGCCACCAGCCCCATCCTTCAGCCCGCCCAGCCCCGCCCCGGCTCCTGCCATTGGCCGGGCCTCCCCCCTGGCGGGTGCCGCCGCGCCAACGCCCCTTCGCCAGCTCGCCCTCCCCGGCCTCGGCCAAAGGGAACCTCACCCCCAGCAGGCACCAAGGGAGGGGGGTGGACTCCATCTCCCAGACCTCCTTGCGGCAGCATCCGTGGCTCAGGTGCCTGCCGCAGGGATGCCTGGGAACTGTAGTGCTTGCCTGCCTGGCTGTGCTCAGTGGGCAGGGACCTTTACGCGAGAGGAGTTGCAAGGAAATGCAGCGGGTCGCTGCAGTGCAGGTAAGAGAGCTGGCTTCTTGGTAAGCTTAAGTGTGCCGTCGAGTCAGTTTCGACTCCTGGCGCCCACAGAGCCCTGTGGTTTTCTTTTGGTAGAATCCAGGAGGGGTTGACCATTGCCTCCTCCCGCGCAGTGTGAGATGATGCCTTTCAGCATCTTCCTATATCGTTGCTGCCCGATATAGTAACAGCGGGGATTCGAACCGGCAACCTGCTGTTTGTTCTGTTGACCAGGAGAGCTGGTCTTGTGGTAGCAAGCATGAATTGTCCCCTTTGCTTATCAAGGTCTGCCCTGGTTGCATATGAATGGGAGACTTGATGTGTGAGCTCTGTAAGATATTCCCCTTAGGGGATGGAGCCGCTCTGGGAAGAGCAGAAGGTTCCCAGTTCCCTCCCTGGCAGCATCTCCAAGATAGGACAAGATTTTATTTTATTTTATTTTTATAGGACAAGATTTTTTTATTGAACCAACAAACTACCAAAGCATACAGTACGTTGCCAAAGCACAATTATATACAAAGTGGTTGTTTGTACATGATATATCTACAAAGATTTACACACAAGGATTTGGAAACACACAAGTTATGAAGTATATGCGGGTAGTACTGTAACTCGGGGGTGGGGGATTTCAAGGCACATCAGGTAATCGGGCGGGAGGGGGAGGTTACGTCCAATGTCCATTTCCATAATTTGTCCCATTGCTGTTTAGAAGAGATGCATTTTTCTTTTTGCACATAACCATACAAACTTTTCCAGAAGCGATTTACTGTCTCATCTGCATGAACCTCTTGGTCGCGTCTTCCCTCCCTATTCCTATGCAGGAGCATTGCATAAATGACATACAGGTTTACTAACCTGGTTACGAGAAGGGGAACGTTCCAATTCCCTAGTATGGGGGCACCCGTTCCGTCCCGTTTCCTTGAAGGTTTTTTTCTGGGACCTCGAAAGGAGGTTCTATCGCTCAAACCCAAGGTTAGTTCTTCCCAAGCCCGTTTTTCCAAATCAGGCCACTCTAACAGCTTGCTTACTCCCTGCCACACTCTTTTGGCTACCACACACTCTTTTAAGAAATGTGAGTGGGTTTCCCTGAACGTTTTGCCTAGCTCACTAGCTTTCTGTTTGCAAGTGATTTTAGGACACTCTTGCTCGTCCTCTGGGAGCCATGGCTTAGCCGCATTAAGTGGCAGTACTTGGTGGTATAAGTGCCACCTTGTTTCTCATAAATGGAAAGGGACTTTTTGAAACCTTGGGAGAACCACTGCCAGTCAGTGTAGACAATACTGAGCTCCATGGACCAATGGTCTGTCTTGATATAAGGGAGCTTTCTGTGTTCCTATCAGTGTGCTCTCACTCACTTTCTCCCTTCAGGAGGACACAAAGCAGACAAGTTTGGTGCTGGAGACACAGAGGGAGAGTCATTAAAAAAAAAAATTAAATCAGTGTAACCAATCAACCAATTACAGGCAGTCGTACAAGTAAAACTAAAGGGAGGGGAAATACTCCGGAGCTAGGAGCAGGGGGAAAATGACTTGGAGATGGTCTTGAATTGGAGGGGTGGAGGAGGATACTTTCTTATGAACACACATGCTCTTTACTCACCTGCACATCAACTAGCTGACTGATTTTCACGTTTCAGCTTTCAGGAACATTGTGGAGTCACCTGGAAACAGGTGCTCCTTGTAAATGGTACGATTTCAGTCCTTCAGTCAGCATTTGGCTTCTGTGCGTAGAAGAGCCATGACATTTGAAATCCAGCACTCAGCAGAGCTAGAAAAACAAAACAAAAAAGCTAGCCACGGTAATTAAGAGGGGCTGCGTTAATTTAAAAAACAACAACCCTCAGTCAGACACCAGATGTTCCTTTTATGCCTGCGACCCGTGGTCACCCCAACTATATGATCAGCATGATTTATACAGATATTAGAATTGTTCAGACAATGGTTTTTCCCTTGACACTCTATGGATGCAAAATCTGGACTTTGAAGAAGCAAGATAGAAAAGGTATTGATGTACTTTTGAACTTTGGTGCCAGAGAAGACTTTTGAGGATACCATGGACAGCCCCAGCTCCCTTGAGAAGTCTATAATGCTGGGGGAAGTTGAAGGAAAGAGAAGAAGAGGACAACCAGCAGCAAGGTGGATGGACTCAATGACGACAACAATGAATGCACCACTGAGAGACCTCAAAGGCCAAGCTGAAGACAGTCATCATCCTGGAGAGAATCTAGCTATGTGGTCACTAAGAGTCGACACCAACTTGACGGCACTTAATCAATCAATCAAAATAATGGCACAGAATCGCTGGAAGAGAAATGTTCTCACATGTTTCTCAGCATTTTGAAGGAGAGCTGAAATGGAGCTTGGGAAGCAAAGCCAGAACTCCTTCACTTTTGAACCCACAGGCCAACAATTAAATGCAAATATTTGCGTTCAAGCATCCTGCTGCCCATGTGGTTGTGCTGGCCAAGCTGCTGATTAAGAGCCTTTAATACAGTGACCAGGGAGAGCAAAAGCCAGGCTGGGAGAGCCAGGATGTTGGAGAGGAGAGCTGGTCTTGTGGTAGCAAGCATGACTTGTCCCCATAGCTAAGCAGGGTCTGCCCTGGTCCCATATGAATGGGAGATTTGATGTGTGAGCACTGCAAGATCTTCCCCTCAGGGGATGGAGCCGCTCTGGGAAGAGCAGAAGGTTTCAAGTTCCCTCCCTGGCAGCATCTCCAAGATAGGACAAGATTTATTTATTTTTTTAATAGGACAAGATTTTTTTTATTGAACCAACAAACTACCAAAGCATAGAGAGATTCCTGCCTGCAACTTTGGAGAAGCCGCTGCCAGTCTGTGAAGACAATACTGAGCTAGATAGACTAATGGTCTGACTCAGTATATGGCAGTTTCCTATGTTCCTATGAGAGCTCTGAGCAGGAGAGTTTGAACTTGAGTGTAAAACCGGAGCAGGTGAAGAGCAAAGTTCTGGTATCTACTACAGGCTTATCTATGTTGCTGGCTGGTTAGGGTGGTTGGCCCTGCTCACTCTCTGGAGAAGATCCAGATGGCACTGACTCTTCTGACACGGAGGAGGCCTTCTCTTCAATTGCCTGGTCCTCAGGTGATGCCTCTGTTGGGGGCAGAGAGATACGCTCAGACCATGGAGGGAATTCCAAAACTGAGCCTGCCGCTGCCCCCAGTTTCTCTGGTGCAGAGGCTCCCAGTGGATCAGAGCCTTGCTGGATCTAGGTTGTGGGGGCATCCCCCTCTGATGCATCTCCCAAATCTTCTTCCTTTTCTCCAGATTGGCAAGTGTGTTGACTCCAGAGATTTAACATAAACTTGATTTTGAATGTGATTTAAATTTTGATCATTTGTTTCTAATTGTTGATTTATTGTTAAGAGTTTTAACCCCTTGCAAACCACTATGAGATGCTTGGTGTTGGCAGTAGATAAATGCACACAATAAATAAAGAAATAATCCCAGCTTGAAGTGGATCCCCATGAGTGTTAGGCCTTCTGGCTTCGTTGCCAGGGTCCCTCTGGGCAGCAAGCCTTTTCGTCCAGTTCTTCCTTTCCTCCCTGTCTGCTTCCTGAGCTCAAATAACCCCAACAGCTTCCCCTCTTATGGGACTGGGGGAGGAACAGATGGGTGAAGCCACAGGTACAGGGTGGATCTCCACCCTGCACCCTGCCAGACTTAGCCCTCTTTATGCATGGGGGTAGCAGGGCTGTGCCTGGGGAGGGAGGCATGCCTTTCAGCGGGCACGCCTTTGGTTTGAGTTGAAAGGGGGTTGATGTGGGGGTCCAGCCACAGGCACTCTTAGCCCCCGACCTTGGGGTGCTGGTCCATGGCCTCCAATGTCCGGGGGGGCTCCTGCCACCACCCCACGCCTGTCCCGCCGCTGCCCCACCACACTGATCTTTGCCTTGTAGCCGCCATGTGCGTGGCCAAGGGGGTGAGGGGTGAGCCGAGCAGGCCTCTCCCATGCCGGGCACAGCGGCTGTTGGGCCTGTCCAGCCGGCCCAGCAGCCCTTGAGAGCCGCGAGATGCTCCTGGGCACCAGCGTGGTGGGAAGCGAGCGTCACAACCCCGTGACAGCCACTGCGCCCACCACGGGGGAGGCCTGCTTGGCTCACTCCCCAGCCATGCACCTGGCGGCTACAAGGCAAAGAGCAGTGGGGCAGGTGCAGAGTGGCAGCAGAAGCCCCCCCCCCCACTGGACATTTAGAGGCCCCCCCAAACTTCAGGTTTCTCCTCCCTCTTTTTTAACTTAAAATTTTTTAAGGAGGGGCCTCGTTGTGGCAGAGGGCAGGTGCACCACTGGGAGCCCAGAGCGGTGTACTACAGACCTGAGTTTCTCTTTCACAACAACCCTGTGAAGTAGGTTAGGCTGAGAGAGAAGTAACTGGCCCAGAGTCACCCAGCTAGTTTCATGGCTGAATGGGGATTTGAACTCAGGTCTCCCCGGTCCTAGTCCAGCACTCTAACCACTACACCACGCTGGCTCTTACTCTGGCAGTTCCTCCCACACCCATTCCATGAATGCATGGAGTTAACTGATGAAGTAGGCTTTTATGTCCCACACTGGTCTGGTGTTCTGGCGTCTTCCAGAAACATTGTTCTTCTCAGTGCTTTGGAAGGAACACAGCTTGGAATAGGATTTCACATCAATTCAACATATTATCTTTGACGCTCGCCCGTCTAAATGTGCTTCCATCTGCTGTTATGGAGGGAAGATTTAAAGGTACCCCTTTCTCTGCTCGACTTTGCCCTTGTGGGTCTGGTCAAGTGGAGACAAGTGCGCATGCCATTTTATACTGTAATTTCTATAGGGACGCCCGTTTAAGATTAGTGTCCCCTTTGCTGCAACGTTTTCCTGGGCATTTGGATGACTTCTATTTGAAGTATTTACTGTCCAGTCTTGAGGACGACCTAATTTGCAAAATGGCAAGGTATTGTTATATCATTTGCAACATCTGCTCAGGTTTTCATTAATGTTTTGCCTTCCCCCCCCCCCCCGTGATTCCTGTTTTATGATTGTAATGGAGGGTGCTCTGCTCTCTTTGGCTTTTAGTAAGATCTATCTGGAGTTCACCACAACTGTCTTAATTTTAACTTGTCAATATTGTGTACAATCTGTTTGATTTATTGTGCTGAGTTTTTTGTAAGTATGTATGTTTTACTAAGAACTGGTCTATGACCGCAATAAAGGATGACTGACTGACAACATATTATGAGTTCAGGATTCTTGATTCTGAACATCCAAAACTGTTTTGTTCACAAACACACATATACACAAACCTGATCTCGTGTCCTTGCCAACAATATTTCAATATGTAGACAACCTCTCTCTTTATCATTCTTATGCAGGTATATATTCCATAGCAGGATCAGAATCTTCAGAACAAATGGGAGATTTTTACAAGTAGAAGATTCTCAAGGCCACAGGATGAGACGGAGTCCAAAATGAAACAATGGCTGATTCCAGAAAGACCAGACACACAGAGGCAATTCACCAACAGAAACAGACAAAGGTGTAACCTGAATGCCAAACAGGGACTCTGTTCCAATAGTAGGACACAAAGAGAGGGAACGCTAGGTCCCTCTGCATGTAGATATGCCCTACCACGAGGGCTTAAATTATTGTTCACATGCAGAAGGGGACAGAAGGGAAGTGGCAAAAGAGCATTTGACTTGGGAACATAGGAAGTTGCCTTATACCGAGTCAGACCCTTGGTCCATGACTGGAAGCTGCTTTGCCAGGGTTTCAGAGTGGGGTCTTTCCCAGCCCTATCTAGAGATATCACCAGAGATGGAATCTGGGACCGTCTACATGCAAAGCAGATGCTCTACTACTGTGAAGGTAAAGGTAAAGTGTGCCATCGAGTCGGTGTTGACTCCTGGCGTCCACAGAGCCCTGTGGTTGTCTTGGGTAGAATACAGGAGGGGTTGACCATTGCCATCTCCTGCACAGTGTGAGATGATGCCTTTCAGCATCTTCCTATATTGCTGCTGCCTGATATAGGAGTTTCCCATAGTCTGGGAAACATCCGTAGCCCCAACTAATAAGATTCGGGTATTTATTGTTCAGGAGAAAAGAACTGAGATGCATAATGGATGCATCTAAGATGCATAACCCCTGATAACTTGGCAAAGAGGCACCTTTTAACATGTTGATTCTCTTTATTTACCAGAGGGAGAGTAACTGGCCCTATCCACCCCCAGCACAGTCACCTCCAGTGACTGTTGCTGGTGGTTTCTGTCTTATCTTTATTTTAAGATCGTGAGCCCTTTGGAGACAGGGGGCCATCTTATTTATTTATTATTTCTCTGTGTAAACCACCCTGAGCCATTTTTGGAAGGGTGGTATAGAAATTGAATGAATAAATAAATAAATAATAACCGTGAGAAGTGGGTGTCACCAGTTGGCTATTGTTATTATAGACAAGGTCCTAAAAGTCTTGATGCTTGCCTGCGAAAGCTGGGCTTTGTTTGATGTGAAACATGAAGGCATTCTCCCAATGGAGTTTGGCAGCGTTCCCGTCCAAGTTGAAATGGGAGCGGGGAGTTCTTATTCCCCAAGAGTGTTCCAACAAGAGTCAGGACTCAAAGCAATGCAGTCAAAATAAATTGCTCTCTAAGTGAGTTTGAAAAGAAAAGCATTTCAAGTGAACAATCCACTCTGTGCCGTGACAAGGAATACAATGTTCTTGATAGGGAAAAGAACAGAGAAGTGAGAGAGCCAAGGAGAATCAGAAGGAAAGAATGGGTATTTGGGGAGCAGATCGAGCGCCTCACTGCTGTCCCTTGGTAAGTTTTAAAGAGATGATGAAGAGAGCACCCAAGTGTCAGGTGCTCAGGTCAAGCATAGACAGGCAGAAGACAGATTGGAGACCGAGAGGCTGGAAGATAATCAGAGACAGACTGGTGGGAAATCAGAAGTGTGGAAGTACAGAGGGGAGACCAGGTACCCTTTCCTAGTGGTGAGCTGCCCAGCTTAGGGAGGTCTGCAAGTGTTCATCTCTCCCCCAGTAGCACAATTGGCCACCCTGCATCACCTGATGTCCTAGGCCAAGAGGATCATGGGTAGCTTCATCAAATTCTAGCCAGGAGTTCCCTCCTCCTCCAACCAGCTTTGTCGGTGTGCAGGAAGGAACCTGATCCACAGGTTCAAGCACTTGATGCTGTCACTGAGCTAGTATAAATGATCTAGTCCCCTCCTAACTGGGCAGAGTGGTGATTCTCTTTGTTTAGCAGAGGGAGAGCAACTGGCCTTGTCCACCCCCAGCACAAAATCCCTCCAGTGGCTGTTCCTGGAGTCTACCTTATGTGTCTTCTTAGATTGTGAGCTCTTTGGGGACAGAGAGCCATCTTACTTACCTACTTACTTAAGGTAAAGGTAGGTAAAGTGTGCCGTCAAGTCGATTTCGACTGCTGGGGCCCACAGAGCTCTGTGGTTGTCTTTTGGTAGAATACAGGAGGGGTTGACCATTGCCATCTCCTGCGCAGTGTGAGATGATGCCTTTCAGCATCTTCCTATATCGCTGCTGCCCAATATAGTACCAGGCCTAGGTGGCCAGATTTGGCTTTTAAAAAGCCAAATTCTGGCTTACGGCCCATTTGACCCACGAGTATACCCCTTAGGTTCTGGCAACCTTGGATTCGAACCGGCAAACTTCTGCTTGTTAGTCAAGCATTTCCCTGCTGCGCCACTTAAGGTGAACTTTCTTACTTACTTACTTATGTACTTTCTAATTATTAATTGATTGATTGAGGATTTCTCTATGTAAACCGCTTTGGAAATGTTTGTTGAAAAGCAGTATATCAATATTTGTTATTGTGGTATAATTATTGCCAGGATACCATACTGCCCTTGAAAATGGCTGACCATTGGTCCATCTAGCTCAGGATTGTTTACACTGACTGGCAGCAGCTCTCCCAAGTTTCAGACAGGAGCCTTTCCCGGCCCTACCTGGAGATGCTGCCAAGACTGAAACTGGAACCTTATGCATGCAAGCAGATGCTCTACCCAATACCTCTGAATTTGAAGTACTGGAGATAAACAGGGAGAGGCTATAAACGTCTCGCCTAATTCTGAGCTTCCTGGGAGCCTCTGTTGAAAGCAGGATGCTGAATTTGGTGGATGTTGGTTAGAGCCATCAGGAACCAAGATGCTTATGTTTTTTCACAATTGCATCTGATTTTGCATTTATTTCGTTCTGCCTGCATTCCTCCTACTTCAACACATGCACTCTTTCCTTCGGCATTAGACTGCAGACCTACAGAGAGGGCCCTGTTGATTCTTAGCTTTGTACAGCACCTAATACAGTGATCTTCACTCCTTTTCAAGTGGGGGCCACTAGGGCAAAACAAATAGCCCTTCAGTGTGAGAACCATTTCCCACAGCGCTGACCTCTGCATAGTACTGCACTTTCCTCAGGGTTGGGGAGGGCTACGCTTCCCAGCATACTTCCAAGATGGCACTTTCCAAAATGGTGCACGGGCTCAAAAAGAGCCACAGCATTGCTGGGCAAAGTGCCGCTTTGCACTGTGGGAACAGTAATCTCTGCATGGTGCCAGGGGGACTGTGCAGAGTATTAAGGGTGTGCACGAAACTAGTTGGCACAGTTCAGTTCGAGTCCGGACTGGACTCAAACTGGATTGGGCATGTTTGCTTTTGCACACCTTCGAACACTCCCCGGCTCAACTTGAGTTCGAGCCAGTTTGGGGGTTCTAAATTGGGGGGGGGGGAGATTAATTCACTGCCAGGTCCGGGTCATCTGAAGGCCTCCGGAGGGGTCTCAGAAGGATCCCCCTCCCCCCACTAGCCTCCCCCTACTAGCCTCCCCCCGCCCCAGTCTTCAGGCCATTAAGGCCCATTTGGGGCTTTTCTGGCCCTCTCCCAGATCCTAGTGGCTATTTTGAAGCTTGCTGCACATGTGCACTGAACTGGGCATGCAAATAGCCAGTGCGCATGTGTGGCGGCCTTCAAAATGGCAGCCAGGAGAGGACCAGCAAAGACCAAAATGGGGCTTAATGGTCCAAAGAAGACCAGGGGGAGGCTGGCAGGGGGAGGGGAACCTTATGAGATACTCCTGTGGTCATGGTGGCACCCCCTGAGTTGATTACCCACACACACATTTAGAAGAACCCCGAAACCGACCTGGGAGGTTTGGCTTGAAGTCAAGCTGAGCCAAATTGAACCGGGCCCTGTTTGGCTTGAGGGCAAGTCACCCAATAGGCCCAGTTCGATGATGAACTGGCTCAACCTCAAGCCGGTCCGCATATCCCAGACCTTGGCACATGCGCTCCCAGCAATCTGACACCCGACCTCAGTATACGCCAGGGGTGTGTGGGGAAAGGGTTGGTTTTCACATATCCATGGTTATGGAGTGGCCAGAAATGACCTCCGAGGTCATTCCTGGCTGCCATTTTGAAGAAAAGAGAGCCATTTTGTGGCTCACATGTGTTTAAAAGTGTGGGGGGATTGATTTTTCACAGAAAAATTGGCATTGGGGGGGCATGATGGATAGCTGGGAACCCACAAAGAATAGTAGGGCACTCCCCCCCATTTCTGCCATTTTTAGCCCTTTTTGGTACCTCAAGAACCTAATCCCCCAATTCCCATTGGCCTAATGCCCCATTATCCTCAGTTTTGTTACCCACAAAAAGAGGTGAGAATGGAACCCCCATGGATAGCAGGGTACACCTGTATGCATCTTTGGCTGAAGCTTCACACAGGCCCAATAAACAATTAGTCCAGCAACCGCATTTAGGGTTGATTGGGGCTGCCACTGACACCTTACAATGAAGAACACTGACTTAGTACATTGCAGGCACTTCTGGAAATAAGAATTGTTGATAACCGCAAGGTTGGACAACAATTTTTAAAAACAAAAAAAGGTGGGTACTTGAGGGTCCCACATTTATCTGGAAGCCCATTTGCAAAGAGGACACTTTCCCCCCTTTAAAATGACAGCTCAAAATAGCCTCCATCAATACCATTTATTTCAGCAGTTAAAAAAATAGATTTAATCAGATGACGTCTTGTGGGCTGCGTGGTTCATAGCATGGCAAAGCAGAAGGGAAGGGTGTGTTTGGGAGTGGGGGGGGGGACAAGACTCCTTTTCCAGTATTTGAAGGCACAGCGGGAACCTCACAAAGCTTTCTTCAGGCAATTACATTTTAATCGCCCTTTTATATTCTGCCACATGTCTGTGGATAGCGTAAAATGGTATTTTGGTTGAACACAGCATTACTGCCAAATGCAGTAAAATTAAAGCGTATTTTTCTATATCCAAAAATATAGCTTCCTGCTGAACAGGCAATACGTTCGCAGTTCTGTGGTTTAAAACAAACTGGCCCGCCCTGTTTCTTTCTCCTGTTTTACACTTCCAGAGGGCCAGAAGAGATTCCCAACCTCCTTTTAAAAACACTTTGAATTCAAAGGTGTTAACAGATTTGAATTTGAACAAGGATACTGGCTGGGTAGCTATTTACTCTACACGCATATGAATTCAGCATTATTTTAAAAAGTCACTAGACTGTTGAGACAGAGAGGTTATTCACACGTGCGTGCAAAACTGGGTGAAGGGAGCCCAGCCTGGTTTTGCACAGAACTGCTGGGATCTGGCCGATCCCGGCAGCACCACGGTGGCAAACCCGCCTAAGTAGCCTCCCTTCAAAAACGAGATTAGAAGAGCAAGCGCTCTCCTAGTCCTGATTTCTTAAATCATCTGCAAGCAGCCACAGCTACCAGATCGCAGGGAGCCTGGGGTGAGGAGGGGGATTCCCATGATGCATTGCACACTCACGCGCTGCATGATGGTGTTTCCAGGGGCCGGAGCAATACATCCCAGTCCCTGACCATCCCCACTGCCTGGGCGTGTGGGGAATTGTCTGGGTGTGTGGGGAGCGTGCCCACCACAGGAGGAGTGGTCGTCTGCAGGGAAGGAAAGTCTAACCCACCTTCACTGCAGGCTGCTCTAGAGCCCTCCCCATTGCTCGTGACTTGAGAACGGTCTCAGAGTATTGATCAGTTCAAGGGCCCTGATGTGGAATGTTTAAACTACGTTCTTGAGCATGTGATTCCATATGTCAGCTACCACGTTGCTACTTTTGCATTATTTTTTTAAAACTCAGAAAGAGATTTATATCTGCTAGGTCTATGTTGTAGCTTTAGGTCTATATACTACATTTATTGATGTAACTGCAGATAGGTATTTTAGGTCATTATTTTTAATTATATTTTATTAAGCGGTTTTTTTCTTTTTTCTGTCGTATTAGCAGGTTTCTCCCCTGCTAACTGGGCAAAGATGCACCTTTTAATGTAGTGATTCTCTTTTATTTAGCAGGGGGAGAGTAACTGGCCCTATCCACCACCAGCACAGGACCTCCAGTGACTGTTGCTGGTGTCTCTATCTTATGTTTCTTTTTAGATTGTGAGCCCTCTGGGGACAGGGAGCCATCTTATTTATTATTTCTCTGTGTTAGCCTCCCTGAGCCATTTTTGGAAGGGCAGTATAGAAACTGAATGAATGGATGGATGGATGGATGGATGGATGGATGAGGTAGGAGAAGCCTCCTTCCCTAATTCAGGAGTTGGGCATGCTCTATATTGGCAATCGTGTGTGAGACAGAAACAAGGCTGGAGGCAGGAATCTGGATTGTCAGTCAAGCTGCAGCTGGGTTAAGGCTAGGGTACAGCAAGGCAAATGTCAACTTCTGGCCTTCCTGAAAGCGATACTCTATGATGAATGTCTTGGAGAAGCCTGGGTTGCAGTCGTTCACAGCCGTTTCTGTCCCGTCGATCTACAATGAGGGTGAACAAGTGAGATGATCAACGAGTGATTGTGATCAACTTGATCATCAACTTTAGATCCGATAAGGCTATTCGCACAACCGCTGAGAAGCAGGCTAAGCCCAGACCTCTTTTCAAGGTTTGGCCTGCTCTCCCCACACACGAGCACTCCCAAGCCCATGGTGGTTCAGCGGCGGCTAGCCCACCTAAATACCCCTCCTCTAAAATGAGGTTAGCGGAGCAAGCACTCTGCTAATCCCGTTTTGGTGATCGTGTACCACCATGGTGCGGCTCCGCATCGCGGCAACACATGAGTAGACCCCTGACCGGGAGGTTACAACAAGCCTCCCAGTGTTGAGGGTCCTCCCAGAATGCCCCACACACTCACACGGGGCATGCTGGGATTTCGGGATGCAGGGTGGGCCCCGATCCCCACCACCCCAACCACCTCCGTGACAAAGCTGGTAATCGTGTGGGCGGCCAATCTGGCCGCTCAGGGAGGGCGGAGTGCTTGCGTGTGGGGAAAGCGGACCCAACCCTCCTCAGCTCTCCACTCTGCTCATGTAGAGAGCCTCAATGCATCCTTTAGACCAGGGATTCTCAACACTGGGTCCCCAGAGGTTATTGGACTTCAACTCCCATAATGCCCAACCAAAGGCCACTGGGGCAGGGGATTATGGGAGTTGAAGTCCCATAACATCTGGAGACCCAACATTAAGAAACCCTGCTTTAGAACAAGGGTTTCCAACCTTGAGTCCCCAGACTAGACTACAACTTCTATCATTCCCAGCCACAATGGAAAACATGGGTGAAGACAGACGTTATATAGCCTTCTCTGTAGAGAAGGCTATATTATGGAGCCTTCTCTGTAGTTGCCCCAGGGCTGTGGAATGCACTTCCTGCTGAGATTAGAGCTGTTCCCTCCCTGTTGGCTTTTAGGAAACAACTAAAGACACATCTCCTCAGTCAAGCTTTTAAGCTATCTGGTTGTTTTAATGGGAATTTTAATTTGATATTTCTTGGTTTGTATTATCACTGTAAACTGCCTAGAAACTTCCATAGTGGGAGAGAGAGAGAGAGAGAGAGAGAGAGAGAGAGAGCTGGTTCCATGAAGTCAAGACCTGGCGTTCTGGGCTCGTGTTGCACCAGTGAAAGAGGGTGCGATTGCACCAATTGTGGCTTGCCTCCTTCTTGGAAATCTCTTCCTCCTCCCAAATACGTTGCTGGGAACGGTGCAAAACTATCTGCTCATTTTGTTGGGCAAATGCAATGCTTGCCGAGGCAAACCAGAAGTGCAGGAGGCTGGGCAACTCTGAGCATCCATTCATTCTATGTGGCCTTCTTGTGAGACTGCATCTTTGTTTGTGTGAGTCTGGATGTTGGCCAGTGCACTGAATGAGGGAGAACTGGATTGGAATCCCCACTCAGCCACAAGGCTTCCTGGGGGATCTTGGGCCAGTCACTAACTTCTCAACCTCACCTACCTTGCAGGGTTGTTGGGGGGGGGAATATAAAAAGGGAGGGGAGCCTTGTAGACAACCAGTTTCCTAATATGAGTCTTGGTCTGGAATAAGCTGAAAACTTATTCTGGAACCTTCTAACCTTCCTGTCCCAGCATTATTCAGCTGTGAGGCCTGAAAAATATGATAAGGTTGTGATGGTCTTGAGCTAGATGTGCCAAGCAGTGGTTTTCCCGTGAGTAGCCTCTCTCTTGGCCCTCTTTAGCTTTGCTTTCTGTTTCTTCCTTGACCTTACCTCCAGATTTGTCTTCACTGCAGGCAAGGCCTGTGGCTAAAATCTGACAGCTCCCTTTCACAAATGGTTATTTACCAAGTAGATTTGCCAGGCTTTTCTCGCTTGGCTGGAGATGCAAGTAGTCAGGTTTTTGCCAGGGCTGCAAACATATATCGCTTAGGTGGGAGCTTGTTTGAGCCAGGGAGCTGTTTCACATCTCGGGTTTCTCCCTATATTTGTGCACAAGGGCATATGGGCTACATAAGCATATTATTTCTTGTTTACACAATCAGACAGGTATTATTGACTGGTTTGTTTTATCCAGACATTGAGTCCTTCCCAAGGACCTGGGATGCCAGAATTTTATTGTCAGTTGTTATAGATATCGTCGCAGAATATAGGCTGTTCCCAGTAAAGTTGCTTTTTGTAATTGGCGGGTGGTGATTTCTGTGGCCCCTATGGTGTTGAGGTGCTCTTCAAGGTCTTTTGGGACTGCACCCAGGGCGCCAATGACCACTGGGATTATTTTGGTCTTCTTCTGCCACAGCCTTTCAATTTCAATTTGTAGATCTTTGTATTTTGTTATTTTTTCTATTTCTTTTTCTTCTATTCTGCTATCACCTGGTATTGCTGTGTTGATTATTTTAACTTCTTTTTCTTTCTTCTCGACTACAGTTATATCTTCTCGACTACAGTATTGTGTGGCAGATGTTTGTCTGTTTGTAGCCGGAAGTCCCATAATATTTTTGCATCTTCTTTTTGTACAACCTTTTCAGTTTTATGGTCCCACCAATCTTTGGCTACAGGTAGCTTGTATTTTTTGCAGATGTTCCAGTGTATCATCCCTGCTACTTTGTCATGCCTTTGTTTGTAGTCAGTCTGTGCGATCTTTTTACAACAGCTGATTAGGTGGTCCACTGTTTCATCTGTTTCTTTACAAAGGCGGCACTTGCTGTTTGTTGTTGATTTTTCTACTTCTTCTTATTATTATTATTATTCACTTTCTATACCACCCTTCCAAAAATGTCTCAGGGTGGTTCACACAGAGAAATAATAAATAAATGAGATGGATCCCTGTCCCCAAAGGGCTCACAATCTAAAAGAACACAAGATAGACACCAGCAACAGTCACTGGACTGCTGTGACTTTAATGTGACTTGGATGTTGAAAGAAGTTGAGAGTAGTCTCCATTATTTCCACTTAAACCTGCTCAATGTGACTTTAATTTTGTAACGTATGAACTTGCCCTAAGAAAGTTGATGACAACGTCTGTTTTATTTGTGTGAGATTTTTTGGTGAGATCTTGTGAGCATGAAAAAGCAGTGAGGATAAATATATTTCACCATTATTTGAACAGAAACACCATGTCTTGAAATTGACATTCAGGAAATATATTGTATTATGAAGCTTATTTCTAGATATTATTGAAGTGAACCATGTAGTGATATTGTATTGTATCAAAATACATTATCCCAATTTTTGTTATGTATCTTTATATGGAACTGAATAATATTTAAAAACTCAATCTAAACATAAGCTGTCCCCTTTATTACATGTTGCTGAGCTGTTCAAGGAAAAACACTCAACGGAATAATCAGGAATATCTGCTTTTAAAGCCAGATTAGAATAAAACAGGCTCAAAAGCCCACAACCTAGATTTGTTTTTAAATCTTTCAAGACCAACTCCCGGTAATTCTGCTTTAAAAAAAAAAAATAGAGAGAGATTATGCCTGTTTTCTGTTCTTTCAGGCAGGGCTATCTTAAAATAGCCTGACGCACGTGCCCCAATGCCAGCCCCACCCCCTGATGCACTGCCCGCATTAGGATCACAGGAAGCTGCCTACTACTGAGTCAGACCCTTGATCCATCTAGTTCAGCATTGTCTACACTGACTGGCAGCGGCTTCTCCCAGATTGCAGGCAGGAGTCTCTCTCAGCCCTCTCTTGAAGATTCCAAGGAGGGAATTTGGAATCTTCTGCATGCAGATGTTCTTCCCAGAGTGGCCCCCACCCCCTGAGGGGAATCACATACAGTGCTCACACACGTCTCCCATTCAAATGAAAACCAGGGTAGACCCTGCTTAGCAAAGGGGACAATTTATGTTTGCTACTACAAGGCCAGTTCTCTTTCCATGACCTGTCAGTGACTTGGATGGCATTTTAAAAAACGTTTTGTTTCCTGGTTACTAGTTAGAGGGCCTTTGTGTCTCCAAGCCCTGCTTAGCTGGAAGCTGTAATATCACATCTGACCATCTGTAGTGGCGGCGCTGTAGTGTAGCAGTGAGCATCTTGTGGCTCAGGAAGTAAGGTGCCCAGGTCCTGCTCTCACTAGAGTCCCTGGTTCAGCATTTACCCTAGTCCTTACAGCAGGACTGCCCTACACTTTTGTTCCACAATTTTAAAAATTTGCTTGTTATTCTCATTGCATTCTAATAATTCCCTGCTGAACAATAGATGCATGTGCTGAATGTCTTTTCCCCCTCTTGCTCAACCCCAGCCAAGGCACATTGCCGATCCCGCTCCTGCTGTCAAAAGCAACTCTGTCCAAAAGATGACATCTCGGCTCTCCTAAATTCAAATCAAGAATTCTTCCTTGGAGCATAAAAAGGCAGGAATCTCCCTCAGCCCTACCTGGAGATGCCAAGGAGGCAACTTGGAACCTTCTGCATGCAAGCAGGCAGGTGCTTTTCCACTGAGCTCTCACGCCCTTAGGGGAATATCTTCCAGAGCTCACATGCAGTCTCCCACTCAAATGCAAACCAGAGTGAACCCTGCTTAGCAAAGGGGACAATTCATGCTTGCCTCCACAAGACCAGCTCTCCATTGGAGCATGCGCTGCCACCCTTCTGCCCACATTTCCTGGCTAGCAAGTGCTTCCCTAGCCACTAGATGGCCTCCTTTGTGTCTAAGAAACCATCTAGGTGTCTAGTGCACCATTTGCTAGCATTTTCATGTGGGCAGGCAGACAGCATGTGTCCTGATGCCAGCCAGTCCCTGATACCAGCGTGCCAGAATAAGGGGCATGGCCAGCATTGGGAGCATGTCCAGTAGCATCTCTGATGCCAATGCCACAGGCAGTAGCAATACTCTAGCTGGCTCTGGCATTTGACACCAAGAGTTCGCAATGTTGGGTCCCTATTTGTTGTTGGACCACAACTCCCATCAGCCCAGTCACAATGGATTGTGGCTGTGGGTGTTGGGAGTTGTAGTCCAAAATCTGGGGACTCAAAATTAGGAGAAGACTTTGGAGGAGACCATGGGCAGCCAGGAAAACAAACAAATGGATCCTAGAACAAATCAATCCAGAATGTTCACCCGAGGCACAAATGACCGGGCTCAAACTATCATACTTCGGACACATTATGTGAAGACCCAGCTCCCTTGAGAAGTCCATAATGCTGGGGAAAGTTGAAGGAAAGAGAAGAAGAGGACAACCAGCTGCAAGGTGGATGGACTCAATTGCGACAGCAATGAATGCACCACTGAGAGACCTTAAAGGCGAAGTTGAAGACAGATCATCCTGGAGAGAATCTATCTACGTGGTTGCTAAGAGTTGACACTGACTTGATGGCACTCACTCACTCAATCAATCAATCAAAAGTTGGGAACCCTTGGTTTATGGCATTCAAAACACCTTTTGTATCCAGATTTTTCTGGGCAAAAATATGATGTAACCCCAGTATCTTTTGTTTCCTCAAAGAGGCAGTAGCAAAGAGTTTCAGGGCTCTTTCCCATTACCAAAGGAGGGAAAGCAGGAGCCAACTTTCCTGCTTCCAGATAATTGGAGCTTAGTAGTCTTGGTTCTGCCGTGCACATCCCCACCTGAGCACCACAGTGATCTTCTCCAAAGCTGTGACTGGGAACTGGGACCTCCAGCAATCCCACAATGCAGTGCAGGAGCAGTGGAGAAGCAGCCGACACTATTGCAGCAGCTCCCCTCTACCTGGCCCCTCTCTCCACCCAACTCTATGGTTACAATGGCCACCGGCAGCCCAGGAGCAGCTTTAAATGGTGCGGCTGCACAGATAACCAAAGAAGATGATAAGGTGGGCTTGGTTGTCCTCTTTCTTCACTTTTAATCTGAGTAGCGAATCTGGGCTACCCAGCTTTGGCACGGCAAGGTCAGAAGGTCTCCTGCTGCCCCAGATGACCAGAGACTCCTGGGTTAACCCTCCCCTACCCAGAAATCTCTGGTTATGAGAACAGCTCCTCATTCTCCTTAAAATCTTCAGAGTCTTGGGGTACAGTAGGCTCTCCTCATGGCGTTGCTTTTGCAAAACTCTCCTCCATTTTCATGGGACTTGCACTGTAGAACTTGCCAGTGGGTTCTGCTATGCAGGAGACTTTCACCGCCATCCCTGCCTGCTCTGCTCCTGGAAGCTTGTGACCGATACAGCGCATGGAAGAGAATGTCACCCACGCGGATAATCCAATTGATTCAATGAGGCAACTAATCATATGATTCCTCATATGCCTGGTTGTTTGCAAAGGTGAGCTTTGAGATATGAAGCCTGCAAATCTTTCCAAGATTATTATTCCGATTAAGCACCTAAGGGCCTTTGGTGGAAAAGCACCATGACAAGGAAAATGAAACACCTTCCAACTGATTGATTGCTGGGGTGGGGGTGGGGAATCTCCTCTGGTTTCCTCTCTCTTCTTCTTTTCATGGTGCAAAAGCATTGCAACATTAAATGAATGCACTGAGAGGTGTTCTCAGCTGCATTATTTATTTCTAGCATGCTTTTCATGCTAAAGAATGCAGTATCTCCGCAGCCGCCTGCACAGCATGTAAGTGATGCCACACGCTTCCACCAGTATCTATGAAAGGACCTGGCCAGGGTGTTTTTCACACAGCCTAACCAGCTTTACCGTGAGTTTACTATGAGGCTTTACTTTGAGTTCAAAATTTCTGACCTTGGATATTGTATCAACCTTGGATATTTTAGTGGATTAAAGCCTTTGTCTCAGAACAAGCTCACATGAGGGGAAGAAAAATGCTGAATCATCCCTGTTGAGCTCTCTGTTAAGGCTTCTCCTAAAACTTTCCTGTAATTTTTGGTAAGTTCTAAAGGCTGCCACCACCACCAGCTTATCAACAGAGCTTAAACTCCTCCCTGGGCTTGGGGTGGAATCCCAGGGAAAACTCTCTTTTGCTATTGGAAAAGTACAACAATCTTCCCCATGCAAGCCTACACGTGGTGAGAAGCTGATGGCTGCTGATCACTTGAGGTGTGTTTGCACCAGAGTAAAAAAAAAATTTTCAGCCCCCGCTTTCTCCTGAGTTAAAAATCCACTCAGAGAAGCTTGTAAAAGAAAAGAACAAAAAGAACATCAGTTTTATTCAAATGCTACAGACTGCTTCTGTCTGAGGCTTTCTCAGCTTTTAGTTACAGGTAAAAATATTCAGTAGGTTACAAGAATACTTCAAAAAGCACCCCAGATGGTGTTGGGGTGGCATACTTTAAAAATCGTAGTTACCTAGTTGCAAAGAACAGGTATATAGGGAAAAACAAAAGCACATTTAAATGCTTTCAGAGTCTTTTGCAATTCCCTAGTTGTATTGAGCATCAGCTAGTGTTTCTTAGTTTGATTATGTTACAGATAAGCAATAATAGAACAGAATCAGGAATATACAAAGTGCACACAAAAGAAACTGAAAGTCTAATGCAAAGTCTGACTAAATGAACTTTTCCCTAGACTAACTTCTTGAAGCCAAAGCTCAGGCTTCCTTTTCTTGAACTCACCAAATTCTGGTTGAGAACTCAAGTTTCCTGCCCTCCTGGCTTCCCAGGACCTGCAGAGATATTTTCCTGCAGCTTGTCCTCATGGCCACATGTCCTCTGCACCTCCAGCCAGCTTCTTCTAACAAAGAAACACCTCTCCTTCTGCCAACAGCTCTTTAAGTCCCTCCCCACCTACCTGTTGTGTTGATTGGCTGAGCCCTGGAGTTCACCAGCCTGTCAGTCAGGACAGGGTTCACTTCCGCTTAACTGTTTAGTGGGAGGGGTGGCTGATCACTACAGATATAAATAGGGCTACATTCTAACGCACAATGAAAAACCCGAATCACGTGTGAAGTTCTCCCTGTTAGCTCGCAGGGATTTCAGGGTAAATCTGGCCTATATGTGAATGTACACCCTCCATTCTGGAGGAGATGCAAGCTAAAAGCCCTATGTGGAAAACACTCTGGTGATTTTTGGTGGCTATAGTCAGGCCCCCTCAAAGGTCCAGAGAGGCCAAGGCCATTTCCAACTTTTGAGGCCCCTAGTCTTAAAAAATAATAATAAAAAAATGAGGACACATGGAAACAAAATAAGGCAGCATCTTTTAGATCAAATGTAGGCAACCTAGGCTCTCCAGATGTTGTTGAATAAGTTGTGCCTGGGGGGTGATGGGAGTTGTAGTTCAACATCTGGAGAACCAAGGTTGCCTGTCCTTATTTTAGACTAATTTTTTTCCATGTATGATCTTTTTGTGAGTTATAACCCACTTCCTCAGATACAGGGTAGAAGCAAGGCTAGTCAGTTCCAGCAGGTAGTGATGAACACTTTGTATATGTTTCAAGAGACATTTGCAATATGTCTGTGGTTTTACACATACCTGGAAGCAAAGGAGAGAAATTACTGGCTGTCTCTCTGTAATGTACATAAATTAATTTTAATTTATTTTAATTTTTATTCAAAGAGAGATTAACACAATCAGATTTCACTATGAGTTCTTGTTCTGCTGTTTCACATTCCAGATGCCCCCCTGAACCTATGTGCTTAAGTACAGCACCCCTGAAATTTGTGATTTTATGTCCAGGGAAGTTAAAATGCTCACCAACTGGCTTTGTAGTGTTTTTGGTCTTAGTCCAATCTGTGTCCATTCAGTCTTCCTTCCTTCCTTCCTTCCTTCCTTCCTTCCTTCCTTCCTTCCTTCCTTCCTTCCTTCCTTCCTTCCTTGTTCTTTCTTTCTTTCCTTCCTTATCCTTCCTGCCTTGTTCGTCCTTCTTTCTTAAATTTGTTGATTGATTGATTGATTGAGTGTGTGCTGTCAAATTGGTGTCGACTCTTAGTGACCACATCGATAGATTCTCTCCAGGATGATCTGTCTTCAACTTGGCCTTGAAGGTCTCTCAAGTGAAATTTGTAGACTGCCTTAAACCTCCATCACTGGGCGGTTTACAACAACATGAAAAAACAAAATGAGAACCTTATGAACACCACGATCAAATTAAAAGGCTTAGGTGAAAAAAGGAGTTTTTAGGAACTTTCTAAAAATTGTCAGAGATGGGGAGGCTCTTATTTCAGCAGGGAGCTCATTCCACAGTCTCATGGTGAAAAAAGAGAAGGTCCGTCCCTGCATAGCCACCAAATGAGCTGGTGACAACTGCAGATTGACCTCTCCGGATGATCTCAATGGGCAGGGGCTAATGGCAAAGAAGACGCCATTTGACCAATATTTAATGTATGATATTAGGTATACCACATTAGTTGATGTGCAGGTGTACGTTCAGTAGACCACACCATTGGGGCCTATAATTACAGAACTGCTGTTGATTTGTGGTCATGGTAGGCCTCTAGATCTTTTGCATGGTCTGGTTCCCTGCTCAGAATTAGGTGATTGTCTATTGTCCCTAGTGAGTAATTGTTTAAGATTAGGGGGTTATTGCTAGGTGAGTAAAAGTTTCCCTCCATTTGCATTCCTGAAGGATGGGTCATTCTCAAGAATTGGTTGCAGGTCTCTAATGATACAGTGTCAAGCATTTAGTTGGGAACTGTACATCGTAACTAGAGATACACTGTCCTATTTATTAAGGCGATTGCTTAATTATTGTATTATTGTACCTAATATCATGATATAATTAATCTAAGAAATTCTTTGCCACAGGATGTGGTAATGGCCACCAATGTGGATGGCTTTAAAAGGGGCCTAGACAAATACATGGAGGACAAGTCCATCAATGGCCACTAGACTTGATGGCTATAGGCTACCTCCAGGCTCAGAGACAGGGTGCCTCTGAATTCCAGTTGCAAGGGAACAACAGGAGGAGCAGGGGCGTGCCTTCATCTCCTGGTCGTGGGTTTCCAGGAGTATCTGGTGGGCCACTGTGGGAAACAGGATCCTGGACTAAATAGGCCTTGTACCTGATTCAGCATGGCTGTTCCTATGAGAAGGCTAGAGCCTATGTTCACAGCAGTTGCATAAGGGCTAGTTCTCTTCAGACTTATGGATCAACCTACAGATGTCAAGAACCAGTTCTCTTCCCTTGCTCCATGTGGTGTTTTTGGTTAAGCCATTCCTTGATTCTGACCAGCTTTTGAATGGGGCTTTAGTGACATGTATCCCAGTCCTGGAGTAAAGCAGCCAGCAGCAAGAGCACGTAAAAGCAGTCTGCACTTGCCTCTCGGTGAATCTGTATATGTATTTCTCTAAGGCGTACCTGTCGCTAATCCCATGTGTGGCAGCTCTCGCGAGAGTTTGTGAGCAAGCTGCCGGCAGGGGGAGAGGAAGGCAGCGGCGGCAGCAGACAGGCTTGTGGGTGAGGGGGGAAAGAAAATGGCAGGTAGGGGAAAGAGAAAATGGTGGGTGGGCGGGGAAGAAAACGGCGGCGGCAGGTGGGCAGTTGGGGGAAGTAAATGGTGGTTGGGGGCGGGTGGGCGGGTAATGAAAACAGTGGCAGCAGGGGGCTGAGGGAAAACCAGAGGGAGGAGAAAAGGAGTGGGGAGAACTAGAGGCAGAGATGCTCTGCGCCCAGCCCAGCTAGTCATATCTATTTCATTAAACTATTAATATTCCTGGTCCCACTCCACTGCCTTGTCCTTACTTAGCACAAGTCTTTCACTTGGATTCTACACCCTATTCTTCTTTGATGTAATTCCCCCAGTTTCTGGTCTGGTCTGTGTGTGGTATCTAAAAATACACTTCCATGAAATGAACCAACCATTTGGATAAGCACAAACATTTCCAAGTGCAGTGAACACCTAAAATTACTTTGTATCAACAAAACCACTTTCATCACCCTGAAACTGCTTTTTCAACAAAGTGGTTAACATAACTCTTTTTTTTTTTTTTTTTTGCAAGTTAAAAAAAAAATAAAATCTGAAGCATTAACTTGGCGTGTCCTGCTCTGGTTTAGTTTGACTTTCCTTGCTGAAATGGCAAACCACTGTGAACTTCAAATGCAGAGCTTTTTATGCTCCCAGGAAGAATTCTTAATTTGAATTTAGGAGAGCTGAGCTGTCGTCTTTTGGACAGAGTTGCTTTCGACAGCAGGAGGGAGATTGGCAATTTGCCTTGGCTGGGGGTGGGCAAGAGGTGGGGGGGAGAAATTCAGCACGTGCATCTATTGTTCAGCAGGGAAATATTAGAATGCAATGAGAAGAACAAGCAAATTTTTTAAATTGTGGAACAAAAGTGTAGGGCAGACCTGCTGTAAGGACTAGGGTAAATGCTGAACCAGGGACTCTGGTGAGAGCAGGACCTGGGCACCTTACCTCCTGAACCACAAGATGCTCACTGCTACACTACAGCGCCGCCACTACAGATGGTCAGATGCGATATTACAGCTTCCAGCTAAGCAGGGCTTGGAGACACAAAGGCCCTCTAACTAGTAACCAGGAAACAAAACGTTTTTAAAAATGCCATCCAAGTCACTGACAGGTCATGGAAAGAGAACTGGTCTTGTGGTAGCAAACATAAATTGTCCCCTTTGCTAAGCAGGGTCTACCCTGGTTTTCATTTGAATGGGAGACGTGTGTGAGCACTGTATGCGATTCCCCTCAGGGGGTGGGGGCCACTTTGGGAAGAACATCTGCATGCAGAAGATTCCAAATTCCCTCCTTGGAATCTTCAAGAGAGGGCTGAGAGAGACTCCTGCCTGCAACCTGGGAGAAGCTGCTGCCAGTCTGTGTAGACAACACAAAGCCAGATGGACCAATGGTCTGACTCAGTGTAAGGCAGCTTCCTATGTTCCATTTGAAAACAAAATTTTAGCTGAAACTTTTTCTTGCTTCCAGTGGAAAAGGGAAATGCTAACAGTGCAGAAAACATCCAAAGCTTCAACATGGGATTAAGAACAAAGAAGATATATCCATACAGAGATACACACACACACATACACACACAAAGCTATTTCCACTAAAAATAGAAAACAAGCGCTGATTTAGAGTTTTGCTTAACTGGGTCACTCATCATCTCCTCCGTTGATTTATCTAATTAACCCACCTGTTAATTAGGCACCATCTTTCAGGTTATTAATACTTCGTGCATTTACTTTAATTGCTACATTAAATAGATGTTTCTTTGGGTTTGTTTTTTGCTAGAGCAAGAATTTGGAAATGGCTACTTTGAAATTGAAAGATTTTTGTTAATATTCCTTCCCTCCCTCCCACTGATATAACACTTTTGAGAAATACCGAACTTTCTTTGTTTGCTTGAGATTAGTCCCTGAATCATTTCAGAAGCCACTATTTTGTCAGTATTGAATTTGCAAGCTGCTAAGGGTGACAGTTACTGAAGCAGTTCCTAGATGGTGTTGCTGACAAAATATCCAAGTAATTGGGCAAGGCTGCAACTGGGAAAGGGCAGACTGCAAAAAAGGAAACACAATGCCATCTACAAAATTTTGAAATCTCAGCAGAGTTGGAAACCATGTTTTCAGATGGTGAGGGGTGGGGCAGAGAAATGGAAAGATTAAAAAGTGCAACCAGACTTAAGGACACCGCACTGCATTTGCTTTGCCTGTATTCTTCCCTTCCTGCCCTTGTATCTCCTTCCGGCTATAGAGATTGTACGAGATTTCAGATGGGGGAGAAGCCTGTGAATTATCCTGTTGTTCCAGGTTGAGGATTCATAGGGTTACTGGTGCTGGAGGCTGACAGAGATAGCAGCAGAATCCCAGCACAGAACCAGGCAGGGAATCAGGACCATGGACAGCTCACTGGACCTAAATAGAGCTGTGAACAAACCCCTAGGAAAGGGCAGGCTGGATAGAAGGCACCCTGTGCCGATAAGTTAGGGTGTTGCTCCAGCAACGGTCTGGTGCTTAAACAGCCCTGCCACCAGATTGATAATTCCAATTTGTCATGCCCTGCTTCCTCAGCAGCCCTGCTCTTTGCTGCCCCTTGTGGCAGCCTGCCATATATCAAGCATATCCCTCGGTTTCTGGAGCAAGCCCCACCTTAGGGAATCACTCACTGGCCATCTAACTGCAGCAGAAATTAAAAGAGACTTCCTTGCCTCAGCATCAAGGTTTCTTGGTCTGGTGTGCATCTCCTGGCTGTTTCTCCTGACTCCATGCAACGATACCTAGTTTGTTTGTGGCTCTTGCTTATCTGCTTGGCCATACCACATAGCTCACATTGAGAAATACCTTCGTTCACAAATCCCTTTTCAGGCACTGCAATCTTGGTGTCTATATAATAAGAGAATAAGGTATGCATATACTTCTCCTTCTTACTTTCTGAACAGAGAAAGACGCTGGGACTTCATTCAAAAGTATAGCCAGATCAATCTGCCTCACAATGGTGAGCTGTCCCTCACTAAAGGTTTTCAAACAGAGGCTGGACAGCCATCTGACTTGGATGCTGCAGCAGAATCCTGCTCTGAGCAAGGGGGTGGAACAGAAGACCTCTGAGGTCCCTTCCACCTCTGACATTCTATGATTCTGTGAAATTGCTTGCTGGGATCCCAAATCATTTGGAGGAGCCCTCCATGTGTTCATATCTGTGCATCCATGTGTTCATATCTGGTGCTCAGGAACCCACAAATTCAGTAGGGGACACTAGCAGGTACACTGACTCTCCCCTTGTATTCTTTAGCCCGGTTCAGATATTATGCTGTGCGAGTATACAGACATCTGTACACATTTGTGTGAATGACTGTACCTGTGTTCATTTTTAAAGTGAACCTGGATACAAACCCTTCAAATGCATGGGACAGACAGTGTACTTCTGTACCTGCGTTCAACATAACATGTGAATGACTGTACCTGTGTACAGATCTGTACCTGTGTACACTGTACACTCGTTGTACGAGTGTTGAACATAATGTGGGAATGGGTCTTTTGACTTCCCCTCCACACATTCAGTGAACATGTGAAGGGTAACATCTGTCTGTGACTTTGCATCCTTGATTGTCATTCTCAGGTGCCAGAAGTCAGGGGAAACAGTTCTAGTGGAGAATAGATAGGCTATCATGCAGGGTCTCTGGACAACCTCTCACTCTGTCTAGTCTGCAGACTTCTGCTCCCCTGAAATGCTTTGGATTAGCACTATAGATGCATAAATACCCTTAATGCTTGAGATGGTGGAGGGAAACCATCTCCCCATATGAGATTAAATCCTCTTACTTGTCTGTGCCGCTGTTTTGTGTCTTTGCAGAGCAGACATAACACAAAGGCTCTCTGTGTCCCTCTCCACTTCAAAGGAATCATTGCCTGGAGCTGCAGCCACAATGTAGGTCAATGCACCGAGAACATAACAACCACCTCACCTTTGATCACTCAGGAGCAACTGGATCCTAATAACAAAACTACAGATTGGCTGTGGTGGCGTCTATTGAAAGGGCTGCTCAAGACACTTTGAAATTAGCTTAATTTACAAATACAAAGCTTCATAAGAGTCGAATTGGATGTCAAAGAGAGGGTCTCTGGTACGCCAAAGGGTACACCAAAGGATATGCCAAAAGTACCCAAGATGCTGTTTTTCATAAGTTACACAACTCCTCTATAGGGCTGTCAATGGATTAAAAGGGGAGGAAAGAGCCAGCAAGGACCAGCATGGTGTAATGTTTAGGGAAGACCTGAGTTCAAAACTCCATTCAGCCATGAAACTCACTGGATAACTCTGGGCTATTTTATTTGTTTGTTTGTTTGTTTGTTTGTTTGTTTAACATTTTATATCCCGCTCTTCCTCCAAGGAGCCCAGAGCAGTGTACTACATACTTGAGTTTCTCCTCACAACAACCCTGTGAAGTAGGTTCGGCCGAGAGAGAAGTGACTGGCCCAGATTCACCCAGCAAGTCTCATGGCTGAATGGAGAGTTGAACTTGGGTCTCCCTGGTCCTAGTCCAGCACTCTAACCACTACACCATGCTGGTTTATCTCTCCAGCTAATCTACCTTACAAGGTTGTTGTGAGGATAAACATAACCATGTACACTGCTCCGGGCTCCTTGGAGGAAGAGCAGGATATAAATGCAATGATAGATAGATAGATAGATAGATAGATAGATAGATAGATAGATAGATAGATAGATAGATAGATATTGCTTGATGTCTGCCTTTATTAATAAAGCAGTCACATGTTAATATATTTGAACATCAAAAGCTTTATTTAGGTGCATTTTTGAGATACTGCTACTACTACTACTACTACTACTACTACTACTACTACTACAAGTATTTATATACCGCTTTTCAACAGAAGTTCCCTTCCCAAACCAGTTTACAAAGAGAAATAAAAATAAATAAATAAAATGGTTCCCTGTCCCCAAAGAGCTCACAATCGAAAAAAAGAAACATAAGATAGACACCAGAGAGGAAGCATCTGTCAGGTTTACAACAGATGAAGCCAAATAACTAGAAGAGGATAATATTACCTCATTCTCCCTCCAACTATGGAGGTCCTCCCTCCATACAGAGGGCCAATAGTTTACACTGAGCACCATTCAGGACTCAAGGTCCACCCGGAAACATGACCCGGAAACCTCTGCAGTGCCCCAGGGTCCCATCCACAGGCAGACATTTGGGGTTTCACCAGCAGATTAGCTGATGATGGATTTGGGGCCTGGAAGCAGAACATTAGACAAGCATGATGTTAATTTAATAAAAATAGATCAGAAATCCCGAGAAGGTTCCTGTTATGTTCCCATCATTACGCACATGACGAAAGGGACAAGACATTAATTTAGAAATGAACATGGGGAGGGGGGGTGAAAATCTCCATGACCATCTGGGCCTTAGATACCTACAGCAGATGGCTTTGCAGTAACCGTGTCACTCTTAAATGTTTGGTGCTTGACCCTGCAATCCACTGGCGCTGTGCGAAAAGCATTTCCCCCCAACTTGGTTTGAAATCGGTTCCTGCCAGAATTTTTGCTTGTTTTTCTTTACTGCAGCCTAGAAACTTCTGCAGTCCTCCAGCAAGACCTTATTGCCTCTAATTGTAACTAAGGAGCTTTCCTTGCCGTTAAACGTTAATCTGGGAACGTACTAAGAATGTAACTCCTTCACTAATCCCGGGTGATGACCCGGAGCAAGACAGCTGTTGCGACTGCGGATGCCAAGTAGAAATACTGATGGTGACTGACCTCCTGACAAGCAGTGCTCTTGTGCAATGGGCAAAGGTGGTGCGCTTGCACAAGCAGCTTGCAAGGTTGCCAGGACCAGGCTAAGGATTGCTGGCACCCCAGGCGAAGGCTGGCTTTGGTACCCCAGCTCCCTTCACCTGCACGGGTGCTCCCCACCCCCTTCACCCCTGCTAACTGGGCAAATGTGATGCAATACATATTACAAATTTTGCTGTATACTTTTGCTGTGTCTCATTCTCTGGGTACTGGCAGCAGGCAACCAAATCTCTGTCTCTCCCTCCCTCCCTCCCTCCCTCTCTTTTCCCTCCCTCCCTCTCTCTCCCATATTTATATACTATCTGAGATGTGTATCCCTAGGCAGTGTACATAATTTAAAATCCGAATGGAGGGGGCTTGAATTTTGTCTTGCATCTGAGCTGTCGTCCAGCTGGTGCTGCAAGTAATTTATTTGGGGGGCGCTTACAAGCTCTCTTAGACCTCTTAGTACAAAGGAGTTAAGTTCCAAAGATGCAGAAAACAATCTCTTGCTCCTTATTTCGAAAATTCCAACTTGACAGTTAAGTTGTTTGTGTCAAATGGTACATTGGAAACTTAATCTTTAAGACTCAAGACCCTAATACGGGTGGATACTCTGAAAAGTTCTAATCATATTAAGCTTCCGTAATCCCTGTGTGAAATTTTTCAAATATTTTCCACTGCAAGAAGCCATGCATTTTCTGGTTGGGCTTCTTTCTTTATGGAAATGGTGTGGTTGACCTTGAGCAAAGTCATAGGATCTCAGGAAGGCTTTTACAGGAGCAAGCAAACTTAGCCCTCTGACTGTTGCTGAATTACAACTCCCACCAATTTAGTGTGGCTGGGGAAGATGGGAGTTGTAGTTCAACAACAGCTGGAGGGCCAGGTTTGCCCACTCCCGCTTTAGTAGCAATGGGCAAGCACTCCTCAGCTCTATTTGGAATCCACTCGCTAACTACAAGCTTTTGCAATGTGTCAGCGTGGGGAGCATATCCATTTTCTGAGACACATGGGTTTGTAGTGTTAGCATATGCACACTGATGGCACTCTGTACAGGTGCCTTGTAATCCTGACCTAGGGACATAGGAGGCTGCCTTTTACTGAGTCAGACCCTTGGTCCATCCAGCTCAGTATTGTCCACACTGACTGGCAGCAGCTTCTCCAAGGCTGCAGGCAGGGGTCTCTCTGTCTTGGAGATGCTGCCAAGGAGGGAACCTGGAACCTTCTGCATGCAGGCAGGCAGGTGTTCTTCCCAGAGTGGCCCCATCCCATCAGGGGAATATCTTACAGTGCATGTTATCTTCCATTCAAATGCAGACCAGGACCCTGCATAGCAAAGGGGGCAATTTATGCTTGCTACCACAAGACCTGTTCTCCTCCCATGACCAGCTCCCCTCTTCTAGGAATTGTGTCTTCCATGTGGATCACATGGATCTTCCAGGTGGATTTCCACCAGCATCAGCCATGGTGGAGGTCAACATGGAAGTTCCCTTGATACCAACCAGTGGAGACAGGAGTTTTTTCCAGCCCTATCTGGAGATGCTGCCAAGGATGGAACCTGGGACCTTCTGCATGCAAGCAGATGCTCTACCACCATGGTCCCATCCCCAGAGGGGAATATCTTCCAGCAGACAGCGCTCACAGGTAGTCACCCATCCAAGTGCAAATCAAGGTGAACCCTGTTTAGCAAAGGGGACAGTTAATGCTCACTACTGCAAGACTAGAGCCCAAATCAGACATGATGCTGTACAAGTGTACAGATGTCTGTACATTCATACCCATATTTGTGTGAATGGCTGTACCTGGTCTTGTGGTAGCAAGCATGACTTGTCCCCTTAGCTAAGCAGGGTCCTCCCTGGTTGCATTTGAATGGGAGACTACATGTGAGCACTGTAATATATTCTCCTTAGGAGATGGGGCTGCTCTGGGAAGAGCATCTAGGTTCCCAGTTCCCTCCCTGACAGCACCTCCAAGACAGGGCTGAGAGAGATTCCTGCCAGTCTGTGTAGGCAAAACTGAGCTAGATGGACCAATGGTCTGACCCTGTATATGACAACTTCCTATGTCCCAATGTTCCTGTGTTCATTTAAAAAGTGAACCTGTATACAGGCCCTTCATGGCACACACAGATAGAAAGTGTACTGCTGTACCTGTGTTCAGCATAACATCTGGATGACTGTACATTTGAATGGGCCTCAGCTCTTCATTCAAAGTGTGGCTGCAGCACACATCATCCCCAGCCACGATGGCTGAGGCTGGAGATGATGGGAGTTGTAGTACAATAACTTCTGAGGCCTAGGGATGTGCAAACAGGTTCGATGTAGAATGTAGACAGTCAATCTCAGTCTAATGTGTTCGATGTTGAACCAGTTCCATTTGACTGTTTGGGGTCAAACCAAACCACCACCACTCCAGACCGAACCGGGGAAGTTCGAGGGGGTGCCAGACTGAACTAGTCCGGTTCGGGTCCGGTTCGGACTCGAACCGAACTGGACCAGCTGGTTCCATGCACACCCCTACTGAGGCCCCAAGGTTGAGAAATCCTGTGCTACCCTGTGGGACCTCTAATGTGGGTCACTTCCGCCTAAGTTCAATCTCAGAGAAGTGCAAGGGCAGACGGACACTGATATATGGGGGCATAGGAATTCCAGCAAGCCCCACATGTCCCTCATTAAGGCACGAGCTACTGGCTGCCTCTGCTGGCTTTCCCAGCAGGAACCCTTTAATAAGGTTGTCTTAGTGACAGGTTGCATTCATCATGATGTTTGGTCCCCATGACGTTCCTTGCTGCTGAAGCATCATTAGTGATGCAGCCCCTTCTGTGTGGGAAGAGACGGGAAATATTTTAGATTCAAGGAATGTTAACATCCCTTTACCTGGATAGGCTCAAGCACTTTTCAAGCCGACTGAAAGCACTGACTAGAGACACCACTGACATCTAAAAAAGCAGCATATCATTGCCGTCAAGGCTTTGGAGAGAAGTGACCTCAGAGGAGATTGGCAAGCGCAGGCAGATAAATGCTCTCCTGGAATCAAACTCCAGAGATCTTGAATGCATATAAAGCTGCGGGAAGAGGAGAAATCAGACGGAGATTCTTTCAAAGCCTGTGAAAGAGACTTCAAGAAAACTGCCTTTATTCATAGCACAGAAAAGGAAGCCAAGGTGCAAACTGTAGGAGCGAGTGTGGTGGTGGATTTCAATGGAAACGGTTCTCTGCTCAGCCATGCAACTGAATGGGGACCTTCATCCAGTCCCACTCATTCCCTCACTCAGCATAACCTACCTCAAAGGGTTGTTGTGAGCACAAAATTGGAAGAGGAAAAATAATGACCAACAGCCTGATTATTTATTTACATTATGTTATTTCTTTTTATACCACCTGTAGTGGATTACTGCCTTTGTCTCAGAGCAAGCTCATGTGAGGAAAAGAAATGCTGAATCATCCCTGCTGAGCTGCTTGACTAGGTTTCTCCTAAAACTATTCTGTATTGTTGGTAGATTAAAAATGCTGTTGCCACACCACCCATTTTATCAACAGAGCTTGGACCTCCCTGAGCTTGGGGTGGAATCCCAGGGGAAACTCTCTTAATTTTGCTATTGGATAAGTACAAAAAGCTTCCATATATAAGCTTACACAGGATGAGAAAACTGTTAGCTGCTGAGTGTCTGAAGACGTGTTTGCACCAGAGAACTCTCCCCTTCACACATACCCCTTTTCTTGAGTTAAAAACCAACTCAGAGAGTCTTGTGAAAAGAAAAGGCTTAAAATAGTTTTATTCAAGTACTACAGACTGCTTCCATCTGAGGCTTTCTAGCTTCTTAAGATACAGTTAAAAATGCTAAATAGATTACAAAAATAGATTGTCTTAGGCACGTTTAAATGTCTATAGAGGCTTTTGCAACGCCCTAGGTAGAATAGGCATAAGCTAGCATTTCTTATTTCAGTTACATTGCAGGTAAGTATCAGGAATATGCAAAAAACACACACACGAAAGAAATAGAAATTCTAACACAAAATCTGACTAAATGAACTTTCCCCTCAACTAAATTTTCTTTTCCTTGAACTCATCAAACTCCAGAAGTGAGTTCAAGATTCCTGCAATTAGGGGTGTGCACAGAACTGGCTGATCTGGTTCGGTTCAAGTCCGGACTGGACCAAACCAGATCAGGCCAGCTTGGTCTGGCACCCCCTCAACTACCCCCCTCAGTCCAGGTGAGGGGGTAAACATTTTTTTTTAAATTACTTACTCCCTTTGTTGTTGGGTGTGGCATTCAGGCCTTCCCCTGGCAGGGAGAGGAGCACCCCCCACCCCATCACCTACAACAACTCCCCCAGTGAGAGTAAGTAAATAATAATAATTTTAATTTTTTTTAAAAAAAATGTCTGCGAACACCCCGAACAGTTGGAGGGAGGGTGTTCAGTCTAGGGTTGGACTGAACAGGAGATGGTTCGGTTCAACCACGAATGGTCAAACCAAACCAGTTCGATGTTGAACATGTTTGACGTCAAACCTGTTTGCACATCCCTACCTGCATTCATTTCTTTTAAGGATCTAAAGCGTTATTCCATGAGAGAAACCTCCATGCTGCTTCGACCATAAGGGAGCAAAAACTCCATGCCCCTCACTAAGCCTTTCCACACGCACTCCTCTCCAATAAAGAAAGACCACCCTTAATGTTCCCAGATTTCCCCACAACCGCTCTCTAGGTCACACCCACCTTGTGTACTGATTGGCCGCCCTGGAGTTCACCAGCGTGTCAGTCAAGACAAGGGTTCACTCCCCGTTAACGCTTTAGGGAGTTAACCCTATATAAAATCTCAGGGCAATTTGCAATTTAACCAAACCACTAAAACCTAAAAATCATGTTTAAAAAATAAAAATTACTGGACTCAAACACCCCTAGCCTGATGAAATAGGCATTTAACCCTCATCTGGAGTCATGATTTTTTTTTTTACACACAACCCGAGCAGAACTTCCTATTCCCAAGTAGTCCCATTGGTTACATTGGATGCCCCGCAACTTTTTTAGGCCACAGAACCCATAATAATTTAACATTTAACTGCAAGAGATCGCAGTGGTGACCCCTACATCCCAAGCCTAGTACCCAACTCACTGAGAATGTGAGTTCTCAGCTAAGAAAAATTAGCACTTCAAACCCACAGTGGGCATGAAGTGAAGTAAAATGTGCTGCCAAGTTGGTGTCGACTCCTGGAGACTACAGAGCCCTGCGGTTGTCTTGGGTAGAATACAGGAGGGGTTTACTCTGTGCTAATTTTCTGCAGCCTGTCAGTCAGTCAAGTGGAGGGGGAGGGAGATGCTGAGGTTCAGCACCTCGCCAGCCAATCCAGAGCAGAGGAGGAGGGTCTTCACCCTCCTCCATTCTGTTCTGCAATAGACACATCACTGAAAATGTAAGGACTTCAAGCCAGTGATCCCAAGTTGGGGAACAAACTATGCTACTGGGGCGGGGGGCAGAGAGGCCAGAGGGGTGCTAATATCCCCTATTGGGAGCCCCATGTCTATTATTATTATTTACATTTTATATCCCGCTCTTCCTCCAAGGAGCCCAGAGTGGTGTACTACATACTTGAGTTTCTCTTTCACAACAACCCTGTGAAGTAGGTTAGGCTGAGAGAGAAGTGACTGGCCCAGAGTCACCCAGCAAGTCTCATGGCTGAATGGGGATTTGAACTCAGGTCTCCCCGGTCCTAGTCCAGCACTCTAGCCACTACACCATGCTGGCTCTAGACAAGCACCCTCTGTTCTGCTGTGACCACCCAGATGCAGCAAGGCATAAAGGCAACCACACCCCTCTCTTGTTGCTCAGCACCTGGTATACTGCTCCTGAACCTGGGAGTTTCAGGATGCATGTGGGGTGTGCACAGCCTTGACTTAATTGTGCAAATAAAGAGTTATTTACATCGTCATCCTGTATTGTCCATTGTTTGCTGAAGGTTATGAGAAGGAAGCCATCTCCCTGCCGTATTCCAGGCTGAGATCTAGCGTTAGAGATCTAAGAAAATATTCCCTTTAATCCTTGGATTACACAGAATCGTCCTGCTGGATGCGACTGTGCTTCTCCTGAAAGCTGAGAAAAGCCCTTTGAAGCTATTTGCAATTCTGAAATGTCAAATGGTTTACTTGGCAAACTCAGAACTTGTACGGTGGTATTAGCAGAATACCTTTGATTCAATATCATCATCAGCCAAGTCCACTGAATGACACAGTGGCGTCTTTCTTTTCGCAAGGTGGTCTGCCGGATATTTCCATCTTTTCAATGAAGTCGTGTCCATACCTTCTTTTAAAGTGACAATTTCCTATTTTCCCAAAAAAGTCAGCATTCAGAAAGCTCCTTGAATACAGCCTCAACAAGACTTCAGTGAATGTCCTGTTTTCATTAATGAGAATGAAAAAATGTATGGTATCTTTGAGTTGCTTAGATATTTATATTTCAATAGCCCTCTTCAGGTATTAAAGAAAACTGTGTACAGCATACCCAGGAACGGTGAGACGGGAAATAAGGGAGGCCTTTTCATATGGCAAGATAGGCAGTGGCCCCTTCTAAATGAGCAAAGAGGCACCTTTCAAAGTGGTGATTCTCTTATGTTTAGCATGGGGAGAGCTACTGGCCCTATCCATCCCCAGCACAGCATCACTCCAGTGGTGGTGTCTACCTTATGTTTCTTTTTTTATTGTGAGCTTTTGGGGACAGGGGATCATATTATTATTGTTTTTGTTTATCTTATTGTTTATTGTATTATCTTATATTGTTATTGTTATTGTGCTATTTGCACACAGTCTACCAGGTGTTATTGACTGGATTTGTTACTTTAATTACCAGATGGTGGTGGTGGTTATGTTGTTGTTGTTGTTGTTGTTATGACTAGATTTGGTACTTTAATTACCGGGCCCTTTCCACGAGTCTAGGATAACTAAAGAAAAATTAAAGATAGCATCGTAGTATTTGTGCTATCCCGAGTAGTGTGACCTTCTGTAGCTGATGTGTTTTAATTTTATCGATGCCCAAGGTGTCAAGATGGTGTTCAAGTTCTTTTGGTACTGTACCAAGGGCACCAACAACTATTGGCACCACTATTGTTTTCTTCTTCTGAAGCCACTCAATTTCAACCTGAAGGTCCTTGTATTTAGTTGTCATCATCATCATCATCATCATCATCATCATCATCATCATCATCATCGTACCTCTGAGTACCAGTTGCAGGGGAGTACCAGCAGGAGAGAAGGCATGCTCTGAACTCCTGCCTGTAGGCTTCCAGCAGCATCCGGTGGGCCACTGTGTGAAACAGGATGCTGGACTAGATGGGCCTCCTTGGGCCTGATCCAGCAGGGCTATCCTTATATTCTTATTATTCAGTGGCATGCCACCTCTGAAGATGCAACACCCATTTAGCTCTCATGGCTAACAGTCCTTGGTTGGATTCTTCATCTAACCTATGATGAAGATCTCACCGTATCTCATATCCCAGGATTCCATCAATTAATCGTGGATCTGAAGTAACTTCCTGAGTTTCAGGGAGGAAAGCTGATCATGCAGTAGCAAGTATGTCCCCTTTGCTAAGCAGGGTCTGCCCTGGTTTGCATTTGGATGGGTGACTACTGTAATGCTGTCAGCTGTAAGATATTCCCTTCAGGGGATGGGGCCCATAGCACAGTGGCAGAGCATCTGCTTTGCATGCAGAAGGTTCCAGGTTCACTCCCTGGCAGCATCTCCAGGGCTGGAAGTGACTCCTGCCTGAAACCTTGGAGAACCCCTGCCAGTCAATGTACCATAGGAACATAGGAAGCTGCCTTTTACTGAGTCAGACCCTTGGTCCATCTAGCTCAATATTGTCTGCACAGACTGGCAGTGGCTTCTCCAAGGTTGCAGGCAGGAGTCTCGCTAGATGGACTTGGTATAAAGCAGCTTCCTCTGTTCCTGTACAACCAATAAGTCCTGGCTTCATTTTATCTTGGGGTTGAAAATGTTGTTTGATCTCAGTGATCAGCAAACACCATCTATTGCGCTTTCACTCATGACCTTTTGGCTCTAGGGGAATTAATCTTGGATAACTTTGATATGTTCAGTGATCAATACAGAGTAGAATCTCCATGTCCCCACTGAAGGAAGGAAAAATAATGAGTAGCATCCAGCCTCAGTTACACAGTGGTACTACTCAGGAAGTACTCTATAGAGCTGCTTAATTTCAATAAGAGTACAGAGGAATAATTTAGTGTGGATTCTGTCCGGTCTTCTTTTCCTGATCTCCATCATTCTAATAGCGGCCTGAAAGCCATTAAGATGCTTCTTCGCCATGTGAAATGACCTTGAGGACGCTCCACTAAGACAGCTTTGAGGACAAACCTGTAAATGGAACTTCTGCTAAAGAAAGGAAGTCTGTCTTTGAAGGGTTATCTTGATTTACAGTCACCCATGGGTTAGGCAGCTGAGATTCAAGATGAAGGGAAACAAATGTGTTCAAAGATTGCATTGAGCAATGTGTCGTGTGTGTCTGCTCAAAACCCTGATGACAAATTCTAACTTATAAATCCTTTCTGAAACCTCAAGCTGTTTAGACAAGCTTCCGTAGTACTGACAGGTGGCGAAGAAACTGAGTTATGAATTTGGAAATTCCCAAGATTGGAATTGCCTCTGCCACACTCTCTTTAGATGTCCTCGGTGGTGTGGTGATGAAGGTACAGGTAGGGTTGCAGTCTTGGTACTTTTCCCTCTACAGGGTCTCAGCAGAGACGCAAAGCCTTTGGTTTTCAACATGGAATTAATGTGCGGCCCTTTGCTAATCCGACCATTTGTTGCCATTCTTCCTGTCTTGGGAACATGGGAAGCTGCCTTATGCTGAGTCAGACCATTGGTCCACCTAGGTCAGTATTGCCTACACTGACTGGCAGTGGCTTTCCGAGACTTCAGGCAGGAGTCTCATCTCTCCTAGCCCTACGTGGAGATGCTGCCAGGGATTGAACCTGGGACTGTCAGCATGCATGTCCTATGATGGACTAGTGTCAGGACATCCTAAAATGAATGACAGAGACCCGGACCCTAACCCTAACCCTAACCCATTGAAATGCACTGGTTCTTTCCAAATGGCTATGGAATGCAATTCTGAATGGCCAATGGCCAATGGCCATTTGGAAATTCCATGCATTCCTATGGCCATTTGGAAGGAACCAGTGCATTCCAGTGGGCATTCTCTGTCATTCATTCTAATGCATCCCCGAGAGTCTACACGATCCTTGACTTCTTGTAGCAGAACCCTGCAAATTATTGCATCTATCTAAGAGGGGTGTGGCTGTTGGGATGGGCATGGCCATAGGGTGTGGCCATTAGGGTGGGTGTGGCTATGGAGGCTGTCATGGAGATCGACTGCACTTCTGAATTTGTGACTACGTCATTGGATGTCCTCTGCTTTCAACATCAAGCCCCTAGCCCCAGTAGGAGGGTCGGCAGATGGGCCTACAGTGCAGGGTTGATGTAAGGATTCCTGACATAATGTGAAGTCCATGAGAAGAGTGTCAAACCTTCGAAAGGCGTACTACCGAGCCTATGTATTGTTGGGTGTCATCCCCACTTAGCCACTACAACTCATCAAGCATGGTAGCATGAACATTTGTGGCTTCAAAAATGTTTCATGAGGATTAAGTGGAATCTGAGCATATGCTTCTGTTAATTGGTAATCCTTTTAAGGAGATTACGTCGAATGCAAGGAAAGGCATTCCTTTAGAAACTGTTGTACAAATATCTCTCCCCCAGGGGATTTTGCAGAGGCAAGGCACCCATTAAAATTGCTCATTAAAAAAAGAGAGAGAGAGAGAGAGAGCTTCATTTGTGTTACTTTCACCTAAATTGGATGGCTGGTCTGCAGTTAACACATTTCACCGTTCTCTCCCTGCCACCCTGAAGGCAATGTGATTTGATGGGGGTGTGGAGGAGACCCTGGGGTGCACCAAAGTGGAGCATTATTAATCACAGAAAGGGCTGCCAGCTTTTGGCCAGCAGAAAAATCCATAGGAGCATTTGGTTTGAAGCACCAAATGCCGACACTGTGAGACTATATTAGGCAGCTAAAATGATTTGTGGTCAACATAAGAGAGATAATGTAGCAGCGAAGTGTAAAATCAATTGCCGTGCCCAGATTGGATTAAACCCTCAGGAAGGCAAGGAGAAGGGGAGGGGGCAGAGCTCAGGGGGAGAGCATCTGCTTTGCCTGCAGAAGGTCTCAGGTTTACTCCCTGGCAACATCTCCTGGTAGGGCTGGGAAAGACCTCTGCCTGAAACCTTGGAGAGCTGCTGCCAGTCAGTGTAGACAACGCTGAGTTGGTTTTGTGGTAAAGATAAAGTGTGCCGTCGAGTCGGTGTCGACTCCTGGCACCCACAGAACCCTGTGGTTGTCTTTGGCAGAATACTGGAGGGGTTTACCATTGCCATCTCCCGCACAGTGTGAGATGATGCCTTTCAGCATCTTCCTATATCACTGCTGCCCGATATAGGAGTTTCTCATATTCTGGGAAACATACCAGCGGGGATTCGAACCAGCAACCTGTGGCTTGCTAGACAAGGAGAGTCAGACCATTGATCTATCTAGCTCAGTATTCTCTTCACAGACTGGCAGCGGCTTCTCCAAGCTTGCAGGCAGGAATCTCTCTCAGCCCTACCTTGGAGATGCTGCCAGGGAGGGAACTTGAAACCTTCAGCTCTTCCCAGAGCGGCTCCATCCCCTCAGGGCTCTGCTCCATCCCAAGGGGGATATCTTCCAGTGCTCACACTTCTAGTCTCCCATTCAGATGCAACCAGGGCAGACCTTGCTTAGCTAAGGGGACAAGTCATGCTTGCTACCACCAGACCAGCTCTCCTCTTTGTTCTCCCAACTGAAAGCCAAAAGAGCATCTCTGAGATGGGGCGGTCCTTTCCTGGAGCAGGGTGAAATGGTTGCCTCTGGAGGCAAATTATTTGGGTAATAGCCCAAAAATGCCCTCCGCTGATGCCATTGTAACACTTCTTTGGGACTGATCTGGTCCAAGTTTTGCAAGGAGCCCCTTTCCTTACAAAGCTTGCAAGAAGCATGAGGAGAGAAGAGGAGGCTGTGGGTGACCTTCCCGCCTCCGCACTCTTTGCACCACTTTCAACATTTGCAGGGGACAGTTTTGAAAGGGGGCTGGCCCCACCAGAGTTTGCATTAAGGCAGCATTAAATGCCTCATTAAAGGCTCTGCACTGGGCCACCCATGAGAAGAGTCTTAATAAAAACTAAAGAGCTGTCTGACATTTTAGCTGCTTAATGCACTTTCCAAAATATTTCCCATTCTAGAGGCTTCTGATGGAGATCTACATGACACTGCTCTCTGGTTGGTTTTTTTCCTTTCTGTTTTAACAAAAGAACTGCAAATTGAATATCCATCTGCAAGCAACAGTAGCAATCTTCAGACAGCTTTGCCATCTTCACACAAGTTCCTGTTGTAGTGGCCACAATGATTATTATCCGGCTAAATAGATCTTCCCAACTTTCCATCATCTTCCATCAAAGATTTCAAGAGGCTTCACACTTGTGAAAAATGGGGAGTGGATGGCTTCTGCAGGCAAAGAGATGAAAAATACCTGAATGTGGGAAATATATTTTCTGCTGTTTGCTTTTTAGCAAAGAGCACTTTATAGAATGTGTCCATTATCCAGCTAAATTTATATTCTGTTAAATCCCATTGAATTCCAGCTGTGCTTAAACCTTTCAATTTAAATAAATGAAAGATGTTTACATTTGCTGGATTTTGCCTTAGAAGATATTTTATGTATTTATTATTATTACTATTACTACTACTAATAATAATAATACAATGACAACGATGCTATTTACACACAGTCTACCAGATGTTACTGTAATTATCGGGCCCTTTCCAAGGGTCTAGGATAATTAAAGGAGAATTAAATATATTGTTGTACTATTCATGCTTCCCCAAGTAGTGTGGCCTTCTGTGGTTGATGTATTGTAGTTTTATCGATGCCCAAGGTGTCGAGATGGTGTTCAAATTCTTTTGGTACTGAACCAATGGCACCCACAACTATTGACACCACTATTGTTTTCTTTTTCCAGAGCCACTCAATTTCAATCTGAAGGTCCTTGCATTTGGTTCTTTTCTCCAATTGTTTTTCGTTGATTCATCTATCCCCTGGGATTGCAATATCAGTTATCAGAACCTGATTCTTCTCAATGACTGTCAGATCAGGCATATTGTGCCCTAAATGCCTATTGCATTGCCTTTTAAATGTAAATGTTAAATTGTAAATTGTTAAATTGTAATTGTTAAATGTTAAATTGTAAATGCCTTTTGTATTCGAAAATCCCAAAGGATTTTTGACTCTTCATTTTCTGTGATCTTCTCAATTGGATGATTCCACCAATTCTTGCTTGCTGGCAATTTGCTGGCAATTATTTTATCATCATCATCATCATCATCATCATCATCATCATCATTTTCATTATTTTCATTATTATTATTATACCACCCAAAACGCAAGTCTCTGGGAGATTTAAAACAAAACAATACAATCAGCAGTTTGATCTGGAAGCTTTTTGTAAATTCCTTTGGCCAGTCGGATTTCTCCTTGTGGCTCAGGTGAGGTCAAATTTGCCCAACATGTGCTATTGTTTTGCCCTTTTTATAATGATAGTCGGTGTAATCTTATTGCTCCCCTGCTATCACACTTTCCCTGCCAAACTGCTGGATTTTAGGCCACATTCCTTCTTGCAGATGATAAATCTTCCATCACCCACAATGTTGCCAAATTTTGTGCAGCTGCTGATAGCTACAACAGCTAACTTCTAGCCCTGCTTTCTAGATGCCGCTACAAGAGGCTTCTATATTGGTGTCCTCTGTATGACTGAATTCTTATCTGAATGTAGTATCATTTGTTTGTTTGTACTTTATTGTTTATTGTACTTTATTGTTTATTACGATCGATGATCGTAATAAAGCTATTCATTCAATACAAATAGCAAATAAAAAGGTTAGAAGATTACAATAATTTAAAATTTAAAACAATGGTAGAACTATTAAAAACAAACAAACAAACAAACTATTAAAACAGGGCGATGGATCACCTGGGTCAACAAATGTGTCTTGACGGCCTTAGAAGTCATTTTGTCTTAGAATAATTCTTTCAAAATGTGCCATTGATTTGAAAATTTGCCACCCATGACAGTCTGCCTGAAGGGCAGAAGTCGTGGGTGTGCATTCGGTGCAAAGCGCTCCTGGCTCTCAGGGAACAAGTTCATTCCCTCAAAGTTTGTTCCCTCGAAGCCAAGGTGGCTGACCTGGAGAAGCTCAGGGAGGCAGAGAGGTGTGTGGATGAGACCCTCAGGGATGTGATTAGGGTTGCCAACTTTGTGTTTGCCCAAATCTGGACACAGGTCGGGGTGGAAGGGGGGACAGGGAGTCTTGGGGGCGTGGCCGGGCCACGCAGGGATGGGACTAGGCCCCGCCCATGTGGCAAGAAGGGAGTGTGCTTACCAGTGCTGGGGATAGCAGCAAGACAAACCATGACAGCAGGTGGGCCGCGGTGGGTGGGCAGGCAGGCAGGCAGGCAGGCGAGGATGCTGGAAGACAGAAGCGGGGAGCAGGGAGGCAGACTCAGACAGTGGTGGAACTCCTCTCTCGGCTCAGCCTTCCTCCCCCAAATGAGGCAGAGCGGGCCGATTTCAGGCCTCTGCGCACATGCGGATGCGCATGCACAGAGGCCTGAAATCAGCTGATCTGCCCCATTTGGGAGGAAGGCCGGGCCGAGGGAGGAACTCCACTGCAGAGTCCGCCTACCTGCTCCCTGCTTCCGCTGTGCAGCGCGCTCGCCCGCCCGCCTGCCACCTGCCACGACCCACCTGCTGTCATACTTTGACAGGTGGGCGCGGACTGGAGCTCTCGCCACCATCCCTGCTGCACAGCGGCATCTTTAAGAGTAGAAGAAGAAGGAAAAAAATGGGAGAAGCCGAGTCCCGAACGGGACGAGAATTTCTCCCCTATAAATAGGGATATCCCGCACAATGCAGGACAGTTGGCAATCCTAGATGTGATAGAGGCATCCCGCTCCCAGGCTGACAGCTTCTCTGCTGTCATGGAGAATGAAGGTGTCATGGAAGGAGGAGCTCCGTCTGAGGAAGAGGGGGGTGAGCATACATCTCCCCAGATGGTACTGACCACCCCAGTTGGCTCCTGTACTAATGTAAGCAAGCAGAGGTCGGTGATGAGAAGGGCTGGCTAGAGGAGAGACCTTCGGAGACAGGAAGGGTCCTGAGGATGCATGCCCTGAGCAGATGAACGAATGACCTCTCTCCCTCACAACTCTGAGACCCTGCAGAAAAGGGGCACGCCAGCCACAGGGACCTCTCCTGCCTTTTTCTCATGCAGTTAGGGTGCCACAGTTACATGCCATATTAAATGTAGAAAAACAATCCAGAAATACAAATGTAGAAGAATTAAAATCTGTGGCACCTGTGTGTCACTGCAGCCGGTGTAATCAAATGCAGGAGCCTGCGTCTTAATTATTCCCATGTTCCTTCATAAAGAGCAGGCGGTGGACAGCCACAACAAAGCAAAAGTGGGCAACCATAATCTTGACCCAAATGGGGGTTGGGGAGCATTTGTCTGTAGACCTTCTTCTTCGTAGCCTCCTTTGTCTCTTGGTCAAGCATCTAAGAATTGCGTCTCGGTCTGCAGCTGCAAATCAAGTAGGTATAATTACCGCCATTCAGAGCAAGGGAGTCATATTTATGCAAACTGATGTCTCCCTAGATAAGTGGCCATTGTGCTTGCCGTCATGGTAACAGGCCCAGGATAGCTTGATAAAAGAAGAGAGGTTTTGCAGCTGTTAGTGCAAATTAATGTAGAGGTTTGACCTCCACCAAGAAGCATATCTCATTACGATCTCGCTCACTGACTGGAGTGAACTAACTGAGATTAAATCCATACAAAACGGAGATCATGAGAACTGCAGACCTTTGTCCTGTGGCGGATGGAGTCCACTCAGTTGGGATGTCCAGATAGCCAGGACCTTTCTCAAGGACATGGGAAATTGCCCCAGGCCCCACACAGGGAAGGGGCCCTGTCCAGAGTAGGGTTCTGTATCTGAAATGAGCAGATGTATCATTTTCATTCACAAAAGTAAAAATTAGTCCGTTAAAATAAAACCCCAAGCTGGAGAGCTGGTTCAGTATTTGAGGTTATTACATTGACACAGGACCGTATTTACCCAAATGTAAGATGATGCCTTAAAAGTTAGAAGTTAAATACAGATTATACTTGCATTACCCAAAAGGAGAACTTCTTATGAATTCTTTGCCATGGGATGTAGTGATGGCCACTAGTTTGGATGGCTTTAGAAGGGACTTAGACAAATTCATGGAGGACAGGTCTATCAATGGCAACTAGTCTGAGGGCTATGGGCCACCTCCAGCCTCAGAGGAACGATGCCTCTCAATACCAGTTGCAGGGGAGCAACTGCAGGAGAGAGAGCATGCATGTGGGCTTCTCAGAGGCATCTGGTGGGCCACTGTGTGAAACAAGATGCTGGACTAAATAGGCTTTGGGCCTCTTCTATGCCAAATTCCAAGCTATTTGAGCTTCTATGCCCAAGCCTACATGCCCGTATCTGTAATGGGTCAGGAAGAGTTTGATGGAGCAGAGATGTGCAAAGCTTCAGGCCAGAAGACTGTCCCTTTAAATCTCTTTGCTCCCCAATCAGGAAGGCGGAGCCTGAGAAAGGCCAGTCTGAGTCTGCAGGTATTTAAGGCCTCATCCCACCTTTGGCCCTTGGGAACTGTCCAGGGTGCTGCAGCCCTGACTGCTTCACCTTGCCTCGCCCATTCCTGACACACTGAAGAACATGTTGCTGGGCACAGGGAGTGCTGGTCTTGTGCAAGCATGAATTGTCCCCTTTGCTAAGCAGGGTCTGCCCTGTTTTGCTTTTGAATGGGAGAGTATATGCGTCAGTACAGACAGACATTCCCCTTAGGGGATGTGGCCGCTCTGGAAAGAGCGTCTGCATGCTTGCACACAGAAGGTCTCAAGTTCCCTCCCTGGCAGCATCTCCAAGTTAGGGCTGAGAGAGATTCCTACCTGCAATGCAACCTTGGAGAAGCCGCTGCCAGTCTGTGTAAACAATACTGAGCTAGATGGACTGATGGTCTGACTCAGTATATGGCAGCTTCCTATGTCCCTAAGTTCCTAACCTGGCTGCAAAGACAGCACATGGGAACTGCCTGCTGGAATGTCATACAGTCGAGGGTGACGCTTCAGTGCTCTCTGGCTTCGCCAAACCAGACTAAATTGTGCAAAATAGTCAAGTGTGCAGCATCACTTATGCAAAACAAGAGGAAACTTTGCACATTTACTTGATGTAATTTATTCAGGTCACAAAATCTAGCTCTTCTTAGTATGAGATCTGTATATCACTCACTGATAATCCTTTAAAAACAAGCATGGTTTTTAATACCACAACTAGCTAGAAATGAGATGGGGGGAAGGGGGAGGGAGGGAGGGAGAGAGAGAGCGAGAAGGAAAGAGAGAGTGTGAAAGAGAGAGAAAATATATGGGATAATAAGTAACCCTCCCAAGGAAAGGTAGATAATGTGCAAATATAATCTTATCAGCAGGTTCTCTGCACAGAAAGCAAGCCATAATGGACACTTGAGTCTAATTTCACTTCACAGAAAAAACAGTATTATATCTCTGAGTGACACGCCATCGTCAAACATTTTGCCAACACCAACGAATAAACTTAATTGTTGCTCCTTTTCTGTGCAGAAGCAAAGTGGTGTGTCTTATTTCTGGAGCCCAGCTTTCAAATTAGGTCAAAGACCCCCAAGGATCATGGTGATCCTGGAGGAAACTTCAGCCAGCCCTGATGCCAACGAAGCCTTTTCCCATTCTTCCAGATGTTCCCCCTGCCTCGCCCTCCCTCATCCGGATTGTGTACAGAAAATACCACAAAATAGCAGCAGCCTGAAAACATCAAAGGAAGCTGATCTTTCAAAAAAGAAGAAGAAGCTATTCTTTGTCATTTTAGCCACATTATTCTTGAGAAGTCAAATTGATCTTGACACAGTTGTACTCTCTTTGGCAATACATGTATTCTAATGAGAGCATGGATGCCTATATATATATTTTTTTCTTCCATGGCTAATAGCAGGCCAAGGGGGTGATTTCAGTCAGGACCATGGTGCAAGGGGGAAGGGTAACCCATCCTTTCCCTGTGGCATGGCTCCAGTCCAAAGTGTTTCACATGCCAAAACATTTTGGGGGGGGAAGCCAGAGTTCATGAATTCCCAACATCATATTTGCCTTAAGGCAGGGGTTCTCAAGCCTGGGTCCCCATATGTTGTACTACAACTCCCATCATCTACAACTGTTATACTACAACTCCCATCATCCCCAGCCACAATGGCTGGGCATGATGGGTGTTGTAGTCCAACAATCTATGAGACCCAAGTTGGACAACCCATGCCTTGAGGCCGTGATCAGCACACCCTGCTGATTCAGCTGATTATTATTTTTTTGTACTGTTGATAATGGATTGCAGGATGATAGTTGTTAATAGGACATCCCTAGTCAAAAGAACTGCCAGTCTCTTGGTTTTTAATTTTGAAATGTACGTAAAACAACCACCACGGGGTTGGCTTGATTATTACACCCCCTGCACTTCATTAAGTGTTTCTCTTTGGCAGTACAACAGCAGGAATAATGTGCTAAATAAGAGTGATTTTTAATATATACAAAAATTAAATAAACAGGTGCATATCAGTTTCAGTCTGCCATTCTATGCAATTGGGGTAAATATGACCCCCAACATCATCAGTGTATACACTACAATTTACCCCCATCCCACCAAAAAAGAGGATGAGGGCATGAAATACCATGCCCCTTGGGACTCTTGTCGCTCCATCAGTTTGCGTAGCAGGACATGCAGGTCTAACTCAAGCGAGATAAAGATCATACAGCATTTGGCACATTAAATGTGCTGTGTTAATTATTAATTGATTGTACGTCTGACCTGAATAAGATGAGAACTAATGCTTGTGTTTGGAAGCAAAATATACCCTGAAAAAAAGGAGGATAGAAAAATAACGACACACAATATACAAAACAATGAGGCTATTCACACACGCGTGCAATGACAGGCTAAAGGAGCCCAGCCCGTTTTTTCACGCATGTGAGAACCACCGGGATCAGGCCAATCCCGGCAGCACCACGGCGGCAAACCCGCCTAACTAGCCACCCTTTAAAATGAAGTTACAGGAATGAGTGCTCCCTTCACCTCATTTCCCTGCTCGTGTGTCAGCCACAGCTGACAGACTTGGGCGGGAAGAGGGACCCCAGTAATGCAACACGCACTAACACAGTGTATTATCAGACCTCCAGGGGGCAGGGCAGGGCATCAAAGCATCCTGACCCTTGGCGCTACCATAAGAACAGCCCTGCTGGATCAGGCCCAAGGAGGCCCATCTAGTCCAGCATCCTCTTTCACACAGTGGCCCACCAGATGCCACTGGAAGCCCACAGACAGGAGTTGAGGGCATGCCCTCACTCCTGCTGTTACTCCCCTGCAACTGGTACTCAGAGGCATCCTGCCTTTGAGGCGGAGGTGGCCCTCCGGTTAGTAGCCATTGATAGACCTCTCCTCCATGAAGTTCTCCAAATCCCTCTTAAAGCCATCCAGGTTGTGGCTATCACCACATCTCGTGGCAGAGAATTCCACAAGTGGATTATGCATGGGGTGAAAAAGTCTTTCCCCTTGTTGGTCCTAGATTTCCTGGCCATCAATTTCATGGGATGACCCCTGGTTCTAGTGTTATGGGAGAGGGAGAAGAATTTCTCTCTATCCACTTTCTCCACACCATGCATGATTTTATAGACCTCTAGCATGTCTCCCTGCAGTCATCTTTTTTCTAAACGAAATAGCCCCAGGCAGAAGCTGGTGCTCGTCTGGGCGCGTGATCCCCCCACCCAAGGAGGAAGAACTACTCATCTGTGGGGATGGTATGTTTAACCAGCCTTCCCCACAGCCCTCTAACCCTTCTCGCTGCTTGTGAGAAGAAGCTCAATACCTACTCAAGTTATCGTTTGCAGATTTCATGGGAAATTACTGCACTTTCTACTACATTTGCGAGAATTGGGTTTTTTTAAAAAAAAAAAAAATCTAAGGCACAGAACAGCCCAATAATCCGTCTGAGTGATTAATATTCGTTAGGGCTCTTGTTCATTTTGGTCTGTGGGTGGCTATTTAAGTTCAAACTCAACCTGAGAATGTTCAGCAGTAGTATGCTTTTTGTGCTCAGAAAATTTGCCCACCGTTTCTATTCTTTGCTCAAACAAATCCATAATCAAACACCATTTATCTTAAAATATATTGCAGGACTTTGGTATAGTTCAAATTTAACTCCTTTGAAGAGAATGGCAGTTTCTTGCTACAGTACATATTTAGCAGCTTTAAAATATACAGAAGCACATTCCTGGTTCACCAGTGTCAGCGGCTTCAACCCTCAGAAATTACAGAGAGGTTATATGAAATGCCATCTGCTTGGGACGTGGCAGGCCCATCCTTCCTTCTGTACACTCATTTTTGCATAGTACAAGCATATATTTTAAACCTTCTGGTCCCCAGATGTTTCTCTGCATGCACACTTTGTGAAAGCAAATGGCAATTTCTTAACTCAGGGGGTCTCAGCCTTGGTTCCCCAGATACTGTTGGCTGACAACTCTCTTCCTTCCCAGATGCAATGGTCTTGGGAGGGGAGAGGTGATGGGATTTGTAGTCCAACATCTAGGGACCTGAGGTTGAGAACCCTGTCTTAACTCATGAAATCTGGGCAAAACCTACAGTGCAATGTTACAAAATACTCACAGTGGCGACTTTGTGACATTTGATACTAGAATTAGGGGGGCGGGGTGAAGACCCCTCTCCCCTGGTCCTGATTGGCTGGCTATGTGCTGAAGCTCAGTAGACCCCTCCCTTCCGCCGGAAGGACAGACTTCAGAAAATGGGCACTAGGGACTCCCACTGAAATTAATAGGACACTTGTCCCATTAATATCAATAAGACTGCTTGTGAGTAACTTTGTATGGCTATGAGCCAGTGACTCTAGTAGACAAAAGCCAATGACCATTGTGGCTGGGGATGATGGGAGTTGTAGTCCAACAACATTTGAGGACCCATGTCTCAGAACCTATGGTATACGGTGATAGTACCAGGCAATTTGCTTCATATTCATTCATTCACATTTATAAACCACCCCACACCTAAATCTCAAGGCTTGAGAAAACAGATGTGTCTCGAGGGTTTTTTTGAAGGCAGCCAGAGATAGAGAGACTCTTCTATTGACAGCGAACACATTCCAAAGCCCTGGGGCAGCCACGGAGAAGGTCGGCACCACGTCGCCACCAAACAAGCTGATGGCAGCCATAACCAAACCTCCCCACATGATTTCAGTAAGCGGAGGGGTTCATGGCCCCACTGCAGGAGAGGCGAGCTGGTCTTGTGGTAGCAAGCATGACTTGTTCTCTTAGCTAAGCAGGGTCTGCTCTGGTTGCCTATGAATGGGAGACCAGAAGTGTGAGCACTCTAAGATATTCCCCTCAGGGGATGGAGCTGCTCTGGGAAGAGCAGAAGGTTCCAAGTTCCCTCCCTGGCAGCATCTCCAAGATAGGGCTGAGAGAGATTCCTACCTGCAAACTTGGAGAAGCCGCTGCCAGTCTGTGAAGACAATACTGAGCTGGATGGACCAATGGTCTGTCTCAGTATATGGCAGCTTCCTATGTTCCTGTGTTCCTATGTTCCTTAGGTGAGATTCAGCCTAACAGGCCAGGGGGATGTCAAAGGAAGCACAGCTGCCTCTGGTTCCTGGCCACAACTCAGGTTGCTCCTCTCTCTCCTGCCCCACCTGAGAGCCGTGCTGCCAGCAGGTTGGCCATTCATCAGATAGAGACACACAGCTCTACCTGATGAATGGCCAGCCTGCAGGCAATATGGCTCTCGGGTGGGGCAGGGGAGAGAGGAGCAATCCCAGATGCTTCCTTTGGTGCCCCCCCACGGGCTCATTAGGACAAGACACTCACCTGTCGCACCTCCATCAGGGATGAGGGGAACTCAGAGCAGGAAAGAGGGACAAGGCAAATATTTCTCTCCACCCCGTGCCAGTGTTTGCTGCCTTTTCGACTCTCATTTATATGTGTCTCTTCCTTGCCATGACTGAATCTGAAATGCCGTTTTGTCTCTGGATTTCTGCTCCCTGCTCCAAACGCAACAGCTAAAAAAAGAACCGGCCACCATCTACCTTCCAAAGGTGAAGATCTAAGCTGTCGCTCAGGTTACTATAGAAACCAGAGTCGGTTTCATCCGTCTGTGTATCGCACAAACACAGACGTACTTTAAAAAAAAAAAAAAAATTAAAACAAAACAAAAAACCTTCAGGCTTCGGCCAGGTAGATAGCAGGGCCAGGCACAGATGGTTTACAGGATGGCGCTTTGTCAACAATGCACAGAGCTCCTGTGGCCGGCCCCATCTCTGCGCACTCCTGCCATCCTGAGGAAATCATGAGGAAAGGTGAGCAGAGAGAGAGAAAAGCGAGTGGCAGGCCGGAGGTCTCCGAAGGGGGAGGAACCCCCCAGAGGGAACACACTTCTGCATCCACGGGGAAGGAGAAACTATGCTGGGAGGCGATCCGGCTCACTTCACTGTCAGGGTCACGGAACCCGCTTTGGCATATTTGTGCTAGAGATGGACGCGAATCCCACGGGGGCTAAAGGTCAGCCAGATGATCAGTGCCCTGCACTGAAGCACCACTAGCAGCTCATCCTAATAAGCCGGGCCGGTGGGGGTGGCTTGGAAGCAGGCCGCTCGTGCGACTTTGTCTCTCTCCTGCCTCGCCTGAGAGCCGCACCGCCTGCAAGCCGGCCAATCGTCAGGGAGAGCTGCGTGGTTAACCGCACAGCTCTACCTGATGAATAGCCAGCCTGCCGGCAGCACGGGCAGGACGGGGGAGAGAGGAGAACACTGAGCGGCTGCCAGGAGGCAGAAACAGCTGCACCCTCACTAGGTGCCACCCACAAGTCTCATTAGGATCAGCCGCTACTGTTCCCAATGTGCTAAACATTAACCCGCATCATTCAGATAAGAGAAGGGAAAGAGGATCTAGGGATTCTAGCCACAGGACCTCAAGAATAATCCAGATCCTATTCCTTGAATGCTAAGCTGCCTCCTCCTCTACTTCCTCCTTCTCCTCCTCTTCCTCCTTCTCCTTCTCCTTGGCATGAACGTTTAGTGTTTTTGCTTACAGATAAATATGGGGGAACACACAGGCAGAACGCCACCCACTTCCTAAGCAAGAAGTAAGTAATCCTGGCTTGAAGTGTCTTGGCCTATAAGTGAAAGGGTACTGGAGTGATTGATAGTCACGTGGATATATAGTTAAGAATTGAGTGTTCTCATTCTTTCTTTTTACATTTATATTCCACTCTTCCTCTGAGGAGCCCAGAGCAGGGTACATGGCTATGTTTATCCTCACAACAACCCTAGGAACACAGGATGCAGCCTTATACTGAGTCAGACCATTGGTCCATCTAGCTCAGTATTGTCTACACAGGCTGGCAGTGGCTTCGCCAGGGTTACTGGCAGGAGTCTCTCTCAGCCCTGTCTTGGAGATGCTGCCAGGGAGGGAACTTGGAACCTTCTGCATGCAGATGCTCTTCCCCGTGTGGCCCCATTCCTGATGGGGGATATCTTACGGTGCTCACACAGGTAGTCTCCCATCCAAATGCAAAGCAGGGTGGATCCTGCTTAGCAAAGGGAACAATTAATGCTCACTACTACAAGACCAGCTCTCCTCCCAATACAGCCTCAGTAGCGTGTGGGTGTGCAATGAGGGCCAAGGGGGTGTCCAGATCCCCATGGCCCAAGGAGATTTGTCACCCCCAAGTCCAATAGTAGCTATGCTACATATAATACCAGCACACATGACTCAAAAAAGCAAGTAGCTGTGTTTGCTTCAGGGGAAGACTAACTTTAAACAACAGCTTGTAGAGGAAAAATAAATCCCCTTGTTTTGTGTCAAGCAGTACTGAACGAACTGGCTGCCACTTGGATACTCAAGTATACAACACACTTGCTTGTGTCAGGTGTGTGTGTGTGTGTGTGTGTGTGTGTTGTGTGTGTGTGTATTTCTCTGTGATGACCTTATTTACATGGAGAAGAATTCAAAAAGAGCATCCTCCACTTGCAGTCTGAAGTGGTATAGTCCTCTCTGGAGTAGTATCCCAATCCTCCATATCAGAATTATGCTGCATGTGCAGACTGGGCCGAAGCGAATCTGCATCATCCATGACACGAGGAAGCTGTTGACACTTGATTCATCATTTTTCGAAAACAAATTAAGAGGAAGCTAAGAACTGGGGCTCTGGAAGACAAGCAGGCAAACCCATTAGGCCTACGCATTAATTAACTAATCTGATTACTTGGAAAGTTGATACAAACAGTTTGATTATCCTGACAGGCTGAATTCATCACCCCCCAAAATGGGCTGCTGAAGTTTGCTTCAAAACTTGGGGCCATCAACAGAGATTATGGGACAAACGTATTTTCTCTTGTGTCGAAAAATTAAAGCAACTGATTAAAATTAAAATGTTTTAAAGTTAAAAACAATGAGTGCCGGGCTGGTTCTGGCATTGCAGGGGATGGTGTGGGGGCTGAACAGAGTACCATAAGGTGTGTGATGGTTCCTCCCCTCTACTCTCCAGTAACAAAACTTTTTCCTTGAGCCACTGACACCATTTATTCACCACAACCATCGCTATAATGTTTCTCTCTGCAGTAGCTAATATTAACTGTCCTTGGTAGGTGATCATTGCTTAGGGATGTGCATGGATGTTGCATCGGGGCAGGGAAGGGAACCTTTAAGCATGAGTAAAGCAGGTCCTTACCTAGTTCTCCACCGCCCTGCAGCTTTTCCGGGCGTGGTGCTTCATGGCTCAGAAGTCCATGCACGTCTGTGAGGCGTCACCCAGCAGCCTGAACACAGTGACGGGACACACGCAGCCCCCATCAGCATGGTGTTGCTGACCATGCACGTGGCCACTGCACATGCTCAGTGGCCATGTGCTTCCTACCGCCATGTGCAGGCTGCTGGGTGATGCCCCATGGCCATGCGCAGGCTTCTGAGTGGTGAGGCGCCATGCCCAGAAAAGCAACAGGGCAGCAGAGAACCAGGTAAGGACCTGCTTTACTCATGCTTCAAGGTACCTCTCCCCGCCTTGCCAAAACGATCCGGTGGGCCGCGCCGGATCAATTCGTGCGCATCCCGATCAGTGCTGTCGACATGGGAGTCATGCCAACAGAGAGTAAGTCCACTTAATTTGAAGGTCAAGAGAATTGGGGTCAGTTTTCATGATACAGTCCTTGGCACATAAGGGAGCACATCCATTGGGATAATCCATTGGGATAATCCACTGAGAGCACATCCATTGGGATAATAATAAAATTAACAACAACAATAATAACAACTTTATTGATATGTCTGATATCCCATAACAAATTCTTCTCTAGGGGGCTCACAACAATGTCCTCAATATACATCCTGACCTCCTCCGGGTGTATCCCTTCATCCCATGGTATGGGGGCTTTTAATCCAAATGACTCCAAAATACACACTCCAAGTACTTATTTCAACTCAGCCCTTTCTTGGAGATGCTGCCAGGGAGGAAACTTGGAACCTAGATGCTCTTCCCAGAGCAGCTCCATCCCTTAAGGGGAAATCTCTTCCAGTGCTCACACATCAAGTCTCCCATTCAGATGCAACCAGGGTGGACCCTGCTTAGCTTAGGGGGACAAGTCATGCTTGCTACCACAAGACCAGCTCTCTTCCTTTGTGTCTGTTCCTAAGTGTCTGGGTTTTATTTTAGAAGGCGTTGTGCAAAATAACCTCACACTTGTCTTCCTAACCTTCCTTCCACCAGCTCTGTTCCTGAACTCCCACCCACCATCCCTTCTCCTGCCTTACCCTTTTCATCTTAGACAATGGCATTCTCCATCAGTCCTCCAACGTCTTGTTTCCAGCCTGTCAGTTACCTCTTCACCCTGTCAGCTAACTCCCAAGGGTGCTCTCTTGTCCTGCTGCCCGGGTTCCAACCCCCCCCTCCAGTCCATTAGACCTAGGCCACGCCCCCTAGAGACCATCACTAGGGGCCAGGGACAGCAGGCTGTGGAGGCTGGGTGAAGATGTACACTCTCACTTTTCTACACATGATGGACCGCCACTAGGACAATGTGTCTGAATCAGGCCGTACTGTCATTCCAACCATTTCCCCCCACCCCCAAATGGCAGAAATTAGCCCTCCGTTTTCTCCACTGCAGAATCTTTTGGAGAAAATGAGAGGGGAGTTGGGCGTCAGCTCTGAAATAAGCTCATGATGCTGGTGAGTGATATTCTCTGTACACCAAAGCGATCTGCGTGAAGACACTATTGCGTCCTTTGGTGCCTAGAGGCTGCCTTCTCCCCTAATTTAGTACCATCGTCTACCCAAGTATGCCATGTTTTGCACTGACATTCCTAGCAGCCCACAGAATGCTGCCTGACGCCATCAGTCTAACTTGTTAGCTACTCAAACAGTAACACTGCAGAGCTGAAAGACTGCCATTAATTGCCGCTAATTATATTTAGATGAAGCTAATCTGAAATGTGCAGGAGGCACAAGTGATTGGTTGCCTGTCTGTAATAACACATGGCAGAGAACCAGAACTATTCCAGAAAACACGACTAATTTCAGAATATCAGTTTATGGCGATAACAAACCGGAGCATAATGTTGGTGTATGACTGGTTTCCATGAACATTCCTGATGGTGCTAAATTTATGCCCTGGACTTACATTTACAAAATAGATGCCTATCTATTTTATTTTATTTATGGTTAAATTCTGCTCTGATGCAGATCTATGCCTAATAAAGAATTGTGTAAGGTTTAAATGCTTGGAACAGGCAAATGTGTGAGATACATTTTATAGTTGGGTGCTTATGGGATGTATTATATTTGTCATCACTGAGCTGATAAGCATGCATGCTAACCATCTCCACAGTTCCTCCACTGAACCTTAAATTGGAGAGAGGTTTGGGTGTGTGTGTGTGTGTGTGTGTGTGTGTGTGTGTGTGTGTGTGTGTGTGTTTAGTAAAAAGAGGGAAATGCCAGAGGCAGAACATATAAACGCCTAGGTTTCTGTAATTTTTTTTAAAAGAGTTTATTTTGTCTACTGGTTAGGAAAGCTTAAAAATACACTGGCCTCGTTAAGGTGATAAAATAACCAGATTCTCACTAAGAACTGAAGCATGACAGAAATAACTTTGCATAAACTTTGGCTGGAGACACATCCACGGATGGAAAACTCTTGCCTCCGTCCTTTTAAAAGCAGTTATAAACTCGTTAAGGGACCTTGTTTCACCTTGCTTCACTATGGCATTTCTGAAAGCTTTGGTGTCTTTGCTACATTTATTTAAAAACCTTTCCTTTTTAAAAACATGTGTTTTTTTCCTTGGGGGGCGGGGCGGGACTTTGTTTGATCCAGTACTGCTGACGGTGGCATTCCTTTCTGCTGGGGTGGCCTGGGCTGACTCCTTGTGGTCTTCATACAGAACCACCAGTCCCGAGGAAGTGGCTGATTTAGGCCATATGACGCTGCCTTCTCCTAAGTCAGACCTCTGGTCCAGCTAGCTTAGCATTGCCGACACTGACTGGCAGCAGCTCTCCAAGGTCTGAGATGGGGTCTTTCAAAGAGCTATATGGAGTTGTCAAGGACTGAACCCACCTTCAGCATGCAAGCCTGTGCTCTACCAATAAGCTACAGTCTCTGAATGGTTCCGCAGAATGTGTGACCCATCAAGCCAAAAGAAGTCAAGCCAGACTGCAATATGGGAGATCAAGGGCGGGCAAGATCCTTAACAAAGTTGAGTGGCCCAATCCTGGGTTCAGTGGCAGAGCATCTGTTTTGCGTGCAGAAGGTCCCAGTTTCAGTCCGTGGCAGCATCTCCAGACAGGGCTGGAGAAAAGCTCCTGACAGAAATCTTGGAGAGCTACCCCAGTCAGGGTAGACAGTATTAAACTAGATGCATCAGTGGTCTGATTCGGTTTAAGGCAGCTTCCTATGTCCCAATATCCAATATCACGCTGCAAAAATAAAACACAGAGCAACTGCTGGGTTTACTTCTTCATACCTTATCGTTCCTCATAGTAACTTAAGTCCCGTCTGAGCTGGATAAAAATAGCCATTCCTTATGCTATTAACTGGCAGAATACACAAGACCCATTTTAATTGTTTACAAATGCTCACTCGGGGTGTGGACCAGGACTGCATGATATTAAATCTTTTGCACCAGTTCTTCCAAGCACCACCAGGGGCCTTGCGTGGTTTTTGCAGCGCCACCTGCTGGCCGGCTCTTGCATTCCGAGAAGAACCCACCTTTCCCCCCAGTGGCCTCAAAGGAGTAATGAAAAGGGGGGCAAATGCAGGAGCTACCCGGCTTCTCCCAGGTGGCACAGCATCTCACCTTGCAGGGTTCACCACCAAGACAGGACATCGTCTCAAACATTTGGAGAAACCTGGTGCCCCCCACCCAGCCAAGAAGTGCAGGGCCCAGCTATAACATGAACTGTGTGGGCTGCTTGTGTGTGTGAGGTCAAAGGATCAGCCCACATGGATGACCAGTGAATGACTAGTCTGTGCTGGTTTGAGGATACAGTGGGGGTAGTGGTGTAGCAAGGACGCAGGCGGCCCATGTCCAACCTGCCGCTGTGGGCCCCCACCACCCCAGCCATGCCCTCTGTGTCTGATGTCAGACGCAAGGGGTGTGGCCATGTTAGCAAATGGGGCTATGCACCCCATTTGGAAGTAACATTCAGCCAGCGCTGTGTTTGCAGCGTGGAAGGGATGGCTTCTCCCTGCTTGCAAAGGCAGGGAGAAGCATTCCCAACCAGGCTGGGAGCCCGGGAATGCCTCTCCCTGCCTTTGCAAGCAGGGAGAAGCCATCCCGGCCACTCTGCAAACATGCACTGGCCAAATTTTACTTCCAAATGGGGAATGCAGCCCCATTTGCTACTATGGTCACAGCCCCTGCCTCTGATGTCAGACCCACGGGTGTGGCTGACGCAACCCCTGGAACATGGCAGCCCGGGTTCTTAGAACCCGTCCGCTCAATGGCCGCCACTATGCCCCTGAGTGGGAGAGAGTTCCCTTCCCAGTTTATTACAGGGGCAGAACTCTAACACTCCAGAGATAAAAAGATGCTGCTGCGAATCTGGAAATCCATTCGGAGGCCATTTCTTTTTGGAAATGAATGCTGAGGTGCTCAATTCGTTTTCAGGAGAGGGGGCAGCTTATGAGGTTAGCCATTTATCGGGGCTGAGGGGCCATGAGCAAAGATGACTGTGTGTTTTGGGGTACAGAATGTGAAGGCCCTCTGGGGAGCAGGAGCAGGAGGACATTCTCCCACCACGGTGCAGTACTTCACAACAACAATTTATATACCGCTTTTCAACAAACGTTCCCAAAGCAGTTTACACAGAGAAATAACAAATAAATAATCTGGCTCCCTGTCCCCAAAGGGCTTGCAATCTGGAAAAAAAATAGGATAGACAGCAGCAACAGTCACTGGAGGAGAGGGCCAGTACTTCAGGGATGCAATACAAGAGGGAGAGAGAAAATAATTGGCAGTGCTATAGAAGGTTCCCAGTTCCCTCCCTGGCAGCATCTCCAGGGAGGGCTGAGAGAGATTCCTGCCTGCAACCTTGGAGAAGCCGCTGCCAGTCTGTGAAAACAATACTGAGCTGGATGGACCAATGGTCTGACTCAGTATATGGCAGCTGCCTATGTTCCTATGTAACCACCACCCCCCGCCCACTTCCCAACAATTCTTGCCCTAGACAGCTTCCTAGGTCTGCCTAGTGGGCGCTGAAGTTGTAACCTCACCTTGCCTTATGGACGAGCCATCCCTGACAGTGGCATGCCTTCTCTTAGGAGCATAGGAACACAGGAAGCTGCCATATGCTGAGTGGGACCCTTGGTCCATCTAGCTCTGTATTGTCCTCACAGACTGGCAGTGGCTTCTCCAAGGTTGCAGGCAGGAGTTTCTCCCAGTCCTGTCTTGGAGATGCTGCCAGGGAGGAAACGTGGGGCCTTCTGCCTGCAAGCATGCAGGTGCTCTTCCCAGAGTGGCCCCATCCCCTAAGGGGAATATCTTCCAATGCTCACATGTGTAGTCTCCCATACAAATGCAAACCAGGACAGATCCTGCTTAGCAAAGGGGACAATTCATGTGTTCCAGTTCTCCTCCCCCCGTCCTCTTCTCAGTGCAATGACAGGGTGCTAATGTTTCTCTCCTGGGCTGGGGTCTGTCCTCAGACTTCAGGGAGAAGGAGCAACCAAGTCAATCAGCAACGGTCATGGTACGTCCACCAGTTTTGTAGGGCTGAGGGCCCAGAGTTCTTCCAAAAGTACTAACTGCGCTGCTTTAACTTCCCTACTTAAAATGGCATTGCCAGTTGCGATGTTCAGCACCATCCTTAAAGCACTAAGAGCTTACTGTTAAGTAAGGCCACCCCCAGAAAGCGGAACAGTAATCTTTCACAGCCTCCAAAAGGAAAGCGTGGTTGGCTTCTTAAAAGGGCTGAGAGGTTATCCTATTAAAGGGTGTCCCCCCCCCCTTTTAATAAGCAACTACATTTGTCACAATTCCTCTCCACCCACAACCGCTCTGCGGTTTGTTTCTTCAGCTCTTGCATGAAAATCATGTTAAGTGCCTTCTTTAAATCACATAAGCTTAGGAAGAAAACGGTTTCTCAAGAGAAAAACCTCATTTGCACTGCCAAATGGGTGCAATGGACAGGCGGGTGAGGTGGATTGCGTAGTGTTCATCCTTTCGGGAAACAGGCACTTCACCATGGAGTAGAGCTGGTCTGGCCTTGTGGCAGCAAGCATGAATTGCCCCCTTTGCTGAGCAGGGTCCATCCTGGTTTGCATTGGAATGGGAGATCACATGTGTGAGCACTGTAAGACGTTCCCCTTGGGGGATGAGGCCGCTGTGGGAAAAGCATCTGCATGCTTGCATGCAGAAGGTTCCAAGTTCCCTCCCTATCTTGTAATGAAGCGAAGGATAGGCTATTTCAACCCCTGTGAAGGGATAGGCCACCTAATGGCGCAGCGGGGAAGCAACCTGCCTAGAGAGCAGAAGGCTGTTGGTTCGAATCCCCGCTGGTGTGTTCCCCAGAATATGGGAAACACCTATATTGGGCAACAACGATATAGAAAGATGCTGAAAGGCATCATCTCATACTGCACGGGAGGAGGCAATGGTCAACCGCTCCTGTATTCTACCAAGAAAACCACATGGCTCTGTGGTCGCCTGGAGTCGACGCCAACTCAGTGACACAATCTTCTCTTCCCTATGAAGGATAAGAAGTTTATAAATGGACACTAAGAATTTTTGAACTGAAGATGTCTGATTCATGGTTGGAACCTGTTTGGCAAACATTACATGACTGATTGGATCCCCTTCTGGGATTAATTTTCCATCTGGATACTGCACTGGCATTGGCCTAGTGATATATTTATCCACGCATCTCCCACACGTTTATAGCATGATACTTCAGATATGGACAACGGGATACATTGCCAAGAGGCTTTGTCCCTGTGACGCTGGGGAGGTTGAAACCACAGAACGCGTGCTCCTCTTCTGCCCCTGTTATAGAGACAGTCAGGTCAAGATTATAGTTCTGCTCCTTCTCCAGTCCCCTGGACGCTGAAGCCATGCCTTTACCTGGATGTTGCTCTCAGATGAAGACCCGGCCTTCACCTATAACGCTGCCAAGTTCTGTGTCTCGGTGTGTAGGATCTGCCAGGCTCCGGCTGCCAGGCAATACCCTTGCATCAGCTCTGCATAGCTTTCAACTAAAGTAAAGTAAACTTGTGCCCTCGAGTCAGAGTCGATTCCTAGCAACCACAGGGCCATGTGGTTTTCTTTGGTAGCATACAGGAGGGGGTGACCATTGCCTCCTCCCACGCAGTATGAGATGATGCCTTCCAGCATCTGCCTATATCTCTGCAGCCCAATATAAGTGTTTCCCATAGTCTGGGGAACAGAGCAGTGAGGATTTGAACCAGCAGCCTCTTGCTGCCTAGGCAAGTTGCTTCCCCACTGCGCCATTAGGTGGCTAACTAGCTTTAAACTACTGACCATTTTATCTTTTCCTCCTAGTGTCCCATTTAGCTAATTTATTTTACATACTTTGTTTTAGCCACTGCTCCATGCATTTTATAAGTTTTAATACATTTTAGCCTCATAACTTTGTAAATACAGCTGCTTATAAAAGGTTTTAATGATTTTACAGCTGCCCTCTTTTCTAAGGTGCAGCAGTTTTATAGTATTATATTATAGTCTTATAGTATTAGTGTAGCAGTTTTAAAGTAGTATAGTTTTATGGTTCCATAACTTGCATTGATTATTATGAATCATGCCTTACTGTTCTGTCTTATGCTGGTCTTGGACTGTAATAAAGATTGTTTGTTTGTTTGTTTGTTTGTTTGTTTGTTTGTTTTATTGAATGAGCATTTGGATTGAATGAACAATTGGATATATTCTTGGATTTGATTTCTTCAGGTAGCCACACAGTGGACATTTTAATGAGACTGTATCCATCTTTTATGAAACTAGCCATATTATATGGACATATTATATTAATTTTGGGGGAAAACATATTTAATGCAGTCAGAGTGCTTTTTAATTGTATGATACATAATTTTATTACTATTATTACTATTAAATATCAGTATTTAATGGGTTCTTTTTGGCATGGTGATTAATTGTTGAATCTAAAAAGGCTTTTTGTGCTTTTCCTTCCCAAAATATTTGAAGGCAGGCTGCCTGCCACGGTCCAACTTCATTTCTTTTTCAACATTTGCACCTCTTGAAATGTCTTAAAAGCCACTTCCACTTTCAGAGAGATATGAAAACACTACTCTTTGTGAAGTTGGGCACGCAGAGAATGTAATATCTCTGGAAACAAATCACTGCCATGTATTTGCTGATGTAAAATATTGACTCGGTGTCTGCCGTTAGGACTAGTTTATTTCAAGTGACTAGAAAGTTTCAAATCAGAACAAGCCTTTACTGTCGCGATAGCAGCCACTCAAGAACCGCATTGAGGACGACACCTGCAGTGCAAAGTACTCATCAATAAATGGACATCCATTGACCTGCTATTCCCCTCCAGTGCCGTCCAGACAGAACCGTAACTGAAGCGGGCTTGATCATGAGATACTGCCTTAATGCTGAATCTGGCTAGAACTTGCTGCTCCACAAAGGGCTTTCTTTAAGCACAAAGTATCTGGTACAGATGCACGAAGCATCCTCCTCTCTCTCTCTCTCTCTCTCTCTCTCTCTCTCTCTCTCTCTCACACACACACACACACACACACACACACAAACACAAAATAAAATAAAATAAAATAAAATAAAATAAAATAAAATAAAATAAAATAAAATAAAATAGAAAAGCTGGTGACTGAGATGTGACTGATCAGCATCAGGGCTGCACAAATTTGGCTCTACAGCTATTGTTGGACTACAGCTCCCGTAATCATCAGTCACAATGGCCAATGATCAGGGTTGGTGGGAGTTGTAGTCCAACGACAGCTGCAGGACCAAATTTGTGCAGCCCTGAGGTAAACCCACACCCAGGCAGGAACCAGAGGTTCACTCAAGGCCTCAAACCGAAATGTGGAATCAAGATTTGAAGTTAGTTTGCCAAACTAACTTCTCCTTGCCCTGAGCTGCATGTTATGTCTGAACCCACACTCTTCATGAAACTTTAGTTCATTCTAGGCTAGCCAGCCCTATGTAGTGGGACCCAATGGCTCCACTGCAGCTGACAGAGAGAAGGCTTGACATTCGAAGGTCAGCACAAGGCAGGCTGGGATAGGCTCCAGGGCCTCACTTGGAGGAGCAAACAAGGGTCAAGTGTCTAGCTCAGCTTGGCTACTTCCAACAAACTTTCCATGTCATGGGCTGGGGGGACCTCAGGTTCCCCCATCATGTGTGAACCCAACCAATATGAGGCAGTTTCCTATAAACATTCTGCTTCTTTCAACAGATGCTTAGGGACATGGGAATCTGCTTTATATTGAGTCAGACCACAGGTCCATCTAATTCAGTATTGTCTACACTGACTGGCAGTGGCACTCTGAGGTTTCCAGCAGAAGTATTACCCAGTCCTACCTGGAAATGCTGCCAGTGGTTGATCCTGGGACCTTCTGCATGGGAGACAGCTGCTCTACCAGGGAGCTGCAGCCCCATCCCCGAAGGGAAATAACTTTCAGCGGACAGCACTCAGATGCATTCACCCATCCAAATGCAAACCTGGGTGAACCCTGCTTAGCTAAGGGGGCAACTCACACTCGCTACCACAAGTCCAGCTCGCCAGCCTCTTCTTCTGGGCTGAAGCACATTGGCAGTAATCCTCCATTCTGTCTTTAAACACCAGCCACAAAGCCTTTTCCTACATATGAAGTCAAGTCAAATCACTGATCTATCCAGCTCAGCATTGACTACATTGATGGGTTTCAGACACAAATCTTTCTACCAGGGATTAAACCAGAGACCTTTCACATGCAAAGCATGAACTCTACCACTGTGCTGTGGCCCATTCTAAATCTGTTTTCTTCCGGAGATTTGCCCAAATCGTAGCCTGAGCATTTTCCAGAAGTCCTGTAAGTCTCTCTCCTTCAAGCTCACCTGCAATGCTTGGAGTTCAGTAGATGCATGGTAGCTCTAATTAAATCAATCTCTCTCTCTCTCTCTCTCTCTCTCTCTCTCTCTCTCTCTCTCTCTCCCATTTTTGAATGTTGTACTTTATTTCTTTCATGCTATATTTATCCACTTCCCATGGTAGAAAGTCAACTTCTGTTCTCCAACAGGATTTCAAGGATCTATCTGTGCCTGTAATTTTAAATAATATTATATTTATTATTATTCTACTTTTCATGTTCTGTGTTCCTTCTGAATAATTCTGGCATTTCTTGCCTAATCCTAACATTTTCTAGTTTTAATGACTGGAAGGCTTTACAATGACTTTTCACCCTCCTGGAAAAATAAAAGTGGAAGACAGTGGAAGGAAAATAAAGACGTGTGTGTGTGTGTGTGTGTGTGTGTGTGTGTGTGTGTGTGGTATTAGGACTAGGAAGAGCATCTATGGAAATATTGTCCTTTGTTTCAATTTGCATTTTGCAGTCTGTTACTCCACCTAGTGTTAGCTTCTTGCATATACTGTAGTACTAAATGTTACAGGGAATACAGAGAATTGACTCTTCATGGTATTCATTTTATTTTTAAGCAATCCTCCATTTCCCCATTGGTTGATTGCCATGACATCAGAGAGGCATGGGGAACTTCCACACTGTGGCTTTCACCAAGTTCATGATTTTGATAGGCAAACCTTCATCCCTGTGATACCCTCATTGCTATGGGATTGTTGTGGGTATTCCTGAGTTTAAGATGATGATGTGTCGGGGGTGTCCATCCGCTTCTTTTTTTATTGGTACATTAGCACAGAATTGGAGATAGGGTGGGAGCAGATGAATGGGGAAATCCAGGCATTCCTTTCATGAACCGATATATGATTGGGCTTATATCCTACAACATTTCATGGATTAAATCAGGATGAGACTTGATTCTTATAACAGGGGTTACTGCTGGAATTCTCCCCTCCCCTACCCCCTATTGAATATTGCCAAAGGCTGTACACCACATGATATGGCAGTTCACACAATTGCTAATTGGGTAGGAGATATGTTCTACCCTAGTTTGGGAGTGGTGCGTATTCCTGTTTTGTGATCATGTGTGTGTGTGAAACATTTGATCATTTGCTAAGCTGATCATTTGCTAAGTCCCAGATGGGTAGGGTGGTTTTTCCTCCCACCTCATTTCGAAGCTGGGGTAGGGCATACACGCCTGTGAGGACTACTTTTTCCATGCCTGAAAATGTGGTTCAGGAATGCCATGTCCTCATTACAGCAGGCCTTGACAACTTTTCTATAGATCTAGGAGCTAGAGATGTGCATGGAATGAATTTTTTCAATTCATTTCAAAATTGGATTGAATTCCAAAAATTCCTTTTGAATTTGAATCAAATTTGAATCTAGTCCAAAAATTCAATTCTAATCTAATTTGAATCAAGTTGACCCTGTTTTGGTGCCTTCTGAACAAACAGGGGGCATGAATGGTTTACAAAAGGTAGCAAACAGCTTTTGAATCAAATTCAAATCAAATTTCAAAAATTTGATTCAAATTTGACTCGAATTGCCCTTTTAAGGGGTGATTCAATTGAAATTTGTATCACTCAAATCACCCAGATTCGAGTCGGATCCATTCAAATTCAAATTGATTTGGACATCCCTACTAGGAGCCAGTCCCAAAACTCAGGAGCCCCACAATGAACACTTGACAAAATTACCAGACCTAGTGATGGACATTGTGGAGGGGGAGAGTGAATGGGCTTCTCTTTATCCTCTTTACAAGTAACATTGTTAGAGCAGAAATAGGGCTGCCTGGGGCAAAGAAATATTTTATTAAATAACTCTACCTCTGGATATCCTAGTCTGGGTACCACAGTTAAATTTCTAGGTGCCATGGCTCCCTGGCACCTGGGATTTGTCAAGCCCTAAATTACAGGAATTTTAAAAGTCCACAATTTTAAACAAGAGAGGAACCGGAATGCATTGGAATCCATCCAGTTTCAGGTTGGAATCCATCCCATTCCAAAAGAACAGAGATCCTTGACAGCCCTTCCCATATCTCTAACGCCTCTCCTAGGAGTGGTTTTTCCCAATGGAAATTCCTAAAAAAAAAAACTATGGGAAAGGGATTCTTGCTATGGTGAGCAATCCCATCTTTTAAAACCTTTAATTTCCAAATGTGGTGCAATCAGAGTTGTTAAATGGATAAGACTTTGTATTATCCATGGCAGGAAAATATCTCTAATCTCCTATAAGCAGTTGATCCATACGGAATAAATCTGAAAAGTAAACAGACATTATGCTCTGAGAGAGAGAGCGAGAGCGAGAGAGAGAGAGAGAGAGAGAGAGAGAGAGAGAGAGAGAGAGAGAGAGAGAGCCCTGCAAAATGGAAATTTATCCTAGAATCAGTAGAAAAGAGAGCTGGTCCTGTGGTCGCAAGCATGACTCATTCCCTTAGCTAAGCAGGGTCTGTGCTGGTTGCATATGGATGGGAGACTTGATGTGTGAGCTCTGTAAGATATTTCCCTGGGGATGGAGCCACCACTCTGGGAAGAGCAGAAGGTTCCAAGATCCCTCCCTGGCAGCAGCTCCAAGATAGGGCTGAGAGAGATTCCTGCCTGCAACCTTGGAGAAGCTGCTGCCAGTCTGTGAAGACAATACTGAGCTAGACAGACCAATGGTCTGAATCAGTATATAGCAGCTTCCCATGTTCCTATGAGAAATGTCCAGCTAGTCCAGGCCTGACATTTGTACAATTCCCATCCTCCCCAGCCACCGTTAGATGGGGTGGAGCGGCGGTCGTGCAGTAAAGTGTGCTGTCGTGACGGTGTCGACTCCTGGCGTCCACACAGCCCTGTGGTTGTCTTTGGTAGCATACAGGAGGGGTTTCCCATTGCTTCCTCCTGCATAATGTGAGATGATGCCTTTCAGCACCTTCCTATATTGCTGCTGCCCTATATAGGTGTTCCCCATAATCTTGGAAACATACTAGCAGGGATTCAAAACGGCAATCTCTGGTTTGCTAGTCAAGTTATTTCCCCACTGCACCATTAGGTGGCTTAGTCGTGCAGTAGTGAGTGTGAATTGTCCCCTTTGCTAAGCGGGGCCCATCCTGGCTTGCATTTGGATGAGTGACTATATGCAAGCACTGTAAGATATTCCTCTCAGAGGATGGAATTGTAGCTCGGTGGCGTAGAGTGTTTGCTTTGCATGCAGAAGGTCCCAGGTTCAGTCCCTGAAGGCATCTTCATGCAGTAAAAGTAAAGTGTGCCGTCAAGTCAATTTCGACTCCTGGTGCCCACAGAGCCCCGTGGTTTTCTTTTGGTAGAATATAGGAGCGGTTGACCATTGCCTCCTCCCACACAGTATGAGATGATGCCTTTCAGCATCTTCCTATATCGCTGCTGCCTGATATAGTACCAGCGGTATATAAATATTCATCATGTCGTATCGTATCGTATCAGGGATTCCCAGATGTTGTTGACTACAACTCCCAGAATCCCCAAGCAAAAGCCATTGCTGCTGGGGACTCTGGGAGTTGTAGTCAACAACATCTGGGAACCCCTGTTAGAGGGAAGACTGTCTTCAGGTAGGGCTAGGAGAGACTCCTGCCTGAAACCTCAAGGAGACACTGCCAGTCAGTGTGGGCAATATTGAGCTAGATGGACCAATGGTCTTGGTAGAAAGCAGCTTTCTATGTCCCTGTGTTCCTATCCAGCCAGCGTGGTGTAGTGGTTAGTGTAGTGGTTAGAGTGCTGGACTAGGGCTGGTGAGCCCGAGTTCAAATCCCCATTCAGCCATGAGACTAGCTGGGTGACTTTGGGCCAGTCACTCCTCTCTCAGCCTAACCTGCTTCACAGGGTTGTTGTGAAAGAGAAACTCAAGTATGTAGTACACTGCTCTGGGCTCCTTGGAGGAAGAGCGGGATATAAATGTAATAATAATAATAATAATAATAATAATAATAATAATAATACTAGAAAAATGGAGAAATAAGCCCCTGCATGGTCAATATTTGCACAATATAAGTGGAAAATCAGACACCACCTAGACCTGGCAATGGCTTAAGAATGGCAACTTGAACAAAGAAACAGAGGGTTTAATACTGGCTGCACAAGAACAGGCACTAAGAACAAATGCAATAAGAGCAAAAGTCGAAAAGTCAACAACAAACAGCAAGTGCCGCCTTTGTAAAGAAGCAGATGAAACAGTGGACCACCTAATCAGCTGTTGTAAAAAGATCGCACAGACTGACTACAAACAAAGGCATGACAAGGTAGCAGGGATGATACACTGGGACATCTGCAAAAAATACAAGCTACCTGTAGCCAAAAATTGGTGGGACCATCAAATTGAAAAAGTGGTAGAAAATGAAGATGTAAAAATATTATGGGACTTCCGACTACAAACAGACAAACATCTGCCACACAATACACCAGATATAACTGTAGTCGAGAAGAAAGAAAAACAAGTCAAAATAATCGACATAGCAATACCAGGGGATAGTAGAATAGAAGAAAAAGAAATAGAAAAAATCACCAAATACAAAGATCTACAAATTGAAATGGAAAGGCTGTGGCAGAAGAAGACCAAAATAATCCCAGTGGTCATTGGCGCCCTGGGTGCAGTTCCAAAAGACCTTGAAGAGCACCTCAACACCATAGGGGCCACAGAAATCACCATCAGCCAATTACAAAAAGCAGCTTTCCTGGGAACAGCCTATATTCTGCGACAATATCTATAACAACTGACAATAAAATTCTGGCATCCCAGGTCCTTGGGAAGGACTCAATGTCTGGATAAAATAAACCAGTCAATAACACCTGTCTGACTGTGTAAACAAGAAATAATAGTAATAATAATATCCTAACTCCCATCATTACCAGCCACAATGACATTCAGGTTGGGATAACAGAAGCTGTAGTCCAACAACATAGGAGGACCTGAGTTTCACAACTCCTGATTTATGTCATTATGGAATCCTACCTCTCTGATATAATTCTCTGATATATTTTTAGGAAGATCACTGAAACCTGTTAGCTGTTATTTTTAGCAAAGCAATTTATGCAACTATATAGTAACTAAGGCTGTCAGCACTTCTATCCCAGTTATTTTTGCTATTTTAACAATCAGGTGCATAATTACTGAAGTTTAAACACTGCTAATGCTTCTCTGCTTTTGGAAGCACTCGCCAGTTATGCGGAGCAGATTTTAAAAATGTCTTTGGAAACCTGACGGCACATATAGCTGATTATCATGTCCTTCAACCACTTTGAATCATAGGAACATAGGAACTAAGGAAGCTGCCATATACTGAAGCTTTTCTCACGATAGGTGAGAAGAGCTTCTTCCGGGTCTGTGGGGAGAGCAGGCTTAGCCCGCTCACCCCACAGATGATCAAAAGGCAGCCCTGGACGGTCATGGACCCAGAGGGGGCTGCAGGGATTGGGAGTCACGCAGCCCCCGTAAGTTCTAGGATACCCTGCTCGAGTGCATGGGGCATCCTGGAGAGACCCCTGAGCCTGAGAGGCTGCTTGCAGCATCCCAGTTGGGGGTCTACTTGTGTGTCACCGTGCGCTGTGGCGACACATGAGCAACAAAGTGAAGTTAATGGAGCGCTCACATCATCAACCTCATAAAAGGGGAGAGGGAATTAGGCAGGCTAGCCACCTTGGGAGCACCGGGTTCGCCTGCAAGCCCAGTGGTTCCCACCATCCCCTTAACCCCCTTTCCAGGCATCATGGGAATAGCCTCACTGAGTCAGACCATAGGTCAATCTCACTCAGTATTGTCTACACAAACCGGTAGCAGCTTCTCCAAGGTTGCAGGCAGGAATTTCTCTCAGCCCTATCTTGGAAATGCCTTAGTCTTAGCACTTCCCAGGTTAATCTCTGAGCATACTTCTCCATACCAAAGCGGTCCATAAGTATCACCCAGAAAACAGAAAACCGTTGCACAAATTGCTGATCTCTGGGCCTAAGTATATTTAATGATGCATTTCCTCTCGGCATCATACAAAATGTATTTGTTTGTTTAATCCTATTTTAATATTGCCTGATATGTACATCTCTAAGCAGTGCACAAAATTTAAAACTCAATATAGAACAGAGTAAAAACAGTTAAAATAGTCATATCACTATAGAAACTTGTTAGCTGTAGAATTTGGAGATAAAAGAAGGCTTGGTGGCAACCCATGTTTTGGAATTATTATAACTACAGGGCACTCTTGGGGTCAGGTCACATATGCATACAACTGATTTTTTAAATCAGATTTTTCTCCATTTGATTGCTCACTGTTGCCATTGTTCTAATTGTGGGTGATGGATATGTATTGTTGGGGGGCAGCATGGTTGGGGGGACTGCCCCCCCCCCCACTGCCTGCATTGATTATGCATGCTTAAAATATCTGAAAAGAGCAGTGATGAATCTCAGCTGTCTGTTGAAAAGCACTTTTTTCCATTTTATTTCACAATAAATATGCTATGAAAAATAAACACTCCAAAGTAGCAAACAGTATTAATCATATCCAAATAATAACAGAAAGAATCTAGCAGTTTAAAACAACCATTTAACAACAAGAAGAAGCCAACTTGGGGATGGGGATGTTGGTCAATGGTAGAGCATCTGATTTGTATGCAGAAAGTTCCAGGTTGGCACAGAAACATAGGAAATTACCTTATACCAAATCAGACAATTGGTCCATCTAGCTCAGGATTGTCTACACAGACTGGTAGTGACTCTCCAGGGTTTCAGGCAGGAGTCTTTCCCAGACATCCTAGGACATGTCACCAGGGAATGAACCTGGGATCTTCTGCCTGCAACGCAGATGTTCCTCCACCAAGATATCCCTTAAGGGGAATCTCTTACAGCAGACAGTGCTTACATGTAGTCACCGATCCAAATGCCTACCAAATCAAACCCTGCTTAGCAAAGGGGAGCATTCGTGCTCGCCACAGCAAGCCAAGCTCTCCACCCCATCTCCAGGTAGGGCTGGAAAAGACACCTGCCTGAAACACTGGAGAGCCAAGGATAGGATGTTCTCATGTTCTGAGATGTTTGCATTGTCATCAAATGGCTACCCAAGGATGTGTATAGTTCAAGGGCACCTTACCACATCTCTCTATGTCCCAGCCGTGGGCTCTGCAACTTCATCCGTTTGGCTGGTTTTGTATTGCAAATCCCATCACCCCCAGACACAGTGGCCAATAGTCAGGGGTGATGGGAGTTGTAGTCCAATGGCTGCAGGAGGGTCAAAGTTGTGCTTCTCTGACCCAGCTGAGTGTGCAGGGGTCATGATCCCCACCATGAGTATTGACTCGGAGTCTGACCCTGAAGAGGTGGGATCAGTGTAGGTCCAAGTCCTGGGCTCTGACCCTGGGCCAAGGCCTACAAGAACCCCAGAACTGGAGAACTCCAAAACAGCACCCTTAGACCCAAGCCTCCTGAAGAGCCAACCCCTCCCATATTCCATGACATCTGCATGCCAGCACCAGCAACAGGCTAGGCGGAATCTGATAGAGGGAAGAGAGTCAGAATCCAGGCTAGAAGGCTGCCTGTTTAAGGTTTCTACTCTCCAACAAAGGGATGGAACCCAGAAGTATTTAAAGGCCCAGTCTACCTCTCATTGTTGTTGAAGCAACTTGTCTGACAGAGCTATCCATGGTGCTGCAACTTTGCCATCTTCCAGGCCTCATGGACTCTTCTCCATGGGATGGGACAGGACAGCTGGGCATCCACACCTAGAGGAACACATTGTCATTTATGAAATGCATAACATTTGAGAAACATTGTTCTTCCTGCAGATAGGCTTATTCGAAAGAAAATCTGTACTATGCTCTTTCAAGAAAGAGAAATCTTGCTAAGTATTTGGGCAGGAGCTAAACACACAAATATAATGGTTAGTTGACATTGGTTTACCAGTTAATTTACACCAGTACCAGCACTCAGACAGCCATTTCTGAGTGTAGATTTGCAAATTACTCTGTGGGTTAACACATCCCAGCTGGGTGGAATTTTCTGCATATCCTTTAAACTCTCTTTCAAGATGGAGCTTACGTCTCCCTCACTACCATTGTGTTGTGGTCCAGCTACCTCCTCACACCTACATGCAGCAATTCAGAACAGGAAAAGAAGTGCTAATGTGGTTTTTCTCTCTGCATGTGATCTTCAAACACCATTCACAATATATTTTAGACAGTACGTGTTCAAAATCCACTTCCTCTGAGACATCCTAAATCTTCCATCTGAAGTCTGTCTCATGATCAAGTCAGCCCCATTTGAAACTCTAAGACTTTACCCAAGCTCTTATCTGTCGAATTATTGCTACACATTTGCCTTAATGCTATGTCTGATCAGGACCTGAGATTTGACCAAAGAAAATTCACATTCCTTAGTGGGCAGTTGATGTTTCTGAAGTGTGAGTCATTAGGATCTGGTCCTAATCTTTCTGGTTCTAATCTACAGAAATCTTTCTACAGTGTTTGGAATGAATCAAACCACTGGACACATTCTACCTGTCACAGCTGGGTCATGGGCAGCTAGCTGGGAAGATGAAGGACTGCAAGGATGGGATGGGAAGAGAGATGTAGATGAGCCAAAGGTCAAGTCGGATGGTCAGTCAGGTAACAGACCTGGTGTCAAAAGCCAGGAAGACACCAGAGGTCAAGCCAAGCAGACAATCAGGAAGGAGGCAGGCAAGCAGGTAGGCAACACACCAGAAGGAAGGAGACCTTGATTATTTGGAGAGGAGAGCTGGTCTTGTGGTAGCAAGCATGACTTGTCCCCATAGCTAAGCAGGGTCTGCCCTGCTTGCATACGAATGGGAGACTTGATGTGTGAGCACTGCAAGATATTCCCCTCAGGGGATGGAGCCGCTCTGGGAAGAGCAGAAGATTCCAAGTTCCCTCCCTGGCTTCTCCAAGACAGGGCTGAGATAGATTCCTGCCTGCACCCTTGGAGAAGCTGCTGCCAGTCTGTGAAGACAATACTGAGCTAGATAGACCAATGGTCTGACTCAGTATATGGCAGCTTCCTGTGTTCCTATGTTCCTATGTACTCAAGCAAAGCTGGTTTCAGTTAGGACGTTCTTATGTTCTTCCTGAACCAGTGACTGGTCTCACTGGGCTGGGCCAGGCAAAGGCTCCAGGTATCCCAGGGCTGATTCTCTTCCTACGCTCCACCTATATATTTGTAAATAAACCAAACATTACCAAAAAAAATATCAGGTGTCTCCAGTGCTTGCTTTTCCTGAAAGGACGTCAGATCCCTTAACCCTTCCTGGGATGTCTCACTTCTCAGGGAAGTGGAGGACATATAAAAAGCACACCACCTAGAGCAGAGGTGCACAACTCCCCCCCCCCCAGCTGTTGTTAGACTACAGCACCCATCATCCCCAGCCCCAGTGGTAAATAATCAGGGCTGGTGGGTGTTGTAGCTGTAAGGCCAAAGTTGTGCACCTGTGCCCTAGAGAAAGGGAAAGAACCATTTCCACTCCCAGCCTGGAAAATAATAGGAAACAATCCACTACTTTTATCATCCAGATTAATACCCTAATCAACTCTTTCCCCACTACCCTCAGGACAGCTTATCACAGGAGTCAGACTGGCAATAGGAGAGCTCAATGTGGAAAAGTAGGTGAGTGAGTGAGTGAGTGAATGAATGAATCTTTATTTTGATTACAGACCAGAGAAAGGAAGAAACACTATACAAGCCTAACATAATATTAACTAAACAGTTTGAAAAGAAAAACAGCACAGTTAAAATATAACAACAAACATTCCAATCAACTTAATTTCTGCCGAACCTTCCCTGCTGTAAAACAAACCTTTGCTATACTTCAAGATAACATAGCATGCATAGCAGGTAAAAGATAATGTGCATAAAAACCTATCCGAACACCCTGGATCATCTTTTTTTAAGCAGCAAATAATAACTATGAAAATCATAATAAAAATTGCATTATAACAAAAAATGAGCTGTTGTTTCAACACTTCCTGTGTTACACAGACATAGACATTTTGCATACAGAACCTTCTTAAATATTCCCTCAAGCTCAGCTGTGCACAATGCATCTAAACAGGCGAGCAAAAAAGCTTCATGGTATTTGGGGACGGTAATCTGACCAAGGTACCTGGCAGGCTTGATGTTAAAAGCTTGAATGAGCAACACCACAGACATACGTAGTCACACGGCTCAATTCTATTTGCTGTTCCGCATCATCCACTAGCTGTTTAATCATTAATCTAGCCCCTTCGTAGCCCATTGATACAAAAAAGTCCAAGGAGAAGCAGTAATGACATAATTTCCATTCTAATGAACATTCCCAGCAAGATTAAAATTTATCTAATAATGCCATGAGAGTAAGGCTAGTGGGAAAGTAGGTTCAGCCAAGGGAATCAAAATATGCTTTTTTGAAAATCTGTGAAATATTTAGGAATGGGAGAAAAATACTGGGAAAATCAAGACATTGGGTAGATGTGATAAGATAAAGTTTGATGTAGGTTTAAAGAATATATACCGGTAGTGGTATATGAGTGTTTGGATTTGGAATATTACCTGGACAAGAAGAGGTTAAAGCCAGGACTGGGAAACCTTTAATGGAGGGAGAAAGGGAGAGTTTTAAAATGTTCAGGTAGAAAGCAGAGTTCAGTTGTTGAAGTGAGCAGTTGGGTCTGAAGATTCCCTGTGCAAAGGTGTCTGATGTACATAGCCTAGTGAAAGGGCAGGGCGCGAGGCAAAGTATTGCTCTTTGTAACATATGTTTAAAGAGAACCAGCTGTGTGAGCTGTGAAGAGAAATTGTTTAAAAACAAGAGATTCTTATGATGGTTGAATGACAGAAGAGTATGAAAAGCTTTCTGTTATAGTCAAAACAACAATCCTGTAACTAAGCCAATAAACTACCTGACTTCCTAAGTAGAGAGTCAAGCTAACATCAGAACTTATAATTAATAAACATTTATTTTATTCCTCTGGAAAGAATCTGGGAGTAACTGAGTCTGTACTCCCAAGCCTACAACGCCATGTTACCTCACAGGGACATAGGAAGCTGCCATATAGTGAGGCTCTCCACACAGAGCTTAGCCCCGTCTCCCCGCAGACAAGCAGGGAGCCGTCCCTGGGAGGCTGGATCGGCCACCCACACAACTACCGGCTCTGTGACGAAGCCAGTAGGGGCGGCGGGGATCGGGGATTCTGGAGAAACCAAGGTCAGGAGGCTCTACTCGTGTGTCGCTGCAATGCAGAGCCACGCAGCAGCGGCACACGGTAGCCAAAATGGGGTTAGCGGAGCACTCACTCTGCTAACCTCGTTTTTTGAGGGGGGTCTTAAGCGGGCTAACCGCTGGGAGCTGCGTGGCTCACTGCGGTTCCCATGACCACAGGAAAGTGAGCTGGAATCCCTGAGCCCACTTTCCTGTGGTCGTGAGAATAGCCTCACTGAGTCAGACCCTTGGTCCATCTAGCTCGGTATCGTCTACATAGATTGGCAGCGGCTTCTCCAAGGTTGCAGGCAGGAGTCTCTCCCAGCCCTGTCTTGGAGATGCTGCCAGGGAGGGAACTTGGAACCTTCTGCATGCAAGCAGGCAGATGCTCTTCCCAGAGTAGCCCCATCCCCTAAGGGAACATCTTGCAGTGCTTACATGTAATCTCTCATTCAAATGCAAACCAGGGTGGACCCTGCTTAGAAAAGGGGACAATTCATGCTCACTACCACAGGACCAGCTCTCCTCAGCAGAAGACCTCTGCATACTTAGATCCTCAGATCCTGAATAGTCATACAGAGACTTTAAATGGTGTCAGTGAAATAAAGGAATGCTGGGAGGAATAAAAATAATAAAATAAGTTCAAATAAGTGTGTTCTAGAAAAACACCCCCCTTGTGGATATAGAACATTACTAAGTCTTAGAAGATGCTCACAATTTTGGCAAACACATTAAGATCAAAGGGACCTAGGGAGGCACCAAGTGATACAGCCATCAGCAACTCCTCCATGCCACTGTCATTTAAAGTGAAGGGCATACATAGTATTTTAACAGTAGCCTCCTGGGTTCTCTGTCACACTCTCTGCAGTGTGATCCTGACTTGGAAGGTGTGTTGGTGATGACATGGTTACAAGCCAATAAGCATCCTCCTCAGTGAGCCTTGCCGTGGCTGAACCGGAACCACAGTCAAAATGTCAAAACTTGATTTCCAAAGCTTGCCCTGGGGACGGAAATGGTATGTTTGTCCAGGGAATACAACAGGAGCAACAATGCAGTGGTAAATCCCAAGGTGGCCTGTGGTGATATAGGCAAGGCCCAGGAATACTAAAAAGGTCAAAAGGGATGGAGGCTCAGGTTAGCGAGTCCTTCGGAAACCCAAAGAGCTGATGAAAAGGGCTTGAGTTCTGTTCTGTTGAGTTCTCTCTCTCTTTTTTTTTAATGTCAGCTTCATTATTCTTCCCCCCCCCCCACCCTTTCTTTTGGCAAATAGTTTCAATCAGAAAGGGACTGCTTATATGTAACAGTGGCAGTGTTTTCTATACAACGGATCTTTTTCGGAGTGTGCTGTTCAAGTGCCAGAGAAGCAAAATGGAGCGGGGTGCGGGTTGGGGGATGGAATTGCTCTTGATAAAAAATAATTGCCTTCCCAGGCAATGAAGCTAATGCCGTCTGTTTTGCTCAGGGAAGCATGACTCACGCTTTCTTCACATACAAGGAGGCAAAGTGGGGGCACCTACGTTCTCTCCCCTCAACTGCACTTTTAATTAACTGAAATCTTCCTACAAGTTTGCCTGCCAGAATTGCCCGGGGGGGTGGGGGCAATTCAGGTCATCTGAATATTTATGTTCCACCCTACAGATCTCTGCTCTGATGACAATGAATGAAACCAGCTTGACTTCAGGGTAAAAGCTGGGTTTCCTCAAATGCATCCTACAGAAATGAATCCTCCTCTCTGGGCCAGACAAGTAACCCAGGAAAACAGGGATGGCGGCGTAGCTCAGTGGAAGAGCATCCTCCTTGCATGCAGAAGGTCACAGGTTCAATCCCTGGCAGAATCTACTGGTAAACAGTTCCAGAGACATGAGTTTTGGGCAGTATAGAAATGTGTTAAAAAATTAAAAATAAAATAAAATAAAGGCTGGAAGAGACTCCTGCCTGCAAGCTTGGAGAAGCCGCTGCCAGTCTGGGTAGACAATACTGACCTAGATGGACCAAAGGTCTGACTCAGTATAAGGCAGCTTCCTGTATTCCTAATAATATTTTCTACCCTTCACTAATGGGAGCCCCTTTTTCAGATTCCTCTCTGACAGCTGAGATCACGGACTCACCCATGGGAGAGCACGATGTGGAAAAGAGGGTAGGATGCCCTCTAGTGGTTGGCAGGGCCTGCATCAGTGTGTGGCCCCCTCTAGCAAGTGCCAGGACCCCAGGAGGGGGGCACATGGGTACTGCTGACTGGGCCCCCAATCCCTGAAGGAGCTATTGTAACTCTTCCCAAATGATTCAGTCCCTGATAGAGAGTCACTCTAGAGCAGTGTTAGAGGCTGGAACATTGTGGGGACCTGGAAATGGTGCCTCCAGCCAGAGCAGCGCTGAGAGGGGCACTCCGATTTGCCCATTACTGCCACACAAGAACTCTGCCAGTTGCAGCCCTATATATGGGGAGGCTCTGATGAGCTCAGTGTGTGGGGGGAGGTAGGGGAGTGGTGATCGCAATGACAACGTCTCTTCAGTGCCATCACAGCTAAACATAGGAACTTAGGAAGCTGCCATATACTGAGTCAGACCATAGGTCCATCTCACTCAGTATTGTCTTTACAGACTAGCAGTGGCTTCTCCAAAGTTGCAGGCAAGAGTCTCTTCCAGCCCTATCTTAGAGATGCTGCCAGGGAGGGAACTGGGAACCTTCTGCTCTTCCCAGAGCGGCTCCATCCCCTGAGGGGAATCTCTTCCAGTGCTCACACTTCTAGTCTCCCGTTCATATGCACCCAGGGCAGACCCTGCTTAGCTAAGGGGACAAGTCATGCTTGCTACCACAAGATCATTTTCATTTCCCCGCAATGCACCAGCTCCCTAATGCTACTCTGGGGTGATGCTATATTGAGGGATGGGTGGAATTAAGACAGACCTTCCAGCCACAGCCTTGTTGCCCCCACTGCTACCCTCTAACCCAGGATGGGCCCAGCAGCAGCAAGAAGGCACTGCTGACCAATGACAGTGCGGGCACTCCTGGCAAGTAAAGGCACCACAATGAGAAGAGCAGTAACAGCCCTGCCTGACAGGGGCCTCCAACATGCAGAGGACCCGCCAATGCAGGCGACCCACCAGCATGGGGAGACCAGCAGAAGGGCCCCCCTATGACCCAGTGCCAGCCCTGGTGTTGGGGGAACAATTCAGGTTCTGCCCCATCCTATCCTGAAAATGAGAGGCCACAGCGAGCAGAAGGCAGCACAGGATGGTTCACCACGGACAGCTCCAGAGGAGATGTTGCTCCCACAGCAATCCAAGGTAGATGACTGCCCTCAATAGCTTCAATAGCTCTGCCTTCTAGCTGGCAGGGTAGCTCTAGCTTCTGCCTTCTAGTTTCACTGATGGATTCTGCAGCTGCCACTCATGGAAGCAGCAGTGAAAAGTCCGATTGCCCACTGAAGAGACGCCATGAGGTCCTTTATGGGCCAGGAGCATGCATTCTGACTGTGAGAGTGTTTTCACATGGCGAGGCTTAAAGTGGTTTTTGTCTTGTAATAAAAATATAAAGCCTGCATTGGCCAGAATGTACTTTTGAATTATGAATGCCTCTCTCCTGCTTTTTATTCCACATGAACAATGAGCAGAGCTCGCATTAATGGCCTGAGAGAGCCTCCAAGGCCATTTAAGCCTCGTGCCTGAAAATACCCTGAGAGGTCCTGTCTCCCCTTCCACCTGTCCTGTCCCAGGAAGCAAGGAGGGAACTGCCTCAATGAGAGGGGAACAGTGCTTGTGTGCTTTGCCTAATGCAAATTAGGCAAATTGAAAAATAAATAAATAAATATTTATAATTATTTCAATTAATAAATATATAAAATGGTTATTTATAATGATGTATAATAACTATATTAGACTAAATAAAAATAAAAATAATGGCCTATAGAACTTGTATTGAATGGGTTTGATTTATAGTCTGCTCTGTACCATGAGCTCAGAGGAGGCTGACACTGATACCCCATGCACAACATAAGGCCCGGGGACCAGATCTGGCCCATGAGGACATTTTTGATGGCCCAGGCAGTCAGCAATGGCAGGAGCCCAAAAAATTTGGCATTTGTGTGGGGCTAGAAAGGTGCCCACTGACGGAGCAAGGACCGGGCTTATTTTCTGTCTACTAACCTTGGTTAAAATGGTGGGCCCTTGGCGGGAGGGAAGGACACCAACTAACTAGCAATTGCTTTAATATTTTTCTTTATAACTAATTACTTCGCCCGTCCCTCCCCCATACATCATCATGGTTGATGCTGGGGCCCCGGGACATTTATACTGTGCACCCCTGGTCGAAGACAAGGGAATCAGAGGACAGACAATGCATGGTCAGAGAGGGGATTCCACCCCGCGAATGCTCCTAGCGGTCGACTGGGTTGCGGGGGCTAAGAGTCGATGCCACCAGGAGCGGCGTCTCCAACCCTCACAAGAGTCACATTCAACAGGCCGTGAATACGGCGAGCCTTTCCCTAACAGGGAAGGCCTGAGAGCTCCTTTGGCTTGCGAGGGCGAGGAGGAGCTTTGCTTCCTCGGGAGAGATGGCTGCGTCTGATCAGCAGTGACAAGCAGGGGTTGCCATGGCAACGGAAGACGAGCCAATGCTCCCCAACTGGCTCGGCCAGCATTCGTTGGCCTCGTCAAAGCGTCTTTGCTCTCGGTTATTATTCACAAGGGGCAGCGGCTGCTGAAAAAGGTGAAGGCAAGAGATTTGCACCCGTGTCTGAATGGCGGTCCATATATTTCTGATCAGTGTTCAATGTACAGCTTAAACCAGGGCTAGGGCAACTTGGCCCTCCCTCTGTTGCTGAACTACGGTTCCCATAATCCCTGGCTATTGGCCACTGTGACTGGGGATGATGGCAATTGTGGTCCCAAAAGAGATGACGAGCCATGTTTGCCCACCCCTGGCTTAAACAGTTTTTGGGTGTTTTTTTAAGGAGATGGCAGAAAGCTAGAGATTTGATGTCTGCTTCTATTAGAATTTCTTGCAGCATGCAGTAGCAATGTTAAGTTCATTTTCCTTTGTAAAGGTGTTTGGATTACACACACACACACACACACACACACACAGCCCCCCCCCTCCGCCCCGAGCTTCTTAAGAAGAGAATAGTTTTACTGGGGAGGAGAGCTGGTCTTGTGGTAGCAAGAAGGGATTGTCCCCTTTGCTAAGCAGGGTCTGCTTGGGTTTGCATTTCGATGGGAGACCGCTGCAAGAACTTCCCCTTACAGGACTGAGTCATCGCTCAGTGGCAGAGCATCTGCTTGGAGTGCAGAAGGTCCCATGAGAAGGTCCCATGGCAGTATCTCCCGGTGGGGCTGGGAGAGAGTCCTGCCTGGAACCTTGAAGAGTTGCTGCCAGTCAGTGTAGACAAGCTGAGCTAGCTAGACCAATGGTCTGACTCAGTATAGCAGCTTTCTATGTTCCTATGTTTTAAACAGGGGTTGTGCCTCCTTGTGGTTTGCTTCATCTAATTGATGCACCTCAGGCATGTAGCCACAAGAGGTGCTGGCGAGCAGCAGTACACGGGCTGCCAATGTCTAGGGGGCCACACCTGCTGCACCCTCCCACCCAGAACTCTCCACTTCATCCCCCAAGTCAAGGAGGTCCTGGATCTGAGGACATGACAGCCAATAAAATTTAAAGCTCAGTTTCGTATTCAGAATCCAAATGTTCCAACGGCTATTCCAAAAGCCACCATTGGCAAATCTACTTTGGGTCATAGGAACGTAAAAAGCTGCCATATACTGAGTCAGACCATTGTTCTATCCAGCTCAGTATTGTCTACAAAAACTGGCAGGGGCATCTCCAGGGTTGCAGGCAGGAGTCTCTCTCAGCCCTATCTTGGAGACACCAAGGAGGGAACTTGGAACCTTCTGCATGCGAAGCAGATTCTCTAGGGAATGAACTAGAATGAATGACAGGGAATGCCCACTGAAAAGCCCGGGTTCCTTCCAACTGGCCATAGGAATGCATGGAATTTCCAAATAGCCATTGGCATTCCATGGCCATTTGGAAGGAGGACTATAGGAACATAGGAAGCTGCCTTCTACCAAATCAGACTTGTCTGCACCGACTGCACAGTATTGTCTGCACAGCCTGGCAGCAGCTTCCTCAAGGTTGCAGGCAAAAGTGTCTCTCGGTTTGATCTGGAGATGCCAAGGAGGGAGCTTGGAACCTTCTGCATGCAAGCAGGCAAGTGCTCTTCCCAGAGCAGCCCCATCCCCTGAGGGGAATATCTGACCATGCTCCTACATGTAGTCTTCCATTCAAATGCAAACCAGGGTGGATCCTGCTTAGCAAAGGGGACAAGTCATGCTCGCTACCACAAGACCAGTTCTCCTCCAAGAGGACCCAAGACCTCTGCTTCTTCTGCAAAGCTTTTCTTGAGCTCCATCTGTCTCATGGCTTCCAAACCTTCTGCAGTTTTAACCCTATCCTTAAAGTGTGCTGTCGAGTCGGTGTCGACTCCCTGGCGACCACAGAGCCCCGTGGTTGTCTTATTCCTTCCTTATCTGGTCTAGTCTAGGCATGGAGCATGCACTCTCAAAACAAGACCTAAATACTGCAGCGATCTTGACTGTTGTCTCTCCCTCGCACAATCAAAATGAACCTGATCTCCCTGCATCTTTTTGATGGAATATGCTAATTCAAAAGATGGGGGTTAGGAGGAATTCAATAGATAACACAGCTTTTAATTTCCCATTCCCGAGGGACAATGGCAAGAAGATCAACATGTCAGGTTGCTGCTTTCTTTTGCAGCCATTGAGGGCCCCTTTCACGTGGGCCATGAAAATAATAGCACTGGCAGTGGCCAAGTCATCTGCTACTTGGCACAAAAGAATTCTTCAACATAAAAGGAACAATCTGTGGTTTCCATGGGAGCCTTTTAATTTTGTTTTGTATGGGGAGTTAGAAAAGCTACAGCAGTAATTCTGCAAAGGGAGGAGTAAAAAGGACTCCTCACCCAGGTCAGGACTGGTCCTCACGCTGGACTAGATAGGCCTTGGGCCTGATCCAGCAGGGCTGTTCGTATGAGGTGAGATCGTATCGTGGTGTATCGTGGTGTGGCTCTTTGTCAAGTGGCGGCTGACCGGATGGTGGGAGAAGCAGATGAAGTGGCAGGTAATATTTTGCCTCCCTGCTTGCATTCCAGTCATTCATCACTTGAGGCAACCACCTCACCATGCCTCATGAAAGAACCGCCCCTGCCCGCGCTACAAATGTTCTGGTTCCTGGCCTATATGCGTGCTGACCCATCTGAAAATCAGGCAAATGCCGACTCGATACAATTGCACACATTTCGGAATAGCAGCCAGCTAAATCTGCTTTGATTTTGCACAGCTTCCCACTTTTTGTGATGCCCTTTCAGAATATATATATTTTTAAAAAACAACAGAAAAATGGCTTATTGAGTCTTTTAATTAGATATGAGAAAAATCTTCATAACCACCTCCTCTGTATTAGACCCCTGCATGAATAAGGTTTTGTACTCCAGAACAAAGACAGATGCTCAGAAATATCTTTCATCCATCAAGATTCTTCCTGGTTTATAAAACAAATGTTTGGGGTGTGTGTTTTTGTTTTTTTAAATATCTTTTTATCAGTGCTTGCCACCATCAGGAGATGTTCCTTCAGAAATAAATTTATGCTGTCAGTGGGGCTGCCACACACTGCTTCCATAAATAATTGCAGCTAAAGCAGAGAACCTCTAAGCATGTACAGAGTGCCTATCCCTATAGAGCAGGGTTGCTCAACTTTGGCCCTCTTACAGATGTTGGCCTATAATTCCCATAATCTCTGGCTATTAGCCATTGTGGTTGTAGTCTAAAAACAGCTGGGGTCCCTAAATTGAGCAAGCCTGCTACAGAGGAATGAACCCCTGATAAAACACCAAGAGGCAGCTTTTAAAGTGGTGACTCGTTTATATGCAGCAGGGAGAAGCAAAAGTCCCTGTTCAGCCCATCAAAACATCCCTTCCAATAACTGCTGCTGCTGCTGCTTTTTAGATTGTCAGCAAGTAAGTAGCAAGGTTTACTCAATAGCCAAAGAGACGCCTTTTAAAATTCTGGTTGTCTTATATTTAGCTGGGGGAGAGCCCTTGGGGCCAGAGGACCATTTTCTCACTGCTTTTGTATGTAAACCACTTAAAAATTTAATAATGCAAGCACTTTTTCTATAAGAAGCCTGAAGATGCAGTGCCTCTGAGAATGTGCAGAGTGCTCCCCCACTACTCTTAAAGCAACCAATTTCTGTTTTTTAAAACAGGTCAAAGGACTTCATTAAAACACAAGAGTAGGCCACCTAGGCTCTCCAGCTGTTGTTGAGTTACAACTCCCATCATCCCCAGCCATAATTCATTATAGCTGGGGATGATGGGAGTTGTAGTTCAACATCAGCTGGAGTGCCAAGGCCTAACCATGCACTTCAACACATGGGCTTTAAAGTGTCTTACTTCAACAACTCACTTTGTAGTCCATGATGTGTAAACCAGCAGATAAATTCAGCTACAGTTTCACCAAATTGATATTGGAAGGCAGAAGGGAGAAAAGCATCAGCTATGAGAAACCCGGAATTTCGGGGGGCATGGCAACTCTAGGAAATGGCTCACAGGCACCTCCCTCGTGCCAGATAGGGAGGCAAACCAGAACTGTCTAGAGGCATTTTCTGCCGAGTCATCGCACGATGCCATGGAGAGCTCTCCAGCGATGCAGCTTTGCAACCGGTGTGATTTCACACTTTGTCAAAAGCGTTTAACAGGGTTGAGCTGGATCAGACATTGATGCAAACAGAAAGGCTGGAGGGAAGGAGGACTGATTGGTTTGGACTTTCTGTGTGTGTGTGTGGGGGGGGGGACCTTCATCTTGGTTTCCTGCCTGCTTCTGAATAACACCTTGTGGATTCACTCCTAGTGCTGAAAGAAGAGCCCAGCCAAGGGGGCTGCACTGTCCTGAAAGCATGCTTCGAAGAAGCTGCTGTCCACGAGGAGATGGATTTGTGCAACATTCCACATGAGGAATATACAAGCTCATGAGCAAACTTGATCATGATCCACAATCAACAACAACAACAACAACAAATATTTATGTGCCGCTTTTCAACAAAAGTTTCCAAAGCAGTTTACATAGAAAAATAATAAATAAATAAAATGGCTCCCTGTCCCCAGAGGGCTCACACAGGGGTGTAGCCACCATTGTGCCAATGGGTTCCAAGAACCCGGGCCACCAATGAAAAGGGCCACTGAAGTCTTGTGGCTCAGGCTCTGGAGGAGCCCAGAGCAAACTCCCCTCCCCCATGCCCGTCGAGAGCCCGGGCAAACTCTCTGTCTGTTATTTCAGGCAGCAGAGAAAGGGGAAAATGTCCTATCAGGCATCCAGCACTGCCTGAAATAACAGACGGAAAGTTTGCTCAGGCTCTTGGTAACCCAGGTGGGAAGGGGGAGTTTGCTCTGGGCTCCTCCAGAGCCAGAGCCACGCCCCGTGCACATGATGTCACGCGCATGGGCATATGTGGAGGGGGCTGCCAAGCGGGACCGGACTCAGGTCACCGGTCAGCTGGCTCCGCGGCTGAGCTCACAGTCTTAAAAGAAGCATAAGATACCAGCAAGAGTCACTGGAAGTTCTGTGCTGGGGGTGGATAGGGCCAGTTCCTCTCCCCCAGCTAAATAAAGAGAATCACCACATTTAAAAGGTGCCTCTTCGGAAATTTTAACTCTCCAGATCTTCTGACATTTTAATCTATGGCTAAAGTAGCCAGCAAGGGGTGGGTTTGTGTCATGGCACAGCACGTGAAGCACCTGCAAAGAGGGATGATGTGGGATCACAACTCCCATCAGCCCCAGTCACAATGATCAAAGGCTGCTAGGACTGGGGCTGATGGGAGTTGTGGTCCAATCACATCTAGAACCCAGTTTTGAGAACCCCAGGTTATCCTTTCTCCTCATGCCATTTCCTCAATCGAAATCCCCTCCACAGACTTCTTATCGTCTCCACCCACCCACAACGAGGGACCAGGTCACCTGAGGGCTTAGAACCAGGTCACCTGAGATAGCGCCTTGCCCCATAGGTCAGAATGCAAACCTCAAAGTCTTCTTCAGAGGCCCTCCAGGTACCCCTGCCAAATGAGGTGAGGCAGGTAGCTTCCCAGGGAGAGGGCCTTTTCAGTGGTGGCACCCCATTTATGAAAACACCTCCCCAGTGAGGTTTGCCTAGCTTCGGCACTTTATTCTTTTAGATGCCAGGTAAAGACCTTTTTGGCCCCCATGCATGAAGTTTGTGCACATGACATCACACACAAGGGGGTGTAGACCAATTGCCTAGAGGGCCCACCCCAGCCCTCCCAATTGCATTTCAAGCCAGCATTTGCTGGCTGGATGTGTTTAGAGAAAAGAGAAAAGGAAATAAACACAACCAGCCAGCGTTTGCTGGTTTTGCTTGGGAGAACTCACATGGCTCTCCAGAGCCCGGGCCATGCCCCCTTTGTATGTGGCTATGCCCTGTTTGTGAGTGACATCACACACGAGGACACCGGTGGCCCTTTTCATTGGCGGCCCAGGTTCTTTGAACCCTACCACTCAACGGTGGCTCTGTCCCTGGGCTCACTTTACTGTGGTCAGACTGCAGCTGAGAGATCATCTGAGCAGGTAGCAGGGCTGGGGAATGGACGAACGACGAGACCATGCACCTGGGGTTAACATCACAGCAAGGCAGGTGAGGCACAGTAAGGCAGCCGGAGTGGGAGAGGAGGGTAGGAACAAGATGCATCATTTTCTGTGTCTCCACTCCCCTCTCGTCCCACCCATATGGGCAGCTACTGATCTGAGCCCAAAGAGATATGTCCCAGCCTGGTGATTAGCTAGAGGAAAGTGGGCTCGTGTTCAACCCTCTCCCTGGCGGCCCCTCAAGCACACCAGCCACGCCCCCTTGTGTGATGTCACTCGCAGGGGGTGTGACCAGCACCCAGAAAGGCTTGTGCAGCCCTCTGAGGCTTATTTCCCAGCTGACTTCGTTGCCAGGTGGGTTTTTTCTTCATTCTCTCCCCCAGTGAGAGAGAGGACAGAGAAAACACCCTGTCAACAATGTAGCCCACGTTGTGGAATGAGGTTGGATGGAGCTTGCAGGGAGAGGTGAACCAGGTGGCTTCCAGGAGCTGGGTGGCCTGTGGTCTTTGCACCCCTCCGCTTAATTATAGCTATGCCCCTGATGTGGACAAAAGTCAACTGAAAACAGGACCTATCTTGAGAATGGTGTTATGAAGAATTTAACATTAATTGGCGGGGCAGGGGAGGTCCCACTAAGAGATGCCCCTTTGCACACACTAACCTGCCCACGTTACTGCTTTTGTAGCCCTTCAAACACCCGCTCCAGGAACCCGTTGGTAAACAAACAAGTTATTCTGAAGATACTGTGGGTCTGTCCCGTGCTCCCTCCTCCAGAGGAAATCTGGGCAGGGGGGCCAACCCATTGCAAAGGACCTGAGGAAGCTGTGATGCGGTTACCGCTGAGTAGGTGTGCATTGGGATGCGTGCCTTGGTCCCATCCCTTAGGAGTCCCCCCATCCCCGAAAATGTCATCACTGACAATTTTTCTTCTTGTCCAGGCTCTTGTGCTCTTCGATATAGCGGGCCCCGGAGAAGCAGATGGCAGCAGCTCTGTCACACTGACAGACATGCATTTGACAAGGATCGTTGTCACCTTTAAAAGAGCAGAGAGGAGAGAAGCAGCTGTTAGGGGAGGGCTTGTTCCAGAACCAAAACTCACCCCACACCTCCCTACCCTCAGAATCATCATGGACCAGGTTTTAGGGCAGGGCTGCACAGCTTCAGTTTTCCAGCCTGCTTTGGGACTACAACTCCCATAATCCCCAGCTACAGTGGTCAATAGTCAGGGAATATGAGGGTGGGAGCCCGACAGCTGCAGGAGGGCCAAAGTTGTGCAGGCCTGCCTGAGGGCTTTCTCCAGGTTTTGCTTCGTGCATCCAGTTGTGCAATGGTTTGTCCTTGCCTAGACAAAGAAATAAGACATAAATAAGATGGTCCCCTGTCCCCAAAGGGCTCACAATCTATAAAGAAACATAAGGCAGACACCAGCAACCATCACTGGAGAGATGCTGTGCTGGGATTGGTTTGGGCCAGTTGCTCTCCCCCTGCTAAATATAAGAGAATCACCACTTTAAAAAGGTATCTCTTTGCTCAGTTAGCAGGGGTTCTCTGCTTCTTCCACCACTGTGCCTCCTGTGCATGTGGAGTGAGAAGGGCGTAGCTATAATTGAACATGGGAGACAAGTGTCCCTGGGCCACCCATGAGGTTAAGGTGCCACCCACACTGGCTAAGAAAGCCATTCTGGGGGGGGGAGTGTGAGGAGGGAAGGCAAGGGGCCCAGGGGCCCATCCTTCAACCTTGTTATGCCCCTACAGGTTGCATAGCTTTTTAACTTCCCATCCATCCCCACACTCAGAAGGTACAGCGGCACAAAGAAAGAGAATGAGAAGGTGGTGAGCTTCATGGGGAGTGGCAGGCAGGTGAGGAACATAGGAAGCTGCCATATACTGGTCCATTGGTCCATCTCACTCAGTATTGTCTTCACAGACTGGCAGCAGCTTCTCCAAGGTTGCAGGCAGGAGTCTCTCTCAGCCCTTTCTGGGAGATGCCAGGGGAATCCCCTAAGGGGGGTATCTCACAGTGCTCACACTTCTAGTCTCCCTTTCATATGCAACCAGGGTGGACCCTGCTTAGCTAAGGGGACAAGTCATGCTTGCTACCACAGGACCAGCAGGTGGTGGGTGCAGGGCGGGATGCACGGGCCACCCGAGGCCATCGCCTCTCCTCTCCCCATTAGTGATCCCACTCCGGCTCTGCCATGAGCCAGATAAGGCAGCTGCTGCTGCTGCTGCTGCTGCTGCTGCTGCTGCTGCTGCTGCAGTATTTACCCGAATAGAAGACAACTCTGGATTTAAGATGACCTCCCTTAAAATAGAGGCTAAGTACAGATTGTATTTACTTGAAAGGGACAGGACTCTGAATTTAAATCACACCCCCAGTTTCTAACATCAGAGTGTTGGAAGTGAAGGACTATGTGCTGTCTCTTGTCTCAATGACATAGGAGGACGGACTATTGAGTCAGAGGGCTAGAGGGTAAAGACATTGGTCATCCCTTCTCTACTACTCTGACACTATCCCTTTGATATGTAGATTGCTACTCTTAGGGACTTACTTACTTCCTGCTTGCCTGCCACTTCCTCTTCCCTTCTCTTCCCTTCCAGTTCCAGAGGATGCAAGCTCCTCTCTCCCTGCACCATGTGTGCAAAGATGCAGAATCCCTCTGCATCCAGCTAGATGGATAGATTAGAGATCCTATCTCTCCACTTTACTATCTAGAATGGAGTTCTCTAATAAATACTCCTTATATTGATTTGAAACTATGAACTGGCTCCAAGTTATTTTACTCTGAGCATACACGCATGCCTAACCAAATTCCGCTGTGTTGTGCCTCTGTGCACTCTGCTATAATGAATAAGGGTTTCTCCTACCAGAGAGAATACCCAACACAGAGAATGTGGGGGAAAACTAGTCTTAGATTGAGGCAAATATGGTTCTACTAGTACTAATACTGCTTTAGCTGCCAAAACAGTATTGGGGCACTGATAAGAAAGGAACAGCCCAGCTTTTATAGAGAGGTAATGGCTAGGAGAGAATGCCATGGGAGAAGCACGGCAGACTCAGGGGTGTAGCTAGGGGAGAGGGGGCCCATGTTTGCCTCTCTGCTCGTTGGCCCCTCAGAGGGAGGGAGATAATGAAGAAAATAGGGAGGGGTGAGCTGGGGGCCCTCAGGAGTTGGGGGCCCTGGGTTCTTTGAACCCATCCACTAAATTATAGCTATGTTGGAAATGGAGTTCCAGTGCATCGACCTTTTGCACCAACTATCCTAATGACCACTAGGGACATTGGGTGTAGAGGTAGCTAGTGAGGGTCTTGCCTGTCCCTGATGACCCCTGCCTATGACCCCTGCCTATGACCCTGCCATGACTCCTCATGTGCTTCCAATAGTGAGTCAGCCGTCTTCCATTCCTCCTAGAGAGAAGATGGGAACATCTCTCTCTCTCTCTCTCTCCCTACCTATTCATTATGTAGCTGATAGATAGGATCAGTCTTTCCTATCTCAAATGCACCAATCAATCTATTTAGCTTAGACTGTACAACAATCTCCATTCGTGTTCTTTAAATAACGGCAACAACTGAACTCTGCACTCTGTAACTGGAGTGGTTGCTTCCTTGGTGCTTTGCTCAGTCATCACAAACCCCAACAAGCTACACTCCGGACAGGCTCATGAAATGCACAGAAGCAGATGCTGAAGTCGTCTCACTGCAGGACGATTTCCTGAGATGGTAGTCACCGAGCCAGCCACAGTCGATTGCCCCCAGCCCCGTCTCCTATTCATACCACAATTCATGCCTATCATCTGCTCCCATTCTATTTACTTTCAAAACCCGAGGTTCGTTTGTGCCCAGGGTGGTCAGGATGCTCTGGGTGGAGGGGAGAGAAGATCGAGGAGGCTTTCCCTTGCAGCCAGGAGCTCCTTGCAGGAATGAGAACCAGGCTGTTCCGGTGTTCCTTGTCATGCAGAATCCATCTCTAGGAGTCTCGGCTTTCTAGCCCATGGCCAGCTCCCTCCAGCCAGCAGAAGCCAAAGCACCCGCCTTGCCAGGGGGTTTGCCATCCCCTCAGCAGATCAAGCCACCCACCAGGGATTCTAGACGACATCCGAAGAGCATGAGGGAAAGCGTATGCCTTGGAAGAGAAAAGAGATTGGTGGGTTTCTATTTGGACAGTAGTGTTGACCGGGGCGATGGGGGCTTGGTATTTTCAGCAGAAACCTTGCACATGTGATTAAATATCCTTTTAAATGCACAGAATTGTGGCATAGGAACATAGGAAGCTGCTATATACTGAGTCAGACCATTGGTCCATCTAGCTCAGTATTGTCTACACAGACTGGCAGCAGCTTCTCCAAGGTTGCAGGCAGGAGTCTCTCTCAGCCCTCTCTTGGAGATGCTGCCAGGGAGGGAACATGGAACTTCTGCTCTTCCCAGAGCAGCTCCATCCCCTGAGGGCAATATCCTGCAATGCTCACACTTCTAGTCTCCCATTCAGATGCAACCAGGGCGGACCCTGCTTAGCTAAAGGGACAAGTCATGCTTGCTACTACCACAAGACCAGCTCTCCTCTGGCAGAAAGTTTCCATTCCACTCCAACACTATTGCCCTTATTTGGCAGAGGAGAAAGGAATGGAGAGGGTAACATAACAGGGAAGGAATGCAGCCCAGTGGCAGAACATCAGCTTTGTGTACAAGAGCTTCCAGGTTAAGTCTCTGGCGTTTCCAGGTACCCACCGGAAACCTTGGATAGCTGCTGCCTGTCAATGTAGGCAACAATATTGAGCCAGAGAAGAGCTGGTCTTGGGGCAGCAAGCATGAAATGTCTGTCCCCTTTGCTAAGCAGGGTCCACCTTGGTTTGTATTTGAATGGGAGATGGCATGTGTGAGCTAGGGATGGGCACAAATCAAACTTTGTGAATTGGCCCCATTCAATTTGAATTTGAATTGAATTCGAATTGAATCAGTTTGAAACGGGGTCACTTTGATTTAGATTTGAATCAATTCGATTTGAATCAATTCGACCTTGTTTTGGCACCTTTTTTAACCAATCGGTGCCTGAATGGTTTTTATAAGGTACCAAAATGGTTGTGGAATCAATTTGAATCGGTTCAAATTCGAATCAGGTTGATTTGATTCGGATTAGAATTGAATTAACCTTTTATGGGGTGATTCAATTCAAATCAATTTGCACACCCCTAGTGCAAGCACTGTAAGATATTCCCCTTCGGGGATGGGGCTTTTCTGGGAAGAGCACCTGCATACAGAATGTCCCATGTCCCCTCCCTGGCATCTCCGAGATAGGGCTGAGAGAGACTCCTGCTTCTAATCCTGACAGTCTGTAGACAATACTGAGCTAGATGGAACCATGGTCTGGCTTGCTATAAGGCAGCTTCCTAAGTAATTAATGTCATGAAGCCACAGGGGGATAAGAATACAGAGAGCCGGGTCTCACGATCGATGAGACGTGGTTTGTGAAGGTAAGCAGGGAGAGCAGGCTAAGCCCGCTCTTCCCGCAGACGAGTGCAGAGGGAGCCCTGGGCGGCATACTGGAGAGACCCCCGGTGCCGGGAGGCGGCTTTTAGCCTCCCCTCCAGGGGTCTACTCGTGAGTAGCTGCGGCGCGGAACCACACAGCGGCTACTCACGATTTTTAAAAAAGCACTCCGCAAACCCAGTTTAAGGGGAGGGATTGTTTTGGTGGGTTAACTGCCGGGAGGCCACCGGGCGAGCCTGCAAGCCCAGTGGCTCCCACAATCAGCCAAAACTGGGCTAGTCTCCCTTAGCCCAATTTCGGCTGATCGTGGGAATAGCCTCAGAGACATAGGAAGCTGTAGAACTGGGAAGATGTCGAGCTGGGAAGCTGGCCACAGATACAAGTGCTCGGGAGAGACAATCAGATTGGATGTGAAAAGTACGGGAGCAGATTGCCTTCTTAAGAACATCCCAACATCCAGCATCCTGTTTCACATCCAGCATCCTGCATCCAACATCCTGTCATCCAACATCCTGTCGTCCAACGTCCAGCATCCTGTTTCACACAGGGGCTCCTGTCCACAGACTGGAAGTGATGGATCAGGCCAAAAGTCTATCTAGTCCAGCATCCTGTTTCACACAGTGGCCCACCAGATGCCCCTGGGAAGCCCACAGGCAAGGGATGAGGGCACACCCTCTGTCCTGCGGTTACTCCCCTGCAGCTGGTATTGAGAGGCATCCTTCCTAAAGCCATCCAGGCTGGTGGCTTTGTCACCACATCCTGTGGCTGAGGAGTAAAATGGTCCCCACTGGGGATCTGGGCTATCTATGAGCATCGTGGCTCTTGTCCACAGATTGGGGTGATGGAACTTTGGAGTTCTGGGAGGCAGAGGAAGCAGCAGCAACACACTCACTCGCACAGGTGATGTTGGTCCCAGAGCAGGAGTAGTCGTAGATCTTGGTATAGGGGTTGTGAAGAAAGGAATAGCACTTGGGGACGTTTGCAGCAGCTCCATAGCAGTTGTCATGGATCTGACAACACCTGTCAAGAAAGAGGAGAGCTGGTCTAAGCTTGACTTGACCCCTTAGCTAAGCAGGGTCTTCCCTGGTTGCATATGAATGGGAGACTAGAAGTGTGAGCACTGGAAGAAGATCTTCCCCTTAGGGGATTCCCCTATCATCTCCAAGATAGGGCTGAGAGAGACTCCTGCCTGCAGTCTTGGAGAAGCCACTGCCCGTCTGTGTAGACAATACTGAGCTAGATGGACCAGTGATCTGACTCAGCATATAGCAGCTTCCTATGTTCCTATGACCGGTGCCATGACCATTCAACTGCAATTCTTCAGTGGGGACTTCTCCTCCTAAGGCAGGACTGAGCTCCAGGTGGATTGGGATCTACTGGTTGCTGCCTGGGTCATTTGCAGTAGAGCAGCAAGTGTTCTGACTCCCAACAGTTTAAATACAAGTCAACAGGCAACTTTTTTTAAAAAAATTGTTGCCATAGAGACCCTGTGTGAATCTTATCTTTCTCAGCCTCAGTGTTTCTCACCTGTAAAATGGGGATATGGCTAGGTTGCCTTTGACCAGGCTTTCGTGTCACTCCGCTGGCCAGTTCTAGAATGCTGTCCCACCCAGAGTGCTGTGCATGGTTGTGATTATCATCACAACAACTCTGTGAGGGAGGCTAGGCTGGGAGAGAAACAACTGGCCCAGAATCACCATGGCTGAATGGGGATTTGAACTCAGGTCTCCCCAGTCCTAGTCTAACCATTCCAATAGCCACACCCTTGTTTAACACCCGGCTTAGCCTGTCTTTCCCCAGAACAGACTGAAGAAATATAGACCAAAGAAGCATGAATCCCAGGGCCTGTTGAAACAGCTCATCCGGAAGATGAAGATCCACTTGTCGTCCAGTTACCTTACAGCTCTCAACACAGCTTGTTTCACCTTTGTGTAACTATCATTCCCGCTTGGGTAGATCTAGCCGCCTGGTAAGGACAGCGATGGCATTTCATTTCCATTCCCCTTCATTTTTAATCACGCTGAAATTTCCTGAACACACCAGCTGACTTTCTGCTACACTAAGCTTCGATTAGAAATGTCGGGCGTGACAAGGCCTGTGAGGTGTACAAATGAGGGCTGGGAGGAACGGAGCAATTTCAACTCGGTTTGGGGCTTTAAACACAATCCGACTCCCCCCCCCACCTTTGCTTTCAGCTTGTGTCAAATTCCCCAGTGAAACTGCCTTGTTGAAGCTCAAATTTTAATTAATTCTCGACAAATCCAGGCTGAACCTGCTGCAATTGCGTCTATCCAGAAACCTGTTTCCCAGCCCCGTTTTCTTTCAGATTTGCAGCCTGCTTCACAGCAACCAGAAACCTTGGCTACAATAGAGGCGGCTCTTCCATGAGGCAAGCGGAGGCAGTCACTTCAGGTGGCAGAATACTGGGGCGCCAGCTCATGACATGGACATCCATCCCTTGCCTTTCCTGGCTTGAGCCAGTCCCACTGAATTCAGTGCAACTGCCTTCCAGTTGCACTGAATTCAGTGGGACTATTGTGGACTACTTCTTGCCTACTTAGGCAAGAAGTAGTCCACAATATGTGCATTGCAGACTTTCCCTTCCCCGGACAGTGCCACCCAGAGCTCACAGGTTTTGGAAGGAGTACCTCGCCTCACACTCCTTACAGAACTTGCAGTAACATAAGAACAGCCCCGCTGGATCAGGCCCAAGGCCCAACTAATCCAGCATCCGGTTTCATACAGTGGCCCACCAGATGCCTCTGGGAAGGCACATATTGTCCCCCTGCTAACTGGGCAAAGAGGCACCTTTTAACGTGGTGATTCTCTTTATTTAGCAGGGGGAGAGTAACTGGCCTATCCACCCCCAGCACAATATTTATTATTATTTATTGATTTAAAACATTTATACCCCACCCCTCCAGTGCACTACTGCTCAGGGTGGCTCACAACAATAAGATAGACACAGATACAATAAAAGTAATAAAATTAACTAATTTTTTAAAGTCCGATTAAAAACCACAATTATTAGGATCATATTAAAACTGAAAATTATAAAAAGCTAAAGACACTAAAGAAGCTACCAGATATAACAAAACAATAATGGAGCATTAAAAAGCCTCCTTAAAAAGGTGCATTTTGAGATGTACCTCCAGTGACTGTTGCTGGTGCAGACTTTTTTTAAAAAAAACAACAACCCATATGTAATTATTCTTCTGGTGGGGTGGTGGTATGATTGATGGTAATTCTCAAAAGTGGGCTGTAGGCCCATGTCCTGGATCCTTTAAGTAGCTAGCATCACCCCGACTCTGAGCTAATGTGCATAACCAGCCTTCCAGCTGTTTTTGGACTACAGCTCCCATCATCCCCAGCCAGAGTGGCCAGTCATCAGGGCTTATAGCATTTGTAAGGCACCATCTACCGGAGGGACAGTGTCGTGCAGCCCTGTGCTAAGCTCCGGGCCAATTCTAAACCTCTCGCCAAATATCGTTCACAAGCTCTCACACGGCATGAGGTTAGACATGACCATGATGCAGCTCGCCCGCTCACCGACGGACCTGTCAAGTTCATCCACAGGTGTCCCGGCGCCTCCAAGTCCACAGTAACATCCGTAATGGTTGTACTCGCTGAGTGGTCGGCTGCCCGGAATGGCACATCGGATCATTGTCCGGAACTGCCACAGAGCTCGTGGCATCGGGGAAGACGTCATGGCACAGACTGGAAAAGACGTAACGGTGCGTGAAGAGTCTTAGGCAAGAAGTAGTCCACTCTGTCCAGTCACTCGTCTTTGAGCTTTTTAAAAAATATATTGCTCAAAGTTAAGTCCAGTGCTAAAATGGCTTGGCAGTGGCATCCTGTAGAGCTTGGGTAGAAGAGAGCATCTAGCTGTTTGAATTTGGGAAGAATAAATGGTAACTTTGAGCTGACAAACTCTCATAGGAATATCGGAAGCTGCCATATTAAACCATTGGTCTATCTAGCTCAGTATTGTCTTCACAGACTGGCAGCGGCTTCTCCAGGGTTGCAAGCAGGAATCTCTCTCAGCCCTATCTTGGAGATGCTGCCAGGGAGGGAACTTGAAACCTTCTGCTCTTCCCAGAACGGCTCCGTCCCCTGAGGCCCTGTCTCTCTCTCTCTCTCTGTGTCTCTCTAGTCTAATAGCCCCTAGTTACAGAAGAGCTTTTTCCTTGGCAAGATGCAATGTCTTCCCTTCGGCTGTTTAGGTGGGAAAGTCCCGGAACATCCCATATAACAAAAGAGTATGCCCATGTGATTTAAGCTCAGTGGAGTCAATTGAACATTTTTTTTTTCATTGTAAGTTTTATCAGGAAATGTGGATTTTTTGTATTACTCTTCTTTTATTGTCCCTTCCTGGCCATACTGAAGCGTTTTATCTTACTTATTTATTTTCAGACCAGAATATAGCCATGAGTTTGAAGGTGGCCAAATTCTGCGTAGCTGTTTTGTAAGATCAGGCACTACCTTTTTGGCTCAGGCCTTTAAACTGGTATTTAATTAGTTAAGTTATTCGTATTAGCCCATAGCTTGGCATAGCCCATCAAGTACCACTATCTGGAATAGATGGGGGGACAGAAAAATATTATTGATGGAGTTAGTGCATGTAAATCTTGTGATTGTCTCTGGTCTCTAGCCAGAATAAAGACTACATGGGTAGGCAACACTGACTCCCCAGCTGTTGTTGAACTACATTTCCCATCATCCCCGAGCACAATAAATTGTGGCTGGGGATGATGGGAGTTGTAGTTCCACAACAGCTGGAGAGCCAAGGTTGCCTGCCCTTGTTGTAAGGCAGGCCTGCTCAACGTAGCCCCCCTCAGCTGTTTTTGGACTACAACTCCCATCATCCCCGCCACAGTGGCCAATAACCAAGGCTTATGAGAGTTGTAGCCCAACATCTGCAGGAGGACCGAAGTTGAGCAGTCCTGCTGTAGAGGCTGCCTTCTTCCCTTAGCCCACATCTTACTTGCCATCAAAGAACACACACAGGAGTGAAACCATATCATTACTCAATGTGTGGGAAGCGCTTCAATCAGCGTGAAGATCAAATTTACCATGAAAGAATCCACACAGGGGAGAAACCATCATGGTGCTCAGAATGTGGAAAGAGCTTCCGTCAAAGGCAAACCTTTGCTGTCCATCAAAGAATCCACATCTCAGACTTCTCAAACCTGGGTACCCAGATTTTCATTTTTTAAAATTTATTTTAACAATTATATCCCGCTCTTTCTCCAAGGAGCCCAGAGGTGCATGGTTATTTTTATCCTCACAACCACCCTGTGAGGAAGGTTAGACTGAGAGCTAAGTGGCTGGGCCAGAGTAACCCACTGAGTTCCGTGGCTGAATGGGGATTTGAACACAGATCTCCCAAGTCCTAGTCCAGCACTCACTACACTACACGGGCCCTCTGCTGTTGAAGTTTGGCCACTGTGGCAAGGAATAATGGGAGTTGTAGTCCAACAACATCTGGAGCCCCAAGTTTGAGAACTCTTGCCTTAGGATCTATCATTCACGAGCTTCTAGTTTTGGGCATAGCTACTTAATCTTAAATTTTTATAATAGTAAATTCCTCTCCCCAAAAGAACCTGGGACCTATAGCACATTATAGAGATATTTAGCAGATCATTCCCAAAACCCTCACTGAATTACAATCCCCAGGGAAACTGGTATTCTGCCTGGAGAAGGTCTGAAGTCCAAATACAGTCATCCTTTGCCAATTGTAGTTTTCCCAATATATTTTTGAGTATCCGCAACTGAGAAATTGTGACCGGTCTCACCAACCATAACCCTAAGAAGGGTTATCCAAACCCTTCTTAAAGCCATCCAAGTTGTTGGCTGTCACCACATCTTGTGGCAGAGAATTCCACAAGTTGATTCTGCGTGGTGTGAAAAAGTATCTCCGTTTGTTGGTCCTATATTCCTGGCAATCAATTTCATGGCAGTCATTTCTTTATGGGAAGCTGGTTACAGCAGTTAAATTGCTATCAAAGCAGTCTAAATTTGTAATGTAGGTATGTCCAAATTCACAACATATATATTGACTTGTGTGTGAGAGAGAAAGAGAATGAGAATATTCTTACCTGCCCCAAGGAGAATCAAAAGGTGGAGGAACATCTTTCTGGTTTGTGTGTTGAGCCGGAGGCCTCTCGCAGGGAATGCTCAGTATATATTTGTGTGTGTGATTAGGGCCAAATCTCCATCTTACATCAAGGTAAACCCAGGCTGGTTCATCATGTGGGGCCACTCCAGATTTACACCAGGACAAATGAAAGTAAGGCACGGTCCATCTATCAGAGCCCAACCTTGACACTTCCAACATATCAGCTCTAGAAAGTTTGAGTTCCGGGTTGTTGTTTTTTGTTTTTTGTTTTTTTATAGAGCACCTTGACAAACAGAATGCTCAAGGTTAATGTTTAAGGTAAGCCAATGGATTTGAAGCTTGTAGAGATTCGAAACTTCACTTGTCTAGAAAGAAAGAAAGGGAGGGAATATACAGTTGTTTCAGCTGTACAGAGTCTAGTCCAGGGCTGCTCAACTTAGGCCCCCCCAGCTGTTTATGGACTACAGCTCCCAGCATCCCCAGCCACAGTGGCCAGTAGTCAGGGATGATGGGAGTTCTCGGCTAACATATGCAGGAGGGCCGACGTTGAGCTGCCTCGGTCTAGTCCCATATAGGAGGCTCATTCTCACAACCCTAAGAAGGGTAGAATAAGCACCCAGCCAGGGTACGAGATCTTTGTGCATGCAAAGATCAAGATAGGCAGAGGGGAGAGTGATTGTGAGAGAGCTGGGTAGGACATGCACAGCCAACCCATATTCTGTCCCTCCTCAAATTTGGCCAAGAGTGTCTGGGCAGATTTGTTTCAAGCTCAAATCAGCCGAATCGACCAGATTCGGGTCGAATCGATTCAAATACGAATCAATTTGCACATCCCTAATAAATACCATAATGAGACTTCTGCAGCCATTGGGTTTTCAAAGCATCGAGACTTACCTTGCAGCTTTGCTGCAGCCCCACACCAAGCCTTACGGCTCTGTGAGAACAAGCGTCATGCCAACCCTCCTCTTATTTCATGCATGAATGTCTAGTGATTGAGATTTCCTAGGTGAGAACCATATTTTCACTCCGTTGAATTAAATGCCCATGAATGTAAAGGCTCTTTGCTTAAATGCTCTGTTCTGAAACTATTTTGCTGATGAACAGATCATTTAGATTTATATGTGACATTAAGGCATCCGCAAATGCCTAGAAAACTTTAGGGGAGCCTCTTTAAGATGGTGGCAAGTGCTAACTGGCATGTGGGAATGGTCTAAGGGGGGAAATCTTGCTTGCCCTCCCTGCCATTTTCATTCATTCATCAAACTTGTAGACTGCCCCAAACTTCCATCTCTGGGCGGTTTAAATTCTAGTTCCCACTTTTACTAGGAGCTTTCTCAGACAGCAAGCTTTACTCCGGGTTTTCTGCGAGGCTTTACTGCGAATTCAAAGTTGCCCAAAAAACTGAGACAAAAAGTGGTGTGTTTTTTTACCCTGGATATACATCGGGTTCCCAGATAGCTCATAGGGACTTCAGGGTAAATTTGGCTGATATGTGAATGTACACCTCCATTCCAGAGAAGAGCTGTGAACTAAAAGCCGGGTATGAAAAACTTCCAGTGGATCAAACCCTGTCTTGCCCTTCAGAAGAACTTACCAATGGGTCTAGTGACCACACCTCAGACAAACAGCACTCTCCCCAGGGGCGTAGCAAGTTTGGAGTGGGCCCAGAGACAAGGTTTTTAAATGCCCCCCCCTTACTAACACTCAGCTCATGACATAAAGAAATCTTAAATGAGGCTGAATATTGGTAACAAAAAGCATATATACATCTCCTATGTGCCAAAATGGAACATCATCCTAAAGGTTCTGTAAATTGTGGACGATGCAAGTCATTTAATGGTACTAGAGAAAGACATGCTGTTCTGGTAGTTCCAGGTCTTAACACTCACATCAGTTTCAGAGGATGAATACAACTGAAGGAAGCCCAGGCGGGTGCGCGGCTGGGGGAGTCAGTCATGTGACTTGCCTCTGGGGGTGCCCCAAGGCAGGGGGCCCCTGGACAACTGTCTCCCCTGGCCCTATTATAGTTACGCCCCTGACTCTCCCTTCTGCACTCTGGGAAATAGATAAAAGCAGGCGGAAAGAAGCAGGGCAGCTGAAGGAAGGAGCTTTGTCCATTTGCTCATACATACTCCCAGTGCTACCGGGCCACGAAATGGAAACATCGACACAGGAGGTAGGCTCACCCCCTGCTTTAAGTGGCCCAAGGCACCCGGCTCTGTTCACCTGTCTCTGAGGAACTCCACGACTTCCTGCTGTTGGGGGAAAGACCACCTGGGAAAACACACAGGCTGATAAAACTTCCACTCGCTTGCCAGAAGTTAGACATGCATAGATAAGCATATAGCACAGTGAACAAAATAGCACTTGTCCGTGAATTCAGGGCTGCGCTTTTAAAAAACATTTATATTTTTTTTAACATTTATATCCCACTCTTCCAACAAGGAGCCCAGAGTGGTATTTACCCTCACAACAACCCTGTGAGGTAGATGGGGCTGAGAGAGAAGACTGTCCCAGAGGAACCCAGTGAGGTTCGTGGCTGACTGGTGGATTGGAACCCGTGTCTCCCTGGTCCTAGCCCAACACACTAACCACTGCAGCACGCTGGCCGCCATTGGGATAGAAGAGCCCTCCAGACTACTCCCAAAGAGATCCAGAGTGGGCGGTCCCAACTCTGAATCTAGAGATGTTGCTGGACTACAATTCCCATCATGCCTACCCTCTGGGACCCAAGGTTGGGAACCCCTAATCCAGAGTAAGCACCAAGTCAATTTCCCAGATGTTTTCTGGATGCCTGGAAAATTAAATTGGACTCGGATGGGTTCTAGTACCTGGCAAGTAACTGTGACTTCAACCCCGCCCAACGCCATGTCAGTATTCTTAAAATCTGTTGAAACGGCTGTCATTAAAAAAACGTTTGTAAGACTGTATACCTGCAAGAAAGAGCCTCCTTTTATCGAACCTTGGCAGTGTTTTTTGTTAGACAGTACCGGCACAGCGGAGGAATGACTTGACTAGCAAGCCAGAGGTTGCCGGTTCAAAGCCTCGTTGGCATGTTTCTCAGACTATGGGAAACACCTATATCGGGCAGCAGCAATATAGGAAGATGCTGAAAGGCATCCTCTCATACTGCGTGGGAGATGGCAATGGTCAACCCCTCCTGTATTCTACCCAAGACAACCACAGGGCTCTGTGGGTGCCAGGAGTCGACACCGACTCGACGGCACACTTCACCTTGAATGAAATCTGCTTTTGCCCATTGAGCTTGATGTGGTAAAAGAGACTACCTCACCTATGCTAGATTTTCTAATATTTCTGGGCATTTCTTGGTGGAGCACTGCCCTCTGCTGGCCCCAGAAGATACTTGTTTCAGCAGCCCTGCCATTATCTTGACAGAGGGGTCAGTTTGTTTGTCTTAAAACATTAATTCACTACTGATAGATGTCTGAATTTTGATGTGAGCCAGGCCGGCTCACCTTAAGCCCCCCCAGCTGTTTTTGAACTACAACTCCCATAATCCCCAGCCACAGCGGCCAATAGCCAGGGATTATGGGAATGGTAGGCCAACAGTAGGGGTGTGTACAAAACTTGTTTGCTCGGTTCGGTTCGAACCGAACTGGGCATGTTCGGTTTTGTGGCACCGAAACAAACACATACACCCTGGCCTGGCTTGAATTTGAGGTGGTTCGGGGGTTCTAAACTAAAAATATATATATATTGTTTAACTCACCGCCACAACACCACGGGTCCAGTGGCCTTGGGGAGTGCTGGCATGGCCATGGGGGCTGTCTCCTTCATCTTCATCTCCCTCTGCCGTCCTCCCCGGTCCTGCAAGGGCTGTTCCTGCTCTTTTCCTGGTGGAGGTGGCATTTTGGAGGCTGGCGGCATGCATGGTTCCTGGCCATTTGCATGGCCTGGGTCATTTATTTATTTTTACATTTATATCCCGCTCTTCCTCCAAGGAGCCCAGAGCAGTGTACTACATACTTGAGTTTCTCTTTCACAACAACCCTGTGAAGTAGGTTAGGCTGAGAGAGAAGTGACTGGCCCAGAGTCACCCAGCTAGTTTCATGGCTGAATGGGGATTTGAACTCGGGTCTCCCCCGAAATAGTCCAGAACTCTAACCACTACACTATGCTGGCTCTGTCATGACCCAGCTACACAAATGGCCAGGGAGCATGCTTGCCACCAGCCTCCAAAACGGCCACATCCCTGATGCCCATCCAGCCTCTGACAGAAAAACCACTAGAGTGTCTGTCAGTGCATAAGGCCCCATCTCCAGTGCCGAAAATGACTCTTGTGGAATGACAGACCACCTCTAGGGGATTCTAAAGAATTCAGAAGCCTCTGGGGCATCCTCTCTTCTAGGTCCAGGAGGATGCCAGCCGGCTGAGAAGGACGCCTGCACTGCCTTTCGTCTGGTCAGCACCACTCCCAGCGCAAAGCTGCTTGCAGAGCAACATTGAGCTAGTGTGGTGTAGTGGTTAGAGTTTGTGACTAGGACCCGGGAGACATGTGTTCAAATCCCCACTCAGCCATGAAACTCACTGGGTGACTCTGAGCCAGTCATTTTTCTCTCAGCCTAACCTACTGCACAGGGTTGTTGTGAGGATAAACATATGTAATTTGCTCCCTGGTACCCACAAGACAGATACCCTCCTTCAATTTCATACAACTAGAGCATCTGCACCTCTGCCGGCCTGCTCCTCCCCGCCCCCCCTCCCAACCACACCGGCCCGGCCGCGGTTTCTGGCCAGCTTTCAAGCCGGCCCCTCCCATCCTCCTGCTCTCAGCAGCTAGGCCAGCGCCTCCTCATCCTGGTGGCCAAGCTCTCGCGAGAGCTGCCACACATGGGATTAGCAACGGATACACCTAGGAGAATATATAGATTATTGCAGGCGGAACAGCAGGCACATGCAAATTGTTCCACTGGGGTTTGACCGTCCAAAGTACTGGGGGCTTGACTAGGAGTATCCCTCATACTCCATGTCCATCTTGTAACTTGTGGCACTGCGTCTACCGGGAAATAGTGGTTTCTCTCAGCACCTTGGTATAGCTTGTAGTAGGTACCAAAGCTTGTTAATAACCTACCTTGCAGGGTCCTTGTGAAAATAAACATAACTATGTACACTGTTCTGGGCTCCTTGGAGGAAGAGTGATATATAAAAGCTAAATCTTGGCTTTTTATCCAGGCCTTTACCTGATTCTTTTATTGCTGCTTCTGTGTGTTTTTATCTGTGTACAGTTTTTATGTTTGTATTTTATATATTTTAAATCAGATTTGTTGTCATATTTTTAGCTTAATACTTTTAACTCTCATTTTCATTATATTTTTTTAACTTTTGGTTTGAATAAAAGGCAGTATATAAATTTAACAATAAATAAATAAATAGTGTGTAACAAGTTTTTTTTTTAATGTTTGTAGCAAGATGGTTTTGAGGACTTTATTATTATTATTTATTTATTTTATTTAATACATTTATATACCACCCCAAACATAAGTTCTCTGAGATAATGAAAGGGAAAGCAAGCTTCATTATGGCAGTATATCCCTTATTTCCTTCCTTGCATTTATATCCCACTCTTCCTCCAAGCTCAGAGGCAACTCTAAGCATCGAAGGCAGCAGGGTGAGATGCCACTTACAGTTGGTTGCAGGTACTAGAGCTGAATAAGCAATATTCAGCTTAATATTCACAATAAGATTGTGAAGGTACATACAAGCAGCTTGTGCATAAAACAATGGAATCACTGGACTTGATTGCAGAGTACGCGTCTGTGAACCCCAGAGCAAATCAAGCTCTGCCTGCATACCAGCTTCACTTAAATCATCATCATCAGATTTTATCAGACATCTCCAAATTAGGGTTATTTACTGTAATGAGCTGATTGCTCTCGGTATGGTTTTATCACTATGGTTTCACCCCAGGTGTCACCCAATTAAGCAAAATGATGTGAATGTTCTTTTAATAGCAGTGGGTGATCATAGCCCTGCAGGTGGCGGGGTCTGAGAGATGCCCCCAGCAGATGTGGGAGGGAGAAGCAGCAGTTCTGAATTTGGAAACGGAGAGGCGAAGAGAGCACCCAAATATACTTGTGTGTGTGGGCGTGTGAAGACACAGGCTCCATGCAGTTAAGTTTCACGTGCCGAACTGCCGAGAGAGATTTTGAAGTGTGATCAACAGATTACAGGACAATTATGTTGCTTGGCATATTCTTTAACTTAGGCATTTCCAGTCTTGAGTCCACAGAAGTTGTTGGATTGGAATTTACAAGTGAACAATCACTTTTTAGTCTCCTTTCCTTAAGTAAGCTTATGAGCTCATCCAGCTTTCTCACACTGTGTGTGTGTCTCCCTATCAACTTCACAATGGAACATAGGAAGCTGCCATTTACTGAGTCAGACCATAAACTAGCTCAGTATTGTCTTCACAGACTGGCAGCGGCTTCTCCAAGATTGCAGGCAGGAATCTCTCTCAAACCTACCTTGGAGATGCTGCCAGGGAGGGAACTTGGAAGGAACCTTCTGCTCTTCCCCTGAGTGGCTCCATCCCCTGAGGGGTGGCTCCATCCCCTGAGGGGAAGATCTTACAGTGCTCACAGATTAAGGCTCCCATTCATATGCAACCAGGGTGGACCCTGCTTAGCTAAGGGGACAAGTCATGATTGCTACCAGAAGACCAGCTCGCCTCTGCCTGGACCAGCCCTGCACAACTTAAGGCCTGGGTACAGATCCGGCCCATGGGGACATTTTTGATGGCCCAGGCAGTCAGCAACAGCAGGAGCCCCAAAATTTGGCATTTGTGTGGGGCTGGAAAGGTGGCCCCTGACTGAGCAAGGACCAGACTTATTTTCTGTCCTCCAACCTTGGTTAAAATTGTGGGCCCATGGTGGGCGGGGGGGGGGCAAGGACGCAACTTACTAGTAATTGCTTTAATATTTTTCTTTATAGTTAATTTTACTGCAATAATCAATGCACTGAAAATTGACTTCCCCTCCCCCATACATCGTCATGGTTGATTCTGGCTCCCTGGGACATTTGAGTTGTGGACCCCTGGCCTGAACCGATTGGAACCAAATTCGGTAGAAATGTAAGGACCCCGCAATGGCAGAGTTTGTGATGTTGTCCTCCACCCACCCCCAATTCAAGATGGCAGATGTGTGAACATTTGAGGTGCAAGTGGGAATCCACTGGGGCCAAATTTAACACAGTTGTAGGGACACCGCAACCGTGTAGTTTGCGATGACGTCCTCCATCCCCATTCAAGATGATGGATGCATGAATGTTTGCGGCGGAAGTGGGCTAACTTGTGAAGATGGAAATCATCAATTAAGATTATAGAGAAAATAGGCAGACTAGTTTATTTAACACGTTTATATACCACCCAAAACGCAAGTTCTCTGGGCAGTTTACAAAACAATAAAACAACCAATTAAAAGATTAACACATTTCTACAATTAAAATTTGAAACATTTAAACTATTAAAACACAATTAAAACAATGTCTAATTAAAAGCTTGGGTGAACAAATGCATCTTGACTGCCTTTTAAAAAATTGTTAGAGAAAGGGAGGCTCTTATTTCAGCAGGAAGTGTGTTCCTAAGCCTCAGGGCAGCAATGGAGAAGGCCCGTCCCGGAGTAGCCACCAGACGAGCCGGTGGCAACTGCAGACGAACCTCTTCAGATGATCTCAAAGGGCGGTGTGGTTCATAGCAAAGAAGACATTCTCTTAAATACTCAGGGCCCAAGCTGTTTAGGGCTTCATAGGTTATAACCAAAACCTTGTATTTTGCCCAGAAACTTATCGGCAACCAAGGTAGATCTTTTAAGGTAGGAGTGATATGGTCTCTCCGAGATGACCCAGAGACCAACCTGGCTGCCGCATTCTGGACCAACTGCAATTTCTGGACTATGTACAAAGGCAGCCCCACATAGAGCGCATTGCAGTAGTCAAGTCTGGAGGTGACCAGCAGATGTCCTACTGTTCTGAGGTCATTTATCTCCAGAAACGGACACAGCTAGCATATCAGCCAAAGCTGATAAAAGACACCTCTGGCCATTGCCTCAACCTGGGACACCAGGGAGAGTTCTGTGTCCAGAAGCACCCCCAGACTGCATAGCTGTTCCTCCTGGGGAAGTGTGACCCCATCCAGAACAGGCAGATCAAAATCATCTCCCGAGTTCCGACCCCGCACAATAAGTACCTCCGTCTTATCTGGATTCAGCCTCAGACCTCTCATCCAGCCCATCACTGCCTCCAAGCAGGCATTTAGAGCAGTTATGCCTTCGCCTGATTATATTGACACGGAGAAAAAGATGTGGGTGTCATCAGCATACTGCTAACACCCTGCACCAAATCTCCTGATGATCTCTCCCAGTGGTTTCATGGAGATGTTAAACAACACTGGAGAAAATATGGAGCCCTGAAGGACACCATACCGAAGAACAACAGTCCCCAAGGGACACCATCTGGAATCTGCCCGAGAGGTAAGAGTGGAACCACTGCAAAGCAGTGCCTCTAGTTCTCACCAGAACTTCTTGTTTAGCTTTTGAATCAGCAGCAGCTTGTGAATACAGTAGACAATGAATGGTACATAGGAAGCTGCCATATACTGAGTCAGACCATCAGTCCATCTAGCTCAGTATTGTCTTCACAGACTGGCAGCGGCTTCTCCGAGGTTGCAGGCAGGAGTCTCTCCCAGCCCTGTCTTGGAGATACTGCCAGGGAGGGAACTTGGAACCTTCTGCATGCAAGCAGGCAGGTGCTTTTCCCCAGAGTGGCCAGGGATGGACCGGGGGCACCGAGAGGGCGGTAGAATGTATGTGGGGAGGGCACCAAGTTTTGAGCAGAATAGGTAATTAAGGGCAGGAGTTGGGGTGTGGGTGGGGTGCACCTGGAATATGCCCTGTGGGCCATTCCAAGCCTGGGAGTGGCCCCATCCCCTCAGGAGAATATCTTACAGTGCATGTAGTCTCCCATTCAAATGCAAACCAGGACCCTGCATAGCAAAGGGGGCAATTCATGCTTGCTACTACAAGCATGCAACACTCAGTAATGCAACACTCAGCAACACTCAGTAATGGAGTGAGTAGTACAAAGCAATTTGTGGTCGGAAAACTGGAGCTCCACAAGCACACCCCGGCTTCATCTGTAGAATGATGTATTTCATAGGAACATAGACAGTTGCCATATACTGAGTCAGACCATTGGTCTAGCCAGCTCAGTATTGTCTACACAGACTGGCACCAGATTCTCATGTACATTTTGTCCTACTAATTTTAAGAATTGGGAGGGGGGAGTGCTGGTACTTCTGGTGTACGTACTAGAGAACACAAGTAAAATAGCAGGGAGATACTAGATATGTAGCTGCTAATTTTGGTGGTGGCCCAGAGTTTAAGTTTGATCATGGTAGGGCTGGGAGAGACTCTTGCCTGAAACCTTGCAGGAGGTTTCCCCTAACCCCTGCTAACTGAGCAAAGAGACACCTTTTAAAGTGGCAATTCTCTTCTATTTAGCAGAGGGAGAGCAACTGGCCCAATCCAACCCCAAGACAGCATCCCTCCAGTGGCTGTTGCTGATGTCTGCCTTATGTTTCTTTTTAGAATGTGAGCCCTTTGGGGACAGGTGGCCATCTTATTCATGTATTTAAAAAAAATATATCAACTGCTTTGAGAACTTTGGGTGAAGAGTGGCATATAAATATTCATCGTTGTTGTAGTTTCAGAAGCTGCTGCCAGTCAGTGTTGACAATACTGAAATAGATGGAACAATGGTCTGACTCAGTAAAAGGAGGCAGCTTCCTGTGTTTCAGATCAGGTGCTACTGAACAGGACACAGCGAGGGAAAGTGTGCCCTTCCCCAGTCACAAGCCTGCGGTCGCCAAAAGGATCTTGTGACCAACCTTTTCTTAGAAAAGCAGAGAGCACACCTGTTGCCTAACAAAGCTAACCGTTGACTCTGCTGCCAGCTACTGAAACCTTTCACAGTCTGTTCCAAGAATATGTTATGTTAACCTTGGCCACGGAACACCTTCGACAAAACTAAGGGTCAAGCAGAACCGCCCCCCCCCCCCGTCTATACTTAGGGGCATTTGTGTAAAAAGGCAGCCTGTCTTTATAACAGCCCATCTTCTCCCGGGACTTGGCAGGGAAAAGTCTTTTATGAGCCAATTATTCAACAGAGTAAATGAAAAGGTAAAACTCAGCAGCTGATCTGGCACATTCCTCTTGGGTGACAGAGAACCACCACTGCTGAAATGCTGGGAAACAAGAGTTCCTGTTTCATGAAACCGTCCCGTCTGGTCCCTGTAGCCCACAGCCATCCAAGCGTGTGTCAGGTTATGCCCTAAATATTCACGCTTCTCTCTTTGCAAAAGTCTTCCCAGGGCTTTCCTTGAAATTAGTGGGGAAGGACCTTAGGAGGCTGCCTTCTACTGAGTCAGACCCCTGGCCCAGCTAGCTCAGCATCGTCTACACTGACTGGCAGCAGCTCTCCAAGGTTGCAGGCAAGAGTCTCTCCCGGCCCGGCCCACAGAGGGAGGGCAAGCGATATAAAACGGCAGCCAAGAATGAAGTGAGCTGCAGTTCCAAGAGCCGGAGAGCCTTAGGGTTAACCACCCCTGCTCTAGGGGTTGAAATGGGACCCGTTCCCAGCCCTACCTGAAATTGCCAGGGATCGAACCCTGGGGCCTTCTGTGTGCAAAGCAGATGATAGGCCACTGTGCCACGTGATGCTTTATCGGCAATACAAGGTGCTCTCCATGTAATCCAACCCACTCCCTTCTTGGCAGTTTGCAGCTGCAAAGAAAAACAGTCCCAGTTAATCCAAAGTAGAGGACTGTGCTTGCTGCGATCCAGCACTACTGATCAGCGTTCCCCCCATCAGGGATCCCCAGAGGTTGTTGACTCCAGTTCCCAGAATCCCCAGCTGCAATGGCTTTTGCTTGGGGATCATGGGAGTTGTAGTCAACATCTGGGAATCCCCTTGGAGGGAACATGGCTACTGAGGTTATAGACTGAACCGGTCTCCCTTAAGGACAAACGTCTTACAGGGAAAGGTAAGCTTCATGGTCCAGCTCTTGAATTTCCAACTCCTGTGTGGCTGGGGGTGATGGGAGTTGTAGTTCAACAGCTGGAACACCAAGGTTGCCTATCCCTGCCTTACTGTATAGCAGGGGATCCCAAGCAGTGGTACTCCAGATGTTGCTGGACTACAATTCCCATCACCCCCAGCCACAACAAACATATCTGGGGATGGTGGCAGTTGTGATTTAGCAACATCTGGAGTACCAGCAGGGAACACCCTTGCTGTATAGCATGCAGCTTGGCTTGCCTGAGTAATTTGGAGCCATCTGCTTTGGGCGGCATCTGGGAATCACACCGATAAGCTCCTATAGGAAAGAAACTCCATAGCCCATAGAGAGGTAGAATGTCAGGGAGGAAAGTTAAACCGTTCTCCTTGAGTTACTAGATGTCTACATGCAGGGAGATCATGATTGTGGGGAAGTGTCCAGGCTCAGGCTTTTGAGTGCATCAACAGGGATACAGGTGATCCAGCAGAGATTGCATCGTTTATACAAGGAGAGGAGAGCTGGTCTTGGGGTAGCAAGCATGACTTGTCCCCTAAGCTAAGCAGGGTCCACCCTGGTTGCATATGAATGGGAGACTAGAAGTGTGAGCCCTGGAAGATATTCCCTCCAGGGGATGGAGCCGCTCTGGGAAGAGCATCTAGGTTCCAAGTTCCCTCCTGGCAGCATCTCCAAGACAGGGCTGAGAGAGATTCTTGCCTGCAACCTTGAAGCTGCTGCCACCAGTCTATGCAGACAATACTGAGCAAGATGGACCTGTGGTCTGACTCCGTATATGGCAGCTTCCTAGGTTCCTATACTTCCAAAAGGCTTTTGACAAAGTCCCTCATCCAATATTCTGGAGTACCCTTTGCAAAACAGGCATTCATGTGGATTTGATCCACAACTAGTTAAAGACCAGGAAGCAGAGGACTGGAATTAGGTTTTCACAAGCAGAGATCTGGCATGGCACAGTGGTTAGAGTGTTGGACCAAGACCAGGGAGATCTAAGTTCAAATCCCCATTCAGCCATGAAATTCACTGAGTGACTCTAGGCCAGCCACTTCTCTCAGAGCCTAGCCTCCCTCACAGGGTTGTTGTGAGGATCAATTTAACAGCATACACTGCTCTGGACTCCCTGGAGGAAGCACAGGATAAAAATGTACAAACAAAGGGAGCCGAGCAGTAGGTCCCAAGGAATTGCACTGAGGAAGGTACCATTTAACATGTGGTGACCATTCAAAGTAGTTCCGAATGGAGAATTCCCCCCAAACAGACTGAAGAAGCCAACAATAACCTCCATGAGCTGGGTGTGCAGGCAACACCCTGTACAGGTAAAGGAGGCTCAGAAGGGTAAAGTGATGTCCATTAAGGGAGAACAAATCCCAGGTTCACTCACACAGGTTAGTGGTGACTACCAAAGAAAGAGGTCTTTGTAGTTCCACTTGTTGGAACTAATTACATGTTGCATTCACCACTATTCGATACAGCACTGAGCACACTGCTGATGTCCAGTATCTTATTATATTGGAAAAAACACACAACACAGAAACATTACAGATGCCCAAAATGTAAGACCCCCTCCAAAAAAAATAATACAGATTATACCTGTATTAATCTAAAAGGAACACTTTAAGGACTGAAGATAGAACTCATTTAAAAAAAAAAACTAGTCTTGGACTCAGTTAAATATGGTACTAGCCTATAAACACACGAGTCATTTTGTATTTGATCAACTTTATTGTGTTATCAAAGTATGACAATAAAATATGCAAAAACCTACGAAACTCATTCATACAGAGAAGGTGTATATAAAAACAACAAACAATAGAAGGTGTATAAAATAGAATACCACAGCCTACCTGGCTATGGTATTCTATACAAAATACTGTTAAAAGTAGAGAATAAAGGAATTTTCAGTTCCTGAATTTTTGAAAGTCTTCAACACAATGTGCTCCGTGAACTAGCTTAACGGCAAGAATTCAACTTTGGCTTGCAAACTCCGTTGCAATTATTGCTCAGTGGAGAAGTTTCCCCTTTGTAGGGAATCACATCGTGACCTCGTGGCAGTGACATCACATTTTCAAAAAGAACGGCTGAAGCCCTACTGAGCACTCTCTCTCTCCACGTTTTGCCAGAAGAAATACATTTGGTCCTTGGAAAGTATTTTGGTTTTCAAACACAGGGGGGGAAAGAAATTATATGGGTGTGAAAACTGGATGCATTTGTGAGAGCTGAGATTTTCAAGAGGTTCTGTGAAGCGGTGAGTTTTTTGGAAATGCATTCCCGATATGTTCTTGCGGGTCAACACTACCAGCTAGGAATCAAAGACATGCACTTCTTAGTGACCCCAAAGCAGGGGGAGGCAATCTTGGCTCTCCAGCTGATGCTGAACTCTAGTGTCCATCATCCCCCAGAGAGCCAAGGTTGCCTACCCCTGCGCTTTAGGGTCACTAAGAAGCGTGCGTATGGAATTGGAAATTTGATTATTATTTTTTTAAACAACTCTGAACGGTTGACCCCTAGAACTATATAGAACTACTTTAAACTCTCCCTCGGTTTCAAAAGCAGTTTAGAATGGAACATCGGAGAGGCTATTTGAGAAAAACCAAGTCTCACAAAGAATGTTACCCACTTCGTGGGACCCTGGCCAAGATCAACAGGGCATTCAAATGAACTAGTGATGCCTGCACTGCATTTAAGACATTGTTGCTGGGTTTGTGGCCTACCAGCATTCAGGAGGAAATTAAGTAATGGATATAAATGACTGCAATCTGCCCTGGGTTGCTATATGCATCAAGTAACTGGAGTCTAAATCAGGATGACAGTAAATGGCTAAATATAGCCAAAGTTTTAACACCGAATAATGCATTATTAATAGGATTTTGTAAAGCCACAATATAAACACCGATACTCTGATGAGCCAAAATTTGCAGACAGAGGAAAGCGGTCATATCACCAGCAGAACCACAGACAGGACACCCGACAATGCTCGGTCATATTCATTGGACAGCAGTCAGTTGGCACAAGGACTGATAGTAAACAGTCTCTGAACTGGAAGCAACAAGGCAGCAGAGGATGGAGACAGATCTGGACCAAAGAGAAGACTAACAGGAGGTGGTGACATTCTGGTATCACTGAGTCACACACAAGCCCACCAGCGTTGCACTGCACAACAGAGAATGACTAGATGTGGCAACAAGACACATCAGTGACCAGCCACGAGGAGACAAAATGGTGCATGCTCAACAAGGTACAGATACATGCACAGTAGTTATACACGGCGAGGCCTTTGACCCAACCCTTTAGCCCTTATCCCCAATAGAAACTAAACCCAAGTACTGTAACTGAAACAAGCACACTTGCCTGTCACTGTGGCACCTCCCGCTAACCACTCCCTCTGTTGTCATTTAGACTGCAAGTTCCTCAAGGTCAGAGAACTGTTAGATTACTGTTCAACATCCTGCATATTGATGTTTTAGACAGCAGTATAAAATATAGTAAGTGTGTTAGCAAGTGCTGAAGAGTCACTGGAGAAGTGGCAACCCCTTGCTTCCAGGAAGGAGTTTTCCTCCACCAGTATTCTGCCAAGCACTTAAGTGTGTGCTAACTTCAGAACTTGCTGTGAAAATGATGCCATGCCGATTTGTAGAATGACTCTTGTGATGTGCCAAGACTGAGAAATAAGAAATAACTCTGGATGTAAGAGGGATTGTGTTTCACTCTTTGAAGGGGAAAAAGAAGTTGTTTAGCCCCACTCATCTGAAACCAAGCACAATAAGATCTTGAGGCTATGACAGATAGGAGAATGTCCTCCAGCCAAGGAGAAACCAGGTTTAAGGCCAACTTAAAGGCTCTAATTGGAAACTGGGCCAGTTGGGCAGGTCTTATTTGCAGCAATCTCTTGACAAGACAAGACAACTATGCTTAAGGAAGCAAAACAGGTTTGGGCTGATGAGTCAAAGACACTTCCTGGCAGCAGTTCAGGGTGCAGGGCAGGACAGCACATCTGGAGGAAGAGCTGCCAGGAGTTTTCGGCAACTGCTTGGAACTGCCCGGTTGGATTGTGTAAATTGGTTGCCGTATTACTGAGAAATGGGAAGTTGAAGGAATGAGACTGTGCAGTCCAAGGCAAGGAATACTTGTTAAATGAACCATCTCGAAGGGTCATTAGGACCATTTGCTGGTCAATGACCAAATAAACTTAGGACCATTATGATGGTCTATTATGATGCTAAAACTGCTGTACTGTAACAATCCACAACTTAAAGAGCTGGATAGTTTAAAAAAGCACAAGAGGCCAAATGTTTACCAAAAAAAGTTACACACGACTGGAAGCAAAGAAATGCCCAATCACTGGATTCCACTTGCTCTCATCTGCTCACCCAACAAGGATGCCCAAAGACGAGAAATTCTAGAACTGGCTAGAGGGCCCACATCCGCTATACTGCAAAGAACCAGTTTGGGTATAACTTATTTAAAATCAAGTTAGGACTCCCAGGTCATTCCGACCTCCAAACTGCAGCATATGGCACAAAAATTCTGAAGGGAAATCTCGTATTTGCAAGTACCCTATGAAGTCAGCAAATAGAGCAACATTATCCTGCTGTTTAAGGTTCCAACATAGGCACTAACCAGATACGGACAATCATGAAGCAACTCCTACTAGCACAGGGGAGGGTTGCAAGCTCTTATTGGGGTGTTTAGAAGCAACATGTGCAAGATCTGAAATCTATTTGCATTGTGAGGAGGGGTCGAAAGTCCATGCTTGACCCCAAACGCTGACATGGACAACTGAAAGGGCCAGTGAGGGCTCCCTGCCACCTGTACAGCCTGTTCCAGTTATCTGCCTTTTCTAAGGACACTTCCCTCCATTTCTGTTGCACATTACAGTACTGGACCAGAACACGAGCATCTACAGGGCCCCATGATTTTGTCCAATGAACCAAGGAAAGTATTACAGTGTAAGCAAAAGAGACTCCAAGAGGACAGTACCACCTTTTAACCACCAAGATTTCTGGGCAGAGCCAGATTTATGGCAAATTCATTTAACTCCATCCAAAGCAGAAACAAGTCTACAGTAACAGGTATTCTGCTCAACCATAATAAGTATAGCTTTGTCTTCAGACACCCTGGATCACAGCCGGAGTACATTTTGCTGAAATAGTGCTTACCATGGCAGTAGCCTTAGAACAAAACAAAGATCAAACATTCAGGTGGTGTCAGTTGAGTACATCAAGACCACCACCTTAAGGTGGTGGTTAACATCTAGCCTGACAATATTTAGATGCTGGCCACCAAGATGGTGGCCAAGTTTCAGTAGTAGTAAAACAACCTTGCTGCCTAAAGTCTTTGACGTCTAGCTCACACACATGGATCAAACTGACTGGTTCATCTTAAGAGGCAGACAATCTTATCAGGAACACCAAGACATCCTGGATCTTCTCCAAGAATTGTAGACATCTCACTGGATGTAGCTAACCGAATGCAATGTGTAATCCAGGTTTGCTTGTAATCGCTCCAGTTGTGATGTCCCCAATTACAGCCTTTCCTCTCAGGAACAGTGATCCAGCACTTGAGCTAACAATTGTCCCAGAGTCCATCCCAACATTCTCTCCTTTGTAACTGTAACTAAAGAAAGGTGGCAAAGAAAGCTTCCCCCAAAGACCAATGAGCATAGCATATTCTTCACAGAGATGGACACTGCACTAGACTCGCCTAAATGCAGCTGAGATCAGCCTTCTGGATGTAAGACACCGCCACGTATTACGAGCACTACCCCAAGAGACATGACCATCAATTGACATCGAAATAGCTTTCCAAGAAGGCCCAACAAGCCAAACTAACAGGCTTTAAAAAGAGGGGTCCAAAAGAGCCAGCCTGCCTTCCCCCCTCAAGGCCCTCAAGTGTTGAAGGAAAAGGGTGCTCTGCGTGGTATCACGAGCTCAAGAGTACTTTGTGGATGTAATTAATGGCAAGGTGGTCGGAGAGCATCTCAATGTGCTCGCTTCCTG